>NC_140598.1:45377107-47777107 GCF_057381915.1 Diplotaxodon limnothrissa | reverse complement strand
TATTCTGTAAGTACATTACTGACTTGGTATTGAATAAAGAAATAGTTTTTCATTGTGTAAATTAGAGTTTCTGAGTGGGCAAACAAGTTTGTCTAAGAATTTAATTGCTTTTACTTGTGTTCAGTTGTTTTACACTATCAGTTTAAAGTTTATAAGAACAGAAATTTGAGAATGAGCATGAACTGTGTGATCTTAGAATTCACCTTTTTGTAAATGTTTTATTTTGTAATGAAATGATTTTCTTTCACTGTGATGATGTTTCAGTCTTGATTTTAGTGCTCCGTACATTCTTCTATGGAAATGCTGCAGGTAATATGTGTTTTTTTCTTCTTCTTTTGTTCCTCTATATTTAATACTAACAGTATTGAACTTATATACACCCTGATAATTTAGGTTGTATCTATAATTCAATTCAATTCAATTTTATTTATATAGCGCCAAATCACAGCATAAGTCGCCTCAAGGCGTTTCATAGATACAGAGAAAAACCCAACAATCATATGACCCCCTATGAGCAAGCACTTTGGCAACAGTGGGAAGGAAAAACTCCCTTTTAACAGGAAGAAACCTCCGGCAGAACCAGGCTCAGGGAGGGGCAGCCATCTGCTGCGACCGGTTGGGGTGAGAGAAGGAAGGCAGGATAAAGACATGCTGTGGAAGAGAGACAGAGGTTAATAACAGATATGATTCAATGCAGAGAGGTCTATTAACACATAGTGAGTGAGAAAGGTGACTGGAAAGGAAAAACTCAATGCATCATGGGAATCCCCCGGCAGCCTACATCTATTGCAGCATAACTAAGGGAGGATTCAGGGTCACCTGGTCCAGCCCTAACTATATGCTTTAGCAAAAAGGAAAGTTTTAAGCCTAATCTTGAAAGTAGAGATAGTGTCTGTCTCCCGAATCCAAACTGGAAGCTGGTTCCACAGAAGAGGGGCCTGAAAACTGAAGGCTCTCCCTCCCATTCTACTTTTAAATACTCTAGGAACAACAGGTAGGCCTGCAGAGCGAGAGCGAAGTGCTCTAATAGGGTGATATGGTACTACAAGGTCATTAAGATAAGATGGGGCCTGATTATTTAAGACCTTGTATGTGAGGAGCAGGATTTTGAATTCAATTTTGGATTTAACAGGAAGCCAATGAAGGGAAGCCAAAACAGGAGAAATATGCTCTCTCTTTCTAGTCCCTGTCAGGACTCTTGCTGCAGCATTTTGGATTAGCTGAAGGCTTTTCAGTGAGTTTTTTGGACATCCTGATAATAATGAATTACAGTCGTCCAGCCTGGAAGTAATAAATGCATGAACTAGTTTTTCAGGGTCACTCTGAGACAGGATATTTCTAATTTTAGAGATGTTGCGCAAATGGAAGAACGCAGTCTTACATATTTGTTTAATATGTGCATAGAAGGACATGTCCTGGTCAAAAATGACTCCAAGGTTCCTCACAGCATTACTGGAGGCCAAGGTAATGCCATCCAGGGTAAGAATCTGGCTAGATACCATATTTCTAAGCTTTTCAGGGCCGAGTACAATAACCTCAGTTTTATCTGAATTAAGAAGCAGAAAGTTAGCGGCCATCCAGGTCTTTATGTCTTTAAGACATTCCTGCAGTTTAACTAATTGGTGTGTGTTATCTGGCTTCATGGACAGATAGAGCTGGGTGTCATCTGCATAGCAGTGAAAATGTATGCTATGTCTTCTAATGATGCTGCCTAAGGGAAGCATGTATGTGGAATATACGAAGCACAGGTACACGCACACGCAGGTTGTTATTGCCAAGTTCCACATTTATTCACACGTTTCACAGGTTTATGCTTTTCACATAGACTGACAGCTCGTTCCCAGCTGACGTGTGTCGTTTTTCCCCGTTGAGCCCACTGCACCACTCCTCCCCTGCAGCCGCGCCCGGGGCCCCGCCTCCGCCACAATGTATAATGTAAACAGAATTGGTCCTAGCACTGAACCCTGTGGAACTCCATAATTAACCTCAGTGTGTGAAGAGGACTCTCCATGTACATGCACAAACTGGAGTCTATTAGATAGATATGATACAAACCACTGCAGTGCAGTACCTGTAATACCTACAGCATGTTCTAATCGCTCTAATAGGATATTATGGTCGACAGTATCGAACACTGCACTAAGGTCTAGCAGGACAAGCACAGAGATGAGTTCACTGTCAGAGGCCATAAGAAGATCATTTGTAACCTTCACTAAAGCTGTTTCTTTGCTGTGCTGAGCTCTGAAACCTGACTGAAACTCTTCAAATAAACCATTCCTCTGCAGATGATCTGTTAGCTGTTTGACAACTACTCTTTCAAGGATTTTTGATATGAAAGGAAGGTTGGAGATTGGCCTATAATTAGCTAAGACTGCTGGGTCTAGAGATGGCTTTTTGAGTAAAGGTTTAACTACAGCCAGCTTGAAGGCCTGTGGTACATAGCCGATCATTAGAGATAGGTTGATCATATTTAAGATCGAAGAATTAATTAATGGCAGGACTCCTTTGAGCAGTTTTGTAGGAATGGGGTCTAAAAGACACATTGATGGCTTGGAGGAAGTAATTATTGAAGTTAACTCAAGGAGATCAATTAGAGAAAAAGAGTCTAACTTAACATCAATGGTACTAAGAGTAGCTGTAGATAATATTACATCTGTGGGATGATTATTGGTAATTTTTTCTCTAATGATAAAAATATTTGTGAAGAAGTTCATGAAGTCATTACTAGTTAACGTTAAAGGGATGGTTGGCTCAAAAGAGCTCTGACTTTTTGTCAGCCTGGCTACAGTGCTGAAGAGAAACCTGGGGTTGTTCTTATTTTCTTCAATCAGTGATGAATAGTAAGATGTTCTGGCTTTGCGGAGGGCTTTCTTATAAAGCAGCAAACTATTTCTCCAGGCTAAATGATGATCCTCTAAATTTGTGACACGCCATTTCCTCTCCAGATTACGAGTCATCTGCTTTAGGGTACGTGTTTGAGAATTATACCACGGAGTCAGGTACTTCTGATCTGAGACCTTAGTTTTCACAGGAGCTACAGTATCCAGAGTCGTACGTAGTGAGGAGGTAAAGTTATTAACAAGATAATCGACCTCTGTTGGGGTAGCGTTCAGATAGCTGCTCTGCTCTGTGTTGGTACAGGGCATTGAAGATGATAACAGTGGGTGGATTATATTCTTAAACTTAGTTACAGCGCTTTCAGAAAGACATCTACTTTGATAAAGTCTACTCTTCACCGCTGTGTAATCAATTATTGTAAATGTAAATGTTATCAGGAAATGATCAGACAGGAGAGGGTTTTCAGGAAACACTGTTAAATGTTCAGTTTCTATGCCATACAGTGGGGCAAAAAAGTATTTAGTCAGCCACCGATTGTGCAAGTTCCCCCACTTAAAATGATGACAGAGGTCAGTAATTTGCACCAAAGGTACACTTCAACTGTGAGAGACAGAATGTGAAAAAAAAATCCATGAATTGACATGGTAGGATTTGTAAAGAATTTATTCGTAAATTAGGGTGAAAGTTAGGGTAAAAGCTTCGAGTAATGAACGGTTTTTCAACACAGGCTTCAATGCTTCAGAAAGCTTCATTTGGCCATCACTACTAATCAAGGTTGTTGTCATGGTGGGCTGTGTGGCAGGCAAGCAGGAAAAGGACCCAAAATGCAGGACTCTCAAACACAGATGTAAAATTCAAAGCGCAGTTTCATTGCTGTGAAAAACCTCTTGAAAAATTAAACTGACCAATAAAACAAAACTCAGGAGAGAGGAACTAAGCACTGAAACAAGAAAAGCTAAACAGGAGCATGAGACACACAAAGCATGGTTAGGCTATAATGGAACAGAGAGCACAGGAAAACACAGGGCTTATATACACAGGGGAACACAGAAGCAATATAACACATGAAACAGAAGACAGTAACTTAAACTAGAGGCCAGAACAACAAATAACGTAAAGAGAACAAAACCAAGAATAATCCTTAATACAAAATCTAACCAGCACAACTCAAAACCCCAAACAAATCATAATTTAGAAAAACAAAACAGAAACAGAAAAAGCTGGGTCAAAATGACTCACAACCGTAACAGTTGTGTGTTCTTTTTATTTAATTTTATTATTATTTCTTTAAATCAAATGTCAAAGGCATTTATAGAAATGGGTTTTTTTTTTTAGTTTTTTTTACACTTTTTTAGTGTTCAAACCTGATATACAATGTATAGTGTTACTAAATGTGCCCCCCAGGTGTACAAAAAGCAGCAGTAGCTAAATCACCTCAGAAAGCCTCTGGGTACCTTGGGGAAAACATCACATTGCCCTCAGCAGTCGACTCATCGTGGAGTCTCATCAGAATTGAGTGGTCAATTTTCACCAACGTCGCTTTTATTGCCACTTATCGCAATGGGAAAATAAACACTGAACGTGTCCCTCAGTTCACAGGGAGACTCACTCTTAACACAAAATCAGGTGTCATTTATCAGCTTTTTTATTGCAAAGGAAATGCAGTTTTATTTATTTCTTGATTTGGTTTCAGTGTATTTTATTCTATAGGTGACCTAACAATTCACAACCTGAAGCAAAGCGATGCCACTGTAGAAGTCTTCAACAGTGAGGGTGAAGACAAAATACATCAAGTCACAGCAAAACGTAAGTTGTATAAATAAAAGTGTATTGATAATAACAACACACACACACACACACACACACACACACATATGAGATGCACAGATGCAGATGCAGAAAAGAGGAAGAAATTATGTAGCAAATACAAAAAAATTAGGAAGTCATAGCACTTTGACTGTGTTTCACGTCAACTACCATGAGACTACCGACCCTATTTATTCTTTTCTTTAAAGGTATGTCCTGTGTACACTATCTGAAGCTATTTATGTAATGGTCCTGGGTCGTCGACCCAGCGTTTTGTGTTTATTTTCCTCTGTTCTAGTTATTCTGTGTCCTCCCCCCTTGTGTCCGGTTCGGGTTCTAGATTTCCCGTTTTGTTCTGAAAGTCTGTGTCTGTTGTCATTGTGTTCAGCTTGTCTCCTCCGGTCCTCATGTGTATTAGGTTCAGCTGTTCTTCCCTCCTGTGTGTGATTACCTGATTACCTTGTGTGTGTATATTTAGTTGGTGTCGGTCTGTGTTCATTGTCGGCTCGCCTGTGTTCATCTGCATTCATCCGTGTATCTCTGTGTTCTATGGTGTTCCTGTTCCTGCCTCTGTGCCCCGCACCCCTTTTGTATGGTCTCAGGTTTGTCAGTTAGTTCTCCCAGTTTAGGTTTCTTCAGTTGTTTTGTCGTACCTCACTGCCTGTTTTTGCCACTACCACCTTGTAAATAAACATCAGTTTGCTGCATTTTGGGTCCTCCTTTTCCTCCACTCCACACGGCTCACTCCGCCAGCCGTGACAATTTATCAGACACAGATGTGCCAGACCTGGAGATTACAGTTTTTTACAGACGCTAGGACACATTTCTCAATACTTAGGTCACTTTTGCAAAACTCCTCACATGGTGAGCACAACAGAAGTCTATGTGGGCTAAACTGAGGACCAGTTATCATTGTTTTGGCACAAAATGCATTCAATGACTACATCTCTCAAATTTCATGAATCATCTTCTCACTCAGACACAAGAACTGCCAAAAACCTTTGTACGGACAGGACATTTTGCATGTGCTTACATACTGTTTTCAAAACTGTTAAACTTATGGCCAAAACAATAACACAATGCAAAACTTAAAAAGACAGCAAAATCCAACAGCAATATTTTATTGAAACATATCTTAAATCTAAAAATGCAGTTTAACCAGCCACAGCTGATTCTCATTGTAGATGAACATCTACACAGGTGTTACTCCTTCAATTTTTCAACTCCTTCAATTCTGGCAGCCAGAAGATTCTTTCCTAGGTGTATCGCCCTAGATGACATAAGATGAGATGTGGATGAGAACCTGTGGCCAAATGGAGAAGACCGAGTAGATTAGCATTACTATTGTATGTGTATCAGTGGATGGTGTGTATACAAATTCTTGTATTTTGGGATTACTTAGTGCAAAAAAATAAAACTACATAAACAAATATTAACGAATTCTGCATGATGTCTGATTCATTCCAGTAACATACATTGAAATTATAAACAGAGATGTGTCCTTGTTTTACACAAGAAAACACTGTTGTTAGTGTTTTTTAGGTCATTGTTTTGTGGGTGACAAAATATGTTTGTCGGCTGTCAACCTTTGCTAGTGTTCTTGAATAATGAGTTTATTTGAGACCTGGGGTCCGTTCTTCGTACCTCGCCTACTACATCCAAGATTAAATCATCGCGCTAACTTTGAGCTCGCTATTCCGGTTCTGCTTTTCAAGGCACCCAAAGTGCTTTACAATACAACTATTCATTCACTCTCACAGTGGAGGCAGCTACGGTTGTAGCCACAGCTGCCCTGGGGCAGACTGACAGAAGCGAGGCTGCCATATCGCGCCATCGGCCCCTCTGGCCAACACCAGTAGGCGGTAGGGTAAATATATTATATTATATTATATCCTCTTTCACATTAGAGCCACGACAGGACCCACTAGAACATGGGAACAAGTAAAAGTGAAATATAAGAATATTCTACAGAATGGTAATATTTATCACTTATATTGCTTTTCGTCTCTTGGAAAGAGACCCTGAAATAATCTGTTTGTTTGTTTATAACAGCAACCAAGAAAAGGGCAGAGCAAAAAAAGACAGGTGGTGGTCCTGCACCCCCTCGTCAACAAGTTGGTTAAGTAAATAATACCCTCACGGGAATATCGATATCTCTCTATGAGCACACTGTCGCGCTGAGCTAAAGGATCCTGTCTATCCCGCAATATACGCTGGATTCTGAGGACTCTCCTTATCAATCTCTCACCTTCCGCAATGGGTGGCTCGCGTAAACGGACATGGCTGCGACAGGCTTCCCAAATCCACCTTCGCTTTTATAGCCGTGGTCTCTCATCTTGATTACATGAAGTAATACCATTACTACTCTAAAATATGAATTACATCTGAAATAATCAAATACATGAAATAGAATGTTAATAGTACATTTCCCTTTTTTTAGGAAATGACCTGTATGTATCTGTATGGAATCAATAAAAGGATAAAGTACTGCATTATCTTTAGTTACATTGATGTTATTTATTTATGGTAAAACAGTGGTAAAATATCGCTGTTGCTTTCGTATACATGAAGCGGACATACTTGAGTGGCCACGATCTAATCCTGTTTACATAAAGTAAGCCTGCTCCCGAGCAGGTTTACGCTTACAGATCTGTTGCTATGACAGCAAGTCCCGGATGAGCTTCGGAGAACCGAACGATCCAAGATCACGCGAAATCGTCAACAATCAAATCCAGCTAACTTACTTAGCGAGGTACGAAGAACGGACCCCTGAATAAAGTGTTTTGGTAGTTGTAGTGCATTTTGAATGTGAAATGAACTGCTTTGCCAAGCTGAAGGTCAGTTAGGAGAATTGTGTGAAGAGTTTTGCAAAAGTGACCTAAGTATTGTGAAATGTGTCCTAGCGGCTGTAAAAAACTGTAAATACGTTTTGAAATATTTTTACATTTTGCTTTAAAAATGAGTAACTTCCTGGTTTCTTAGGTAGTAGTGCAAAACTTAACTTTTGAATTAATCGCCTCACATGCTAGACATAAATGATGTAAAAAAGTGTATGTAGTGAAATGATTTACTGTTGTAGTATTAGAAAAAAGGCGGGTGGTTAGCTGGTGTATAGACTTGGCTGCTGTCACATGGCTTCATTTCCGTTTCTCATAGAACTTGTTGTTAACTCTTCTCAAAATGAGACCATATATCCATGTGTTTAGTGTTCATTAACATACATTCCTATTGTACAATCTATTAGCTTGACCATTTTGGTGCGATTTTGGAAATGCTTTGATCTTTATCCTGAAAGATTATATATTTTCAATCTGTATTGATATCTACCTTAGCTTACACTTTAAAAAATAATTAATTAATATAAAATGTCAGAAGGAATTCTCTGTCTAGACTGATAGAGTCATTGGGATTATCCGTTTGAACCAAAAAGAAAAATATCTTGACAGTAGGTGTTCGATATTGCCTGCTTATTGTTGAAAGTACTGCAAATGCTGCTCAAAAAACCACCAGAATATTCCAAGAATTTGATTGTTTTCAGTGGGAGAAAACGTTAGATGAACTGAATCAACCTTTTGGGATTTCCTTACCTGAATGATTGATCATCGTGTAATTATGTGACAGATAGCTGTCGTTAGCCATTTTATGAAACTGTCATATTTAGGCTTGAAAAGCAAACAAAATTTTACAATTTCTGTATTTAAAAATTCCAACAAAATAACCTGTAAAAATGTCTAAAGATATCAGAGTAGCGGAGTTTTTGAAGCTTAAATTCACGAGTATTTATAGAAGTTCTTTTCCTTCCTTCTTTGAGTGTTTAAATCTGAGAGAATATGTACAGTGTTGCTAAATGTGTTTTTGTATTTATTTGACAGCATTACAAGTTGTACAGACAGAAGCAGTAGATAAATCACCTCAGGACGTCTTTGGATACCTCGGAGAAAACATCACATTGCCCTCAGCAGTCGACTCATCGTGGAGTCTCATCAGAATTGAGTGGTCAATATTCACCAACATCACTTTGATTGCCACTTATCGCAACGGGAAAATAAACACTGAACGTGTCCCTCAGTACACAGGGAGACTCACTCTTAACACAACATCAGGTGACATTTATGAGGTTTTTTATTGCAAAGGAATTGCAGTTTTTTTTCCTTCTTGATTTGGTTTCAATGTATTTTATTCTATAGGTGACCTAACAATTCAAAACCTGAAGGAAAGGGATGCCATTGAATACAATGTAGAGCTCCTCAACAGTGAGGGTGAAGACAAACTAAATAAGATTAAACTCACAGCAAAACGTAAGTCAAGTATAGCAAAAAAAAAAAAACTGTTCATAATTAAAACACACAAAAACACATATCAACCATTATCAAAATGCAGACATTTTCTTTATTTTGAATCCATATATTCTGCATAAATATCAAATTTAGCCATCTACAATCAAATATAGTGCTTGATTTTAAATTAAGCTACACAGGCTTGTCTTTACTTTTTGTGAATTTCTCATTTTTACTCTCCATCCTTGCAGAAAAGCTCCAGCAGCCATCCATCCAGATAGTCATGAGCACATCTGTAGAAAGTGGCTGTTTAATGGTGGTGACCTGCTCTTCTCTGGATAAGGGTGTTAACCTCTCCTGGAGTGTTGAACCAGCAAGTGTGCTCACTATCAACAAGAGTCATCCCAGTGACAGCTCTGCACAGCTTTTTGCATTTGTCAACACCAAAGAGAACTTTGCCAGTTTTACCTGCATCTCCAGCAGAGATACAGAGAGTGTTTCATCCAAACCTGTCACACCAAAGTGTGAGAGTAAGATCTGTGGTAAGTTGTTGAATGGGACACTTTCTGTGACATACAAGCATAGCTGAGATGAAGATTAAACAAAAGATGTGTGATCCAGTATTTGATGCTGTAAATGGTAAATGGCCTGTATTTGTATAGCGCTTTACTTGGTCCCTAAGGACCCCAAAGCGCTTTACACATCCAGTCATCCACCCATTCACACACACATTCACACACAGGTGATGGCAAGCTACATTGTAGCCACAGCCACCCTGGGGCGCACTGACAGAGGCGAGGCTGCCGGACACTGGCACCACCGGGCCCTCTGACCACCACCAGTAGGCAACGGGTGAAGTGTCTTGCCCAAGGACACAACGACCGAGACTGTCCGAGCCGGGGCTCGAACCGGCAACCTGTAATCAGTGCATCTTTGAAACACTTTATTAGTCTGCAGTGAGTTTCTGCAGCAGGTCACAATTTAAGATGAACTTTAATAGTAATTGGGCAGTGTTGCCTCTAATTTTCATGTCTCTGAGCGGTCCCTTGGACCAATGTGAACAACATCAGTCATGCCAGCATCGAATTCATTCAAGTTATATCATTAATTAAAATAATCAAATGACAGGATTTACATTTCTGTTAGAATACTTTTAATTAAGTGCTTTAGCCCACTTACAATGAAATTTTAAAAAAGTCTTGTTCATGACCTGTGTAGTATGTTAACACTATTGGAAGTAAAAATAACTTGAGCACCAATTTTGACTTGTATTATGAGTATGACTGTGTGTGAAGCTCCTGCTGTGCGCTAACCCCCTGATTGTGAGGAAGTCCTGTAACTCTTTGTCACAATCAGGGGGTGTAACAAACTATTTACAGAACAATCAGGTGTTCTGCATCAAATAAAATGCCACACAAATTATTTGTGCCAATCCAAAGAATAATTTCTGTCCACTATAAGATAAAGGAGCACATAACAAGCCTGATACCTGCAGGCCTGACAGAAGGAGGTATATAACCACCTATAGACAGCGTTTACACTGTAATCTGCATTTGGTGGCTTTTTGGCAGCAACTGTGACATTCAGCAGTCACCTTAATTTTTCTGTCTGTCCTGTTCAGATCTCCAATGGTTGCACACGTTGTTGTTAGCCTGTCTTCACTCCACATCGGCCACACTGCTAAGCTAGCTAAAACACTGGTAGTGGCACATAGGGACGCTGTTATGGCCTGTCAACATTGATTACCTGCTTAAATACGAATGTGAATCGCATCATTGGCTGGAGCAGTCAGGCACAGGTCACTCACACTGCAAAACAGCACAGAATGAATTGTTATGTATTTATTTTCATTTCAATTCAGGTTGGATTTTTTTTTTTTGTGCACAGCACAGATTTTCTGTGCATGGAGACCATGTCACCTATGCACGACTGCACATGTGCGCAGCTTAGTTCTTCTACATTAAAGTCTGTTCCACAGCATAGGTAGGGGAGGATTGTGTTGAGAGATTTCATTGGACAATACAATCTCAGGATGAAAATGAACAAACGGGCTGCTTTAAGGCTGGTACGCAGGAGCTCTTCAATTGACCCATGAGCCCAAATGATCTTATTGGAAATGGTTTAACATGAATAGTCATGTAAAATGTGGAGTCTAGAGAATCAGAGAATGTGAACCAAGGAGGGGAGAGAAGGTGGGATTATAAATGTGAAACAACCACTTTCAGCAAATCTCCAAATCAACAATAAATTCACAATAGTTTTGTAGCAATTCTTTAAGTAACACTGCAAGTAGTAATTCAGCTCTGAATGCAATAATGTGAATTCTGAATCAGCCTCAGGTACAAATGTGAACTCTGCAGACACTGGACATATTGGCTGCAGAGGGGCAGACAAGGGGCGATCGTGGCTCAAGAGTTGGCAGTTCGAGCCCTGGCTCAGACAGTCTCGGTCATTGTGTCCGTGGGCAAGACACTTCACCCGTTGCCTACTGGTGTTGGCCAGAGGGGCCGATAGCGTGATATGGCAGCCTCACTCCTGTCAGTCTTCCCCAGGGCAGCTGTGGCTACAACTGTAGCTTGTCTCCACCAGTATGTGAATGTGAGAGAGAATGAATAGTGGAATTCTAAAGCGCTTTGAGGGTCTCGAAAAGTGCTATATAAATTCAATCCATTATTATTATTAGTAGTAATCAGATTAAATGTGGAGTAAAATGTGTGATACTGTCCTTAAAGTTTCAGTTTTTTGAAACTGATGAGCTGAATCACTTTTTATACGATTGGGCTTTAGTTATGTTCTGTTGCTGTTGTGGTGTCTAAATAAAATAATGAGCCTCTTAAATTTCAAACACATGCAGCTAAAATGTGAGAATCTGTAAGTTTCCCTGATAAGATCAGTTCTTAAACTGTGATTAAAGAATGAAAGTGTAAAAGGTAACAAAGCATCATCACATCTTTGGCACCATTATTTCTTTGTTTTTCACCTTTGAAGTCGTATTTGTTCTAATTTTGTTTCAGGTCCATAAAAAGATTAGTTCAACAAAACTCAAGACTCACGAACAACATCAACAACAAAATCTAACTCATCAACATTTTGACAACGTTTAGAGACCTGCCAGCATCCAGATCAACAGCAATTCTATTAAACAATGACATGCTCTTGGTTTAATGTCAGCACTGGAAGATTGATAATATGGTTCATCTTTGTATTAAAATCTTATTGTGTGCATTTGTTTGTAGTAAGTGGAGGTTGTATGGTGTGGGACATTGTTTCATCGAGACATAATTTCGATATTTTATTAGACAAGTTTGATTCAGCCTCTTTTTTTATTTCTTTAACATGTACCTTCACTTTTTTTCAAAATTTTTATATGTTATCTCTACAGCTTACTGGACATGCTTATTTTTCATTTCAGTAAAAAAAAAAAAACTGTTAAAAATGTTCAGATACAACACTTCATGCCAAATCATGATACAGATTTTACAGATTCAAGTCAGAGATCATGGGAGAGAAAATTTTGTGTACAATCAAAGTGATTGTTTTCTGTAGGTGATGTTTGTGGGTTTTTTATACTGTGTACAGTTTAATGTGTGTAAAATAATTGTGGTCCTTTTAAAAAAGTAACATTTTCTTCAAAATAAAATAAAATAAGGTTACATCACGCTTTTTTGTTCCTTCGAGTGACCTTTGATGCTCATGAGTGGAACCTTCAGCGGGCCCAGGTCTGGAGTTGGAGGGCTAGTCCTTGACTTGTCTCCTTCTTGAACAACTGTTGATGAAAGCTGCTCCTCTTGGTTCGTGAAAGTTTGAGCGTTGATGGATTTTCTTTTGCGCTCAACTTTCTCGGCTAGACACCTGAGGACCTGGTTGTGTCTCCATGTGTATCTGCCCTGAGTAAGGCTAGTCCTACAAGCAACCAAGATGTGCTTAAGTAAATACACTTCTTCCCTGTTTATAGCCCTTCACTGTAAATTAACTTCCTTCACTTTAACCCCCAAGCTTCGGTGTTTTCTCTCCTTGAGTCCACCCGTAGCTACACCTAACAACAGGCTATCACCCTAAGCCCTGCTGGGAAAAGGTGGAAAAGTGACCCTCTCACCTGGGACAAGAGGACCTTCAGAAAAGGGAGTCCTGGCCAGGAGTAGTGGGACAGCTGAAACCAGGGCATGTGAGGCCAAAGTGGGGCGACCAGGATCAACCTCACCTCCTCGATCTGGACCTAGTAAAGAAATGACTGGAGGAGGGAGTATGGAGGGAAGGCAAAAGGGTTTGCCAGGTTGACACACGCAGGGACCTCGTTCTGCAGGTAGACGAACCGATGGAAATTATGTTGACTTCCTGGAAAAAAAAAGAAAAAGGTTGATTTCTGCCCTGTCTGTTCTGACAATGACATGGTGCCAGTGTTGGAGAGTAACAGAATACATGTACCGTCGTTACACATTTAAAATACAAAATATGAGTAATTGTATTCCGTTACAGTTACCATTTAAAAAGGTGGTATTTAGAATACAGTTACTTTGTTGAAATAAATGGATTAAATGGCGGTATTTTCCTGTTTCATATTGTCGCAGGTCAGGACTGTTTGGGTTTTGTTTGACAGCTATGTTCTGTTGTTCCAGGCGGCACGTTACGGTTGCCATGGTTACAGGGTGACATGCTCTCTCTACGACTGTGTTTCCTGGGTGAGAGAGCACCTTTTTGTTGTTGTTGTTGTGCTAAGCTAATAGGCAGAATGCTACAGGCATAGCCCTAAAGAATGTAACCTCATGGGCAGTGTAGTCCGTGCTGCAGGGAGAATGGACTGCCATACCCGTTATGTGTCTGTGAGCGCGAGGAGGGATAAAAAGGAAAATTACGAGCTGTCATCGAGCAAAAACGGGAACTGGAAGCATGTAAATATAATAATAACCACTGGAGCCAAAAAGATTGCCTGACGAGCCCAGTTGTAAGTACGCTATTAAGACTCGACTGTACACTGTGTTCGTGTTTTCCCCCGAAAAAATAAGTTCTGTTGGAGCAGCCTTTCAACTCCTCTCTCTGTCTCTCGCTAGCAAACTTGACCCAGACCAGGGGTGATTCTAGGATTAGAGCTTTGGGGGTGCTGAGCACCCAGAGAGCTGCCCACTTTTAATGTGTATGTATAATATAATACAGATACATAAAAAAAACACTCCCAAAACACAATAAGTTATTACAAATAAAAATCTTTACTGCAGACACTAATTTTACTAATTTAATAATACTAATTGTGTATTGTAAGATTAAGGGGTTTCATGCTTTCATAGTGGTCCTTGGGAGAGCTTGACATTTTTATCAGGTGGTACACACTGTAAAAAGTTTAAGAAACACTGATAAGTGTATGTGTGCTTTTGGAAAATATTTAAAGCTGCAGTACAGAATCTTTTAAACAAGCTATCTTAAAACATTTTTAGAAACAGAGCACTCTGCTTCTCTTTACAGCTCCTCACTCCACCAGGGCACCGTTTGGCACTTTCTGATAGTGTGCAAATGTGATCTACGTACTGCGGCAGTCATACAGACAACTGGACGGTCCAAAAGTTGGCCTACATATTACTGGCTGAGGTTTTAGTAGAGTTGTGGCTGAACCACATAAAAATATATCATTAATTTTAATCTCCCCAATCAATGATAATGTTATGTTGGAATGTTGTTAAAGAGGGTCAAAAATGTTTCAACCCAGTTTGTTTTGCAGATTCTGTACAGCAGCTTTAATATAGGGAGAACACAACTATATGGACTGTCCATGGATAACAAAAGGTCTGCAAAATGCATGTATAAAGAAAAATGCTCTATACAGAGAGTTCTTAAGAACGAGAACTAAAGATGCTGAAATCAGATACAAAAGATATAAAAATAGGTTAACTAATATACTTAGATTTAGTAAAAAGGAATACTATAAGAAGCAATTAGATATAAATAGAAATAATAATAAAAGATTATGGGAAATCCTGAACAGTGTTATAAAATGTGGGACTGGACAAAAGAACTATCCCAAGTATTTCATTTGTAATGACCATGAAGAATACAATATGGATGTTGTGGCAAATAGTCTCAATGAATTCTTTGTAACTGCTGGACCAAATTTAGCAAGAACAATCACTCATCCTGGGAAAGCACAGGAAAAACCCGATACACTGATTGACAGAAATCCATATTCTATGTTTCTCACAGCCGTTGATAAAAATGAAGTTCTTGAAATTGTCAAAAAATGTAAAAATCACAAATCTTTGGATTGTAATGATATTGATATGATAGTGGTTAAAAGAGTCATTGAGGCTATTATAAAACCATTTACATACATCTGTAATTTATCATTTCAAACTGGTCGATTTCCAGACAGAATGAAAATAGCAAAAGTTATACCTCTATACAAATCTGGAAACAAACACCATTTCACAAACTACAGGCCTGTCTCTTTACTACCTCAATTCTCAAAAGTTCTTGAAAAACTGTTTAAAAACAGACTGGAAAAATTTATAGATAAACATAAACTACTCACTGAGAGTCAGTACGGATTCAGATCAAGCAGATCAACATCATCGGCACTATTAGATTCAATAGAATACATCACAAATTCCATAGACAAAAAGCAATATGTGGCTGGGTTATTCATAGACTTGACAAAGGCATTTGACACTATAGATCATGATATATTAATAAGAAAACTGGAACGTTATGGTGTCAGAGGGGTAGTTTTAGATTGGGTCCGGAGTTATTTAAGTGACAGAAAGCAGTTTGTGAAAATAAATGGTGGTTGCTCCTTATGTATGGACATTGCTTGTGGTGTACCCCAAGGGTCAGTTTTGGGTCCAAAATTCTTCAACTTGTACATTAACGACATCTGTAAAGTGTCCAAAGTATTAAAAATGGTTCTCTTTGCTGACGATACAAACATTTTTTGCTCTGGTGATGATCTGCAGAATTTATTGGAGGATATGACTAATGAAATAAGTAAAGTGAAGTTCTGGCTTGATAAAAACAAATTATCATTAAATTTGAATAAATCTAAACTTATGTTATTTGGAAATAGTAGTTTAAATACAAATGCAAAGATTCAAATAAATGGTGTTGATATTGAAAGAGTCAGTGAAAATAAATTTCTGGGGGTAATAATAGATGAAAAACTTAACTGGAGAGCTCACGTAAGATATATTCATTCCAAAGTATCACGAAGCATTGCAGTACTAAACAAGGCAAAACAGGTATTCGACAGAACATCACTTCATATTCTCTACTGTTCACTGGTTTCACCATACTTAAGCTATTGTGCAGAGGTCTGGGGCAATAACTATAAAACCACATTACATTCACTTTTTACTCTTCAAAAGAAAGCAATTCGAATCATCCACAATGCAGGTTATAGGGAACATACAAACTCACTATTTTTGCAGTCTGAAATATTGAAAATTGACGATATAGTGAAATTCCAAACAGCACAAATTCTATTCAAAGCAAAAAATAAAGAACTGCCAGGTAATATTCAGAGTATGTTTTTTTTGAAAGAAGGAAGTTATAATTTAAGGGGTTTTTGTAACTTCAAAACAATGAAGGTACGTACTACAAGAAAAGGCTTTTGTGTTTCTGTTCAAGGAGTGAAACTATGGAACAAACTGAATATGGAATTAAAGCAATGTCCAAACATAAAACTGTTCAAAAAGAGTTATAAAAATATGATCTTCTCGATCTATAAAGAAAAGGAAAATATTTAAATTAAGTGAATGTCTCTATTTAAAAACAAACAAACAAAAAATTCATGATGTGATATTATAGTATATAGTATATCAGAAATCTGTTCACTATTTTTATTACAAATTATATCAGTAAGGAAGCTGACTAAATATTCACTGATAATTTATGGGACAGGGGTGGGATTAAATAAGTGTATACTTCTTCCCACTCCCTTTCAACATGTAAATTAATCAGAATGTTTTTTTGTATGTAATTTGTATAGTATTTTTTTTTCTCTCATTTCTTTTCTAAATGTACTTGTATATTGTTCACATGTTGAAATAAATTACCAATCAATCAATCAATCAATCAATCAATCAATCAATCAACTTCCAGATTGTGTGAGTAAAATCAAGATTTTTTTTCTTTGTCAGTTTAACAGTTTCTGTTGTGCCTGTCACTGTTCCCTGTCTGTTTTCTTACCTGGTTCTTCCTGACCTTGTACTTTCTCCTCACGTTCCCCTCTTTCCTCGCTCCCTCTTTGGACTCACAATCATACACAGATAGATTGTATTCAATTAGATGATAAATTACATTAATATGAAAAAATACTATTAAGATCACTAACAAAAAGTCCTCTCTCAGTGTACTTTCAACCAAAAGGCAAATAACCAAACCACATGAACATCTAATAAAAGATATAAATATTGAAACACTGATCCAACATTATTCTTGATTGACGGATCATTTGATTTTACACTTTTACCTGAATGTGGCTCCTTTAAAAAAAAAAAACAACTTCCTGGCTGTCTCTCTGTACAAAAAAAACGGTAAATGGCCTGTATTTATATAGCGCTTTATTAGTCCCTAAGGATCCCCAAGCGCTTTACACATCCAGTCATCCACCCATTCACACACACATTCACACACTGGTGCTGGCAAGCTACATTGTAGCCACAGCCACCCTGGGGTACACTGACATGTGTGCGCCCCAGGGTGGCCCCAAAACACACACACACACACACACACAACAGGAGTTATAAGGTTAATGGGCATTCGGTCAGTTAGCTAGTTAGTATCGATTTAAAACAGGACAGTGGTAACAACAGTAGGCTATCGACAATTTTAAGTTTTAGGTTTTAAATAGGCTGTATAAATTTCAATGGGAGCAACAGGACGGTCAAATGTCGCTGATTTTACTACAGAGTAGGACGGATTGTAGAGTAGCAAACATCGCCGGAAAAAAAGTTCTTTTACACCCAGATTACCTGGTGTAATGATTTTCAGCTAAAAAAAAACATGGTGTGACTCCTACCTAACTATATAAAGAGCAACTGAAGGTTAAATGCAGCTAATATGTCCTGTTTTAAGCCAGGCACTTACACCTCCGCTCCGCTGCGTCTCAGCCAGCACAAGCAGCACAAGCGCTAGAGCCAGAGTAGGGGAGAGGCGAGCTGGAACAAACCATTTTGGGAAGGGGGGGGGTATCTATACTTTTGTTGTTAAAATGTTATGTCTCAACCAAGTACTGTATGCTTTTTATATTGTTAGCAGTGTGTCACACAAACAGCAAATATTGTCAAAAAAGTAAGAAATCTTTGGGGGTGCTTTGATTCATTCAATAAATGGGCTAAAATCGCCCCTGACCCAGACAACAAAGTAAAGCTATTTTTCGGCTACAAGTCCGACACGGAACCCGACGTATTAGCCATAGTGATGGGATTTCCGGCTCTTTCGGCTCGGCTCACTAAAAAGAGCCGGCTCTTTCGGCTCCGAACCAGCTCTTCAGGTTGTTTTGTTGCTTTAATTAATTTATTATTAACAATAATATAAAATTATGCACAAAAGGAATTACTAACGTAAAAAAGTGGTTTTATTTGTATATGTTTATATATAAATATATGCGGTGGCCCCTAGAGACAAAACACGTACAAACTCCAAAACACATTTCTAGCATGAACTGAACTTCCAAAGCAGAACTACTAGATCACTTAAATTACACAATTGAAAGCATGTGTGTATTGTTTATGTATTTATACACAGGCACTCATATATATTCAAATAATTTAAAAAAAAAAGTTCATTTACCTGTTACTACCACACACACCAAATCCGGTCGTTGGTACTTGCTGGCTTGTGTAGCCACTAGGTAACAAAAGCTCAACACTGCGCCCAGTGTTCTCTGTCATATGGGCCTGCATGAATAAACTTTCTGAATCCTTTATCATCTGCAACCGAAAATAGTTGTGGATGATTACTATACCTTTCTAATGTGACGTTGTTGTCCCTGGTAGTGATGGGTCGTTCGCGAACGAAATGGCTCTTAGAGCCGGCTCTTTGACGTGAACGACGAGAGCCGGCTCCTTATCACGAGCCGTCACGTGTTTTTTTTTTTTCTTTCTCTCACCCTCTCTCTCTCTCGCACTTTTTTTCCGCTTCACTCTGCACGCGAGCCTTGTGCTTTACGCTGGGCAGAGGGGGGAGGGGCGGTAGTTACACTCAGTAGCACAGGAACAGAGCCAGAGAGAGAAAGAGAGCCAGGGACAACAACGTCACATTAGAAAGATATAGTAATCATCCACAACTATTTTCGGTTGCAGATGATAAAGGATTCAGAAAGTTTATTCATGCAGGCCCATATGACAGAGAATATGCATGTTCTTTTTGTTTTCATATTATAATTTATATTTAATTGTGTTGTGTTTTGCAGTGTTTTGTGTTGTTTTCACTTTAAATTTGTAAAAGGAAACAGCTGAAAATTTAAATAGTTTAAAGTTGAAACGTGAATAGTTGATTTTTGTATTATATGATTTATTTATTACATTTTATGTGGCGTGAATAAATAAAAATATATTTACAGTGGTCCCTAGAGACAAAGCACATACAAACTTCAAATCACGTACGAACTCTGAAGCACGTACAAACTCCGAAGCACGTACAAACTCCGAAGCACGTAAAAACTCAGAAGCACATAAAAACTCAAAACACTTACAAAAGACAACAGAAGTGCTCCAGGATGCTGGGCGCAGTGTTGAGCTTTTGTTATCTTGTGGCTACACAAGCCAGCAAGTACCAACGACCGGATTTGGTGTGTGATAGTAACAGGTAGATGAGTTTTTTTTTTAATTATTTGAATATATTTGAGTGCCTGTGTATAAATACACAAACAACACACACATGCTTTCAATTGTGTAATTTAAGTGATCTAGTAGTTCTGCTTTGGAAGTTCAGTTCATGCTAGAAATGTGTTTTGGAGTTTGTACGTGTTTTGTCTCTAGGGGCCACCGCATATATTTATATATAAACATATATAAATAAAACCACTTTTTTACGTTAGTAATTCCTTTTGTGCATAATTTTATATTATTGTGAATAATAAATTAATTAAAGCAACAAAACAACCTGAAGAGCTGGTTCGGAGCCAAAAGAGCCGGCTCTTTTTAGTGAGCCGAGCCGAAAGAGCCGGATCTCTAAAAAGAGCCGGAAATCCCATCACTAGTCCCTGGCTCTCTTTCTCTCTCTCTCCCCCTGGCTCTGTTCCTGTGCTACTGAGTGTGACTACCGCCCCTCCCCCCTCTGCCCAGCATAAAGCACAAGGCTCAGGTGCGAAGTGAAGCGGAAAAAAAGTGCCAGAGAGAGAGGGTGAGAGAAAGAAAAAAAGAAAAAAACCCACGTGACGGCTCGCGTCGTTCACGTCAAAGAGCCGGCTCTAAGAGCCATTTCGTTCGCGAACGACCCATCACTAATTAGCCAGAAGTCCCTTTACTAGGGTTAGGAGCTGCGGACCTTCAGTAACAGTAATAAATTACATGCATGTAGTTGTAAACAGCATAATAATATATTAAGTAATCCAAAATATTCAGAATACGTTACTCTCATTGAGTAATGTAACGGAATACCTTACAAAATACATTTTGGGGCATGTATTCTGTAATCTGTAGTGGAATACATTTTAAAAGTAACCTTCCCAACACTGTGTGGTGCCCCTGCAGACATGACAGAATTTGCTTGCGTGCCTGGATGACAGCTTGCAGCTCCAGCACGTTTATGTCTGAGACACCCAATGACTGAGCTAGCTACTGTTGAGCCCAGAGCCTTCCTGGATTGTAAACCAACCTGTTGGTGAGTAATCTGTGAGGACTAACTGGCGGTAGGTCACGGGACTCATCCCTTGAATGGTCAAGTACCGTATTTTCACGACCATAAGACGCACTGTGCTAAAAGGCGCAGTCTCAGTTATGTGTGCTATTACTGTATTTAACACACACATAAGGCGCACTGGATCATAGGGCGCATACAAGTACCGTATGCGTATTTAAAAATAAAGCTGGAGCAAACCTGAGTTCGGTACCTTACTCACATTTTTATTACCAGTAATCGTCATCATCAACAACACACAAGCATACAAGTGTGCGTATTTAAAAATAAAGCAGGAGCAAAACAAAGTTTGGTACTCACATTTTTATCATCAATCAAACCCATCGAAGTCCTCATCCTCTGTGTCTGAATTGAACAGCTGCGCTAAATCTCCATCAAACATGCCAGGTTCACTTTCTTCACTGTCAGAGTCACTTTCCGTGCCGTGCGGCTCCTCAGAAATGATGCCGGCTTTTGCGAAAGCTCGAACAACAGTGCCAGCAGACATGTTAGCCCAAGCATCTACAATCCATTGGCAAATTGTGGCGTAACTCGCCCGGCGCTGCCTTCCACTCTTGGTGAAACTGTGGTCTCCATCGGTCATCCATCGCTGGATGTGTTTGTCGCCGATGTGTTTGCTGGAGTAGGAGCGGAAGATGGCCAGCTTTTCCTTATAATCCACTGGAAGTTGCTGCGCTACCGTAGTCCTGGTCCGGATGGAAAAATGGCACCGTTTCATAAAAAGTGAAAGTGAAACTGCTTTTAGCCGAATGGTGACCGTCGAAACGCTTCTCCTGCTCGTTCTTTGCTCGATGATCGCCTTATGTCCCCGGAAACTCAGCTGCGTTTTCTTGACCTGCCGGAGCTTGTTTTCCAGCTTCCTCCACTTGCGAACCATCGATTCATTAATCTTAAATTCTCTCGCCGCTGCTCGATTTCCATGTTCCTCCGCGTAGCTGATGGGCTTCAGTTTAAACTGTGCTTCGTAAGCGTGTCTCTTTGCCATTTTCAGGGTTGTTAAAACAACGATGTCCTGCATAAAGCACATACCTGTTCTTTTATACAGGTATGTGCGATAAAGTCAACGCACACACTTCACCCTTTAGCGTTCTCATGGTGTTCTCTACTACGTCCTCCTTACAACACAAAGGGCGCACTGCTCTATAGGGCGCGCCGTACTTTTTGAAGAAAATCTAAGACTTTTAAGTGCGCCTTATGGTTGTGAAAATACGGTACCCTCCACCGATGGACTGCTCGATGGAGCCCCTGTGAGACCACCACTGTTGGGACTGTGTTAAAACTTGCTTTAGTTTCTCACATTAATTAAATATTAATTTCCTTCAGGATTAATAAAGTATTTCTAATTCTGATTCTTATGCAATCTTTGTTCACCCTACTGAATTAAAGCTATTAAAGTATGAGTTTCATTTAAAATAAAGTTGGGGGTTTGTGTTGAGAGAGCGCCTTTTTGTTGTTGTTGTGCTAAGCTAACAGGCAGAATGCTACAAGCATAGCTCTAAAGAATGTAGCATCATGGGCAGTGTAGTCCGTGTTGCAGGGAGAATGGACTGCCATACACGTCATGGGTCTGTGAGCGTGAGGAGGGAGAAAAAGGAGAGTGGAAAGGTACGAGCTGTCATCGAGGAAAAACGGGAGCTGGAAGCATGTAAATATAATAATAACCACTGCAGCCAAGAAGAGTGCCTGACGAGCCCAGTTGTAAGTAAGCTATTAAGACTCGACTGTACACCGTGTTCGTGTTTTCCTCCGAAAACAATAAGTTCCGTTGGAGCAGTCTTTCAACGCCTCTCTCTGTCTCTCGCAAGAAAAGTTGACCCACACAACAAAGTAAAGCTATTTTTCGGCTACGAGCCGACAGGGACCCCGCCGTTATAGTCAGAGGTCCCTTTACTACAGTTCGGAGTCGCGGACCTTCAGTAATAGTAATAAATCACACAGCAATACTACCTTCACGTTGTTGTAAAAAGCATGATAATATATTAAGTAATCCAAAGTATTCAGAATACGTTACTGTCATTGAGTAACGTAACGAAATACGTTACAGAATACATTTTGGGGCATGTATTCTGTATTCTGTAATGGAATACATTTTAAAAGTAACCTTCCCAACACTGATGATAGTACATGAGTGGTGCACATCACCCCCTCCCTGTACCCCCGTCTTTGTTCTTTGTTTCTCTGAGCAGCCTGCGATGCCTACATATGTGTAAAAGACTGTTGCTGATTTATTTTTATCTGCTGAAAATCTGATACCACAAAATTTCTGTCTGGGCCTCCAAAAAAAGAGGAAATGCAGCCTGTGGTTTCAGCCTGAAGTCTAATGTTTATCTTCTTTAAACCAATAATTACATTTCATGTTTGTTGTACTAATGCCTCCTATCAAGAGGAGTTGTATTCATCTGCTGAAATCAGTCAGAATAAATACTTACATTTCTTACAGCTCTGTTATTATCAAAGTTTCTACTGTACCACTTCCAGTGTTTCCAGAGCCTCTGATTGAGTCATTATTGAGCCCCGCAAGGGACATGGGAGAAAAAAAAGATTAAGATGAACTTTTGCAAGATCCTGAGTTAGTTTTGCGAGATCTCGCAAAACTTTTAATGTTGTCATTTTTGAAACTTAATTTTCCAGAACTTATAACCATACCTCCGTTCCTGACCTGTCAGTCATACCCAGAGTGCAAGTCCACAAAGGCTGACACGGTGATGCTAAAATTCTAAACTTTTTACTTTGGTGTTGGGTTTAATTTAGCCAGAATATTCATTTGATTGTTTAATGAAGATGTAGCTGATTGGGTTGAAGATTAATTGTCAAGAGATGTTATCTAAAACATTTCTTCAGCTGAGAATCAGAGAGGAGAAACACACAGTTTTACTTGCAGCAAGGGCAGTCACAGAGCACTCGCACGAGAGTGAGGGCTCAGGGAGTCGCACTCTGCCACTGCCCTGGTCTTTATTTATATACAAGGGTAATACAATAGTGAATACCTCTGTTCATAGAGAGAGGAATGTTGGTGCGTATGTATGTGAGTATGTAGGTGTGTATGTGTGTGTGTGTGATTCTGAAGGACACGGCCCCTCTTCTTGTTAGGGAGTGAAGATAAGAGTCTTCAGCTCTCCTCTTCCTGGTAGGGAGTGAAACTGCTTGCTTAGCTCTTATTATCGCTGTGGAAAGAAACTTACAAAGAGAACAGAACAAGTCTTGTAGTGAATGTTAGATTTGTATTGTTGATTGTCATTTATGCTTAGAAATATTTACTTATATATGCTTAGAGTTTTGTAATTAGTTGTAGATTGGTAGAGGTTTTGATCCTTGATAGTCTGCAAACTTTGTGTGTATTAGACAGCACTTTGGGAGCATGAGAGGTCATACCGTGTCTTATTATTTTATGGTAGGATTAACGTAGCTACATCTGTTCTAGTCTAAGTGCTCTTTGTTTAGATGAACTGCAGGACTTCCTCACCGTGTTATCTAGGATGAACCATCTAGGGTGAGGGGGAGGCTACCCTCTTCCTGACCAAGGATGTTTGACCCTTTGATCAGCAGTCCACACACACACACACACACACACACACACACACACACACACACACACACACACACACACACACACACACAGGCAAGGTACTCTTTGTTTGTATGTAGACGTCGTATGTTAATGAACCTATGCATATTCATGTAACCTCAATAAAAGGACAGTGTTACGGGAGGACGGACGAGAGCTACTGGGGTCAAGCGAAGGAACGGCGCTCTGTCTGGTTCTCTCCCGTGCACGAGTAACATGAAGAACTTTGCCTATTTGTGTCTTGCTTAGCAGTGTAATTATATTGTCTTCAACGTTCCAGCGGATGGGTTCAAGCTACAAACCTATCATTAATTGGTCCTTCGATGCCGGAGCCCTGGAATCGCATTCACCGAGGGGAGGAGAGGCACGCTGAAAGACTGACGTCAGCCAGGAAGTTCCTGTGGATTCGCGGTCTGTCTTTTCTCCTCGATGAATGACGGTCGGCGGGATTCGGGCTGATATTACACTCTAAGCAACGCCAAGTAAGTTTAAAGAGGCCGACTCTATAACCGTGTCGTTGTGCAGTCTCCGCCACTGTGTGAGGCGTTGAGAAGAGCCCGACTCTATAACCGTGTGGTTGTGCAGTCTCCGCCACTGTGTGAGGCGTTGAGAAGAGCCCGACTCTATAACCGTGTGGTTGTGCAGTCTCCGCCACTGTGTGAGGCGTTGAGAAGAGCCCGACTCTATAACCGTGTGGTTGTGCAGTCTCCGCCACTGTGTGAGGCGTTGAGAAGTTCGCTACTTTGTGGAGCGATACCCGGGTTCCTTGCTACTTTGTGGAGCAAGAGGTTCCTCGCTACTTTGTGTGGCTAGAGGTGAGTTCTCCGCCACTTTGTGGGGCGTTGAGAAGTTCCGCGGGGTCCAGACTGTGCTGGACGATAGGCCTATTTTGTGTTGTTTTTGTTGTCGTCGTCGTCGTTGTTGTTGTTGTGTGGGTGTGTGCGGAGCAGAACATGTGGTCTGTGACACCGACTGTTGTTGTTATCATGGGTTTCTAAGCAACCAAGAGTGAGTCGGAGGGAGACAGACGTTTGTGCTGGACTTTGCTCCTGGCAGCACAAAGTATTTATGTAAAAAAGAGAGGGAGCGACGGCTCCACAGCTGCGCGGGTTCACGCGAGCGCGGTCACGCGGGTTTCACGCGGACCTGAGCCGTGCGGTTAATCGCAGGCTTAAAAATGGAAGAGATTAAAATGTTAGAAGTTTTCAGAAAACACACCAGCCTTGAAGAGCGTGTGGAGAAGGCCAGCCCACATCAGCAGCTATGCTCTGGTGGGTGGCTGTCCCCCCACCCCTTGCTGACACAAAACGTTAACTCTTCAGCCTGTGTGCCAGACCATAGACGTAATTGAGGTGGATAGTTGTTAAAAGTAATCTACATTACGCTTGTGGTTGCTTAAATTCAGTACGATGACATGTGAGGTGAAGTGATATAGATAAATATTTAAACTAATGAAGTGCATAGAGGCACTTGACCTGTGTGGAAGACTGTCGTCTTATTATGAACCATTGTTGAGATGTAGAGCACACCTGTGAAAACAACTAATATGCTGAACCCTGTATGAAACATCTAAAAGTACATGATGGAGAAGCTGAGTTGAATATGAAAGTGTAAGACTTTGCCACTGTGGGCAGAGCAACTACTGTGTGATGTTGCGTTGCAGTTTTTTTTTTTTTTTCTTCTGAGCTGATGAGCAGGCTACACATTATCAGATCGAGAGCTGTCTGAGAACTACTCTAAGAGAGGGAAACAGCACTATGTTAACTGTGATAACTGGAGTGTGCAGCGTTTCCATGAGCAGTTTTCCTGAATCTTGACTCTTGTGTGTGGAGTGTTCATAGCATCAGCATCATGTTTTTGTTTATTTGTTTTGTTGGATTAAAAATAATTAAATAAACTGGTGATCATGCCTATGGATCACCATGGCACATATCTCCAGCCATATGGTTTATTTATGCAGATGAAAAAGTGAGTGTGAATGTGTCTGACATCACAGTGTTTTTGTGCACTGTGCAAAAGTGATTGCCTCTGATTGTGAGTGAGAGCGGTGATTTTGCAGACCACCAGCTATTGTGAAGAAAAAAAAAAAAAGAGTGAAAAAGAGACAAATTACATTGTAGACGAAGAGAAATAATCATAGGAAAAAGGTTTTGTGTTGATCAGCCGAAAAACAACTACAATGTCATTTTCTGCTTTTAAGAAAGGATTGTTCACACAAACACAGACAGAGAGAGAGAGAGAGAGATGTGTGTTGATTAAGCAGTGATGATAATAATGAAATGTCTTAGTTTGTCACTTTCAGGTGAAAAGCAGACCTGAATCAATTTTCCACATGCAGCGGTCGGAAGAAAGTTATAGTTTAACATCATTGGAAACATGCAGGCCAAGTTTCTGGCTGACTTATTTACAGTGCCATGTGTTTCTCAACCTCACAAGCGAGCTCACTCCTCCCTGAAGATAAGGAATGCAGCTCCAAAGCAATAACATGATAAAGAGACAGCAGCAAGTCCTGAGCACAAAAAGTCCCAGCAAAGCAGCAGCAATGTGGACAAACAGCAGCAGCAGAAGAAAGCAAACCCATCTTCCTGTCTGATTGGATGAATTCCACGGAGGGGCGAGCAAGATGGCGGTGGCAGCATGTTGAAATGCTCAAAAAGGACTGAGTGACTCGGGCAAGCCACATGCAGCTAGCATGCTGGCTAGCGACATGAAAGAAATGGACCCTTCATGATGCGTTCAACGTGCCAGCGCTGTGGTGGGAAAGGCTCCATCATAAACACGCCCTGCGCCCTGCGCCGAGGTTCAGGCCAAGAAGAAGAAGACGATGACTTCCAAGCCCAAGAAGGTCGGCCTCAGCGTGGGCGAGCTGATTGTGAAAGCCGTGGCCGCTTCCAAGGAGCGCAACGGCCTGTCCGTGGCCGCCCTCAAGAAGGCTCTGGCTGCCGGAGGCTACGATGTGGACAAGAACAAGGCCCGTGTCAAGACCGCCATCAAGAGTCTGGTGGCGAAGGGCACTCTGGTGCAGACCAAGGGCACCGGGGCCTCCGGATCCTTCAAGATGAACAGGGTTACTGAGACCAAAGCTAAGACGCCCGCCGCGGCCAAAGCCAAGAAACCGGCAGCAGCTGCTAAGAAGTCGCCCAGGAAGGCAGCAGCAGCAGCACTTCAGCCACTAGCACGAAGTCAACCGCATCAGAGGACAATAGTGAGAGTGGCTGTGACTTCACTGTGCATGTGAAGAAAACGTTTGAGGAGAACTGAACAGTTGGAGTTTGACATTTGCCACCTGTGGAGTAAAATGGCAAGAAGAGACAGTGGGACACAGGACAAAGCTGAAGGAGAACTGCCGGCTATTGGACTGTTGAAGTGGGAGAGGACAACAGAGTGAGAAGACTAGGTGAGAACACATAGGAATTATTTAATGTGGGAAATCAAAATTTGGGTTAGCAAACCTGGGAAAAACAAAACTGACTGCTTAAGTTGGAAAATTGAGACGGAGTCTGAAACATTGCGAAAATAGAAACATATACAAAATCACACACACACAAGCAGAACATGCATTAACCCTACTAACAATTCCAAACACAAAATGACTCATGAAGACTCATAGCACATTAGTTAAGAAATGATTAAATAATAGCAGAGAAGTGTGTAGGAAAGGCAGCTTTAAGAACATGCTCTGCTGGAGATGCAGCTCCACAGACATGCATTAGACCTGCCTAATAACACAAACACATGTAATGAAAATTAGCTTGTTATCTTTCATCAGTGTTAAAATAGTGTCAATTTAGCAGACACTTGTTATTAAATACTGAATTTATCCAATGCAAAAAAAAAATTGACTCTCCAGGTTGCAGGACAACAGTTTAACTTTTGTGAGAAAAAAGATCCTGGTTTGACCAACCAGTGATCAGACAATAAATTTAGTTGTTAAAATGGTAAATTGGGAGAAGCTTCCTGCTTGATTGAGGCAGCACATGTAATTTACTGTATGAGGGAAATTGTCTTTTGTGATACTATTTTGAACATGCTTTTCTGTCGTCCTGTCAACTTAGTGGGTTAATAGTTGATATGCAAATTAGTTGATCGGTTTTAGATTAATGAAAGGTGACTGAATTCTAGTACGAGTGAATGAGATGTGTTGGAGTTGTTGTGTGTTGAGTGGAGACTCTAAAACACTGAGTTTCCTGCTTTGATGTGCGAGTGAATCCTGTATTTAGATACACAACTCTGAATACGTCAGAACAGACTGTTTTGTGAAGTGCATGACAGCATGTCACATGTTTTATGATGAAGGGAAAAGGAAAATTGAATAAAATAGATCTGTGGCCTAAATGAGTGAAGAGCACAGACCTGGTAATTAAACTCATAGCTAATAAGACATTAAGATTATGTTGTGTGTTGTGCAGCTGATGGTTGATTTGGAGTGAATCTAGCTGATGATTTTTCTTTTGTTGTGAAGTCGAGCCTGCCGATTAGTATGATGGTATGATGAACCATGCTAATGGTATGATTTACCTGAGATGAGGAGTTTGTGTCATGACTTAACAAGGCCTTTTTATTTTGATACTTTCACAGTGCACTGAAAGTTTGGTTTGATAATCTCTGTTATTTTTCATTTTTATCTTTTGAACAGGCACTGATTTTGTTTGTCTATTTTCTTTTCTTTAAGCAGATCTGCACGTCGGGAATTAAAAATGCTACACGTCGTCGAGAAAATTGTGCCAAGTGAGTTCTCCACATTTAAATGGACTCTGGAGAAAGCCACTTATTTGGGACAATTATTAAATGACAGTCCCAGTCCAAAAGGATTCAGCGATGTAATCCAAACTAAAGTTCTTCTTTTTCTTTTTGAAATGACGTCATTTTGCTGAGAGTGGAAACTAAATGCGACGATAGGTTCCACTATCAGCAAAGAAAGAAAGAATGAATGCATGAATGAGTGAGTGAAAGGAAAACAAACTGACTGACTGGTAAAAGCTGACAAAAGCTGACAAGACTTTACTGATGTAACACGACTGTGTGAAGTTGACCCCCGCCTGGCAGGGGTGCAGATGAGTCTGTGTGTGCTTCCCTTTACAGAAGCAGAAAGATGACAGCAACACTCGAGGTTGCGTGATGATTTAACATTTTAAATGCCATTTTCTGTGTCTGTGAATTTACTATGTGTGTGTCATTCACTAGCTTGTGTGCTCACAGAGATATCTGTGACAAAGTATGCATACGCCTGCGCAAGCGCTAACATTTGCATTTTCGTTTTTACAGCATTACGGTTCTTCATGTGTTTGATCATGTGATTTATAGGAATACTGGCTAATGTTTCTCTACTACAAGATTTCTGGGTTTATGTGTGAAGAAAACTGTAGTTACAGGCATATGTTGATGGAGAAATTAATATAGTTTGAGACATACTGTGATGAGACCAGTGTTACTGTTTCCACAGCGAGTGTTAACTTTATGGTGTTTTATGGCACCTCTAGAATCTGTTGACCTGTGTCTGACCTCCGTCTGACCACAGTCATTGTGTATTGCTAATGTTTGTTTTTCTATGACTGCGTGTAGAGGATTCGGCAGAAGCGGACAAGTGACATGAGAAGAACAAATAAGAGATACAGTGTTTCTGGGATAGTTTGATATGGGCTCATTAGCTGGCCACTTTTGAGCCCATAGTAATATATAAGTGGAGTGACTTTGCTTAAGAGCAGTCACCGATTACATTAATGTTGCCTGAGTACATGGGATGATCCATGTCTGAGGCGACTTATGAAAATAATTGTAGTTTACTGATTTGAGAAAACCTGCACATGACACTTGTCTTGCTGATGTTGAATGCTTATTACTCTTATGATACAATTGTTTACAGGTATGAAGTTTGATTTCACTTCCAGATTTTGCTTTCCAGGCCGTGATGGTGTGTATGCAGGCTCCTGGGAGAGCCAGGTGTTAAGCAAACTTAATATGCAACACACGCTAACATCTTTTATTGCAGGGTTACGGAGCTACTCCAGAGGAGATGCCCTGATGTTGCCTGGGACATGATCTAGCTAATCTTTTTCTTTAAGACAGGGATCCAGGTTTGGTGAGTTGACGCATGGGAATGTCCATGCGTCAAGAGGTGGAGTGCAAGGATTAACATTAAACAATGTTTACTATTATTGTTGCAGTGATTTGTGTGATTAGCCGTTTTATTTACAAATATTAAACCTATGCAAGTGGTGCATCCATGTTCAGATGAGGCTTTGATGGCCTATAAGTGAAGTTCACTGAACTAAAGAATGTGGTTTGATGATTGTTGACATGCTCTCCAAATAGAAGTTTTTCTTCTTAGCAAGGAAATACAGGTGCAGCAGTAATCTCCTGAGAAATCTTCAGAGGCCCAGTGAGAAGCGTGAACCATTCCAGGCATAGCTGACAGCCAGGCAGTGGTTGAGGTCAAAGGTCAAGCTGGTTGGGGCCCATCATGAGATCAGACCTTGGAGCCACAGCAAGGACCATGAAACTGCCTGCAAAATAGAGGAGAGGATCGTCCACAAGATGGGAGCTGAGGCCAGGAGAGAGGCTTCAGGAGGATCAGAGATCATCTTCAGCACAGCAGACATCACACAGAGAGCTGTGCTACTGAGCTTCCAGGAGATTTTAAATAAAATGAAAGATTCAATATTGACGCTGAGGAAGACAACTAAGGTGTACGACGTGCTCTGCCTTAAACCTTCAGCAGCGTTGGAACATGAAAACTCGTGGGATGAGGGGAGCGTGCCAAGCTCCATCGACAGCGCAGAAGGAGTTCGAGGATGACATCATGATTCTGTGAAAGCACAGGAACCAGAAGCTATGGTGGTGATGACAGCAGTTTCCTATGAACATCACCTAATGCTGTGCCACTATACTGTGCATACGATGACACTCTGAAGGCTGCTGGGATCATAACAGCAGTAAGATGACGGAACCCAGCACCCTTTCCACAGAGAGCTTTTTCTGCAGAGCGTGGACAATTAAGGAGTCATAAATATCCCCCTCACAAGACGAAGGTCTGAAGTCAGGTGATGGGGGCTGGTAAGAGGCCATAAAACTAGAGTGCTGAGAGGTCTGCAGCTTGGAAATAGCTGAGACCCATGTTGACGAACAACAAAACCAACTGGTATGTTTGAATGTCTATTCTACATACATTTGGACTCTGGTCTTATGGACAGTGATGGAAACAACTGGAAGAGACATTCATGACGCCCTGCAGAGCTTAAACCACTCTGCAGAGAGACATGTGATGTGCACACCCGGAGGAAGCACCACCAAGCTGAGATGTTTTTGAAAATGTTACTTTTTTAGTTTCACTATTACATTAACAATTTCTTTGGTTGCTCGTAAGATGCAGTTTGCCATGAGATGAGCTCAATGAATGGGGTAACTGCTAATACATTTATTAAACTGTGTACCTTTTCAGTAATTTAGGGTGATTTGACATATGCTGAGTATAAAAAGGTTTGCATTGAAACTGTCAGACATGAGGTATTCATACCTGGGAACTTTTCAGGCATAAAGGTCAAAAAGGGGGGAAATGTTAGATTTGTATTGTTGATTGTCATTTATGCTTAGAAATATTTACTTATATATGCTTAGAGTTTTGTAATTAGTTGTAGATTGGTAGAGGTTTTGATCCTTGATAGTCTGCAAACTTTGTGTGTATTAGACAGCACTTTGGGAGCATGAGAGGTCATACCGTGTCTTATTATTTTATGGTAGGATTAACGTAGCTACATCTGTTCTAGTCTAAGTGCTCTTTGTTTAGATGAACTGCAGGACTTCCTCACCGTGTTATCTAGGATGAACCATCTAGGGTGAGGGGGAGGCTACCCTCTTCCTGACCAAGGATGTTTGACCCTTTGATCAGCAGTCCACACACACACACACACACACACACACACACACACACACACACACACACACACACACAGGCAAGGTACTCTTTGTTTGTATGTAGACGTCGTATGTTAATGAACCTATGCATATTCATGTAACCTCAATAAAAGGACAGTGTTACGGGAGGACGGACGAGAGCTACTGGGGTCAAGCGAAGGAACGGCGCTCTGTCTGGTTCTCTCCCGTGCACGAGTAACATGAAGAACTTTGCCTATTTGTGTCTTGCTTAGCAGTGTAATTATATTGTCTTCAACGTTCCAGCGGATGGGTTCAAGCTACAAACCTATCAGTGAACAACAGTCTAAGTCATCAAAAGGTCATCATGCAGTATTCTATCATATGTAAACGTATATCATTAAAAGTTTATACTGACTACTAAGTACAATTTTCTATTGACATTAATGTTTGTTATATTTGTCATGGAATAATTATTATACCACCTTTCTTTTTTTTTCTGATTTATTTAGAGCCACACATACACACACTGGGTTTAGGCCATTTCCCATGCTGCTTGACTCTGAAATCTGGAACAAACTCTCTGCATCCTACTCTCTTATTTGTGATTACAGTAATGTGCAGTTTATTTTTGAGCTGGTTCGAGACAAAGTCTAAAGTTCTAAAGACAAAAACAGTCTGCTCTGGTGCAGCTCTGCTTTAGAAGAAGTTATCAGGCTGTTAACTGAGGTTATTGTTGATCCAGGATCATTTTAAGTCAGTCTGTCACATCTACCAAATACATCTATAAACATGACACAGACTATTTGTGTGTGTGTGTGTGTGTGTGTATTCATATTATTTATATTCAGTCTGGCCCTTCGCCTATTTTAAGTCAATCTGTTATGGTAAATGGACTGCTAAATGAAGTGCTTTATACAACATACCACATTCACCCATCTACACAAGCACTTCCTTCTATGCTTTTAAGTGCTTACTAACTAACATTCACACTCATTCATAGCATGCATAGATGCATCAGAGAGCAACTTGGAGTTAGTATCTTGCCAAGGGATGGGTATCAAAAACCGGTTCTTGTTGAGAACCGGTTCCCACTGTTTCAATTCCTTGGAATTGTTTGTCATTTTTGCAAACGATTCCCTTATCGATTCCAGTCGCCCCGAATGACGTCACCACATTGCGGAGCGTCATTTACCTGGCAGGAAACATGGCGGCTCAAATGCTCAAAAGTTTGATTATACAGAACGAATGACAACGGGGCAACGTGCAATACTTGCAAAGTAGATATTTCATTTAAGGGAAGAAACACTACGAATATGCAAAAGCATTTGCTCACAAAACAAATGAATGTCGTGTTTTTAATTCCACTCCGGACTCGTGAATCTCAACCCAGCAGCAGCGGTAACGTTTGCACGTCCTCTCCCGTTAATGCAGCAGGTAAATAATCAACTAACAATGCATATTATGTTAGTGTGATCTGTCTTATTACAAAACCTGCCATTACTGTGCGTTTAGGTGACCATGATGAGAGAGACAGAGTCTGGCTGGCTCAGATGCTTGCAGTTCTCGCTGCAGTCTACCGGTAGCGTCTCCTTTCAGCCAGGATAGACGAATGTCACCGAGCAGTGTCTAAGTTTGTGGTCAAAGCCTTGAACCCATTTGCCACAGCAGATGTCCCTGATTTTCGGTAAGTGAATGTGTTTAATTGTAGGCAGGCACATTACTGGATATTCTTGTGTAATTGCTACAGAATAATTTATGTTATACTTTGTTATGGCTACAGAAGAATATTTATTTTATTATTTTACATTTACAATTTTTTTTCCTGGGGACCCTGTGACACCCCATTGAAGAGCCGTAGGCTGGATCTCTTAAGATCTCACTGTTGGATTTGTAAGGCCATGTTACTCCTAAATTTCTATCTTGTTCAAAGAGAAGATATAAAACAAAGTTCTAAGCTAATCGACCTTAGTGTTCTCCTTTTTTAAAAAAGAATCGATAAGAGAATCGATAAAGAATCGAATCGTTAAACAGAATTGAAAATGGAATCGGAATCGTGAAAATCTTATCAATACCCATCCCTAATCTTGCCCAAGGATACTTGGCGTACAGACTGGAGCCAGGGATTGAACTGATCAGTAGATGACCTGCTCTTCCTCCTGAGCTACAGCTAACAACAACAGAAGATTTTATATACTAAATTTAACATTACAGTCTCCAGCAGTGGAAGCTCCTGTTAACCTCTTGTTGTGTTGTTAGTTTGGAAATAATCTTATACACTGAACCAAAATCAACCCAAAACATTCAAATGTAAAAAGATTTTACTCTCTACCTTCTAACTATACACGTAGAAAATGATACAATAGAAAAAACCCCCAGAAAAAATACATGAAACATATTTATTGCATTTAAACTCAGTACAATACCTATCGTATCATTTGTGTCAATTTAGACCAATACAATAAATATATTTGTTGTTGCTCATACCAGAACGTCCTAATGTGAGTTGTGCTATCAGCTACTAAAGATCACATATTTCAAACTTTCTTCTCACTGCTCTTGAAAAAGGTTTTAAAGATGTTGGGGGAAAACTCTGTAAAAGACCCAGGAGAAATAAAGACACAATGAGACAAGGTTACTTTTTCTGCTTTAACGTGCACACGGGTGAGCTGCAAGAACAACTCACACCGTGAACAGAGGCTTGGCACTTTTTATAGGAAAGACAGTGAGAACAGGATAAGAAAATAATAAACAGATAAAATAAACAACTCCATATGTGGCGCTAGTCTCGTCAGCAGAGAGCTGGGAGAAAGCTGTGAGAGATAAAACAATCTAAAACAATATGTCCCAAAACAATATGTCTTTGCTGAGAAAGTCTAAAAGGATAATTCTAAACTAATCTAACCATAGACAAAGGGCATCTTTGTACATTTAAAAGAAGGTAAAGAAACATAGAATCATTTTTCCTGTAACAAAAGAAAAGCTTTAACAATGAATGTAAGAAATACCTTGCTATAAAGCATATAACTCAAATATACCTGCATTTACATTTTGCTATAAGTAAGTATATGATATTATGATTTAATATTGTAACTGTACATAAAGCTGAGCATGTCTGATATTTGGGCAGCAGAGCAGCAAGAGTGGCTTCATAAAAAGCTTCTTCTTGGCTTTGCTGCTACAGCTCTCCTCACTGACCTGTAAGACAAGCACAAAGAGACAAAGTGATTTCCAACATGTAAAGATATTATGAGCTGAAGACATTTAATAATGTGAAGAATAAATCAGCCTGCATGGCAGCAGAATTACTGAGAGAGCTTCCTGATGTGACTTCAGAATAAACTGCTGCATCAGCTGCAGGACTTGATTTTCCTGTGAATGAAGAGAAGATCATTGAAAACAATAATATCATTAACCAGGAGGAAACTGGATGTCTCCACTAATGCAAAGATAGAGTTTGATAGATTTTATTAACCAGCTGCTTGTTGTGAATACATAAATATAACCTGTAAAATAAACATGTTGAACAATATTCAGTGGAGATGATGGGAGACTTTGCTCACCTTTGTTTTTCTTGGCTTTTTCTTTTTTGGGCTGTTTGACCTCAGCATACATCAGACTGTCCTCTAAAAGAGACGTCAGAGCTCAGGACACATTTGTTCAGGACAGATATGATGACAAGAAATTTCCAGAGTAAAAACAGGAGAGAAACTATTAAGTTTGGGGACATATAGATGGACAATACCATACTGTACAATAACAATATCATTCTGTATATGAAGCACACAAACTTACACTAAACTCTGAACGGCCCTCGATGTGTATAAGATTCAGTCTGCTGATGTGTAGTGGTCGTATGTAGTAGCTAAGCTTGGTCAGTGAATAACTAAACTCCATGTTGACCTATAATTACCTGCAATATAATGATGTGATGACACATTCAAGTACAAACACTGAATGAGACTGTTGTGACTGTACCTGCAGCTCCCGTCTTCACCTCAGAGTAAACAGCACTCTGCTCTGCTTTATGATGCTTCTCTGTGAAGATGATCAGATTAATGAAAATAATTAAAACATTTTAAACACTTTAAAAACTTCCCAGGCTTTTTTCTACACTGTGTTTTGTGTACTCACTCTTCTTTCTAAGGTTTTGAAGTTTAATAAGAGAGTATGTGACGTCTCCGGGTTCATCTGTACCTGAAATGTAAAAATGTTTGTGAACACATCACATTCAATTTCATTAATTGTGTTTAAGTCAAATCCAGGACTGTCAGATATTTTCAGAGCATGAACCCATCATGGTGTTACTGTTTGTGTTGATCTGATATGAAACAATAACATTTGTGGATTCTTTCAGTCGAGTTAAAGATACAATCAGGTTATAAAATCCTGTTTGTTTCTGATCTTTTGTGCATGTAGTCAGTTGGTTATTTGGATGTTTGTCCAACTGGATTTTGATAAATGTTCTTTGAGAAGCTGCTGAGCACAAACTGAACCTAAGAAATTTTCCTGTTAATGGAGACTGAATGAAAAGTCAATATTAATAATGATAATAAAGATCGGTTTAAGTGCTGACCAGGATGAACAGAGTTGTATTCATGAGTTTCATCCTGGTTGACTCCATGATTTGTGGAGGAGCCCGGACTGTGACTCTCAGACTGGATCGACCTGAAACAGGAAATAAACACAATAAACTCAAAAGTAACTGATGTTTGTTTAAAATAATAATAAAAAGTATTTTACCAACCTGGTGAAGCAGGAATCTGTGAAAGAGACAAATGTTATTACACATCTTTGTGATGTGAATTGTTCGATCAGAATACATGTATATGTGTGAATAATTAAAGTGTGTGTAGTAAATAAACTCTGTAATACAGCATGAAAAGAAGAGGCTCTTACACTTGGACTGTCTGCAGCGATACAAGAGCAGGAGAATAATAATGAGAGAGACTCCACAAACCAGTCCAACAATCAACCACACAGGAGATGAAGAGCTGTCAGCTCCTGACACAGTTACAAGAAACAATAATTATTCATTAATGAATTATATGTATTTATATATATAATTTTACAAAATTGAGCCAGGCGACTTTGAGACTTAAATCAGAAAATCTAATGTTGCTTCTCAGTCATCAAACTCATTTATAAAAATCCATCACATGTTTTGATCCTGCTCACCTTTAACTGACATCCAGCTCTGTGCTGACTCTCTTCCTGAGTACTGACACTTGTAGAAACCTTCATCAGACTTTGACACTGCAGAGATCTTCAGCTCCCCTCGGGGATCATTTTGAATAAGTTTGTCATTGTGATAGAAAAACACATTGGAAAGTATTTTTTGTGTTCTCAAACTGCAGCTCAGACTAACAGAAGCTCCCTCAGTCACAGGATGAACAGGACTCACCAGGATAGGACCATTACCATCATCTGTGACACAATCACACACAATTGTTTCAGTCACATCAGCTGGTGCACACTTTTAGAAAAAGCTGACAAACAATAATAAGAACAGATTGTACAAATGTTCATCATCAACATCTGATCTTGTGCACTTAAAAACTACGGTACAAATACTATATGCCACAAAAAAAATAATGGGATAAATACACATTTGATGTCTAACTCATTAAAATCCAAGTAGTAAATGTATAATAACATACTCTGTACAGTGATGTTGACTGCACTGCTGAACTCTCCTGATCCAGACTCACACCAGTACACTGCAGTATCTGACTTTGATGTGTGGATGTCACATGTGGATCCAGTCATTCTCCTACAGTCAGAGAGTCGGCCGTCCTCAGAGAACTTCCTCACTCTCCACTCAGTGAAGTTTCCGTCACAGGTCAGTGAGACAGAGTCAGAGGTGAAGTGTTGCACTCTGTCAGGACTCACTGTGAGAGACGCTGCTGAATGAACATCTGGAAACAACATGCAGTGAAGAGACAAAGCTCACAGATGTTAGGATTCAAAATTCTATTTAAAAACATTAGTATTAGCAAAAATAACCAAAAAAACCCTATTTTGAGCTAAATTTTCTTGAAAAAATGGTGAATAAAAATGATGACATAAGCTCACTTTACAGCTTATAGAGGAGTCGTGCTTTGATGGACTCAGTCGGAAACAGTTTAAAGCAGGATTTGATGTCATCAAGACAAGACACATTTTATAGTTGCTGTGGTCACCCTGATGGCATTTTCAACTGAAATCTATCTTAATTCTCACGTTGGGATAAGTTCCGATTCTTTTACTTGAATGTGGCAGCAGACTCAGTATGGCCATCGTCTTCATTGCTGGATTCCTCCTCATCAGTCATTTCTTGGTCTGGATTACATTTTGTTCCATCTTAAGCTTCAGACACGTCCTTATCTAGTCCATCCTCACTGTCAGTTTCCTGGCAGTGATCAAATATGTAATCAAGAGCCTCACATAGGGTATATCGACCTTCCATGACGTTGTCACACAGTCACCTTTGAGCAAGGCCTCAACAAAGCATTAAACATCAAAGCTATAAGAAAAGTTCAATGCTGTTGAAGCAATGTTGAAGCTGTCTGTGAGAATGCCAACACGTGTTGTTTCTGTGGAAGAGAGTCTCCAGTGGAAAGTACACTCAACAAAAATATAAACGCAACACCTTTGTTACTGCTCCCATTCCCCATGGGATGGACGTAGAGACCTAAAATTCAGTCCAGATACACAATATAACCATCCCTCCCAAACAGTGGTCACAAATCAGTCCAAATGTGTGGTAGTGGGCACATCTGCTATATTGAGATAATCCATCCCACCTCACAGGTGTGCCACATCAGGATGCTGATCTCCACATCTCCTCAGACCTGACATGGGCTGCCCACATTCAGGTCCAGACCAAAAAGGCTAGGCAGCACCTGTATCACCTACGACAACTGAGGAAGTTCAGGGTCTCTCCAAAGATCCTCAGGATTTTCTATACAGGCGCTGTGGAGAGCATCCTCACACAGAACATGACATCGTGGTTTGGGAACAGCTGTGTGAAGGACCAAAAAGCTCTCCAGAGAGTGATCCGTACAGCAGAACGCTGCTGCAGGATTGCTCTCCCACCGCTTCAGGACACCTACACCAGGAGATGCCGGACTAGAGCAGCGCAGATACTGAAGGACCCGTCCCATCCTGGCAACAAACTGTTCCAACTTCTGCAATCTGGTAGAAGGTTCCGCATCTTCCGGGCAAGGACAGAGAGACTCAAGAGGAGCTTCTATCCCCAAGCCATCCGTGCCCTAAACACACACACCCGCCCTCTCACATCATCTATAATTGACTGAGACAGGACTCTCTTCCAGACACTCTAAACCAAGGAACAATGTACATTCCAAATCCTATAATTTTAAATATGTTTATATTGTCTATCCTGTAAAATAGTCAGATGTCTATTCATATTAATGTACAGAATTCACCTGCTTGCTGCTACTACTGCACATTCACCCAGTGTATATACTATATGTATATATATAATGTTCTTCCTCTACACCCCCCCCCCCCCCCCCCCCCCCAAATTTTTGCACATGTCGAGGAGCGTGTCAGGCTACATTTCGCTGTGTGTTATACTTGTATAACTATGCATGTGACAAATAAAGAACCTTGAACCTTGATCTGACATCATGAGTAGTGCACAGGTGTACCTCAGACTGCCCACAACAAAAGGCCACCCTGGAATGTGCAGTTTTGTCTCACAGCAAAATGCCACAGATGCCACAAGCAATGAGGGAGCGTGCAATTGGCATGCTGACAGCAGAAATGTCAACCAGATCTGTCGCCCGTGCATTGAATGTTCATTTCTCAACCATAAGCCGTCTCCACAGGCGTTTCAGAGAATATGGCAGCACATCCAACCGGCCTCACAACCGCAGACCTCGTGTAACCACACCAGCCCAGGACCTCCACATCCAGCAGGTTCACCTCCAAGATTGTCTGAGACCAGCCACCCAGACAGCTGCTGGAACAATTGGTTTGCACAACCAAACAATTTCTGCACAAACTGTCAGAAACCGTCTCAGGGACGCTCAACTGCATGCCCGTCGTTCTCATCGGGGTCTTGACCTGACTCCAGCTCGTCGCCGTAACAGACTTGTGTGGGCAAATGCTCACATTCGATGGCGTCTGGCACGTTGGAGAGGTGTGCGCTTCACGGATGAATCATGGTTCACATTGTTCAGGGCAGATGGCAGCTGAGAATGTCCCAGTTCTTGCATGGCCAGCATACTCACCGGACATGTCACCCATTGAGCATGTTCGGGATGTGCTTGACCGGCGTATACGACAGCGTGTACCAGTTCCCACGAATATCCAACAACCTCGCACAGCCATTGAAGTGGAGTGGACCAACATTCCACAGGCCACAATTGACAATCTGATAGACTCCATGCGACGATGTGTTGCACTGCATGAGGCAAATGGTGGTCACACCAGATACTGACCGGTTCTGGGTCCCCAGACCCCCAATAGCGCAAAAAACTGCACATTCCAGGGTGGCCTTTTGTTGTGGGCAGTCTGAGGTACACCTGTGCACTACTCATGATGTCAGATCAGCATCCTGATGTGGCACACCTGTGAGGTGGGATGGATTATCTCAATATAGCAGATGTGCCCACTACCACACATTTGGACTGATTTGTGACCACTGTTTGGGAGGGATGGTTATATTGTGTATCTGGACTGAATTTTAGGTCTCTACGTCCATCCCATGGGGAATGGGAGCAGTAAAAAAGGTGTTGCGTTTATATTTTTTTTGAGTGTAAGATGTTTGTGTATTTCCAATTTTAAAAACGGTTAAATCTGACCAGAATGCAACATGAGGGTTAAAAATGACAATGAAGTCTGACTACTTGGAAGCAAAATATACAAAATGAGGAATAGCTTAAGACATTTACCCATTGCTGTCTATTCCCTTTCTCTTTTATGCTATCACTGTAATTAAAAAGAGAAAAGGTAACAAAAAAGGAAAAAGTAAATTCAGTTTGGCTTGATCATAGTCAGAAATGAAAAGATTGATTCTTCTTCTCAAATTAGTTTTTAAATGGGTTTATCACATTGAGAGAGATGTTGGTGAATCAAAATGATGATATAACATCAGCTCATTGAAATGATAAACAGAAACAAACTGACCTGCAGACCAGACAAACTTTGGTTGACTGTGATCAGTGTGATACTCTGGGTCTCCTCTTCCAGCTCTGCACACATATCCTGCTGTGTGTGTCTGTCCATGAATGATGTAGGAGTCCTGTGCAGTCCCACTGCCATCAGGTAGCAGCTCATAACTGGAGGATTTCTCTGATAGATCAGGAACAGCTTTATACCAGTAGAAGCTCCATCCTGCAGACGGATGTTCAACCTCACAGTTCAGAGTTACTGAGGCTCCAGGACTCAGCCATGATGGAGACACAGTGAGGATAGATCCTGTTGGAAAGTAATAAATGGATTCTTGTGAAGTTGTGTTTCAGTGGTTTCTCAGTGCTCTTTTAGTTGGTTGTTGGACATTATTTTAGTAATACTTTTAAAATGATAGCAGCACAAACAAACAAAAATTTTTGCAGCACAAACGTAGCACAAACATTTGACATCAATTTTATTTGATTCCATTAATGTGTGTGTGTGTGTGGGGGGGGTTGACCTTTTGACCTTTACATGATCATTAATATCTTTAAAACAGCACAAACGACAATTTTAGTAGCACAAACCAGCACAAACATAGCACAGTTGATTGACATCAATTTTGTTTGATTCCATCAATGTGTGTGTGTGTGTGTGTGTGGGGGGGGGGGGGGCTGGTTGACCTCTGATGACCTCTAGAAATCTTTATGAATATCTTTAAAATGATAGCAGCACAAACAAAAAATTTTGCAACACCAACCAGCCCAAACTTAGCACAAATGTTTGATACCACTTTTGTCAGCTTTGAAGAAGGTGTGTGTGTGTGTGTGTGTGTGTGTGTGTGGGGGGGGGGGGGGGGGGGGGGGGGGGGCTGGTTGACCTTTTGACCTTTACATTTTCATTGATATCTTTAAGACAGAAGCAGCACAAACGACAATTTTTGCAGCACAAACCAGCACAAACGTTTCATACCACTTTTGTTAGATTTGAAGAAGGTGGGGGGGCCAACTTCACTCACATGTGTTATCCTGCTTGGAATTGCATAAATATCATTCACTGCATGAATAAACCTTCTGAATCCTTTATCATCCGCAACTGAAAATAATTGTGGATGATTACTATACCTTTCTAATGTGACAATGTTGTCTGTTGTTGTTGTCCCTGGCCCTCTTTCTCTCTCTCCTTTGTCTCAAGGGGCCACCGTATATATTTATATATAAACATATATAAAGAAAACCACGTTTTTTTACATTAGTAATTCCTTTTGTGCATAATTTTATATTGTTGTTGATAATGAATCAATTAAAGCAACAAAACAACCCGTAGAGCCGGTTGGGAGCTGAAAGAGCCGGCTCTTTTTAGTGAGCCGAGCTGAAAGAGCTGGTTCTCTAAAAAGAGCCGGAATTCCCATCACTATTACCGGCTGTAAAGCAGCCCATTTGTTCATTTTTATTACTTATATTGTATTGTCCAATGAAATCTCTCATCTCAGCGCCCTCCCCTTCCTTCACTGTGGAACAGAGTTTAGTGTCAAAGAAGTACTGAAAATATGGAGCTGAAGAGCTGAGACAGAAAACAAAAATAAATGTAGTAAAATGTGTAAAATTAACAACACATTAGCTGTCGGGGCTGCTGCACCGTCAGATAGTACTAGCAACAACCAGTAACCAGCCCTCACAGTCACTGGAGGCTGCTGCTGTTAAACCAGAAGAGGAGAAGTGGAGGGGCAAGAACAACAGAGTGAACAAACAGGAAGGTGAAATTAGCATGTTAGAAAATAATGAGGAAGGGAGAGATCCAAGAATTCAAGTAAAATTAATGACTACTTTCATTATCAGCCACTGCTAATATTAAAGCTCATAATTGTGACATGCTCCAGAATCTCACTGTGTGTCAGATGGTTTGTCCTATTTAGTTTCAAGTTATAAAGTCCTTCAAGGGTGCACTGATCAAATACTGCATCAAATACTGGATCACACATCTTTTGTTTAAGCTTCATCTCACCTGATGCTGTGCTTGTATGTCACAGAAAGTGTCCCATTCAACAACTTACCACAGATCTTACTGTCACACTTTGGTGTGACAGGTTTGGATGAAACACTCTCTGTATCTCTGCTGGAGATGCAGGTAAAACTGGCAAAGTTCTCTTTGGTGTTGACAAATGCAAAAAGCTGTGCAGAGCTGTCACTGGGATGACTCTTGTTGGTAGAAAGCACACTGACTGGTTCAACACTCCAGGAGAGGTTAACACCCTTATCCAGTGAAGAGCAGTTCACCACCATTAAACAGCCACTTTCTACAGATGTGCTCATGACTATCTGGATGGATGGCTGCTGGAGCTTTTCTGCAAGGATGGAGAGTAAAAATGAGAAATTCACAAAAAGTAAAGACAAGCCTGTGTAGCTTAATTTAAAATCAAGCACTATATTTGATTGTAGATGGCTAAATTTGATGTTTATGCAGAATATATGGATTCAAAATAAAGAAAATGTCTGCATTTTGATAATGGTTGATATGTGTTTTTGTGTGTTTTAATTATGAACAGTTTTTTTTTTTTGCTATACTTGACTTACGTTTTGCTGTGAGTTTAATCTTATTTAGTTTGTCTTCACCCTCACTGTTGAGGAGATCTACAGTGTATTCAATGGCATCCCTTTCCTTCAGGTTTTGAATTGTTAGGTCACCTATAGAATAAAATACATTGAAACCAAATCAAGAAGGAAAAAAAACTGCAATTCCTTTGCAATAAAAAACCTCATAAATGTTACCTGATGTTGTGTTAAGGGTGAGTCTCCCAGTGTACTGTAGGAAATGTTCAGTGTTTGGTTTCCCATTGCGATAAGTGGCAATCCAAGTGTTGTTGGTAAATATTGACCACTCAATTCTGAGGAGACTCCATGATGGGTCGACTCCTGAGGGCAATGTGATGTTTTCTCCGAGGTATCCAAAGACGTCCTGAGGTGATTTAGCTACTGCTGCTGATTGTACACCTTGTACTGCTGTTAAATAAATACATAAACACATTTAGTAACACTCTACATTGTCTCTCAGGTTTAAACACTAAAAAAGGAAGGAAAAGCACTAATATAAATATCTTTTCCATTTGAAAAAAATAATAACAATAAAATTAAATAAAAAGAACACAATTTTGATAAGGATACGTGGAAGATAATAGATGGAGGAATAAAAAGCTTAAACTAAAGATTAAAAAATTTAATTCCATTGCTGAAGTTACAAAAAGAAAAAATAATTAATGATCTGTCACATAATTACATGATGTTCTGTTTCTTCATCACAAATGATTGAGAAATAGCAACAGCTGCTCCTCGTTAACAAGAATGTGCAACGATACAATAAAACATCCATCCATCCATCCATACATACATTTTCTTCTGCTTATTCGGGGCCAAGTCGCTGGGACAGCAGCCCAAGCCGAGAAGCCCAGACCTCCCTCTCCCCAGCCACCTCGTCCAGCTTATCCAGGGGAACACCAAGGCATTCCCAGGAGAGCCGAGAGATATAATCTCTCCAGCGTGTCCTGGGTCTGCCCCGGGGCCTGCTCCCTGTGGGACATGGGCAGAAAACCTCGCCCAGGAGGCGCCCAGGGGGCATCCTTGTCAGATGCCCGAACCACCTCAACTGGTTCCTTTTGGTGTGGAGGAGCAGCGGCTCTACTCTGAGCCCCTCCCGAGGGGCCAGCCACCCTTTGGAGGAAGCCCATTTCCATCGCTTGTATTCGCAATCTTGTTCTTTCGGTCACTACCCACAGCTTCGTGACCATAGGTGAGGGTAGGGGCATAGATCGACCGGTAAATTGAGAGCTCAACTCTCTCTTCACCACAACAGACCGGTACAGCGTCCGCATCCCTGCAGCCACTGCACCAATCCATCTGTTGATCTCCAGCTCCCTTCTCCCATCACTCGTGAACAAGACCCCGATATACTTAAACTCCTCCACTTGGGGCAGGATCGCGTCCCTGATACCGGACTGGGCACTCCACCCTTTTCCGGCTAAGGACCATGGCCTCAGATTTGGAGCTGCTGATTTTCAATTTCACTGTTTCACACTCGGCTGCGATCGTTCCAAAGCGAGCTGGAGGCCATCACCTGATGAAGGCAACAGGACCACATAATCTGCAAAAAGCAGAGATGAGATCCTGAGACCACTGAAGTGAAAGCCTTCCACCACTTTGCTACACCTAGAAATTATGTCCATAAAAATGATGAACAGAATCAGTGACAAAGGGCAGTCCTGGCGGAGCTCATCACCCACCAGGAACAAGTCAGACTTATTGCCGGCTATGCGGACCAAGCTCTTACAACGGTAGTATAGGGATCGAATAGCCCATAGCAACGGGCCAGACACCCCATACTCCCGGAGCACCCCCGACAGGACCCCCGACAGGAGTTGGACAAACTCCCATGCGCCCTCGAGTATCCTCAAGAGGATAAGGAGCTGGTCCAGTGTTCCACGACCAGGACAGAAACAACATTGTTCCTCCTGTATCCGAGGTTCGACTAATGGACTGACTCTTCTCTCCAGGACCGTGGCTGAGGAGTGTGATTCCCCTGTAGTTGGAACACACCCTCTGGTCCCCTTTCTTAAAGACCACCACTCCGGTCTGCCAGTCCAGGGGTACTGGCCCTGATCTCCACGCAACATTGCAGAGACGTGTCAACCAAGACAACCCTACAACATCCAGAGCCTTCAGGAACACGGGGTGGACCTCGTCTGTTAAAGTGAACTGTTAAATGTTGTCGTTTTTATGCTCACCATCTCTACATTGTTTCAAACACTGTGAAAAAAGGCATTCCTTTGTCCCCCTCCCCAGCCTCTTGAGGTTCTGGGAGGAGGCTGTAGTGTTTTATAACAAGCACATCCCTTGTGAAGATTCTGTTTGATGTTGCTTCCTGCTTTTATGATCCTTTGGGTGAGCAGGAGGACACACACACACGTTCTTGCACATGCATACACACACACACACACACACGCATTCTCGCACACGTGCTTGCACACACACACACACACACACACACACATAGTGCCTTGTCTTAGAACCATTTGGGGGTTTTACGGTGGGAGGTGCTTTTGCTGTGATGTGTATTGTAACAGTTTGTCAATAAAAAGGCAACGAACGGAGGCCTAAGTCGGGGTCATTTGTGGTAGGATTCGAAGTGCGTTCCTGATACACCGACTGGGGCCTCCCTTGTGCAAGTAAAATCGATCGATTGCTGACTGTCTTGTTTTCTTCATGAGGAATAAGTCTAAACTAGCGGGGCTTGTAGAAACACAGACTCCACATTTATTTGGTCCTTCCGAGCCGGAGCCCAACACATCGCATCCACCGAGGAGAGTGAGATGACGCCGCCGAAGTCTGCTAGCAGCGAGGCGTCTGGGACGCCTGATGAAAGCCCTGGTGCTTAACTTTGTCGCCAGGCCGGACAGTTTGCGTCTGAACTCCCCTCGGGTTGGCGATTGATGGGATCCAGAGACTTTCTCTTGGACAAAAACAACACAAACAGTGAGTACAGAAGGCCTTAGAGAATGGCTACGTGACCGTGCGGTTGCACATTATCAGAGCAGGAACTGCTTGAGAACGCATCAGAGGGGAGGGAAACAGAGCTATGATCAAAGGTGCTTGCAAAGAAAAGCGTCTGGACTTCTTTAAGTTGCTTGAAGCAACTTGCTGCTGCTTTGCTTTGCAGTTGCTTTCAAGCAACTTAAAGAAGTCCAGACGCTTTTCTTTGCAAGCTCCTTTGACTACGATGACCTGGATGACTGAGAACCTTCACAGACAAACAGAGCTATGATATCTCGAGCATGCATCTATCCGTGAGTTCAGTTTCTTCCTCACACCTCATGTGGGCAACAGCTTTTCTGCATCCTGATTTATGTGTGTGAGACTTTTGTAACATCAGCATCATGTTTTTGTTTTGGCGAAAAGCAGGTGATTGTGTCTAACGTCATGGTGTGTGTGTGAGTTACAGAGAGGTGTGAAAGTATGTGAGTGAAGCGGTCTCCAGCTGGGGCACCTGCCTCGTGGACACAAAAGAGATAAAATTTCTGTTGATGAAATATGAATGATAACATGAAGAGTGTTTGGTGTTTCTCAGCCTGAAACAACTGCAATCCCACTTTATTTATTTTTTTAAGAAAGGAGAGTTAAAAAAACAGAGAGAGATGTGTGTTGTTTAAGCAGTGATGAGAATAATGAAAACGTGATGAGAGACATACACTAAAACACACAGAAAATGCATTAACCATACTAACCCTACATGCATATACACATACAATGACACTTATGAAGACCAGACAGCATCTTAAGCATGAGATTCTGTTTGTCATCTTGTCCAAGTCACTAGTAAGATGAAAGTGATACATAGACTAGTGGACTGAATATTGCACTGCACTATACACAGTGCAGGTAGAACACCACTTCTGAGTCACCTGATGGTTTGCCAGAATCTCTTCGAGGCAGTCCAAAAGTCTTTTTCCATGGCCTCTCGGAACTCCTCCCACACCCGAGTTTTTGCTTCCGCCACCGCCTGTCAGTACCTATCAGCTGCCTCCGGAGTTCCACAGGCTAACCAAGCCCTGAAGAAACTGAAGAAGGACTCCTTCTTCAGTTTGGTGGCTCCCCTCATGTCTGGTGTCCACCAGTTGGTTCGGGGAGTACCACCATGACAGGTACCAACTATCATGCGGCCGCAACTCACTGCAGCGGCTTTCCCAGTGGAGGTGCTGAACATGGTACATTCGAACTCAATGTCCCCAGTCTCCCTCGGAATGTTGTTGAAGCTCTGCCGGAGGTGTGATTTGAAGATCTCTCGAACCAGGGCCTCAGCTAAACGTTCCCAGCACACCCTCACTGTACGTTGGTGTAACCCATATTCAAGGATGGCTTGGATAAAATATGCCAAAATGAAAAAAAGGACCATTAATCTTAGCAGTTACACTCTGTTTATAGTGAATAAGCCATAGGTGCAGCAGTTAAAGAGTTAACTGCTCCGGAGTAGACGTGAGTTGCTCTAAGCCAATGAGCTGCTGAAACGTGGTGCAGGGCCCCGCCTGCCATCTCCGTCTAAGAGAGCACAGGCTTTTCCTCCTCTCTCGAGAATCCTCCGTGAGCACGCTAGCAAGGAAAAGACACGGCGATTTACTGAAACGAGATCGGGAGTTAGAGACTACACCATTTCATCATTCCTGCGCCATCTCGCGCTGCTCCGTCTTTCTTTTCTGAGATCGGTCAGTTTTTTTGTTTTTGTTTCCCTTTGCATCTTCCTTTTGATGCATTGCAATGGATCCTGTAATCGATGACGAGCCAACCCCGTTGATGGACCAATTGACTTTGTTCTGTGCTGCACAGCAGAGTGTGGTAGGCCAGCTGCAGCAAAACAAAAACACACCACCCCACTTTGAACTTGCTGTTCCCCTTCTTCACACACATCCCCCTGGACTTACGGACGGTTTATTTTAAGGACTTTTTACGGACTCTATACATCCCACAAACAGGAAGGGAAGTGGGTGTGGGCGGTTGGATCTATTTTTCCAGCTTAATAGTTGTTGCAATTTGTTAACAAAGTCTACAAAGATACAAACCAATGTTATCATTTGGATCTTAGCAATTGAGATTGTGGTTCATTTTGAATGTGAACTTTGTACATCTAGAAGGGTGCACCCAGGTAAGGGTTTTTTTTTTTTAAAGTGATTACTGTGATTGTGCCACAGGGTTGTCACTGAGGAAAATGCTGGTACCAAAAAGAGATACTTTTATTTGTAATGTTTTGTATGTTTGTCATATTTTTTTTTTCTTTTGTTTTCTGGGTAAGAAAAATACAGAGCCCGCGTTTTCAAAACTCACAGTTGCCTGAGTCTCATTCAGTTTGCCTCTCCTGTACGTAGCCAAACCAACTGGCCCAAATCATTGAGCTCTTTTGCATCAAATTTGGGTGAAGTACCTTTTGATCCTAGAGTATTAGAGACACATTAGTGTTACAGTTGGCGAGCCAGCAGCCAGGAGTTATTGTGAAACTGCATGAGACTCATCTTATTAAATATTACAACAATAAGAAACAATCAAAACCGAAGTCTGGTAAAATGGACATAGTACTTAATACATAGTGAGTGAGAAAGGTGACTGGAAAGGAAAAACTCAATGCATCATGGGAATCCCCGGGCAGCCTACATCTATTGCAGCATAACTAAGGGAGGATCCAGGGTCACCTGGTCCAGCCCTAACTATATGCTTTAGCAAAAAGGAAAGTTTTAAGCCTAATCTTAAAAGTAGAGATAGTGTCCGTCTCCCGAATCCAAACTGGAAGCTGGTTCCACAGAAGAGGGGCCTGAAAACTGAAGGCTCTCTCTCCCATTCTACTTTTAAATACTCTAGGAACAACAAGTAGGCCTGCAGAGCGAGAGCGAAGTGCTCTAATAGGGTGATATGGTACTACAAGGTTGTAAGAGGATTTTTATTTAAATACAATATAATCAAGTGTGCCTTATAATCAAGTGTTCATATATTTTCACATAACCAAGCCTATTGTTAAACAAAACACAATGCATTCCTTACTTCAGTGTTTGAGATGTTTGACAAGACATGATACACAATGCATTCTTTACTTCAGTGTCTGTGATGTCAGATAAGCATGATATACTGCTGTGTCGTTATTTTTCAGTTTGTGTGGAGAGGTTAGATAGCTGAGACAATGCCTAAGCTCTCCCCTTTCCGTTAAAAGAGGAAGTACTATGTAACCCATTTTGGCCTATAAATAAAGCAAGCAGCCTGTACTCGTTGTGTCTGTCTTCTCAGAGGCATTCACCCGTGTGCACGTTCTTAAACTCTCTGAGTCGGTCTGCAGTGTCTTATTTCTCTTACTTGTGAACAAATGTCTTAACCCCTGACAAAGGTCATTAAGATAAGATGGGGCCTGATTATTTAAGACCTTGTATGTGAGGAGCAGGATTTTGAATTCAATTCTGGATTTAACAGGAAGCCAATGAAGGGAAGCCAAAACAGGAGAAATATGCTCTCTCTTTCTAGTCCCTGTCAGGACTCTTGCTGCAGCATTTTGGATTAGCTGAAGGCTTTTCAGTGAGTTTTTTGGACATCCTGATAATAATGAATTACAGTAGTCCAGCCTGGAAGTAATAAATGCATGAACTAGTTTTTCAGCGTCACTCTGAGACAGGATATTTCTAATTTTAGAGATGTTGCGCAAATGGAAGAAAGCAGTCTTACATATTTGGTCAAAAATGACTCCAAGGTTCCTCACCGCGTTACTGGAGGTCAAGGTAATGCCATCCAGAGTAAGAATCTGGTTAGATACCATATTTCTAAGATTTTCAGGGCCGAGTACAATAACCTAAGTTTTATCTGAATTAAGAAGCAGAAAGTTAGCGGCCATCCAGGTCTTTATGTCTTTAAGACATTCCTGCAGTTTAACTAATTGGTGTGTGTTATCTGGCTTCATGGACAGATAGAGCTGGGTGTCATCTGCATAGCAGTGAAAATGTATGCTATGTCTTCTAATGATACTGCCTAAGGGAAGCATGTATAATGTAAACAGAATTGGTCCTAGCACTGAACCCTGTGGAACTCCATAATTAACCTCAGTGTGTGAAGAGGACTCTCCATTTACATGCACAACTTGGAGTCTATTAGATAGATATGATACAAACCACTGCAGCGCAGTACCTGTAATACCTACAGCATGTTCTAATCGCTCTAATAGGATATTATGGTCAACAGTATCGAACGCTGCACTGAGGTCTAGCAGGACAAGCACAGAGATGAGTCCACTGTCAGAGGCCATAAGAAGATCATTTGTAACCTTCACTAAAGCTGTTTCTGTGCTGTGCTGAGCTCTGAAACCTGACTGAAACTCTTCAAATAAACCATTCCTCTGCAGATGATCTGTTAGCTGTTTGACAACTACTCTTTCAAGGATTTTTGATATGAAAGGAAGGTTGGAGATTGGCCTATAATTAGCTAAGACTGCTGGGTCTAGAGATGGCTTTTTGAGTAAAGGTTTAACTACAGCCAGCTTGAAGGCCTGTGGTACATAGCCGATTATTAGAGATAGGTTGATCATATTTAAGATCGAAGAATTAATTAATGGCAGGACTTCTTTGAGCAGTTTTGTAGGAATGGGGTCTAAAAGACACGTTGATGGTTTGGAGGAAGTAATTATTGAAGTTAACTCAGAAAGATCAACTGGAGAAAAAGAGTCTAACTTAACATCGATGGTAATAAGAGTAACTGTAGATAATATTACATCTGTGGGATGATTATTGGTAATTTTTTCTCTAATGATAAAAATTTTATTTGTGAAGAAGTTCATGAAGTCATTACTAGTTAACGTTAAAAGGATGGTTGGCTCAAAAGAGCTCTGACTTTTTGTCAGCCTGGCTACAGTGCTGAAGAGAAACCTGGGGTTGTTCTTATTTTCTTCAATCAGTGATGAATAGTAAGATGTTCTGGCTTTGCGGAGGGCTTTCTTATAAAGCAGCAAACTATTTCTCCAGGCTAAATGATGATCCTCTAGATTTGTGACACGCCATTTCCTCTCCAGATTACGAGTCATCTGCTTTAGGGTACGTGTTTGAGAATTATACCACGGAGTCAGGTACTTCTGATTTGAGGCCTTAGTTTTCACAGGAGCTACAGTATCCAGAGTCGTACGTAGTGAGGAGGTGAAATTATTAACAAGAAAATCGACCTCTGTTGGGGTAGCGTTCAGATAGCTGCTCTGCTCTGTGTTGGTACAGGGCATTGGAGATGATAACAGTGGGTGGATTATATTCTTAAACTTAGTTACAGTGCTTTCAGAAAGACATCTACTTTGATAAAGTCTACTCTTCACCGCTGTGTAATCAATTATTGTAAAAGTAAATGTTATCAGGAAATGATCAGACAGGAGAGGGTTTTCAGGAAACACTGTTAAATGTTCAGTTTCTATGCCATATGTTAAAACAAGATCTAGAGTGTGATTAAAGTGGTGGGTGGGTTCTTTTACATTTTGAGAGAAACCAATTGAGTCTAATAACAGATTAAATGCCATGTTGAGGCTGTCATTTTTAGCATCTACATGGATGTTAAAATCACCCACAATAATTATTTTATCTGAGCTCAGAACTAAATTAGATATAAAGTCTGAGAAATCAGACAGAAACTCTGTGTAAGGCCCAGGTGGACAATAGATGATAACAAGTAAGACTGGTTTCTGAGTTTCACAGCTGGGGTGGACAATGTTAAGCATCAGGCTTTCGAATGAATTAAAAGTCTGTCTTGGTCTTTCATTAATTAATAGGCTGGTGTGAAAAATTGCTGCCACACCGCCCCCTCGGCCTGTGCTTCGAGATTTCTGGTAGTTAGAATGGCTCGGGGGTGTTGATTCATTTAAACTAACATAATCATCCTGCTGCAACCAGGTTTCTGTAAGGCAGAGTAAATCGATTTGTTGATCAGTTATTAAGTCATGTACTAACAGAGACTTGGAGGAGAGAGACCTAATATTTAATAATCCACATTTCACTGTTTTACTCTTTGGTTCAGATGTGGATACTGTATTGTTCTTTCTTTGTAATTGTTTATGTTTAAGTTGTTTGTTGCTGGTTTTTAGTTTGTTTTTTGTCTTTTTGGAAGCTGACAGTCTCTATGGAGATGGGTTTTTGGGGGGTAGCAGGAGGAGAGAAGCTGCAGAGAGGCGTGTAAGACTGCAACTCTGCTTCCTGGTCCCAACTCTGGATAGTCATATTTTGGGGGGTTTAATAAATTTGTCCATATTTCTAGAAATGAGAGCTGCTCCATCCAAAGTGGGATGGATGCCGTCTCTCCTAACAAGACCAGGTTTCCTCCAGAAGGTTTGCCAATTATCTATGAAGCCCACATCGTTTCTGGGACACCACTCAGACAGCCAGCAATTTAAGGAGAACATGCGGCTAAACATGTCACTCCTGGTCTGATTGGGGAGGGGACCAGAGAAAACTACAGAGTCCAACATTGTTTTGGCAAAGTTGCACACCGATTCAATATTGATTTTAGTGACCTCCGATTGGCGTAACCGGGTGTCATTACTGCCGACGTGAATTATGATTTTACTGAATTTACGTTTACCCTTAGCCAGCAGTTTTAAATTTCCTTCAATGTTGCCTGCTCTGGCCCCTGGAAGACAATTGACTATGGTTGCCGGTGTCTCTAGCTTCACATGTCTGAGAACAGAATCGCCAATTACCAGAGTTTGACCCCCGGCGGGTGTGTCGCCGAGTGGGGAAAAACGGTTAGACACATGAACCTGGGGCTTCTGTTTAGGACTATGCTTCCTCCTCACCGTGACCCAGCCTCCCTGTTTCCCCAGCTGCTTGGGACCTGCCGGGGAACAGCTAGCGGGGCCTACGCTATTTTCGGCTGCACCAGCTACAGGGGTCTGGCTAGCTACGGGTGAATGAAGGGTGCGAAGCCGAGTCTCCAATTCAGTAATCCTGGCCTCCAGCGCTGCAAATATGCTACATTTGTTACAGATATCATTACTGCTAAAGGAGGCCGAGGAGTAACTAAACATCTGACACAATGAGCAAGAAAGTGCAGGAGGGACAGGTGAAGTAGCCATGGTGCTAATGAGTCGGCTATGAGCTAAGCTAAGCTAAGCTAGCGAGACAGTACAGAGACAGTGAGTGAATACTTTGGCTATAAATTAGGTAGTGAGTACACAGAAAGTGTGCTTCGGATGAAGCACGTGAAGATTATACTATGAAAGAAGAATGTATTTAAAAGTTGTTAATTAAATTGCTAAGCAAATAAGCTACTCAGAAACACCACTGTGTTTGAGCAGGAACAGGAAGTGATACTCTACCACAGAGCGAGCGAACACCAAGTGACAGCGCCACGATATGAGAACTGAAACATGAAACATGAATGGTAACCAACTAACTCAGAGGCTGCCAGAGTGTTTTTGATGCCCCAAATCATTATTGTCTCTTCATTAACAGAAATAAGAATAGCTTTGAGAAAGTATTTTTCAAAGAAACCTGTAAGTCACTTAAAGTTTCATGGCTCCCTCCTGAAAATCTCCCGGAGCCACCATTCTCCCCAATTTATCCTGATTTTCCATCTAGACAACAAAATTGCAAAACCATATCCCAGCTTGGCCCAGCCAATTCCAGTTTCCAACAACGGCTACTACCACTGCTGCTACTTAGCTTTAATATTATTCTTATTACTCTTTCTGGGTCGCAAAATAATCTTTAAGCATATTTTCATGCGAGAATGTAGCTGTGTAAACCTCAAATATCTGAGCCCGTGTTGTGCCAAAAAGTGATTTCCAATGTTTCCGTGTGTTTTTTATGTGTAAAATCATTACATATGATGCTAAATAGACTTCTGTGAACAGGTATTACAAAGGGGTTATATATAAAATTTAAAAATTACCCGTTTCTCAAGTATCTTTGTAACTGTGTTCTTGTACCTGCATTATAATCAATCAGCTTCCTTTTGTCCACTTAAAATATGTCTACAGAACTATTTTTGCATGTTGCAATTTCAGCTGTCCTCTTGGCTAGATTTCTCTTAAGAGACATTTTTAAAGTCAACAATATTTTTTTTAACTGCATAAATAAAGGATACATAAAAGTCACTGCCAAAAACTGATTGCGGCTTCTACCTTGTTACAGGAATGTTGTTTGTTGCTCAAGATGACTTGATATCATTCACATTTGACATATATTTCACATATTATAGACCAACAAGTTATTTATAGCAGTTTTAATACAAGTAATCAGTTTTTGGCAGACAATCACTTTTAGTCACAACACCTGGTCCTCAGGTGGACGCAGTCTCTGAATTTGGACACCCCCGCTGTTTCTGTCAATAATAACGGTGACATTTAACTTATTTTATCTGATACATTGTAAAATTCAAGGGTTTTTAGTATATCTCCCCCAAACAGCCCTTTTGAATGTCTCCCTAATTCTGAGGTCTCAAGGATGGCAAGTATGTGCTAGGCTTTGGCCCACATCTGTCTAAAATTGTATGTAACCATGAATAACGTGTTGCCATGTCCACCAGGACAGACTGGACAGTATATGATGTAAAACCAATATGCCACCAGTTTATCTCAGTTAACGAGAGGAGCAGGCATGTGTTTGGCTCCTTAACATACTGGACAATAAGTTGTTGTGTGGGACACCAGTAGTCCATGTCTGTTGATGTAACAGTAGTTCATGTTTAGAATAAAAAATCCCAGCTCACTGATTTGATCGGGGCAATAGTGTGCCTAAAATGCTGCATAATTTTGCTGAGAGATCTTTTACTTTGTGGTAATCTTAGATGGACAAAAACCACCAGGTCGTTCAGTGTCCCCTTAGTACTAATGTATCAGAGATGTTAGTGTATTATAACTGAAGTAATGTTGTTAAGTCCTTAAGGTCATATTAATTTATTGTCATGACTGTATTTGAAACTATTTTTATTTTTGTATGATACCTGATTTATATGGAATATGGCTGAAGTAAACTAAAGCCTAAAATACTTAGTCAGTCATTTATTTAATATTAATTTAACATGATATAATTCACATATAAAACTATGAATTGTGATTTTAAATGGTTTAAAAGCATGTAGAATAGCATATGTAGGCAAGTATATTTCTCCTTTTGTTATCAAGAAGCAAAGACAAAAAGGGGAAAAAAATAAACAGGGCAGGGTTCGGTGGTTGAATTATCCGTCCCCACCAATGCTGAAACCAAATCTACGTCCTTGGATCTAACAGAAACACAGTCTAGACTCAGGGAACACAGGAGGATGGGAAACAACCTTGAATAATAACAAAAAATGATAACTATACCCACAGAATATGAATGAAAACACAACCTAAGACAAAGTGCAATATTAGATACACTCAAAACTGTAAAACTACAACAAACCAAGTAAAACAGAGAATATCAAACAGAAACTGAGAGTTCACAACTGAAAACTCCTGGTCCCAAACCCAGGATCATGACAGATACAGATCAATACTGTTCAGATTTTATAAACGAAAAAAAAAAAAGGCAAAATCTTACCTTCAGCATTTCCATGGAGTGTACTTAGCCCTAAAATCGAGATTGAAACATCATCAAACTCATTTAAAAAAGTTAATTTTCTGTTCAAGCTCGTCCTCAAATTAGTTTCTGAGCTCATAAACTATAAACTGTAAGTGTAAAACTACAGTGTATCCCACACAATGTTAAAGAGACAGTCAGAAACAATCAAATTCTAAGACAAACTTTTTCACCTCTTCATGAAATTTACACAAATAAAAACAGTTTCTTTAATCATCAACACACAAACAGAGAAAGTCAGTGATGTACTTACAGAATAACTCCAGAATGCAGAGCAAAGAGCGCCTCATCCTCACATCCAGCTCTGCTGCTCTCTGATGCAGCTAATCTTTAACTGTTTTACTTCAAACTAAAAATTTAGCAGAAGAAAGAGGTGTAGTTCTTTAAATAGATAAGAGTGTGACAGTGTGTGTGCAACATGATATTCAACCTTTAAAATGATCCAAGGAGTCAGCTAACTAGCTAAAATTTTGGTAACACGATCATTTTTTTTAATGTTATTATTTATTTATTTATTTATTTATTTATTTATTGTTTTGATTGTGCAACGTAAAAACCAATTCAAGTTCAAGCTCTGAGTGAAACGGCTGTCCTAAAAATGGTTCCTTTAGTCCATAACATTCAAACAGAAAGAGTCCCCGATAGCAAAGTGAGTCCGAACCGGATCCGCCCTAAAGTCACTTTGTAACATGGGTCAGTGATGTACTTACAGAATAACTCGACCACGCGAAGAGCGCTTCATCCTCACATCCAGCTCTGCTGCTCTCTGATGCAGAGCTAATTTTTAAGCGAAGAAGACGCTGTAATACATGTAAGTCTGTAGCTTCTTCCTCGAACTGGCCTCTCTGTGTTTTCACTCCAGCCTCCAACAGCAGCTCCAACAGCACCTATGACGTGTTTACAAACCCGGCCCACTGAAAACAGAACCGCGATTCTCGTGTTGTTCTCCTTCGCTTTTCTATAATAAAACATACTCTCTTACTTTAAGTTGGGCAACAGTTTTCTTCAGGTTATACTTTTCACTCCTTTCTTCTAAAGAAAATCAGATTTTTTTGTTCCCGTATCCTGTGGATCGACATCCGGGAATATTCCTCTGCTGCCAGGTTTTTGGACTCAATGGCTGGAAGTCAGCATCAGGTTTCACTGTGACGGTTGAACAGACTTGTTTGAATCTCATTTGTCCAAAGGATGAACTCCCAGATTTAATCAGGATTTTTTATGTCCTCCTTTAAAACAACAATGCTCTGTGACGCTTGTACATGCAGGTTTTTACCACCATTAACTACGTTTTAAAGTGCAGTGAAGTTCAGCCACATTCAGCCGTGGTGTGAATTATGGAACGCCAGGACTGCCATAATGAATTAATTAAATACACCATTAAATAATTAATTAAAATGGGAAATAATTAATTAAAAAAATGTTTTTGACACATTTAATTAAATAATTATTGACACATTTAACTAATTATTTATTTATTTCACATTTTAATTAATTATTGCCACATTTAAATAATTATTTAATGGTGTATTTAATTAATTCATTTTGGCACACTTGAGTCCTTCAGGTCTCACCATGAAATAATTTTATCTGTCAACCTCACCCATCAAACTCAGGGGGCGGGGTTAACGCTGATCGAGTAAAAACCATTGCTTTGGCCTGGTGGCTAGCGGTGGGTTTTAACAATCGATTCATCGATTAAAATCTATTCTGGCTTGGATAACGTGATATCAATTTATTAAAATCCTGAATCGATTTTTTTATATAAATGTATTTTGCCGAAAATTCCAGAATTTCAGGTGAAACGTCACAAAATTTTGACACCAAACATTTGAAACAGTAAATGAGAGCAGGTACACGGCTTCTGCACAAAGACGTAAACACACAGCGCGGACCGCGGATCAGAATCGGTGAGATGTCGCCTTTCTCACCCGACGGCACGGACACGGTCGGGGCTGAAAGCCGACAGCTCGCTGATTCCGATGTTTCGGCGGTCCGCACTTTGTGTTTACGCCCTTTTTGCACTGAGTCCAAAGCTGTTAGTTTTATCTCTCTCCAAACAATATTAACCGAACCAGCAGCAAAAGAAGATCCAAACTAAGCTTCGTATATACATCGTCATGGACTCCCTCTTACTTTTACTGTTTTGCTTCCACCACAATAAAATCACACTTCATGCACAGCTCTCTCTCTCTTTCTCAGTGTACTTCAAGAACAGTTTCACGTCTATCCTCGAAATCTGTTTTCTGCATTATTCGCTGCTTATTACGCACAAGTTTACCGTTATTTACAGTGCTGTCGCCGATGTTTTTTTTTCCTTTTACTTACTTCCGAAAGGAAAACCTAATTTCTGCCGTTCAATAGGCTTCTGAACAAATTTAAACTTTTTAAAATTATGCAAAACGCTTAGCCGTGTCTCTAATAAAACCGCTGTAACTTCAGAGGTAATGTTCATAAGTCGATTAATGGTTTCCCTTTTTTTTTAAGTACTGCAGAATATTTTTATAAAATCCCAGGCCAGGAAAACCACCATGTTTTTCTATGTTTTATCTTCAGCTACTTTGACACAAAGGCATCTGCTGTGATGCTCACACCTTTGATAAAGTCTGGAAAGTGTCAGCTTCCTTTTTATAGATACAAAAATATGTAAATGTACTGATCTGAATTACAATATTTTTGACTGTCTGAGGCAAAATTTCCCAGATTCAAATCGAATTGAATCGAATCGAATTGAATCAAATCGATTCAGGACCTTGTGAATCGGCATTGAATCATTCTAGAAATCAGTGACGATACCCAGCCCTACTGGTGGCCATTGTTTTTAGCACACAATAACCGGCATGTTGAAACTAACAGAACTGAACTTTGAAAAACCCTGTTTGTGTGTCACTAAATGCCGTTTTAATTTTTTTTTAGCCGAGAATGTAGTGGTTTAATCTTCAGATGTCTGGCCAGTTTGTCAAGATACAGCCTCTTTGCAAAAGTGCTTCGATGATTTCGGAGATGTCTGCCCAGTCTAAAGCGTGGGATTGACCCACTCGCCTCGCAAGCAATCGAGCTGTTATTACCACCGACAAAGCGCAGGCCCCGGTACACAACTGTAATAACCCCGCTGACACTGACTTCTTTTACTGAGGTTATATTTATCGGGGTTTTATTTCCTGATGTTCTTATGTGTCCTACGTGTTTCAGTCGCCAGTTCTGAATTATAACTAACATTAAAAACATGTTTAAGGAGGAGAGAAAGCAAATAAATTCGATTAACAGCTGATCTTTGGGTTTTTGTTCAGTAATCAGCGTGACCTGTGTATAAACGCATAAAAGAGATAACGTTGGTGTTTCCGTCATGTAGTAACTGCTGGCTTTAACTGTACAAAGGTTGTTCGACACTATGAAACACATACAGACTTCATGATGTTCAGCTAATATTTTTATCGTGAATATTAATCATGAGGGTAAACGGACCTGTCAGCCCGTTCTCACTTCCGAGGCGTAACATGTCGACGTTTTGTCACGTCCCGCGGCGTTCCTGAGGAACGCGAAAGGAGACCTTCGGTGTTCTTATGGTACACGGCGGGTTATGGCTGGAATCCAGTGCAATGACGCTCCCGCGGTAATAGACGTTCCAGGCCTGTATTCCAGCCCTAAACCTAACCTTATCCCTAGCCCTGACCATAACCTTATTCCTGACCTTAGGACTTTAATGATGTTAACCAGCACTTTAATGACATGAAATAATGTTTTCCCAAGCAATTTTAATAAAAAGAGCAAACGTGTGCAGATTGAGTCCAAACGGTTCTCATAGTTCCTCATTTTTCCGATGTCGTCATTTAGGAACGTGTTGGGTGCCCGAAAACGTAAAATGTTGACGATTTGTCACCTAGAATAAAATGTTACGCTTTGGGAGCAGTGTTGGTCAAGTAACTGGAAAAAAGTAATCAGTAACTAATTACTGATTACTTCCCCCCAAAAGTAATCCAGTTACTTTACTGATTACTTATTTTCAAAAGTAATTACTTAGTTAGTTACTTAGTTACTTTTTAAAAACATGATTTACAACCTGAATAGGTGATAAAGCGATAGATCTTTCAGCCCAATTCTACTTTTTCTGCATAATCCATCATACAAAATGTAATCAAATGGAAAAGTCTCTTTTTAAACCTTGTTTTACTAGTTTTAATCTTTTAACTTTATGCATCAAGCAAAAATTACATTATATGCAACATTCTCTGACTGGAAGAAATTTGTTTAACCCTCCTGCCATCCTTTAAAAAACCCACACCCATCACCATAGGGACCATTCTCAGCCACGCCCAAAAACGCTATAAAAAGACCATATATCCATATTTTATTCCACTTTAAATTAGCCAACCTTGTAAAACTACTTCTCCCTGAAATATTCATGTAAAGTTTTAATTATATTTCCGTTATTTCAACCCTTCAAATCCCAGTGTTATTACATGAGCGCCCTGTGTTATTAGCCCCAAAAAACAAAAAACGAAACTAAATATTTCCACAAATAACCAGTTGAAGTAATATGTGATTGTCATTATAAGTAGGCCTTTAGATGGACCAAAGATTGGCACCAACATACATTTTGACCTGCCATTATTTTTTTGCATTTTTTTTGCAATTTAAAAATTCAAACTTCAAGGCCCTGAGTCTTCATTGACATCCAAGAAAAGAAGAAAAAATAAAATCATATAATGATAATTTGGGGTTGAAAAATAGCGTTTATAATGGAAGTCAATGGGCCGAAAATAGTCCCCAGGGTGATGGGTGTGGGGATTTCTGCTGCTCAGCCATTTTAGGCTGATTTAAGGAATTCACACTGGAATATTAACACTGACAGGTAAAAACTATCCTGTGGCAAGTTTGGTTATATTCCACTGAACACAGTGGAAATGGCAGCCATTTCACACATAGCAGTGGCACAAAAAGGTCCCAAGAAGGCAGGAAGGTTAACATTTAAACTTGTTTTCTGCACATTCCAAATAGATGCAAGTAAAACACAGCAGAAAATAAATAAAATCAAAGACTCGCGGTCCTGTTGCTCTATTTTCACCTGTATAGCAGGAGTGGGGTAGGCGGAGGTTTTCCCTGGTGCAGGTGTGCCGCAGCGGTCGGTGGAAGAATCTGCGAGTTTCTCTGTGAATTTCCCATTATGTTCAAGCAGATGTTCATTCAGCAGCGTCTCTCACAGTGAGTCCTGACAGAGTGCAACACTTCACCTCTGACTCTGTCTCACTGACCTGTGAGGGAAACTTCCCTGAGTGGAGAGTGAGGAAGTTCTCTGAGGACGGCCGACTCTCTGACTGTAGGAGAATGACTGGATCCACATGTGACATCAACACATCAAAGTCAGATACTGCAGTGTACTGGTGTGAGTCTGGATCAGGAGAGTTCAGCAGTGCAGTCAACATCACTGTACAGAGTATGTTATTATACATTTACTACTTGGATTTGAATCATTTAGACGTGACATGAACATTTGTCCCAGCTTTGCTGTATGTGAAGTCATTTTATCTGGAGAAATAGCAGTTTTTAAATACACAAGATCAGATCTTCATGATGAACATTTGTACAATCTGTTCTTTTTATTGTTTGTCAGCTTTTTCTCAAAGTGTGCAGCAGCTGATGTGACTGAAACAATTGTGTGTGATTGTGTCACAGATGATGGTAATGGTCCTATCCTGGTGAGTCCTGTTCATCCTGTGACTGAGGGAGCTTCTGTTAGTCTGAGCTGCAGTTTGAGAACACAAAAAATACTTTCCAATGTGTTTTTCTATCACAATGACAAACTTCTTCAAAATGATCCCCGAGGGGAGCTGAAGATCTCTGCAGTGTCAAAGTCTGATGAAGGTTTCTACAAGTGTCAGTACTCAGGAAGAGAGTCAGCACAGAGCTGGATGTCAGTTAAAGGTGAGCAGGATCAAAACATGTGATGGATTTTTATAAATGAGTTTGATGACTGAGAGGCAACATTAGATTGTCTGATTTAAGTCTCAAAGTCGCCTGGCTCAATTTTGAAAAATTATATATATATATATATATATATATATATATATATATATATATATATATATATATATATATATATATATATATATATATATATATATATATATATATATATATATATAAATACATATAATTCATTAATCAGGGCTCTAGACTAACTTTTTGACATGGGCGCACCAGTACGCCTAACTTTAAAAATTTAGGCGTACCGGCACAAAAGTTAGGCGCACTCAAATTTTTCAACCGCATCGCTTAACACCGCAGTTTTACATGTGCACTTTCTTTGGGGGGGGGGAAGTCCATACAGACAATATTAATTTCTAAATTATTAACTAAGAAACTTGTGCTTAAAGTGCTTTGTCAATATTGTAGAAAATGTTAAACTTAATCATCATCTTGGCCTCCTCTGACGACCTGTTTGCTGCTGTCTGCTGCTGAAAGGCCGTGGGGAGAGGGGACACTTGGGCAGTGCATTTATTGCAGCATATAATGTGTTTTCTGGATACACTGTGCTTTTTCAGCATTCAAATATTGATGGCACCGTGTCAGAGCACTGGCTATGAATTTCAGACAGATCAGGCCTTAACTTAACAAAAAAGTTATCAATAGTTCTTTTCATCTTTTCTTATTACCCACAGCTACATCCACTTCTCTCAGGCCTAGGCTGCTCACTAGGGCTGAGTATCATCACTGATTTCTATAATCCATTCAATTCTGGTTCTCAAAGTCCTGATTTGATTCAATTTAGCCTCAGACAGTCAGAAATATTATAATTCTGATCATTTATCAGTACTGATACACATGAGACTTCATCAGAATTGTGAAAATCACAGCAGATGCCTTTGTGTGAAAGTAACTGAGAATAAAACACAGGAAAACATGAAGGAGATTTTCCTGGTCTGGCTTTTTATAGCAGATAACCTTAAAAATATTCTGCAATATTCTGCAATTTTGCATAATTTTAAGAAATTTACATTTCTTCAGTATTGAACAGCAGAAATTAGGCTTTCTTGTCCGAGGTCATTTAAGTGAAAAAAGAAAAAGCGCTGTAAACAACGGTAGACTGGTGGGTAATAAGCGAATGAATAATGCAGAAAACAGAGATTTGAGACGGGAAACTGTTCCTGAAGTACACAGAGAGAGAGAGCTGTGCAGGAAGTGTGATTTTTATCGTGGTGGAAGCAAAACAGCAAACGTCAGAGGGAATTCATGACGACATTGATCAAATGTGAAGCGCAGTTTGCTGCGTCTTTTGCTGCTGGCTCGGTGAATTTTGGTTGGAGAGAGACAAAACCTGCAGCTCAGAATCAGCGCAAAAAGACGTAAACACAGCGCGGACCCGAAGAATCGCTAAGCTCCGACAGCGTGTCCGTGTTCGGGCCGTCGGGTGAGAAAGACGAGAAAGACGAAGCTGATTCTGATGTGTCAGGTCCGCTCCGTGTTTAGGTCTTTGTGTGGAATCCGTTAATGAATTGATATCGCTTTATTCAAGCTACTCACCTCTCTCTTCCACCTGCACTTTCAACTGGACCACGGCCAATCAGAGAAGTCCCGCCCCTGACTATCTCTGATTGGTTTAGTCCACGATAGGGGCATAATGTGTGTCTGTTGTTGACCACACGGAGAGTTGCAGAGATTTTTTTTTTCGTTACCGGAACAGTTGGTCGCACCTGTGCGACCAAATATTTATTTTTAGTCGCACCACTGAAAAATTTGGTCGCATTTGCGACCAAATTGGTCGCACTCTAGAGCCCTGTTAATGAATAATTATTGTGTCTTGTAACTGTGTCAGGAGCTGACAGCTCTTCATCTCCTGTGTGGTTGATTGTTGGACTGGTTTGTGGAGTCTCTCTCATTATTATTCTCCTGCTCTTGTTGTATCGCTGCAGACAGTCCAAGTGTAAGAGCCTCTTCTTTTCATGCTGTATTACAGAGTTTATTTACTACATACACTTTAATTATTCACACATATACATGTATTCTGATCGAACAATTCACATCACAAAGATGTGTAATAACATTTGTCTCTTTCACAGGTTCCTGCTTCACCAGGTTGGTAAAATACTTTTTATTATTATTTTAAACAAACATCAGTTACTTTTGAGTTTATTGTGTTTATTTCCTGTTTCAGGTCGATCCAGTCTGAGAGTCACAGTCCGTGCTCCTCCACAAATCATGGAGTCAACCAGAATGAAACTCATGAACACAGCTCTCTTCATCCTGGTCAGCACTTAAACCGATCTTTATTATCATTGTTAATATTGAGTTTTCATTCAGTCTCCATTAACAGGAACATTTCTTAGGTTCAGTTTGTGCTCAGCAGCTTTTCAAAGAACATTTATCAAAATCCAGTTGGACAAACATCCAAATAACCAACTGACTACATGCACAAAAGATCAGAAACAAACAGGATTTTACAACCTGATTGTATTTTTAACTGGACTGAAAGAATCCACAAATGTTATTGTTTCATATCAGAGCAACACAAACAGTAACACCATGATGGGTTCATGCTCTGAAAATATCTGACAGTCCTGGATTTGACTTAAACACAACTAATGAAATTGAATGTGATGTGTTTACAAACATTCTTACATTTCAGGTGCAGATGAACCGCGAGACGTCACATACTCTCTTATTAAACTTCAAAACCTTAGAAAGAAGAGTGAGTACACAAAACACGGTGTAGAAAAAAGCCTGGGAAGTTTTTAAAGTGTTTAAAATGTTTTAATTATTTTCATTAATCTGATCATCTTCACAGAGAAGCATCATAAAGCAGAGCAGAGTGCTGTTTACTCTGAGGTGAAGACGGGAGCTGCAGGTACAGTCACAACAGTCTCATTCAGTGTTTGTACTTGAACGTGTCATCACATCATTATATTGCAGGTAATTATAGGTCAACATGGAGTTTAGTTATTCACTGACCAAGCTTAGCTACTACATACGACCACTACACATCAGCAGACTGAATCTTATACACATCGAGGGCCGTTCAGAGTTTAGTGTAAGTTTGTCTGCTTCATATACAGAATGATATTGTTATTGTACAGTATGGTATTGTCCATCTATATGTCCCCCAACTAAATAGTTTCTCTCATGTTTTTTACTCTGTAATGTTCTTGTCATCATATCTGTGCTGAACAAATGTGTGCTGAGCTCTGACGTCTCTTTTAGAGGACAGTCTGATGTATGCTGAGGTCAAACAGCCCAAAAAAGAAAAAGCCAAGAAAAACAAAGGTGAGCAAAGTCTGCCATCATCTCCACTGAATATTGTTCATCATGTTTATCTGCTCTTACAATGTAAATCTGTTTGTTTTAATATTTATATTTATGTATTCACACTTTGTCAGCTATTTAAAATCTTCTCTTTTATCTCTGCATCAGTGGAGACATCCAGTTTCCTCCTGGTTAATGATATTATTGTTTTCAATGATCTTCTCTTCATTCACAGGAAAATCAAGTCCTGCAGCTGATGCAGCAGTTTATTCTGAAGTCACATCAGGAAGCTCTCTCAGTAATTCTGCTGCCATGCAGGCTGATTTATTCTTCACATTATTAAATGTCTTCAGCTCATAATATCTTTACATGTTGGAAATCACTTTGTCTCTTTGTGCTTGTCTTACAGGTCAGTGAGGAGAGCTGTAGCAGCAAAGCCAAGAAGAAGCTTTTTATGAAGCCACTCTTGCTCCTCTGCTGCCCAAATATCAGACATGCTCAGCTTTATGTGCAGTTACAATATTACATCATAATATCAAATAATTCAGTATAAACCAAATGGAGGTGTATTCATATTCAATATTCATGCTCTTTATCTTCGGTTACTTTTATAAAAAAAATTGTAATAAACCTTGACTGTATCTAACATGTTCCAACAGCAGTGAGAAATATGTGATGTTTAGTATCTGACAGCACAATTTACAGTCAGTGTTTGCAGTGTAAATACTGATATGGGCACCAACAAATACTTTAACTGTGTTTGTTTACATTATATAAATAAGAATTATATCATAGGCAGTGAATACATTTGAATGTATTTCATGTATATTTTTGTGTTTCTGATCATTTTTTTGCATCTTTTAGTTAGAAGGTAGAAATAAAATCTTTTTACATTTGAACATTTTATATTTATTTTTGATTTTTGTTTCCTGTATGAAATTATCCACAAACTAATCAGATCATCTCTCTATGTGCTGATAGTTAAATGAAAAGATAACTTGTACATGGGCTAAATCTCATATGACAGATTGCATGGAGACAGAACATCACAGAGAATTAAAGCTCTGCATCAATCACGGTCAGCACGACTCAGAGAAGTAGCAGTATTATAATTCATTAATACGACACAAACATCAGAGCTAAAAATCCAGACAGGTTCAACCAAGAACAAGACAGCAACAAAACATCTGTCTGACCCTGCAGAGTCTGATTGTTTAGTCACAGTGAGGAGGAGGCACAGGTCAGTCAGGTGTAAACTTAACCAGCTGGGTTGAGCCTGGTTTGCATTTTTCTGCAAAATCAGCATGACGGTGATAAACAGTGCTGATCATATCCTCTAATACAGGGTGACCATAATTTGATTTCCAAGAAAGAGGACACTTGTGCCAGTCATGAAGAACCTTTATAATACTGTTTACATGAAGAAAACATATTTAAACAATAACATCTCTGTGCAGTTAATGAAAGGTGAAATAAAAAATGTCATATAGTCTTTTACAAGTCAACAAGTGGTCACCGTACTCTAATAGCTCAGCTGTGCTGTAGATGGGTTTCCCTCTTCACTATCAATCATGTCTTTGTCCTATAAAGTGGGAGAGCAACTACAACTACACTGGTGACTTTTCATTTTGTCCTGTTACCATTTGTAACTAATTTGTTGACTTTTTGTCATTTTAGTTTCTAATAAAATGTCATGCAGTCCTGTGTTCCCTGATTTAATTAAATCTGTGAATTAGGATGCAGAAGCAGAAAGTTTAGAGGTTTTATTGCAGGGTTAATAAATGGTGGTGTGAGAGAAATTCTGCACAGACTCTGAGTCTGAAAGACGAACAGTGTTTGGAGTCTGCTGTTACCATCACAGCTGTGTAGGTGGCAGTAATACAACTTTATGCTGGTTCTCAGCTACTAATGAAAAAGAAGTGAGCTTCTTACAGCTCTTCATAACTTACTGTTATTACTGTATTTTTATTTTATCTGATCAGCAATAATTCAGGTCGTTAAAGTGTTTGAAATGTTATTAGTGTTATTGCTCATTATTATTACTGTGAGTAGTGTAACGGCTTTAGGACCCAGGGGATCAAACAGAGGGTATAAAAAAGGAAGTAGCAGCAGGTGCTCTTCTTCTTCTTCTCTCCTTTGTTCTGATGTGAGGCTGTGGACTGTGGTGTTTTTGGGATGCTGCAAAGTTTTGGAGTGTGAACAGAGTGTGCTGAGGAGATCGTGTCACCATATAAGTGAGCATACTGCCCTTTAGCAGAGATTCAAGGTATAGACTGAATGTTTTTAAGTTATCTTTCTTTAAGCCTTTAAAATAGATTAATTTAAATTAATCTTTAAATTACCAGTTAAAATATTATCCTACAGGATCGAGGCCTCAGTGCTCCGGTGTTTTTGATTATTATATTAGTGTATTTTTGTTTATTTGATCAGCAATAATTCAGTTTATTATGTGTTTGAAATAAATTGAATGATTGAATCACAGCTGAAAGTGTTTTTTGTTCTTGTTGTTTTATGCATTTACTCTGAGTGTGTGATTATTGTGCTGCTGTTACAGTCTTTCTGTTTTACTTCTCAGCACTGCCATCATGTGTCTGAATACACAGCGTACAGTCAAACTCAACAACCTCAGTTAAAGATTTGCTAACATTTAAAGCTGTTGAGCACCAGTGCAGGTTATTTTTGACCTGTGTTTGTGTTTTTGAATAAATCTCTTGAAGTTTTTGCAAATTAAAAATGTTGTATATTTCTGATGGATGTAAAACTTTTAAAACACTGAAAGAAATTTTAAATAAATTCAGATCTGCAAAGAAATGCATTGATTATGTTTTATTCAAGAATCAATATCAAACAGTATCACAAGATCAAACTGCAAAGAATAACGTCTTTACTCTTCTGACTGGCCTACATGTGTGTGAAAGACTGTTGGTGGTCACCATCTTTTCTGCCACAGGCTTATTTTTATCCACTGACAGGCCTCATGGTTTCTGGTTGGGTCACCATGAACAGAGGAAATGCAGCCTGTGGTTTCAGCCTCAAGTCTTCAGTGTAGCTGATGTTTAGTTTTATGTTATTAGCTCACAGCAAAGAGTTAACAAGGAGCACAGACAAAGAGCACAGTATGAATTTCACTTTGACCTGTGTGCATGACACATGTTTACATGATGTGCCTGTACTGGAATATCAGTACTGATCATCAAATATTCAGTTATCTTTATAAAATAGTGCCTCTTCTTCATCATTTTTCATTAATCAATGTAATAAATCCGTAAATCAAACAATCATTTGCACCAAAGTTAATTTATTCAAAGCTAATAACTGAAAACAAAATGAAATTTCTTCATATTTTTGTTCATTTTTTGCACTTTAAGAAAAGTTTTTTCTTTAACGTGTGAATATTTCTGTAACTGTTGGTGACCTCATAGCTGCAGGCTTATCTGCACCATCTCTGCACTTAAACATTACAGTGACTTCATTATTTCCATCAGCCTGCAGAACTAAAATGAGGAAGAACAATTGAAGCTAAATATGAGCTGCCTTCCAGATCACATGCTTTAGCTCTGACAGCACAGACAGATGATGAGGAGACTGTGAGACGTTAAACAGGCAGAATACAGAGCTCAGAGTTTTACACGTTCTGGTTTGTTGTCTTTCACACTCCTTAAAACGTGAGAGAATGTTTACTGATCTTCATTTTACTATAAATAACACCTCGGTGTGTAAATTGCCTTGATTGCTAATTTACTGTTAATAGTTAATATTTATTATTATTATCTGAAAAAGAAAACCATAAGAATCTAAAATCTAAAACAAGATGCTAAAACAGGGCCAACTTTCTCTAAATGTAATCACACAGAGCTCAGATGAGTAGAGAGTGAACAGGCAGGTGTGTTTTTCCACAGCAGGTGTGTGTTTGCACAACTGAAGGTTTGCAGGTTGAACACTGGAGAAGATCAGAGACAGAAGAAGACTGGATTAAGTGGATAAACTACAAGGGTGATTCTCTGCAGTCAGGCTAGTTTCCTCAGTGTGCTGTAACTCAGTGAGTGGATGAACAGTCGGTCCTTTTATGTGCAGCTATTTGAGGATGGAGAACAAATGTGCCAACCTGAGCTGACTGGAGCAGGTGAGGAAGATGACTAACACATCCCACTGACAAGGAAGAGCTGTGGAGCTGTGACAGACTGTGGCAACATCAATGAAAAAAGGCAGAAATCTAATAATTATTTTATTACAGTCCTGATATCAGACCTCTGTTTATTTGTTTATTAGAAGCTCAGATATTAACCCTCTAAAGCCTGAATCATAAATAAAATGAAAACTTTTTAAAAGCTGGTGTGTTTTTTTGAACCTTCTAAAAAATAAATATTTTTCACATGAGGTGGAAAAAATCTTTTTTAGCTGCATCTGGCATTTTTGTACAATTTGTTGCTCAGTTTATCTTCAAATAGAAACATTAAAGTTTCTTTTTAACACATTAAACTTTGAGTTTCCTTTCAAAATGTTCAAAAATCTTTTAGAAAACTGGTGAAAATGTCTTTGAGGAATCGTTGAAGGCTCGTTGACTGATGTCAGCCATGTTGGATGTCTCAGCTGAGGGCTCTGCATGAGTTGCTGATCCCCGCTGGTTAATCTGTGCACTGCATGTGTGTCTGTAGACATCAGGTTCTTTAACGTGAGCAGAAAAGGCCAAGCAACAAACTTTGTTAAAGAGGATGAAAAGAAACTTGATGAATATTGGTCGGATATTCTTCTGTCAGAGGAGACAAAGATAAATTTGTTCACATTCAGTCAGACAGATCAGTGAGTCTGTAGTTGTGATACTGAAGCGTGGAGGCAGGACACGACAACAAAGACAAAACTATGACCTGCAAAGTGTGTCAGTAACTAAGCAACAGAGCACCTTTGTATATCACAGAGAAAGGTAGGAACACTAAACAGGAAAGAAACTTAAATGTTTGCAGTGGACAGGAAATGTGAACACGTCACACGACTGCTGTGGTCAAAGCTACAGGAGCTGTTTGAGGTTGGTGTAAAAGGAAGGAAGCACAGAGAGGTGATAGAAGAAGGAGCTGAATATAAACTCTGGTCTTATCTACATGAAGTGCAGCTTCTCTTTATCAAGGCAAAGTCGAACACTTTGAGATTAGATGCAGATCAGCGTGCAGGGCTGGACGTGAGGATGGGGCACTCTTTGCTCTGTTTGCTGGGGTTATTCTGTGAGTACAATACACACCTTTACTGTTTGAATGGCAGTGATGAAGGAAAATGTTTCTCACTGGTGACAATTACAGTGTATCACTGCTTTAACCTGTTTACCTGACAGCTTCAACACAGCAGACTAGAATTTTTTTCATGTTTCCAGCCGGTTTCACAGCTAATAGAAACATAAATTTGATGATAACTGTGCCATGTGAAGATTTAAAAAGCCTCAGTTTATATATTTATTGTGATTTTGTCAGTTGTATAATGTCTGATGATGCTTCATTCATTATTTTAGTGCTCAGTACAGTCAGACATGGAAACACTGAAGGTGAGAAACTGTTTTTTTCTTCTTGTGTTGCTCTAAATGACGTCCTCTGTGTTATATTTTGTATCATAAACCAAACATTTCATTGATTTATTGGTTAAAATGTTAATATAACCATGTTAAGTGTGTGAGCACTCAAACACACACCCACGATACAAACTGTATATTTACTGAAGAGCTGTGGCTTCATACATGTGGATTTTCTTTTCATGTTTATCTGATCTGAAAACATCAACAGTGTGTGTAGTGCAGTTTATCTCACTGAGTTATGCTGTTGGTTTGTATGCTGGATGATATAGTGGGATTTTTTTGGATTACCTCTTGGAGTTGTACAAATGCTAATTATCAAAAGCTCCACACAGATGACAAATTAAAGGAAAAACCAACATGAACATGGTAACCAAATGCTGCTCTGAGCTCAGCATAGAGTTTGTTACCTTCATCCCTCATTTGGTGTTTTGATTAGAAGCTGTTTAACACGTCACTCCAAAGTCTCTGTAGATGTTCAGTGTGTTGAATTGTGTGGCTGCAAAAGATGATTCACATTATTTAAGTTTGCTTCAAACATTCAGAGCAACAATTTTATTCTTTTGATCTTTTTCTAAATTACAGACCTTGGAGTGAAGGCCACTCTGACAGCAGACAGATTAACTATACCAGCAGGGGGCAGTGTGACACTGACCTGTGATGTGAAGAACTCTGCTGACTTTGAATATGTGTGGTTCAGAGAACCCAGTTTTAACTCTAACCAGAAGATCGCAGTAGCTGGTGAATCAAAGAGAGAACTGGTGACCTCTGACGCCGGCATCTACAGCTGCAGAGGACGTATAAAAGGGACAAATTCAGTCACAGAAGAAAGTAACTTAGTCGTCATTCGGGAAACTGGTGAGTTTAAAATTTTAATCTGGAATAAAACAGCTTGTATTCTCCAAAGTTTCTCCATTTCTAAATATGTGGAACCTCTTAATGCAGAGTTTGTGACCTTTGATTGTCTCTGAAAATTTAGTGCTATGTTTTATATTTAATTAGTGGATAAATTATTAAACCTAATACAGCTGATTAAAGTTATTGACCTGAACTGTGCAGAAAAGAAAACATCAAACTTCTTCATCCTGTAATGTGAAGAAAAATGAGGACCTAAATGCACTCTGAGACAGACTGAATAAGAAAAAATGAAACTTTACACCCACACACACACACACACACACACACACACACACACACACACACACACACACACACACACACACACACACACACACACACACACACACACACACACACACATTAAAAAAAAGTGTTCATAATTGACCCAAACATTCAATTTGTGACATCCTCAGTCCTCCAGACTCCTCTCTCCCAGCTGATCCACAAACCACACGCGCACACACAGCTCAACATTAATAGATGGAAATAACAGTGAATGATGTTTTTGATGATGCAGTGTTTGCTCACTGAAACCACTCCATCCTCTTTTATATGTTTGAATCAGAGGATAAATTCTTGAAATGACTTCAGCTGTTTTAAAATTATTGATCTGAACAGAAAAGTGAACATAAAACATTTGTTCCAGATTTCTGCATCTGATTTTATTCTGTTAGGATTTCAAACTGCAAACTTCTCACTCTGGTTAATCAGCCTTTTCTTAGAAAATATTTTTTTTTTCCATCATCCAGCAGGACGAGTTTCAGCTACAGAAATTATGAAAATGTTAATTAATTCCTTTTGTGTCCTAACTGAGGAATTTTGCTGTGGAAAGTTTCCAACAGGATCGATGTGAAGCTGCAGCACAGCTGGTCTCAGATATTCACTGGTGAGACAATCACTCTCAGATGTGAGATTCAGGGAGGTGAAGGAAAGGTGTGGAAATATGAATGGACAGCACCCAACACAAACAGCCCTCCAACATCCAGTGAATACAGGATCAGCAGAGTTTCAGTGTCCCACAGTGGAGACTACAGATGTCGGGGTAGCAGTGACTATCTCTTAACAGGATGGAGTGATGCCTTCAGACTGACAGTTTCATGTGAGTTGGTCTATGAATCAAACTGAAGTTTCCTTTTTTAAACTTGACATCAAAAAACAATTCAGACCCTCCAAGAAACTCACTGTGCAAACAGACTCACAACTGAGTGCATTGTGACTCTACAATGATTTATTTAAAAGGGAATGTAAAGAGAGGAAACTTTTAAGAAAAAAATAATAAATCAGGTGCGTCTGTTGTGTAGTTTTGAGCTAAGACAGATCGCCTGTGTGAGATTATAACCTTGTGTTTGGTGCCAGTCAGAGTCAGAGTCACACTGAGTGCAGAAAGCACAATCACAGCAGTGATACCAGCAGTTCTTCAGTCTGTTTGTCTTTCAGTGAGGTCACATTAAAACCACCAGGACACAGTTTATGAAATTTGGGGGATCAAGGCCAAAGAAAGAAGCCGTTTCATTTCACTGTGTGCAGCTGGTCTGGCCTCACACTGTTGCTGCAAACTGTGTTGTGTCAACGAGGAGATGAGTCAGCTGTTGCTTTGCCTGCTGAGTTTATCCTCCAACACTGTTTAAATAAAAATCAATTCAGTTCAGCAACTTTATGTGATTGGGCTTCTACATGCACAGCTTTAAAAGAAACAGTGTCTTTGAATACAGCAACCAAGATTTGAACCATTTTAGCACTTTTACTGTGCTTAACCTCTGTAACAGGATCATTAGCATAATCTCATCTCTCCCCAGCAGGGCCTCCTTCAAAACTACAGGAAGTGACACGTGTGGGAAGGTCACAAAGAAAATTAAAGCTTTCAAATATAAATAAATAAATAAATAAATAACTAGATACATATGTATGACTTGGGTATGAAAAATAATGACAAAACCAAATAACAGAGGATGGATTCTCTGTGAAATATAAATAAATGTCTTCTGCACGTCTTATATGTGGATGCAGGTCATAGAAGCCGAACCAAAGAGCAGAAAATGGCCTCAGTTCATTACAGACACATTACCACAGTAATCTTTCTCATTACAAAGTTTTCCTCTCAGGAAGCACTCAGGCGGACGGAAAACAAATATTTTATGTCTAATGTATCACATTCTCCAGTCTTCAGTGTTTGGTTCATCCTTCAATGTTGTGTCTAAACAATGCCACAGTTTGATACCTCAGACAAAAAGGCTCTAAGTGGCTAAATACAATAATATAAGTAGAGCAAATCCATTTACCCAGAGTCACTGACTGAAAATCTTCAGATCTGTTTTGGTATAATTGATTGTTTTTATGCATTTTTAATGAATCATCTGCATATTTATTTAATTTCCCTCCTTTTTCATAACATCAGATAAACCCAGGGCCACACTGACAGCAGGAACAACAATCATACCAGTAGGGGGCAGTGTGACACTGACCTGCTCTGTGCAGAGCTCTGATGGATGGAAATATGAGTGGTTCAGACAAACCCAAACAACCTCTGAAGGTAAAATCAGAGATCAACAAAACAGAGATATCAGAGTATCTCAAGGAGGAATCTACAGCTGCAGAGGAACAAGAGGAAACCCAGTTTACTACACTGATATAAGTGATGATGTCACCATTGAGAAAACCAGTGAGTTCAGTAATTTAGTTTGAAATATACATTCACTCATGATTATCAAACATACAATGTGAAGTTTTCTGTGTTGATTTCATGTTTCTGTTTGTATCTCAACTGTTAATATGTGTGAACAGTTTCCAATAAAGTTGTTGTAAAACAACAACCCAACTGGCCTCAGATATTCAGAGGTGAGACGATCACTCTGACATGTGAGGTGCAGGAAGGAGGTGAAACCACTGAGTGGGAGTATGAATGGAGACGACCCAGGACACCCACACAGTGGACACACAATAATGATGTGACATTCAGAGTGTCTGAGTCCAGCAGTGGAGACTACATGTGTAAGAGTCGACGCAGAGATGACTCATATTCTTCAACAGAGTGGAGTGAAGCCTTCACATTGTCAGCATCAAGTAAGTCATGTTTGTTGTGTGATCTCCATTTGACAAATGTCATCATGGTCAGCACAGGATGGATTCAATGGTCTACAAAGCATGTTACATTGTTAGTCAGACAAAGAGCTGCAGCTGATAGTAGCCTCATTGTAGACAGTTTGTCACCACTTTGTGTCACGAACTTTCAGCTGGTATAGAGACGCCAATGCTGACCTGCTGCTCCATCACCTGAGGACAAGAATGATATAAACAGGATAAATAAATAATATATTCAAACAAATAACAATTGATCTACAATTTCTATAAAAAGAATAAAAGTAATTCTGAACTATCATCTGATCAAATAAATAAACACACACAGACATACCACCTAAAATAGTGGTACTGTTTCTATGATTAACAGTCTCATAACTCTGAGTCACTGCCACTCACCTTTAGCAGGAGGCTGATTGAGATTGATCCCTTTAAACTCCCAGGTCCTAAAGACGGACCAGCTTATTAATCAATCTTCAAGTACTTTTTAAATACAGCAAAGAAAATATAAAACTTTCACAGCTTTGATCAAAACGATTGTACAATTTGTATCTCTTCAAGATCACCAAGATTTGTTGATGTTCACCATTTACATCTAGTTATTTAAACGGTTTTGATTCAGTCACATGCAGCACACAGGACTGACAGCGCACAATCTGCTTTGAGGTAGCAGCCAAGAAAGATGTAGTTTGTGTCTATGAACAGTGAACATCCGTATGTACACGATTCAGTCATTGACTTTTGTTCTTTTTCTAAACTGAACTGCAGATAAACCAAAGGCCAAACTGAGAGCTGATAACACAGCTGTTCCAGTAGGGGGCAGTGTGACCCTGACCTGCTCTGTGAACCCATCATCATCATCTGGATGGAAATACTACTGGTACAGAGATGATACCACAGTGGATGTTGTCCCCACATCAAATGGACAAATCAGTGTCTCACAGGAAGGACTCTACAGGTGCAGAGGAGGAAGAGGAAACCCAGTTTACTACACAGAGGACAGCCAAGAAGTTCAGATTAACACAACTGGTGAGTTTGGATTCAGCAACAATATTGAATAGATTGATGATTGAGGATTACTATGAAGGTCAAACAGCATTATATCTCATGGTAACCTCTTTGGCATTGTAAAAATGTTCTTACTGGAAATGGTTGAATATGAATAGTCATGTAAAATGTGGAGTCTAGAGAATCAGTGTCAGGAATGTGATCCAAGGAGGGGAGACTAGGTGGGATTGTGAATGTGAAACAATCATTTTCAGCAAATCTCCAAATCAACATAAATTCACAATTAGTTCTGTAACAACTCTACAAGTAACACTGCAAGTAGTGCAGAACAGGAGTCACAACATGAAACCACAGAGCAGAGTCATGCTGACAGTTTCTGACAGGAAACAGAAAATCTCAATGTAAACATCAGTTTTTGTTTCTTTATATTAAGATTTCAGATCCAAAATCTGACATTTTCTAGTTTCAGGTTTTGGATGTGAAAGAAGTTCATTTATCGTTCCGTTCATCATCGGACTTGTTAGTGGAATTATTGTCGTGCTGCTGCTGATGTGTTGCTATAAACAGATAAAGGGTGAGAGACTTTCTGTTTGAAAATTTACAAGAAAAATATTTTTTTTAATGCTGTGACACTTTTAAACAAACTGATGTAATAATCTTTGTGCTTTTTACAGAACCCTGTTGTAACAGGTTGGTGCAGCAGTTTAGTTTCATTTATATAACTTTAAATGAAGCTAACTTTGAATTATTCCTCATTAAACTTACATTTTTTTGTTTCAGTCTCACTCAGTCTCAGAGCACCAATCAAAGCTCTGCTTCACAACAAGCATCCAACCAGAATGAAACTCAGGTTTACTCCTCTCTTCTTCATGGTGAGACCAGAAATTATTACTTTTCTCTTTAATACAGTTTTCAACACTCAGTTTTCCAGCAAACAGTGACAAAAACAAAAAGAAATAATATTTTTCTTCCTTCTTTCTTATTTTCAATGACTTGCAGGTGATCTTTCAGTCTATGAATCAATCAGAGGCTCTGGAAACACTGGAAGTGGTACAAACAGTATAAACTTTGATAATAGCAGAGCTGTAAGAAATGTAAATATTTATTCTGACTGATCAAACTTCATTATTTCAGCAGATGAATACAACAACGTCACATCTGGATTTCAGCTTGAAGGTCTTGATAAAAGGAGTGAGTACAAGAAACATGAAATGTAATAATTGGTCGAATGTTTTTGTAACTTGTGTCATTTTAGAGGAAGACAATCTCCATGTTATTAAACACAATAATCCATCATCACTACAGGCAGACATGATGGCACAGAGGAGAGCTCTGACTACAATAATGTGAATCCTGAATCAGCCTCAGGTACAAATGTGAACTCTACACACACTGAATCATTAGTAATCAGATTACATGTGCAGTTAAATGTGTGACATCATTGCTAAAGTTTGTGGAGCTGATGAGCTGAATCACTTTTTATACGATTGGCTTTAGTTGTGTTCTGCTGCTGTTGTGATGTCTGAATAAAATAGATGAGATCAGTTCTGTGTGATTAAAGCATGAACGTGTCAGAAAGCATCATCACATCTTTGGCAACATTATTTCTTTGTTTTTCACTTTCAAACTCGTATTTGTTCTGATTTTGTTTCAGGTCCATAAAAAGATTATTTCAACAAAACTCAAGACTCACGAACAACATGAGCAACGTCAGTGTAAGCAATGACATGCTCTTGGTTTAATATCAACACTGGAAGACTGATTATATGGTTCATCTTTGTATTAAAATCCTATTGTGTTTATTTCTGTTGTAATAAGTGGAGGGTGGATGGTGTGGGACATTGTTTCCATCAAGACACAATTTCATGATTTGGTTCTGTGAGTTTGTTTCAGTCTCTTTGTTTTATTTCTATAAGATGTTCACTCACTTCCTGCTGAATTTTACATGTTATCTTTAAAGTGTAAGAATAGATTATTTTAGTATTAGGGATTTAGTTGTATTAACCATAGTAAAGCATTATATCCGTTATTCATTTAAGTAGGCCATAGGTCAAGCTGCTAAACACTCACACATAGAGCAGACACACAGAATTGGGAGAATAAGTCAGAGGTGTATGTGAGAAGCAGAGGCGACAGAAAGGAGAACACAGTGTGCGAAGAAATGGGCAGCAAGGACACGAGAAAGGGAGACAGCAGATAGAGAGACATTAGCAGGCGCCTAGTTTTGAGAAGACAAAGGTTGTTGACCTCTGTGTGCTGTTGGGACTGCCCCAGCAGATTTTGATGATTGATGCTGAACTGTGAAAATCCCCATGTACATGTAATAAAATTAGTTGATCATTTGTTCTGAGAAAAAACAGGAATGAAATATTACACTGTCTTATGATGCATTATAGTGCTGATTTATAAGAAATGCTGTTTGCAGAGAATCATAGCCTTATTTGTCTGATTAGAAAGAACAAAACATACTGCACAGGAAGCCAAGGTCATAACTTACACTTACTGAGAGAGAGAAAAAATGTAAATGCTTAGTTTAGAGGGAGGCTGAAGCTACAAGAGTGTGAGAAACGGTCAGACACTTCGAGATTTTGCCAGACACCCTCCTGTCCACATCTCCCGTCTGGCCGTTTGTAATGCTCAAAGTGTTGTATGGAATAAAGAGAATTGTATCGATTAAAGAGATTGTTGATTGAGCATTTATACACCGAGTGTTGTTCTTCCTTCAGCGCAAAGATCAAAGAATTGGGGAATTTAACAAAAGCTTGCTGTATGGAGATGTTTATTGCATATTTTTCATATAAGTAACAATAAATAATAAGAATTATGTTAATATACATGTTTCCAAATTGTGATGCACAAAAACTTATTGTCAATGTTCAGATTTTACAATGTTATTCATGTCATCACTGAGGCCATGACAGAGAACATTTTGTGTGTGATCAAATTGTTTTCTGTAGGTGATGTTTGTGTCTTTTATGCTGTGTACAGTTTGATGTGTGTAAAATAATTGTGGTGCTTTTAAAAATAATCAAATAATATCACGACAAAACGACTTTGTTCTTCTGAGTGACCCGTGATGCTTATATGTGGATAAAAATGTCTTTTCTAACTGTCTGTTATATCCTATTTATTAATCTGCTGAAAATGACTCATGATTTCCGCCTGAGCCCCCAGAAAAGAGGAAAAGCAGCCTGTGGTTGAAGAGAAAAAGTAAATGACTTGTTTTAGCAAACAGGCAACAAGAAATGCAGACAATAACAGCACAGTGTTGTTCTCTTGACAGCTACATGCTGATATTGTCAGATATAAATATAAAGTATTTCCTTAGTTGAAGGGATACAAAAGTGTCAGGTGTGCCCCTGCGCTTGTTCTCTGTGTGGACTGCACATTTTATATGATCTACCTGTACTAGGAAAAATACCACACTGTGACAACTGATGAAAACTCTCATTTAGAAAAATATCAGACAAAAATACAGTGCCGAACGGTACAGACAGAAAACAGCAGATATCATTGTTCAAAGGTAGGTCCTTTAAAAGACCCTTTACCAGGTATCATAATCTTGGCTGTAAAAGTGTCAGAAATCATACTGTAAGTGACAGCTTTTGGCCTTTTTCCCCTAGAAAATCCTCAGCTTTCAATACCTGGCAGTCGTTATACTTTATTGTATTCGTATGACAGTGGAACAACAGTGGGGAAAAAACAGACTCTGTTTTTTCAGATTTATAGTGAAGTGGAAACAGATTTAACATAAATGAAATGTAATACAACATCAACTTTAAATATGAACTATACTAGTGTAACGGGTGTATTAAAAAATAATTTATATTTCACCAAAGATCCATCCTGCAGTGTTATCTTGCTTTGTCAGTATTGGTTATGTATATGTGTTTATTTATATATGTTTATTTTCTGTATTTATATTTTGGGATCTTTTATTTTGTTTGTGTGACCTTTGACTTCCCACGAAGTCACTTCCTGTAGCTGCGCGCTATTTTCCTCAGAGGCCCCGCTGAGGAGAGGTGAGCGTAAGCTAGTGTTCTCAGTTACAGAGCGAATAAACACAGTTAAAGTAACTAAAAAGTAATTCAAACACTGCTCATTCCCTTTGTGCATTTTGTCTCACAGTTCTGTTAGATATTCTAGTGTGAATTATTGTTTCTCTGCCAAGTACAGCACTTTATTGTAACATGCTAGTTAGCCAATCTCAGATGAGAGCATAGGAGCATGCACGTGGCTTCTCATGTGGTCCGCTATCCTTCTCTCTCCCTTGAAGGTGTTCATGCAGAAGTCCAGTAAAGTGAAGTTGCTGTACTGTTTTGTTTTATTTTAAACAGGTATGTGAGCTCCCTCTTTTATTTTTGTGTCATGTGAACTGGTTATATCTTCTGTTTGTTTGTGATTCATGTTCACTGTTTCAACTTACTGTAAATATGTAAAATTGCCACTGGTAAATGAAGTCTCCCTAAAGTATAATTTTGTTGATGAGGTAATTGTCACTATATGTTCACGATGCAGTGCATTTTTGTTTGTTATATATGAATATAAATACATTTTAGCAGTATTATTTGGTAATTTGATTTGTTGTAATGTTGCACCTGAGTCGCGTAGAGGCCCCGCTGAGGAGAGGTGTTCATGCAGAAGTCCAGTAAAGTGAAGTTGCTGTACTGTTTTGTTTTATTTTAAACAGTTCTGGGAGAATAAATCCACCCAGCTGGCAAAGTGAGAGCTGACTCCTCTGGTCATTCGCACAACACAACGCAGAGAACTGACGGCAATAAGAGTTTAAGGCCAGACGGGCTACACTAGTACAAAAAAGTATTTGAGCCTAGCCCACTCAATTTTTTGTATATCCTTCTTTTTATATTGCAAATCTCTCTCTATTGTGGAGAGCCAAGTGCTCCACGTGTCATCATTACTTACCTGTGATTGGACCGTGCATTCTAATGATGCACCGTAAAGTTTCGTAATGTTTTTCTTCTCATCTTTCAGTAACCGTTTCTCTCTAGCCCAACTGGTCGAGAGATACAGTAGTGCGAGTCACCCTGGTAAAACCAGCCGGAGTTGACTTTTCTGTGTTAAGACAGCGATAGCGTGTGATCTAGGGTAACCAACCGTCCTCTTTTCCCCGGACATGTCCTCTTTTCACGTTCTGTCCGAGGGGATTTTCGAGACTGATGAAAATGTCCGGGTTTTTCTATAGGCCTACAGGTGTGACATCACACATATGGGTCATATGTGTGATGTCACACGCCGAGCTGCTGCTTTGTGAGTGGTTGTTCTGCCTCACAGATGGAACAGATGATCTTTAAAAGATGCCAAAGCGCAAGTGCAGCTTTTCAGACGAACTGCAAAAGAAATTTCCCTCGTACCATCGCGGTACAGGTAATTTTTCTTATACAGATAAGGCCTTCTTTCTGTACCATTTTTTAATTCCAGAGGTTTTTAAGTTATTTTTTGTTTTGCACTTCTTGCCTAAAAGCCTATATCACATTTTTTATTTCACCATTCATTAATTGTTAAATATGTTAAAATTTTCTTTAAACAAACAGTATTAAGAAAATTCTTCATGACTGGGCGAAGTGTTATCATTTTTGGAAATCAAACTATGCTTACACTATTGTGATTGTACCGTAATACACCAAATATCCCTGTAAATCTCAGCTTCTCTTCTTTTCTAAACCGCATTCTCCGCTGGTGGGCCCATGGTAAATAAGAGTAAGTGTCAGTGTGGACATACCGATATAGTTCCTCTCCCATATTTCTCATGTCAGACTCTGAACACAGCTTCCAAGTACAATCACTGGACTGTGTTTACAGCTGGTGGCCAATAGAGGGAGACATAATCCATTTATAATTTATTGTATCTGTCATGGTCTCCCAGTCCTCCTGGTCAACCAACACGTTCTTTTTCCTTACGAGTGTAATGAACTCGATACTTTACTTTCTGTTTCTTTCCTGTACGCACTGCTGCAGTTCCATCTAAGAAGCAACCTGGCTGTCTTAAAGGTCATGAAAATTCATTCAGAATTAGCAACACTGATGATGGTAATTATTAAAAAGTATTGGTACTGGTATCAGTATCAGCGATATAGGCCTGGTATTTACTTGGTATTAGATTGATACCAAATCTTGCAGTATTGCACACGACTAATAAGTAGTGATATTAAATTCATTAAACTGATATAATTTCAGCACCATGGACAGCACACAAGGTTTTCACTGCATGAGCTGTGCTCTCTAACACGTGACTGTTTGTAGTGGTGGACAAATTTAGCTGCATGCACACATAGCTCTCTCTGTGATAGGTTAAAAATTTAATTTAAAAATATATGTATATTGATTATTGGCTGAAAGTGATTAAAATTTTTAATATTGTGACACAGTGGGTCCGCACTCTGGAAGGGAGGGGAACATCCGAAGAGGCATACACCTGCTGAATGGCCTCCACAACCCTGTGGGACAATCGAGACTTAGACAAGGGTCTGACCAGAATTCCATAGTGGAAGCTCACAAACGGCTGGTCTGACTTCCTGAACGGCCGGATAAGCAAGAAGTTCTGTGCCAAAGCACAGAGATGGCACAGGGCAACCTGGCTCCCAGCTGCCTCCTTGTGCAGGTCCCCTGTGAGGAATATTCATAACTCCACTGACTTGGACAGGTGAAATTCAGATGGGGTCGTCAGCAGCAACCCAGGGTTAGGCCGGAGGATAACCCCTGTGTCACCTTCATCATTGCCTTTGGACCGACAGAGTGTGCAGCTCACAAAGAATCATGTTAACTGTGGTCTGGTGGGGGTCCAGCTGGTGGGCCTCACACCAGGAGGCAAACAGCCCCCGAAGGAAGCAGTAGGCAGTCCTGGTGGATAGCGCACAAACCTCCTGCAGCATTCTCACTTTTAGATCAGGCCAGGCATGGAGCCTCTCCCTCTCAGGGTACAGGCTGTCACCCTGAGCCCTACTGGGAAAAGATGGAACAGTGACCCCTCACCTGGAACAGGAGGTCCCTCAGAACAGGGAGCTCCGGGGGTGTCCTGGCCATGAGTGGCAGGATAGCTGAAAACTAGCATGTAGGGCCAAAGAGGGGTCACCAGGATCAACTCCTCGGTCTGGACCTGGTGAAGGAATAACTGGAGGAGGGGTATGGAGGGAAGGCACAGAGAAGAACCTGTGGTGAGGAGTGCACCAAGTTGTCTGCAGGGAGAAGAACAGATGGCAATGTGTCGATTCTCTGGGGGAAAAAAACTTCTGCCCCTCTGAAGCGACTCCAGATCTGGTGGACCACCTCTGGATGGAGCGGGGGAGCTGGCCACAGGGAGGGGTCACCTGCCCCTCCCTTCCTTCCCTCCCCATCTCCAGCTGCCTCCCTCTTCCCGCTCCACCACAACCACCCACACATGCAGGGCCTTGGAGTAGGGGTATGTCACCAGGGTGCAGAGGAGGCTACCCCCCCCCCCCCCCCCCCCTGTCCCCTTCTGGCTGCCTCTGCCTCAATTTTATCCCACAACTTAGACATTCACATTACTCACACTCTCATTACACATACATATAGGATCTTGGGGGTGGGCACGATACACGGAGTCCAAATTACCATCAGGGTGTACACCTCACCCCTGGCGTCGTTGCCCACCTCTCAATTTTAAATACACTTAGACATTGAGGGCTATCAGGAGGGACTATGCGCTTACCTGCTGCTCTCTGGCAGGTAGCTCCATGCCCTCCTGGGTTTTAAATGCACCTTAGAACACACATGCATCAACACTACAATGAGCGGGTGGAGGGAGGTTTGGAGTCTTCTCTCACCCCCGTTCTCTGCGACCTGCTGGAGCAGGGAGGCTAGGAGGAGGAGTTGGCCGTCCGATTGCGGTCTGGAGTGTGGGGCCTCCCTGCTGCTACAGAGTCGGGGCGGTCTGCCTCTCCCCACCGCAGGGAAAAGGGTAACACCACCTGGGTCTGGGTGCGGTTCCCCCCTCCAGGGGCAGGGGTACCTAGACCCGGTTCGTAGAGTACGCTTGGGGAGTGTGATCGTGTGTACAGCGTCTCTTTATGTCTGTCTCCACGTTGGTTGAGTGTGGAGTAAGTGCATATGAGAGCATGAGGGTGGGAATGGATGTTTGTGTCTGTGTGTGCCTGTATGTCTGTGTCTATATGTCAGGTTGGGTATCAGACGCCACCTCTCTGGGGACATCTCAGGCCCTCCAAGGTTTGGAGGCCTATCTCCACCCACCACCACTTCCCCTGCCAGTGGCGGACTCCCTCAGGTATCGGTGTGTTGGTGGTTCTTTGTGTCTGGGGGTGGGCGTCCGGGTACCCACCGGCTCACTCCTTGGCGGCCGCTTGTCGGGGCCTGGAGCCTGGGGCTCGCTCGGGCCACTTCGGAGGTGGGGTGCCCCCTGCCTCTCGGCCTGGGGCTCGGTCACTCAGGCACAGCTGGCTGCCGGCGGAGCTCACGGGTGCGTCACTGCAACTCCCCCTGGATTCTGCTCCGCGGCTGCTGAGTGACCCCTCATCTGGGACTCTCCTCAGCTCTTTCTGGGACAGTGGCGCGGCTGCCCCTCTGTTGGTCTTCGTTGGTCTCTTGTGTTCTGGGGGCCTCTGGATGTCTGGAGTTTTGATCTCCTCCATACCTGCTTCATACCCTGGAGGACGGGGCTATGGCCCCCCCACACCCTCTAGCAAATCATTACATAAAGCAGGGGTGTCAAACTCAAATACACAGTGGGCCAAAATTCAAAACTGGAACAAAGTCGCGGGCTAACGTTAATATTTATTGAAATATATTTATTCCTCCAGATATAAGAATGAATCTTTTCTTATGGACTCAAACAAGTTTTGCTGAGAAACTGAATATGGAACAAGCAAAGCTTAATACTAAACAATATATATATTAGCTGTATAATACCAGTAGGCCAGCTCTGATAGTAATTTGGTATGGCTTTGCGGGCCAAATGTAAGTAGGCTGCGGGCCAAATTTGGCCCGCGAGCCAGAGTTTGACACCTATGACATAAAGGAACCTTTGGAATACAAGCATGCTGATCCACACAGGTATGCACACAGGTGTACACACGGGTATTCACAGACGCGGACTACAGCTTTCTTGGCTGCTGCCTCAAAGCACATTGTGCGCTGTCTATCTTGCGTGCTGCAAAATATCGTTTATTATTTAGTATCTACTGATATCTACTTCCAGCTAGTTTATTGTGATGGTGCTGTTTTTTTTATTATGTTGCTCTTTGCTGTTTGCTTTCTCTTTTGTTTTTCTTCTCCATACAGGTGACTCAGGTGTTTTGTTTGTTTTTTTTTTTTTGGTTTTTTTCCTTCCCCCCCTTCTCACTCTCTCTTCTCCCCTTTGGTTTTCGTTCTCTCCCTCTCTTTCTTTCATTCTTTCTCCCTGTCCTATCCCCCAGTCATGTCTGTCCCGTTTGTAGCAACCGAAAATAAAATAAATTCATAATTATAATAAAGGTCAATCAAATGGACCAATATGGCAAGGCCATGATGATCCACTTGGTAAAATAAATCCGCTTGGCATCTTTCTTGGCCTTAAGACAACAATTCTGATGGCTAAAGATCCAAACGGGACACAAAAAAAAAAAGAAAAAAAAAAGAAAGAAAAAAAAAAAAAAAAAAGAAAAGTATGTCTTTGTGCCCCCTTTTCCCTGTTAATGCCCTATCGGCCCCCCTGGCTAAACTTTGCTAGATCCGCCCCTGCACAGTTACCAGCGTCAGCTACGTAGAAAAAGATCCTGGTGTAGAAAGTAATGTAACATTCACAAGAACCAGACGGTTGGGTCTCAGTTTGTCCGTTTATTCGGCACATAAGCAAGCGGGTTGCTAACTCAGGGGAGAGCGCCCTCGTACTACACCTCTCTTCAGCCTGGCACACACACACAGAACAACCAGGTCCCCCCTCCCCTTCCTGTACACCACCCTCCCTACTTCCTGCAGCACAACCAAACATGAATCTTAAAGGAACAACAACAGTGTGCAGAGATAACCAACATGTCACTGTACAATAACACTTAACCATCGTTACACTGCCCCCCAGCAATAAGTTCCTCGTCCCCGAGGGAACGACACAGTCTCTGAGGCGGGGTGGTAGCCTACGTTCCCTCCTTGACCTCCTGAGCCCCTGAGGTGGACGCGGAGCTTCGGGGCTTTGGGGTGAAGAGTCCGAGGGAGGGGAACGCAGCCCCGGTCGGGGGCCCCTCTGAGCAGGGTCATGGACGCTCTGTACACGTCCCTCTGGAAAGGAGGGGAGGGACTGTCCTCTGTAGGGGGCCATCCGGTCTCTGTGCAGCGCTACTATCCTCCCCCTAGGAGGCAACTGCACCCTGTAAACAACCTCCCCCACTCGCTCTAGGACGCTGCAAGGCCCCACCCAGCTGCTATCCAGTTTAGGACACCGTCCCTTCTTCCTCTTTGGGCTGTAGACCCACACCAGCTCCCCAGCATGGAAGTGCCTCCCCTTAGTGGTGATGTCGTAATTCCTCTTTTGGCGCAGGCCTGCCTTCGCCAGCTGCTCTCGGGCGTAGGAATGTGCAGAATCCAGCCGGTCCTGCAGCTTCCTTGCGTAGTCCCGGCCCGGTGGTGCCTCTGGCGCGTCCGGGGGCTTCCCAAAAGCCAACTCTGCAGGAGTTCTCAGCTCTCTCCCTAACATGAGCAGGGCAGGCGTACATTGGGTGGAGTCCTGCACTGCCGACCTGTAGGCCATGAGGGTAAGGGGAAGATGGTAATCCCAGTCCCATTGGTGTTCTGAGGTAAGGATGGCTAGCTGCTGGGCCAGCGTCCTGTTAAACCTTTCCACCAGCCCATCGCTTTGGGGGTGAAGTGGGGTGGTGCGGGTCTTCTTAATCCCAAGGCGTTCACACATGGCAGCAAATACCTTGGACTCAAAGTTACGCCCCTGGTCACTGTGGAGGGTCTCTGCTGTCCCAAAGCGGCTGAACATCCCCTCCACTAATACATCAGCGACAGTCTCAGCCTCCTGATCTGGGATGGCGTATGCTTCCGGCCACTTGGTAAAATAGTCCATGGCCACAAGAACATAGCGGTTTCCTCTGTCTGTGCGAGGAAATGGGCCCATGACGTCCACAGCTACTCGCTCCATTGGGGCTCCTGCTGGTTGCTGCTGAAGCTGAGCCCGGGACTGGTCCTGTGGCCCTTTGTGTGAGGAACATGCATCACAGCTGCGGCAAAAGTCCTCCACATCCCTCCGCTGTTGACCCCAGTAATAGCCCTGGCGGAGGCGGCGGAGAGTCTTAGAGACCCCAAAGTGGCCGGAGCCAGTGCTCCCATGGCAGGCTTCCAGCACAGCTGACCTCAGCGACCTTGGCACCACAACCTGCCACCTCTCCTCCCCCGTGGCAGGATCCTTCCAGGCACGCTCCAACACCCCCTCCTTCAGCCTGAGAGCTGCAAACTTGGCCCATAGCCCCCTGGTACAGATGGAAAACCCAGTGACCTCATCCCAAAGGGGTTGCTCTCCATTCTCCAGCCACTGCAGGACCGGCAGCAGGTCCGTGTCTTGTTCCTGCCGTGCCCTCCACTCCGCTGCATCCACCACCAGAAGAGCCCTGCAGGCGAGCTGTGCTGCTCCGTCTATTGTCGTGAGTTCCCGCTCTATTTCCTCTCACTTCTCACAGTAACGGCAGCCAGCTGCAGGACATGGGCGGCGAGAGAGGGCGTCTGCGTTAGAATGGTGCGTCCCTGCTCTGTGCTCCACAGTGAAATTGAAGGCTTGGAGCTCCTCCAGCCAGCGAGCCACCTGTCCCTCTGGCTCCCTGAAAGACATCAGCCACTGAAGGGCAGCATGATCAGTTCTGATAACAACACCTGCTGACAGTCCTGGGTCCAGATGAAGTCACGGTCCTTCTGCAGCAGGTGGAAGAGTGGTGCGGCTATGGAGGAAAAGCCCTTCACAAACCTCCTGTAATAAGACGCCAGTCCTAGGAAGCTTTTGAGCTGTTTCTGGTCTGCTGGTGTGGGCCACTCGGTAATGGTGTGAATTTTTTCCTCCAAAGTGCTGATGCCCTCACGACCCAGCTTGTGGCCCAGAAACTCCACCTCCCTCCTCATGAAGTGGCACTTGTCGGGATGCAGCTTCAGGCCTGCAGCCGCCACCCTCTCCAACACTTGTCTCAGGGCATCCAGGGCAGCATCAAAGGAGCTCCCGTGCACTAGAAGATCATCCAGGTAAACCAGACACCGTTGCCGTGGGACGCCAGCCAGCACACTGTCCATAAGCCTCTCGAAGGTCGCAGGAGCGTTGCAAAGACCAAAGCTCAGGACTTTGAACTGCCATAGTCCCCTGTTAGTGCAGAAGGCTGTCTTCGGTCTGGATTCCGGGGACAGTGGCACCTGCCAGTAGCCACTCCGCAGGTCCAGGGTGGAGAACCAGGAGGACCCGGCTACTAAGTCGAGAGACTCATCAATCCTGGGAAGGGGGTAAGAGTCCTTCTTCGTCACTTTGTTGAGTGGTCTGTAGTCCACACAGAAACGCATCCTAGGACTTTTTTTCTTAGGCACCATCACCACCGCGGAGGCCCACGGGCTATCAGATGGCTCTATGATGCCCGCCTTCATCATTTCACACAACTCTCTGTCTGCAGCCTCCTGATGAGCCAGGGGCAGGCGGCGGGGGCACACTTTAATAGGCTGGGCATCCCCGGTCTCAATGACGTGCTCTACCAAGTGTGTCAAGCCAACATCACTTTCTTTCAGGGCAAAAATGTCACTAAACTCTTTTAGTACCTGCCATAGACTCTCTTGCTGCTGTGGAGTCAGCCCCTTACAGTTCTTTGACCAGATACTCCTCACTGCTGAGAGCCTCTCCTCCTCCTCCTCCTCCTCCTCCGCTCGCTGTTCTGCTGGCGGGTCTACAGGGGTCTCTGCGGTGGAGGTGGACGCCGCGGCAGATGCTGTGCAGACCGGGGGAGGAATAAGCGGCACCTTCTTCCCATCAGGGAGTGCAAGGAAGCCTTTGCCTAAGTCCAGTACACCACCAATGGCTCGTAAAAAATCCAGCCCAAGGATGCAGGCGTCCTGCACGTCAGCCACCCAGGCAGCATAAGACACACCGAGGTCCCCCACCTTGAACTGGAACACTCCCCTCCCTCTCATTGGGGCCAGATCACCGGTCACAGTCTTAAGTTGCACATTAGTCGGTTGCACAGCATCTCCGGGTGGGACAACATCGGGTCGGACCAGCGTTGCATTGGACCCCGTGTCCAGCAGGGCCGTACAGGACACCCCCGCAATCGTCACTGGAACATGGCAAAAGCCGCCAACCTGGGTCCAGCCCACAGTGATGGCCGCACCGGGTGGAGGTGGCGGTGGAGTGGGGATGTCATTCTCCCAGGCCCGTGTACTCCTGCCTACACGGGCCCGTGGGCGTTTCCCTGAACCGCTGCAAGCTTGGGGCACTGCCTGATGAGGTGTCCGACTTGTCCACATCCCCAGCAGCTCTGCGGTCGGCGGTGTGGGCCAGCCCGAGGGGAAGGCGACTGCAGCGAAGCCGCCTGCACCAAACTGCACAGGCCCGCTTGCATCTCCATCTGTTCCACAGGTGCTGACACAGCCCTCACCACGTGTGCGTCATCAGCGCCCCCAGAGGATCCTGCAAGCATCTCCCTCTCCAACGCTAGCTCCAGGGCTGCACTGAGTGTGGCCGGCCGAGCAAGCTGAGTTTGCATACGGAGCTCTTTAGGGCTCAGGGCCTGCAGGAACTGGTCCCGAGCTAACTCCGCCTGCACTGATGGTGGCATGCTGTCATACGCCCTCCGGCAAAGGCACTCGACTTCATGGGCCAAAATGCGGAGGGGCTCACCTGGCAATCTGCGTCTGTTGTGGAACTCCGACCTCAGCAGCACTGGTTGGTTATACTGCCCGAAGCGCCTCTGAAGTGCTCCAACCAGAGCATTATAATCTCCCCTCTGCTCCTCGGTTAGCAGCAGCAGGCATGCAGCTGCATCCTCACACAGGCACAAAGCCAACTGGAGAGCTTTATGTTCCTCAGACCAGCCAGCTGCAACAGCTAACAGCTCGAACTGTGCGATAAACACTTCCCATGGCGTCTTGCCACTGAACTTAGGCGTTTTTATATTCGCTGCAGCTTGCTGGGCGCCGCCATGTTTGTTTACATCACGTGACGGCGCGCCAAGCGAGGTCGACTCCTTCCCGCCGGAATCGCGGCCGCTGTGCGAACAGTTCCCGAGCCTAGTCAAACCTGGAGAAAATCCAGCCTCGGCAGACAGCCGCAGCGCCGTTTCCCTCACTCCATGGGCGGGCGAGCGCGGACGAACCTCCCTCTCCTCCGTCTCCTCCGTCTCCTTCTTAATCCTGCCCGGCAACATCCTCGTCTCGTAACGGCAAGCGTCGCCAGCAACAGGGTGTCGGGCATTCTGGGGTTCTTTTTTCTTTCTTCACTTCTGACACCAATGTAACATTCACAAGAACCAGACGGTTGGGTCTCAGTTTGTCCGTTTATTCGGCACATAAGCAAGCGGGTTGCTAACTCAGGGGAGAGCGCCCTCGTACTACACCTCTCTTCAGCCTGGCACACACACACAGAACAACCAGGTCCCCCCTCCCCTTCCTGTACACCACCCTCCCTACTTCCTGCAGCACAACCAAACATGAATCTTAAAGGAACAACAACAGTGTGCAGAGATAACCAACATGTCACTGTACAATAACACTTAACCATCGTTACAGTAATATTAAATACATTCTAACAACAGCATATCAAGCTTAAACGTGCTGCTGTTGTTCAGCCGCTGGTTTCCTCTTTCTGGTGCAAAGTGGGCCAAAAACAAACAAGAGAGATGGCCTCGCGACAGAAAAGCCGATCAGCTGATCATTAAGCAGTTTCATGATTGAAGTAGCAGCAAGAAGAGGCAGTCGCTTGTTAAGCTTAACGGAGGAATGCTTTACAAACATTCAGAGATGGACTTACACACTTGCTTTACTTCTCTCGGGGATAACTTTGTCGGAGATGAAATGCCGGGTTGCTAGCGAAGCTCCAAATGCTATCCAGACCACCGACAGGTCCCGCATGCCACAGCCGCTCTATCACGTGATGCATACTGCTCCGACGTGCTAACGTTCTGAGGTGAGTTACGGCGTGTTGCAAGTTTTGCGAGGTGCTTTCGTGATATTTAATGGATCGGATTACATTTTTTATTTTTCTCCGATATCCGATCCAGTAATTTAGGTCAGTATCGGACCGATACCGATACGTAATATCGGATCGGTCCATCTCTACTACAAACTACAGTCAGCTGTCCACCTCAAACATATCAGCTCGTTTCTTGTTCAGAAGTTTACACAAAATTAAATCATATCCCATCATGCATCTGTGGTTATTTGCTGATTATGCCCAGTGCTCTTGAATCCACAGTGCCTGTCATGTGTTGTGTGGATATATATAACACTATGTGCATAAATTTTCCATTTTCCTAAACCACACACTCCCACACCATTAATATTCAGTGTCATGTTGCTGTTCTGAGATCAGCTGACAACATGCAATCATGGAAAACCTGAAGCAACAGAACAGGATCAATGAGCAGCTGTGACATCGACTGAGTCAGAAACAACATGAACTCAGAGATTTGTTGTTTGTAGATTTATATTAATTATCCTTGTTCTGTTGTTGTGTGGCTAAAGGGTGAAACGTTTCTTGATAATTGGCTGAAAGTGATTCATAATTTCTGATGTTGTGACACAACATGTGTGATATTATCTTATGTTGTGTTGAGACTTTTTCTTGTGGACAAATCTTTTTTTAATGGAAAAATAAACACCACACTTAATTCTTTTGCTCTTTCCTATTCTGCTGATAACCACCTGGCCTTCCTGATCCCCGCCCCTCTGCATCCTCCTCCTAATCTGCTGGTTAACTTGGTGGTTTGGACACCATACATTGTCTTTGTTTTTGCCTCCAGGTAGAGAAAACTGTAGATGATTTTGATAAATGCAAAACATTTTACCAAACCTTGAAATATATACAGTGATCTGTTTTATTTAAGAAGCAATGAGCAGTAAAAATACAAGATTAATCTGTAAATAAGACAATACAGAATAACATCTTTGTTCCTCTGAACAGACTGTGATGTCTACATGTGTGTAAAGACTGTTGTTGGTTGTGTCTTTTCTCCAACAGGTTTATTTTTATCTGCTGAAAGTCAGATACCCTTATAAGAGGAAATGCAGCCTGTGGTTTGTTTTCTTTAAAGTCAACACAGCACAGTGGAAATGTGCAGGTATGACAATGTGTGAAAGCAGGTTAAAAGTAGCTTTATTGTGGTGATGACACATGCTGGACTAAAGAATAAATAAAGCATGTGGGCATCAAGAGAAACGGTGAAAAGCTTGTTTCTCACGCTCATGTCTTTAAGAGTCTCTGCATGGACGTGCTGTAAACGTTCATTTATCTCTGAAATAAATAAAATCATCCATCGCTCTCTCTGTCCACAACATCATATACAGACATGTTTTTCTTCTTACTGCAACTTCCAAACAGGCCAGTTCCTCACAGTATAACACAAAACTCCATAGTATAATCACTGCTTTGTAACCAGCAGAGGAGCCAGTAAATCATCTAAACCTACTGATACTAATGTGTCTGTTTGGCTGGTGTTACAGAAATGGTTCCTACACCTGTGATGATGACGTCAGTGTTTGACTCCAAACTGTCTGCTGGACTCTGCAGAATCACAGAGTCCCCAAGTTTTTAGGCCTTTTTAGACTTTATATCTTGAAGCATTACAATATTAAAATATTGATAAGTACTGAAACTTCTGCACTTAACTTTTACATATAACCTGAAAATAGGCTAAAAACAGGAAGTTACATTTTAATGTATTTTATCTTTCTAAAAGAAAAGTGGTGGGATGAAAAAACACACCTGCTGTTAAACAATCAAACACTTGGATATGAACATGTTGGTGAGTTTGTGTAGATGATACTGCAACAAACCTTAATCATAACCTTTGTAAGAAAGTGTTTGACAGAATGAAGGATGGTGGCTGAGTTTTCATGCTTTTACTATGATTAATACAATAGCCTGAGTGACAAACTGAGACACACTACATGCTCATGTGGAGGGCCTAGCCAATCACAACGTAACCGCACTTTAAAGTATTCACTGTTCTGTCCTTTTGGACTGAATGTGGGTGGAGCCTATAGTAGCTGTCATAATATGAAAGATAACCTAGACAGGTTATAGAGAGACAGACAACCATTCATGTTCACATTCACACCTGCAGGCAACAACCTGAATCACCAGTTAACATAATAATATATGACTTTGGACTGTGGGAGGAAGCCAGAGTACCTGGAGAGAACCCAGACAGACAACCATAGTGGGAGTTGTCCCTTAAGAGGGTCATGAATCCACTATTAATTATGTGTGTCATGACATGAGACAAGGTGTGAAAAGTGGGTCATTGTGCTGCATTCCAGATACCTCCGAACTTGGAAGTTGGAAATCGGGCGTGGCATCACTCCTGAGTTGCAGAAAACGACAGGAAACACAGGATTTGTGTTGGTTCTTGGCAAGTTAGAGCAATGCAGGTATGATAGTAGTGCAGTATGATGCTTGTTGTTGTGACTAATCAGTGTTCAAACATAATCATGGCTCATTCAAGGAGTTAAAAATACACAACAGTGTAAAGTTTTTAAAGTTTTTTGTCACGGCTGGGTGGCCGGTGCGTGGTGTAAGAGTAAGAGCAGATGTTCGAGACAGGAATGAACAAAAACTGAGACGTTTACTTTAGGTTGGACCAACAATATAAATGAAGATCGAAAGGAAACTAGGACGATGTTAACAGTAAATTAAACTGGAGAGAACTAACACTAGAGACAGTGAACATGAAACTTAAATGTCACCAACATGAATGACATGAATGCCTGAGATGTGACTCGTGATGAACAGAAATGTGGCCCACGGTGAAAAGATGACCTGCCAATGAACGAATGAAAACTCACACCACATGAGGGTGACGAGGGAAGTGGAAACACAGCTGGAAGCAAAACTAAACACAGAACGTGATACTGTCAAAATAAAACAGGAAACGTGCAGACTAAGAAACACAGACCTGAGACTCAGACCAGGGAAGAAACAGACATGGAAGCAGAAACGGGAGTTTGGAAAAAATGACATAACAGGATGCAAAGCGAGGGACAGAGACATCTGTGTTATTTAGTGCGTTTATCGAGTGGCTGTTTGGTTTCTTCAGTGTTGAGGTCCAACACCTCTGGATGTGAGGATGGGGCACTCTTTGCTCTGCATGACGGGGTTATTGTGTAAGTACATTTGTGACATTGTTTGAATGGCACTGATTAATGAAAGTGTTTCTCATGTGTGAGAATTAGAGTGTATCACTGGTTTGAAGTGTTTATCTGAGAGTTTGAACAAAGCATATTTGTGATGTTTATGAAAGTTACAGACAAATGTTGGCTGGTTCCTTGGTTCAGTTTAGTCTGAGTATCGTGTTGGATACATCGCTGCTTGTTGCACTTGACTCATTGTCATTGTCTTTAAGGTCATATATTAATACATTTTAAATTAAACTTTTATAACATTTTTTATAACTATAAGTTTAAAATGTTTTCTCATGTGTCAAACGTACTTTTTATGCACAGAGAAAGAAAGATACTCTTAAACTCTTAAAACTAATGTCCTGATTTAGTTTGTTTTGTTTGATTTTCTGTCAGTTTGATCCTAATGATGTTTTATCTTTACTTCATTACTCTCTTCTACGTTAATGCTGATGCTGAGACATGGTTATTTTTCTCTCCTTTTTGATGCTCAATAAATAATTAGACTTTTATTTTTACTTTTTAATGTTAACAAAAGACAATCAGATTTTAGAAATTCAAACATCTGCATTGAAATGTCAGAGATAGAAAATATCAGAGTAGTTTTATTATCATAGAGATTAGATCTAGAGTAGGGTTAGATATCTACACTGTGTTGTTAATCAATACTAAAACAGAATGAAGATACTCATTTGCATCAGTGTTGATATCCATAGTGTTGTCTTGGCTTCCTCCAGCTGAGGCACAATTTGATGCATAAAGGAGCCATCGCACGCCAGATTTACGCTCTCGCATGTGTGCATTGTTGACCTTTGAAGTGTATTTGTGCTTCTTCCTTTCCTGCTATATTTCGCTGCACTTGCCAACCAATGAACATTCAGCAGACGCTGACATCATCAACTTCAAACAGCGTGCAGTCAGGACCTTAGAGGATGCATGAAAGCATGTGTTGAGTGGGTGAAAGTCCCTCCCCCTCTCTGTCCCAATGAAAAGGCTACACAGTCGACACATTTGCAGGACTCTGCTCTCGAAGCTGAATCCTGCTTCTGTGAATCAGCTGCGCTTTGATAGTTTGGAGGGACACATAGTGCCACCTGCTGCAGAGATATTGTTAAATAGTGATTAAAGATCTATAAATAATATCAAACTTAAAACATTAAAATGTAACACTGTTGTAAAAAAGGACAAGATGTGAATGCTGTAGAAACTCATTAATCTGATGATGTAGCACACAGAGCAGTAAAATAAACATTTTTATTCCTGTTAACTATTTTATCATTGAGTCCAGTCTCAGTGCTGCTGTTGATTTCTGAGGCTCTGAAACTTTAAACTGGAAACATGTAAACCTTAGAGGTTACAGTCCCACAGCCTAAACAAGGAAACATGGAAATCAATGTAGTTTGTTTGGAGATCAAAGTGAAATTAATATGATTTGATTGATTTGGTTCTGCCAAATTCTGTCCCTACCATCTGAATGTTGGAGCAGAAACTGAGACTCATCAGACCACTGTGTGGTTACAGGACGCTAAAAACAATGTCTTTCGCTATTAATACAATTATAACAGTTATAGCTACCTACAAGGCAACACCTCTTCCAGCTGTCTTAGGGTGAGAGACGGAGCACAGACAGGTCACATCAGGGGTTAAAAACACCTTTAATTAGTTCCAGAAGTGTCTGCTTGCAGGCAGAGGGAGTTTGGTTTTACTCTGTAGATATTGTTAAGGTTCAAAATATTGGGGATGGAGACAAGAGAAAAACCACAATAACAACACTGGTCCGGTCGGGTTGAGTCAAACGATGATTTTTAATGATCACACACGTGGGAGATGGACACTGATGCAGACAGCCTCAAAATCTCAAAATGGTGGAGCATTGCTCAAACTTTTATAGCCTCTGGTGCCTCCACCTTATCATACAAAGCATAAACATTCACATGCCTTCTCTCACACAGCGCCTAAGCTACGACCTTGGCTCCCCGTTTATCTGCTCCTGCTGAGATGGGGCAGAAAACTCCAGTATATTCTGTTCTCTTCTAATCAGACAAATAAGGCGATGACTTTCTGCAAACAGTATTTCTTATAACTCAGCAGTATAATGCATCATAAAACAATATCATTCATTCACAATAAATCAACAGTTTAATATAATGCACATCAGTTTAACTAATGCAATAGTTATCAGCTTCTTCTAATTCAGGAGAATAATGCAAACTAAAACTACATAATAATTCACAATCTTTAATTAGGGGTATAACATGGCATAAAATAATATTAGAATCTAACAATATATTTATTGATATTTACTCTCCTTTATTCATACATCTGTGTGCTTGAGGTTTGGAAATATTTATTAAAATTATAAATAGCCTTTGAAATAATGTAAGACAAATGTTTGATAATACTTACAGTTTATGACAAAGATGATGATGATGATGATGATGATTATTATTATTATTAATATTATTATTTTATTATTATTTTTTTTATTATTTGAATAATATTTAAATAAAATAAATGTTTTTCACACTTAAAACAAGTCTTGGACTTGTGTTCTCCTCATTTCCTCTTTAACCCTCAATCAGCTCACATATGTGTAATGAAACTTACTGTCTGTCTGCTATTGGTCAGTTTAGTCTGTGTGTTAAAGGCCTTTTCATAAAAATCTGGCAGACATGGTCAGACCTTGTTAAGTTGTTATTTCTGTGTAAAAGGAAGGAAGCAGAGAGAAGTTTTAAAACCTCTTTGTTTCCTTCTCAGCTCTTTGGTATCTGCTGTGCTGCTGCTTCACTCTCTCTCTTTACAGAAAGTTGTAGAAGTTTTCAGACGTGTCACTGCTGGATGTGAGGATGGGAGCCACTTTGCTCTGTGAGCTGGGCCTATTCTGTGAGTACATCACTGACTTCTATTGTTTGATTCATACTGATCCATAAACATGTTTTAGTAAGAAGAACAGAGCATCAGTCATTTGTACCATTGCAAGTCATGTGATCAGAGGACTCTCATGTTTGTTACCAACATGGTTGTTTGTAGACTGGATTAGATTTTAGTGCACTGACTCAGATCAGAGTAGATGTAAATCTCCAAATGTTTTAAGGAGCTTGGTAAGAAAGCGACTGCACTTTAAACCCTGGTGGGATTGTTCCTTAAGAAGGTCATTAACTCACCATTGATCAAGAAATGAGACACATCATTACCAACAGTGTTTTATTTATGTTACATTTCAAATCTAACATCAACAAAACACTCACATGATTTGAGTGTCTTTAGTTTGATAATGTCTGAAGTTTCTGTCTTTATTGTAGTGCTCTGTACGCTCGTCTGCAGTGGACACGCTCAAGGTGACTGAACAGTTTTCACTTTTTCTATTTCTTCCTTTTTATTTAGCAAAGATTATTCTCAACCTGTATGACTCTACATAAATAAAGTATTAATAATCAATCAACATTCTGCCTTGAGCATAAAGTGTTTCAGATTGTCTGTTGTCTGATTGTCTGTTTGTGTTGGATTCTAGATGCTGTGCTAACTATTGAACCCAACTGGTCCAGTTATTTCATTGGAGAGTTTGTTACCTTCAAGTGTGACATGAATGAAGGAGAAGACACTGACTGGTATTACACAATCAAGAAGGATGGTCGAGAGTATGCCCCCAACAGGGAGAACAAAGACTGCACATTAGAAATTAGCTCAACAGGCCACAGTGGTGAATATCAGTGCTCTGGTAGCAGGAAGGAGTCACATTATATAAAGAACAGTAATACTGTCTTTATAACTGTATTAGGTAAGTCCTCAGTGATTAATACTGCGATGATTCCTGTTAAAATACTCATCTGAATTATAAAAAATGTGTGTTTAATAAATGTTTCATTGAAAGTATTGTATTTCTTATGTGTTGGAACTTTAGCAAAGATCCTTGCATTTTACCTAACTTTGTGTTTCCTTCAACAGTGAACTGCATTAGTTTACATTCAGTGTGAATTAGTCAGGACTGAGAATGGACAAATGTTTATACTGTGCTTATTTAGAGATCTACAACCTGAATTACTGCAGCTCTGTCACCATGTTGAGACAGAAATCAGAAAAATTTAAAGTGACTTAAACTGTAGAAAAAAAAAATATATATATAATGAAGACATTTGTAGATTTTATTTGGGGGGGGGGGGGGATTTAAAAAAATTATTTTTTTTAAACCTTTTATACATTTATATTGTATCAGGTGTGCATTATGTTCTCTCCTTTTTCATAACAGCAGATAAACCCAGGGCCACACTGACAGCAGGAACAACAATCATACCAGTAGGGGGCAGTGTGACACTGACCTGCTCTGTGCAGAGCTCTGATGGATGGAAATATGAGTGGTTCAGACGAACCCAAAGAACCTCTGAAGTTCAAATCAGAGATCAACAAAACAGAGATATCAGAGTATCTGAAGGAGGAATCTACAGCTGCAGAGGAACAAGAGGAAACCCAGTTTACTACACTGATAGAAGTGATGATGTCACCATTGAGAAAACCAGTGAGTTCAGTCATTTAGTTTGAAATATACATTCACTCATGATTATCAAACATACAATGTGAAGTTTTCTGTGTTGATTTCATGTTTCTGTTTGTATCTCAACTGTTAATATGTGTGAACAGTTTCCAATAAAGTTGTTGTAAAACAACAACCCAACTGGCCTCAGATATTCAGAGGTGAGACGATCACTCTGACATGTGAGGTGCAGGAAGGAGGTGAAACCACTGAGTGGGAGTATGAATGGAGAGGACCCAGGACACCCACACAGTGGACACACAATAATGATGTGACATTCAGAGTGTCTGAGTCCAGCAGTGGAGACTACATGTGTAAGAGTCGACGCAGAGATGACTCATATTCTTCAACAGAGTGGAGTGAAGCCTTCACATTGTCAGCATCAAGTAAGTCATGTTTGTTGTGTGATCTCCATTTGACAAATGTCATAATGGTCAGCACAGGATGAATTCAATGGTCTACAAAGCATGTTACATTGTTGGTCAGACAAAGAGCTGCAGCTGATAGTAGCCTCATTGTAGACAGTTTGTCACCACTTTGTGTCATGAACCTTCAGCTGGTATAGAGACACCAATGCTGACCTGCTGCTCCATCACCTGAGGACAATAATGATATAAACAGGATAAATAAATAATATATTCAAACAAATAACAATTGATCTACAATTTCTATAAAAAGAATAAAAGTAATTCTGAACTATCATCTGATCAAATAAATAAACACACACAGACATACCACCAAAAATAGTGGTACTGTTTCTATGATTAACAGTCTCATAACTCTGAGTCACTGCCACTCACCTTTAGCAGGAGGCTGATTGAGATTGATCCCTTTAAACTCCCAGGTCCTAAAGACGGACCAGCTTATTAATCAATCTTCAAGTACTTTTTAAATACAGCAAAGAAAATATAAAACTTTCACAGCTTTGATCAAAACGATAGATGATTGAGGATTACTATGAAGGTCAAACAGCATTATATCTCATGGTAACCTCTTTGGCATTGTAAAAATGTTCTTACTGGAAATGGTTGAATATGAATAGTCATGTAAAATGTGGAGTCTAGAGAATCAGTGTCAGGAATGTGATCCAAGGAGGGGAGACTAGGTGGGATTGTGAATGTGAAACAATCATTTTCAGCAAATCTCCAAATCAACATAAATTCACAATTAGTTCTGTAACAATTCTACAAGTAAGACTGCAAGTAGTGTAGAACAGGAGTCACAACATGAAACCACAGAGCAGAGTCATGCTGACAGTTTCTGACAGGAAACAGAAAATCTCAATGTAAACATCAGTTTTTGTTTCTTTATATTAAGATTTCAGATCTAAAATCTGACATTTTCTAGTTTCAGGTTTTGGATGTGAAAGAAGTTCATTTATCGTTCCGTTCATCATCGGACTTGTTAGTGGAATTATTGTCGTGCTGCTGCTGATGTGTTGCTATAAACAGATAAAGGGTGAGAGACTTTCTGTTTGAAAATTTACAAGAAAAATGTTTTTTTTAATGCTGTGACACTTTTAAACAAACTGATGTAATAATCTTTGTGCTTTTTACAGAACCCTGTTGTAACAGGTTGGTGCAGCAGTTTAGTTTCATTTATATAACTTCAAATGAAGCTAACTTTGAATTATTCCTCATTAAATTTTCATTATTTGTTTCAGTCTCACTCAGTCTCAGAGCACCAATCAAAGCTCTGCTTCACAACAAACATCCAACCAGAATGAAACTCAGGTTTACTCCTCTCTTCTTCATGGTGAGACCAGAAATTATTACTTTTTCTCTTTAATACAGTTTTCAACACTCAGTTTTCCAGCAAACAGTGACAAAAACAAAAAGAAATAATATTTTTCTTCCTTCTTTCTTATTTTCAATGACTTGTAGGTGATCTTTCAGTCTATGAATCAATCAGAGGCTCTGGAAACACTGGAAGTGGTACAAACAGTATAAACTTTGATAATAGCAGAGCTGTAAGAAATGTAAATATTTATTCTGACTGATCAAACTTCATTATTTCAGCAGATGAATACAACAACGTCACATCTGGATTTCAGCTTGAAGGTCTTGATAAAAGGAGTGAGTACAAGAAGCATGAAATGTAATAATTGGTCGAATGTTTTTGTAACTTGTGTCATTTTAGAGGAAGACAGTCTCCATGTTATTAAACACAATAATCCATCATCACAACAGGCAGACATGATGGCACAGAGGAGAGCTCTGACTACAATAATGTGAATCCTGAATCAGCCTCACGTACAAATGTGAACTCTACACACACTGAATCATTAGTAATCAGATTACATGTGCAGTTAAATGTGTGACATCATTGCTAAAGTTTGTGGAGCTGATGAGCTGAATCACTTTTTATACGATTGGCTTTAGTTGTGTTCTGCTGCTGTTGTGATGTCTGAATAAAATAGATGAGATCAGTTCTGTGTGATTAAAGCATGAACGTGTCAGAAAGCATCATCACATCTTTGGCAACATTATTTCTTTGTTTTTCACTTTCAAACTCGTATTTGTTCTGATTTTGTTTCAGGTCCATAAAAAGATTATTTCAACAAAACTCAAGACTCACGAACAACATGAGCAACGTCAGTGTAAGCAATGACATGCTCTTGGTTTAATATCAACACTGGAAGACTGATTATATGGTTCATCTTTGTATTAAAATCCTATTGTGTTTATTTCTGTTGTAATAAGTGGAGGGTGGATGGTGTGGGACATTGTTTCCGTCAAGACACAATTTCATGATTTGGTTCTGTGAGTTTGTTTCAGTCTCTTTGTTTTATTTCTATAAGATGTTCACTCACTTCCTGCTGAATTTTACATGTTATCTTTAAAGTGTAAGAATAGATTATTTTAGTATTAGGGATTTAGTTGTATTAACGATAGTAAAGCATTATATCCTTATTCATTTACATAGGCCATAGGTCAAGCTGCTAAACACTCACACATAGAGCAGACACACAGAATTGGGAGAATAAGTCAGAGGTGTATGTGAGAAGCAGAGGCGACAGAAAGGAGAACACAGTGTGCGAAGAAATGGGCAGCAAGGACACGAGAAAGGGAGACAGCAGATAGAGAGACATTAGCAGGCGCCTAGTTTTGAGAAGACAAAGGTTGTTGACCTCTGTGTGCTGTTGGGACTGCCCCAGCAGATTTTGATGATTGATGCTGAACTGTGAAAATCCCCATGTACATGTAATAAAATTAGTTGATTATTTGTTCTGAGAAAAAACAGGAATGAAATATTACACTGTCTTATGATGCATTATAGTGCTGATTTATAAGAACACAAAAACTTATTGTCAATGTTCAGATTTTACAATGTTATTCATCACTGAGGCCATGACAGAGAACATTTTGTGTGTGATCAAATTGTTTTCTGTAGGTGATGTTTGTGTCTTTTATGCTGTTTACAGTTTGATGTGTGTAAAATAATTGTGGTGCTTTTAAAAATAATCAAATAATATCACGACAAAACGTCTTTGTTCTTCTGAGTGACCCGTGATGCTTATATGTGGATAAAAATGTCTTTTCTAACTGTCTGCTATATCCTATTTATTAATCTGCTGAAAATGACTCATGATTTCTGCCTGAGCCCCCAGAAAAGAGGAAAAGCAGCCTGTGGTTGAAGAGAAAAAGTAAATGACTTGTTTTAGCAAACAGGCAACAAGAAATGCAGACAATAACAGCACAGTGTTGTTCTCTTGACAGCTACATGCTGATATTGTCAGATATAAATATAAAGTATTTCCTTAGTTGAAGGGATAAAAGTGTCAGGTGTGCCCCTGTAGCACTGCACTTGTTCTCTGTGTGGACTGCACATTTTATATGATCTACCTGTACTAGGAAAAATACCACACTGTGACAACTGATGAAAACTCTCATTTAGAAAAATATCAGACAAAAATACAGTGCCGAATGGTACAGACAGAAAACAGCAGATATCATTGTTCAAAGGTAGGTCCTTTAAAAGACCCTTTACCAGGTATCATAATCTTGGCTGTAAAAGTGTCAGAAATCATACTGTAAGTGACAGCTTTTGCCCTTTTTCCCCCAGAAAATCCTCAGCTTTCAGTGTGGACATACAGATATAGTTCCTCTCCCATATTTCTCATGTCAGACTCTGAACACATCTTCCAAGTACAATCACTGGACTGTGTTTACAGCTGGTGGCCAATAGAGGGAGACATAATCCATTTATAATTTATTGTATCTGTCATGGTCTCCCAGTCCTCCTGGTCAACCAACACGTTCTTTTTCCTTACGAGTGTAATGAACTCGATACTTTACTTTCTGTTTCTTTCCTGTACGCACTGCTGCAGTTTCATCTAAGAAGCAACCTGGCTGTCTTAAAGGTGATGAACATTCATTCAGAATTAGCAACACTGATGATGGTAATTATTAAAAAGTATTGGTACTGGTACCAGTAGGGGAGACCGGGGATAGTTGTAACATTTTTAAGGTAGTGGATTCAAAATGTAATGCAAAGTATTTACATGTCTCTGCTATTAAATAGTGCAGCTATTTTCTCTGCAGCACAATTACCCATTGCATGGTATGGCCTCAAACACAAAGAGTGAAATGTTACAATTAACCCCATAGTCTGGGTTAGTTGTAACATATCCTGGGGTAAAATGTAACACAATGAAATAAGGGTACTAACAAAACATTAACATGTAATCTTTGTTTATTCAACACATGAATGCACTTACATCCATTTATGTAGCTGTGTGTGTGTGTGTGTGTGTGTGTGTGTGTGTGTGTGTGTGTGTGTGTGTGTGTGTGACAGAATGCAGAAATCTAGCTTTTGAACATATTCCAACCCCCCCAAAAAAGACAAATTATGGAATTTTCTGCAACTGAATATTTCATTAATTTTGGTTGGTCTTCCTTGAGTTTGGCCTCATTGGCTCAGTGGGCATTATAACCTACAACTCTTGCACCAATTTTGAACATAACAATGAAGCTGAAAAAATGTAGTTGTTCACCAGCATCGCAATTCCATTACTTTTTATCCTGGCTTACCTTGGTGTGGTTTGCAAAGTGCTTCAGAAAGATGAGGAAATCTGTTTCTTGCACCCATCCTGATTTATTTCCACTACCAGTACTTCCTACTGGTCCATCTCTGACACAGTGGTCTGCATAATGTATGTGTGGGAACACAAACAGTGGAGGAATTGTGTTGCCAATGTCATTACCCGCATATACAAAAGCGACCAGTGAGCCTCTCTCTGCTGATGTCATTGCCCCAACTTGTTTAATATAAGTTAAAGTAATAGTGTGGTAAGTTGTAAAATCTGCATTATTGTTACAACTGACCCAGACTCCTATAGCCATGAACTAGCTAACATTACAGCCAACGACTAAAACATTAGCACTAAAGACCTACACAGAATATATCCCCATAGACATACAAATAACATAATTTAAGTTTGATGAGTTTAACTGCAAAGCAGATAATGCTATTAGAAATTGAAATAAAGTAGAAAAACTTACTTTTTGACATACAAATTACTTTTTTTCATGTTAAATTATCTGTGTTTGACAAAATGTGCTGATTTTTCACATGTGATAGCAGAACTGAATTGGGCATGTACAGGATGAGTCACATCATTTGAAACTTAGCCCTGATTGGAGAAATTGGAAGTGTTACAACTGACCCACGTTACAACTATCCCCGGTCTCCCCTATATAGGCCTGGTCTTTACTTGGTATTAGATTGATACCAAATCTTGCAGTATTGCACACGACTAATAAGTAGTGATATTAAATTCATTAAACTGATATAATTTCAGCACCATGGACAGCACACAAGGTTTTCACTGCATGAGCTGTGCTCTCTAACACGTGACTGTTTGTAGTGGTGGACAAATTTAGCTGCATGCACACATAGCTCTCTCTGTGATAGGTTAATGATTTTAATTAAAAAATATATGTATATTGATTATTGGCTGAAAGTGATTAAAATTTTTAATATTGTGACACAGTGGGTCCGCACTCTGGAAGGGAGGGGAACATCCGAAGAGGCATACACCTGCTGAATGGCCTCCACAACCCTGTGGGACAATCGAGACTTAGACAAGGATCTGACCAGAATTCCATAGTGGAAGCTCACAAACGGCTGGTCTGACTTCCTGAACGGCCGGATAAGCAAGAAGTTCTGTGCCAAAGCACAGAGATGGCACAGGGCAACCTGGCTCCCAGCTGCCTCCTTGTGCAGGTCCCCTGTGAGGAATATTCATAACTCCACTGACTTGGACAGGTGAAATTCAGATGGGGTCGTCAGCAGCAACCCAGGGTTAGGCCGGAGGATAACCCCTGTGTCACCTTCATCATTGCCTTTGGACCGACAGAGTGTGCAGCTCACAAAGAATCATGTTAACTGTGGTCTGGTGGGGGTCCAGCTGGTGGGCCGCACACCAGGAGGCAAACAGCCCCCGAAGGAAGCAGTAGGCAGTCCTGGTGGATGGCGCACAAAACTCCTGCAGCATTCTCACTTTTAGATCAGGCCAGGCATGGAGCCTCTCCCTCTCAGGGTACAGGCTGTCACCCTGAGCCCTACTGGGAAAAGATGGAACAGTGACCCCCTCACCTGGAACAGGAGGTCCCTCAGAACAGGGAGCTCCGGGGGTGTCCTGGCCATGAGTGGCAGGATAACTGAAAACTAGCATGTGTGGCCAAAGAGGGGTCACCAGGATCAACTCCTCGGTCTGGACCTGGTGAAGGAATAACTGGAGGAGGGGTATGGAGGGAAGGCACAGAGAAGAGCCTGTGGTGAGGAGTGCACCAAGTTGTCTGCAGGGAGAAGAACAGATGACAATGTGTCGATTCTCTGGGGTAAAAAAACTTCTGCCCCTCTGAAGCGACTCCAGATCTGGTGGACCACCTCTGGATGGAGTCTCCACTCCTCTTGGATCGGGCTCCCCTCAACATATTGTAATGTCCACTTTCACGTTCAGTGGCCCTGGCACATAAACTGCTTTCAGTGAGTAGAACCGGGTGAGCCCACTGCCACAGTCTGGTAGCTATCGTGCAGAGGAGGGGAGACCCTCGGCCCCCTTACCTGTTGATGTAGGCTACTGTGACCATGCTTTCTGTCTTGATGATAACTTGGTACCCTAACAGTCACGACAGAAACTGCTTGAGTGCCAGGATGACAGCTTGCAGCTCCAGCATATTTATGTCAGAGATGCCCAATGACTGATATAACAGCTGTAGACTGTAGAGCCCTCAGCCTCAGGAGCTGACCCACGAGTGAAGCCCAAATAGGTCTAGGCACACCCCGAAGGTCTGCTGTCAATTCGGGGTGAGGGACATGGAGGCTCTGATGGACTCCACAGTCATGCCCAGAAATTATGTGATGTGGGAAGGCTGCACATGACATGAGCAGAGCTACATGGCTGCAAAACTGTCCTTTAGTGCAGCAGAAGGATACGGCCCAATGCAGTGGGAGAAACTCTCACTCACTGGGTTAACAGCCAGTCAGCCACAGAGAGGACCCACTAGCCACGTGAACGCACTGACAGAGGTGCTCTTGGCTTCTTGGTCTTATGGGGTGCAGATACTCTCTCAGCACAGTTTACCACACTGCTGGGTGTTATATACACTAGTGTATTCAGCTTTGCTGTAATGTTTTGATTCTGGTTCTCATCATGATGCACTTTGCTGGTGTTTTTGATTATTGATTTTGATGTTATGAAGATTAAGGGCACAACTTCACAAATCTAAATACAAACACACACACAAAGAAGAAAAAAGGAGGGTGATGATGTTTCAGATTAATATTAATTGACAGATGCCTCAGCGTGTAGACAAGAGTACATATGACATGTGAGTCTAGTGGTTCCGGTCACCCTTTAATTCTTTTCTGACCCCCCTTTGTTTCTCTGAGCAGACTGTGATGACTGCATGAGTGGAAAAGACTGTTGTTGGTTTATTTTTATCTGCTGAAAATCAGACACCACAAAATTTCTGTCTGGGCCTCCAAGAAAAGAGGAAATGCAGCCTGTGGTTTCAGCCTGAAGTCTAACGTTTGTCTTCTTTAATCTCAACACAGCACAGTGGAAATGTGCAGGTATGACAATGTGTGAAAACAGGTTAAAAGTAGCTTTATTGTGGTGATGACACATGCTGGACTAAAGGATAAATAAAGCATGTGGGCATCAAGAGAAACGGTGAAAAGCTTGTTTCTCACGCTCATGTCTTTAAGAGTCTCTGCATGGACGTGCTGTAAATGTTCATTTATCTCTGAAATAAATAAAATCATCCATCACTCTCTCTGTCCACAACATCATATACAGACATGTTTTTCTTCTTACTGCAACTTCCAAACAGGCCAGTTCCTCACAGTATAACACAAAACTCCAAAGTATAATCACTGCTTTGTAACCAGCAGAGGAGCCAGTAAATCATCTAAACCTACTGATACTAATGTGTCTGTTTGGCTGCTGTTACAGAAATGGTTCCTACACCTGTGATGATGACGTCAGTGTTTGACTCCAAACTGTCTGCTGGACTCTGCAGTATCACAGAGACTTCCTGTCTTCAAGCCTCATAACATATTGATATGTACTGAAACTTTTGCACTTGTGTTAACATATAAACTGCAAATAACATAAAAACATGAAGTAACATCTTAATGTATTTTACCTTTCCCACAGAAAAGTGGAGGGAAGGAGAAACACACCTGCTGTAAAACAATCTAAAACACTTCGATATCGACATGTATCTGAGTATGTGTAGATGATACTGCAACAAACCTTAATCAAAGGTTATCTTTGTAAGAAAGTGTTTGACAGAATAAGAATAGATGCTGTGTGTGCAGGCTTTAACTATTATTAATATTATAGACTGTATATTGAGAATGAGAAGTGAGAAACTGAGGTACACCGCATTCTCATATGGAGGGGATTAGCCAATCACAAAGTTACCACACCTTAAAGCATTCACTGCTGTGTTGTCCTTTTGGACTCTAATGTGGGCGGAGCCTATAGTAGCTTTCATAGTGTGACAGATGAGGTCCAACTAGACAGGTTATGGAGAGACAGACAACCATTCATGTTCACATTCACACCTGCAGGCAATCATTGGAATCACCAGTTAACATAATAATATATGACTTTGGACTCTGGGGAGAAGTCAGATAGGTAGAGGGAGAAGATGCAAACTTCACACAAACAGCCCAGCTGGTGGATTCAAACCAACAACTTTCTTCCTGTGAGGCAACAGTATGAACCACAGTCATCCAGCGCATGGTGGTCTAAGAAGTTTGGAAGGAAAGTGACTAAACTTCTTTACATTTCTGGAAGACGTGTCACCTCTCATCTAAGAGGCTCTTTGACTTCTAAAAATAAAACAGTAAAGAGTCTCAGGTATTTTAACCTTAGTGAGGGTTTTACTTCAAGTGGGTCAAAGACCCACAATTAATCACTACATCACATGAGCCAAGCTGTGAAAAAAGGTGTGGGTCATTATAGACCTATAAGTTTTTGGAGTTAAAAAACACATTCATGAATCAAACCTAATCAGTGTTCTGTGTTTGGCTTATTTAGTGATTCAAAAATACAAAAGAGTGGCAGCACAAATAAAAGTTTACAGTTTGACTGTTGTTTTAGGTTCAGTGCTGCCATCTTTGATTGCTAACTCACAGTCTGTGTGTCTGCTCAGACTTTCCAAGCGGTAAATGTGAGTTGTGTTCCACAAAAAAACTTTTCGACTGGTAACTCAGAATTTCCAACTTCTGTCTTATTCAAAAACTATCACCAGAGATTTGGGATGAGAACACTTTGAGACCTTTCCTCCCCCCATCATGTAACCTACTGAGGTCACCTGAGGAAAGTACCATGGAGGGGTTGTGGCACAAGGAAGGGATCTCAAAACTACATTGTAGGTGACTGACAGCTGATGCCATAAGGCACCACCTCTGGTCATTCACAGTGGACATAGATGTACTTTTTCACTCCTCTTTCAAACCGTCAGTATTTTCTGTTCAAAATGTGAACACTGGCACCTTCGTATGAGTGATATTTGATATGATATTGGAAGCAGATGAAACTAAATAAATATTTGGAGATCATTGTCTGTCCATAATCCTGGAGAGTGAGTGAGTGTGGTGGCCAGAAACTGAAAACAATACATTTTGGGAAGACAGCATTCATGTATCGCACAATAAATGTCTGTGGATGTTCAGAAACATTTGCTGATAAGATGACTCGAGATAAAATATTTCAGCTTTATGATGACCACACGGGACACTGCACAAATCACATAAAAGAATAAAAATAAATAATAATAATAAAACATAATTATGAGCTGGTAAAATATGTCACCTGACCTGAAACAACAGAAGGTAAGAAGCAAACACAAGAAGCAAGCCTGCATGTTTGCAGTGGACAGGAAATGTGAACACGTCACATGACTGCTGTGGTCAAAGCTACAGGAGCTGTTTGAGGTTTGTATAAAAGGAAAGGAAGCACAGAGAGGCCACAGTCAGAAGAAACACTCTGGTCTTATCTGTATTAAATGCAGCTTCTCTTTTTATTATTGATGTAAAGTCAAAGTGTTTGAGATCAGCTGAGGATCAGAGTGCAGCAGGGCTGGATGTGAGGATGGGGCACTCTTTGCTCTGCATGACGGGGTTATTGTGTAAGTACATTTGTGACATTGTTTGAATGGCACTGATTAATGAAAGTGTTTCTCATGTGTGAGAATTAGAGTGTATCACTGGTTTGAAGTGTTTATCTGAGAGTTTGAACAAAGCATATTTGTGATGTTTATGAAAGTTACAGACAAATGTTGGCTGGTTCCTTGGTTCAGTTTAGTCTGAGTATCGTGTTGGATACATCGCTGCTTGTTGCACTTGACTCATTGTTGTGTACAAGTTCATATATTCAAGTTTTTTTAAACTTGTTACTAGATTATAGTTAATTTGCATAGAAATATTTTGATGAGCAGTAACTGTGTCATGTGAAAATTAATCTTTAAAAAATTACTTTAGTTGATCTTGATTTTGATTTTCTGTCAGTTTGACCCTGATGATGTTTAATCTTTACTTTAGTGCTCGGTTCTCTCTTCTACATTAATGCTGAAGGTGAGAAATGTTTCTTTCATTTCTTCACATTGATATAATATGTATAATTTTAATCTGATATTTTATATTTCATGCACCATTTTAAATCACATTCTGTTTCTCTGTTTGTGCATCGTTTTATTTAAGATACTAAATGGGTTTATAAACAGTGAGTGAGTTAAATCCTGCAGGTCTGTGCAGTCACTCTGTGGTTTTACTCAGAATATTAATTAACTGCTTTAATTTGTTTCATAAAAACACATCTTATTATTTTCAAGTCCAAATGTCACCAGGATGCAGTAAATCTTTTGACTCTTAACAGCAGCAATAAAAATCAGTTCAGCTTCAAAATGACTTTATGCTTCCATCAATCTCTAACTTGATGTGTTTATGTGAACAGTTCCCAATAAGCCCACCGTGATCCTCGAACCATCCTGGCCTCAGATATACAGCAGTGAGACAGTCGCTGTCAGATGTGAAGGAAGTCAGTCGCTGTTTGTATGGAGAGATGGCACATTAATCAGACCTCGAACATCTGAATACAGAATCATCAGAGCTACTGAGTCTGACAGTGGAGGATACAGCTGCTGCACCGTGAGTCTTTCAGTCTGCAGTGACATCATCACACTGACTGTATCATGTAAGTTGGACACATTTCATTGAGTCATATTGTTCTTTGTTTTAGTTTAGTAACAAAATCAGAGAAAATCGTAACAAACATTAAACACAGATGTGATGATCTCAGTTTCTTCAGTACCTGCACATGTGTAGTTTCCACCACTGCAGCTCAGAATTATGACACAATTATTTTGTTTTTATAATTTATTTGAAGTTGTGGATCAAACATGATCAATAAATACAGAATGAGCAGAGCTGCTGTCTGACGATGGAAATACAGATGCTGAAAAAAGAAAAGGCTGATCATCAACAGAGAAGAGTTCTGTTATCACATCACAGCCCTGGTTGGGGTCGGGGATAGCATACAGTATGAAAAACATCTGTGTGAATTATGACTGATAAATGCTGCTGACTGTGCACTGGTTATGCATCTTTATGCATATATATTTATGTGATCATGATCCTTAAAACAAACATTTAAATAAAAAACAGATTAACAAAAAATCTGATAATAAGAGCGACCACAATCAGCTGGCCTCAGATCAGCTAACAGTGTATAGTTCACCTGTCTCTGCATTTAGGAGTACAGTTTGGTGGCTGAGCATAAAAACAGTCTCACCTGATTCTTGATTCACTCTGATAAAGTTTTCATCATGTTATATACATCCAGTGTTAGCTCCTGGCTCTCTAGCTGGCTAACAGTTAGCTGAGATACCTGTGCTGTCCTCATGTGTGCTGCTGCCAGTTGTTGATTCTCATCAAATTTGCTTTGAAGTCACTTTTTGTTTTTGTGCTGTTGGTGCCTGTTTGTAACAAGTGTGATGATCACACTGAGATCAGGGACCGACCTACCTGAGAAACCTGAGATCTATTATTGAACTCCATCCATCTTCTTAACCCATCATCCAGGGTCGTGACCTATTAAGCACTTACTGAATTAAAAAAAATACATAAATTGTAAATTAATAAAAATAAATTGGATTTTTTTAAAATTACTATTGAGCTTTTATGTTGAAATCTTTATTTGTTATATAGCAAAGTTTTTCCTGAAGCAACTGACAGTCTGATGTTTGTCTTTCCTGTAACATCAACAGCAAGTAAACCCAGAGCCACACTGACAGCACAAAGTTCAGTCATACCAGCAGGGGGCAGTGTGACACTGAGCTGCTCTGTGGAGGGCTCTGCTGGCTGGAAGTTTGACTGGTTCAGACGTGATTCAGAGTTTTCTGGAGCTCAGAAAATAGGAGCTGGAACATCAGAGCACACGATCAGTATTTCAGAAGGAGGCATCTATTACTGCAGAGGAGGGAGAGGAGATCCAGTTTTCTCCACAGAGGACAGTGCTGCAGTTACAATTCAGAAACAAGGTGAATGTTTATAGTTTTTTTTCTGAAATGCAACAAATTCATGTTTAAATTAAAGTAAGACTTAATATATTTAAATGTATTTTTGCTCCCACATGATTTGTTTCTGTTTATTTGTTTGTTGAACAGTTTGGGCTGCTGTGAAACTGCAGCACAGCTGGTCTCAGATATTCACTGGTGAGACAATCACTCTCAGATGTGAGATTCAGGGAGGTGAAGGAAAGGTGTGGAAATATGAATGGACAGCACCCAACACAAACAGCCCTCCAACATCCAGTGAATACAGGATCAGCAGAGTTTCAGTGTCCCACAGTGGAGACTACAGATGTCGGGGTAGCAGTGACTATCTCTTAACAGGATGGAGTGATGCCTTCAGACTGACAGTTTCGTGTGAGTTGGACCATGATTCATGCTGACATTTAATGTTTTCATGTTTACATCTGTCTTAACAGGAAAACTCCAACAATGATCCAGCTGTCTGCAGGCAGCTCAGGACAACAGTTTTTCTCACTGTGCAAACAGAAAGGAGAGACACCATGGAGGCTCTTAAAATATCAGCAATGTAAAGAGGAATGTACAGAGATGACAGTTTGATAAGAGAATGATAAATCAGTGAAATTTTTAGTTTGTTAGACAGTCTAATGTGTCACATGCAGGTAGGGATGGGAATGGATAAGAATTGATTGATTCTCATTGGCTCCACTTTGAGAGTCGCCACCATCTCTAAGCAGAATATCAAAGACATTCATGCAGATTAGAGGCTGTGAGGTCAAATGTTTGTGCATGTTGGAGGTATTTCCCCTCTTTGTTGTGATCAGTGTTGGGATCATTACTGGAAAAAAGTAAAGCAAAAAAGTTCTTACACAAAATCAGCACAAAGAGACCTTACATCGGTTGTCATGGTGATTCTACAGTAGAAACATGAACAGGTAGAAATGGAGCTGCAGCCTGACTGCTCATCAGTTTGTTAGGATGAAGTTCATCACTCTTGGTTATTGGCTAGCTTAGCATTAGCATGCTGTCCTTGCAGGTGCTTTAAAGAGCTCCAACAAAAACTACTTTGTTTCTGTTTGTAGATAAATTAATCAGTGAATGTTTAAAGTTTGGTCAGTGCTGTAACAAGTTTATTCTTGAGGGTGTTTTAATGTTTTACTTATTTTGTTTCTTCAACAGCAAGTAAACCCAGAGCCACACTGACAGCACACAGTTCAGTCATACCAGCAGGGGGCAGTGTGACACTGAGCTGCTCTGTGGAGGGCTCTGCTGGCTGGAAGTTTGACTGGTTCAGACGTGATTCAGTCTCTTCTAAAGCTCAGCTCATGAGAGGAAATGAAGCAAACAGAGTTATTAGTGTCTCACAAGGAGGTCTGTACCACTGCAGAGGAGGGAGAGGAGATCCAGTTTACTACACAGAGGACAGCAGTGACGTCACAGTTAGAGAAACTCGTGAGATTAAAATTTTTATTTCTGCCAAACTGAGAGATGTTATTTTGTGTTCTGTGCTAACAATTTTATTCAACAACGGTGAGTTTATTAAACCTGATATGAGAGACAACTCCTGACAAATAGAAGAATTTATTCCGTCTTATTTTTTTTTTTATCTTCATGTTTCTTTTTGTCTCTAACTGGATATTTGTCTGTGAACAGTTCCCAGTAAGCCCACTGTGACCCTGCAGCCATCCTGGACTCAGATATACAGCGGTGAGACAGTCACTGTCAGATGTGAGATTCAGGGAGGTGAAGGAGCTCAGTGGACGTATGAATGGAGAGCAGCCAAGTTAAACACACCTCCAACATCCAATGAATACAGAATCATCAGAGCTACTGAGTCTGACAGTGGAGGATACAGCTGCCGGGGCAGAAGGGACTATTTCTTCTCAGAGTGGAGTGATATCATCACACTGACTGTATCATGTAAGATCTTTCATCCAGAGTATCTAAATAAGGAAAAAGCACTTCTTCTTTCTTACAGCTTTATAACTGTCTTTCATGTTGGTCAGTAAAATGTTTAGTTTTTATTCCAACAACAAAAACCTGAACAGCAGCTTTTTATTCACAGTGAAGAGAACAAAACATATGAGAGTAACTTCTCTGCTGTGCAGCTCTAATACATGAAAGATGAAATGCAGAACAAATGCTGAATCTGTCTCAGCTGCTCCACCACATCCACTAAGAAACATTAAATCCACTGATTGTTCCTCATGTGTGTTTTTAACTTAGAAATGCAGCAAATTAAATATGAAAGATTAGTGTTGTGTTTGTGTGATAGTTGTGCAGTTTGTTGCAGCTTCACCATTAAAGTTATGTGATATTTATTATTTCCATATTTCCACCAAGTTATTTCAACTGGTTTGATTCAGTCATTGACTTTTGTTCTTTTTCTAAACTGAACTGCAGATAAACCAAAGGCCAAACTGAGAGCTGATAACACAGCTGTTCCAGTAGGGGGCAGTGTGACCCTGACCTGCTCTGTGAGCCCATCATCATCATCTGGATGGAAATACTGCTGGTACAGAGATGAGAAATCCTCTGAAGCCCTGACCACACAAGATGCAGTTTTCCACTCAAATGGACAAATCAGTGTCTCACAGGAAGGACTCTACAGGTGCAGAGGAGGAAGAGGAAACCCAGCTTACTACACAGAGGACAGCCAGTCAGTCAGGATTGGGAAAACTGGTCAGTTTAACATGAGGTCAGATAAATTCCTGATTAAGGAGGAAGATGAAGAACAAAAGGCATTAACATTTTTGACATTCATGTGTTTTTATTGTACTTTCTTGAACAGTAACAGCCTCAAACAGACCTGTTGTGACTCTGTATCCAAACTGGTCTGAGATATACAGAGGAGAGACGATCACTGTCAGATGTGAGATCCATGGAGGAGACACTGAGTGGGATTATGAGTGGGAAACAAACAGCAGGATAAAAGCTCCAAATCAAAATGAATACAGGATTAGATCTGCTTCATCATCCAACAGTGGAAACTATCGCTGTAAGGGCAGAATGAAAAGTTCACAGCATGAAACAACAGAGTGGAGTGATTCAGTCACACTGACAGTTTCTGACAGTAAGTAGAGTCATAGTTCATTTAACCTGGAAATAGAAACAGTTTGTAAAAATGTGTTTTTATTAGTACATGTTGAGATATTTGACATGTTTAGATAGTCTCACTCTGAAAGTTCATCATAAATATTTGTGAGTCAACATTTTAGTGACATTGAATTCAGAGTTAAGAGACGAAAGATTGAGAGAAAATCTTTGTTGAACAGATGAACCCCGTCCTGTCCTCACTGTGTCTCCATCATGGCTGAGTCCTGGAGCCTCAGTAACTCTGAACTGTGAGGTTGAACATCCGTCTGCAGGATGGAGCTTCTACTGGTATAAAGCTGTTCCTGATCTATCAGAGAAATCCTCCAGTTATGAGCTGCTACCTGATGGCAGTGGGACTGCACAGGACTCCTACATCATTCATGGACAGACACACACAGCAGGATATGTGTGCAGAGCTGGAAGAGGAGACCCAGAGTATCACACTGATCACAGTCGACCAAAGTTTGTCTGGTCTGCAGGTCAGTTTGAGGAATTTTAATCTTCATGTTGATAATTTGAAAGTCTGTAAATCTGGCTGCATGACTATCAGGACTCCTGTGAACCACACAGAAGTCAAATGTATATTTCCACTGTGATATTTTTAATGCTAACATCTGTGAGCTTTGTCTCTTCACTGCATGTTGTTTCCAGATGTTCATTCAGCAGCGTCTCTCACAGTGAGTCCTGACAGAGTGCAACACTTCACCTCTGACTCTGTCTCACTGACCTGTGAGGGAAACTCCACTGAGTGGAGAGTGAGGAAGTTCTCTGAGGACGGCCGACTGTACTCTGACTGTAGGAGAATGACTGGATCCACATGTGACATCAACACATCAAAGTCAGATACTGCAGTGTACTGGTGTGAGTCTGGATCAGGAGAGTTCAGCAGTGCAGTCAACATCACTGTACAGAGTATGTTATTATACATTTACTACTTGGATTTGAATGATTTAGATGTCACATGAACATTTGTCCCAGCTTTGCTGTATGTGAAGTCATTTCATGTGGGAAAAATAAAACACATACAGCAGTTTTTAAATACACAAGATCAGATCTTCATGATGAAAAACATTTGTACAATCTGTTCTTATTATTGTTTGTCAGCTTTTTCTAAAAGTGTGCAGCTGCTGATGTGACTGAAACAATTGTGTGTGATTGTGTCACAGATGATGGTAATGGTCCTATCCTGGTGAGTCCTGTTCATCCTGTGACTGAGGGAGCTTCTGTTAGTCTGAGCTGCAGTTTGAGAACACAACAAATACTTTCCAATGTGTTTTTCTATCACAATGACAAACTTATTGAAAATGATCCCCGAGGGGAGCTGAAGATCTCTGCAGTGTCAAAGTCTGATGAAGGTTTCTACAAGTGTCAGTACTCAGGAAGAGAGTCAGCACAGAGCTGGATGTCAGTTAAAGGTGAGCAGGATCAAAACATCTGATGGAGTTTTCTAAACCAATGACTGAGAATGAACATTAGATTGTCTGATTTAAGTCTCAAAGTCAATCTGCTCTATTTTATAAATGCATTTATTTATAAGATTATAATTTATTAATAATTAATTTCTGTTATCTGTTACAGTAACTGTGTCAGCAGCTGACAGCTCTTCATCTCCTGTGTGGTTGATGGTTGGACTGGTTTGTGGAGTCTCTCTCATTATTATTCTCCTGCTCTTGTTGTGTCGCTGCAGACAGTCCAAGTGTAAGAGCCTCTTTTCTATTTTTATTATTATTCATATTACATTAGGAATCTTTCAGGGTTACTAAACTAAATGACGACTTTATTGTAGAAATTAAACTCAGTACGAATCCAAATTTAAATAAAAGTTGGAAACCACATTTCTACAATTCTTAGGAAAACAAACTATGAGGAAAGATGTGACAAAGCAAAGGAAAACTGAGGCAGTTTATAAAACACATGATAATGAGATGATGAGTAACAGGTGTTAACTAACTAACTAAAGCCTCTTTTCCATTAGTAATTACTCAGATCGACTGGTTTTCCATCACGCTCAAGTACCACCTAATGTGTGTGGTCATCGTCATAGTGACGTGGTCGAGCACCCCATGACTTAATTAATATTTGTCACAAATGATTCAACAAAGGTGAACATCACGGCGATGATATACCTGTTGCTCGGTCATCTTTCTATAGACTCGGGGGCCACGGTGTTGCTTGTGTAGCAATTCCGGGTTGCCGGGTTTCAAAAATGGCTTTTTTTTTATCAATAAGAAGCTCTCGTAACTCATCAAGTGATGCCACTGACCAGTCAATCGGCATGTACGCTATTGACATCACATTTTGGGATCGCCTCGGATCACTTGGAACTCCGGTTGAGTAAATACTAAAATAGTACTACTGGATCTGATGGAATCAGAACTATCTGATGGAAAACCCTGAAAACTGTGTTTTAGTTACTAATGGAAAAGAGGTAACAGAATGACACAAGATACAGGGGAAAATAAAACAGGAAATGACTGACACTGAGACCTCGAGTAAGTGGTCAGCACTTAAACCGATCTTTATTATCATTATTAATATTGACTCTTCATTCATCTCCATTGACAGGAACATTTCTTAGGTTCAGTTTCATCCAAATAACCAACTGACTACATGCACAAAAGATCAGAAACAAACAGGATTTTACAACCTGAGTGTATCTTTAACTCGACTGAAAGAATCCACAAATGTTGTTGTTTCATATCAGAACAACACAAACAGTAACACCATGATGGGTTCATGCTCTGAAAATATCTGATAGTCCTGTTGTTGATTTAAACACAACTAATGAAACTCTGTAAAAGGTTTTTCTGTTTTTTCATTTATCTTTGAAAAATGTGTCATGTTGGTTTTCATGTGTGAGCCACTGAAACACTGGTGCAGGACATCACGTGAAAAGCACAGAGCAGCTAGAGATGAAACAGTCTTTTCATTTAAGGAAACTGGCACCATGTCATTGGTTTACAATTGTGTAACTAAAATATGAACATTTCAGGTGCAGATAAACCCCCAGATGTCATTTACTCTAATATTGAACTGGAAAACTTTGGAAATAAGTGTGAGTACACAAAACATATACAATGTAGAAGAAAAGCCTGGAAAGTTTTTGAAACGTTTAAAAATGTATTAAATGTTTTTCTTTTGTGGATTCGATCATCTTAACAGGGAAGCATCATAAACCAGAGCAGAGTGCTGTTTACTCTGAGGTGAAGACAGGAGCTGCAGGTACAGTCACAACAGTCTCATTCAGTGTTTGTACTTGAACGTGTCATCACATCATTATATTGCAGGTAATTATAGGTCAACATGGAGTTTAGTTATTCACTTACTAATCAGTGTTTCAGCTTTACTGAATCACAGCATCCACAGATTCTGACCCAGACCTCAATCACAAAACACACACCTGCAAAGATGAAGTGTCACAGGCAACAAATGATTTCACTCTTATATCCTTCACTGTAGTTGTAAAAAGTTTAAAGTCCATATGTATCCAACATGTTTGTATCATATCTGTGCTGAACAAATGTGTCCTGAGCTCTGACGTCTCTTTTAGAGGACAGTCTGATGTATGCTGAGGTCAAACAGCCCAAAAAAGAAAAAGCCAAGAAAAACAAAGGTGAGCAAAGTCTGCCATCATCTCCACTGAATATTGTTCATCATGTTTATCTGCTCTTAAAATGTAAATCTGTTTATTTTAATGTTTGTATTTAGGTCTTCATGCGTACTAATTACTTGGTTAATAAAATCTAGTTCTATCTTTGCATCAGTGGAGACATCCAGTTTCCTCCTGGTTAATGATATTATTGTTTTCAATGATCTTCTCTTCATTCACAGGAAAATCAAGTCCTGCAGCTGATGCAGCAGTTTATTCTGAAGTCATATCAGGAAGCTCTCTCAGTAATTCTGCTGCCATGCAGGCTGATTTATTCTTCACATTATTAAATGTCTTCAGCTCATAATATCTTTACATGTTGGAAATCACTTTGTCTCTTTGTGCTTGTCTTACAGGTCAGTGAGGAGAGCTGTAGCAGCAAAGCCAAGAAGAAGCTTTTTATGAAGCCACTCTTGCTCCTCTGCTGCCCAAATATCAGACATGCTCAGCTTTATGTGCAGTTACAATATTAAATCCTAATATCAGACATATTGCTCTCTTATAGCATAAAACAAATGTAGGTGTATTCGTGCTCTTTATATTCAGTTATTTGTATAAAGATTTTGTAATAAACCTTGAATGTATCTAACATGTTCCAACAGCAGTGTGAAATATGTGATCTTTAGTATCTGACAGCACAACTTAAAGTCAGTGTTTGCAGTGTTTCACAGGTAAATACTGATATGGGCAACAACAAATACTTTAACTGTGTTTGTCTAAAGATCTCGTACATTATATAAATAAGAATTATTTCTTAAATGTGCATATATGTATATTATTGTTTCTGATCATTCTGTGCTTTTGTAGTTTGAAGGAGAAATAAAATCTTTTCACATTTGAACATTTTATCTTTGATTTTTGTTTCCTGTATGAGATTATTCACAAAGTAACAAAACAACCACTTAAACAGTTTGTAATGGTGTTGTCATGGAAACCTGAAATAAACAGATGTGAGTATTATTTGCAAAGCGGTCACTAACAGTTCAGAGCATGACAGCAGTCTGCATGTATCTGACACAGAGGACTGAAGTAGAACATTTACAGAGAGAAGCTCTCTGTGTGCTGCTGTCACAGGATGCAGTTAAAGGAAAAGATAACTTGTACATGTGATGAATCTCATATGAAAGATGGAGACAGAACATCACAGAGTACTAAAGCTCTGCATCAACCATGGTCAGCATGACTGAAAGAAGTAGAAGGATTAAACCTTTCCATTACGCTCCCTTTTGATCATTAACTGATCGCACAAGAATTTAAAAATATGACACAAACACAAACATTTAGTCACAGTAAGGTGGAGGTACAGGTCAGGCTCCTGCTCAGTCAGGTAAACTAAACCAGCTGGGTTGAGCTAGCTCAGTGTTTTCCCCTGAAGTCAGCATGATGGTGATAAACACTGCTGGTCATATGCTCTAACACCTCAGTATGTGCTGTAGATGGTTTTCTCTCTTCACTAGCAATCATGACCTTGTCCTATAAAGTAGGTGAACAACTATAACTACACTGGTGACTGTTTTTATTTCTTCTATTTTCTTTTTGTCTGAAAGAGAAAACAAAGAGGTCATCAGTGCAACTCTGAGTATCTGTATTTCTATCCTGTAACTGTCAAGATGCAAGTTATTATACATGTGTATGTAAATGCATCAATAACAGTTACCAGGGTGCCGCCTGGTGGCATTACCTGAATATGCTCTGCATTATTTATCTATTCTATTCTCCACATCAGAAAGCCTAGTTATTCTATTTTCAATCCATTGCTACCTCCCCATGCAGGAGACTCTGACAGCACTGAGCAGCTCCTTCAGTGGCAGGCTGCAGCACCCACGGTGTGGGACGGAGAGATTTCGCAGGTCTTTCCTCCCCACTGCTGTCAGACTCCACAACAAAGACTTTTGCAGCTGATCAAACACACACATGTGCATTAAGACTAAGTGCAATACTGTTTTCTGACAAAGTTATATTTTTACTCAGTTGTATATAGCATTTGTATTCTATTTTTATCCTATTATACATTTTATATTATTTTATTCTATTCAATTCTGTACAGTTGTGTACAGTATATTATTCTTATTGTTTTCCAGTGTTCTCTAATTGCTAATTAACTTTGCACTGTCCACTCTCTGCTGTGACATGCAAACATGTAAAACCTGAATCAGGGAGAGCAGCAGCAACAGAACAGAATCAGTGAGCAGCTGTGACATCGACTGAGTCAGAAACAACATGAACAACATGGATTCATGCTAATTATCCTCGTTCTGTTGTTGTGTGGCTACAGAAAGGGTGAAACGTTTCTTATTGATTATTGGCTGAAAGTGATGCATAATTTCTAACGTTGCGACACAACATGTTAAATAAACTGTACAAAGCACCATCACAAGTTTAATCATTTGTACTGATCCGTGTTTTGACAGGTTATTGCAACACACATCTCATCAGACAGCAGCCCCACATCTTCAGCACCTTTTAGTCTTTGTCAGTTTTTCAGTTGTATTTGTTCTGTTCTTTGTTTCAGGTCCATAAAGAGAAGTGGACATCAACAAGTCATGGCCAACATGCAGCTTTAACACAATCTTACCTTTTGTGTATTTTAGTAATTTTATTTTCTTTCATCTCCTTTATTTAAACGTTGTTTTCAAGCTCTGAATCAGCAGACATGGCTTTAAGGTTCAGATTATAGTGCCCCCTGTTGGTGTGACATTGTCTTACATCGTGTTGAGACTTTTTCTGGTGGACATTTTTTTTATGATGGAAATCCAGAAATTATACCCAACCCTTTTGCTCTTTCCTATCCTCCTGATAACCACCTGACCTTCCTGATCCCCGCCCCTCTGCTTCCTCCTCATACTCTGCTGGTTAACTTGGTTGTTTGGACACCATACATTGCACTCGTACAGAGTGGAGAAAACTGTAGACTATTTTGATAAATGCAAATCTTTTTTTAAATTAATATAGTGATCTGTTTTATTTAAGAAGCAATAAGCAGTAAAACTAAAAGATCAAACTGTAAATAAGACAATACAGAATAACGTCTTTCTTCCTCTGAACAGACTTTGATGCCTACATGTGTAAGAGATAGTTGTTGGTTGTGTCTTTTCTCCAACAGGTTTATTTTTATCCTCTGCAAGTCAGATACCTCATAAGAGGAAATGAAGCCTGCGGTTTATTTTCTTTAAAGTCAACACAGCCGAGTGGAAATGTGCAGGTATGACAATGTGTGAAAACAGGTTAAAAGTAGCTTTATTGTGGTGATGACACATGCTGGACTAAAGAATAAATAAAGCATGTGGGCATCAAGAGAAACGGTGAAAAGCTTGTTTCTCACGCTCACGTCTTTAAGAGTCTCTGCATGGACGTGCTGTAAATGTTCATTTATCTCTGACATACATAAAATCATCCATCACTCTCTCTGTCCACAACATCATATACAGACATGTTTATATATATATGTTAATATATGTTAATATAATATATTAACATATATGTTAATGTATTTTACCTTTCAAACACAAAAGTGATGGGAAGAAGAAACAAACCTGCTGTTAAACAATCTAAAAAAACCCGGATGTCAACATGTTTGTATGTGTAGATGATACTGCACCAAACCTTAATTATAACCTTTGTAAGAAAGTGTTTGACAGGATTAAGGATGGAGGCTGTGTTTGCAGGCTTTAACTTAGATTGATTTTATAGACTGTATATTGACAATGGCCACTGTCTTGTTTTTTGAGTGATAAACTGAGGTATACTGCATGCTCATATTGTCATGATCCTGGGTCCTTTTGACCCAGCGTTTTGTGTTTTCTCTTCGCGATTTTGGTTCTGTTCTTCCTCTGGTTAGTGTTTACTCTGTTCTGCCCGTGTGTTCCTGTATCTAGTCCGCGTTTCTTAGTTTGTGTCCTTTCATGTGCAAGTTCCTGTTTTATTGTGAAGGTCTGCGTCTTATGTGAGTGTTTTCAGTTTGCCTCCCTAGTCTCGTCATGTTTATCACTCCCAGCTGTGTCTCCCACCTGTGTGTAATCTCCCTGTGTTCTCTGAGTGTATTTAAGTTGTATTTTCTGTCTTAGTAATTGCTGGTTCGTCTGTGTTGTTTCCCCTTGGTCTCCCTGCGTCTTCCCGTATGTATTTCTCCGGACCTCCCTGCATCCTCGTTCTGGTTTGTCTTATTAGTTTACCCAGTTTAGGTTTCCAGTTTCATGTTTTGTCGCCACCGCTGTTTGTACTTACCCACCCCTGTATATAAACACTCACCTGCACCAGAGCTGCTGCCTTTTGGGTCCTTCCTACATTCCACACGGCTTGCCCCGGCAATCCGTGACACATATGGAGGGGACTAGCCGATCACAAAGTTACCACACCTTAAAGCATTCACTGCTCTGTTGTCTTTTTGGACTAATGTGGGCGGAGCCTATAATAACTTTTATAGTGTGAAAGATGAGTTCCACTTAGACAGGTTATGGAGAGACAGACCACCATTCATGTTCGCATCTATACCTAGAGGTAATCACCTGAATCACCAGTTAACATAATAATATATGACTTTTGACTGTGTGAGGAAGCCAGAGTACCTGGAGAGAACCCAGACAGGTAGAGGGAGAACATGCAAACTCCACACAAAAATCCTCAGCTGGTGGATTAAAACCTGCAACCTTCTTAATGTTTAATGTCTGTGTAGGTTCTCAGTCATCCATCTCATGGTAGTCTAAGGAGTTTGGAAAGAAAGTGACTAAACTTCTTTAAGTTTCTTTAAGACGTGTCACCTCTCATCTAAGAGGCTTCTTCACTTCTAGAGGCAAACAGTGGAGACTCCAGAGTATTTTAACCTTAGTGGGAGTTGTCTCTTAAAGAGGTTCGTAGACCCAATACTAATCATGTGTGTCATCACATGAGCCAAGGTGTGAATAAAGGTTTGGGTCATTATGCTGCATTGAAGACACCTCTGAACTCGGATGTTGGAAATTGGGAGTGAGGTCACTCTTGAGTTAGCATGTTGCAGAAAAAGCTAGGAAACAGGATTTGTTTTGGTTCTTGGTAAATTAGAGCCACGCAGGTATGAATAGCAGTGCAGCATAATACTTGTTTTTTTGACTAATTGGTGCTCAAACCTAATCACGGCTTTTTTAGTGAGTCAAAAATACACCACAGTGGCAGTACAGACTTTGTCGTGGCCAGATGACTGGAGAGTGGCGCGAGCCCAAAAGCAGACGGTTGAGACAGGAATGAACTTAACAAAAAACAAGCCGTTTACTTTAGGCTGGATCAACAATATAAACAAAAGCAAACAGAAACTAGGACGATGTTAACAGTAAACTAAACTGGGGAAAACTAACACTAGACACAGTGAACATGAAACCTGAATGTGGCTAACATGGACATGAATACCTGAGACTTGACTGAACAGAAACATGGCACATGGTGAAAAGATGACCTGCCAACGAACGAATGAAAACTCACACCAAAAATACACAAGAGGCTGACGAGGGAAGTGGAACACACGGGAAACACAACTGCAATAAACATAATGACGCACGAGGAAGACAAACCAAACACAGGACGTGATACTGTCAAAATAAAACAGACAAAACGGAAAAAGACACCTGAACCGGGGAAGAAATAGACATGGGGACATAGAAGCAGAAATGGGAGGCGAAAACAGTGACATGACTGGACACAACACACGTGGACATACAAGACTGACAGAGGCGACATGGAAGTACGAGGGGAACGTGGCAAGGGAACAAGGAGACGAGACACGGACATGACTAAGGAACAAACACAGAGGACGTGACTCAGACAGGAAACAGGGAATGACACAGCGACAAGAAAACATCGATCAGAAATATGACTAAACTTGGATGCAAAACCAGGTCTAACCTCAATGCTAACTAATAGAAAACTAAAAGATCACAACACAAAGAAATCACAAAAACACAAAAAACTCAAACTGCTGGGTCAAACGACCTCGAACCATAACAGTTTTACTCCTGTTTATGTTCAGTGCCGCCATCTTGGATCGTTAACTCCGAGTATGCTGGTCTGCTCAGACTTTCAGAGTGGGAGATCTGAGTTGAGGAAGCGTTCCACAAAAAAAAATTGTGAATGGCAACTTCGACTTATTCAGGAATTATAACCAGAGATTTCAGGAGAGACCTTGCCTCACCCTATCATGTGACCAATTCAAGTTTCAAGATAGGTACCGGTATCCGGTGTTATCATGGCACCGGTTCTGACATAAACAGACCGAAAAGCAGCGCACATTTCGGTGCTTTATTTCGGTGCTTTTTTTTCCTGAGATGTGATACACTTCAGATTCTAGCCAATCATTTTACCTTTCCAAGGATAGTAGGCGGGCCCAGGTACACACGTTCTTTTAGAGCAGAACTACAGATTAGAAATGCCCAAGGCGAAGCGGTCAAAAGTCTGGCTGTACTTCACAGCCAAAGATGCAAACTCAGCAGCCTGCAAGAAGTGCTTTAAGGTGATACTGTGCAAAGGAGGTAACACCTTGAATCTGATGAAACACCTGACGACGCATAGCGTTTTTTTTAAAGCCGAGAAATGCACCGTACCTACTATGGGTGTGATGCCTGTCATCGGACCGGAGTTAGTAACATCCCGCAAGAACCCGAAGAGGAGAGTCCTGGCCCCTAGCCCTGCCAGTGTAGCAGAAATGATGAGGATGATGATGCAGCAGCAGCCGTTCTTCTCTGCATGAGTAGCTTAATGTTGTTCGTGTGTAATTTACGTTGAGTAGGCTAACCACGTTATTACATTAATGCATGTAAGGTGAACTAGCAAACGCCGTCGTAGTTACATACGGCTGTCTTCTTGTTTGATGGCAGATACTCCCTTCACCCTGGCCAAAAAGGCTAAAATGACCAAAGAAAAAGTGGGAAACAGCTAAACATGAGAGGTTTTTGGACAAAGTTTGTGTTTTTTCCATTGTTTAAGCACTGCTTCCAGCCAAGAGTGATACAATATATGCCCCATAGCTGCAGAAAAGGCTAACATTGTTATCTTTTTGCAAAAAAACTAGCTAAACATGAGAGGTTTTTGGACAAAGTTTGTGTTTTTCCATTCTTTAAGCACTGGTTCGAGCACCGTTTAAGCACCAGCACCGTTTCAAAAGTACCGGTTTGGTACTGGTATCGGATAAAACCTAAACGATACCCATCTCTAGTCACGACACGACACTGCACAAATCATATAAAAGTCTCTGAGAATAAAACATAATTATGAGCTGGTAAATATGTCCCCTGACCTGAAACAACAGAAGATAGGAATAAAACACAAGAAGCAAGCCTGCATGTTTGCAGTGGACAGGAAATGTGAACACGTCACATGACTGCTGTGGTCAAAGCTACAGGAGCTGTTTGAGGTTTGTATAAAAGGAAAGGAAGCACAGAGAGGCCACAGTCAGAAGAAACACTCTGGTCTTATCTGTATTAAATGCAGCTTCTCTTTTTATTATTGATGTAAAGTCAAAGTGTTTGAGATCAGCTGAGGATCAGAGTGCAGCAGGGCTGGATGTGAGGATGGGGCACTCTTTGCTCTGCATGACGGGGTTATTGTGTAAGTACATTTGTGACATTGTTTGAATGGCACTGATTAATGAAAGTGTTTCTCATGTGTGAGAATTAGAGTGTATCACTGGTTTGAAGTGTTTATGTGAGAGTTTGAACAAAGCATGTTTGTGATGTTTATGAAAGTTACAGACAAATGTTGGCTGGTTCCTTGGTTCAGTTTAGTCTGAGTATCGTGTTGGATACATCGCTGCTTGTTGCACTTGACTCATTGTCATTGTCTTTAAGGTCATATATTAATACATTTTAAATTAAACTTTTATAACATTTTTTATAACTATAAGTTTAAAAATGTTTTCTCATGTGTCAAACGTACTTTTTATGCACAGAGACAGAAAAATACTCTTAAACTCTTAAAACTAATGTCCTAATTTAGTTTGTTTTGTTTGATTTTCCGTCAGTTTGATCCTAATGATGTTTTATCTTTACTTCATTACTCTCTTCTACGTTAATGCTGATGCTGAGACATGGTTATTTTTCTCTCCTTTTTGATGCTCAATAAATAATTAGACTTTTATTTTTACTTTTTAATGTTAACAAAAGACAATCAGATTTTAGAAACTCAAACATCTGCATTGAAATGTCAGAGATAGAAAATATCAGAGTAGTTTTATTATCATAGAGATTAGATCTAGAGTAGGGTTAGATATCTACACTGTGTTGTTAATCAATACTAAAACAGAATGAAGATACTCATTTGCATCAGTGTTGATATCCATAGTGTTGTCTTGGCTTCCTCCAGCTGAGGCACAATTTGATGCATAAAGGAGCCATCGCACGCCAGATTTACGCTCTCGCATGTGTGCATTGTTGACCTTTGAAGTGTTTTTTGTGCTTCTTCCTTTCCTGCTATATTTCACTACACTTGCCAACCAATGAACATTCAGCAGACGCTGACATCATCAACTTCAAACAGTGTGCAGTCAGGACCTTAGAGGATACACGATAGCATGTGTTGGGTGGGTGAAAGTCCCTCCCCCTCTCTGTCCCAATGAAAAGTCTACACAGACGACACTTTTGCAGGACTCTGCTCTCGAAGCTGAATCCTGTTTCTGTGAATCAGCTGCGCTTTGATAGTTTGGAGGGACACATAGTGCCACCTGCTGCAGAGATATTATTAAATAGTGATTAAAAATCTTTAAATAATATCAAACTTAAAACATTAAAATGTAACACTGTTGTAAAAAAGGATAAGATATGAATTCTGTAGAAACTCATTAATCTGATGATGTAGCACACAGAGCAGTAAAATAAACATTTTTATTCCTGTTAACTATTTTATCAATGAGTCCAGTCTCAGTGCTGCTGTTGATTTCTGAGGCTCTGAAAGTTTAAACTGGAAACATGTAAACCTTAGAGGTTACAGTCCCACAGCCTAAACAAGGAAACATGGAAATCACTGTAGTTTGTTTGGAGATCAAAGTGAAATTAATTTGATTTGATTGATTTGGTTCTGCCAAATTCTGTCCCTACCATCTGAATGTTGGAGCAGAAACTGAGACTCATCAGACCACTGTGTGGTTACAGGACGCTAAAAACAATGTCTTTCGCTATTAATACAATTATAACAGTTATAGCTACCTACAAGGCAACACCTCTTCCAGCTGTCTTAGGGTGAGAGACGGAGCACAGACAGGTCACATCAGGGGTTAAAAACACCTTTAATTAGTTCCAGAAGTGTCTGCTTGCAGGCAGAGGGAGTTTGGTTTTACTCTGTAGATATTGTTAAGGTTCAAAATATTGGGGATGGAGACAAGAGAAAAACCACAATAACAACACTGGTCCGGTCGGGTTGAGTCAAACGATGATTTTTAATGATCACACACGTGGGAGATGGACACTGATGCAGACAGCCTCAAAATCTCAAAATGGTGGAGCATTGCTCAAACTTTTATAGCCTCTGGTGCCTCCACCTTATCATACAAAGCATTAACATTCACATGCCTTCTCTCACACAGCGCCTAAGCTACGACCTTGGCTCCCCGTTTATCTGCTCCTGCTGAGATGGGGCAGAAAACTCCAGTATATTCTGTTCTCTTCTAATCAGACAAATAAGGCGATGACTTTCTGCAAACAGTATTTCTTATAACTCAGCAGTATAATGCATCATAAAACAATATCATTCATTCACAATAAATCAACAGTTTAATATAATGCACATCAGTTTAACTAATGCAATAGTTATCAGCTTCTTCTAATTCAGGAGAATAATGCAAACTAAAACTACATAATAATTCACAATCTTTAATTAGGGGTCTAACATGGCATAAAATAATATTAGAATCTAACAATATATTTATTGATATTTACTCTCCTTTATTCATACATCTGTGTGCTTGAGGTTTGGAAATATTTATTAAAATTATAAATAGCCTTTGAAATAATGTAAGACAAATGTTTGATAATACTTACAGTTTATGACAAAGATGATGATGATGATGATGATGATGATGATGATTATTATTATTATTATTCTTTTTTTTATTTGAATAATATTTAAATAAAATAAAGGTTTTTCACATTTGAAACAAGTCTTGGACTTGTGTTCTCCTCATTTCCTCTTTAACCCTCAGTCAGCTCACATATGTGAAATGAAACTTACTGTCTGTCTGTTATTGGTCAGTTTAGTCTGTGTGTTAAAGGCCTTTTCATAAAAATCTTGTCAGAACTTGTTAAGTTGTTATTTCTGTGTAAAAGGAAGGAAGCAGAGAGAAGTTTTAAAACCTCTTTGTTTCCTTCTCAGCTCTTTGGTATCTGCTGTGCTGCTGCTTCACTCTCTCTCTTTACAGAAAGTTGTAGAAGTTTTCAGACGTGTCACTGCTGGATGTGAGGATGGGAGCCACTTTGCTCTGTGAGCTGGGCCTATTCTGTGAGTACATCACTGACTTCTATTGTTTGATTCATACTGATCCATAAACATGTTTTAGTAAGAAGAACAGAGTATCAGTCATTTGTACCATTGCAGGTCATGTGATCAGAGGACTCTCATGTTTGTTACCAACATGGTTGTTTGTAGACTGGATTAGATTTTAGTGCACTGACTCAGATCAGAGTGGAGCTGGTTTAGTTTATCTAAGAAAGGTTTGTTTCTCCATCAGTGATAATTTGATGCTTTTGACATCCTAATATAAAATGTAACCAATCATAGTAGACACTGATTAAACATATAACGGCAGTGATTAAAGCCAGTGCTAGATTTAAACAGCCTTTTAACATGTTACATTTCAAATCTAACATCAACAAAACACTCACATGATTTGAGTGTCTTTAGTTTGATAATGTCTGAAGTTTCTGTCTTTATTGTAGTGCTCTGTACGCTCGTCTGCAGTGGACACGCTCAAGGTGACTGAACAGTTTTCACTTTTTCTATTTCTTCCTTTTTATTTAGCAAAGATTATTCTCAACCTGTATGACTCTACATAAATAAAGTATTAATAATCAATCAACATTCTGCCTTGAGCATAAAGTGTTTCAGATTGTCTGTTGTCTGATTGTTTGTGTTGGATTCTAGCTGCTGTACTAACTATTGAACCCAACTGGTCCAGTTATTTCATTGGAGAGTTTGTTACCTTCAAGTGTGACATGAATGAAGGAGAAGACACTGACTGGTATTATGCAATCAACAAGGATGGTCGAGAGTATGCCCCCAACAGGGAGAACAAAGACTGCACATTAGAAATTAGCTCGACAGGCCACAGTGGTGAATATCAGTGCTCTGGTAGCAGGAAGGAGTCACATTATATAAAGAACAGTAATACTGTCTTTATAACTGTATTAGGTAAGTCCTCAGTGATTAATGCTGTGATGATTCCTGATAAAATACTCATCTGAATTATAAAAAAATATGTGTTTAATAAATGTTTCATTGAAAGTATTGTATTTCTTATGTGTTGGAACTTTAACAAAGATCCTTGCATTTTACCTAACTTTGTTCACAGTACACACTGCAACCAAAATACTCAGACAATATGTCATTACAGCATGTGCATGTTTTACTGTATAACAAGAATAACTGTGGATGAAACTTAATTTAAATAATGAAAAAAAAGAAACATCAAAAGATCCATATAATTTAAGGTGACGATGTTTCTGTTGTCTAAATGTGTGTGTGTGTGTGTGTGTGTGTGTGTGTGTGTGTGTGTGTGTGTGTGTGTGTGTGTGTGTGTGTGTGTGTGTTTCCTTGAACTGCATTAGTTTACATTCAGTGTGACTTCTTCAGGCCTGAGATTGAACAAACATTCATACTGTGCTTATTTAGAGATCTACAACCTGAATTACTGCAGCTCTGTCACCATGTTGAGACAGAAATCAGAAAAATTTAAAGTGACTTAAACTGTAGGAAAAAAATATATATAATGAAGACATTTGTAGATTTTATTGGGGGGGGGGGGGGGATTTAAAAAAATGATTTTTTTTAACCTTTTATACATTTATATTGTATCAGGTGTGCATTTTGTTCTCTTCTTTTTCATAACAGCAGATAGACCCAGGGCCACACTGACAGCAGGAACAACAATCATACCAGTAGGGGGCAGTGTGACACTGACCTGCTCTGTGCAGAGCTCTGATGGATGGAAATATGAGTGGTTCAGACGAACCCAAAGAACCTCTGAAGGTAAAATCAGAGATCAACAAAACAGAGATATCAGAGTATCTCAAGGAGGAATCTACAGCTGCAGAGGAACAAGAGGAAACCCAGTTTACTACACTGATAGAAGTGATGATGTCACCATTGAGATAACCTGTGAGTTCAGTCATTTAGTTTGAAATATACATTCACTCATGATTATCAAACGTACAATGTGAAGTTTTCTGTGTTGATTTCATGTTTGTTGTGTGATCTCCATTTGACAAATGTCATAATGGTCAGCACAGGATGAATTCAATGGTCTACAAAGCATGTTACATTGTTAGTCAGACAAAGAGCTGCAGCTGATAGTAGCCTCATTGTAGACAGTTTGTCACCACTTTGTGTCACGAACTTTCAGCTGGTATAGAGACGCCAATGCTGACCTGCTGCTCCATCACCTGAGGACAATGATGACACAAACAGGATAAAATATAGTTCTTCAAACTCCCTCAACAAATGAAAACAAATATGAAACTTCTTTAAAAAAAGAATAAAAGTCATTCAATCATCTCATCAAATACTGGCGTAGATTAAAATTAATCTGAAGCACACACACACGAGTGGGTTTGATAGAAAGGTTTTTGATTTTATTTCTATTGAACTCATTGGTTTGCATGTTAACCTCAAAGTGATTTTATGAAAGCAAATCAAACTCATTCCAACTTCTTCCTGAAAAAGTCTCATTTGTACAGAAAACGACTTTGTGGAGAAAAGTGTGTTTATGTTCATTCTTTAAAAATAAGTTTCTGTCTGTGATTCAGCTGTTTTACACTCACTTTATTTGAAAACAAAATAAAATAAAACAAACAAACAAACACAGGTAAACAACAGAAGCTCAGATGTCCCAGTTTTACTGCTGGGCTCAGATCACTAACAGTTAACAGTTCACCCATCTCTGCATAAATAAAAGAATTAAAACAAATAATGTGTTATAATTTTAAAAATTGTACAAATACATGAAAGTGATGAACGTCAGCTTAACATTTTATTTTGCTGTTGTAGTAGCTGTGTACAACATTTAAAATGAAATGTTAAATGATAGAAAATAACTTCCAGTCAGCTTTTGTGTGTGAACTTGATTTTTTCAAATAACTTTTTAATAATATTTGTAGTAAGACGACTTTAAAAACACACACATACTTCTCTTTCAAACACTCTCCTCCCACTCCGATAGAAAGTAAAGAAGTTGTTCACGGCACTGTAACTATTAAAGCAGTAATGAAAAGAAAACAGAGATGAAGCAGTCAAACTATTTTTGATTTGAAAAAAAAAAACTTTTCTAGGCAGTCGAAGTCTCACATGCAGAAAAATTACACGTTGTTTTCTAAATTGGTCAATGTTTAACACATAATCAGTGCTGTAAGAAATTTCTTCCTTAGACAACCAACAATTTAAAGATTAACTTTTTCTGTATCTTATACAGCAAGTAAACCCAGAGCCACACTGACAGCACACAGTTCAATCATACCAGCAGGGGGCAGTGTGACACTGAGCTGCTCTGTGGAGGGCTCTGCTGGCTGGAAGTTTGACTGGTTCAGACGTGATTCAGAGTTTTCTGGAGCTCAGAAAATAGGAGCTGGAACATCAGAGCACACGATCAGTATTTCAGAAGGAGGCATCTATTACTGCAGAGGAGGGAGAGGAGATCCAGTTTTCTCCACAGAGGACAGTGCTGCAGTTACAATTCAGAAACAAGGTGAGGGTGAAATTTTGTTGTGAAATACAACTGAAATTTATAAATGAATTAAAGTAACACTATAACTATGATTTTTGTTATTTGTTTTGTGGTTCTTCTTGATATATTTATTTAAATTTTTATATTTGTTTGTTGAACAGTTTGGGCTGCTGTGAATCTGCAGCACAGCTGGTCTCAGATATTCACTGGTGAGACAATCACTCTCAGATGTGAGATTCAGGGAGGTGAAGGAAAGGTGTGGAAATATGAATGGACAGCACCCAACACAAACAGCCCTCCAACATCCAGTGAATACAGGATCAGCAGAGTTTCAGTGTCCCACAGTGGAGACTACAGATGTCGGGGTAGCAGTGACTATCTCTTAACAGGATGGAGTGATGCCTTCAGACTGACAGTTTCATGTGAGTTGGACCATGATTCATGCTGACATTTCATGTTTTCATGTTTACATCTGTCTTAACAGGAAAACTCCAACAATGATCCAGCTGTCTGCAGGCAGCTCAGGACAACAGTTTTTCTCACTGTGCAAACAGAAAGGAGAGACACCATGGAGGCTCTTAAATTATCAGCAGTTTAAAGAGGAATGTACAGAGATGACAGTTTGATAAGAGAATGATAACTCAGTGAAATCTTTAGTTTGTTAAACAGTCTAATGTGTCACATGCAGGTAGGGATGGGAATTGATAAGAATTTATTGATTCTCATTGGCTCCACTTTGAGAGTCGCCACCATCTCTAAGCAGAATATCAAAGACATTCATGCAGATTAGAGGCTGTGAGGTCAAATGTTTGTGCATGTTGGAGGTATTTCCCCTCTTTGTTGTGATCAGTGTTGGGATCATTTCTCAAAAAAAGTAAAGCAAAAAAGTTCTTACACAAAATCAGCACAAAGAGACTTTAAAGCGGTCGTCATGGTGATTTTACTGTAGAAACTTGAACAGGTAGAAACGGAGCTGCAGCCTGACTGCTCATCAGTTTGTTACCTGTTGAATTTCAGCAGCAGCTTTACTGTAAATCACAACTCATTTCTCACAGTGCTGGTCTGGGGTCAGCATTCACTCAGCTTTAACGTCACTCTGGGTTCTTGGCTAGCTTAGCGTTAGCATGCTGTGCTTTAAAGAGCCAAAGTTGTGTTAACAGGTGATTATTTGAATGCAGTTGTTTCTGTCCTAGAACAGTTTCCACTTTACCATCACTCTCATCCTGTATGCTGTAATCCAGTTCTCTACTCCCATCCCTACATGCAGAATTACTAATTACTGTTTGTGTTTGTAGATAAATTAATCAGTGAATGGTTAAAGTGTGATCAGTACTGTAGCAAGTTTATTCTTCATGATGTTTTAATGTTTTACTTATTTTGTTTCTTCAACAGCAAGTAAACCCAGAGCCACACTGACAGCACAAAGTTCAGTCATACCAGCAGGGGGCAGTGTGACACTGAGCTGCTCTGTGGAGGGCTCTGCTGGCTGGAAGTTTGACTGGTTCAGACGTGATTCACAGTTTTCTGGAGCTCAGAAAATAGGAGCTGGAACATCAAAGCACACGATCAGTATTTCAGAAGGAGGCATCTATTACTGCAGAGGAGGGAGAGGAGATCCAGTTTTCTCCACAGAGGACAGTGCTGCAGTTACAATTCAGAAACAAGGTGAGGGTTAAATTTTGTTGTGAAATAAAAAACAAACAAACAATGACTACATTAAAGTAACCATTTATAAACATAATTTTTTCAGTTTAATATTTGTTTTTATTTGTTTGTTGAACAGTTTGGGCTGCTGTGAAACTGCAGCACAGCTGGTCTCAGATATTCACTGGTGACACAATCACTGTCAGATGTGAGATTCAGGGAGGTGAAGGAAAGGTGTGGAAATATGAATGGACAGCACCCAACACAAACAGCCCTCCAACATCCAGTGAATACAGGATCAGCAGAGTTTCAGTGTCCCACAGTGGAGACTACAGATGTCGGGGTAGCAGTGACTATCTCTTAACAGGATGGAGTGATGCCTTCAGACTGACAGTTTCATGTGAGTTGGACCATGATTCATGCTGACATTTAATGTTTTCATGTTTACATCTGTCTTAACAGGAAAACTCCAACAATGATCCAGCTGTCTGCAGGCAGCTCAGGACAACAGTTTTTCTCACTGTGCAAACAGAAAGGAGAGACACCATGGAGGCTCTTAAAATATCAGCAATGTAAAGAAGAATGTACAGAGATGACAGTTTGATAAGAGAATGATAAATCAGTGAAATCTTTAGTTTGTTAGACAGTCTAATGTGTCACATGCAGGTAGGGATGGGAATGGATAAGAATTTATTGATTCTCACTGGCTCCACTTTGAGAGTCGCCACCATCTCTAAGCACAATATCAAAGACATTCATGCAGATTAGAGGCTGTGAGGTCAAATGTTTGTGCATGTTGGAGGTATTTCTCCTCTTTGTTGGGATCATTACTAGAAAAAAGTAAAGCAAAAAAATTCTTACACAAAATCAGCACAAAGAGACCTTACATCGGTTGTCATGGTGATTCTACAGTAGAAACATGAACAGGTAGAAATGGAGCTGCAGCCTGACTGCTCATCAGTTTGTTAGGATGAAGTTAATCACTCTTGGTTATTGGCTAGCTTAGCATTAGCATGCTATCCTTGCAGGTGCTTTAAAGAGCTCCAACAAAAACTACTTTGTTTCTGTTTGTAGATAAATTAATCAGTGAAAGTTTAAAGTTTGATCAGTGCTGTAACAAGTTTATTCTTGAGGGTGATTTAATGTTTTACTTATTTTGTTTCTTCAACAGCAAGTAAACCCAGAGCCACACTGACAGCACAAAGTTCAGTCATACCAGCAGGGGGCAGTGTGACACTGAGCTGCTCTGTGGAGGGCTCTGCTGGCTGGAAGTTTGACTGGTTCAGACGTGATTCAGTCTCTTCTAAAGCTCAGCTCATGAGAGGAAATGAAGCAAACAGAGTCTCACAAGGAGGTCTGTACCACTGCAGAGGAGGGAGAGGAGATCCAGTTTACTACACAGAGGACAGCAGTGACGTCACAGTTACAGAAACTCGTGAGTTCAATTATTTTATTGCTGCCAAACTGAGAGATGTCATTTTGTGTTCTGTGCTAACAATTTCATTCAACAACTGTGAGTTTATTAACCCTGAAATGAGAGACAACTCCTGACAAATAGAAGAATTTATTCCGTCTTATTTTTTTTATCTTCATGTTTCTATTTGTCTCTAACTGGATATTTTTCTGTGAACAGTTCCCAGTAAGCCCACTGTGACCCTGCAGCCATCCTGGCCTCAGATATACAGCGGTGAGACAGTCACTGTCAGATGTGAGATTCAGGGAGGTGAAGGAGCTCAGTGGACGTATGAATGGAGAGCAGCCAAGTTAAACACACCTCCAACATCCAATGAATACAGAATCATCAGAGCTACTGAGTCTGACAGTGGAGGATACAGCTGCCGGGGCAGGAGGGACTATTTCTTCTCAGAGTGGAGTGATATCATCACACTGACTGTATCATGTAAGATCTTTCATCCAGAGTATCTAAATAAGGAAAAAGCACTTCTTCTTTCTTACAGCTTTATAACTGTCTTTCATGTTGGTCAGTAAAATGTTTAGTTTTTATTCCAGCAACAAAAACCTGAACAGCAGCTTTTTATTCACAGTGAAGAGAACAAAACATATGAGAGTAACTTCTCTGCTGTGCAGCTCTAATACATGAAAGATGAAATGCAGAACAAATGCTGAATCTGTCTCAGCTGCTCCACCACATCCACTAAGAAACATTAAATCCACTGATTGTTCCTCATGTGTGTTTTTAACTTAGAAATGCAGCAAATTAAATATGAAAGATTAGTGTTGTATTTGTGTGACAGTTGTACAGTTTGTTGCAGCTTCACCATTAAAGTTATGTGATATTTATTATTTACATATTTCCACCAAGTTATTTAAACTGGTTTGATTCAGTCATTGACTTTTGTTCTTTTTCTAAACTGAACTGCAGATAAACCAAAGGCCAAACTGAGAGCTGATAACACAGCTGTTCCAGTAGGGGGCAGTGTGACCCTGACCTGCTCTGTGAGCCCATCATCATCATCTGGATGGAAATACTACTGGTACAGAGATGAGAAATCCTCTGAAGCCCTGACCACACAAGATGCAGTTTTCCACTCAAATGGACAAATCAGTGTCTCACAGGAAGGACTCTACAGGTGCAGAGGAGGAAGAGGAAACCCAGCTTACTACACAGAGGACAGCCAGTCAGTCAGGATTGGGAAAACTGGTCAGTTTAACATAAAGTCAAATAAACTCCTGATTAAGGAGGAAGATGAAGAACAAAAGGCATTAACATTTTTGACATTCATGTGTTTTTATTGTACTTTCTTGAACAGTAACAGCCTCAAACAGGCCTGTTGTGACTCTGTATCCAAACTGGTCTGAGATATACAGAGGAGAGACGATCACTGTCAGATGTGAGATCCATGGAGGAGACACTGAGTGGGATTATGAGTGGGAAACAAACAGCAGGATAAAAGCTCCAAATCAAAATGAATACAGGATTAGATCTGCTTCATCATCCAACAGTGGAAACTATCGCTGTAAGGGCAGAATGAAAAGTTCACAGCATGAAACAACAGAGTGGAGTGATTCAGTCACACTGACAGTTTCTGACAGTAAGTAGAGTCATAGTTCATTTAACCTGGAAATAGAAACAGTTTGTAAAAATGTGTTTTTATTAGTACATGTTGAGATATTTGACATGTTTAGATAGTCTCACTCTTAAAGTTCATCATAAATATTTGTGAGTCAACATTTTAGTGACATTGAATTCAGAGTTAAGAGACGAAAGATTGAGAGAAAATCTTTGTTGAACAGATGAACCCCGTCCTGTCCTCACTGTGTCTCCATCATGGCTGAGTCCTGGAGCCTCAGTAACTCTGAACTGTGAGGTTGAACATCCGTCTGCAGGATGGAGCTTCTACTGGTATAAAGCTGTTCCTGATCTATCAGAGAAATCCTCCAGTTATGAGCTGCTACCTGATGGCAGTGGGACTGCACAGGACTCCTACATCATTCATGGACAGACACACACAGCAGGATATGTGTGCAGAGCTGGAAGAGGAGACCCAGAGTATCACACTGATCACAGTCAACCAAAGTTTGTCTGGTCTGCAGGTCAGTCTGTCTAATAAGTTGTGTCATCACTGTAATCCACCAAGATTCAGCTCATTATTTTTTTTCTAATACTAATTTGACATTTTTTGTTCCTAACATCTGTGAGCTTTGTCTCTTCACTGCATGTTGTTTCCAGATGTTCATTCAGCAGCGTCTCTCACAGTGAGTCCTGACAGAGTGCAACACTTCACCTCTGACTCTGTCTCACTGACCTGTGAGGGAAACTTCACTGAGTGGAGAGTGAGGAAGTTCTCTGAGGACGGCCGACTGTACTCTGACTGTAGGAGAATGACTGGATCCACATGTGACATCAACACATCAAAGTCAGATACTGCAGTGTACTGGTGTGAGTCTGGATCAGGAGAGTTCAGCAGTGCAGTCAACATCACTGTACAGAGTATGCTATTGTACATTTACTTCTTGGATGTTAATGATTTAGACGTCACATGAACATTTGTCCCAGCTTTGCTGTATGTGAAGTCATTTTATGTAGAGAAATAGCAGTTTTTAAATACACAAGATCAGATCTTCATGATGAACATTTGTACAATCTGTTCTTTTTATTGTTTGACAGCTCTTTCTCAAAGTGTGCACCAGCTGATGTGACTGAAACAATTGTGTGTGATTGTGTCACAGATGATGGTGATGGTCCTATCCTGGTGAGTCCTGTTCATCCTGTGACTGAGGGAGCTTCTGTTAGTCTGAGCTGCAGTTTGAGAACACAAAAAATACTTTCCAATGTGTTTTTCTATCACAATGACAAACTTATTGAAAATGATCCCCGAGGGGAGCTGAAGATCTCTGCAGTGTCAAAGTCTGATGAAGGTTTCTACAAGTGTCAGTACTCAGGAAGAGAGTCAGCACAGAGCTGGATGTCAGTTAAAGGTGAGCAGGATCAAAACATTTGATGGATTTTTATAAATGAGTTTTGTTTTAAGGCTTGAAGTTACCTCGCTTTATTTTCTGAGAACTTTCCTAAAATGATTTTATGAATTATAAAGTATAATTAAACTTTATTGTTTGTTGTCACAGTAACTGTGTCAGGAGCTGACAGCTCTTCATCTCCTGTGTGGTTGATTGTTCGACTGGTTTGTGGAGTCTCTCTCATTATTATTCTCCTGCTCTTGTTGTATCGCTGCACAACAACCAACAGTGAGACCTTTTCCTTTACTTAACACAAACTCTTTATCCTTCAAAGACGCAAATCCATCATGAGGTTCATTTAAAAGCAAAAGTCTTATTCTACATTTTTAATAAAGGTGCTGTTAATGAGCAGATGTTTAATCAACACCATCAGCAGCAAGTGTACTCCTCTCTTCTTGCTGGTTAGTTTTTCATCCAGTTATAATATTTTGCTGCTGTTTGCAACAAGACTGTACTTATTAAATCTGCTGCAGCTTTTAATATAAATGTTATTTTCAATAGTATTTGTTTTTTAAAATAGCATCACAGACATGAGGTGACTGATTTTCTCTGACCTGCAGGTGATCGTTGTGGCTATGAGATAATCAGAAGGTCTGAAAACTCTGAAAATGGTAAAGTATAAACTTTCATTAATATTGAGCTTGTGGACGCTGGATGATTATATAATAACTTTGTTTAACATTGAAGTCCATGCGTCCAACTATTTTCTTACACTTGGGACCAGGTCGTGGGGGCAGCATCCTAAACAGAGAGGCCACATCCTCCAGCTTGTCTGGGGGAACACCAAGGCTTCCCCACACCAGCCGAGAGATATAATCTCTTCAGCATTTCCTCTTTTTGCCCCAGGGTCTCCTCACAGTGGGACATGCCTGAAAAACATCACACATGAGGCATCCTTGTCAGATGCCTGAACCACCTCAAATGTGGTTCTACTCTGAGCCCCTCCCACATGGCCAAACACCTAATGCTATCTCTAAAGGAGAAGCAAGCCAAACTTTGAAGTAAGCTTATTTCCACTGCTTATATCCACGATCTTGTTCTTTGGGGTCACTAACCCAGAGCTTGTGACCATAAGTGAGGGTAGAGATGTAAACTGAGAGCTTCACTTTTACAGTCAGTTCTCTCTTCATCTTGACGTACCGGTACAGTGGACGTAGCACCAATCTACTCCCCTCTCCTCCTGCGAGTGGTGGGCCTATAGGAGGGTGGACCCATGTCCTTTTTTTGGGCTATGCCCAGCTGGGCCCCATGGACCAATGCCTGGCCACCAGGTGCTTGCTCTTAGGCACCCTCCCCAGACGTTGCTTCATGGCGGGACCCCATTAACCCTTTCAAGGGCAGAGTGAACTGTTCCTTTCATTCAGGTTTTTTTTTTTTATTATTGTTTGTCTGGTCCTGGGTGAGGGACCGGATAAAATTTGCCATGGGAGACCCTACCAGGAGGCCCCCCCTCCAACAACAACACAGCCCCTGGGATCCATGGGACACACAAACCCCTCCAACATAATAATGTTGAGATTCACGGAAGGGAACATTAACATCAGTAAGATTATTATTTCATTGCTGCCAATGTCGCATCTGTGATTCAGCTCAAAGTCATTAACAAGACAAGTGAGTGCACAAAATGTGAGATTTTAAATGCAAAATATACATTGGTAATTATTCTCACTGATAATAAATGCATTTAAGCAGAGAACAGAAGGTGTTTGTTTTGAAATGCTTTCATTTGATCACCTCAACAGGGCAACGTGGTGACGCAGAGGAGAGCTCTGACTACAATAATGTCAATCTGTCAGGGTGCTGGGTCGTTGACCAAAGATTCTGAGGCTATTTTGCTTTTGTGAGTCTCTCTGTGAAAGTGTGAAGATGGTCTAAGTTTAAGTTTATACAGTTTAAGCAGGAGTTTAGTTCTTTCTATGTTTCTGAGTTTTCTTGTATTTCCAGTTTATGGTTTGTTGTCTGTGAGGTTCCACTTGTGTGTTTGTCTCATCCCTGTGTCGCTTGTGAGAGTCTGTTGCGTCATCCATGTCTCTGCTCACTCGCCCTCCGTGTGTCTTAGTTGTGTCAGTGTGTTTTGTCTTCTCCTTGTGTTTCGTCTTTTGTCTCTCTGTTTGTTTATACCTGTTTCTGCATCAAGCTCATGTGTTCATGTCCTTCCTGTTTTATTTTGACAGCATTTCATCCCGTGTTCAGTGTGTTTGGTTTGGCTTCCCTGTCTCGTTATATTTAATTCATCAGAGCTGTTTTCCCAATGTGTTTCCACTGATCACCCTCTTGTGTATATATTGGCTGTATCCCAATTCAGGGTCTGCAGCCTTAAAGTACGCATTTCAAGGCCGATTACGTCACAGCGGCGCGCCGAAGGCTGTCCCAATTCAAAGGCTGCTCGAAATGCGGCCCTGAAATGCGTCCTTCATTTCCCTGAATTTTAAGGCTGTGGCAGTGTAGACTTCGTGGCCCAACATATCCCAGAATGCATAGCGCGTGATGGGTGTGGATAAATTTGCAGAAAAAAGCGGCCGAAGAGTACACTTTAAGTACTGAATATTATGTCACTTATTTATTTGCAAATGTTTAATAACGAAGAACATTAAACATTACTGTTGGCCACATGTCGGCAAAGTTATGTGACATTAGTGATGTTTGTACTAACTTGGTTTCAAAGCCTTTACTTTAAAATATACGCCGTTCAATAGCTGAGCTTAATCTTACAGAGAATGATCAAAGCTCATGTAGAAACAAATAAATGAACAAAAGATTTTCTCCTTCATTTCTGTCAGACAAAGCTGTGACACATTTCCAGTGGTTAGTATCGTGGTTGCTAGGCAACCTGGGCAGCGCAACAGAGGCTTTTTTTTTTTTTTTTTAAACTTTATTGACAAACAACAGTATCAGCGCAACGGAGGCTAGACCGTCCCATTACACAAGCCTCGCACTTCCGGCCTTAGCGGTCTTTGAGTACACGGCCCTTGAGGATCGTTGAGGCTGCGTACTTTAAGGGTGCAGACCCTGAACTGGGATACAGCCATAGTGTCTGTTGTCAGTGCATCTGCTAATCCTTATGTCTCCATGTTCTCTCAATCCTTCAAAGGTATTCCCAGTGTTCCAGGTTTCCTGTTACTTTAAGTTTCAGCTTTCCCAGTTTGTTTGTTTTTTCTCAGTCAGTTCTTTGTTTATTTTTGGTTAACCTGATTTGCTTCATGTTTGTTTCCAGCCATGAAAAACGTTTTTTTGTTAAAATTTTGATTTTGTCTGCATTTGGATCCTTACAAAGAGCCACAGAGTCTGCAGCTACAGATTGTGACAAAATCCAAATTCAGCCACAGCTCTAAAGTCTTAACAGCAGCTCTTTAGCTGTTTTTTCTGTTTCTGTTTAAAGTCTCTTAAATACTTGAAGTCGCTTTGAGTGACAAGGAGAAGGTTTTGAATTCAAAGCAATGATCCTGATAGCCTGAGTTTATATTTCCTCACTTCGCTCAGTGTGTTTCACTTGTTTCTCTCCCATTAGATAGTAATTTTAATGGACTTTAATGTACTGCAGATCTGTTTTTGTCTTTTTAATTGTTTCTTGTATTTGTAATATATTATAAATGTCTTTCTGTGAAGCACTTTGCAACTTTGTTAATAAAAGTGTGACATAAATAAAGTGTGTTGTTGTTGTGTGTCAGACTGAGAGTACATGTTACAGCTGTTCAGTGTTGTGCATGAATCCACTGAAAGAGAGCTTTTATTTAAAGGCACTCATTGTCATTTAAAACAGCTTCAAACCCTCCAAAATGAACTAAAGCTATCAACATGATGGGAAGTAACAACTGCTGTGACGTTATGCTCAGCAGCCTTTTTACTGTGTAGCAGTTTTTCCAGTTTTCTCTGGGAGGTCTGGCCCGTACTTTCATGTACTACCAATTTATTTTGACAGTGTCAGTCTCATGTTCACCAAAGCCATGAAAACTCTGTGTATGACATATAAATCTTGATTTTCTATTTCTATTTTATCTATGTTATTACACTGTAGATTCTTTATTATCTGTTTAATAAAGTGAGCTGGTAAAAATCAAATCGCTTTTAAACTACTTAAAATATAGTTTCTAACTTTCTCTTCTGCTTCATGATTTTTTTTATGCACTGAAATTAAAGGAGCTCCTGATTTCTGACTGAGCCACATAGAGAAGAGGAAACACAGCCTGTGGTTTGAGCCACAAGTCTTCTTTTCAGCAGATTTATGATTGATTCATGTTCTCATCAAACTTCACACAGCAGAGAGGAAACAAGGAGTTCAGACAAAGAGCACAGCGGGAATTTCATGAGCAGCTGTTTTCCTGATTGTTGATTTATGATCTGCTCATTTATTATGAAAGAACCATCAAATTTATTGTTTAATTTAAGTTCTCATATTTTACTTTTTAGAGGCAAATTCATTTTCATATTAATGATATCATTTTCTGTGTGTGCTCCATATGTGCTGTACTGTTCTTGAATCACAGGTGTAGGTGATTCTGTGTGGAGTTTGCATCTGTGTGGGTTTCCTCCATGAACTCCAGCTTCCTAACAGCTCATCCAGGCTGGAGAAACTGATCAGGAAGGCTGGCTCTGTGGTCGGCATGAAGCTGGACACTCTGGTGTCAGTGGCAGAGAAAAGGACACTAAAAAAACTGCTGGACATTATGAACAATGCTGGGCATCCTCTGCACACGGCCATTAACAACCAGAAGAGTCTGTTCAGTGACAGGTTGCTTCTCCCCAAGACAAGAACTAACAGACTTAAAAACTCCTTTGTCCCACACGCCATCAGACTGTTTAACTCCTCTCTGGAGGGGAGAGGGAGGGGAGACAGGTGGACAAAGGAGGGGGGAACAATTAAGCTGTAGTGCCTCTTCACCTCACTGTGCAATACCTTTTGTGCAATACTTTTGTTAATAGTCAATGGTGCAATAGACCTCAATACTTGAAATGTGCAATTCACTTGTATTTTTATTTTTATTCCTATTTATTCTATTTATCCCCTTCGTATATTTTATTTATATTGTCTCTGTATTTATATATGTGTGTGTGTTTATATATATAATATTCTGTAACTGTAACTTCTGTCGGTGCTGTGCTTTTGGAAACCGAATTTCCCAGAGGAACCCACCCGAGGGATTAATAAAGTTTTATCTTATCTTATCTTATCTTAGCTGTTCTTATCATTATTTATGATATGTTCATTTAGTTATTCTGTTTTCACTTCATTGCTACCCGAAATCTTTCTAATAGAACATTTGAAGTCATCTATTCTCCACATCAGAGAGACATCAGTGTTCAAGGTCGGTCCTGTGACGGGCTTTAAGTGTCAGTGTGGATATAAAGTTATAGCTCCTTGTCCCATATTTCCCATGTCAAACTCTGAACACAGCTTCCAAGTCCAAGCACTGGACTGTGCTTACAGCTGGTGGCCAATAGAGGGAGACATTAATCCATTTATAATTTATTGTAAGGAGTGAGAAGAGTTGATATGACTGAAGAACAGAGAGAACAGAGGAATGATGATATTGACTTTGGACCCTATCATGAAAATAATCAGGCCTTGGATGGATGTCATAGTGATCAAAGCATTTACATTAATACACTTTAAAAATACAGTTTCATTAATAAAGTTTTATTGGACTCAAATAAATAGTAATCATGTGCAGATTGATTCAAATATTGATAATTTTGATACCAGCATTTGTATCAATGTTGATCAATACGAGTGTAATGAGCTTGATACTTCAGTTTCTGTTCTCCTGTATGCACCGCTGCAGTTTCATCAAAGAGGCAACCTGGCTGTCTGTGTAAATGCTGCTGCTTTCAGGTGTCACAGAGCAGCCACAGTTTGCTTCTCCTCTCTTGTGTTTTATGTTTTACTGTCACTGACTCAGCAGTGCCAGGCAAACAAGTAATCGAGTGTGCTCAGCTAACCAGGACCATCCAGCAACCCAGTAAGTAAAGAATATCTATGTAGATAACTGTGAAAATAGTGATAATTCAGTTATATTACTTTAATTTATAGTGGAAATGGCTCATTCTTACTTTAGCCAACTCCTAAAGTCTCAATTATGCTAAAACCTTGATATAATACATTTATCTAACTGAAACATTTAAATGAAAACAATTACAGGAATTGAAACAAATATACCAAACATAGTATGACTCAGATTTGATTCAATATAATTACCCTGTTGTGCTAAATGTGAAAAAGATACTGTCTGATTACTGTAGTTAAAATACTATTAGATGTGCTAGATTATTGTTTTTATTTCTGTCCCAGGTTTGAACTAATTAATAATCCAAAGGACAAAAGAAAACACTTAAAGGTCATGAAAATTCAGTCAGAATTAGCAATCTGATGATGGAGCTTAATTATTAAAAAGTATTGGCACTGGTATCAGTCTTGTATTTTACTTGAAATCAGATTAATATCAAATCTTGCATTATTACACACGTCTAGAAATAGTGAAATATTAAATTTATTTACCTTAAAATTTCAGCACCATGGACAGCGCACAAGGTTCTCACTGCTGTGCTCTCTAACACGTGACTGTTTGTCGTGGTGGACCTGCACAAATTTAGCTGCATGCACATATAGATCTCTCTTTTACATTTATGGGCATAGGTTAATAATTTCTGTTAAAAAGAAAAATGCAACAATTTACTGTTGTACTGTTTCTAGGGTCCCTGTCCCTGGTTATATGTGTATTCTCTGAGTGTATTCTCTTTGCAGCATTTCACTGCAAAAGTGTATGTATATTTGCATTAAATCTCAAGAGAATCTGTCACTCTCTCTACCCACAAAACCAGATCTGAATATATTTTTCTTTGTGTAACTTCAGACAGTCAGATCCTTGTCATTCTCCACCTTTCTCATACAAAAACACCTCTCCAATATAAACACTGGGTTGTGTTTAGAGCTGGTACTCAACAGAGGGCGCAATTCAGTTATTTTTTATTGCAATGCATTAGTCTGCTTGTCTGAGTGTTAAATATTTCCCAGAGTTGTGATGATAAAGGAAAAAGACTTTGACTTCAGAGTCTATTATTTACATCACAACATGTTGCAGAAGAAAAATAAATCTCTGTGTGTTGTAAATGTAGGTGTAACTGTGTCCAAAGAACCAAGATCAGCATCTGAAGAGGCATATGCCTGCTGAATGGCCTCCACAACCCTATGGAACAATTGTGACTTAGACAGGGGTCTGCCCAGAATTCCACAGTGGAAGCTCACAAAAAGGTGGTCTGTCTTCCTGAACGACCAGATTTGCAAGACATGCTGTGACAAAGCACAGAGATGGCACAGGGCAACCAGGCCTGCAACCTTGTCCAGGTCCCCAGTGGGAGATGTTCGTAACTGTTGGGCCGGAGGATCACCACTTTCCAGTCCAGCAACCAGCATTGCCTGTGTACCGACAGAGCTCATTAATCCACCTGGCAGATTTTATGGCCAGCAAAAAAAAGTGGTTTTCAGGGACAGACATTGCAGTTCAGCAACCTCCAGCATCTCAAAAGCACAGCACTGAAGAACCAGATCCAGGACTCATGGGAGGAAATGGGGGACCAGTCCTTCTATTTGTAAGTCACTGGGTGTCAGTCTGAAACTGTTTGCTAGCGTTGTTCTTAGACAGTAAACGTGACGAAACTATTCAGGAAAAAACACACGTACATATTGTTTATCATGACTCTGGCCTATAAACACAATTTAAAAACTGGTATATATCACCCTGTTGCTTTGTCATCTTGAAGTAGTCGTGTGATTGGCTTACCACGACTACTTTATTCTTCCTCAGTCGAACAGCAGCACTCATGCGATTGTTTTGCCCCCTTAGCTCCAGGTGTTGTGCCAAAAAGTGGTCGTCTTCCAGAAAGTGATTGCCGTCCGCAGGAGCACGCGCAGTTACTTAAAGCCGTAGCACCCAGATGACTTACGTAGACAGCTACTTCTGTGCAACTGATATAGGATGTGGTAAGCTGAACACAGCTTCAACCGTCTGTTGGCAAAAAGTAACGCAACCGCACCGCATGCCGTTGCTTAACGTTTGTAACGGTAACTATGTTGTAACGATTGAAATAGCAATTAGTTAGATTACTCATTAATCTGAAAAAAGTAACCTTGTTAGTAACACCGTTACTTGTAACACCGTTATTCCCATCACTGCAGGTAGGCGGGGCACCAATTCACTGAGCCTCTGGCACACCTGCTACTCGTCAGACGCTTTCATCAGAAGCGTTCTTAAGGAGCTGCACGACGGTCGTCTAGTGTCGGAGTATTGTCCTTTTCAGGGGGGTCTGTGTAACTGCTCACCCACCTACCGGAGCTTGTGGAGATCATCTTCTCCGAGTCTATACAGAGATTCAATTCACGTCCCAGCACCTCACCTCTCAGTCTCCCTCTGTGCCTTTTAAGTCTGGCTTCTAACTTCCCTGGAATCTGTACGTCAGACTGTATCAAGTAAGCTGGCCAGTTGTCATTTATTTTCCCATTTATGTTCTTTTTGGTTTCCGGCAAAACACCCCTAGCGCTACTGGGTCCTACTGGGAAAAGATGGAACGGTGACCCCCTTCACCTGGGACAGGAGGACCTTCAGAAAAGGGAGTCCTGGACAGGAGTAGTGGGACAGCTGGAAACCAGGCCATGTGGGGCCAAAATGGGGCCACCAGGATCAACCCCACCTCCTCGGTCTGGACCTTGCAAAGGAATGACTGGAGGAGGAAATATAGAGGGAAGGGAAAAGCATTTGCCAGGTTGTCACATGCAAGGGGAGGGACATTGTTCTGCAGGGAGATGAACAGATAGAAAAATGTTGACTCTCTATATAAAAAGAAAAAGGTTGTCTTCTGCCCTGTCTGTTCTGACGATGACATGGTGCCCCTGCAGACCCGACAGAACTTGCTTGAGTGCCAGGGTGACAGCTTGAAGCTCCAGCATTTATGTGTGAGACACCCAATGACTGATCTAACAGCTGTTGAGCCGAGAGCCTTCATGGACTGTACACCAACCTGTTGGGGAGTCATCTGTGAGGACTAACTGGCAGTCACGGGACCCATCCCTTGGCCCTCCTCCAGGATGGTCGAGTACCCTCCACAGATGGAGAGCTCGATGAAGCCCCTGTGAGACCACCACTGTTGGGACTGTGTTAAAATATGCTTTAGTTTCTCACATTTGCTGAAAGCTGAAAGTCTGAGTTTCATTTAAAATGAATTCAGGGGTTTGGGTTGGGGTGGGACTAAGGAAGTTTCAGAGTACTATTAATTGGCAGATGACTCAACCTGTAGATGATAGTACATATGAGTCTAGTGGTTCAGGTCACCCCCTCCCCGTTTGTTCTTTGTTTCTCTGAGCAGACTGTGATGACTGCATGTGTGGAAAATACTGTTGTTGGTTTGTTTTTATCTGCTGAAAATCAGACACCACAAAATTTCTGTCTGGGCCTCCAAGAAAAGAGGAAATGCAGCCTGTGGTTTCAGCCTGAAGTCTAACGTTTGTCTTCTTTAAAGTCAACACAGCACAGTGGAAATGTGCAGGTATGACAATGTGTGAAAACAGGTTAAAAGTAGCTTTATTGTGGTGATGACACATGCTGGACTAAAGAATAAATAAAGCATGTGGGCATCAAGAGAAACGGTGAAAAGCTTGTTTCTCACGCTCATGTCTTTAAGAGTCTCTGCATGGACGTGCTGTAAATGTTCATTTATCTCTGAAATAAATAAAATCATCCATCACTCTCTCTGTCCACAACATCATATATCATATATATATATATATATATATATATATATATATATATATATATACAGCTTACTGTATGTCCTATTTGTCTCAGTAAAAGTTAAATTCATTAATGAAGTAAAGTATTTTGAAATTAATTGAATGATTGAATTGTTAATGGATTGTGAAGAGTTTGTGTGTGTGACTCTTGTCCCTTTGCAGCCTTCTTTCTGCCTTTTCTACTGTGCAGCACTATATTTGCAGCACTGCAATCATGTGTGAAGTACATAGTGTATGGTCAAAATCAACAACCTCAGCTGTTGACATGAAGAACTTTGGAGCTGTTGAGCACCAGAGCAGACTGTATTGACCTCTGTTTGTGTTATTGGATAAATCTCTCAATATAAACTGCAAATACAGAATACTGTAGACTTTTTCATTAACGCAAAACTTTTTTTAAACAATCAAACAAAAATACAGTAAATTCAGATCTACAAAAAACTACAATGATGAGAAGCAATATCAAGCAGTATTAAAAGACCAAACTGGAAACATCTTTGTTCTTCTGAGCAGGCCTTCATGTGTGTAAAACTGTTATTTTTAATCTACTGAAAAACAACATGGTTTCGAGTCAGGCTACCGAGAAAACAGGAAATGCAGATTGTGGTCTCAGCCCAAAGTGGTCTGTTTTAAAGATCATAGAGCAGCGTGCAGCAAACAAGAATGAGTTGACGAGAGTTGACAAAAGATGCAAAAAGAACAAAGGAAGTTTCACTTTGATCCCTGTGTGGATGGTAAATTTTTAAATGATTTATATGTAGTAAAATAATTGTAATAATTATCACTGCTACATTTAAGTATGCATAATATTCTGTGAAAACAGATCAAAAATCGACAGAAAAAAACTGTGTGGGCATCAAGAGAAACTGTGAAAAGCTTGTTTTTCACACTGAAAAGCAGCTGCCCTCAAGGGTCTCTGCGTGGACATGCTGTAAATGCTCATATATCTCTCAACAAGGCTACAGAACAAGACTTTTGGTCATCACCATAAGTCAGGTAATACATCACAGCATCTTCTGATGTGGTGTTCTACACATACTTAAATAGTTTGGACAGAGGGCTGGACTTCAGTTTAATCGAAGTAATCAATATCAGTCTTTGGTTTAAAGAAGGATGTAATTCAAAACATTTGTAAATTAAATACTAGAAATACATACTTTAAATTTCTACATGGTAGAGTTGCATAAACTTGAGCCGCGTCTGGACTTCTTTAAGTTACTTGAAGACGTTTCACCTCTCATCCGAGAAGCTTCTTCAGTTCTAAGGTCAAATGGTGGAGAGTCCCAGATATAAACCTAGTGGGAGTAACCCCCCACAGAGGGACAAAAGGACCCCCTGATGATCCTCTAATCGCCTGACCCAAGGTGTGAAACTGGGTGTGGGTCCCAATCAGCCAGAGTTTCGGGTGAGTTCATTGTGAAACCTGGCCCCACCTTATCATGCGAATTCCTGAGATCAGATGGCCCAGGATGTGAGTGGGCGTTAAGGCATCTGGGAAGGGATCTCACAACAGTTGCCCATAGTGGACCTCATCACAGCCACAGAATCTGCCATACGGATTAATAAATTATCACAGACAGAAGCAGAGCAAATCAAGATGAAAGTCTCAGCCACGCTCTCCAGTGCCAAAGTCCCTCCATCCAACCTCACAATACAGGAAAAGAAGGCAGTCGCTTCAATGAGCAAAGACCACAACATCACTGTTTTACCAGCTGATAAGGGAAGATGCACAGTGGTCCTAAACACTACAGATTACCATACAAAGATCACTACTCTCCTCAGGGACAACAATACCTACGAAGCCTTAAAGCGAGACCCCACAAGCAGCTACAAAAAGAAAGTTATAGCTTGCCTTCAAGAATTTGAAAAGGACAAAATTATTGACCGCCTTACATATCACCGCCTTTACCCAGGGGATGCCATACCCTGCATTTACGGACTTCCTAAAATCCACAAGGAAGCTGTCCCACTCAGACCCATAGTCAGTAGCATAAACTCAGCCACTTATAACATTGCTAAACACCTTGCTACCATCCTTGCTCCTCTCGTGGGGAACACCCCACACCACATCAAGAACTCCACCGACTTCACCGACAAGGTCCAGAAACTTACGCTGGATCCAGATGAAACCATGGTGTCCTTTGATGTAGTCTCTCTCTTCACTTGCATACCCACCACGGAGGCCGTGGAGACTGTCAGAAAACGACTACAAGAAGACAGCTCCTTGGAGGACAGGACCAACTTCACACCCGATCAGATCTGCACACTGTTAGACCTCTGCCTCACCACTACATATTTCAAATACAACGAAGGCTTTTACAGACAAAAACATGGCTGTGCCATGGGCTCCCCCGTGTCACCTATTGTAGCCAACCTTTACATGGAGGAAGTGGAAAGGAAGGCTCTTGGCTCTTTCAAAGGAAGAGTACCCAGCCACTGGTACAGATATGTAGACGACACATGGGTCAAAATCAAGACACAAGAAGTGGAATCCTTCACTGCGCACATTAACGCTGTGGATAAAAACATCAAGTTCACCAGGGAAGACACAAAGGACAACTGTTTGCCTTTCCTGGACTGCGCTGTGCACATTGAAGAGAAGGGCAACCTCAACATCGAAGTTTACCGGAAGCCCACACACACGGACCAGTACCTCCTGTTCGACTCCCATCACCCTCTGGAACACAAACTTGGAGTAATTAGGACCCTACACCACCGGGCAGAACATGTTCCCTCTAAGCCTGAAGGAAAAAAGAAGGAACACACACATGTAAAGGAAGCACTCAAAACGTGCGGCTATCCTAAATGGGCGTTCTTAAAGTCAGCAAAGAGGCACAGAAAAGAAGACCAGACACCAGCGAGGGAGGATAAGAAAGACAGACGCAACAACATTGTCATCCCCTATGTTGCCGGTGTATCAGAAAAACTCAGGAGGGTTTTCTCCAAGCATGACATCCCGGTGCATTTCAGACCCAGCAACACGCTCAGACAAAAACTGGTTCACCCGAAAGACAAAACGCCAAAACACAGACTTAACAATGTGGTGTATGCTGTACAGTGCAGCGAGGAATGCCCAGACCTCTACATTGGAGAGACCAAACAGCCACTTCACAAGCGCATGGCACAACACAGAAGAGCCACCTCCACAGGACAAGACTCAGCAGTCCATCTGCATCTTAAGGATAAAGGACACTCTTTCGAGGATGCCAATGTTCACATTTTGGACAGAGAGGACAGATGGTTTGAAAGAGGAGTGAAAGAAGCCATCTATGTCCACTGTGAGCGACCATCTTTGAACAGAGGCGGTGGTTTACGACACCAACTCTCTGCCATCTATAATCCAGTTTTGAGATCCCTTCCCAGACGCCTTAACGCCCACTCACATCCTGGGCCATCTGATCTCAGGAATTCGCATGATAAGGTGGGGCCAGGTTTTACAATGAACTCACCCGAAACTCTGGCTGATTGGGACCCACACCCAGTTTCACACCTTGGGTCAGGCGATTAGAGGATCATCAGGGGGTCCTTTTGTCCCTCTGTGGGGGGTCACTCCCACTAGGTTTATATCTGGGACTCTCCACCATTTGACCTTAGAACTGAAGAAGCTTCTCGGATGAGAGGTGAAACGTCTTCAAGTAACTTAAAGAAGTCCAGACGCTTTTCTTTCCAAGCTCCTTTGACTACGATGACCTGGATAACTGAGAACCTTCACAGACATAAACTTGATCCACAACATGTAGCTTTTGAAACAAACCTTTTTTTTTTTGTTTTTTTTTTAATTGCAGCTTTTAAATAAGTTTTTCACATCATCTATTTGGATTTTCTTTCCTGATTTTTGACATTTAGTCAGATGCTCAGGTCTAATCTGTATGTTGATGTCCAAGTAAGACAAAGAATTGTTTCCAGATCAAATGTGTTAGTACTTAATGTTACTTTGATATGCCGTCAGATAAAAAAAAGTAACACTGAATATAAATGTTGTCTTTAGATTTCGTGTTAAGCTTTAGCTACAGTTCAGCCACACAGTGAGTCATTTCCTGTGTTTGGAGTCACAGCCAAATTTAAAACATATTTCCAGCACAAAGTGAGAACATTCACAGATCTATTCTGAGGCTGAGCGAGCTTTTTCACTTCAGTGCTACATGATAATCTTTAATCGAACTATGAAATACATCATATATGTTTTTATGAAGTATGGGGGAAACATCTTAACATATTTCTTGTTATAATCAATCAAAAGCAAAGACTACAAAGCTCTAAACTCTACAAAACTTTGATATTTATAAGTTAGAAGTAAACAACAATAAAAATGCACCCGTGATTTCCATTATCCACTGGACATTAAAATAAATAAATAAATGAAAAGACAGAATAAATGTGAGTTCAGGGAGAGAGAGAGAGAGAGAGAGAGAGAGAGAGAGAGAGAGAGAGAGAGAGAGAGGTACATCAGACCGACAGTTACTTTGAAAAAAATAAATAAATAAAATTGAGTTGCGGCTCAAACAGCATAAAGGACACTGCTTAAGAACAACACATATAACTGCAAAACTAAACTGTTCTAAAAAAAAAAATTAAAAAAAAAAAAAAAAAAAAGATTTGGCTTGATGAATGCTGGGACACCACTTTTGTCAAATCAGACCAAGATAAATGTGTTCAGATGGAGTCCAGAACAGGACTAGGTCTTGCTGTGTGTGCAGAGTCCCCAAGGTAGTAATGTTATGACAACCAGTACATATACATTTTTTTTTTAAGATTTATAGATGGCACTATGAATATCTGTGGATATATAAAATTACTGGCTGATAAGGTGACTCCAAGTTCCCAGAGACCTGACAGAAGATGAACATTGCAGATTAAAATTGTTTCACAGGACACTTAAAAATGCCGTGAGAGTTTTCAAAGAAGTAAAAGGCAAAAACTATGAACTGACATCCTGACTTGGAACAAAATACACATTTGTATATTATAGAGAAAGACATGTGAAACACAACATGTGAAAGAAACCTATATGTGTTTGCAATGGACAGGAAATGTAAACATGTCAAACAACTGCTGTGGTCAAAGCTACAGGAACTGTTTGAGGTAGGTGTAAAAGCGAAGGAAGCACAGAGAGGTGAAAGACAGAAAAAAAAGTCAGAGAAAAACTGACCTTATTTGGTTTAAGTTCAGCTTCTATTTCTGCATTTATTATTCATAGAAAACACTTTTTGATCATCTGCATCGCATCAGAGTGGATCAGAGTGCAGTGATGATGGGGCACACTTTGCTCTGTATGACGGGGTTATTCTGTAAGTACATTTTTGATGTTGTTTGATGTATTATTTGTTAGAATTACAGTGCATCACTGCTTTAAAACAATTTAACTGGGAGTTCAAACTGAGAATATTTTGATGATTTTAAAGCAAAATGTTGGTTGCTGTTTTGGCTCAGTTTAGGGTGGAGCATTTTGTTGGATACACCACTGTTTTTGGAGTTGACTCATTGTTATTGTTTAAAATTTGTTACATTATTAGTTTTTTAAACTATTAACAATTTAAAAATTTAGTTTTTTTGTTTCCTTAAATTTTGAAATGTCCTGATATTAGTTTATATGCACAGAAACCTTTTGATGAATTTTGGAAATTCACTTTTACAAAATGCCCGGATTCATCATGAGTCAGTTTCTGTCAGTTTGAGCCTCATGACTTTTTCATCTTTACTTCAGTGCTCATTACGTTCTCCTATAGAAATACTCAAGGTGAGGTGTTTTTCCTCTTCATCCTATTTATAATATATGTATAATGTTGCTAGAGCATTCGTGTGACACTACAAATTACTAGTGCTCTCCCAGTGTTGCTTTCTCAGGCGAGCTCTAAACTTTAAGCTGGATCCATTTAAACTTTAAAGGTTACTGTCCCACTGCCTATTAAAGGAAGCATGGAAATCACTTTAGTTTGTTTGCAGATCAAAGTGAAATTTATTTGATTTGGTTGCTCAGATATTCTTGGTGTGTGTTCTGTGTGAAAAAGACTTCCAACTGACCCTCTTCCAGCTGTCTTAGGGTGAGAGACGGGTACAGTCAAGTTACTTTTTTCATGCTTGATGGAAATGTATTTACTGTATAGTTCAAAGACTTTAATGATTTTGTGCTGGACACATAAGTGTAAGAAAATACCTGGCTGTATTTTGTACTGCAGCTTTTAGTGTCTCATCAACAACGTGTGGCTCTTTACAAAGCAGCAACAGTGTACTTGATAATTATATCTATGATAGGAAGGAAAAGGTCATTATATTCTTTACTGTAAACCATGTTTCTTCATATAAATATCCACAGCGGTTTGACCCTGTCTGAATTCAGTATTTTAAAAAGTAGGGCTGCCACATACATTAACGGCGTCATTGTGTTTGTGATTTAAGTTGTCATCGATGTTTGTGAGGGTAGTTATGCTCAGTAAAGTTAGCAATAAAGTTTCTAAAAAATATAAAAAAGCATAACAAGGAACAAATAAAACAAAATGTCTGTTTCTGTAAGACCTCAGTCAAGTTTTAAGACATTAATTTTTAAACTTATTTTAATCTAGCAGTGTGTTCAAATTAATTTTCAGGTGTAAAAACACCTCTAATTAGTTCCAGCAGTGTATGAATGCAGGTAGAGAGGAGTTTAGTTTAACTATTTATATTTTTATATGTTGATATTTATTGTCTTTTATTCATACATTTGTGTGCTTGGAGGTTTGTAAATATAAAAACAAATTATAAATAGTTTTAAAAAATTGTAAATAATGTATCTTTACATGTGAGAAGACAAATTATTCTGCCCCTCGGTTGTTACTTTGTTGGGTTTCTTTGGCTGGCGCATTTCTCAGGTTTCCCAATAGTGGGCAGTATTACCCCTTCAGTTTGTGATTCTTCTTTGGTTGTTTGGTGTGCGCTACACTGCCCCCTTTGGTGATGTGTTGTAAGCAGCAGGCAAAGTTCACGCGGGCAGTGTGAGAAAATGCATGGAGCAGAAAACAAGCTGCACAACTTTAAGCCCAGTTTACATCGTTGGGGAGTTTGTTGAGCCATAATCTGTAAGTAAGCAATGTCTAACTTCATTTTCTGTAAGATTGTTACTTTCATGTTACTTAAAAGGTTATTTGAACGTATAAGGAAAGATGTTAATGGTGAATGTAAAGCATAAGGAAAGCTATGTTGCTAACTTCTGTTTTGTTTACAAAATATGTTGATACTGATGCTACGTATTATTTTACTGTATGTTCACAGTCTTACAAATTAAAAGAGGAAAAAACGGTCTTCAGTTAAAGACACAAAGACAAAGCGATGTGTCCTGTCGTTCCTGGAACCATCTCCTCTTATGTTAAGCTCGCTGCATAGGGTGAATAGCCATACATTCACCTGAGGGCAGCAGACAAATGTTTGATACTAGTGATGGTTTATGACAAACAGTATTTAACATGTCAAATAAAATAAATGTTCTTCACAATTAAACAAGTATTGGACTTGTGATCTCTTCATTTCATCTTTAGCCGCTCAGTCAGCTCACATACAGTGGCTTGCGGTCCCCTTGAACTTTTCCACATTTTGTCACATCACAGCCATAAACATGAATCAATTTTATTGGAATTGCACGTGAAAGACCAATACAAACACGTGAGAAGTGGAACCAAAATCATACATGATTCCAAACATTTTTTACAAATAAATAACTGAAAAGTGGGGTGTGCGTAATTATTCAGCCGCCCGAGTCAATACTTTGTAGAACCACCTTTTGCTGCAATTACAGCTGCCAGTCTTTTAGGGTATGTCCCTGCCAGCTTTGCACACCTAGAGACTGAAATCCTTGCCCATTCTTTGCAAAACAGCTCCAGCTCAGTCAGATTAGATGGACAGCGTTTGTGAACAGCAGTTTTCAGATCTTGCCACAGATTCTCGATTGGATTTAGATCTGGACTTTGACTGGGCCATTCTAACACATGGATATGTTTTGTTTTAAGCCATTCCATTGTTGCCCTGGCTTTATGTTTAGGGTCGTTGTGCTGCTGGAAGGTGAACCTCCGCCCCAGTCTCAAGTCTTTTGCAGACTCCAAGAGGTTTTCTTCCAAGATTGCCCTGTATTTGGCTCCATCCATCTTCCCATCAACTGTGACCAGCTTCCCTGTCCCTGCTGAAGAGAAGCACCCCCAGAGCATGATGCTGCCACCACCATATTTGACAGTGGGGATGGTGTGTTCAGAGTGATGTGCAGTGTTAGTTTTCCGCCACACGTAGCGTTTTGTATTTTGGCCAAAAAGTTCCATGTTGGTCTCATCTGACCAGAGCACCTTCTTCCACATGTTTGCTGTGTCCCCCACATGGCTTGTGGCAAACTGCAAATGGGACTTCTTATGGTTTTCTGTTAACAATGGCTTTCTTCTTGCCACTCTTCCATAAAGGCCAACTTTGTGCAGTGCATGACTAATAGTTGGACAGATTCCCCCACCTGAGCTGTAGATTTCTGCAGCTCGTCCAGAGTCACCATGGGCCTCTTGGCTGCATTTCTGATCAGCGCTCTCCTTGCTCGGCCTGTGAGTTTAGGTGGACGGCCTTGTCTTGGTAGGTTTACAGTTGTGCCATACTCCTTCCATTTCTGAATTTCTTGAACAGTTTTCCATGGGATGTTCAAGGCTTGGGAAATATTTTTGTAGCCTAAGCCTGCTTTAAATTTCTCAATGACTTTATCCCTGACCTGTCTGGTGTTTTCTTTGGACTTCATGGTGTTGTTGCTCCCAATATTCTGTTAGAGAACCTCTGAGGCCGTCACAGAGCAGCTGTATTTGTACTGACATTAGATTACACACAGGTGCACTCTATTTAGTCATTAGCACTCATCAGGCAATGTCTATGGGCAACTGACTGCACTCAGACCAAAGGGGGCTGAATAATTACGCACACCCCACTTTGCAGTTATTTATTTGTAACAAATGTTTGGAATCATGTATGATTTTGTTCCACTTCTCACATGTACACCACTTTGTGTTGGTCTTTCACGTGGAATTCCAATAAAATTGATTCATGTTTGTGGCTGTAATGTGACAAAATGTGGGAAAGTTCAAGGGGGCCGAATACTTTTGCAAGCCATGAATGAGTGGAGCTGGTTTAGTTTATCTAAGAAAGGTTTATTTCTGAATCAGTGCCGGTGTGTTAGCAGCAGAAAACACGAGGGACAGAACTGAACTTTAACAAAAAGTAAGTTGTTTATTCAGGCTGATGAGAAACGCAAAAAGCAAAAGTTAAAGGTAAAATTAAACTATAACCAGAACTGGGGAAAGGTAAAGCCAGACATGGACGAACTATAACTGTAACTGTAAACATGAACATGTCTTTAGTTTGATAAATCCTGAAGTTTCTGTCTTTATCGTAGTGCTCTGTACTCTCCTCGGCACTGGACACGCTCAAGGTGACTGAAAAGTTTTGACTTTACTTCTTTCTTTTCATTTATTTAGTAAGGTTTCATCTCAAAATACTGAATCTTAATTACAGTTCACCTATGTTTTATATGTAATTATTATTCAATATATGAACAGTGTATGAACATACTGTCACAGATTGTGTCGTGCATAAAAGTGTTTCAGGCTGTTAACTTTGTGGTTGTGTTGGATTCTAGCTGCTCTGCTAACTATTGAACCCAACTGGTCCAGTTTTTTCTTCGGTGAGTTTGTTACCTTCAAATGTGACATGAATGAAGGAGAAGACACTGACTGGGAATACAAAACCAACAAGGATGGTCGAGAAGTTGTCCCCTACATCACACACAAAGAGTACACATTAGAAATTAAATATTCAAGTCACGGTGGAGAATATCAGTGCTGTGGTCGCAGGAGGGGATCATCTTATACAAAGATCAGTAATACGGTCTCTGTAACTATGTTAGGTAAGTCCTCAATGACTAATAATGTGATGATTCCTCTTGAAATACAGATGTAAATTCTCAATACATTGTCAGCACTACAATACTCACACTGTCATTTATTATTACTGTGTGTATTTTATTGTATAAATAAAATAACTGTGGATGAAATAAATTTTAAATAAGGAGAAGAAGAAACATCAAAAGCTTAAAAAAAATTAAGGTGATGTTTCTGTTATCTAAACCTGAAACTAGGCAGATCCCTCTGAACCCATCATTGTGTTTCCTTCAACAGTGAACTCCATTAGTTTACATCCAGTGTGACTTCTTCAGGCCTGAGATTGGACAAACATTTATACTGTGTTTATTTAGAGATCTACAACCTGAATTACTGCAGCTCTGTCACCATGTTGAGACAGAAAAATGGCAAACATTTGAAATGTTTTAAACTACCTTTATAATGGATGAAGTGTACATTTTCTTCTCTTTTTTCATAACAGCATATAAACCCAGGGCCACACTGACAGCAGGAACAAAAATCATACCAGTAGGGGGCAGTGTGACACTGACCTGCTCTGTGCAGAGCTCTGATGGATGGATATTTGAGTGGTTCAGACGAACCCAAACAACCTCTGAAGTTCAAATCAGAGATCAACAAAACAGAGATATCAGAGTATCTCAAGGAGGAATCTACAGCTGCAGAGGAACAAGAGGAAACCCAGTTTACTACACTGATAGAAGTGATGATGTCACCATTGAGATAACCTGTGAGTTCAGTCATTTAGTTTGAAATATACATTCACTCATGATTATCAAACATACAATGTGAAGTTTTGTGTTGATTTCATGTTTCTGTTTGTATCTCAACTGTTAATATGTGTAAACAGTTTCCAATAAAGTTGTTGTAAAACAACAACCCAACTGGCCTCAGATATTCAGAGGTGAGACGATCACTCTGACATGTGAGGTGCAGGAAGGAGGTGAAACCACTGAGTGGGAGTATGAATGGAGAGGACCCAGGACACCAACACTGTGGACACACAATAATGATGTGACATTCAGAGTTTCTGAGTCCAGCAGTGGAGACTACATGTGTAAGAGTCGACGCAGAGATGACTCCTATTCTTCAACAGAGTGGAGTGAAGCCTTCACATTGTCAGCATCAAGTAAGTCATGTTTGTTGTGTGATCTCCATTTGACAAATGTCATAATGGTCAGCACAGGATGGATTCAATGGTCTACAAAGCATGTTACATTGTTAGTCAGACAAAGAGCTGCAGCTGATAGTAGCCTCATTGTAGACAGTTTGTCACCACTTTGTGTCATGAACCTTCAGCTGGTATAGAGACGCCAATGCTGACCTGCTGCTCCATCACCTGAGGACAATGATGACATAATAATAATTTCAAAGAAATAGCAGCAAATCTACAATTTCTATAAGAAAGAATAAGTCACTCTGGTCTGTCATGTCATAAAGCACTGCCATTTGTTAAAATATAACATACACATGACCTGGTTTTTTTTTTTTTTTTTTTTTAAATGACATCAGAAACAGCAGTATGCGACATTACGTGATGGCAGAGCTTCAGTTCATCCTTTGTCATTTTTTTTTTTTTTTTTAAATAAATAGGACAGGGGGAATGAATGAGAGAGAGAGGGGGAGAGAAAGAAAGAAAACCCAAGGGGAGAAGAGACGGTGAGAAGGGGGGGGAAGAGAGACAAAAAAAAAAAAAAAAAAAAACAAAAAAAAACTCCTGGGTCACCTGTATGGAGAAAAAAACAAACAAACAAACAAACAGAGGAGACAGCAAACAACAAAGAGCAACATAATAATAGAGAAAACAAAGCACCATCACAATAAACTAGCTAGTCATAGATATCAGTATTTACTAAGTAATAAACGATATTGTGCAGCATGCAAGATAGACAGCGCACAGTGTGCTTTGAGGCAGCAGCCAAGAAAGCTTTAGTCCGCGTCTGTGAATACCCATGTGTGCATACCTGTGTGGATCAGCATGCTTGCATTCCAAAGGTTTCTCCATGTAATGATCTGCTAGGGAGTGTGGGGGGGCCACAGCCCCGTCCTCCAGGGTGTGAAGCGGGTATGGAGGAGATCAAAACTCCAGACATCCAGAGGCCCCCAGAACACAAGAGACCATGGAAGACCAACAGAGGGGCAGCCGCGCCACTGTTCCAGTAAGAGCTGAGGAGAGTCCCAGATGAGGGCTCACTCAGCAGCCGCGGAGCAGAAGCCAGGGGGGGGTTGCAGTGACGCGCCCGTGAGCTCCGCCGGCCCCCAGCTGCGCCTGAGTGACCGAGCCCTAGGCCGAGAGGCCGGGGGCACCCCACCTCCAAAGGGGCCCGAGCGAGCCCCAGGCCCCAGGCCCCGACAAGCGGCCGCCAAGGAGTGAGCCGGTGTGTACCCGGACGCCCACCCCCAGACACAAAGAACCACCAACACACCGACACCTGAGGGAGTCCGCCACCGGCAGGGGAAGTGGTGGTGGGTGGAGATAGGCCTCCAAACCTTGGAGGGCCTGAGGTGTCCCCAGAGAGGTGGCGTCTGATACCCAACCTGACATATAGACACAGACATACAGGCACACACAGACACAAACATCCATTCCCACCCTCATGCTCTCATATGCACTCACTCCACACTCAACCAACGTGGAGACAGACATAAAGAGACGCTGTACACACAATCACACTCCCCAAGCGTACTCTACAAACCGGGTCTAGGTACCCTTGCCCCTGGAGGGGGGAATTGCACCCAGACCCAGGTGGTGTTACCCTTTTCCCTGCGGTGGGGAGAGGCAGACCACCCCGACTCCGCAGCAGCAGGGAGGCTCCACACCCCAGACCGCAGTCGGACGGCCAACTCCTCCTACTAGCCCTCCCGCTCCAGCAGGCCGCAGAGAATGGGGGTGGGAGACCTGGTTATATCTCATGACCTGGTTTAATACAAAAAGCAATGATGACCAATCACTTTAGTGAAAGTATTCAGTGTTGGAGGAGAGTTGGGTGCTGAGAGAGGTCAGACCCGAATGCAGACACTGAAAACCGACTTGAACTGAGAGTGAACCTTTATTACGGAAGAGCAGAATACAAACAAAAGCAAAAGGTGAAAGAGACTAAACAAGCAAAAGCTAAACTGGGAAAACATTAAAAAAAAACCAAAATAAGAAATTAAAGATCTGAGACGTGGGAATTGGAACATCAAAACCTGAGAAATGCAGTTTGTGATAAACAGGAGAAACGCAGCCGAATCGACAGGGAACAAAGGGAAACACACAGTACATACAGTGGGTAACGAGGGAATACATAACAGGGAGGCACAGCTGAACCTAATCTGATGAGAGAAGACAGGGAGGAAAAATACAGAATAGACTGACGCAGCACATGGGACTGTCGAAGCAAAACAGGAATACATGAACATAGAAACCAGGAGCACTAGACGTAACAGTGACAAAACGAAAGGGCTAGAATAATAACTGAAGTACCAAAGAATAACAAAGGGAACTAGAAATACAAAAGGCAAAACCATGAAAAACCACTAACGGAGTCACCATGTCAGGTTAAGGCTGTGTGCAGGTAGGAGTGGAAGTAGAAGGACCCAAAGTGCAGACACTCAGAGGCAGAAAGTGGCTCAAAACTCAGCTTTTATTGCTGGATGGCAAAAAGTAACAGAAATCTGAAATCCAAATAAACTTACATGACCAGGCAACCAGAACACAGCATAAATGAGAGTAGATCACAACACAGACACAAAGAAACACGGGGCTTAAATACACAGAGGGAGCAATCAGGGATTGGGTAACAGGAGGGAAACACAGCTGGGGCAAATCTAGCCTAACGAGACAAGGGGAAGCAAAACCAGACACATTAACATCAGACATGGACTTTCAAAGTAAAACAGGAAACATAACACAGACTCACAGGCAGGCACTATAACAAAGGGAACAAAGACGTGGGACCAGGGCAGACACAGACACTGACTGGATGTGGGGATACAGCAGACAGGGGAGACAGCAACTATGGAACACAGACAGAAAACCAGAACACTAAAACTCTAACCAAACCCCACCAAGAGAACCTAAACTAAGAATGATCCTAAACCCATAAAGCAAAGCTAGAATATAATGAAATAACAAAATCAAAGAACCAAAAACACAAAACACTGGGTCAACGACCCAGGGACCCTAACACACCAGACCATGACAAATTACTTTTTATATACAGCAAAGTAAATGTAAAATTTTACTGTGTTGATCAAAATGAGTTTACTGTTTATTTTATTCAAGATTTGTTCATGTTTCTCATTTCCATCTAGTTGATTAAATGACTTAGATTCAGTCATTTATTTGTTTGTTCTTTTTCTAAACTGCAGATAAACCAAAGGCGAAACTGAGAGCTGATAACACAACTGTTCCAGTAGGGGGCAGTGTGACCCTGACCTGCTCTGTGAACCCATCATCATCATCTGGATGGAAATACTACTGGTACAGAGATGAGAAATCCTCTGAAGCCCTGACCACACAAGATGCAGTTTTCCACTCAAATGGACAAATCAGTGTCTCACAGGAAGGACTCTACAGGTGCAGAGGAGGAAGAGGAAACCCAGTTTACTACACAGAGGACAGCCAAGAAGTTCAGATTAACATGACTGGTGAGTTAGTATTCAGCAACAATGTTGAATAGATTGTTGATTGAGGATTACTATGAAGAGAAAGAGCATCATATCTCATGGTAACCTCTTTGGCATTGTAAAAATGTTCTTATTGGAAATGGTTGAATATGAGTAGTCATGTAAAATGTGGAGTCTAGAGAATCAGTGTCAGGAATGTGATCTAAGGAGGGGAGACTAGGTGGGATTATGAATGTGAAACAATCATTTTCAGCAAATCTCCAAATCAACATAAATTCACAATTAGTTCTGTAACAACTCTACAAGTAACACTGCAAGTAGTGTAGAACAGGAGTCACAACATGAAACCACAGAGCAGAGTCATGCTGACAGTTTCTGACAGGAAACAGAAAATCTCAATGTAAACATCAGTTTTTGTTTCTTTATATTAAGATTTGACTGTTTGACATGTTTATATAGTAAAAGTAAAAGACAATGTAGATAGACAGGAAAGCCGAGTGAGAGAATAGAAATGAAAAAAGGGGTGCGTGCTGGGACTCGAACCTGGCCAGACTGCTCACCTACTGAGCTGAACTGGTACCAATGTTTTTGAATTATTAATGATATACTGGTTCTGGAATAAAAATACAAACAGAGTTTTGTTATGTTTGTCACGGACTACGGCCCTTTGGTGTTAAATTCTGATTAACATACTAAATATGAACACGCACACACACACACACACAGGCACACACACACACACACACATTAAAAAAAAGTGTTCATAATTGACCCAAACATTCAATTTGTGACATCCTCAGTCCTCCAGACTCCTCTCTCCCAGCCGATCCACAAACCACACGCGCACACACAGCTCAACATTATTTTATATGTAGATGGAAATAACAGTGAATGATGTTTTTGATGATGCAGTGTTTGCTCACTTTTCCTTTTTACTGGAAACCACTCCATCCTTTTATATACACTCAACAAAAATATAAACACAACACCTTTGTTACTGCTCCCATTCCCCATGGGATGGACGTAGAGACCTAAAATTCATTCCAGATACACAATATAACCATCCCTCCCAAACAGTGGTCACAAATCAGTCCAAATGTGTGGTAGTGGGCACATCTGCCAGCTTGCAGCTGCTGTGAGTGCTGAGACTCTGACAACATCTGACAACATCTTGGAGAGGCTCACAGCTGTCGTGAACACTTATGCTCTATGAGCAAACTGGATAACATCTCGGTGTAGCTTGATAACATCGTGGAGAGGCTCACGGCTCTCCAACGAGAATGGTGAGGAACCAGTGATGGACATTAGATTGACTGTAAAATTGACATGCAGTGGTTCATACTAAAGCAAGAACACCACCATTATTTCATGCTTCTACCACATCGGTCCCAGCTGTGGTCTCAAGGCTGGAGCTGAACATAACAAACAATTTCTCCCCTGATGACAAACTGTGTTTAGACTCTTTGTTCCAAACGCCCTCATACGCTTATCTCCAAGGCCGAGTCAGATGGCGGGTCTGGGCCCCGCTGGATGAATAGCTGCAGCCTGCAGGGCAGGATCGCTGCGTCTGCATTGGCTTACTTCTCACTCCTTACCCACCCCTGTTGCTTGTCGCGTGCTTCATGATGTCGTGCTGTGGACATTTATGTGCTCTTTGTGCAGAGGAGGTTTGTTTGTTTTCTGTTCTCATGCTGTCCCCCCATAGGAGCCCAGCATGAGTAGAGGTCTCTTTTTTCCCCTCCTCGACTTGCCCATTGTGTTGTACATTTCAGTGTTTTTCCATAATGCTGTCCATTTCACTGCAGGGCAACTTGCATGTGACAAATAAAGGCTTTCTTGATTCTTGATTCTTGATTCTTGACATATGCGTGTAACTGACACAGACACACACAAACTGCTCTCCTAGTGGAACTCAGTCTGAGTCGAGTCCTTTTTTTCTCCTTCTGTCTCCAATATTGTGTATTTTCATTGCCTTTCTTAAATGCTACCTCTTCTGACCTGTAATGTGATGTTTGTATAATATATGTAAGGTGGGAAGGGTCCATTTTCACTGCAGACAACTGGAAGTGACAAATATGGGCTTCATTCATTTGTTCATTCATAAACACAGAGTCACCAGACCATGACAAATTACTTTTTAAATACTGCAAAGAAAATATAAAACTTTCACAGTGTTGATAAAAATGAGTTTAAAGTTTATTTTATCTTGTCATCAAGATTTGGTCATGTTACCATTTCCATCTAGTTTTTAAAATTATTTATATTCAATAATTTATTTGTTTTTGTTCTTTTTCTAAACTGAACTGCAGATAAACCAAAGGCCAAACTGAGAGCTGATAACACAGCTGTTCCAGTAGGGGGCAGTGTGACCCTGACCTGCTCTGTGAACCCATCATCATCATCTGGATGGAAATACTACTGGTACAGAGATAATACCACAGTGGATGTTGTCTCCCCATCAAACGGACAAATCAGTGTCTCACAGGAAGGACTCTACAGGTGCAGAGGAGGAAGAGGAAACCCAGTTTACTACACAGAGGACAGCCAAGAAGTTCAGATTAACACAGCTGGTTAGTTTAGATTCAGCAATGTTGAATAGATTGATGATTGAGGATTACTATGAAGGTCAAACAGCATTATATCTCATGGTAACCTCTTTGGCATTGTAATAATGATCTTATTGGAAATGGTTGAATATGAATAGTCATGTAAAATGTGGAGTCTAGAGAATCAGTGTCAGGAATGTGATCCAAGGAGGGGAGACTAGGTGGGATTGTGAATGTGAAACAATCATTTTCAGCAAATCTCCAAATCAACATAAATTCACAATTAGTTCTGTAACAATTCTACAAGTAAGACTGCAAGTAGTGTAGAACAGGAGTCACAACATGAAACCACAGAGCAGAGTCATGCTGACAGTTTCTGACAGGAAACAGAAAATCTCAATGTAAACATCAGTTTTTGTTTCTTTATATTAAGATTTTAGATCCAAAATCTGACATTTTCTAGTTTCAGGTTTTGGATGTGAAAGAAGTTCATTTATCGTTCCGTTCATCATCGGACTTGTTAGTGGAATTATTGTCGTGCTGCTGCTGATGTGTTGCTATAAACAGATAAAGGGTGAGAGACTTTCTGTTTGAAAATTTACAAGAAAAATATTTTTTTTAATGCTGTGACACTTTTAAACAAACTGATGTAATAATCTTTGTGCTTTTTACAGATCCCTGTTGTAACAGGTTGGTGCAGCAGTTTAGTTTCATTTATATAACTTCAAATGAAACTAACTTTGAATTATTCCTCATTAAATTTTCATTATTTGTTTCAGTCTCACTCAGTCTCAGAGCACCAATCAAAGCTCTGCTTCACAACAAACATCCAACCAGAATGAAACTCAGGTTTACTCCTCTCTTCTTCATGGTGAGACCAGAAATTATTACTTTTTTCTTTCTCTTTAGAAAAAAAAACATCTTTTATTAAACAAAAACAAAAATAAATATTTTTTTTTCTTTCTTATTTTCAATGACTTGTAGGTGATCTTTCAGTCTATGAATCAATCAGAGGCTCTGGAAACACTGGAAGTGGTACAAACAGTATAAACTTTGATAATAGCAGAGCTGTAAGAAATGTAAATATTTGATCTGACTGATCAAACTTCATTATTTCAGCAGATGAATACAACAACGTCACATCTGGATTTCAGCTTGAAGGTCTTGATAAAAGGAGTGAGTACAAGAAACATGAAATGTAATAATTGGTCGAATGTTTTTGTAACTTGTGTCATTTTAGAGGAAGACAGTCTCCATGTTATTAACTACAATAATCCATCATCACAACAGGCAGACATGATGGCACAGAGGAGAGTTCTGACTACAATAATGTGAATCCTGAATCAGCCTCAGGTACAAATGTGAACTCTACACACACTGAATCATTAGTAATCAGATTACATGTGCAGTTAAATGTGTGACATCATTGCTAAAGTTTGTGGAGCTGATGAGCTGAATCACTTTTTATACGATTGGCTTTAGTTGTGTTCTGCTGCTGTTGTGATGTCTGATTAAAATAGATGAGATCAGTTCTGTGTGATTAAAGCATGAACGTGTTAGAAAGCATCATCACATCTTTGGCAACATTATTTCTTTGTTTTTCACTTTCAAACTCGTATTTGTTCTGATTTTGTTTCAGGTCCATAAAAAGATTATTTCAACAAAACTCAAGACTCACGAACAAGGTCAGCAACGTCAGTGTAAACAGTGACATGCTCTTGGTTTAATATCAACACTGGAAGACTGATTATATGGTTCATCTTTGTATTAAAATCCTATTGTGTTTATTTCTGTTGTAATAAGTGGAGGGTGGATGGTGTGGGACATTGTTTCCGTCAAGACACAATTTCATGATTTGGTTCTGTGAGTTTGTTTCAGTCTCTTTGTTTTATTTCTATAAGATGTTCACTCACTTCCTGCTGAATTTTACATGTTATCTTTAAAGTGTAAGAATAGATTATTTTAGTATTAGGGATTTAGTTGTATTAACGATAGTGTTAGATTATAATATTATTTTATGCCATGTTATACCCTTAATTAAAGATTGTGAATTATTATGTAGTTTTAGTTTGCATTATTCTCCTGAATTAGAAGAAGCTGATAACTATTGCATTAGTTAAACTGATTTGCATTACAGTAGACTGCTGATTTATTGTGAATGAATGATATTGTTTTATGATGCATTATACTGCTGAGTTATAAGAAATACTGTTCGCAGAAAGTTATTGTCTTATTTGTCTGATTAGAAGAGAACATACCGGAGTTTTCTGCCCCATCTCAGCAGGAGCAGATAAACAGGGAGCCAAGGTCGTAGCTTAGGCGCCGTGTGAGAGAAAGCATGTGAATGTTTAGGCTTTTATGATAAGGTGGGGGCACCAGAGGCTATAAAAGTTTGATCAATGCTCCACCATTTTGAGATCTGAGGCTGTCTGCATACAGTGTCCATCTCCCACGCGTGTGATCATTAAAATCATCATTTGACTTAACCCGGCCGGACCAGTGTTGTTATTGTGGTTTTTTTCTCTTGTCTCCATCCCCAATTTTGAACTCGTAACAATAGTAAAGCATTATATTCGTTATTCATTTAAGTAGGCCATAGGTCAAGCTGCTAAACACTCACACATAGAGCAGACACACAGAATTGGGAGAATAAGTCAGAGGTGTATGTGAGAAGCAGAGGCGACAGAAAGGAGAACACAGTGTGTGAAGAAATGGGCAGCAAGGACACGAGAAAGGGAGACAGCAGATAGAGAGACATTAGCAGGCACCTAGTTTTGAGAAGACAAAGGTTGTTGACCTGTTTGCGCTGTTGGGACTGCCCCAGCAGATTTTGATGATTGATGCTGAACTGTGAAAATCCCCATGTACATGTAATAAAATTAGTTGATTATTTGTTCTGAGAAAAAACAGGAATGAAATATTACACTGTCTTATGATGCATTATAGTGCTGATTTATAAGAAATGCTGTTTGCAGAGAATCATAGCCTTATTTGTCTGATTAGAAAGAACAAAACATACTGCACAGGAAGCCAAGGTCATAACTTACACTTACTGAGAGAGAGAAAAAATGTAAATGCTTAGTTTGGAGGGAGGCTGAAGCTACAAGAGTGTGAGAAACGGTCAGACACTTCGAGATTTTGCCAGACACCCTCCTGTCCACATCTCCCGTCTGGCCGTTTGTAATGCTCAAAGTGTTGTATGGAATAAAGAGAATTGTATCGATTAAAGAGATTGTTGATTGAGCATTTATACACCGAGTGTTGTTCTTCCTTCAGCGCAAAGATCAAAGAATTGGGGAATTTAACAAAAGCTTGCTGTATGGAGATGTTTATTGCATATTTTTCATATAAGTAACAATAAATAATAAGAATTATGTTAATATACATGTTTCCAAATTGTGATGCACAAAAACTTATTGTCAATGTTCAGATTTTACAATGTTATTCATGTCATCACTGAGGCCATGACAGAGAACATTTTGTGTGTGATCAAATTGTTTTCTGTAGGTGATGTTTGTGTCTTTTATGCTGTTTACAGTTTGATGTGTGTAAAATAATTTTGGTGCTTTTAAAAATAATCAAATAATATCACGACAAAACGACTTTGTTCTTCTGAGTGACCCGTGATGCTTATATGTGGATAAAAATGTCTTTTCTGACTGTCTGTTATATCCTATTTATTTATCTGCTGAAAATGACTCATGATTTCCGCCTGAGCCCCCAGAAAAGAGGAAAAGCAGCCTGTGGTTGAAGAGAAAAAGTAAATGACTTGTTTTAGCAAACAGGCAACAAGAAATGCAGACGATAACAGCACAGTGTTGTTCTCTTGACAGCTACATGCTGATAATGTCAGATATAAATATAAAGTATAGTTGAAGGGATACAAAAGTGTCAGGTGTGCCCCTGTAGCACTGCACTTGTTCTCTGTGTGGACTGCACATTTTATATGATCTACCTGTACTAGGAAAAATACCACACTGTGACAACTGATGAAAACTCTTATTTAGAAAAATATCAGACAAAAATACAGTGCCGAACGGTACAGACAAAAAACAGCAGATATCATTGTTCAAAGGTCCTTTAAAAGACCCTTTACCAGGTGTCATAATCTTGGCTGTAAAAGTGTCAGAAATCATACTGTAAGTGACAGCTTTTGCCCTTTTTCCCCCAGAAAATCCTCAGCTTTCAATACCTGGCAGTCGTTATACTTTATTGTATCCGTATGACAGTGGAACAACAGTGGGGAAAAAACAGACTCTGTTTTTTCAGATTTATAGTGAAGTGGAAACAGATTTAACATAAATGAAATGTAATACAACATCAACTTTAAATATGAACTATACTAGTACAAAAAAGTATTTGAGCCTAGCCCACTCAATTTTTTGTATATCCTTCTTTTTATATTGCAAATCTCTCTCTATTGTGGAGAGCCAAGTGCTCCACGTGTCATCATTACTTACCTGTGATTGGACCGTGCATTCTAATGATGCACCGTAAAGTTTCGTAATGTTTTTCTTCTCATCTTTCAGTAACCGTTTCTCTCGAGCCCAACTGGTCGAGAGATACAGTAGTGCGAGTCACCCTGGTAAAACCAGCCGGAGTTGACTTTTCTGTGTTAAGACAGCGATAGCGTGTGATCTAGGGTAACCAACCGTCCTCTTTCCCCCGGACATGTCCTCTTTTCACGTTCTGTCCGAGGGGATTTTCGAGACTGATGAAAATGTCCGGGTTTTTCTATAGGCCTACAGGTGTGACATCACAAATATGGGTCATATGTGTGATGTCACATGCCGAGCTGCTGCTTTGTGAGTGGTTGTTCTGCCTCACAGATGGAACAAATGATCTTTAAAAGATGCCAAAGCGCAAGTGCAGCTTTTCAGACGAACTGCAAAAGAAATTTCCCTCGTACCATCGCGGTACAGGTAATTTTTCTTATACAGATAAGGCCTTCTTTCTGTACCATTTTTTAATTCCAGAGGTTTTTAAGTTATTTTTTGTTTTGCACTTCTTGCCTAAAAGCCTATATCACATTTTTTATTTCACCATTCATTAATCGCACAGAGAAGGCATCGTTTAAATATGTTAAATTTTTCTTTAAACAAACAGTATTAAGAAAATTCTTCATGACTGGGCGAAGTGTTATCATTTTTGGAAATCAAACTATGCTTACACTATTGTGATTGTACCGTAATACACCAAATATCCCTGTAAATCTCAGCTTCTCTTCTTTTCTAAAGCGCATTCTCCGCTGGTGGGCCCATGGTAAATAAGGGTAAGTGTCAGTGTGGACATACAGATATAGTTCCTCTCCCATATTTCTCATGTCAGACTCTGAACACAGCTTCCAAGTACAATCACTGGACTGTGTTTACAGCTGGTGGCCAATAGAGGGAGACATAATCCATTTATAATTTATTGTATCTGTCATGGTCTCCCAGTCCTCCTGGTCAACCAACACGTTCTTTTTCCTTACGAGTGTAATGAACTCGATACTTTACTTTCTGTTTCTTTCCTGTACGCACTGCTGCAGTTTCATCTAAGAAGCAACCTGGCTCTATTAAAGGTCATGAAAATTCATTCAGAATTAGCAACACTGATGATGGTAATTATTAAAAAGTATTGGTACTGGTATCAGTATCAGCGATATAGGCCTGGTCTTTACTTGGTATTAGATTGATACCAAGTCTTGCAGTATTGCACACGACTAATAAGTAGTGATATTAAATTCATTAAACTGATATAATTTCAGCACCATGGACAGCACACAAGGATTTCACTGCATGAGCTGTGCTCTCTAACACGTGACTGTTTGTAGTGGTGGACAAATTTAGCTGCATGCACACATAGCTCTCTCTGTGATAGGTTAATAATTTTAATTAACAAATATATGTATATTGATTATTGGCTGAAAGTGATTAAAATTTTTAATATTGTGACACAGTGGGTCCGCACTCTGGAAGGGAGGGGAACATCCGAAGAGGCATACGCCTGCTGAATGGCCTCCACAACCCTGTGGGACAATCGAGACTTAGACAAGGGTCTGACCAGAATTCCATAGTGGAAGCTCACAAACGGCTGGTCTGACTTCCTGAACGGCCGGATAAGCAAGAAGTTCTGTGCCAAAGCTCAGAGATGGCACAGGGCAACCTGGCTCCCAGCTGCCTCCTTGTGCAGGTCCCCTGTGAGGAATATTCATAACTCAACTGACTTGGACAGGTGAAATTCAGATGGGGTCGTCAGCAGCAACCCAGAGTAAGGCCGGAGGATAACCCCTGTGTCACCTTCATCATTGCCTTTGGACCGACAGAGTGTGCAGCTCACAAAGAATCATGTTAACTGTGGTCTGGTGGGGGTCCAGCTGGTGGGCCGCACACCAGGAGGCAAACAGCCCCCGAAGGAAGCAGTAGGCAGTCCTGGTGGATGGCACACAAAACTCCTGCAGCATTCTCACTTTTAGATCAGGCCAGGCATGGAGCCTCTCCCTCTAAGGGTACAGGCTGTCACCCTGAGCCCTACTGGGAAAAGATGGAACAGTGACCCCCTCACCTGGGACAAGAGGTCCCTCAGAACAGGGAGCTCCGGGGGTGTCCTGGCCATGAGTGGCATGATAGCTGAAAACTAGCATGTGTGGCCAAAGAGGGGTCACCAGGATCAACTCCTCGGTCTGGACCTGGTGAAGTAATAACTGGAGGAGTGGTATGGAGGGAAGGCATAGAGAAGAGCCTGTGGTGAGGAGTGCACCAAGTTGTCTGCAGGTAGAAGAACAGATGGCAATGTGTCGATTCTCTGGGGGAAAAAAACTTCTGCCCCTCTGAAGCGACTCCAGATCTGGTGGACCACCTCTGGATGGAGTCTCCACTCCTCTTGGATCGGGCTCCCCCTCAACATATTGTAATGTCCACTGTCACGTTCTATGGTCCTGGCACATAAACTGCTTTCAGTGAGTAGAACAGGGTGAGCCCACTGCCACAGTCTGGTAGCTATCATGCAGAGGAGGGGAGACCCTCGGCCCCCTTACCTGTTGATGTAGGCTACTGTGACCGTGCTTTCTGTCTTGATGATAACATGGTACCCTAACAGTCACGACAGAAACTGCTTGAGTGCCAGGATGACAGCTTGCAGCTCCAGCATATTTATGTCAGAGACGCCCAATGACTGATATAACAGCTGTAGACTGTAGAGCCCTCAGCCTCAGGAGCTGACCCCACGAGTGAAGCCCAAATGGGTCTAGGCACACCCCGAAGGTCTGCTGTCAATTCAGGGTGAGGGACATGGAGGCTCTGTTGGACTCCACAGTCATGCCCAGAAATTATGTGATGTGGGAAGGCTGCACATGACATGAGCAGAGCTACATGGCTGCAAAACTGTCCTTTAGTGCAGCAGAAGGATACGGCCCGATGCAGTGGGAGAAACTCTCACTCACTGGGTTAACAGCCAGTCAGCCACAGAGAGGACCCACTAGCCACGTGAACACACTGACAGAGGTGTTCTGACTTTCATGCATGTTTCTCACCCAGCATGCTGGTGCTCTTGGCTTCTTGGTCTTATAGGGTGCAGATACTCTCTCAGCACAATTTACCACACTGCTGGGTGTTATATACACTAGTGTATTCAGCTTTGCTGTAATGTTTTGATTCTGGGTCTCATCATGATGCACTTTGCTGGTGTTTGTGATTATTGATTATTGAAGATTAAAGGCACAACTTCACAAATCTGAATACAAACACACACACAAAGAAGAAAAAAGGAGGGTGATGATGTTTCAGATTAATATTAATTGACAGATGCCTCAGCGTGTAGACAAGACTACATATGACATGTGAGTCTAGTGTAGTAGTCTAGTCTAGTCTCTATAAATGGCGGCGCGTGTAGACGCAGCGACCTCACGCTCTCCCGAAAATGCGATGTTTTGTTCGTCAAGTAAATGTCTTTCTGCAAGTGTTTCTCGCCAGTCCACGTCGGAATATGTGTACAGTCGTCAGGCTCTCTTACACATTCGGAGAAGCAAGATTTGCCAAGTTTTGAACACTAACGTTGAGATGCTAAGGGAGATAGGACTTCTGCGACAGCCTGCTAGCTGGCCTAGCAACTCACCGGACTCGCCTGCTAACCCTCCCCGGGCAAGGAGGCGTCGAAAGCGGTGCGCTAGGACAAGGAAGCGGGGCAAGCGCGGAGGTGTCCGAGTCAGGCTTGAGGCTAAGCCAACTCGCCCAGCCATACCATCGATCCTCTTAGCCAACGTACGATCTCTGGACAATAAAATGGACAACATACGACTTCTGAGATCAGCGAATCGCAAAGTAAGTGACTGTTGTGTGCTAGTTTTCACTGAGACATGGCTTAATGACAACATTCCGGACTCGGCCATACAACTGGAGCAGCTAGCATGCTACAGAGCCGACAGGGCTCTCGTAGACGGAGGTAAGACCCGAGGTGGCGGGGTCTGTGTTTACATCCGTGACGAGTGGTGTCGGGATGCCACTGTAGTACGCAAACACTGCTCATCACTGGCGGAGTTCATGATCGTGAAGTGTCGCCCTTTCTATTTGCCCAGGGAGGTAAGTTCGATCTTGTTGGTCGCTACCTATATACCTCCATCTAGCAACAACAGCGATAGAAATGCGGCGCTGAACGAACTGTATCAGGCCATCAGTGAGCAACAAACAGCACACCCAGACGGTTTCATCATCCTCGCAGGAGACTTTAATCATGCTGATCTTAAAACTGTTCTCCCAAAGTTTCATCAGCATGTACATTTTCCAACAAGGGGAGACAACATATTGGACTTGGTCTACACACAGGAAAAAGGAGCATACAAAGCCATCCCCCTCCCCCACATCGGCACCTCTGATCACCTCACTGTTATGCTAATGCCAGCATACAGACAGAGAGTGAAGGTCATCAAACCTGTTATGAAAGAGGTAAGAGTGTGGCCACAGGAGGCCACCTCTGCTCTTCAAGACTGCTTTGGGTCAACTGATTGGGACATATTCAAGGAAGCAGCCACCTACAATAACATCATAGACATCGAGGAGTACACAGACACGGTGAGCTCATACATCACCAAATGCATTGATGATGTAACACAGGTGAAAAGTATCACAACTCGAGCCAACCAGAAGCCATGGCTAACAGGAGATGTCCACAGGCTGCTGAAGGCCAGAGACAAGGCCTTCAGAGCTGGGGATGAAATAGGCCTGAGAACAGCGAGAGCCAACCTGTCCCGTGGCATCAGGAAAGCGAAACAGGACTACACACACAAGATAACCTCCCACTTCAATGATAGCAAGGATGCAAGAAGCCTATGGCAAGGCATCCAGGCTATTACAGACTACAAGCCTGTAGCGCGTAGCTGTGAGAGCGACACCACTCTGCTCAACAACCTGAACAGCTTCTTTGCACGATTTGAAGCACAGAACAACACACGCCCACAGAAAACACCACCACCTCCACACGACCAGCCTCTGTGCCTGTCTGCTGCCAGCGTGAAGAGGACACTCATCACCATCAACGCCCGGAAAGCAGCGGGTCCAGATAACATCCCTGGTAGTGTGCTGAAAGACTGCGCAGAGGAGCTGAAGAATGTCTTCACAGACATCTTTAACACCTCCCTGAGGCAAGCCACTGTCCCATCAAGACTGCCACCATCATACCTGTGCCAAAGAAACCATCCCCAGCCTGTTTCAATGACTACCGCCCCGTGGCACTGACACCCATTATTATGAAGTGCTTTGAACGACTAGTCATGTCACACATCAAATCCACCCTACCTCCCACCCTGGACCCACACCAGTTCGCATACAGAGCGAAACGATCCACAGAGGATGCAATCTGCTCTGCCCTCCACCCAGCCCTAACTCATCTGGACAAGAAAGACTCATATGTGAGAATGCTGTTCATAGACTTTAGCTCAGCATTCAACACCATAATACCACAACAACTCATCTGTAAACTGGACAGACTGGGCCTCAGCACCTCCCTCTGCAACTGGCTGCTGGATTTCCTCAGCCAGAGGCCTCAAGCGGTGCGTGTGGGCAACAAGGTCTCAAACAGCATCACCCTGAGCACGGGGGCTCCACAAGGCTGTGTGCTCAGTCCTCTGCTCTTCACCCTGTTGACACATGACTGCACACCAACCTACAGCTCCAACCACCTTGTGAAGTTTGCGGACGACACAACGCTGGTGGGGCTCATCACCAAGGGCGATGAGACCCACTACAGGAAAGAGGTTGAGCTCCTGACCACGTGGTGCAGAGACAACAACCTCCTGCTAAATGTCAGTAAGACCAAGGAGATTATTGTCAACTTCCAGAGAGGCCACACCTGTCACCCCCCATTGACCATCGACGGCGCTGCGGTGGAGAGGGTGAGCAGCACCAAGTTCCTGGGGGTGCACATCAGTGAGGACCTCTCTTGGACCACCAACACAGCATCACTGGCCAAGAAAGCACAACAGCGCCTCTACTTCCTGCGCAAACTCAAGCGGGCAAGTGCTCCACCACCCATCCTGACTACATTCTACAGAGGCACTATTGAAAGTATCCTCTCCAGCTGCATCACTGTGTGGGGCGGTAGCTGCACTGACTATAACAGAAAAGCTCTACAACGCATTGTGAGAACAGCTGAGAGGATAGTTGGTGTACCACTCCCCTCCCTGCAAGACATTTACACCACTCGCCTCACCCGCAAAGCCATCACAATTGTCAACGATGCAACCCACCCCGCGCACTGTCTGTTCAGCCTCCTGCCCTCTGGAAAGAGATACAGAAGTCTCCGCTCCCGCACTACCAGGCTCACCAACAGCTTCATCCACCAGGCTGTGAGACTGCTGAACTCTCTTCCCTCCCGGCTCCCAGCCAGCAGAATCACCAGATTGGCAGAAGTATAGTAGACAGATTGGACTCTACCCCCCCACACTCTCCAACAAGGAAACACTCTCTGAACCAAGAACTGAAAACATTCCTGACTTGCATTGCAATTGCACACACCTGCTGCTATATATATATTTTTTAGTATTCTTTTAGCACTATTTATATTATTATATTACTATTTATTATCTTATTGTTAGGGCTGTTTTTGTTTTTGTTGTGCATCTGCACCTTATTGTTGTCAATGCCTACGCATGGGACAGTGTGAAATGTAATTTCAATTCCTTTGTATGGCAAGTACATTTGAAGAAATTGACAAATAAAAGTATTCTATTCTATTCTATTCTATTCTATTCTATTCTATTCTAGTGGTTCCGGTCACCCTTTAATTCTTTTCTGACCCCCCTTCTCTGAGCAGACTGTGATGACTGCATGTGTGTAAAAGACTGTTGTAGGTTTATTTTTATCTGCTGAAAATCAGACACCACAAAATTTCTGTCTGGGCCTCCAAGAAAAGAGGAAATGCAGCCTGTGGTTTCAGCCTGAAGTCTAACGTTCATCTTCTTTAATCTCAACACAGCACAGTGGAAATGTGCAGGTATGACAATGTGTGAAAACAGGTTAAAAGTAGCTTTATTGTGGTGATGACACATGCTGGACTAAAGGATAAATAAAGCATGTGGGCATCAAGAGAAACGGTGAAAAGCTTGTTTCTCACGCTCATGTCTTTAAGAGTCTCTGCATGGACGTGCTGTAAATGTTCATTTATCTCTGAGATAAATAAAATCATCCATCACTCTCTCTGTCCACAACATCATATACAGACATGTTTTTCTTCTTACTGCAACTTCCAAACAGGCCAGTTCCTCACAGTATAACACAAAACTCCAAAGTATAATCACTGCTTTGTAACCAGCAGAGGAGCCAGTAAATCATCTATACCTACTGATACTAATGTGTCTGTTTGGCTGCTGTTACAGAAATGGTTCCTACACCTGTGATGATGACGTCAGTGTTTGACTCCAAACTGTCTGCTGGACTCTGCAGTATCACAGAGACTTGCTGTCTTCAAGCCTCATAACATATTGATATGTACTGAAACTTTTGCACTTATGTTAACATATAAACTGCAAATAACATAAAAACATGAAGTAACATCTTAATGTATTTTACCTTTCCCACAGAAAAGTGGAGGGAAAGAGAAACACACCTGCTGTTAAACAATCTAAAACACTTCGATATCGACATGTTTGTGAGTGTGTGTAGATGATACTGCAACAAACCTTAATCAAAGGTTATCTTTGTAAGAAAGTGTTTGACAGAATAAGGATAGATGCTGTGTTTGCAGGCTTTAACTATTACTAATATTATAGACTGTATATTGAGAATGAGAAGTGAGAAACTGAGGTACACCTTATGCTCATATGGAGGGGATTAGCCAATCACAAAGTTACCACACCTTAAAGCATTCACTCCTGTGTTGTCCTTTTGGACTCTAATGTGGGCGGAGCCTATAGTAGCTTTCATAGTGTGAAAGATGAGGTCCAACTAGACAGGTTATGGAGAGACAGACAACCATTCATGTTCACATTCACACCTGCAGGCAATCACCTGAATCACCAGTTAACATAATAATATATGACTTTGGAGAGAACCCAGACAGGTGGAGGGAGAAGATGCAAACTTCACACAAACAGCCCAGCTGGTGGATTCTAACAGGAAACTTTCTTCCTGTGAGGCAACAGTATGAACCACAGTCATTCAGCTCATGGTGGTCTAAGAAGTTTGGAAGGAAAGTGACTAAACTTCTTTACATTTCTGGAAGACGTGTCACCTCTCATCTAAGAGGCTCTTTGACTTCTAAAAATAAAACAGTAAAGAGTCTCAGGTATTTTAACCTCAGTGAGGGTTTTACTTTAAGTGGGTCAAAGACCCACAATTAATCATGACATCACATGGGCCAAGCTGTGAAAAAAGGTGTGGGTCATTATAGACCTATAAGTTTTTGGACTTAAAAAACACATTCATGAATCAAACCTAATCAGTGCTCTGTGTTTGGCTTATTTAGTGATTCAAAAATACAAAAGAGTGGCAGCACAAATAAAAGTTTACAGTTTGACTGTTGTTTTAGGTTCAGTGCTGCCATCTTGGATTGCTAACTCACAGTCTGTGTGTCTGCTCAGACTTTCCAAGCAGTAAATGTGAGTTTAGTTCCACAAAAAAACTTTTCGACTGGTAACTCAGAATTTCCAACTTCTGTCTTATTCAAAAATTATCACCAGAGATTTGGGGTAAGAACACTGTGAGACCTTTCCTCCCCCCATCATGTGACCTACTGAGGTCACCTGAGGAAAGCACCATGGAGGGGTTGTGGCACAAGGAAGGGATCTCAAAACTACATTGTAGGTGACTGACAGCTGATGCCATAAGGCTCCACCTCTGGTCATCCACAGTGGACATAGATGTACTTTTTCACTCCTCTTTCAAACCGTCAGTATTTTCTGTTCAAAATGTGAACACTGGCACCTTTAAATGAGTGATATTTGATATGATATTGGAAGTAGATGAAACCAAATAAATATTTGGAGATCATTGTCTGTGCATAATCCTGGAGAGTGAGTGAGTGTGGTGGCCAGAAACTGAGAACAACACATTTTGGGAAAACAGCATTCATGTATCGCACAATAAATGTCTGTGGATGTTCAGAAACATTTGCTGATAAGATGACTCGAGATAAAATATTTCAGCTTTATGATGACCACACAGGACACTGCACAAATCACATAAAAGAATAAAAATAAATAATAATAAAACATGACTATGGCCTGGTAAATATGTCACCTGACCTGAAACAACAGAAGGTAAGAAGCAAACACAAGAAGCAAGCCTGCATGTTTGCAGTGGACAGGAAATGTGAACACGTCACACAACTGCTGTGGTCAAAGCTACAGGAGCTGTTTGAGGTTTGTATAAAAGGAAAGGAAGCACAGAGAGGCCACAGTCAGAAGAAACACTCTGGTCTTATCTGTATTAAATGCAGCTTCTCTTTTTATTATTGATGTAAAGTCAAAGTGTTTGAGATCAGCTGAGGATCAGAGTGCAGCAGGGCTGGATGTGAGGATGGGGCACTCTTTGCTCTGCATGACGGGGTTATTGTGTAAGTACATTTGTGACATTGTTTGAATGGCACTGATTAATGAAAGTGTTTCTCATGTGTGAGAATTAGAGTGTATCACTGGTTTGAAGTGTTTATGTGAGAGTTTGAACAAAGCATATTTGTGATGTTTATGATAGTTACAGACAAATGTTGGCTGGTTCCTTGGTTCAGTTTAGTCTGGAGTATCGTGTTGGATACATCGCTGCTTGTTGCACTTGACTCATTGTTGTGTACAAGTTCATATATTCATGTTTTTTTAAACTTGTTACTAGATTATAGTTAATTTGCATAGAAATATTTTGATGAGCAGTAACTGTGTCATGTGAAAATTAATCTTTAAAAAATTACTTTAGTTGATCTTGATTTTGATTTTCTGTCAGTTTGACCCTGATGATGTTTAATCTTTACTTTAGTGCTCGGTTCTCTCTTCTACATTAATGCTGAAGGTGAGAAATGGTTCTTTGTTTTCTTCACATTGATATAATATGTATAATTTTAATCTGATATTTTATATTTCATGCACCATTTTAAATCACATTCTGTTTCTCTGTTTGTGCATCGTTTTATTTAAGATACTAAATGGGTTTATAAACAGTGAGTGAGTTAAATCCTGCAGGTCTGTGCAGTCACTCTGTGGTTTTACTCAGAATATTAATTAACTGCTTTAATTTGTTTCATAAAAACACATCTTATTATTTTCAAGTCCAAATGTCACCAGGATGCAGTAAATCTTTTGACTCTTAACAGCAGCAATAAAAATCAGTTCAGCTTCAAAATGACTTTATGCTTCCATCAATCTCTAACTTGATGTGTTTATGTGAACAGTTCCCAATAAGCCCACCGTGATCCTCGAACCATCCTGGCCTCAGATATACAGCAGTGAGACAGTCGCTGTCAGATGTGGAGGAAGTCAGTCGCTGTTTGTATGGACAGAAGCCACATTAATCAGACCTCGAACATCTGAATACAGAATCAGCAGAGCTACTGAGTCTGACAGTGGAGGATACAGCTGCTGCACCATGACTCTTTCAGTCTGCAGTGACATCATCACACTGACTGTATCATGTAAGTTGGACACATTTCATTGAGTCATATTGTTCTTTGTTTTAGTTTAGTAACAAAATCAGAGAAAATCGTAAAAAACATTAAACACAGATGTGATGATCTCAGTTTCTTCAGTACCTGCACATGTGTAGTTTCCACCACTGCAGCTCAGAATTATGACACAATTATTTTGTTTTTATAATTTATTTGAAGTTGTTGAACAAACATGATCAATAAATACAGAATGAGCAGAGCTGCTGTCTGACGATGGAAATACAGATGCTGAAAAAAGAAAAGGCTGATCATCAACAGAGAAGAGTTCTGTTATCACATCACAGCCCTGGTTGGGGTCGGGGATAGCATACAGTATGAAAAACATCTGTGTGAATTATGAATGATAAATGCTGCTGACTGTGCACTGGTTATGCAACTTTATGCATATATATTTATGTGATCATGATCCTTAAAACAAACATTTAAATAAAAAACAGATTAACAAAAAATCTGATAATAAGAGCGACCACAATCAACTGGCCTCAGATCAGCTAACAGTGTATAGTTCACCTGTCTCTGCATTTAGGAGTACAGTTTGGTGGCAGAGCATAAAAACAGTCTCACCTGATTCTTGATTCACTCTGATAAAGTTTTCATCATGTTATATACATCCAGTGTTAGCTCCTGGCTCTCTAGCTGGCTAACAGTTAGCTGAGATACCTGTGCTGTCCTCATGTGTGCTGCTGCCAGTTGTTGATTCTCATCAAATTTGCTTTGAAGACACTTTTTTTTTCTTGTGCTGTTTGTGCCTGTTTGCATCAAGTGTGATGATCACACTGAGATCAGGGACCGACCTACCTGAGAAACCTGAGATCTATTATTGAACTCCATCCATCTTCTTAACCCATCATCCAGGGTCGTGACCTATTAAGCACTTACTGAATTAAAAAAATACATAAATTGTAAATTAATAAAAATAAATTGATTTTTTTAAAATTACTATTGAGCTTTTATGTTGAAATCTTTATTTGTTATATAGCAAAGTTTTTCCTGAAGCAACTGACAGTCTGATGTTTGTCTTTCCTGTAACATCAACAGCAAGTAAACCCAGAGCCACACTGAGAGCACAAAGTTCAGTCATACCAGCAGGGGGCAGTGTGACACTGAGCTGCTCTGTGGAGGGCTCTGCTGGCTGGAAGTTTGACTGGTTCAGACGTGATTCAGAGTTTTCTGGAGCTCAGAAAATAGGAGCTGGAACATCAGAGCACACGATCAGTATTTCAGAAGGAGGCATCTATTACTGCAGAGGAGGGAGAGGAGATCCAGTTTTCTCCACAGAGGACAGTGCTGCAGTTACAATTCAGAAACAAGGTGAGGGTGAAATTTTGTTGTGAAATAAAACGAAACATCATGATTAAACTGAAGTAACAATTAATTTATGATTTTTTTCAGTTTAATATTTGTGTTTATTTGTTTGTTAGGGAAAGTTTGGGCTGCTGTGAAACTGCAGCACAGCTGGTCTCAGATATTCACTGGTGAGACAATCACTCTCAGATGTGAGATTCAGGGAGGTGAAGGAAAGGTGTGGAAATATGAATGGACAGCACCCAACACAAACAGCCCTCCAACATCCAGTGAATACAGGATCAGCAGAGTTTCAGTGTCCCACAGTGGAGACTACAGATGTCGGGGTAGCAGTGACTATCTCTTAACAGGATGGAGTGATGCCTTCAGACTGACAGTTTCATGTGAGTTGGACCATGATTCATGCTGACATTTAATGTTTTCATGTTTACATCTGTCTTAACAGGAAAACTCCAACAATGATCCAGCTGTCTGCAGGCAGCTCAGGACAACAGTTTTTCTCACTGTGCAAACAGAAAGGAGAGACACCATGGAGGCTCTTAAAATATCAGCAGTTTAAAGAGGAATGTACAGAGATGACAGTTTGATAAGAGGATGATAAATCAGTGAAATCTTTAGTCTGTTAAACAGTCTAATGTGTCACATGCAGGGAAACTAATTAATTTTTGTGTTTGTAGATAAATTACTCTGTGAATGTTTAAAGTGTGATTATTTCTGTAAGAAATGTATTCATGTTGATGATTTAATTTGTTTAATGGTTTTGTTTCTTCAACAGCAAGTAAACCCAGAGCCACACTGACAGTACAAAGTTCAGTCATACCAGCAGGGGGCAGTGTGACACTGAGCTGCTCTGTGGAGGGCTCTGCTGGCTGGAAGTTTGACTGGTTCAGACGTGCTTCAGTCTCTTCTAAAGCTCAGCTCATGAGAGGAAATGAAGCAAACAGTGTCTCACAAGGAGGTCTGTACCACTGCAGAGGAGGGAGAGGAGATCCAGTTTACTACACAGAGGACAGCAGTGACGTCACAGTTGTGGAAACTTGTGAGTTTTAAACTTTCTGTTATTTAAGTTTCTCATGTGTTTCATACAAATGTAAAAATAAACATTGTGGCATCAACTCCAAAAAAACCTGCATATTTATAGCTCATTAGCTGCTGTTAGTCTTTAAATTGTGTTTTATTAAATATTTTTGGCCTCTCTCTTTAAATGCTTCTTCACCTTAAACTGACTTTAAGTGGACATGAAAGACTGTGTATTAAGCCATAGAGCCATTAAACAAACAAACAAACAAACAAAAATAAAGGTTAATCCTGAACATGTTGTCATCCGAGGTCATCAACAGCTCAGCTAACATCAGATCAGATCAGGGTCGGTAACCCGCGGCTCTTCCGCCCCTCAGCTGTGGCTCCCGCAAGCTTTGGGTGAAAAAATGAAAAATAAAAGTCCCACACAACATCCCCAACATCTGCAGGAGGAAGTTTACAGAGTGAGAAAAAGAAAAGTGTGTTTATAGCAGCAGCTACTGCAGCCAGAGAGAGTCTGACAGGCCCAGCTGTGAGCCACATGTTAGCATCCAGCTGTTCACTGTGTTCACCGCCTCCAGAGGAAGAAAGTGTGCTGCTGTGACCTTCCCACGCCTCTCTCCATCTCTGCACTTTGCCATAAGTTGACCCAGAGCAGAAAGCTAGTTAGCAGCTACGAGCCAAACTCAGAACACGGAGCATCAGCCAGAGGTCTCCGTGGGTCAGAGCCGTGGATCTGGAGATAAACCTGCCGTTCTGACACTCATGTCAACACGACAAAGTCTGCTTTCCATAAGGAGACAAATTTGTGTTGAAAGTATTACAAACACACACGACATGATCAACAAGCAATGATTTGTGGCTTGAAAGCAGCTCACATTTGTGGATCTGTGTGAAGCTGGCAGTTAAATTAGACTCAAAACCCCACGTGGGCACGAGACGTGATCTGTGCGTGTCAGGTGATTCGTCCACATGTATTTAAGGTGTTGTGAGCTGTGTATTATCACCAGATCTGCTGTTATTGTGCAATAAATATCTTTATGTTTTCGACCCTGAGCTGATGTATTTTATACTCAGGGCTGCCCGTGGCTGCATGAAAACAACAGAAGATGATCGCTCATTGAAATGGACTGAAGACATAATTATATACAAAGAGTTTTCATGATTATTCTTCTTATTTTACAATTATTGGACCACAGCTACATTTTATTTACTTATTCTGAACTCAAACAGACCTGCAGAATGATGCTTTATTTAAAGTAGGCCTGCACAGGCCTGTGCTGTTTTTCTCCTCTTTAAAGTTTTTGTTAAAAAGTTCTTAAAAGGTAAAAAAGCTCTTCTTCTTATTAAGACATCTTGTATTGTATTAAGTATATTTATTATCATCTCTGAATTATGGACGATGAATTTTAAAGAAAGAAATCTGAAAAACAATCTGGACGTTAAAATTTGTGCCTCAATGATCAGCAGTTACTCAGGTTTGTGTCGACACATTTGTACAATAGTTTGTGTGAACTGGAGACCTGAAAAGTTGCACACAAATCACTGCACACATCTGTAAATCTTACTTTCTGCTTGTGAATCATATTATACACAGTTGCACCACTTTCAAGGTAAATTTGTTGCCATAAAAACAAGGATATACTGTCCACCTTCACTCCCTGTCTCTGTAGCTGTAAGTGGTTCTTCAAAGGGAAAATGCAGCTGTTAGCTGTAATGTTAGGATTTGTAGATCACTTTATAAATGTGGAGTGTGTGGAGAACAGGCTGTGTGAGTCAGATACACCAGTGGGCCACCACACACGTGTACCACACATTAAATAAATGTAAACACTGATTTTTAAATCCAACTTCATTTAAAGTCAAAGTGTCACCAGGATGCAGTAAATCTTTCTCCTCTGAACAACAGCAAAAAGAAAGTCAGGCTTCAAAATGACTTCATGTTTCTATTTGTCTCTAACTGGATATTTTTCTGTGAACAGTTCCCAGTAAGCCCACTGTGACCCTGCAGCCATCCTGGACTCAGATATACAGCGGTGAGACAGTCACTGTCAGATGTGAGATTCAGGGAGGTGAAGGAGCTCAGTGGACGTATGAATGGAGAGCAGCCAAGTTAAACACACCTCCAACATCCAATGAATACAGAATCATCAGAGCTACTGAGTCTGACAGTGGAGGATACAGCTGCCGGGGCAGAAGGGACTATTTCTTCTCAGAGTGGAGTGATATCATCACACTGACTGTATCATGTAAGATCTTTCATCCAGATTATTTCAAATTACTTATTGTGTTAATCTAACCTTTAATTGGGAAAATTAATCATCTGCCTATTAAATAAAATCACAAATCAGATGTTAATTTATTTATTTTTTATTCTAGTAAACTTTCAAACATGATAACAGACAGTTTGTGTTTATATTACAAAACGTATCATTTAACCATTTGTGGACAGGCTGCAGTCTTCAGTGTCCATGAACAGCATCAACATGCTGGTTCAGACGTTTCTTCTCAGGGTAGAAATTATTTCTTTTCTTCTTGTATAAAAATATTTTTAATGTTAGTTTTAATTCAAAATTAATGGTTAAAAACATGTAACACATGTGAACATCATAGAAAAAGCAAGTGAATGTTTCAGTTCAACAAGCGCTCCAGTCAGACAGTAAACTTCAGTAACACTGTGCAGTTATGAAACTTTAATCTGAGTCAAACTGATTTAATCAGCATTAAATAAATCAATGAAATAAACATCACCCCACAGATACAACCTCAGTGAATTATGTCCAGTGTTCACTCAGTGTGGGTGTTAAACTGTGTGACCGGAGTCGTGCTTTGTGGCATCGAGAGCTAACAGCTAACAGTTAGCCAAGCTAACATTGAAGCACTTTTGCAAATAGGCTCGAACAAACTGAGTATGGATTAAAAAAGTACACTTGGTGACAGACAAACAGGGTATTTTAAAACTTTACTTATACTCTATACCACTATAATTGCTGCTTGTGAATTGAAATGCATTCTGGGATACCTGGCTGCCCCACGTCCACAGTACCACCAGTTCATCGCAGTCCATTTTCTAGTATTGATCTGTGCTGACTTACTCTACATGGTAACCAATCAGATGTTAGACGAGCTGCAGTGGCAGCGTTAAACAAGACCCTCCACAGGTTGATCACATTTTGGCAAGTTTGGTCTCATGAGGAACACAAACTCCATCTTTAGCTGAATTAAACTCAAAGGACTCCTGTGTGGTTTTATTTTATTGGAGACTTCCTTGGAGTCTGTCAGCCTCTCTGATTGTTCAGTTTTCCTCTGTAAATAAGGTGTTTACATTATTCAAAATTACATTTAAGATCATAGAAAACTACATGAACTTGATGTTGGAACCATGTCAGCGATGGTCACGGTGCTCGAACAATAACAGACACCGTTCAGTGTAGTGTGATTTTAGACTATTATTAAAGGGAAATGTAGAGAGGACACAAACAAACTGACCATGGATTAAACATGGATAAAGTACTTTGTATTTGTGACATTTGTCTTTGAATAGATGAAGAATAAATCAGAGGGAATCTGTAGTGTAGTTGTGCATGAAGACAGTCTAATGTGTCACATGCAGGTAAATGTTTTCTGTTTGGTGCTAGAAGCTAAATGACTGAGTGAATGTGTAAAGTTTGATCATTACTATTAAGCACTTACTGAAAAAAACAACAAATTGCATATTTCTAAAATGATTCTTGAATTTTTTACTTTCTCTTTAAAATCTTTATTTATTGTAACAAAGTTTTTCGTGAAGTAACTGACAATCTGATGTTTGTCTTTCCTGTAACATCAACAGCAAGTAAACCCAGAGCCACACTGACAGCACAAAGTTCAGTCATACCAGCAGGGGGCAGTGTGACACTGAGCTGCTCTGTGGAGGGCTCTGCTGGCTGGAAGTTTGACTGGTTCAGACGTGATTCAGTCTCTTCTAAAGCTCAGCTCATGAGAGGAAATGAAGCAAACAGAGTTATTAGTGTCTCACAAGGAGGTCTGTACCACTGCAGAGGAGGGAGAGGAGATCGAGTTTACTACACAGAGGACAGCAGTGACGTCACAGTTACAGAAACGTGTGAGATTAATAATTTTATTTCTGCCAAACTGAGAGATGTCATTTTGTGTTCTGTGCTAACAATTTCATTCAACAACTGTGAGTTTATTAACCCTGAAATGAGAGACAACTCCTGACAAATAGAAGAATTTATTCTGTCTTATTTTTTTTATCTTCATGTTTCTTTTTGTGTCTAACTGGATATTTTTCTGTGAACAGTTCCCAGTAAGCCCACTGTGACCCTGCAGCCATCCTGGACTCAGATATACAGCGGTGAGACAGTCACTGTCAGATGTGAGATTCAGGGAGGTGAAGGAGCTCAGTGGACGTATGAATGGAGAGCAGCCAAGTTAAACACACCTCCAACATCCAATGAATACAGAATCATCAGAGCTACTGAGTCTGACAGTGGAGGATACAGCTGCCGGGGCAGAAGGGACTATTTCTTCTCAGAGTGGAGTGATATCATCACACTGACTGTATCATGTAAGATCTTTCATCCAGAGTATCTAAATAAGGAAAAAGCACTTCTTCTTTCTTACAGCTTTATAACTGTCTTTCATGTTGGTCAGTAAAATGTTTAGTTTTTATTCCAACAACAAAAACCTGAACAGCAGCTTTTTATTCACAGTGAAGAGAACAAAACATATGAGAGTAACTTCTCTGCTGTGCAGCTCTAATACATGAAAGATGAAATGCAGAACAAATGCTGAATCTGTCTCAGCTGCTCCACCACATCCACTAAGAAACATTAAATCCACTGATTGTTCCTCATGTGTGTTTTTAACTTAGAAATGCAGCAAATTAAATATGAAAGATTAGTGTTGTGTTTGTGTGATAGTTGTACAGTTTGTTGTAGCTTCACCATTAAAGTTATGTGATATTTATTATTTCCATATTTCCACCAAGTTATTTCAACTGGTTTGATTCAGTCATTGACTTTTGTTCTTTCTCTAAACTGAACTGCAGATAAACCAAAGGCCAAACTGAGAGCTGATAACACAGCTGTTCCAGTAGGGGGCAGTGTGACCCTGACCTGCTCTGTGAACCCATCATCATCATCTGGATGGAAATACTACTGGTACAGAGATGAGAAATCCTCTGAAGCCCTGACCACACAAGATGCAGTTTTCCACTCAAATGGACAAATCAGTGTCTCACAGGAAGGACTCTACAGGTGCAGAGGAGGAAGAGGAAACCCAGTTTACTACACAGAGGACAGCCAGTCAGTCAGGATTGGGAAAACTGGTCAGTTTAACATGAAGTCAGATAAATTCCTGATTAAGGAGGAAGATGAAGAACAAAAGGCATTAACATTTTTGACATTCATGTGTTTTTATTGTACTTTCTTGAACAGTAACAGCCTCAAACAGGCCTGTTGTGACTCTGTATCCAAACTGGTCTGAGATATACAGAGGAGAGACGATCACTGTCAGATGTGAGATCCATGGAGGAGACACTGAGTGGGATTATGAGTGGGAAACAAACAGCAGGATAAAAGCTCCAAATCAAAATGAATACAGGATTAGATCTGCTTCATCATCCAACAGTGGAAACTATCGCTGTAAGGGCAGAATGAAAAGTTCACAGCATAAAACAACAGAGTGGAGTGATTCAGTCACACTGACAGTTTCTGACAGTAAGTAGAGTCATTGTTCATTTAACCTGGAAATAGAAACAGTTTGTAAAAATGTGTTTTTATTAGTACATGTTGAGATATTTGACATGTTTAGATAGTCTCACTCTGAAAGTTCATCATAAATATTTGTGAGTCAACATTTTAGTGACATTGAATTCAGAGTTAAGAGACGAAAGATTGAGAGCAAATCTTTGTTGAACAGATGAACCCCGTCCTGTCCTCACTGTGTCTCCATCATGGCTGAGTCCTGGAGCCTCAGTAACTCTGAACTGTGAGGTTGAACATCCGTCTGCAGGATGGAGCTTCTACTGGTATAAAGCTGTTCCTGATCTATCAGAGGAATCCTCCAGTTATGAGCTGCTACCTGATGGCAGTGGGACTGCACAGGACTCCTACATCATTCATGGACAGACACACACAGCAGGATATGTGTGCAGAGCTGGAAGAGGAGACCCAGAGTATCACACTGATCACAGTCAACCAAAGTTTGTTTGGTCTGCAGGTCAGTTTGAGGAATTTTAATCTTCATGTTGATAATTTGAAAGTCTGTAAATCTGGCTGCATGACTATCAGGACTCCTGTGAACCACACAGAAGTCAAATGTATATTTCCACTGTGATATTTTTAATGCTAACATCTGTGAGCTTTGTCTCTTCACTGCATGTTGTTTCCAGATGTTCATTCAGCAGCGTCTCTCACAGTGAGTCCTGACAGAGTGCAACACTTCACCTCTGACTCTGTCTCACTGACCTGTGAGGGAAACTTCACTGAGTGGAGAGTGAGGAAGTTCTCTGAGGACGGCCGACTCTCTGACTGTAGGAGAATGACTGGATCCACATGTGACATCAACACATCAAAGTCAGATACTGCAGTGTACTGGTGTGAGTCTGGATCAGGAGAGTTCAGCAGTGCAGTCAACATCACTGTACAGAGTATGTTATTATACATTTACTACTTGGATTTGAATGATTTAGACGTCACATGAACATTTGTCCCAGCTTTGCTGTATGTGAAGTCATTTCATGTGGGAAAAATAAAACACATACAGCAGTTTTTAAATACACAAGATCAGATCTTCATGATGAAAAACATTTGTACAATCTGTTCTTATTATTGTTTGTCAGCTCTTTCTAAAAGTGTGCAGCTGCTGATGTGACTGAAACAATTGTGTGTGATTGTGTCACAGATGATGGTAATGGTCCTATCCTGGTGAGTCCTGTTCATCCTGTGACTGAGGGAGCTTCTGTTAGTCTGAGCTGCAGTTTGAGAACACAAAAAATACTTTCCAATGTGTTTTTCTATCACAATGACAAACTTCTTCAAAATGATCCCCGAGGGGAGCTGAAGATCTCTGCAGTGTCAAAGTCTGATGAAGGTTTCTACAAGTGTCAGTACTCAGGAAGAGAGTCAGCACAGAGCTGGATGTCAGTTAAAGGTGAGCAGGATCAAAACATCTGATGGAGTTTTCTAAACACGTCTGATGACTGAGAATGAACATTAGATTGTCTGATTTAAGTCTCAAAGTCACTTGGCTCTATTTTATAAATGCATTTATTTATAAGATTATAATTTATTAATAATTAATTTCTGTTTTGTGTCACAGTAACTGTGTCAGGAGCTGACAGCTCTTCGTCTCCTGTGTGGTTGATGGTTGGACTGGTTTGTGGAGTCTCTCTCATTATTATTCTCCTGCTCTTGTTGTATCGCTGCAGACAGTCCAAGTGTAAGAGCCTCTTTCCTGTTTTTATTATTATTCATATTACATTAGGAATCTTTCAGGGTTACTAAACTAAATGACGACTTTATTGCAGAAATTAAACTCAGTACAAATCCAAATTTGAATAAAAGTTGGAAACCACATTTCTACAATTCTTAGGAAAACAAACTATGAGGAAGGATGTGACAAAGCAAAGGAAAACTGAGGCAGTTTATAAAACACATGATAATGAGATGATGAGTAACAGGTGTGAACTCAGCTGGTGATAACTAACGCCTCTTTTCCATTAGTAATTACTCAGATCGACTGGTTTTCTATCACGCTCAAGTACCACCTAATGTGTGTGGTCATCGTCATAGTGACGTGGTCGAGCACCCCATGACTTAATTTGTATTTGTCACAAATGATACAACAAAGGTGAACATCACGGCGATGATATACCTGCTGCTCGGTCATCTTTCTATAGACTCGGGGGCCACGGTGTTGCTTGTGTAGCCATTTCTGGGTTGCCAGGTTTCAAAAATGGCTTTTTTGTTTTTTATCAACAAGACGCTCTCATAACTCATCGAGTGATGCCACTGACCAGTCAATCGGTGGCATGTACTCTATTGACGTCACATTTTGGGATCACCTCGGATCACTTGGAACTCCGGCTGAGTAAATACTAAAATAGTACTACTGGATCTGATGGAATCAGAACTATCTGATGGAAAACCCTGAAAACCGTGTTTTAGTTACTAATGGAAAACATGTTAACAGAATGACACAAGATACAGGGGAGAATAAACCGATCTTTATTATCATTATTAATATTGACTCTTCATTCAGTCTCCATTGACAGGAACATTTCTTAGGTTCAGTTTCATCCAAATAACCAACTGACTACATGCACAAAAGATCAGAAACAAACAGGATTTTACAACCTGATTGTATCTTTAACTCGACTGAAAGAATCCACAAATGTTGTTGTTTCATATCAGAACAACACAAACAGTAACACCATGGTGGGTTCATGCTCTGAAAATATCTGATAGTCCTGTTGTTGACTTAAACACAACTAATGAAACTCTGTAAAAGGTTTTTCTGTTTTTTCATTTATCTTTGAAAAATCTGTCATGTTGTTTTTCATGTGTGAGCCACTGAAACACTGGTGCAGTACATCATGTGAAAAGCACAGAGCAGCTAGAGATGAAACAGTCTTTTAATTTAAGGTAACTGGCACCATGTCATTGGTTTACAATTGTGTAACTAAAATATGAACATTTCAGGTGCAGATAAACCTCCAGATGTCATTTACTCTAATATTGAACTGGAAAACTTTGGAAATAAGTGTGAGTACACAAAACATATACAATGTAGAAGAAAAGCCTGGAAAGTTTTTGAAACGTTTAAAAATGTATTAAATGTTTTTCTTTTGTGGATTCGATCATCTTCACAGGGAAGCATCATAAAGCAGAGCAGAGTGCTGTTTACTCTGAGGTGAAGACGGGAGCTGCAGGTACAGTCACAACAGTCTCATTCAGTGTTTGTACTTGAACGTGTCATCACATCATTATATTGCAGGTAATTATAGGTCAACATGGAGTTTAGTTATTCACTTACTAATCAGTGTTTCAGCTTTGCTGAATCACAGCATCCACAGATTCTGACCCAGACCTCAATCACAAAACACACACATGCAAAGCTGAAGTGTCACAGGCAACAAATGATTTCACTCTTATATCCTTCACTGTAGTTGTAAAAAGTTTAAAGTCCATATGTATCCAACATGTTTGTATCATATCTGTGCTGAACAAATGTGTCCTGAGCTCTGACGTCTCTTTTAGAGGACAGTCTGATGTATGCTGAGGTCAAACAGCCCAAAAAAGAAAAAGCCAAGAAAAACAAAGGTGAGCAAAGTCTGCCATCATCTCCACTGAATATTGTTCATCATGTTTATCTGCTCTTAAAATGTAAATCTGTTTATATTAATATTTGTATTTAGGGCTTCATGCGTACTAATTACTTGGTTAATAAAATCTAGTTCTATCTTTGCATTAGTGGAGACATCCAGTTTCCTCCTGGTTAATGATATTATTGTTTTCAATGATCTTCTCTTCATTCACAGGAAAATCAAGTCCTGCAGCTGATGCAGCAGTTTATTCTGAAGTCATATCAGGAAGCTCTCTCAGTAATTCTGCTGCCATGCAGGCTGATTTATTCTTCACATTATTAAATGTCTTCAGCTCATAATATCTTTACATGTTGGAAATCACTTTGTCTCTTTGTGCTTGTCTTACAGGTCAGTGAGGAGAGCTGTAGCAGCAAAGCCAAGAAGAAGCTTTTTATGAAGCCACTCTTGCTCCTCTGCTGCCCAAATATCAGACATGCTCAGCTTTATGTGCAGTTACAATATTAAATCCTAATATCAGACATATTGCTCTCTTATAGCATAAAACAAATGTAGGTGTATTCGTGCTCTTTATATTCAGTTATTTGTATAAAGATTTTGTAATAAACCTTGAATGTATCTAACATGTTCCAACAGCAGTGTGAAATATGTGATCTTTAGTATCTGACAGCACAACTTAAAGTCAGTGTTTGCAGTGTTTCACAAGTAAATACTGATATGGGCAACAACAAATACTTTAACTGTGTTTGTCTAAAGATCTCGTACATTATATAAATAAGAATTATTTCTTAAATGTGCATATATGTATATTATTGTTTCTGATCATTCTGTGCTTTTGTAGTTTGAAGGAGAAATAAAATCTTTTCACATTTGAACATTTTATCTTTGATTTTTGTTTCCTGTATGAGATTATTCACAAAGTAACAAAACAACCACTTAAACAGTTTGTAATGGTGTTGCCATGGAAACCTGAAATAAACAGATGCATTATTTGCAAAGCGGTCACTAACAGTTCAGAGCATGACAGCAGTCTGCATGTATCTGACACAGAGGACTGAAGTAGAACATTTACAGAGAGAAGCTCTCTGTGTGCTGCTGTCACAGGATGCAGTTAAAGGAAAAGATAACTTGTACATGTGGTAAATCTCATATGAAAGATGGAGACAGAACATCACAGAGAACTAAGCTCTGCATCAACCATGGTCAGCATGACTGAAAGAAGTAGAAGGATTAAACCTTTCCATTACACTCCCTTTTGATCATTAACTGATCGCACAAGAATTTAAAAATATGACACAAACACAAACATTTAGTCACAGTAAGGTGGAGGTACAGGTCAGGCTCCTGCTCAGTCAGGTAAACTAAACCAGCTGGGTTGAGCTAGCTCAGTGTTTTCCCCTGAAGTCAGCATGATGGTGATAAACACTGCTGGTCATATGCTCTAACACCTCAGTATGTGCTGTGGATGGTTTTCTCTCTTCACTAGCAATCATGACCTTGTCCTATAAAGTAGGTGAACAACTATAACTACACTGGTGACTGTTTTTATTTCTTCTATTTTCTTTTTGTCTGAAAGAGAAAACAAAGAGGTCATCAGTGCAACTCTGAGTATCTGTATTTCTATCCTGTAACTGTCAAGATGCAAGTTATTATACATGTGTATGTAAATGCATCAATAACAGTTACCAGGGTGCCGCCTGGTGGCATTACCTGAATATGCTCTCCATTGTCTATTCTATTCTATTCTCCACATCAGAAAGCCTAGTTATTCTATTTTCAATTCATTGCTACCTCCCCATGCAGGAGACTCTGACAGCACTGAGCAGCTCCTTCAGTGGCAGGCTGCAGCACCCACGGTGTGGGATGGAGAGATTTCGCAGGTCTTTCCTCCCCACTGCTGTCAGACTCCACAACAAAGACTTTTGCAGCTGATCAAACACACACATGTGCAATAAGACTAAGTGCAATACTGTTTTCTGACAAAGTTATATTTTTACTCAGTTGTATATAGCATTTGTATTCTATTTTTATCCTATTATACATTTTATATTATTTTATTCTATTCAATTCTGTACAGTTGTGTACAGTATATTATTCTTATTGTTTTCCAGTGTTCTCTAATTGCTAATTAACTTTGCACTGTCCACTCTCTGCTGTGACATGCAAACATGTAAAACCTGAATCAGGGAGAGCAGCAGCAACAGAACAGAATCAGTGAGCAGCTGTGACATCGACTGAGTCAGAAACAACATGAACAACATGGATTCATGCTAATTATCCTCCTTCTGTTGTTGTGTGGCTACAGAAAGGGTGAAACGTTTCTTATTGATTATTGGCTGAAAGTGATTCATAATTTCTAACGTTGTGACACAACATGTTAAATAAACTGTGTACAAAGCACCATCACAAGTTTAATCATTTGTACTGATCCGTGTTTTGACAGGTTATTGCAACACACATCTCATCAGACAGCAGCCCCACATCTTCAGCACCTTTAAGTCTTTGTCAGTTTTTCAGTTGTATGTGTTCTGTTTTTTGTTTCAGGTCCATAACAAGTCATGGCCAACATGCAGCTTTAACACAATCTTACCTTTTGTGTATTTTAGTAATTTTATTTTCTTTCATCTCCTTTATTTAAACGTTGTTTTCAAGCTCTGAATCAGCAGACATGGCTTTAAGGTTCAGATTATAGTGCCCCCTGTTGGTGTGACATTGTCTTACATCGTGTTGAGACTTTTTCTGGTGGACATTTTTTTTATGATGGAAATCCAGAAATTATACCCAACCCTTTTGCTCTTTTCTATCCTCCTGATAACCACCTGACCTTCCTGATCCCCGCCCCTCTGCTTCCTCCTCATACTCTGCTGGTTAACTTGGTTGTTTGGACACCATACATTGCACTCGTACAGAGTGGAGAAAACTGTAGACTATTTTGATAAATGCAAATCTTTTTTTAAATTAATATAGTGACCCGTTTTATTTAAGAAGCAATAAGCAGTAAAACTAAAAGATCAAACTGTAAATAAGACAATACAGAATAACGTCTTTCTTCCTCTGAACAGACTTTGATGCCTACATGTGTAAGAGATAGTTGTTGGTTGTGTCTTTTCTCCAACAGGTTTATTTTTATCCTCTGCAAGTCAGATACCTCATAAGAAGAAATGAAGCCTGCGGTTTATTTTCTTTAAAGTCAACACAGCCGAGTGGAAATGTGCAGGTATGACAATGTGTGAAAACAGTTTAAAAGTAGCTTTATTGTGGTGATGACACATGCTGGACTAAAGAATAAATAAAGCATGTGGGCATCAAGAGAAACGGTGAAAAGCTTGTTTCTCACGCTCACGTCTTTAAGAGTCTCTGCATGGACGTGCTGTAAATGTTCATTTATCTCTGACATACATAAAATCATCCATCACTCTCTCTGTCCACAACATCATATACAGACATGTTTATATATATATGTTAATATATGTTAATATAATATATTAACATATATGTTAATGTATTTTACCTTTCAAACACAAAAGTGATGGGAAGAAGAAACAAACCTGCTGTTAAACAATCTAAAAAAACCCGGATGTCAACATGTTTGTATGTGTAGATGATACTGCACCAAACCTTAATTATAACCTTTGTAAGAAAGTGTTTGACAGGATTAAGGATGGAGGCTGTGTTTGCAGGCTTTAACTTAGATTGATTTTATAGACTGTATATTGACAATGGCCACTGTCTTGTTTTTTGAGTGATAAACTGAGGTATACTGCATGCTCATATTGTCATGATCCTGGGTCCTTTTGACCCAGCGTTTTGTGTTTTCTCTTCACGATTTTGGTTCTGTTCTTCCTCTGGTTAGTGTTTACTCTGTTCTGCCCGTGTGTTCCTGTATCTAGTCCGCGTTTCTTAGTTTGTGTCCTTTCATGTGCAAGTTCCTGTTTTATTGTGAAGGTCTGCGTCTTATGTGAGTGTTTTCAGTTTGCCTCCCTAGTCTCGTCATGTTTATCACTCCCAGCTGTGTCTCCCACCTGTGTGTAATCTCCCTATGTTCTCTGAGTGTATTTAAGTTGTATTTTCTGTCTTAGTAATTGCTGGTTCGTCTGTGTTGTTTCCCCTTGGTCTCCCTGCGTCTTCCCGTATGTATTTCTCCGGACCTCCCTGCATCCTCGTTCTGGTTTGTCTTATTAGTTTACCCAGTTTAGGTTTCCAGTTTCATGTTTTGTCGCCACCGCTGTTTGTACTTACCCACCCCTGTAAATAAACACTCACCTGCACCAGAGCTGCTGCCTTTTGGGTCCTTCCTACATTCCACACGGCTTGCCCCGGCAATCCGTGACACATATGGAGGGGACTAGCCGATCACAAAGTTACCACACCTTAAAGCATTCACTGCTCTGTTGTCTTTTTGGACTAATGTGGGCGGAGCCTATAATAACTTTTATAGTGTGAAAGATGAGTTCCACTTAGACAGGTTATGGAGAGACAGACCACCATTCATGTTCGCATCTATACCTAGTTGCAATCACCTGAATCACCAGATAACATAATAATATATGACTTTTGACTGTGTGAGGAAGCCAGAGTACCTGGAGAGAACCCAGACAGGTAGAGGGAGAACATGCAAACTCCACACAAAAATCCTCAGCTGGTGGATTAAAACCTGCAACCTTCTTAATGTTTAATGTCTGTGTAGGTTCTCAGTCATCCATCTCATGGTAGTCTAAGGAGTTTGGAAAGAAAGTGACTAAACTTCTTTAAGTTTCTTTAAGACGTGTCACCTCTCATCTAAGAGGCTTCTTCACTTCTAGAGGCAAACAGTGGAGACTCCAGAGTATTTTAACCTTAGTGGGAGTTGTCTCTTAAAAAGGTTCGTAGACCCAATACTAATCATGTGTGTCATCACATGAGCCAAGGTGTGAATAAAGGTTTGGGTCATTATGCTGCATTGAAGACACCTCTGAACTCGGATGTTGGAAATTGGGAGTGACGTCACTCTCGAGTTAGCATGTTGCAGAAAAAGCTAGGAAACAGTATTTGTTTTGGTTCTTGGTAAATTAGAGCCACGCAGGTATGAATAGCAGTGCAGCATAATACTTGTTTTTTTGACTAATTGGTGCTCAAACCTAATCACGGCTTTTTTAGTGAGTCAAAAATACACCACAGTGGCAGTACAGACTTTGTTGTGGCCAGATGACTGGAGAGTGGCGCGAGCCCAAAAGCAGACGGTTGAGACAGGAATGAACTTAACAAAAAACAAGCCGTTTACTTTAGGCTGGATCAACAATATAAACAAAAGCAAACAGAAACTAGGACGATGTTAACAGTAAACTAAACTGGGGAAAACTAACACTAGACACAGTGAACATGAAACCTGAATGTGGCTAACATGGACATGAATACCTGAGACTTGACTGAACAGAAACATGGCACATGGTGAAAAGATGACCTGCCAACGAACAAATGAAAACTCACACCAAAAATACACAAGAGGCTGACGAAGGAAGTGGAACACACGGGAAACACAACTGCAATAAACATAATGACGCACGAGGAAGACAAACCAAACACAGGACGTGATACTGTCAAAATAAAACAGACAAAACGGAAAAAGACACCTGAACCGGGGAAGAAATAGACATGGGGACATAGAAGCAGAAATGGGAGGTGAAAACAGCGACATGACTGGACACAACACACGTGGACATACAAGACTGACAGAGGCGACATGGAAGTACGAGGGGAACGTGGCAAGGGAACAAGGAGACGAGACACGGACATGACTAAGGAACAAACACAGAGTTCATGACTCAGACAGGAAACAGGGAATGACACAGCGACAAGAAAACATCGATCAGAAATATGACTAAACTTGGATGCAAAACCAGGTCTAACCTCAATACTAACTAATAGAAAACTAAAAGATCACAACACAAAGAAATCACAAAAACACAAAAAACTCAAACTGCTGGGTCAAACAATCTTGAACCATAACAGTTTTACTCCTGTTTATGTTCAGTGCCGCCATCTTGGATCGTTAACTCAGAGTACGCTGGTCTGCTCAGACTTTCAGAGTGGGAGATCTGAGTTGAGGAAGCGTTCCACAAAAAAAAATTGTGAATGGCAACTTCGACTTATTCAGGAATTCTAACCAGAGATTTCAGGAGAGACCTTGCCTCACCCTATCATGTGACCAATTCAAGGTTCAAGATAGGTACTGGTATCCGGTGTTATCATGGCACCGGTTCTGACATAAACAGACCGAAAAGCAGCGCACATTTCGGTGCTTTATTTCGGTGCTTTTTTTTCCTGAGATGTGATACACTTCAGATTCTAGCCAATCATTTTACCTTTCCAAGGATAGTAGGCGGGCCCAGGTACACACGTTCTTTTAGAGCAGAACTACAGATTAGAAATGCCCAAGGCGAAGCGGTCAAAAGTCTGGCTGTACTTCACAGCCAAAGATGCAAACTCAGCAGCCTGCAAGAAGTGCTTTAAGGTGATACTGTGCAAAGGAGGTAACACCTTGAATCTGATGAAACACCTGACGACGCATAGCGTTTTTTTTAAAGCCGAGAAATGCACCGTACCTACTATGGGTGTGATGCCTGTCATCGGACCGGAGTTAGTAACATCCCGCAAGAACCCGAAGAGGAGAGTCCTGGCCCCTAGCCCTGCCAGTGTAGCAGAAATGATGAGGATGATGATGGCAGCAGCAGCTGTTCTTCTCTGCGTGAGTAGCTTAATGTTGTTCGTGTGTAATTTACGTTGAGTAGGCTAACCACGTTATTACATTAATGCATGTAAGGTGAACTAGCAAACGCCGTCGTAGTTACATGCGGCTGTCTTCTTGTTTGATGGCAGATACTCCCTTCACCCTGGCCAAAAAGGCTAAAATGACCAAAGAAAAAGTGGGAAACAGCTAAACATGAGAGGTTTTTGGACAAAGTTTGTGTTTTTTCCATTGTTTAAGCACTGCTTCCAGCCAAGAGTGATACAATATATGCCCCATAGCTGCAGAAAAGGCTAACATTGTTATCTTTTTGCAAAAAAACTAGCTAAACATGAGAGGTTTTTGGACAAAGTTTGTGTTTTTCCATTCTTTAAGCACTGGTTCGAGCACCGTTTAAGCACCAGCACCGTTTCAAAAGTACCGGTTTGGTACTGGTATCGGATAAAACCTAAGCGATACCCATCCCTAGTCATGACACGACACTGCACAAATCATATAAAAGTCTCTGAGAATAAAACATAAATATGTCCCCTGACCTGAAACAACAGAAGATAGGAATAAAACACAAGAAGCAAGCCTGCATGTTTGCAGTGGACAGGAAATGTGAACACGTCACATGACTGCTGTGGTCAAAGCTACAGGAGCTGTTTGAGGTTTGTATAAAAGGAAAGGAAGCACAGAGAGGCCACAGTCAGAAGAAACACTCTGGTCTTATCTGTATTAAATGCAGCTTCTCTTTTTATTATTGATGTAAAGTCAAAGTGTTTGAGATCAGCTGAGGATCAGAGTGCAGCAGGGCTGGATGTGAGGATGGGGCACTCTTTGCTCTGCATGACGGGGTTATTGTGTAAGTACATTTGTGACATTGTTTGAATGGCACTGATTAATGAAAGTGTTTCTCATGTGTGAGAATTAGAGTGTATCACTGGTTTGAAGTGTTTATGTGAGAGTTTGAACAAAGCATATTTGTGATGTTTATGAAAGTTACAGACAAATGTTGGCTGGTTCCTTGGTTCAGTTTAGTCTGGAGTATCGTGTTGGATACATCGCTGCTTGTTGCACTTGACTCATTGTCATTGTCTTTAAGGTCATATATTAATACATTTTAAATTAAACTTTTATAACATTTTTTATAACTATAAGTTTAAAAATGTTTTCTCATGTGTCAAACGTACTTTTTATGCACAGAGACAGAAAAATACTCTTAAACTCTTAAAACTAATGTCCTAATTTAGTTTGTTTTGTTTGATTTTCCGTCAGTTTGATCCTAATGATGTTTTATCTTTACTTCATTACTCTCTTCTACGTTAATGCTGATGCTGAGACATGGTTATTTTTCTCTCCTTTTTGATGCTCAATAAATAATTAGACTTTTATTTTTACTTTTTAATGTTAACAAAAGACAATCAGATTTTAGAAACTCAAACATCTGCAGTGAAATGTCAGAGACAGAAAATATCAGAGTAGTTTTATTATCATAGAGATTAGATCTAGAGTAGGGTTAGATATCTACACTGTGTTGTTAATCAATACTAAAACAGAATGAAGATACTCATTTGCATCAGTGTTGATATCCATAGTGTTGTCTTGGCTTCCTCCAGCTGAGGCACAATTTGATGCATAAAGGAGCCATCGCACGCCAGATTTACGCTCTCTCATGTGTGCATTGTTGACCTTTGAAGTGTTTTTTGTGCTTCTTCCTTTCCTGCTGTATTTCACTACACTTGCCAACCAATGAACATTCAGCAGACGCTGACATCATCAACTTCAAACAGCGTGCAGTCAGGACCTTAGAGGATACACGATAGCATGTGTTGGGTGGGTGAAAGTCCCTCCCCCTCTCTGTCCCAATGAAAAGGCTACACAGTCGGCACATTTGCAGGACTCTGCTCTCGAAGCTGAATCCTGTTTCTGTGAATCAGCTGCGCTTTGATAGTTTGGAGGGACACATAGTGCCACCTGCTGCAGAGATATTATTAAATAGTGATTAAAAATCTTTAAATAATATCAAACTTAAAACATTAAAATGTAACACTTTTGTAAAAAAGGATAAGATATGAATGCTGTAGAAACTCATTAATCTGATGATGTAGCACACAGAGCAGTAAAATAAACATTTTTATTCCTGTTAACTATTTTATCATTGAGTCCAGTCTCAGTGCTGCTGTTGATTTCTGAGGCTCTGAAAGTTTAAACTGGAAACATGTAAACCTTAGAGGTTACAGTCCCACAGCCTAAACAAGGAAACATGGAAATCACTGTAGTTTGTTTGGAGATCAAAGTGAAATTAATTTGATTTGATTGATTTGGTTCTGCCAAATTCTGTCCCTACCATCTGAATGTTGGAGCAGAAACTGAGACTCATCAGACCACTGTGTGGTTACAGGACGCTAAAAACAATGTCTTTCGCTATTAATACAATTATAACAGTTATAGCTACCTACAAGGCAACACCTCTTCCAGATGTCTTAGGGTGAGAGACGGAGCACAGACAGGTTACATCAGGGGTTAGAAACACCTTTAATTAGTTCCAGAAGTGTCTGCTTGCAGGCAGAGGGAGTTTGGTTTTACTCTGTAGATATTGTTAAGGTTCAAAATATTGGGGATGGAGACAAGAGAAAAACCACAATAACAACACTGGTCCGGTCGGGTTGAGTCAAACGATGATTTTTAATGATCACACACGTGGGAGATGGACACTGATGCAGACAGCCTCAAAATCTCAAAATGGTGGAGCATTGCTCAAACTTTTATAGCCTCTGGTGCCTCCACCTTATCATACAAAGCATAAACATTCACATGCCTTCTCTCACACAGCGCCTAAGCTACGACCTTGGCTCCCCGTTTATCTGCTCCTGCTGAGATGGGGCAGAAAACTCCAGTATATTCTGTTCTCTTCTAATCAGACAAATAAGGCGATGACTTTCTGCAAACAGTATTTCTTATAACTCAGCAGTATAATGCATCATAAAACAATATCATTCATTCACAATAAATCAACAGTTTAATATAATGCACATCAGTTTAACTAATGCAATAGTTATCAGCTTCTTCTAATTCAGGAGAATAATGCAAACTAAAACTACATAATAATTCACAATCTTTAATTAGGGGTCTAACATGGCATAAAATAATATTAGAATCTAACAATTCCCCTTGATGAGGTCATTAGAATAATGACCTCACCAACACCCTTCAATTCAGTGTGGCCGGGTTCATCTCTTCTCACTCCTGAGGTCCTTTGTCCCCCTGAGGGGCGAACCATATGTGGGATGACCTCTGTGTTTGCGCAGTTCAGATGTAAGAAAAACTATTATTCCAACAATAGCAGGTACAGATGACACTCCCCAGGTCTCCCACAGCTTTTAGCCTTTATTCTATTGCTGCAGCTACCAGTGTCGTCCAGTTGGGTGATCCTCTGCTCTTCATTCTTCAACCTTAGGGGTTAGACAACCCTTCAGTCGTGGCACAGATCAGGGGATTATTCTGCCCCGATTTCAAACAACGATCTGTGTATCCTCCAGAAAAAGGAACAGGAAGGTGTTCCCCTTTTTGCCCAAAAGCCTCTCGAACTTCGTTGGTCTGGTGTTCCCGGATTTCCGCCAACCCCTTCATGGTTATTGCTGTGTTTATGGGATCCATCCTTTTGTGGTGACTAGCTGGAGCCCAAACGCCATGACCCTTGGACCCAGTTGATGTCTCGGCAGTCACTGTGTCTGTCTCTGCTGCGGAGGATCCTCGCATATCTGTGACCTCGTCTGGTGTCTGTTCCTTTCTCTGTAAGAGACAGAAAACCAAAACACCTCTCTTCCTAACCCTAATAATCTAATGTTGTTATCTACTGACCTTCTAGTGATTCAGAATTGGTCTAAACATTCAGAATGTCCCAGGGACTTATTCTAATCATATCCTATGTGTGTGTAAGCGTGTTTGCATTTAGCCCTCTGCACTCAAAGTCAATACCTGCAATATATCAGTCCGGACAATCACGCCGAACGAAGCTTATGACCTTCAAAAGACCAAGTGCCAACTCATTATAAGCACATTTGCAAAGTGTGTCTGAAAATTATTGAAACCACTCTTTTTAACAAAAGACAAAGAAATTAACAAATCTTCTAAACGCTATTCAGTTCATTTCAATTATTAATGCTTAAACATAGACGTTATGATCTTATGGTTCTCACTAATTCTCTACACAAGACCAGAAACTTCTCGGACCGCTATTAGCTTAAGTTTTACCATTCCTAAGGTATTAAAGACACAAAAGAAGTTATAAAATTTTTCAAATACTCCTTGTTTGATGTTAAAGCTCAACCTTCCCCCCCCCCTTTTTTGACACATTCCAATGTGTCAAATCAACGGAGCTAGAACATTCAAAAAAAAAAGTTAGGCAGCTACAAAGTTTCCCAGACTCTTAAGGTGATCCGCGTGTAACGTTCTGACTCAGGTATTTAATATTTTAATAAATGTCGTTTAATTAACTGCCACTACTTAAACTAAACTTAAAGACATAATTGAAGAAAAGATCACAAAGAATAACATGATATCAGTGTTTTGTAAGCACGTGCGGCCTTCTATGCTCGAAGCCTTTTCCCTCAATAGATCAGTCAGACATTCGCGCTGACTGTAGCTTTTAACCCTTATTAACTTGAGCACAACTCTACAATGAGCAACAAGTTGCAATATGTATAAAAATGATCATGGTTACACCTGCAATGAAAAATTATATCATTATCCTAACACCTGTAAATAGAAGATTCATCAGAGGTTATAACAATCACAGGAACACAGATGTTAGTATAAGGTCAAAAGCTTCAATAAATGATCATCGATGCAATGCTTGTTGCATGATTCTCATACAATAATAATGCTGATATTAAAAATAACAGTAAAACACCCCCTTTTATCCCGTTTCACTTGACACCTAAACGTTTATAAATGCCTCTTTTATTCTTAATTTTATTTCCCCCTGTTCTCCCCTTACTGACCACAGCAGGGGGATCTTAGTTTTGAATCAGCCATGAATCCAGCTCACCTGATTCATCAGTGAGCTCCACCATCACTGGCGTCTGACAGGGTGGCGCTGCATACTCTTCCTTTAATGTCACTATTTTCAACCTGTTAATTAGAGTGTTTAAACCTGAAGTCGACTACGTCCACAACAAGTCAATACAGCTGTAAATGTGGCCAATTATCAATCTATTACCAATCAATAACAACAGATAACTTCTATTTTGTGAATGCTTTAAATCAACCACTCACCCAGAGGATCTCCAATCCCAGGAAATTCCTTCTCCTCCTTTAATGAGTCTGTCCTCCTTCCATGCCCTGGTAACTGGTCCATCCAGAGCCATATGATCTCAAATATACATGCAACAAGCCAAACCACACCTTGGTCACACCAACCCTTTTCTGCCCCGAAGATATCCAATGCCATCCTAGTATGGACTGTCAAAAGTGGCTTTAACGCTGACTGTTCTGACAATCCATTTTATAACGTTTCCTGGTCAGATTTGCCAATCTCTGCACCAGGGTTTTAAACGTTTCGCCATTTTCATTAGTTGCTATTTTTATTTAGTTTCGACTCCAGATTTTTCAATTTTTACCAGTTGTAATTACTTTTTACCAATTCTTTGCTAGTTTAGTCTAGTTTTTATTTTCTGAAAATCCTTAGTTTCAGTTTAGTTTTAGTTGTGTTTTGCAAAAATTAAATGTAACAAAATCTCAGTTCCATCATATCAATCATGCTCTTCTGGTTATCCTTGGGTGTTGAGACTAATAACTATTAACTCTTGCCGCACCGAGTGTTCCTAATTTTGGTTGAAGTGAATTGATAACCTTTTGAAGGCGATTGTTTCACACCTTTATTTAGATGTCCCAGTCCTGTTATCTCGGGATACATCACGCTGCCTTATCTGAGGTTAGCTGTTTTCGGGGGATGCGGGTTGAGTGGGGGAGCTCTTCAAGGAGGGGGAGTGTGCTCCCCCTGATGAGGTCTTCTAGGTAAGCTAGGTTAACCTTCTTGTGTGAGCTTTTCAAGTGCACTTCGAGGTTTGTGGGATTTTTAGTTTTATAGTTGTCCCTCATAACCCCCTGATGGCCCAGTAATTCATTTTTGCGCACTGTAGTACACATTTTAGTTTTTGCTTGTAGCTCTCATACTCTACTTGCCACTCCTCTAAGTCCTGATGTTTCTTAGAGAGGACAACAGTACCTTTAAAATTATATCACATGTGTGGGAGTGTGGCCTTGTCAATTGTTTTTCCCACCTTTTCAAAATGGCTGGCGTGCCCACAAGCACATTTTATGGAAGAAAGAAAGGTAAGCTTGATTTTTACATTTAAAATGTTTTGTTAAACTCAGATTTTTATTTTATTCAAAAAATAAACATCTAGTAAATGATTTGAGGGGTCTTTAAGAATTAGGCTTATTTAGTTTCACAGAGAACATAACTAATTTATTAATGTGTGCTCTACACATTGGGACTTTGTACTTATATTTCACTGTTTCCTAGTAGACAACTTTTGACAAAGGCGGAGAAAATTCTTAACAGAGTTATTAAGGGAGATTCAAACATAGATTTTTCAGAGGATGAGAGTCATGTGAGCCAGGTAGGAGAGGGTGAGAACCCGGTAGGAGCCACACAAAGATTATCGAGATGCAGTGGCAGATGTAATAGAGAAAAACACAGGGCCACCTAAAATCTGTCATCCTATCTGGTGCAAAACCAACATGTAGGAGAATCTAGAATTTTTTGATTTTGAGTTAAAAATAAAATATGGGTAAAATGCAGAAATCTTTTCCAGTAAAGTAAAAAAAATAAGAGTCGTAATTATAGTTGAATCCATGACACCTAATTGTTTCTACAAGATCACGTCGTTGCTAAAAGTTATCAGTGATCTCAATGTGTGAAAAGAACTCACAGTATCTGGAGTTCAGGCTCCTCTTGGCTGAAAAACCTGGGACAAACATGTGAACAAGACCTGAATAGTACCAGTAATGGAGACTTCTCTCCAAAGATCAATAAAAGGAAGCCCCCGTCCGATGAGAGTGTAGCAAAATATGGTTAACTCCACTTGCCTGAAATGGTTAACAGTCCAAGGCATTTCAGTTGTAGAATGGTTGCAACAGTAAAACATATGTGAGATGTGGGAAGTGCCAAATGTTCCTTTGTGTCTCCAAATAAAAAATAAAAAATCACAGTACTTCCTCAGATATCATAAATGAATTGACTTTTGCGAAATAGAAAGCCCAGTGCAATCACTTGTTCCTGAACCAATGGCTTACAGCTAGTGAAGTGTCAGTGACTTCTAAGTTGATCCCTGATCTACAGTTTTATGATATTGTTATATAAATCAGTTTTAATATCCTGCTTACAAAAATTTCAGTGGAACGTGTAATCTTCTTAAATAGCTCTTGAACGTTGTTTGTTTCACCTTCGTGATCAATGAACTCCCCTTGTGCACTGTGGTGCACATGTTGTAAAATTTAAATAAAATTAGTTAAAAACAATTTTGTTTTTGTAATGTGTTTATTTTACCGTCCCAACACTTGATTTATCTTAAAAAGAAAAAAGAAAAAAGAAAAAGAAAAAATGAAAATACTTATCAATGCAACTAAACAGATTTTGCTATACATCCAATTAATTTTAGTTAATTTTGTGAACATTCATTACAGTATTAGTTAGTTTTCCTTTTTGTTTTGATTTTATTTCCGTTAACGCAAATTTTTTCCACTTCTAGTTTTCGTTATTTCATTTGTTGTCTTTAATAATAATAACCTTGCTCTGCACACTGGAATAAACATAATCAGTATGATCAACATTTTGCTGCGTATCAATTCACCTTTTTGATTCAAATGCTCCAGCCTTATGTGGTTTGTGACATGTGTTGATCTAAACCTCCACTCTGTCTCTAAATGTTTGAAGAATTTTTTAAGTTCAGGGTCAAATTTTGAGAATTTGACCATAAGTGAAAGTTATGGCGTTATCACCCCCTTTGGGGATTACCTTTTTCCAGTTTTGATGATATTCCTCCCCATTCTCTATTTTTTGCAAGTACCCCTCTTCGGTGGCGAGAAACTGTTGGTGTGATCAAGCGGGTGCTGTAAAAACAAAAGCTCAGGACAGAACAGTCACCAGTCATGTACTTCATTCAAAATTAACATATATCAAACTTTATATTGATCCTCTGAGTGTAATGGTACATTTTAATTTGCACTTCTCAAAACTAAAAACAATATTTTCTTTATTTTACCCTTGTTCTTGTGCAGCACCACCCCTCAGCACATGCCCCTGTTATTTTATCTTACTTTTAAATTGTTGACTACTTCAAGAAAGCACCCAAAAGACGGGGACCAGTGTTTATCATTACATATCTCCATTTTGAGTGTGGCTGTCTATCATTCCCCTGTTATTCATAGACCTCGGTGGAGGGTTTTTGTTTGTTTTTTTTACCTCTAAATAAAAAATTAATTGACTTTTTACAGTGACCCACTATGGTTAATAATAACATGTTCAGTCATGAGTGGAATCAAACCTTTTCTTCACTTTAGCATTTAACATTCCCAACCATATAATATGATCCATTAATTAAAACACAGCTACTAAAACACAATTTCCTTAATGCAAACATCAGTAACTCAAAATTAGCAACCAAAGGGTTAAGTCTGCAGTTCACACTGCTGTGAAGCTACAGCCTCCCCCTTTAGTCTCTGTCATTCTTCTGTTCTTGCAAACAAAACAAAGCAAGACAAAACATCCACCCTTCTTTTACAGGCTGGGTGAATTGTCTGTGGACATTCAATAATCCTAAAGTCGGCACCGTTTTTGTCTCAGTATCAATTTAGTTAAAACTTTTAGTCGTCAGTCCATCACAGTCCAGACACATGCATACATCCACACACATTCATACCAGAAGTTGCTGATAATGGAGTCTCACGCGCAACCTATTCGAGGCTCCATCACCAGCAAGATGACGTCATCATTTTAAAGGAAACAGTTCCTTGTTTGTTTTTCCTTCTTTGGACTGGATTGACTCGCTGCAATCCTTTTAGGCTTCAGGATCAGTGTCCCATATAAGTGAATTTCTCCCAAGCCCATTATAATCATGGAGAAAAATACTTTGCGACTGTTTTCAATAAGAATATTTTATAACACTTTAAAATTCACTCTCTCAGGCCTGGATTAAAGAGCTGATTTGTTAAATCAGGAACTCACAAAATACCAAAATATCACCACCGGTGGATCATACCTCTCTGATGTTCTTATCTCAGTGCACTGTAACAAAAGCAAAAACAAACGTAAACAATAAAACACTCATATAATAACAGATACTGGGGCCCTTTGCAAACATGTCCAAAGTTCAAACCATCTTTCTCTCTCTTATAGAAAGAGAACAATCCAAACCTCACTGATAGAATCAACCTAGTGTCAAACAAAACCCAAAAATCAACCAAAACTTCACACACTATATTGTGTAGGCATACAGGCACCATAACTCCTTTTTTTTCACTGACAAATACATGTTGGATCAACTTAATTCAATAGTAGACACTGGTTGCACACAAATGTTTTGCTTTGGCAGAAACTTAAACAACTGAGTCAAATCAACACAACCTTTTCATATTCTCTCCGAAATAAAACTCACACCATTCACTCATCATTTTCACTCTGTACCACTGCTCCTTATCAGGCTGTGTGAAGCACAGTACACAATTCAGTGGAGGCCTTAAGCCATAAACAGACATCACGCACAGACATTGTTTTCACAACCAAACTACTTTAGACCTTGTCCCCTAAATCTACACAGATGCCCTCTGTGTGGCATGAAATGCATTTAACCAATAAACAATCAATGAGTTCTTATAGTTGTAACCGACTCCATATTCGGATGTTTGTGTGCAGCATTTGTTAGTAAAGCATTCTTCATTGCATCAGCGTGTGTGTGTATCACTCTTTATTGCACAAGCTTGTAGATGTGTGTGTGTGTGTGTGGATCACTTCTCAGTGAATTGAATCAACATTTCGATTTTTTTTTTTTTTTTTTGCACGTGTGTGTGTCATTTCTCACTCAATCAACGAGTGTATATGTTCATATGTGTGTTTCTCTTCATTCTGAGTCAATGCATGTAGATGTGTGTGTTTGTGTGGGTGTTTGTGTTCATCACTTTCCTGTTCTGGTGTTCTGGGTAAACCACGGCCTGAAGCGTGCCCTGGGGTCCTGCCCTCCTCCTTTTCAGTCCGTTTGCATCCGTTGGTGCTGCTGCTCAAAGTTCTGTCCATACTGGTTCTGGCCCCAATTGAGGCAGGTCTTTTTCTCCAGTATCCTGCATCTTCTCCTTATTCCACTCCTCCTTAGCTTGACCCTTTTTCTTCTGTAGCTCCTTCAGGGTTTTAATACGCAGCTCAATCGTCTGGATGTCAGTGTCAAGCTCCAGTCTACGCTGCTGCTCCAGCTCTTCCTCTGTTTCTCCCAGCCAAGTCAAGACTTTGTTCAGGTCAAAGTTCAGCTGCTGTCACTGCTGCTTGTTCTGCTTTGTTCTCATCTCCTTGTTGAGGTCCTGAGCCTGATTTCAAGTCGTGTGTCTGGGACTCCAAGTCTGATGGGTTCGATAATCAGCCAGCTCCTCCTGAGCCATGCTCAGTTTTCTGCTCTGATGCCTTGAGCTCTTACTGAGGGGCAGAAACCTCACAATCTTTTCCGTCCACTTCAGATTGAAGTCCATCGATGTTTTCCTTGCTTTGCTCCACGGCCTTTTGCGGCTTTGCTGTTCGGCTCTTCTCAGAGGTCAGCTCCTGGCCGAGCCCCAACACCTGTGCCTTCAGCTCATTTTCTCCTGGTGTTTTGTCCATTCTGAGGTGCCTCCTGACCTCAGTTACTCCTCCTGTCTCTGGCACGCCCTTTTTGCTGCCCGATGGTCATTGTTGGTCCGTCACTATCCTGCACAGTTTTAATGCAGAGTGGTTAAGGTCAGCATTGTTTTGCTCGGCCTCTCTTTTCATCTGGGCTTAATGGGCGTCTCGTCACAGCTCTGTCAGCTGAAGCTGTCTTTTTCCATATGGCAAGAGTGTGAAGAGTGTGTGAGAGGGGTGTGTCCGATCAGGCACAATGCTGATGGCTTTGCGAGTGCCTCGTTTTCCAAATCCAGATGTTTATTTGTCACATACACAGCAACAGAGAGAACAGTCTGTTGTTGGAATGGCTGAGGTCCTTCACGATCTTCCTGGCCTTGGTCCAGCACCGCCTGCTGTAGACTGAGTGCAGGTCAGGGTGCTCGGAGCGGATGGTGCGCTCAGCTGATTGCACAACCCTCTGTAGAGCTTGTCTGTCCGGCATGGTGCTGTTCCTAAACCAGACAGTGATACAGCTGCTCAGGATGCTCTCGATAGTTCCTCTATATAAGGTGGTCAGAATCGGTGGTGGGAGCCAGGCCTTTCTCAGTCTTCTCAGAAAGAAGAGACGCTGACGGAAATCTCCTCGTGTAGTGAAACGGGCCTTGGATTTAACGCTCTCCGTCTCTGCTGCATGAGATCGTTTTCCTGCAGCACTGTTGACATTTTCAAGTTGTTGTTGTGGGTCCAGCTGCTTTAGCATTTAGTCAGGGTCACATCAAAGATGGTAAAGGAGAGAGCAACGATGGTAGAGGGGAGAGCAGGAGTCCAGGGTCCGCCTCGGCTTCCCGGGCCGACAAAGCAGCCTGTAATCAAGCATAAAGAGAAAAAACAAAACAAACACAAAACAAAAACAAACGAACAGGAAAATGATGTTATTTTGGCTGCGTTATTCAGAGAGGGGAGAAATAACGGGACCAGGCCCTGTGTCAGCCTTCTCTCCCCCTTTTTTTGTTTTTTCTCTCCATATAATCCACTCATGACCCGCCAAGCTGACAGGACAACACAGGTACATGTTAAAATTCTTAAGATCATGTTTAAAAGCACAAAAATTGGAATTTTCTTTCATTTAGTAATCACTTGTATTAATCAATCAGCAGAAAACATGTCACAATTTGACTTTTATTAACCACTAAATTTGTCGTGTCTTTTTTTTTTTTTTTTTTTTTTGAAGTTAAGTTGTTGTCCTGCAACCCAGAGAATTTATTTGTTAGTAGTGGATAAACTTTATTATTTAACGGCAGGTATATGTTAAGTTTCACTGCTTTACTTGCTGGAAAATCTTCACGTGTTCATGGGTGTAAGCTGTTTCTTCATTGCGTGTATGTGCGTTTGTAAATGGGCTAATTTAACGTTTTTTCTCAAACGAGGCATTTCTCTAACACGTGCCTCTCTCTCACATTTCTCTGCTTGTGTGTTTTTGTTTCACCTTTTTGTTGTGATGCTCCGGACGCCTTCCCAACCTCCACAAGTCTGTTGGCCCCAATTTTATGTGTTAAAACTTCTCTTAATTTCTCCTTTAATTCTCTGCTAGCTGCTGTCTTTTCCACAGCTGCTGATTCTTGCTGAGTTTGGTTTCCATTACTATAATTTTGCTTCGGCCGCTGTGCTTGTGGGGGCAGTTGGTCCAGGCCCGTAGCCACCTGTATCAACACACTGAGAAATTTATTTAATATCATTTTCATCACTGTTAAATAGACCAGCAGGCAAGACGCCCACCTTTGCACTGCAGACTACATGACAGTCTCCCAACACACTCCTCTCTGAGTTTCAGCTTTAAAACCCAACATCATTCACACCCTAGTCACTCAAAACCTTATTTGTAATATTATAATCAGCAAAATCAGCGTTTTAATTACAGGCATGTATCATTGTTTGCAACTCATAATTATAAAGCTCAAAAACACGCTAAACAGCAACAAAAGTCCTCTGTGCGCGTCACAGCTCATTTGCATGTTCACACACAGTCTAAAAATAGCTCGCAGCGCTGCAGCTGCACGTCACACAGAGTCTCACACAAAGCTCAGGCAAAACTCTTTTATTTTATATTACAAAGACGTCTTATATTTACAATCACTGACAGGCCTGACAAGTTCAGCGCCTAACAAATTTCGACAAATTTAATATAACGGGTCTTACCGAAGAAAGTCTCACTTTTTTGTAATCAATCAAACAGTATCTGTTACTTCTGGAACAGTTTCTGACCTAATTTCTAAAGATCACCTACACAATTTCGACAAATTTAAAATAACAGGTCTTACCGAAGAAAGTCTCACTTTTTTGTAATCAATCAACCAGTATCAGACTCTAACTGTATCTGGCCTAATCCCTAAAGTCCCTAACTCAATTGAACAGTATCCAAAAAAGCGCATAACACCGTATCTGACGGTGAAGTGGTGAAACCACTTAGTTGTTCTGGAGTGCCCCAGGCTCCACAGTAAACCAACTGACTATCCCTCAAAGAGGACGGGCATTGAGCGTCCCCAACCCCGGCAAGCGTTACCTCTGAGCAATGCGCTTCTTAGCGGACTCTAACCGCCGTTCTATAATAATTTATAACAATATGAAACAACAGTCAACACCCTAAAACAAGAGTCTGACTAAGGCAAGTGCCACCTAGAGGTCAATGGAGCCAACCCTCACTTATAATCACACAGGACCACACTTATAACCAATTTGGACTTTAACCAACAACATGACCAATTCCCTAACAAACTACTTGAGCCTTTATCTCAATGCCTTGGGACTCTAACCCAGCATTTCTTTCATTTCCTTGGGACTCTAACCCAGCATTTCATACTTTTTCAACTTCATTAAAGACTCTTAGCCGACTTTAACTGCATAACACACGCGGATCCTCATCACAATCAAAACAGACCCTCTACCAGTAATTTCAGTGAGTAGACTTTAATTTAGTCATATCCAATTTGGCACACTTTGGAAATAATTCAACAGGTAGTGCCTTACCTTTAGATAAGCCGGCTTATGCCCACTCACATCAGACCACTGGCTTGTGCCTGTCCGTTCGACAACCTCGGACCGTCCAAACTTTTAAATTCCACCCCAATACCACAGGACGAGCCACCAAAATGTTAAGGTTCAAAATATTGGGGATGGAAACAAGAGAAAAACCACAATAACAACACTGGTCCGGTCGGGTTGAGTCAAACGATGATTTTTAATGATCACACACGTGGGAGATGGACACTGATGCAGACAGCCTCAAAATCTCAAAATGGTGGAGCATTGCTCAAACTTTTATAGCCTCTGGTGCCTCCACCTTATCATACAAAGCATAAACATTCACATGCCTTCTCTCACACAGCGCCTAAGCTACGACCTTGGCTCCCCGTTTATCTGCTCCTGCTGAGATGGGGCAGAAAACTCCAGTATATTCTGTTCTCTTCTAATCAGACAAATAAGGCGATGACTTTCTGCAAACAGTATTTCTTATAACTCAGCAGTATAATGCATCATAAAACAATATCATTCATTCACAATAAATCAACAGTTTAATATAATGCACATCAGTTTAACTAATGCAATAGTTATCAGCTTCTTCTAATTCAGGAGAATAATACAAACTAAAACTACATAATAATTCACAATCTTTAATTAGGGGTATAACATGGCATAAAATAATATTAGAATCTAACAATATATTTATTGATATTTACTCTCCTTTATTCATACATCTGTGTGCTTGAGGTTTGGAAATATTTATTAAAATTATAAATAGCCTTTGAAATAATGTAAGACAAATGTTTGATAATACTTACAGTTTATGACAAAGATGATGATGATGATGATGATGATGATTATTATTATTATTCTTTTTTTTATTTGAATAATATTTAAATAAAATAAAGGTTTTTCACATTTAAAACAATTCTTGGACTTGTGTTCTCCTCATTTCCTCTTTAACCCTCAGTCAGCTCACATATGTGTAATGAAACTTACTGTCTGTCTGCTATTGGTCAGTTTAGTCTGTGTGTTAAAGGCCTTTTCATAAAAATCTTGTCAGATCTTGTTAAGTTGTTATTTCTGTGTAAAAGGAAGGAAGCAGAGAGAAGTTTTAAAACCTCTTTGTTTCCTTCACAGCTCTTTGGTATCTGCCAGAGGTGGGACCAAGTCATTGTTTTGCAAGTCTCAAGTAAGTCTCAAGTCTTTATCCTCAAGTCTCAAGTCAAGTCTCAAGTAATGTCAGGCAAGTCAGAGTCGAGTCTCAAGTCACTGGTGTAAAAGTCCGAGTCAAGTCACAAGTCTGAAACTTTGAATTTCAAGTCCTTTCGAGTCTTTAAAAAAAAACAAAACGAAAAAATAATGTTGCAGTTATGCTAAATGTAAATATTAGACCATGTAATTTTAAAATCTGTGTTTTTCTCAACACATGACAAAATAGTGAACTTAGAAAATATACACAAATTGTGAAATTGCACCTCTTTAAAATGCAGCTCAATTAAACCTAGCTCCAAGAATAATTTTCACCGACAGTTCTGAGATAAGCTGCATGTTATTCTTGGATGCGGTTGTAGGACCGGCTTTAAAATCGCATGACAAAAATATCATACACATTAAAAAAAAACTGTTTCACCAACATAGCCTGGACAACATTTGCTAGTTAGATGAAGTCAGCTATCTCATCTTAGCATATTTATATGCATATTTATAATCATACGGTTCTTGGAGTGAGTGCACACACTCATGAAGTTTAGTAACTTCCGGTCACTGCAACAAGCCCAGGTACAGTTTACCGACAGATGGGTGCAGGACCTTGAAACGCACCGTGTCGAACGAAAGACCATCGTACGTATCATAAGTTTACCAGTCTCACAAATCGTCCTCATAAATACACATTCGTTAACCGTTTATTAATAGGACCTTTGAGCTCAACGGTAATTAATTAGTAGTGGAAATAATTTCTGGTAGCATTACAGAAATGTAGCAGTGACAATAATACTGTATGCTGTAATCGTACTGGGCAATTAGTGATACAAAAAACCTGTTTTATCCTGTGAATAAAAGCATATGTTTTTGTCAATGTACCATAATAACAGAAGCGAAACGCAATATTGTGTCAGGACAATTCACTATTTATGCACAATAAATAAAGGAGCATAGCGCGACAATTTCTGTTCAGCGCCAGACTTGCTTGTAACCTATATCACCAATTATGTTATGAAAATGACGTATTAACTACTAAAAAACACTGACCTTCGTGTAAATGCTTGGAGCAGACTAACCTGTGAGCTGGAGTGTTCTGGGACGTTATATTTGATCTTTGAATGGCTGCAATCCAGGCCATCCGTCGCATCTTTGTTACTTCGGAAACATGGCTTGAACAATTTCTCTTCAACGACGTAATCCGATAACAACCGATCTCTTTACCCGTCGGCTTCCCGTGGCTGTCATGCGACCGGCTATTGCAGTTAATAATACAACAGCTTCTTGACATTTTTGTGTTTCTTTTTATCGCTGTATAACTGATTTTAATTGAAAGCCTGCGTGCGCTAGTACCGCTTGCCACGAGTTCCCAGAATCCTTTGCGGTTCTACCCGTGAATGACGTCACATTTTCAATCTCTATATAATATGCATGTTAAATTTTATATTTGGGGTAAAATATCAAGTCTTTTCAAGTAAACCGGTTCAAGTCCAATTCAAGTCCCAAGTCATTGGTGTAAAAGTCCAAGTCAAGTCACAAGTCTTAGAACATTTTTTCAAGTCAAGTCTAAAGTCATAAAATTAATGACTCGAGTCTGACTCGAGTCCAAGTCATGTGACTCGAGTCCACACCTCTGGTATCTGCTGTGCTGCTGCTTCACTCTCTCTCTTTACAGAAAGTTGTAGAAGTTTTCAGACGTGTCACTGCTGGATGTGAGGATGGGAGCCACTTTGCTCTGTGAGCTGGGCCTATTCTGTGAGTACATCACTGACTCCTATTGTTTGATTCATACTGATCCATAAACATGTTTTAGTAAGAAGAACAGAGCATCAGTCATTTGTACCATTGCAGGTCATGTGATCAGAGGACTCTCATGTTTGTTACCAACGTGGTTGTTTGTAGACTGGATTAGATTTTAGTGCACTGACTCAGATCAGAGTGGAGCTGCTTTAGTTTATCTAAGAAAGGTTTGTTTCTCCATCAGTGATAATTTGATGCTTTTGACATCCTAATATAAAATGTAATCAATCATAGTAGACACTGATTAAACATATAACGGCAGTGATTAAAGCCAGTGCTAGATTTAAACAGCCTTTTAACATGTTACATTTCAAATCTAACATCAACAAAACACTCACATGATTTGAGTGTCTTTAGTTTGATAATGTCTGAAGTTTCTGTCTTTATTGTAGTGCTCTGTACGCTCGTCTGCAGTGGACACGCTCAAGGTGACTGAACAGTTTTCACTTTTTCTATTTCTTCCTTTTTATTTAGCAAAGATTATTCTCAACCTGTATGACTCTACATAAATAAAGTATTAATAATCAATCAACATTCTGCCTTGAGCATAAAGTGTTTCAGATTGTCTGTTGTCTGATTGTTTGTTTGTGTTGGATTCTAGTTGCTGTGCTAACTATTGAACCCAGCTCGTCCAGTTATTTCATTGGAGAGTTTGTTACCTTCAAGTGTGACATGAATGAAGGAAGACACACTGACTGGTATTACGAAATCAAGAAGGATGGTCGAGACTATGTCCCCTACAGGGAGAACAAAGACTACACATTGGAAATTAACTCTACAGATCAAAGTGGTGAATATCAGTGTTCTGGTACCTGGAAGGGGTCACATTATAGAGAGATCAGTAATACTGTCTTTATAACTGTATTAGGTAAGTCCTCAGTGATTAATAATGTGATGATTCCTGTTAAAATACATCTGAATTATAAAAATGTGTGTTTAATAAATGTTTCATTGAAAGTATTGTATTTCTTATGTGTTGGAACTTTAACAAAGATCCTTGCATTTTACCTAACTTTGTTCACAGTACACACTGCAACCAAAATACTCAGACAATATGTCATTACAGCATGTGCATGTTTTACTGTATAACAAGAATAACTGTGGATGAAACTTAATTTAAATAATAAAAAAAAAAGAAACATCAAAAGATTCATATAATTTAAGGTGACGATGTTTCTGTTGTCTAAATGTGTGTGTGTGTGTGTGTGTGTGTTTCCTTGAACTGCATTAGTTTACATTCAGTGTGACTTCTTCAGGCCTGAGATTGAACAAACATTCATACTGTGCTTATTTAGAAATCTACAACCTGAATTACTGCAGCTCTGTCACCATGTTGAGACAGAAATCAGAAAAATTTAAAGTGACTTAAACTGTAGGAAAAAAATATATATAATGAAGACATTTGTAGATTTTATTGGGGGGGGGGGGGGGGGGGGGTGATTTAAAAAAATGATTTTTTTTAACCTTTTATACATTTATATTGTATCAGGTGTGCATTTTGTTCTCTTCTTTTTCATAACAGCAGATAGACCCAGGGCCACACTGACAGCAGGAACAACAATCATACCAGTAGGGGGCAGTGTGACACTGACCTGCTCTGTGCAGAGCTCTGATGGATGGAAATATGAGTGGTTCACACAAACCCAAAGAACCTCTGAAGGTAAAATCAGAGATCAACAAAACAGAGATATCAGAGTATCTCAAGGAGGAATCTACAGCTGCAGAGGAACAAGAGGAAACCCAGTTTACTACACTGATAGAAGTGATGATGTCACCATTGAGATAACCTGTGAGTTCAGTCATTTAGTTTGAAATATACATTCACTCATGATTATCAAACATACAATGTGAAGTTTTCTGTGTTGATTTCATGTTTGTTGTGTGATCTCCATTTGACAAATGTCGTCATGGTCAGCACAGGATGAATTCAATGGTCTACAAAGCATGTTACATTGTTAGTCAGACAAAGAGCTGCAGCTGATAGTAGCCTCATTGTAGACAGTTTGTCACCACTTTGTGTCACGAACTTTCAGCTGGTATAGAGACGCCAATGCTGACCTGCTGCTCCATCACCTGAGGACAATAATGACACAAACAGGATAAAATATAGTTCTTCAAACTCCCTCAACAAATGAAAACAAATATGAAACTTCTTTAAAAAAAGAATAAAAGTCATTCAATCATCTCATCAAATACTGGCGTAGATTAAAATTAATCTGAAGCACACACACACGAGTGGGTTTGATAGAAAGGTTTTTGATTTTATTTCTATTGAACTCATTGATTTGCATGTTAACCTCAAAGTGATTTTATGAAAGCAAATCAAACTCATTCCAACTTCTTCCTGAAAAAGTCTCATTTGTACAGAAAACGACTTTGTGGAGAAAAGTGTGTTTATGTTCATTCTTTAAAAATAAGTTTCTGTCTGTGATTCAGCTGTTTTACACTCACTTTATTTAAAAACAAAACAAAACAAACAAACAAACAAACAAACAAACAAACAAACAAACACAGGTAAACAACAGAAGCTCAGATGTCCCAGTTTTACTGCTGGGCTCAGATCACTAACAGTTAACAGTTCACCCATCTCTGCATAATTAAAAGAATTAAAACAAATAATGTGTTATAATTTTAAAAATTGTACAAATACATGAAAGTGATGAACATCAGCTTAACATTTTATTTTGCTGTTGTAGTAGCTGTGTACAACATTTAAAATGAAATGTTAAATGATAGAAAATAACTTCCAGTCAGCTTTTGTGTGTGAACTTGATTTTTTCAAATAACTTTTTAATAATATTTGTAGTAAGACGACTTTAAAAACACACACATACTTCTCTTTCAAACACTCTCCTCCCACTCCGACAGAAAGTAAAGAAGTTGTTCACGGCACTGTAACTATTAAAGCAGTAATGACCAGAAAACAGAGATGAGGCATTCAAACTATTTTTGATTTGAAAAAAAAAAAAAAAACTTTTCTAGGCAGTCGAAGTCTCACATGCAGAAAAATTACACGTTGTTTTCTAAATTGGTCAATGTTTAACACATAATCAGTGCTGTAAGAAATTTCTTCCTTAGACAACCAACAATTTAAAGATTAACTTTTTCTGTATCTTATACAGCAAGTAAACCCAGAGCCACACTGACAGCACACAGTTCAATCATACCACCAGGGGGCAGTGTGACACTGAGCTGCTCTGTGGAGGGCTCTGCTGGCTGGAAGTTTGACTGGTTCAGACGTGATTCAGAGTTTTCTGGAGCTCAGAAAATAGGAGCTGGAACATCAGAGCACACGATCAGTATTTCAGAAGGAGGCATCTATTACTGCAGAGGAGGGAGAGGAGATCCAGTTTTCTCCACAGAGGACAGTGCTGCAGTTACAATTCAGAAACAAGGTGAGGGTGAAATTTTGTTGTGAAATACAACTGAAATTTATAAATGAATTAAAGTAACACTATAACTATGATTTTTGTTATTTGTTTTGTGGTTCTTCTTGATATATTTATTTAAATTTTTATATTTGTTTGTTGAACAGTTTGGGCTGCTGTGAAACTGCAGCACAGCTGGTCTCAGATATTCACTGGTGAGACAATCACTCTCAGATGTGAGATTCAGGGAGGTGAAGGAAAGGTGTGGAAATATGAATGGACAGCACCCAACACAAACAGCCCTCCAACATCCAGTGAATACAGGATCAGCAGAGTTTCAGTGTCCCACAGTGGAGACTACAGATGTCGGGGTAGCAGTGACTATCTCTTAACAGGATGGAGTGATGCCTTCAGACTGACAGTTTCATGTGAGTTGGACCATGATTCATGCTGACATTTCATGTTTTCATGTTTACACCTGTCTTAACAGGAAAACTCCAACAATGATCCAGCTGTCTGCAGGCAGCTCAGGACAACAGTTTTTCTCACTGTGCAAACAGAAAGGAGAGACACCATGGAGGCTCTTAAAATATCAGCAGTTTAAAGAGGAATGTACAGAGATGACAGTTTGATAAGAGAATGATAAATCAGTGAAATCTTTAGTTTGTTAAACAGTCTAATGTGTCACATGCAGGTAGGGATGGGAATTGATAAGAATTGATTGATTCTCATTGGCTCCACTTTGAGAGTCGCCACCATCTCTAAGCAGAATATCAAAGACATTCATGCAGATTAGAGGCTGTGAGGTCAAATGTTTGTGCATGTTGGAGGTATTTCCCCTCTTTGTTGTGATCAGTGTTGGGATCATTTCTCAAAAAAAGTAAAGCAAAAAAGTTCTTACACAAAAGCAGCACAAAAAGACCTTAAATCAGTTGTCATGGTGATTCTACAGTAGAAACATGAACAGGTAGAAACGGAGCTGCAGCCTGACTGCTCATCAGTTTGTTACCTGTTGAATTTCAGCAGCAGCTTTACTGTAAATCACAACTCATTTCTCACAGTGCTGGTCTGGGGTCAGCATTCACTCAGCTTTAACGTCACTCTGGGTTCTTGGCTAGCTTAGCGTTAGCATGCTGTGCTTTAAAGAGCCAAAGTTGTGTTAACAGGTGATTATTTGAATGCAGTTGTTTCTGTCCTAGAACAGTTTCCACTTTACCATCACTCTCATCCTGTATGCTGTAATCCGGCTCTCTACTCCCATCCCTACATGCAGGATTACTAATTACTGTTTGTGTTTGTAGATAAATTAATCAGTGAATGGTTAAAGTGTGATCAGTACTGTAGCAAGTTTATTCTTCATGATGTTTTAATGTTTTACTTATTTTGTTTCTTCAACAGCAAGTAAACCCAGAGCCACACTGACAGCACACAGTTCAATCATACCAGCAGGGGGCAGTGTGACACTGAGCTGCTCTGTGGAGGGCTCTGCTGGCTGGAAGTTTGACTGGTTCAGACGTGATTCAGTCTCTTCTAAAGCTCAGCTCATGAGAGGAAATGAAGCAAACAGAGTTATTAGTGTCTCACAAGGAGGTCTGTACCACTGCAGAGGAGGGAGAGGAGATCCAGTTTACTACACAGAGGACAGCAGTGACGTCACAGTTACAGAAACTCGTGGGTTCAATTATTTTATTTCTGCCAAACTGAGAGATGTCATTTTGTGTTCTGTGCTAACAATTTCATTCAACAACTGTGAGTTTATTAACCCTGAAATGAGAGACAACTCCTGACAAATAGAAGAATTTATTCCGTCTTATTTTTTTTATCTTCATGTTTCTATTTGTCTCTAACTGGATATTTTTCTGTGAACAGTTCCCAGTAAGCCCACTGTGACCCTGCAGCCATCCTGGCCTCAGATATACAGCGGTGAGACAGTCACTGTCAGATGTGAGATTCAGGGAGGTGAAGGAAAGGTGTGGAAATATGAATGGACAGCACCCAACACAAACAGCCCTCCAACATCCAGTGAATACAGGATCAGCAGAGTTTCAGTGTCCCACAGTGGAGACTACAGATGTCGGGGTAGCAGTGACTATCTCTTAACAGGATGGAGTGATGCCTTCAGACTGACAGTTTCATGTGAGTTGGACCATGATTCATGCTGACATTTAATGTTTTCATGTTTACATCTGTCTTAACAGGAAAACTGTTACTGCAAACTGAAAGCGAGAGTTAAAGAACCGATAAGTTGGATCGATAAGCAGGCAGGGACTAATGATTCCCAGGACTTTGACTACTGGGAACCAGTTCCTTACTCCCATCCCTACATGCAGGATTACTAATTACTGTTTGTGCTTGTAGATAAATTAATCAGTGTTTAAAGTGTGATCAGTAGTGTCACAAGTTTATCCTTGATTATGTTTTAATGTTTTACTCATTTTGTTTCTTCAACAGCAAGTAAACCCAGAGCCACACTGACAGCACAAAGTTCAGTCATACCAGCAGGGGGCAGTGTGACACTGAGCTGCTCTGTGGAGGGCTCTGCTGGCTGGAAGTTTGACTGGTTCAGACGTGATTCAGTCTCTTCTAAAGCTCAGCTCATGAGAGGAAATGAAGCAAACAGAGTCTCACAAGGAGGTCTGTACCACTGCAGAGGAGGGAGAGGAGATCCAGTTTACTACACAGAGGACAGCAGTGACGTCACAGTTACAGAAACTCGTGAGTTCAATTATTTTATTGCTGCCAAACTGAGAGATGTTATTTTGTGTTCTGTGCTAACAATTTCATTCAACAACTGTGAGTTTATTAACCCTGAAATGAGAGACACCTCCTGACAAATAGAAGAATTTATTCCGTCTTATTTTTTTTATCTTTATGTTTCTATTTGTCTCTAACTGGATATTTTCCTGTGAACAGTTCCCAGTAAGCCCACTGTGACCCTGCAGCCATCCTGGCCTCAGATATACAGCGGTGAGACAGTCACTGTCAGATGTGAGATTCAGGGAGGTGAAGGAGCTCAGTGGACGTATGAATGGAGAGCAGCCAAGTTAAACACACCTCCAACATCCAATGAATACAGAATCATCAGAGCTACTGAATCTGACAGTGGAGGATACAGCTGCCGGGGCAGAAGGGACTATTTCTTCTCAGAGTGGAGTGATATCATCACACTGACTGTGTCATGTAAGATCTTTCATCCAGAGTATCTAAATAAGGAAAAAGCACTTCTTCTTTCTTACAGCTTTATAACTGTCTTTCATGTTGGTCAGTAAAATGTTTAGTTTTTATTCCAACAACAAAAACCTGAACAGCAGCTTTTTATTCACAGTGAAGAGAACAAAACATATGAGAGTAACTTCTCTGCTGTGCAGCTCTAATACATGAAAGATGAAATGCAGAACAAATGCTGAATCTGTCTCAGCTGCTCCACCACATCCACTAAGAAACATTAAATCCACTGATTGTTCCTCATGTGTGTTTTTAACTTAGAAATGCAGCAAATTAAATATGAAAGATTAGTGTTGTATTTGTGTGATAGTTGTACAGTTTGTTGCAGCTTCACCATTAAAGTTATGTGATAATTATTATTTCCATATTTCCACCAAGTTATTTCAACTGGTTTGATTCAGTCATTGACTTTTGTTCTTTTTCTAAACTGAACTGCAGATAAACCAAAGGCCAAACTGAGAGCTGATAACACAGCTGTTCCAGTAGGGGGCAGTGTGACCCTGACCTGCTCTGTGAACCCATCATCATCATCTGGATGGAAATACTACTGGTACAGAGATGAGAAATCCTCTGAAGCCCTGACCACACAAGATGCAGTTTTCCACTCAAATGGACAAATCAGTGTCTCACAGGAAGGACTCTACAGGTGCAGAGGAGGGAGAGGAAACCCAGTTTACTACACAGAGGACAGCCAGTCAGTCAGGATTGGGAAAACTGGTCAGTTCAAAGTTAATGAACCCCAAATCACTACCTGATGAAAAGTATCTGATGGAAATTGACCCCTTTTTTCATTCATTTGTTCATTTCCTGAATACAGTGTCAAACAGACCTGTTGTGACTCTGTATCCAAACTGGTCTGAGATATACAGAGGAGAGACGATCACTGTCAGATGTGAGATCCATGGAGGAGACACTGAGTGGGATTATGAGTGGGAAACAAACAGCATGATAAAAGCTCCAAATCAAAATGAATACAGGATTAGATCTGCTTCATCATCCAACAGTGGAAACTATCGCTGTAAGGGCAGAATGAAAAGTTCACAGCATGAAACAACAGAGTGGAGTGATTCAGTCACACTGACAGTTTCTGACAGTAAGTAGAGTCATAGTTCATTTAACCTGGAAATAGAAACAGTTTGTAAAAATGTGTTTTTATTAGTACATGTTGAGATATTTGACATGTTTAGATAGTCTCACTCTTAAAGTTCATCATAAATATTTGTGAGTCAACATTTTAGTGACATTGAATTCAGAGTTAAGAGACGAAAGATTGAGAGCAAATCTTTGTTGAACAGATGAACCTCGTCCTGTCCTCACTGTGTCTCCATCATGGCTGAGTCCTGGAGCCTCAGTAACTCTGAACTGTGAGGTTGAACATCCGTCTGCAGGATGGAGCTTCTACTGGTATAAAGCTGTTCCTGATCTATCAGAGAAATCCTCCAGTTATGAGCTGCTACCTGATGGCAGTGGGACTGCACAAGACTCCTACATCATTCATGGACAGACACACACAGCAGGATATGTGTGCAGAGCTGGAAGAGGAGACCCAGAGTATCACACTGATCACAGTCAACCAAAGTTTGTCTGGTCTGCAGGTCAGTTTGAGGATTTATAATCTTCATGTTGATGATTTGAAAGTCTGTAAATCTGGCTGCATGACTATCAGGACTCCTGTGAACCACAAAGAAGTCAAACGTAGATGTTCACTGTGATATTTTTAATGCTAACATCTGTGAGCTTTGTCTCTTCACTGCATGTTGTTCCCAGATGTTCATTCAGCAGCGTCTCTCACAGTGAGTCCTGACAGAGTGCAACACTTCACCTCTGACTCTGTCTCACTGACCTGTGAGGGAAACTTCACTGAGTGGAGAGTGAGGAAGTTCTCTGAGGACGGCCGACTCTCTGACTGTAGGAGAATGACTGGATCCACATGTGACATCAACACATCAAAGTCAGATACTGGAGTGTACTGGTGTGAGTCTGGATCAGGAGAGTTCAGCAGTGCAGTCAACATCACTGTACAGAGTATGTTATTATACATTTACTACTTGGATTTGGATGATTTAGATGTCACATGAACATTTGTCCCAGCTTTGCTGTATGTGTGTAATTTATCTGGAGAAATAGCGTTTTTTTAAATACACAAGATCAGATCTTCATGATGAAAAACATTTGTACAATCTGTTCTTATTATTGTTTGTCAGCTTTTTCTAAAAGTGTGCAGCAGCTGATGTGACTGAAACAATTGTGTGTGATTGTGTCACAGATGATGGTAATGGTCCTATCCTGGTGAGTCCTGTTCATCCTGTGACTGAGGGAGCTTCTGTTAGTCTGAGCTGCAGTTTGAGAACACAAAAAATACTTTCCAATGTGTTTTTCTATCACAATGACAAACTTATTCAAAATGATCCCCGAGGGGAGCTGAAGATCTCTGCAGTGTCAAAGTCTGATGAAGGTTTCTACAAGTGTCAGTACTCAGGAAGAGAGTCAGCACAGAGCTGGATGTCAGTTAAAGGTGAGCAGGATCAAAATATGTGATGGATTTTTATGAGTTTGATGACTGAGAAGCAACATTAGATTTTCTGATTTAAGTCTCAAAGTCGCCTGGCTTAATTTTGTAAAATTATATATATAAATACATATAATTCATCAATGAATAATTATTGTTTCTTGTAACTGTGTCAGGAGCTGACAGCTCTTCATCTCCTGTGTGGTTGATTGTTGGACTGGTTTGTGGAGTCTCTCTCATTATTATTCTCCTGCTCTTGTTGTATCGCTGCAGACAGTCCAAGTGTAAGAGCCTCTTCTTTTCATGCTGTATTACAGAGTTTATTTACTACACACACTTTAATTATTCACACATATACATGTATTCTGATCGAACAATTTACATCACAAACATGTGTAATAACATTTGTCTCTTTCACAGGTTCCTGCTTCACCAGGTTGGTAAAATACTTTTTATTATTATTTTAAACAAACATCAGTTACTTTTGAGTTTATTGTGTTTATTTCCTGTTTCAGGTCGATCCAGTCTGAGAGTCACAGTCCGGGCTCCTCCACAAATCATGGAGTCAACCAGGATGAAACTCATGAATACAACTCTGTTCATCCTGGTCAGCACTTAAACCGATCTTTATTATCATTATTAATATTGACTTTTCATTCAGTCTCCATTAACAGGAACATTTCTTAGGTTCAGTTTGTGCTCAGCAGCTTTTCAAAGAACATTTATCAAAATCCAGTTGGACAAACATCCAAATAACCAACTGACTACATGCACAAAAGATCAGAAACAAACAGGATTTTACAACCTGATTGTATCTTTAACTCGACTGAAAGAATCCACAAATGTTGTTGTTTCATATCAGATCAACACAAACAGTAACACCATGATGGGTTCATGCTCTGAAAATATCTGACAGTCCTGGATTTGACTTAAACACAACTAATGAAATTGAATGTGATGTGTTCACAAACATTTTTACATTTCAGGTGCAGATGAACCGCGAGACGTCACATACTCTCTTATTAAACTTCAAAACTTTGGAAAGAAGAGTGAGTACACAAAACACACAGTGTAGAAAAAAGCCTGGGAAGTTTTTAAAGTGTTTAAAATTTTCATTAATCTGATCATCTTAACAGGGAAGCATCATAAACCAGAGCAGAGTGCTGTTTACTCTGAGGTGAAGACAGGAGCTGCAGGTACAGTCACAACAGTCTCATTCAGTGTTTGTACTTGAACGTGTCATCACATCATTATATTGCAGGTAATTATAGGTCAACATGGAGTTTAGTTATTCACTTACTAATCAGTGTTTCAGCTTTACTGAATCACAGCATCCACAGATTCTGACCCAGACCTCAATCACAAAACACACACATGCAAAGCTGAAGTGTCACAGGCAACAAATGATTTCACTCTCCTTCACTGTAGTTGTAAAAAGTTTAAAGTCCATATGTATCCAAAATCTTTGTATCATATCTGTGCTGAACAAATGTGTGCTGAGCTCTGACGTCTCTTTTAGAGGACAGTCTGATGTATGCTGAGGTCAAACAGCCCAAAAAAGAAAAAGCCAAGAAAAACAAAGGTGAGCAAAGTCTGCCATCATCTCCAAGGGACAATCCATCAGCTGATTAAAATCTGTCATACTCAATTATCTTTGCATTAGTGGACACACCCAGTTTCCTCCTGGTTAATGATATTATTGTTTTCAATGATCTTCTCTTCATTCACAGGAACATCAAGTCCTGCAGCTGATGCAGCAGTTTATTCTGAAGTCACATCAGGAAGCTCTCTCAGTAATTCTGCTGCCATGCAGGCTGATTTATTCTTCACATTATTAAATGTCTTCAGCTCATAATATCTTTACATGTTGGAAATCACTTTGTCTTTTTGTGCTTGTCTTACAGGTCAGTGAGGAGAGCTGTAGCAGCAAAGCCAAGAAGAAGCTTTTTATGAAGCCACTCTTGCTCCTCTGCTGCCCAAATATCAGACATGCTCAGCTTTATGTACAGTTACAATATTACATCATAATATCAGACATATTGCTCTCTTATAGCATAAATAAATGCAGGTGTATTCGTGCTCTTTATATTCAGTTTTTTATTAAAGATTTTGTAATAAACCTTGAATGTATCTAACATGTTCCAACAGCAGTGAGAACAAAGTGTGAAATATGTGATCTTTAGTATCTGACAGCACAACTTAAAGTCAGTGTTTGCAGTGTTTCACAAGTAAATACTGATATGGGCACCAACAAATACTTTAACTGTGTTTGTTTACATTATATAAATAAGAATTATATCATAGGCAGTGAATATATTTGAATGTATTTCATGTATATTTTTGTGTTTCTGATCATTTTTCGCATCTTTTAGTTAGAAGGTAGAAATAATTTTTTTTTACATTTGAACATTTTATCTTTGATTTTTGTTTCCTGTATGAGATTATTGACAGACTAACAAAACAAGCGGGTTGTAACTGCGTTATCATGCAAACCTGAAATAAGCAGATGTGAGTATTATTTGCAAAGCGGTCACTAACAGTTCAGAGCATGACAGCAGTCTGCATGTATCTGACACAGAGGACTGAAGTAGAACATTTACAGAGAGAAGCTCTCTGTGTGCTGCTGTCACAGGATGAAGTCAAAGGAAAAGATAACTTGTAGATGTGATAAATCTCATATGAAAGATGGAGACAGAACATCACAGAGTACTAAAGCTCTGCATCAATCATGGTCAGCACGACTCAGAGAAGTCACAGTATTATAATTTTGCACTCCACTCCATTTACATCATTAACCCTTTACAGCCGATCGGAGCGGGCACGCTCTGTTTTGCGTAACTATTTTTAAATCCCGGTAGCTCTGCAACCACGTAAGCTAGCGCAAAAATTTTTTTTGCATATGAAACCGGAGGAGTTGTACTTACATCTGATGCCATCAGCTTGTCCTAGGTCACGGTTTCCTTCCACATAAAGCTTTGCAAAACCTGTATAAAAAGCGCTTGAAGCAACAAAAACATAATATTCCAGAAACACGCTTTGCCGATCCGATCAGCTGTTCATAACACTTCCTACGTTGGAATAGATGTCAGCGCGAACTTTTGCATTTCCGCCATTACCTGCCCGAAACCGGAAGTGACGTCATTTTCGCGGAAATGTAGTCTTTTTTACCATCAGGGCCTCAGGGCCTATACTGCTCTTTTTAAAAGTTATCTTTGACTTTATGACTTTCTGTGTCGTTTCTGGGATGCTTAGGACTCATATTGCACTGCTGGAAATAGTTTATTTTGATGCATATGCTGTTTTTTGCAAATTTGCAGTATAATATTTATTTTCGTTTTTCCTGCAGTATATAAAAATTGGTGTATTTCAAAAATAAAACTATGAAGACACTCAAAATAAATTTCCTGTGGTGGGAAACTATTTTGTGCAACTTTTTTGTATTTACAGTTTTGAGGGACAAGCCTCTTAAATTTCTCTAACTACAAATATATGTTAAAAAAGCAAAAACGATTTTTTTGTAGTTTCTTGCACTTTTCTGCAATTTATGTAATTACTATGCACTTAATGAATACATATTATTAAAATCTGGGCTATAATGGTTGTATTGATGTATAGCAACTTAAAATGCTCCCATAAATGGCTCCACAGCATGTAAAAATATAATATAAGCTCTGGCGGACTTGGTTCTATGGTAGGTCTTAAAGGGTTAACTGATCTCACAAGAATTTCAGAAACATCAGACCTAAAACATTCATTTAAGCTTATCATTGTACTTACATTGTACAACAGGCACATTACTGCTCTACTAGCGCAGAGACACCTCCTACTTTCTAGCAAGTGATGAGGAGAAACAAAACAGCATCTAAACACTAGTGATGCCCCACTGGGTGCCAGTGTGGTCACCAACACTCCTCCTATAGATTAGTATTTATTTATACCTGCTCTGTGCTGTGCTGAAGGAAAAGACTTTCCAACACTTCTTTCATTTCAGCTGACTTCACCTGTGTGAAAACAGAGAAACATGCACGGCATTAAATCAGACTCATTTGTGTTCCAGCACATGTGGATATTAAGGGAAATAAAATGTCAGACACTTTGGCAAAATAGACACTTAAACAAGACACGGTGGGCGTGGAGATGACACTATAAACTTGAAGTAAAAGCACTAAAATTATTAAATAAATGTCAGTAAAGGTGGGACACAGAGGCAGACAGAAGCAAAGTGGATCAAGTGAAGACAACAGGGGAAAAAGAAAGACAGAAACCTTATTTTATAGATTAAGAAAAAAGGCTTCATTAACTGTGACGTTTATAGGAAAGTGTAGGAGTCTTATTTACCATTTCAGCTGCGTAGGTGATAATAAAACACCTTCATATTGGTTTTCAGGCACTAATGAAGGAGAAACAGAAGAGGTGAACGGCCCAATATTGTTTTCACATGCAGCTCTTCACAGCTTAATGTTATTGTGTATTTTTATGTAATTTTTCTCAGCAATGATTCAGGTCATTAAAGATTTTTTTAATGCTGAAAGTGTTTTTATGTGTTTACCCTGAGTGTGCGATTATTGTGCTGCTGTTACAGCCCTCGTTCTGTTTTACTTCGCAGCACAGACATCATGTGTCTGGACACACAGTGTACAGTCAAAATCAACACCCTCAGTTAAAGATGTGAAAACATTTTGAGCTGTTAGGGACCTGTGCAGGTTGCTTTGGACTCATGTTTGTGTCTCTTAATTCATCTTTTGAAAGGTTTTACACGTTACGAATGTTTTATGTTTTTAATTTATTTAAAACTTTTAAAATGCTGAAATAAAACTCCAATAAATTCACACCAGTAAAGTGACTGTTTCATTCAAGCAGCAATACCAAACAATAATAACACATCAAACTGCAAATGTGACAATACAGATCAACATTTTATTCCTCCTGTGCAGCTACGATGCATCTGTATGTGTGTGTGTGTGTGTGTGTGTGTGTGTGTGTGTGTGTGTGTGTGTGTGTGTGTGTGTGTGTGTGTGTGTGTGTGTGTGTGTGATCCTTGGTCCTTGTCTATTCTGTCACAGGTTTATATTTATCTACTGGCTGACCTCATGGTTTGTGGCTGTATCACCATGAAAGGAGGAAATGCAGCCTGTGGTTTCAGCCTGAAGTCTTCAGTTTAGCAGTTGTGTAGTTTTATGTTATCAGCTCACAGCAGAGAGTTTTCAGACAAGGAATTCAGACAAAGAGCACAGTGGAAATTTCACTTTGATCTTTGTGAGCATTACACATGTTTATGTGACCTGCCTGTACTGAAATAATAACAATAGTTATCAATGCTACATTAAAGTATGCATGGCAGTGTGTGAAAACAGACAAAAGTAGCATCATTGTGGTGATGACACAATAAAGAAAATAAAATCTTTGTGGGAAAATATGAAAAGTTTGTTTCTCACACTGGAAAGCAGCTGCCTTTCAGTCTCTGTATGGATGTGCTGTAAAAATGCATCTATGTGTGAATTAAATAAAAATAATTTCTATTTCTACCCTCAAAATCGTAACTTGTAACACATGATGGTTTTGTAACCAAACCTTTATGCTTCACTCATATTTATCTGTCTGCTGGACTCTGCAGTTACATTAAGCTGCTCCATCCAGGAGGAGTTTGGTCTGTGATGGAGAAATCTGTAAATCAAACCAAAGTTAAATTATTCAAAACTGATAACTGAAAACCAAAATTTGAGAAGGTTTAACAACAAGCTTACATTTCTGTATGTTTTTGTTCAGTTTTTGCACTTTAAGTACAAGAAAGGTACTTCAGTATTTTTTTTTCCAAAAACAGAGTTTCTTGGATATGTAAAGCAAAGTAAATAAAATAAATTTAAACAGAAACTAACTGAGAAAAAAAAAGCAAAAACTTTGTTAAATAGGGTTGAAAGACACTTGTGTATCACAAAACAAGAAAAAGTTTGAACATGAACACGTCACATGACTGCTGTGGTCAAAGCTACAGGAGCTGTTTGAGGTTTGTATAAAAGGAAGGAAGCACAGAGAGGTGATAGAAGGAGGCGCTGAATATAAACTCTGGTCTTATCGACATTAAGTGCAGCTTCTCTTTATCAATGCAAAGTCGAAACCTTTGAGATTAGATGCAGATCAGCGTGCAGGGCTGGACGTGAGGATGGGGCACTCTTTGCTCTGTTTGCTGGGGTTATTCTGTGAGTACAATACACACCTTTACTGTTTGAATGGCAGTGATGAAGGAAAATGTTTCTCACTGGTGACAATTACAGTGTATCACTGCTTTAACCTGTTTACCTGACAGCTTCAACACAGCAGACTAGTTTTTTTTCATGTTTCCAGCCGGTTTCACAGCTAATAGAAACATAAATTTGATGATAACTGTACCATGTGAAGATTTAAAAAGCCTCAGTTTATATATTTATTGTGATTTTGTCAGTTGTATAATGTCTGATGATGTTTCATTCATTATTTTAGTGCTCAGTACAGTCAGACATGGAAACACTGAAGGTGAGAAACAGTTTTTTCTTCCATTTATATCATATGTGTTGATCTTAACTAGTATTTAGCTTCTCCTGTTTTGCTCGTCTGTGTTATATTTTGTATCATAAATCAAACATTTCATTGAGATTATTGGTTAAAATGTTAATATAACCATGTTAACTGTGTGAGCACTCAAACACACACCCACGATACAACCTGTATATTTGTTGAAGAGCTGTGGCTTCATACATGTGGATTTTCTTTTCATGTTTATCTGATCTGAAAATATCAACAGTGTGTGTAGTGCAGATTATCTCACTGAGTTATGTTGTTGGATTGTATGCTGGATTATACAGCTTTTTTTTTTTGATTACCTTATGAAGCTGTAAATATGATAATTATCAAAAGCTCCACACAGATGACAAATTAAAGGAAAAACCAACATGAACATGGTAACCAAATGCTGCTCTGAGCTCAGCATAGAGTTTGTTACCTTCATCCCTCATTTGGTGTTTTGATTAGAAGCTGTTTAACACGTCACTCCAAAGTCTCTGTAGATGTTCAGTGTGTCGAATTGTGTGGCTGCAAAAGATGATTCACATTATTTAAGTTTGCATCAAACATTCAGAGCAACAATTTTATTCTTTTGATCTTTTTCTAAATTACAGACCTTGGAGTGAAGGCCACTCTGACAGCAGACAGATTAACTATACCAGCAGGGGGCAGTGTGACACTGACCTGTGATGTGAAGTACTCTGCTGACTTTGAATATGACTGGTTCAGAGAACCCCGTTTAAACTCTAACCAGAAGTTCGCAGTAGCTGGTGAATCAAAGAGAGAACTGGTGACCTCTAAAGGCGGCATCTACAACTGCAGAGGACGTATAAAAGGGACAAATTTACTCATAGTAGAAAGTGATCCAGTCACCATTCAGGAAACTGGTGAGTTTAAAAATGTCATAAGAAATAAAACAACATGGATTCCCCAAAGTTTGGAGATCAGAGGGGGATAATATTATGACAAAAACTTATGTTACAAAGTGATTTACGGCCCCAACCTGCCAAGTTATTTCTGATAATATAAACTGTTGTAAAGTTAATAAATAATAAACAATAATGGGGTTATAATATTTGATAATACTGTTTTTTATTTGAAATGAAAATGTTAATTCATTCCTTTTGTGTCCTAATTGAGGAATTTTGCTGTGGAAAGTTTCCAACAGGACTGATGTGACGCTGCAGCCATCCTGGTCTCAGATATTCACTGGTGAGACAATCACTGTCAGATGTGAGATTCAGGGAGGTGAAGGAAAGGTGTGGAAATATGAATGGACAGCACCCAACACAAACAGCCCTCCAACATCCAGTGAATACAGGATCAGCAGAGTTTCAGTGTCCCACAGTGGAGACTACAGATGTCGGGGTAGCAGTGACTATCTCTTAACAGGATGGAGTGATGCCTTCACACTGACAGTTTCATGTGAGTTGGTCTATGATTCAAACTGAAGTTTCCTGTTTCCTGTTTTAAACTCGACATCAAGAAACAATTCAGACCCTCCAACAAACTCACTGTGCAAACAGACTCACAACTGAGTGCACTGTGACTCCACAATGATTCATTAAAGGAGAATATAAAGAATGACATTTTTAATGAATAAATAACAAATCAATTGCGTCTGTTGTGTAGTTTTGAACTAAGACAGATTACCTGTGTGAGATTATAACCTTGTGTTTGGTACCAGTCAGAGTCAGAGCCACACTGAGAGCAGAAAGCACAATCACAGCAGTGATACCAGCAGTTCTTCAGTCTGTTTGTCTTTCAGTGAGGTCACATTAAAACCACCAGGACACAGTTTATGAAATTTGGGGGATCAAGGCCAAAGAAAGAAGCCATTTCATTTCACTGTGTGTAGCTGGTCTGGCCTCACACTGTTGCTGCAAACTCAGCAGCAGAGTTAGCAGTTGCTTTGCCTGCTGAGGCGAGTTTATTCTCCAACACTGTTTAAATGAAAATTAATTAAGTTCAGCAACTTCATGTGATTGGGCTTCTACATGCACAGGTTTGAAAAAGAGAGCAGGAAGGAGAGCAAACAGCCACCTGCTCAGTATAAGGCAGTGTCTATGAGTACAGCAACAAAGATTAGAACCATTTAGCACTTTTACTGTGCTTAACCTCTGTAACAGGATCATTAGCATAATCTCATCTCTCCCCAGCAGGGCCTCCTTCAAAACTACAGGAAATGACATGTGTGGGAAGTCAAAGGTCACAAAGAAAATAAAAGCTTTCAAATACAAAATAAATACACAAAATAACTACATAGATATTTATGACTTCTGTATAAAAAATAATGACAAAACCAAATAACAGACAATGGATTCTCTATGAAATATAAATAAATATATTTCAATGCACGTCTTACATGTGGATACAGATTACTGTTTACAAATTGTACAAAAAAGTTTCTTTACTATAGAAAAACTTTTGTCCATCGAGTTTTGACTTTCTTAGGAAGCTGTTTAGATTTTCCTTTATCCCTACATTAAGGCTTTGTGTTTCCACTGGAAGTAAACGTCTCTTTTTAAAAATAGCACAGTGTTGCATTCTGGGAAATAGAGTCAAATTTGAAGCTTGGGTTTAAAATGAAGAACTGTAATTATCAGGGGCTATGCTTCTGTAATTGTCGCCAGTTCTTTTTATGTATTTTGGTTTGAGGTTTGTGCAGATTTTCAGGAAAGATGTTTGGCCTCATGAGCACCAGATGCTGCACCTTTATTCAGGTCATAGAAGCCGAACCAAAGACCAGAAAATGGCCTCAGTTTATTACAGACACATTACTACAGTAATTTTTCTCATTACAAAGTTTTGCTCTCAGGAAGCACTCAGGTGTAAGACACTTCACCCGTTGCCTACTGGTGGTGGTCAGAGGGCCCAGTGGCGCCAGTGTCCGGCAGCCTCGCCTCTGTCAGTGCGCCTCAGGGTGGCTGTGGCTACAATGTAGCTTGCCATCACCAATGTGTGTGAATGTGTGTGTGAATGGGTGGATGACTGGATGTGTAAAGCGCTTTGAGGTCCATAGGGACCAAGTAAAGCGCTATACAAATACAGGCCATTTACCATTTACCAGGCCATACACACACACACACACACACACACACACACACACACACACACACACACACACACACCGCGGGCCAAGGAGGAGTGAGACGGCGGAAGAGTTTTTTTCTTCAATACTTTTACAATAGGTTTTCTCAATAGATAGAAAATGATGACGCTGAGGAGTCAACAGCCGATATTATCATTGCTTGTAACCCGGTAAATAATTTCGTACATCTCCCAATAAAATAAGTCTTAGTGGAAAAAAGCTCATTTTCGAATAAGTTTATTAAAGCACCCCCCCTCTGTGGAAAAGAGTCAACCATGAGGCGAGTTTTGTCAACAGCAATTGTCCATTTGGTAAAACAAATATCCGCCTCAAAGTCGTATTTTACCGTTGCAGAATGTGGAAAACAGACGGCGTTCGCAAGAAGGCAATCAAAAAAAAAAAAAAAAAAGGAAATTTGGTACCTCCAACTCTCCCGACTGCGCGCGCACACACACACACACACACACACACACACACACACACACACACACACACACACACACACACACACACACACACACATACTCATGCAACTGACACAGACACACACAGACTGCTCTCCTAGTGGAGCCCAGTCTGAGTAGAGTCCTTTTTTTCTCCTCCTGTCCCCGATGTTGTGTATTTTCATTGTTTTTCTTAAATGCTACCTATACTGACCTGTAATGTGATGTTTGTGTAATATATGTATGGTCGGAAGAGGTCCATTTTGACTGCAGGCAACAGCATGTGACAAATATGAATTTCATTCATTCATTCATAAACAGGGAGTCACCAGACCATGACAAATTACTTTTTTAAATACAGCTAAGAAAACTTTCACAGTGTTGATAAAAATGAGTTTATAGTTTATTTTATCTTGTCATCAAAATTTGGTCATGTTCACCATTTCCATCTAGTTTTTTTAAATTATTTAGATTCAGTCATTTATTTGTTTGTTCTTTTTCTAAACTGAACTGCAGATAAACCAAAGGCCAAACTGAGAGCTGATAACACAGCTGTTCCAGTAGGGGGCAGTGTGACCCTGACCTGCTCTGTGAACCCATCATCATCATCTGGATGGAAATACTACTGGTACAGAGATAATACCACAGTGGATGTTGTCTCCCCATCAAATGGACAAATCAATGTCTCACAGGAAGGACTCTACATGTGCAGAGGAGGAAGAGGAAACCCAGTTTACTACACAGAGGACAGCCAAGAAGTTCACATTAACACAACTGGTGAGTTTGTATTCAGCAACAATGTTGAATAGATAGATGATTGCGGATTACTATGAAGATAAACAGCATCATATCTCATGGTAACCTCTTTGGCATTGTAATAATGATCTTATTGGAAATGGTTGAACATGAATAGTCATGTAAAATGTGGAGTCTAGAGAATCAGTGTCAGGAATGTGATCCAAGGAGGGGAGACTAGGTGGGATTATGAATGTGAAACAATCATTTTCAGCAAATCTCCAAATCAACATAAATTCACAATTAGTTCTGTTTGACTGTTTGACATGTTTATATAATAAAAGTTTGTAAAGCCGATTTAATGAAGTCAACATTTTAAGAGGAAATTTAAGAGACTGGGCTTGTGTTGATGTGTTCATTGTGCGGAGTAAAGTCATAGGAGACGCTGATTCAAAGTGATTTCTAGTCAAAGAAAATAGATGAACTAGATATTTTATAAACTGATGTTATGAAATATAAAATATAATTAAGCTTTATTGTTTGTGTTACAGTAACTGTGTCAGGAGCTGACAGCTCTTCATCTCCTGTGTGGTTGATGGTTGGACTGGTTTGTGGAGTCTCTCTCATTATTATTCTCCTGCTCTTGTTGTATCGCTGCACAACGACCAACAGTGAGCACTTTTCCTTTACTTACTACAAACTCTTTATCATTCAAAGACACAAATGCATCATGAGCTTCATGTAAAAGTAAAAATATTATTGTATATTTTAATAAAGGTGAAGATCAGCAGCAAGTGTACTCCTCTCTTCTTCATGGTTAGTTTGTCATGTAGTTTTAAATATTCTGATCCTATTTGCAACAAGACTGTACTTATTACATCTGCTGCAGCTTTTAATATAAACGTTATTTGCAAGAATATTTGTGTTTCAATTAGTATCACAGACATGAGGTGACTGATTTTCTCTGACCTGCAGGTGGTCGTTGTGTCTATGAGACAGTCAGAAGGTGTGAAAACACTGAAAATGGTAAAATTTACACTTTCATTAATACAGAGCTTGTGGAAGCTGGATGATTATACAATAACTCTGTTTATCATTAAAGTCAATCAGATTATTATTTCAGGTCCAGCAGAAGGTGATTACGCCAATGTCACATCTGTGATTCAGCTCGAAGTCATTAACAAGACAAGTGAGTGCACAAAATGTGAGATTTGAAATGCAAAATATACATTGGTAATTATTCTCACTGATAATAAATGCATTTGTGGACAAAACAGAGGGAGTTTGTTTTGAAATGCTTTCATTTGATCATCTCAACAGGGCGATGTGGTGACCCAGAGGAGAGCTCTGACTACAATAATGTTAATCCAAATTCAGCCACAGCTCTAAAATCTTAACAGCAGCTCTTTAGCTGTTTTTCTCTTTAAAGTCTCTTAAAAACTCGAAGTCACTTTGAGTGAAAAGGAGAAGATTTTGAATTCAAAGCAATAATCCTGATAGTCTGAGTTTATATTTGCTTCAGAAAGAATTTCTCAGTGGGTTTTGCTTTTTTCTCTCCCATTAGATAATAATTTTAATGGCCTTTAATGTACTGTATATCTGTTTTTTATGGTAAATGGCCTGTATTTGTATAGCGCTTTATTATTCCCTAAGGACCCCAAAGCGCTTTACACATCCAGTCACCCACCCATTCACACACTGGTGATGGCAAGCTACATTGTAGCCACAGCCACCCTGGGGCGCATTGACAGAGGCGAGGCTGCCAGACACTGGCGCCACCGGGCCCTCTGACCACCACCAGTAGGCAACGGGTGAAGTGTCTTGCCCAAGGACACAACGACCGAGACTGTCCAAGCCGGGGCTCGAACCAGCAACCTTCCGATTACAAGGCGAACTTCCAACTCTTGAGCCACAATCACCACAATTGTTATCTTTTTAACAATTTCCTTTATTTTTATATATTATAATTTTCTTTCTGGGAAGCACTTTGTAACATTGTTAATAAAAGTGCAATATAAATAAGGTGTGTTGTTGTTGTTGTTGTGTGTCTGTCTGAGAGTACATGTTACAGCTGTTCAGTGTTGTGCATGAATCTAAAAGAGAACATTTATTTAAAGGCACTCATTGTCATTTAAAACAAAGTCAATTCTGGTTTAAGCCCAACAGGTGGAGGAGATGAAATGCAGATACAAAAGCAGATGTGGAATGACAGATAATCTAGTCAATGGGACAGCTAAAAGTGGAAACTACTTGAAATGATTCTTATCAGCAGCATTTGTGACACATATCTCAGGTAGAAGCTAGATTGAACAAACAAGATTGAAATGCATTTTGAAAGTTCCCTTTAAAAAAAATACTATGGTGACCCAGACACATCTTAAAGTGCATTTAACAGAATTAAAATAGAACAGTCAATCCTATCAAAGCTATCAGTGCTCAAACCCAGAGCAGTAACTCATAAGAATACAACATTTACTGCTGCACACTGAGGTAATACAGTTTTGTTTTATATGAACCCCTGTAATTAGTCATGGCCTGTTTGACATTCCACATTATGTTGATATGTAAGTTACAGTTACCCTGACATTATTAATGGGAGAAGTGACTTTTTTTTCTGAACAATATCACCAACTTTTGGCTCATAAGATGTCAGTGCAGGTTCGTTAGGATGACTGCATGTCAACAAGTTCCAGTATGAACTTCCCCTCGTCAGTGGAAGGACGGCCTCCTTTGCTCTGACGGACAAGTCGCCTTCTGTTGAAACACTAAATGGGTCTCTGGAAAAACTCATCACCTCTGTGGGTAAAGCAAGTCCATCTAATCGACCAGAAAAGTTCTCTTTCAACCTCGCAATGAAATCAGTCATCACATCCGTGACTTGTGCCGGTGATGAGATACGTTTGCGGAGTGTTGGAAAATGCAGCTACCGGCCTGTGCTCAAGTCAGCTGCGAAAAGGTTCAGCTTGACTTGGAATGCACGCATCTGTTCCACAAGTTCCGTGACAGTTTTGCCTCTGCCTTGTAGTCCCACATTGAGGTCATTCAGGTATTTGAATATGTCGTTCAGAAAGCAGACACCGGCCATGAAGCTGTTGTCCATTATGCGATTCAAGTCTGGTTTTTTTTGCCTGCTGTTGCAGAGAAAAGTTATGATCTCTTTGAGATCACAGACATGATCCAGTGACCTGCCTTTGGACAGCCGCCTGACATCATTGTGCAATAGCAGGTCATGGTGCTCAGCAGACATTTCTGAGAGCAGCAAGCGGAATTGAGGCATCTAGATTTGATAACTGAGGCATCTGCCGTGCAGGTGCGTCCGCACGGCACCTACGACACGCTTCACCACAGTGTGTGAACGCATGTGAATCTAAAAACATTTTGAATGCTCAGAAAGAATAGAAAAGCACCTTAAGCAGCCATTTTATATCGTACAACACTAATTGGAAGGTAAGACTTTTTGTGCCACCATATGGAGCTGCAGGCTGGAAAGCAAATATATTATATATATGTTTGTTATATATTATATAAAATATAGCATATAAACAGTTAAAAATATTCAACTTCACCATCTTAGAAAAACTAAAAAAAAAAAAAAGGACCATCAAAACCATTTAAACCATCAAAGCAGATTACACACAGTGGTGGTGTTTTGCAAATTGCAAGGATGCAAAAAGAAGGTAAATTTTCTGGGGCTGGTGGAAAAGAAAGGAAGTTATAACTGAACCTTTCTGTTGAAATAAACACACCCAATGAATAAATAAGAGAGAACATGGTGACTAGGAAGGTTAGAGAAAAAGAAAAAAAATGTGCAAGTCAACACAAATCACATATATATGCTGTGGATGCAAAAGCATTGGACATATTTAATATTCTGCAAATAATGTAATGACATGATATGATACGATTCATTTCGTTTTTTTGTCATGCTATAAAATGAATACAATTCAGATAAACCCTAGTGCTACATTTTGTATTCATGGGCACAATGTATAAACCTACGTAGAAAAAAGAAGTGAATGTCTACAGTGAACAAGAAATGTCACTGAAAAGGGGAAGAAAGGCTTTACCAAGAAAAATAACTTGGTTCCATTTAGCAGAGCAACGGTGCTGAATGTGAGGAAGTGGACCTCTTTGCTCTGCATGCTGGGGTTATTCAGTTAGTTCAATGCAGTCTGGCCTGGTTTGATTGCTACAGACTGATGTTTCTGTTGGTTTAACCTGTTTTTCTTAAGTGGGGAATGGGAGATTTTGTTTTTAACCAGTATGATCATGGTGTGTTTAGTTTATTCTGATTTCATTTTCTGTAGGTTTCACAAGGTCTGATGAGATTCAATCTTTATTTTAATGCTCAGTACTCTTTTCCATGGAAATGCTGAAGGTGAGAAATCCTTTCCTACTTTTTGTTTGTTTGCTTTTTCTTTGTTTCTGAATGCATACATTGTTGCATATTTCTTTATTTTTTTGCCCCTTGAATTTGCCAAAGCCCTAATTATCAAATGATACACATACTGTATGAAAGCATATCATATTAAAGGCATAGAGACAGAGCATGAACAGAAACTACTAAAACTCAGTCTGAAGGTAAAATTTTGAATTTAAATATTCTGATTACTGCACAGTAATTTGAAACAGCCTAACAGAGCAGGAGGTAACAAGAACATTCTTTGGTTTCTTTCAACAGGATTACTATCATTAAATATGCAGGGGAATATACAGATGGGACACTATAGAAGAAAGATTATTAAATAAGTGAAATCTATAGAGTAGCTGTACTCATACCACTGTCTGTTTCCAGGGGACACAATACCCTGTATATATAATGCCTTGAAAAAGTATTCATAACCCTTGAACTTTTACATATTTGTCACCTTGCAAACACAAACTTAAATGCTTTTTATTGAGATTTTCTGTGATAGACCAACACAAAGTAGCAGATAATTGTGAAGTGGTACAAAAATGATACATGGTTTTCAAAATTTTAAGCAAATAAAAATCAGAAAAGTGTGGCATGCATTTGTATTCAGCCTCGTGTACTCTGATACCCTTAAATAAAATCCAGTGCAATCACTTGCCTTAAGAGTAATCCAATTAGATAATAGAGCTCACCTGTGTGCAATGTAGTCTCATTATAAATACACCTGCTCTGCGAAGGCCTCAGTGGTTTGTTAGAGAACATTAGTGAACAAACTGCGACACGAAGATGAAGGAAGTTACCAGACAGGTCAGGGATAAAGTTGTAGATAAGTTTAAAGAAGTGTTGGGTTATAAAAAAAATATCCAGAACTTTGAACATCTCAGGGAGCACTGTTCAATCTATCATTCAAAAATGGAAAAAGTATGCTACAACTGCAAACCTACCAAGATACGGCTGCCCACCTAAACTGACAGACCAAGCACGGAGAGCACTGGTCAGAGAAGCTTCCAAGAGGTCCATGGTCTCTCTGGAAGAGCTGCAGAAATCCACTGCTCAGGTGGGAGAATCTGTCCACAACACAAATGTAAGTCATGTACTCCACAAATCTGACCTATACAGAAGAGTGGCAAGAAGAAAGCCATTGTTGACAGAAAAACATAAAAGGTCCTGTTTGGAGTTTGCCAGGACCCTTGTAGGGACACAGCAAACATGTGGAAGAAGGTACTCTGGTCAGATGAGATCGGAGTTGAACCTTTGGGCCTGAATGCAAAGCACTACGTGTGGCGGAAAAGTAACATTGCTCATCACCCTAAACACACCATCAGCACTATGAAACATGGTGATGGCAGCATCATGAATGAACACACACTTTTCAGATTTTCCTTCCATCCATCTTCTTCTGCTTATCCGGGGCCAGGTCACGGGGGCAGCAGCCTAAGCACAGAACACCAAGGCGTTCCCAGGCCAGCCGAAAGATATAATCTCTCCAGCGTGTCCTGGGTCTCCTCCCGGTGGGACTTCCTGGGAACACCTCACTCAGGAAGCACCCAGGAGGCATCCTTGTCAGATGCCTGAACCACCTCAACTGGCTTCTTTTGATGTGGAGCAGCAGCGGCTCTACTATGAGCCCCTCCCGGATGGCCGAACTTCTCACCCTATCTCTAAGGGAGAGGCCAGCCACCCTTCGAAGGAAGTTCATTTCCACTGCTTGTATCCGCGATCTCGTTCTTTCGGTCACTACCCACAGCTCGTACCATAGGTGAGGGTAGGGACGTAGATCGACCGGTAAATTGAGAGCTTCGCTTTTATGCTCAGCTCTCTCCTTACCACAACAGACCTGTACAGGGTCCGCATCACTGCAGCCACAGCACCAATCTGTCTGTTGATCTCTGGCTCTCTTCTCCCATCACTCGTGAACAAGACCCCAAGATACTTAAACTCCTCCACTTGGGGCAGGAACTAGTCCCCGACCTGGAGTGGGCACTCCACCCTTTTCTGGCTGAGAACTATGGTCACAGATTTGGAGGTGCTGATCCTCATTCCCGCCACTTCAGACTCGGTTGCGAACCATTCCAGTAACTCAGCCACCTACAACTTTATTTCGAAGCACCTCACTACAATCCTAGCGCCCCTTGTGGGGAATACACCCCATCACATCAAAAACTCCACTAACTTCACCAACAACGTCCAGAAACACTTGATCCAGATGAAACCATAGTGTCCTTAGATGTGGTCTCACTTTTCACTTGGATACCTACAACTTAGGGTGTAGAGACTGCCAGAAAATTACTACACACAAGAAGACAGTTCCTTAGAAAACAGAACCAGTTTTACCCCTTATCAGATTTGCACACTGTTAGGGTGCGTTCAAACCCAACGCGATAGACGTGACCAGAGCTTCAGGTTTACATGTAAAGTCAATGGAGGAGCGCGATGAAGTATGACTGGGGGTCGCGCGAAACTTCAGAAGCAGGTTTGTGTCGCGAAAACGCTTTTCTGCCTGATTCACGCTACCTGGTTGCACGACTGACGCGTTTGAAGCGCGACTGACGCGTCTGAAGCGCGACATAAAATACGCGCTGCAGTTTGTGTGGTGCATTTTGTGCATTAGCGCGTATCACATCTACTGGTCGAGTTGGAAAAATCTGAACTCCAGCTTCAAGTCACGCCACGACAACCAATCAGGAGCCTAGTGATGTGATGCTCTGACCTTCAAAGGGGCAGGTCCAGCCAAAGCCATTCATTCTAGCAATCAGTAGTTTTCTGATGAGGCAGCGGGCTCTCCAGGGCAGAAACAATGTTTTTATTTTTCTCCTCCTTCTCCCTGAGGCTCTTCCACTTTAAGCTGGGTCCTTTTTATTTTTGTCTCTCTGTAAATAGTTATATTATATATATTTATGTTTAATGTTTTTCGGTTTGAGCATCTTAATATTATTTCAAATAAATTTTTGTAATGACTAATGTGTAAAGCGTCCTTTACGCCGCTGCTCTGCTCTCCACAGTGAATAGAGAAGGGAGACTTTTTCTTCAAACGCCAGATCAACTGCTGCCATCTTGCAAACATACCGTCTGGCACTACTTCCTCCCACATTTCCGCTTATTTTTAATACAACAAGGGTTTCTAAAGACAAAAACATGGATGTGCAATGGACTCCTCAGTGTCACCAATTGTAGCCAAACTTTACATGGAGCAGGTGGAAAGTAAGGCTCTTGGCTCTTTTAAAGGGACAGCACGTAGCCACTGGTACAGATACATGAATGACACCTGGGTCAAAATCAAAACTCAAGAAGTAGAAACTTTCACTGCTCACATCAACAGTGACTAGAAACATAACGTTCACCAGGGAAGATATAAAGGATAATAGTTTGTCATTTCTGGACTGTGCTGTGCACATTGAGGAGAATAGAAACCTCAACATTGAAGTTTACCAGAAATTCACACACAGACCAGTTCCTATTCTTTGACTCCCACCACCCTCTGGAACACAGACCTGGAATAATCAGGATCCTGCAACACCAGGCAGAAAATGTTCCATCTATAACAGAAGGGAAAGGAACAGATACATGTAAAGAAAGTTCCTAAAGCAGTTTTATCAGAGAAACTCAAAGAGTTTTCCCCCAAAATGACATCCCAGTGCACTTCAGACACAGCCACACCCTTAGACAAAAACTGTTTCATCCCAAGGACAAAACAAGCTAAACAACAACATGTATGCAGTGCAGTGTGGTGAGGAGCGGTCCTCCTAAAACTGAAGAATCTTCTCAGATGAGAGGCAAAACGTCTTCAAGAAATTTCCAGAAGATTTTTTTTTCTTCAAGAAGAGAAAATCCAGTGACTTTTCTTTCCAGGCTCCTTAGATTGCCTTGACCTGGATGACTGAGAGCCTAGAAAGACAAGCTCTACAGTAGCTTTATAAAATCTAATATATGAAAAGTAGGATACATTATTGAGTGAATGTGTTAAATGTGATAATTTCTTTAAAAAAGTGCTTCCTGAAGGATGTGACAATGTGATATTTTTTGTTTTGTTTGTTTGTTTCTGTAGACTTTCGGCAAAAGAAAGAATTGTTAAAAGAAACATCAGTTAATACGGCCATCTTCTTTTGCTTATCTACCACTACTATGTCCGATTGATTAGCAATCATCATTTTGTCCATCTGTATCTGGAAGTCCCACAGGATCTTAGCTCGGTCATTCTCGACTGAGAATGACTATTTTGACCTTGGGGCTTCCAGGCCATACTCGTCACAGATGTTTCTGTATACTATGCTGGCCACTTGGTTATGGCGTTCCATGTATGACCTGCCTGCTAGCATCTTGGTGGTAGTGCGATCCCCTCCGTTCTGACTACCTTCCCTCTCTTTGTTATCATCCGACTACACTTCTCCAGTCCGAACGACTTTCCGATGTCATTGCTGTATATCCAGGTGGTGTGGATCAGTGAATCGATGTCTTGTTCACTCTTGGGATACAGATTGATGTCATCCATGTATAGGAGGTGGCTGACGATTGCTCCATCCTTTAGTCGGTATCTGTAGCCAGTCTTGTTAATGATCTCATTGAGTGGGTTCAGGCCTATGTAGATCCCGCACTTGATGGCGAGTTGTGCTATGGGCTTGAAGTTGGCCTCTAGTGTTGTTCGTCACATCCCCATTGAGTTCCTGATGAAGGCTCTTAGGGTCTTGTTGATCTTGTATAGTTCTAGGTGTTCAAGGATCCTGGGGCATTGAGTCATAGGCCTTCTTGTAATCAATCCAGGCAGTGGACAGGATGGTCAGCCTAGCCTCACAGTCTCATCTGACTGCTCAGTCTAACGGTCGCGGTGGTGTTTTGCATCTCTGGTATTCTTGCCAATTCCTTTCTGTGCCCTGCTCATGTATTGAGCCATGTCCCTGTTCATGTTAGCTGCTCTGATGCCTGACAGGAGCTTCCATGTGGTACTGAAGCAGGTTATTAGTCGGTAGTTGGATGGGACCAGTCCCTTCTGGTGGTCCTTGGGGACCAGGACTGTGTATTGGAGTATTGCATATGTACAGTTACTGATCCACACAGAGCACTTAACGTGCGTATTCTTTCAGACAAACCACCTTTGTTGACGTTGTATTAATTGTTGCTATGGCAATGTGAGCAATGTCCATGTCTGGCTTCTTGGTTTGACTTTTACCAGAATGCCATTCTGGGTGGCCTGGAGCTAGAGAGACAGCCTCTCCACTCAGAGGACCTGTTTTACAGAGTACCCAGCCATTATGTATTGTGTCAATACTATTTCTCCACCCTAAATATGTCATATGAACGGGGACTTTACAAGACACACGTGGAAACAGAGCAGACTTGGCTGCTCCAGCAGGACCATGTAATTAAGCAGTTAGCCATACACAACCAGAGTGCTTTTGTACTCACCACTGAGTCTCTCACCAATAATTATTTATGAATATGGACACATTCTTGCTCTCTGAAGTTTGGTTCTCAAGTGTTTTTCCTACTCTGCTGAAATATTACTTACAAAAGTAACTACTGGAGACACAGATGTCTGAGAGAGAAGGGCCTTGCCATAAAGTCCAGAAAGTGTCCAGACCACATGTGGAATGCACACACACCTTTGCAGCAGCTGGCCTGCCTGACATTTCATTTGTCTTTTGGATCACCTCCAATTATTGGCCACTTTTCCTAGGAAATTAGCTCTGTAACAGACAACCAACTGTGTTCTGTTGTACTGTGGCCCTGGGTCAAAATAAGTTATACCCTCAAGGCCCTGATAAGGCACAACAGGAGCCCAGCAGCCCTTGGATCATCATCTTGAGGAGGGCAGAAGGGGCACAGTTTAAAGGACTGGCTGGTATGGGAAGAGCCCAAGCCCCCTTTGTTTGTTTTGATCTCCTTTGTTGTATTTTGAAGATAATGTTAAGTTCTAGGATTATTATTTAGTTTGCCTTGAGTTGTCTAGTTATGTTTCACCTAGGTCTTCTGAGTTAGTTTCAAGTATTTCTTGTCTGCATGTTTCATGTTGTCTAGCTTGTGTTGTTATGTCTACGTCTCTCAGTGTTTCCTGTTTTATTGTGAAGAGTCAGGTGTCTCCATGTTCTATGTGTTTTGTTTTACTTCCTCCGTGGTGTCATTATGTTTATTTGTATCAGCTGTTTCCTCATGTATTTCCACTTCCCCTGATCACCTCCCGTGTGTAATTAGTCTGTGTGTTTTCTATCAGTCTTTGTCGGGTCATCTGTGTTCCTTCCCTCCATCTAACATAAGGTTAAAGTATTTTCATGATTCTGTTCAGGTCATGTTTTTTTTTTCTCTTCATAGTTCGTCTCATGCACCTGTTCAGAATCATGTTCATGTTACTTCGGCACGGTCTACTTTACCCAGTTTAGGTCTTTAGTTTTACTTTTGCTTCTGTTCATTTTCACCTTGTTTTGTGTCCAAGTTTTTCAGCCTACATAAATGACCTGCTTTTGGTTAAAATTTCAGTTCATCTCTCTAGTGTCTGCTTTTGGGTACGTTTCACAAACACACTGGTGTACACCGCCGTGACACCCTTTTCTGTTTCTTATAAGTCGCTGCCATTGTAATTTCCATCATCAGTGGTCCATTGTAATCCTTAACTCAGGGAGAAAATTACAAAGAGCCAGATAGGTATTGTTGCACTGTGTGCTGACACTTGTCCTTGTGAACTGCTTCCTAGCCAACAATGCAGGCATCTGCTATCACGACCCAATGACAAAGGACTGGTCCCAATGTGCTTCCCCTATTGAAATAGGCTGGTTGCTCCTACCAACAGAGAGATTCCTGTAACCTAGACATCACCAATAATCTGGTCTACAGGTTCTTCTGAAGGCAATGCACCAGTCCGAGGAGATGGTACTGAACAGCCCGCATGCTCTGGAGTGCGAGTGGGACAGAATGGACTGTAGCTGCAATTAGCTCCAGTAAACATAAGCATAACCTCCAGGTCAGGGCCAAACAAAAATGGGACAATGTAGGTTAGGCCTGTCACCGGTTTCAGGGAGAGTGTCCCTGTACTGGAATCCAGCCACATGCCTGAGACGTGTGTGGCTTAAATGGGCTAAAACCTGCTTTGTGTTTTGTTGGGACAACAGCCTTGATGCTATGAATGCTGCAGGCTAGAGCCTGTTTGCACCAAATGCCCCTCCACCTGCTTTTTTATAGAATAGAATTGCCTCTGAGGGAGATCCTCACCCTCTGAGACATAGTTAAAACATCAGTTTAACCTACATCCAACACATTCGAAATAAAAGAGGCCGATTTGACACTTACTTTCTTCAGGAGAGAGTTGGAGCACCAGACACACAGTGGAGATGAACCCACAGCAACACCGTGGGCCATCCAGGTGGTATGGACTGCCACCTGGTCCGTCCGTACCACACTCCCAACTATCTTAACCTTTTCCAGCTCCCTATTCAGAGTGGCTTCTTTCACTTGAGTTTGATAAAGGAATTTATGTATTAGGTCGGATCTCTGCTAACCACTCATGCAAGGTATGGGCCTAAGCAATGTACACAATTATCATAGATAAGCTCCACAGAACTCTTTTTTCCAAGGCCTAAACAGGTGTGGTCCACTCTTCTAGCAATATTCTGCCTGGCAGATTGCTTATGTACTGAGGGACTATGCACTCAAGGCATAAAGCACACCTCATGTGCTTAATGGCACAAAGGTTTGCCCAAGAAAGCTATGGGTGTAAGGCTGCTTTCTGCTGCACTCTCGCTTAGCCCACAACAATTCAGCTGCAGCCATCCTGGACTCAGATATACAGCGGCGAGACAGTCACTGTCAGATGTGAGACTCAGGGAGGTGAAGGAGCTCAGTGGCCGTATGAATGGAGAGCAGCCAAGTTAAGCAGACCTCCAGTATATAAAGAATACAGAATTGGCAGAGCTTCAGATTTTCACACTGGAGAATACAGATGTCGGGGCAGTAGGGGCTATTTCTTAACAGAGTGGAGTGAACCTGTTAATTTGAAAGTGTTAGACAGTAAGTGAAGTCATAATTCACACATATTGAAAATATAAACAGCAAATTATGAAGTTATTTATTGTGTATTTGGTAATAGTTGAAATAATAGTGTAAACTGTTGACTGTTAAATAATAATTTCGCTGCATACAAATACTGCATGGCATATATACATTTATACATAGTCAATCATCACTCTGAGAATGTAATGTCTCAACAGAACCCCGTCCTGTCCTCACTGTGTCTCCATCATGGCTGAGTCCTGGAGCCTCAGTAACTCTGAACTGTGAGGTTGAACATCCGTCTGCAGGATGGAGCTTCTACTGGTATAAAGCTGTTCCTGATCTATCAGAGAAATCCTCCAGTTATGAGCTGCTACCTGATGGCAGTGGGACTGCACAGGACTCCTACATCATTCATGGACAGACACACACAGCAGGATATGTGTGCAGAGCTGGAAGAGGAGACCCAGAGTATCACACTGATCACAGTCAACCAAAGTTTGTCTGGTCTGCAGATGAGAGTTTTTGTCTCTCATTATTGCTATCCATCTGTTTTTTGTAAATCCTGACATATAATTAGATTAATAGCCCATAGTGAAAATTCATTTGATCATAAATAACATAACTGACATACCCTAACTGTTCAGACCTGATGATGTTTCTTGAGGAAGCAATTTTCCATTTGTCTCATTTAACATACTAAAATAGGCTGAATTACTGTTTCCCTCCATTTATTGATATGAAAAAAAAAAAAAACCCAAGAAAAAAACAGGTTTCTATCAGTCAGTAAATTGTTTTAATTCATCCCAGGAGACAAAAAGATGCATTATAAACCACAAAGAAACAGACAACCATTTTTCCACTGTTATAATCACCCACCCACTTCAGGGTAATTAGAAGGCTGGAGTCCATTAAAGCTGTATAGGGAGAGAGGTGGTGCCAAGGAAACAACCAACCAAACAAATCATTCTCCTTCCTTCTAATTCAGTTGACAAAAGGAGGAGAAAACCACGAGAAAGAAGAAGATATGCAGAGGTAGTCATTGGTGGAAATTTGTGTGTTTGCAAAAAAAACAAAGAATTTGCAGCACTGTACTTACTGTAGATTACAAAAATGGACCTGAAGTAATATACTTAATGAAATATCTGAAACTATCTGAAATAACAACCCGAGGAATGCATTTTTTACTATGAATTTTGTTGTTACTCCTTTTATATGTTGGTTTCAGATGTTCATTCAGCAGCGTCTCTCACAGTGAGTCCTGACAGAGTGCAACACTTCACCTCTGACTCTGTCTCACTGACCTGTGAGGGAAACTTCACTGAGTGGAGAGTGAGGAAGTTCTCTGAAAAAGGCTTCCTATCTCACTGTCATGACTGCCAGAAAATGAATGGATCCTCTTACAACATTCACAGCTTACACCAGGGTGTTACAGTGTATTGGTGTCAATCCGACTCTGGAGAGTTCAGTAACGGAGTCAAACTCACTGTGCAAGGTATTCATTAGTTTTTTTTTCTGACTTTACATTCTTCACAAATCCAATTGTGCTGTTTAACATTCCAGAGCCACCACTCTCCGCAACCTCCTATACCTTATATCATAATATTTACTCACCCATTATAAAACTTTGCCCTGAATAGTTTCATATTTGGAGGTAGGGTGTCAACCTCCTTGCCAGGTACAGAAAGCAAAAAGCAAAGAGAGCACATGCATCATCTCCCTCTTCCTTAGTGGAGGCAGTAAGAAAAACAGCAAAAATCAGAGCCAGACAGGTGGGTTTCAAAAAGGGCAGAAAAACTGTAAAAAGGCTAAATCAGTTCATAAAAACAGAATGTTGTCGTGTGCTTTATATGAATTTGTTTATGTAATTACTAAAAGAAAAAAATGTAGTGTCTATACAGACAGTCAGAGCAAGATGTAGGAAACTACATTTTCTAGTGCTTATTGCTGTGTATTTTGTTTTATGCATTTAATAACAGGCCAGTGTATTAAAAAAGGCCACCTTTCAGTTATAAACTGTGTTAGATTGCTTAGCCAGACTGAAACTGTGCAGAATAGGAAGCTTTGTGCAGACTTACAGAGAACATTGCCTATTTTCATGCTGCTAAAAGAGAATAAGAGGAAACAGCTTGGGGTGAAAGAGCGTTGAGACTGTGAGGTGTAAACATTAGTGCCTTAGAGGGGGTTGAAGTTAACTGTCACTGTTGCATGATAATAATACTTTGCCTATGCAGACAGGGCGTGTTCAGCCCTTTAAAATAGTGAAGCCTGTGTGCTTCCTCTTGGAGAGCAACACAGAAGGTGGTATTGTGTACATCTCCACATGCATGTGCTTAATAAATAATTGTGGTTGACTGGACCTGCTCTGAGTATTGGTTGTTTGTTCTCAGCACATCATCAAAGAATCGGGACAGTGGTCTCCAACTTGCTTGTCACGTCCTTTGAGCCGGGTTGTGACAATAGCTCATAATTTATGCTCCACGTTTGTGCCATAGTTCACAGTTCATATTTGTCATATCACAGTTTGTAAATAAAACTGAGTAATTACATCTAACAGTGTCTCTGTCGTTGTTTGCATTTGAGTTAATTCTCCTGGTCTGCCCTTCTATGGCGTTATTTTTGTGCCTCTATTCTGAGGGCATGTAAATAATTTTTGTAAGTACAAATATTGCATTTTAAGGAGAAAATTATTCTGAGCAAAGAAAAGCTTAATTTGAGCGAACTGAATTCATTTTTGCGTACAAGAAATGTATGTCAGTGTTTGCTATTATCCATATACACACAATAACAGCCCCTGTCGCTCAGGTGTTGGCATTTGCTGTTGCTCAGGTCCCTGCTCGGTGTGCTGAGAGACCAACGTAGTATGTTTCATTTTGAACAGAATTACATCATTTTGATTGACAGCATTACTTTTCTACACAAGTATATTTGTCTTATTTCTAGTCAAAATATCTCATTATACTTCAAATAACACACAATAAGCTAAAGAGTAAAATTTCAGTAAGATATAATTGTTTTTAGACAGTGAATCATAAAACTAGAAAATTTTCACTTGTTCCATTGTCAGATTTTGCACTTATTTCAAGCAGAAATATCTTGTATTAAGTGAAAAAACCTGTCAATGGAATGAGTGGAAATTTTCTAGTTTCAAGCCTGTCTTAACCTGTCTTAAAACAGGTTCATATATCTTACTGAAATGTTACTCTTTAGCCGATTGTGTCGTATTTTAAGTGTAATAAGATATTTTGACTAGAAATAAGATAAATACACTTGGTGAGATTTTGAGCTTTTCCAGTATACAGCAGATGTTTAAGCTCAGTTTAAAGGGGAAGGAAGAATGGAGGCCACTGAGAAGAAGAAGTTACATTCTTATCTATACGAGGAAAACAGCGGCTCTTTCTTCTACTTATTTATTTTTGGAAACGAAAACACTTAAAGATTAGCTGTGGATCAGAGTGCAGCAGAGCTGGATGTGAGGATGAAGTACTCTTTGCTCTGTGTACCGGGGCTATTCTGTAAGTACAAAACTGATTTTCTCTGTTTATATGACACTGAATAAAGAAAACAGTTTTTCATTGTGTAACTTGAGAGTTTTTGAAGGGAGAACAAGTTTGTCTAAGAATTTGATTGGCACTACATTGTGTTCAATTGTCTTATATCAGTTTAAAGTCTATAAGCACATAAATTAGAGAATGAGCACACAGTGTAATCTTCACCTTTTTATAAATGTTTTAGTTCATAATGAGATGATTTTCTGTCACTTTGATGATGTTTCAATCTTGATTTTAGTGCTCAGTTCATTCTTCTATGGAAATGCTGAAGGTAAGATGTGTTTTTTTTCTTTTGTTCCTCTTTTTTTTACATTAACAGTATAAATTATCAGGTAGTATATTTCTATAGATACCAAACAGGTCACTGTAAGAAATGTGGGGGGCTGGTTATCCATGGAGAGAAAGCCCCTGGCTCTCTGTGTCTTTCTGGTTTGATGAGGAAAGCCAGGAAGTGGGTGCGTTAGAATAAATTCGGGGTTACCAACAGGAAGTAGAAGGGAGAAGTGAACCAGCTGAGTGAGGCCAAGTGGTCAGGATAGATGAGAGTCTAAGAGAAAACAGAGATGGGGTCAGTAAGAACCGGAGTGAGTACAATTTAACTGAGTATTTGATGTGGCAGTTTGGGGATTTAGGTGCCCAGTATTTAAGGCTGGAGCTGCAGTGCTCCCAGCATACGTGAAGCTTCAGCTGTACTGGATCATAACAGAAAGTGAAAAGTGGAAGAGGGAATTACTGGAGGATGAGGTTGAGGGAGCTGATCTAACAATTTTATACGATACATTTGAAATTAAATTTAATAAATTTCAGTTTTAAAACTACCAGGTGAGAGGCAGAGTGTGATTTACTGATACAGATGTTTCTTTCTGTGCACTTATTTCATCATTTTTACAAACTGAATTAGTAATCCAGTACCACTGATGCCAAAAGTAGAACAGATATATTGCCTCACCTGTTTGATGTATTGGGGTACAGACTATCACAATGTACCTTTGTTGTATTAACTGAAAGACTCAAAGGTGTAAAAAAAAAATAAATAAAAATAAAAATAAAAATAAAAAAATAAAATAAAATAAAAAAATATATATATATATATATAAACAAAACACACAAAAAAAACTATACATACAGACAATAATAGGAATAAATACTCTTGGAATCTGTGAATTGCAAGGATGAATACAATTCTCTGGCAAAGACTTAAACACTTCCAGGGATTTAAATAAAGCTGCAAGAGCAGAATATGCATCACAAGACCCAGAAATTCAGTTTCTCTTCATATCTTCATCTTTCTTCTGTGGATAGATGATCCAAATAGTCTTGACTACTTTTTCCCAGCAGTATTACTGACTGTCCACTATTGGACATCCTGTTTTGCCCACGAGGGTAGCGAGTCAGTCACATGACTGAAGACTATCAATACTGTATGATGAAATAAGTTTAAATTGAATGTGTTGTTTCAATAGAACAAGAACAGAATTAAACCCAAATTCAACAAAAATCTCTCAGGTTCGAATCAAAAATACACTTGGAAACTGAGGTCAAAAATGATTCAGATGTACAAATATCAGTGCAGTTATTGAAAAGATTTTCAAAGATCAAATGTGCAAATATCATATTATTATGAACAAGAGCAGCTTAAAAACAGAAGAAGAATCTAACACATTTCAAGGAAATATATTCAACCCTCTGAACATTGTAGTGTAATATGATGGCTCTGGGGACCTGCTGTCTATTTTTAGCCACAGCAATCTTAAAACTGCCTGCTCCCAAAAGAATTGCTTTGCATCCCGCGGGACTACAGTCCCAAAGCTGGCTCTAATGCTGAGCTCCTGGACAGTGTGGCATGATATTTGGTGTCTGATGGATAGAAGCATAATATCCCAGAGGTGTTAAGCAGAGGATTCCAATGATTGGTGGGAAATCAATGGAATCAATTCCTTCACCCTCCAGGAACTGCCTGCATAGTCTCATCACAGGAGGTTGAGCATTGTCGTGAACCAGGTGGAACCCAGGACTCCAGCACAGGGTTCTACAATGGGTCCAAGCATTTCTTCGTAGTACCTTATGGGAGTCAGGGTGGTGTTGCCTGGCCTGTAGAGTTCTGTGTGTCCCTCCATGGATATGCCTCCCCAGACAATCACTGACACTGAAAAAGTGATGCAACATTATTTTCACAGCCTGTTTGATATAAAATGTGAATAATGATCTTGTTTTGTTGTATTTCTAACTTTCAGAACTTGGAGAGAAGGTCACTTTGACAGCAGACAGCACAAACATACCAGCAGGGGACAGTGTGACACTGACCTGTGATGTGAAGGAGTCTGCTAAATTAAAATATGAATGGTTCAGACAAACTTCATCTGAAGAGAAGTCCATAATAACTCATGAATCAGGCAGAGTGATATCTGTCTCTAAAGGAGGAAATTACACCTGTAAAGCTGAAGGGAAAAATGTCACCATAACAGAAAGTGACTCAGTCACCATTCAGGAAACTGGTTAGTTTAAACATTTCATTTGGAATAAAACAACAAAGTCTTTAAGAAATCAGTTTGAAACTGTGTCTGTACAGGCACAGATAGAAGAATTCAGTTTTCTGTCTGCTTCTTGCTCAGTATGTTTTTACACATTTTTTATGTGTGTAGAAAAATGTATACACCTTTAGTTGTTACTGAAAAACATTAAATCATACATCATGCAGTGTAATCAGTGAATTAACAATGTATAACAATATATTTATTGATCTGAACAGAAAAGTAAATAAAAATACAATGAAACAAAAATAACATATTCATTCTGGATCACTGTATGTTATTTTAACTTACCTACAATAATATAATAATATGTTTTATGGAAACCATTCATCTTTTAAATTTTTAATCAGCTTGCAGAGGAACAAACACAGCTTATCAAAATCTTAAAGTAGTTAACAGATGAGAATCTGCACACTGAATGAATCCTAAAATCAATATATGAGTTAATTTTAAAGATTGCTGCACAACAAGTCATTCACATAATTATGATAAAAAGCTGCTGCTGGAAACAGATATGTTTTTCTTTCCCAGTTCGTAACAGCATTACAGTGAAACTGCAGCACAGCTGGTCTCAGATATTCACTGGTGAGACAATCACTCTCAGATGTGAGATTCAGGGAGGTGAAGGAAAGGTGTGGAAATATGAATGGACAGCACCCAACACAAACAGCCCTCCAACATCCAGTGAATACAGGATCAGCAGAGTTTCAGTGTCCCACAGTGGAGACTACAGATGTCGGGGTAGCAGTGACTATCTCTTAACAGGATGGAGTGATGCCTTCAGACTGACAGTTTCATGTGAGTTGGACCATGATTCATGCTGACATTTCATGTTTTCATGTTTACATCTGTCTTAACAGGAAAACTCCAACAATGATCCAGCTGTCTGCAGGCAGCTCAGGACAACAGTTTTTCTCACTGTGCAAACAGAAAGGAGAGACACCATGGAGGCTCTTAAAATATCAGCAAGTTTGATAAGAGAATGATAAATCAGTGAAATCTTCAGTTACAGGCTAATGTGCAATTAATCTTTGTGTTCATAGATACATTACTCCATGAATGTTTAAAATGTGATCAGTACTGAAATTTGCTCTTAATGATGATTTAATGATTTAATGGTTTTGTTTCTTCAACAGCAAGTAAACCCAGAGCCACACTGACAGCACACAGTTCAGTCATACCAGCAGGGGGCAGTGTGACACTGAGCTGCTCTGTGGAGGGCTCTGCTGGCTGGAAGTTTGACTGGTTCAGACGTGATTCAGTCTCTTCTAAAGCTCAGCTCATGAGAGGAAATAATGCAAACAGAGTTATTAGTGTCTCACAAGGAGGTCTGTACCACTGCAGAGGAGGGAGAGGAGATCCAGTTTACTACACAGAGGACAGTGCTCCAGTTACAATTCAGAAACAAGGTCAGAGTTAAGTTTTGTTGTGAAGTAAAACACAAAATAATGATTAAATTGAAATTAGAATTTATAACTATGATTTTTTTTTAATTCATTTTTTTTGTTTGTTTCCTGTTGATTTTTCTTTAAATGTTTGTTTTTTTGGGAACAGTTTTGGCTGCTGTGAAACTGCAGCACAGCTGGTCTCAGATATTCACTGGTGAGACAATCACTCTCAGATGTGAGATTCAGGGAGGTGAAAGAAAGGTGTGGAAATATGAATGGACAGCACCCAACACAAGCAGCCCTCCAACATCCAGTGAATACAGGATCAGCAGAGTTTCAGTGTCCCACAGTGGAGACTACAGATGTCGGGGTAGCAGTGACTATCTCTTAACAGGATGGAGTGATGCCTTCAGACTGACAGTTTCATGTGAGTTGGACCATGATTCATGCTGACATTTCATGTTTTCATGTTTATATCTGTCTACTACTCTTTGGTGTTTGTGGATCAAAAGGTTAATTACTATTTGAGGTATGATTTTTTTTATTATTAATTAATTTATGTTATTATTGTTATTTTCCTTGAAGTAAATGATAATCTAACGTACCCCCCCCTCCCCTTGTAAACACAACAGCAAGTAAACCCAGAGCCACACTGACAGCACAAAGTTCAGTCATACCAGCAGGGGGCAGTGTGACACTGAGCTGCTCTGTGGAGGGCTCTGCTGGCTGGAAGTTTGACTGGTTCAGACGTGATTCAGTCTCTTCTAAAGATCAGCTCATGAGAGGAAATGAAGCAAACAGAGTTATTAGTGTCTCACAAGGAGGTCTGTACCACTGCAGAGGAGGGAGAGGAGATCCAGCTTTCTACACAGAGGACAGCAGTGACGTCACAGTTAAAGAAATTTGTGAGTTTAAACATTTCATTTAGAGTAAACAATAAAGTCTAAAACTCTGAGAAAATTCGGAGAATTGCAGTCACCCTCTTCTTATTGTCGATTTTTAAAACAACATTTTTTTTAAATCCTTGCTACTTACAACCATTAAATCATGTTGTCATGCAGAGTAATCAGTGGGTTAATGATGTCTAAAGTTATTGATCTGAACAGAAAAGTTTATATAACACATTCATTTCAGATCACCACATCTGCTTTCTTTAAGGGTTTAAACTGAATATATTAAAAGGTTTGACTTTGACTATTTTTATAGAAGCCATTTGTCTTTGAAATTTTCAATCAGCTTTCAGAGGAACCAACACACAGAGTCAACTACAGTTTATTAAAATGTTAAAGTTCTCGGGTACTAGGGCTGCAACGATACTGATCTGATACCGATACTTTGTACAAAAACTTAATGTTTTATTATACACTGGAAAAAAGGGATTGGCCATCTCTTGGATTTATGTAAGCATCTTGCGTGTATTCAACACAATTGCCTCATGCTTTAAAGTTAAGTGTAACTATATAGTGTAGAAACTACATGATATGCAGAGAAGGTATATTAAATTGTTCATATCATGTTCGAGTAAAGTAAGTCAATAATATAGCAATGTTAAATCTCACGACACCGCACGTGATTTCATCTCGCACACTTTGGATCATGGTTTGAGGAAGGCATCCATCTCAGTCAAGTCGAGCAGCCGCCTCTATTTTTGGTATACCGAAAGAAGGACTGTTGGGTTTCTTAAAGTACAAAACCCCGCTGGAACACAAGACCAATAACTGCACGACAAAACAGGGCAAGAAGGTGCTCTTTGTGTTTGTGGCTCGCGAGGCAAGTCAGCCAAAGTTGAGGAAAAGATTCCTTCATCTGAACTCAGCCCACTTCGACTGATTCCTTCACTACAGCCCTTTTTATTGTCAGCAAGCAATCATTCATGAATATGCAATTACAAATACATTCTTAAGCAGGCATATCTGAACAACATCAGTGTCTGTATTCTGTGTGTGTGTGTGTGTGTGTGTGTGTGTGTGTGTGTAGGTGCATGTGCGTGTTTCCAACCATACTATACATAGACATACAACCTTTCAATGAACTTAAACTGTGTGTATGAGGTATGCAGAAAAGCAGAACTAAGTGTCTCGCTAAATGATAAGAACGGGAACTTGCAATAGGTCATGTCTCCATGTCGCCCTCCATGCATGGTAAGGAGCAATGTTTAACATGTTTAACAATGTTTTACATTTTTACATTTTTCATACATGTATTATGAAACACACGACTACATATTAGTTTGTTTGTTTTTTTTAGACTTAGACTACCAGTGAAATACAATAAAATTCATATTCGAATGTTAGGAGGTGATCGTGGCTCAAGAGTTGGCAGTTCATCTTGTAATCAAAAGGTTGCCGGTTCGAGCCCCGGCACCGACAGTCTCGGTCGCCTACTGGTTGCCTACTGCCTACACTGTAAACCCGAACAAGTTGACTGAACTTAAAACTTTTGTGGAAACTGATTACCTCAAAAGATTTAAGTACAAAAACTCATATCTTCTAAGTATGGGGTACTCAAAATTTGTATTTATTGTTAACCTAAAAATTTAAAATTATATTTTATATTTTATTAATTGAGCTTTACTCAAAGACTGTATACTTTAATTTCAATATTTTTGTGTTTCTTGTAGTTTATTATTTTGATGCAACACAATGCAATTATATTACAACCTAAACTCAAATTATCTGATTATTAATTAAAAGATATTTATGTTTCAATGTTTGAGTGTAGACTACTAACAAAAAAAAAAGTACGGAAATTCAGTTACTTTACATTTTGTTTATTTAACATTTTTTCATGAAAATTTAAAAACATCACAAATGTTTTTATAAAACAACTAACATGGACATCGGCACCATAAAGTGAGCATTATAAATTCTGTGTAGAACATTTATCTTTTTATAAAATCACAAAGGACGACATCAGTCCTAATTGCATCTTTCTCAAAATACACAAAAATGCAAAACAAAAAGTAAAATACTAATCACTTTTTTTTAAAATAGAAATGAAAAACAATTTTTTAAAATGGGTACAAAGACGATCAGCTTCCAAATAACCAGATAAGGCAGTCAAGTATAGGAAAATTAGGTAAACTGATGGAGTTAAATCCACCCAAAGCCTGTAGTAAACTTAAAGTGCTTAAAGTGCTTCAAACAAAGTGCTCAGTAACAGAGTGCGTGTCCTAACAAACATTGCCTTATATTCCTTAAGAGCATGTAGGCAGGGGTTTCAGGGGTTTGCCGTCATCAAGCCCCATGAAGATATTTTGGACAAAGGCAAATGTGTGAACCAGCTTCCTGGGGTAGTCTAAATGCAGAGCATAGATCAAGCTAAACAATAAAGAAAATGCATCTGCAAATCTGGGAATATCACGCATCACCTAGCCGCCTTTCACCACAACAGCCATGCTTGAGGAAGTAAAATGGACTGGACTGGGAAGCGCCGTCGGTAACCACTGTGAGAAGGGCAACTGAAGTGTCAATGAGGGTCGACTCATCCAATGCGTCCGCCTGGAATAGACACAGTATCAATGGTAAATGGCCTGTATTTGTATAGCGCTTTACACATTCAGTCATCCAGACATTCACACCCATTCACACACTGGTGATGGCAGCTACATTGTAGCCACAGCCACCCTGGGGCGCACTGACAGAGGCGAGGCTGCCGGAAACTGGCACCAGCGGCCCCTCTGACCACCACCAGTAGGCAACGGGTGAAGTGTCTTGCCCAGGGACACAACGACCGAGACTGTCGGAGCCAGGGCTCAAACCGGCAACCTTCTGATTACAAGGCGAACTCCCAACTCTTGAGCCATGATCGCCCCAATTAAATAAGTAAGGTTGGTTTGAGAGAATGTGACAAGCATGACCTGTAATCTAGCAAAACATTCAGCAGTGTAGTGGGTTACTTTGTAACGAGTTAGGGTACTCTACTTTTTTTGAAAAATGTACATTAACGTGTTAGCTTCTTGCATTACATAATTTGTATTTTTGTTATTTTTCTAAAAAAAAAAGTAATTTTTTATTTCATGACTTTATCTCAAAAAGAAACTAAATCTTGACTTCAGCCTGGTTTTTGGGCCACCTGCAGCATAGCCATAGTGCTGTGATACGCCTGTGCCCTGCTCCTGACCTGTGTGTGTGTTTGTGTGAGGGTTTTCTAAAGAGAGGGTATTTTGTTTGTACAATTTGGTAGCTGCTAGGGTATTAAATTGTATTTAAAAAAATCCATAGCATTTTATCTTACTGGCAGAATTTAAGTAATGCATAAATACACTTACATTACATGTCTAAAAGAATTCTGGGTCCTCCTCCCGCAGGTATACAGGAAGGGCACGAAGTACTGCAGTGCGTTTCACATTGATATCAGGCGCCTCCTAAAAAGGGAAAAGAAAAGTTCATTTAACGCAAAGTTTTCAGGTGTCATTCTTTGGGGAGAATACATGTTTATGAAACTGCATGACATCAGACTCTACTAAATTTTGGAGACTTTTCTTTTAAGATACAACCTTTCTGTCTCTTGTGACAGAGAGTCTGTTTCTTAATCATTTGACAAAAACCCTACACAGTATTTTAAAATAGTGTTCTCCAGATCAGAGCTGTAATCTATATAGAACATGGGGTTCAAAGCAAGGAAAAATTGTGTGTTTATCAGTGAAAGTTTTAATTTGTGTTAATTTTATCATTATCAATATATGAAATCTTCACCTTAAGGGACTTAATGAATGGTTTCTTCTAAAAATTAGAAATGATTGAGTCATTTCACATCATATGAAAATATTAATTTTTAATACAAATTTGGCCCTATAAAAATGGAAACTCAGTAACAAAGATAATGGAGATTCTCTAAACACGAGCGAATATCACAGTAAAATTGTTGATTGTGATTTACACATTGGATGTATCCTCAGTGATTTGGTACAATTATACAACATTTTATAAGAACTGAACAACTGATGAAACAACTTACTTGTGTGACCACATATGAAGTGTTATAACTTACCACAAAAGGTGAACTGTGCCACTGACCCTTGGTAGATCTGCACATGATAAAAAAAAAAATGCATTATAAATACTAACACAGCTATTAATAATTAGGGGTACATTTAAGATGTTAATGTCACAAAATAAAATAGACTGGTAGAAAGAAGTACAAGGAAATGGTAATGGGGGGAGCCATGAAAATAGATCTTTTCAACATGATTCAGTGTGACAAAGCCAGGGCATGATTTAAAAAAAACAAAAAAACAGGTTGTCACGGTCCTGGGTCAGTGACCCAGTGTTTTGAGTTTCTTGTGCCTCTGAGTTTTTTGTATTATGTTCTTAGTTCTCTTTGTTGTCCCAGCGTATTCTTTAGTGTAGTGTCTTAGTTTGGTGTTCTTGTATTCTGTTTAGTTCTGAGTATTTGGTAGCTGCCCTCTGTGTTTCTTAGTTGCTCTGTCTCCCCTAGTCTAGTTTGCGTCTGTGCTAATTCCTGTTTTACTTTGAAGGTCTGTGTCTCATGTGAGTGTATCCTACTTTGCTCCCTTGTCTCGTCAGTTCTGATTTCTCCCAGCTGTGCTCTCCTTCTGTGTCTCATTCCCCTCGTTACTTCCCATTGTATTTAAACCCTGTGTTTCTCTGAGTCAGTGCTGTGTTGTCCCTCAAGCTGTGTGTTTCCTCGTGTGCCTCTCTGCAAGCTGTGAGTTTATATTTTCCCAGTTTAGTTTTGTATGCTCGTTTTCTGTGAGCAGCAATTAAAGCTGTGATTTTGAGTTCATCCCCTAAGTCTGAGTCCTGCATTTTGGGTCCAACTCCTGCCTGCCGCACAGCGATTCATGACACAGGTCTTTTAACCTAAAAATGTTTTAATGACCATGAAGAAAGGACTCTTCAATAGATTTTTCAACTCACCTGTGTTTACTGTCTCCACCTGAAATTAATTGCAGTCTGAATTTTTTTTTCTTCTGTCTTTTTGTCTTTGGTCTTCAGCCTTGGAAGAAAAAATAAAAATATTGAAAACCTTATCAGCACACTAAATATACAACACCTTGCTATATTTCAATTGTTTTAGATAGAAGTTACCACTGCTAGCTAAGTCACTTTTGAACGATGCTAATGAGAAGGGGAAAAAAAAAACCCTGCCGAACAATGAGAGTGCTGTTGTAAAAACGCCAACTTTCTTGCGTTGGCAAGGGGTCGTTAAAATATCACTAAGACCCTTTCTTTATGTGTGATTCTTAGTAAAACTGTGTTTTAATCGTTAAAACTGTAAAACTGACGACATAATCTATGTTTGAAAAAGAGCGCGAACAACAGCGAACAACAATTCACCACCTGGGTCTGTGCTTTTTAACACAACAGCGCATTCGAAAACAAGTTATTGGCTGCAACATATTAATATACTTGCTTTTTTACGGGAAAAAATAAACATAACGAAGGTTCAGTTTTACTTACAAGTTTCTCCAAATGTGTTCTCCAGTCGCTCGAGAAGGGCAGCCATATTGAACAGAATTTTCTGTCAACGTCGTTCAGGTTAGAGAGAAGACGTCATGACGTCCACATGCGGAGCTCGGAAAAAAACATTTACTCAAAAATCATAATTAAGAAAGCAGTATTTACTCTTAACTTCTAAGCCATGTACAATTATAACTGTTTGAATCGTTAACCGAACAGAAAAGTTTTAAGTTGTTTCAACTTTGTGAGGAATTTTAATTGTTATATCCACAAACTTTATAAGTCAGGTAGACTGTTGGGGTTTACAGTGTACTGGTGGTGGTCAGAGGGCCCGGTAGCGCCAGTGTCCGGCAGCCTCGCCTCTGTCAGTGCGCCCCAGGGCAACTGTGGCTGCAATGTAGCTTGCCGTCACCAGTCTGTGACTGTGTGTGTGAATGACTGAATGATTCACACACACATTCAGGATGACTGAATGTAGTGTAAAGTGCTTTGGGGTCCATAGGGACTAAGTTTATTTCAACTTAATATGTTTAAACTTTAGTTATTCAATTTATCAAGTATATTAAACAGATTTGACTGGTTTCCAATCTACTCAGTATTTTTAAGTGTAAAAGTGTTGCCTCAAAAAATTTAAGTGAATGTGAGTTTTAGTTTTTAGAATGTAGTGCTCCGATTACCACTGGGACCACTGTTACCTTCACCCTCCACATCTTCCTGAGCTCTTCTCTGAGGCCTTAGGATTTCTCAAGCTTCTATGTTCCTTCTTCCTGATGTTGCTGTCATTTTGAACTGCTACATCTACCATTACAGCCGTCTTCTTCTGTTTGTCTACCACCACTATGTCCGGTTGTTTAGCCACCACCATTTTGTCCGTCTGTATCTGGAAGTCCGACAGGATCTTACCACAGTCATTCTCCACCACCCTAAGGGGCAACTCCCATCTTGACCTCGGGACTTCCAGGCTGTACTCGGCACATATGTTCCTGTACACTATGCCAGCCACTTGGTTATGGTGTTCCATGTATACCCTGCCTGCTAACATCTTGCACCCTGCTGTTATGTGCTGGATTGTCTCAGAGGCATCTTTACACAGCCTGCTGGATTGTCTCAGAGGCATATTTACACAGCCTGCACCTGGGGTCTTGCCTGGTGTGGTAGACCACAGCCTCTATGGATCTTATGCTTCTGTGCTGTCTTTCAGTCCAGCTTTGTCCAGACGCTGGTAGGACTTCTGGATGTCAGCCACTTCCTCTATCTGCCGGTGGTACATATCATGAAGGGGCCTGTCCTTCCATGATGGCCCCTCCTCTTCCTCGGGTTTCTGCTGCCCAATATTTTTTTTTAAATTTAATTTAAGTTTATTTTTGCCTGTCCCGTTCGGTACTTTAGCAATCAGAATTGTTGTCTGAAGGCCAGGAAAGATGCCCAATGGATTTATTTTTTCAAGTGGACAAAATATGCCAATGCCACATTGTTCCACTTGATTAATCTATATTGTCATTGTTTATTTATTTATTTTATTTTAAGTTATTACAATTTGGACAGACAATTATATGGAAAGGGAGAAAGAGAAAGAAAGGGAGAAAGAAAATAGAGGGGAAGGGGGGAAAGTAAAAGAAGACACTGTGAAAATCCATTGGATCACCTGTTAAAAGAAGAAAATAGCAAACAAACACAATATAGCCCCCAGAGCATGAAGTTGGCGTGGAGGAGACCTGGGCCCGGACATCCACAGCCCAGTGGCTTCTATCTCCTCCTTTGGCCAGCTTATCACCCCAGCAGGGTACCTGATCATGGGCAGGGCGTAGGTGTTGATCGCCCAGATCTTGTTCTTACCGTTCAGCTGAGTCCTCAGGACTTGCCTGACCCTCTGCAAGTACTTGAAGGTTGCAGCTTTCCTAGTGGCCTCTTCATGGTTCCCATTTGCCTGTGTAATCCCCAGGTACTTGTAGCTGTCCTCTATGTCTGCAATGTTTCATTCTGGTAGTTATATCCCCTCAGTTCTGTCTACCTTCCCTTTCTTTGTTACCATCCAACTACACTTCTCCAGTCCGAACGACATTCCAATGTCACTGCTGTATATCCTGGTGCTGTGGATCAGTGAATCAATGTCTTGTTCACTCTTGGCATACAGCTTGATGTCATCCATGTACGGGAGGTGGCTGACAGCTGCTCCATTCTGTAGTTGGTATCCGTAGCCAGTCTTGTCAGTGATCTCACTGAGTGTTTCAGGCCTATGCAGAACAGCATTGAGGAAGGAGCATCTCCTTGGTAGATCCCGCACTTGATGGTTACTTGTGCTCTGGGCTTGAAGTTGGCCTCTAGTGTTGTACGCCACATCCCCATTGAGTTCCTGATGAAGGCTCTTAGGGTCCCATTGATCTTGTATAAGTCCAGGCATTCCAGGATCCAGGAGTGGGGCATCGAGTCATAGGCCTTCTTGTAATCAATCCAGGCAGTGCACAGGTTGGTCAGCCTAGTCTTGTAGTCTCGGGCGACTGCTCTGTCTACCAGTAGCTGGAGTTTTGCACCTCTGGTATTCTTGCCAATCCCTTTCTGTGCCCCACTCATGTATTGACCCATGTGCCTGTTCATCTTAGCCAGTATGATGCCTGACAGGAGCTTCCATGTGGTACTGAGGCAGGTTATTGGTCGGTAGTTGGATGGGACTGGTCCCTTCTGGGGGTCCTTGAGGATCAGGACTGTCTGGCCTTCGTCTCTCATCAACTAGCAACTGGTTCATTTGTGCTGCCAGGCGCTCATGGAGTACAGTAGGCTTCTTCAGCCAGTAGGCGTGAACCATGTCAGCTCCTGGTGCTGTCCAACTCTTCATACTAGACACCCTTTCTTGGATATCTGCCACTGTGATGGTTACTGGACCCTGTTCAGGGATGTTGCTTTGGCCTGCCCTCAGATTCACTAGCCACTGAGCATTGCTGTTGTGGGTTGCGTCCTTCTCCCATATGCTCTTCCAGTATTGCTCCGTCTCCAGCCTTGGCGGTGCTGTTGTCATATTGTTCCCCTGCCACTAAGACTACACCTTAGCTGGTTCTGTGGAGAACAACTGGTTTATTCTCCTGCCTTCGATCTCTCTGGTGTACCTCTTCAAGCGGCTGGCCAAGGCTGTGAGTCGTTGCTTTGCAGTTTCCAAGGCCTCAGGTATGGACAGCTTGCTGTACTTCTTAGGCACCTTCTTCATCGCACCTTTCTGCAGCTCTGATAGCTGGCTAACCTCCCTCCATGCTAACTTGATCTTAGCCTCTAGTCTCCTTCTCCATGGGGGGTATTGCTCCTTGTGGCTGTTCAACTTGTAGCCAAGCATCTCAATGATCACTGCTGCCGTAATGTAGATCAGCTTGTTAGTCTCGGTAATCGTGGCGGTAGGGTTGTCCGTAGCATTCACATCATTTAGTAGACCTTCTGAGGGTACTTCACGTAGTCTTGGTAACCAGCTATGGGGGATCCAGGTTTCAAGCTTCGCCATGATCCTGTCTTTCAGGTCAGTTACTCTCACATTCACTGATCCTTCTATCGCACTTGGGGCTTGGTGCCCGATCTCGGATGTTTTTTTTTAAAAGTATTTTTTATTATCCTTAATGTGGGTTGGAGATGCAATGACCTTAAAGCTGCAGGTGACCATCTTCACTGACCGCACCATCTGTGACGGAGGACTCATCTCTCCTGGTGTCCTGCAAGCAAACAATCGTATTTTTTAGAACACCAACTAATTTACTTTCCTAAAACATTATTTTCTGCATTTGCTATAGAATAGACCCCAATTTAGACAATCTCAGGCTCCCTCCCCACCAGAAAGGTGACATTCAATGTCCCATTTGTCAGTCTGGATAATTATCAGTCAATTTGGGCCTAAAGAGATATGTGCTTAAAAAAAGGCCCACCTAATTTAAATGTAATCATTACATGCTTGGCAGCACGGTGCCACGGTGGTTAGCACTGTTGCCGCACAGCAAGAAGGTCCTGAGTTCAATTCCAACATCAGGCCGGGGTCTTTCTGTGTGGAGTTTGCATGGTCTCCCCGTGTTTGCGTGGGTTCCCTCCGGGTACTCCGGCTTCCTCCCACCGTCCAAAGACATGCAGCTTGTGGGGATAGGTTAATTGGAAAATCCAAATTGCCCATAGGTGTGAATGTGCGAGTGAAATTGAGTGTGAATGGTTGTCTGTCCCTGTGTGTTAGTCCTGCGACAGACTGGCGACCTGTCCAGGGTGTACCCCGCCTCTCGCCCTATGACAGCTGGGATAGGCTCCAGCGCCCCCCGCGACCCTGAAAAGGATAAGCGGAAGCGAATGGATGGATGGATCATTACATGCTTGTTAAAAGCCAACTTCCAATATATAAAGTTTCTAATCAGAAAAAGGACCAGATAAAACATATGGCAGTGTTTATATGTAACATAGGCAACCCCAAAATGTTTCTTATGATTCAACTGTGGGATTTAATTTAATTCTTTAGAAAGACAAGTTAAAATTACTTTATTTTCAAATATAATGCCAACCTAGACTTTAAGCATTCAACAGGCCACTAATCTGGTTTATGGCTTTGTATGGCATTATTTTTGTGCCTCTATTCTGAGCACACATAAAAAAGAATTTGCAAACGCAAATGTTGCATTTTGAGGAGAAAATTATTTTGAGCGAAGAAAAGTTTAATTTGAGCATCTAAAATTCATTGCTGCATGCAAGAAATGTATTTCAGTGTTTGCTATTATCCATATACACACACACAATAACAGCCCCTCTCACTCAGTTGTTGACATTTGCTCTTGCTCAGATCTCAGCTAAATCTAGTGGAGTGGTGTGGTTTAAACTAGATTAAAACCAACAATGGTCTTAAAAAAATATAAATTTTAAAATAAAATAATTAAACATACTAACTGAAAATGGATTTAGCTACATACTGGACCGTGTTCCCAGAATGCAGTAGCTAGCGAGCTGATTGGAGACAGTAACAGCAAGGTCGCATCCTTCAGCTGACCGGGAGGTCGAGGCACGATGTGCCGGCAGTGCAGTATTCTCACCAGCTCTTGTGAGCCTTGACTTTACGGTCAGAGGTCTCTGAAAATTGACAGACCTGGGCATCAGTTCCCTCATCTGCAAATGGTTACTGGACTTCCTGACCAACCGCCCCCAACATGTCCGGCTGGATAACCACTGTTCATCTACAATCAGGATGAACACTGGTGTACCACAAGGCTGTGTGATGAGCCCTTTCCTCTACTCCCTCTTCACCCACCTATTCGGAACCATGATAACAGGGTTCATGCTGATCGGCGTTGGCTTAGCCCTGGTTTATCAGAGAAATAAGAGCGGAACCGGCTGTTCAAACCCCCACAGGGCTGCCCGCTGGATTCGAAGCGACGGGACGAGGCGCGACCTCTCACAACGAACGTAATATGGTCAACACCTTGGAGACGCTTACAGCTGCTGTGAAGGCTCAAAACAACACCATTGAGCGTATGAGGGGAAACATCAGAGAAAGGCCTGCTCAAAATGACACCCTTGAGCGACAGTTGGAAAACATCGCGGAACGGATCACTGCAGTTGTGAGGTCTCAGAATCAAAAGACTGACAACACCATGGAACAGAAGTTTGATACCATCATGGGGAGGCTCGCGGCTCTCCAACGGGAGATCGAGGGACCAGTGTCAGAGTGCTAAATTCGAGCTGCTCACAAAGGAGAAATCAACAATATTCAACATTTGGACACCACGGCGCCAGCTGCTAGGCCCAAGGCTGGAGCCCACCAAAACAACTCCCTGATAACGACTGTGTGATGACTATTCTTCCCGTCCCATGAAGGCCACCTGGGTTGGCTGGCAGACTGTTTACTTAGCCTGATAGAGCGAAGGACACTGTCTCCGCTGAACTATGGACACGCACACACATACACTTACACTGATAGGCACTCACTCATCCCCCCTCCCTTTCCAACGCCTTCGATGCTTGTTTCCGGCGAGGGAACACGGCGGGTCTGTGTGCCGCGCTGGAATGATAGCGCTGTGCAGGGTGGCTGCTGTGTTTCTTCGGATTACTCCTCACCCCCCACCCACCCCTGTGGCTTGTCATGTCTTCACAATGTTGTGCTGTGGACATTTATGTGCTTTTTTGTGCAAAGGAGTTTTTTTTGTTTCCTGTTCTCATCCTGTCCTACCATGGAAGCACAGCATGAGTAGGGGTCTCTTTTTCCTCTTGTACTTTCCCCACTGTAGTGTACATTTCAATGTTTTTTCTCTGATTCTACCAATCTCCGACCTGTATCCCCATGTAATGTTTGTGCTATATGTGTAAGGTCTGGGGGGGTCCCATTTCACTGCAGGGCAACCTGCATGTGACGAATAAAGCTTTGATTGATTGACGACTGCAGACCTGCTGATGGTTCCAACACCATCATTAAGTTTGCAGATGACACCACGGTGATTGGCCTCATCAGTGACAACGATGAGGCCGCCTACAGGGAGGGGGTGGATCGTCTGGCTGAGTGGTGCGACAGAAACAACCTGCTGCTTAACACCGAGAAGACCAAGGAGCTCATCGTGGACTACAGGAGGAATGCTGACCCACATCCACCCATCCACATTAAGGGGACGGCTGTGGAGCGTGTGAGCAGCTTCAAGTTCCTGGGAGTCCACATCTCCGAGGATCTCACCTGGACGACCAACTGCTCCAAGCTGGTCAAGAAGGCTCACCAGCGCCTCTTCTTCTTGAGGACTCTGAAGAAGAACCACTTGTCCTCAGACATCCTGGTGAACTTCTATCATTGCACCATCGAGAGCATCCTGACCAACTGTATAACAGTCTGGTACGGGAACTGCTCTGCCTCGGACCAGAAGGCGTTGCAGAGGGTCGTGAAAACTGCCCAGCGCATCGCCGGAGCACCACTTCCTGCCATGAAAGACATCTACAGGAAGTGGTGTCTGAAAAGGGCTGGGAAAATCATCAAAGACCCCAGTCACCCATCACATGGACTCTTCACCCTCCTGCCCTCTGGGAGGCGCTACAGGAGCCTCCGGACTAAGACCACCAGGTACCGGAACAGCTTCTTCCCCACAGCTGTCAGACTCCTGAACTCCGCCTCCTGACATCTGACCCACGTTAACACATGGACTGAACACACACACACCCACAATGGACAACTGTACCCTCAAACACACAATAATAACATGGACTGAACCACCACTCACAACCACTAGCACTTTATATAGCCTCTGTAGGAATTATATCTCACTTATCTTAACTGCACTACTGTATAGCTCTGTGTAAATAATCATTCTGTACATTCGATAATTTTTAACCCTACAACTGTTTACAACTTGCATAGTTCCCATTTCTGTATAGCTGTATATCTCAGATTTCTGTAAAGTTATTTATTTCATATTCTGTATAGTTTTTCATATTTATATCCTGTTCATATCCTGTACATAGCTTGTACTCACTACAGCCTGTACATACTTATAGTTATAGAATATTCACAACATACTTCATACCGTGTACATTATAACATACCATAATAGACCCATTTATGTAATATACTCACATATCTATATTATTGCTAATATATATTGTAATATATCTATATCACTAAAGCACTTCTGGATGGATGCAAACTGCATTTCGTTGCCCTGTGCATGTGCAATGACAATAAAGTTGAATTCTAATTCTAATTCTAAAATATCAGAGCACTTTTGCAAATATAAATATATGTTATGTCTTGATAAACTGAGCAGATATTTGAAGTTTACACAGCTACATTCTTGCCTGAAAATATCTTAAAAGTTTCTTTTGTGACCCAGTAAAAGTAATATTAAAGCTAAGTAGCTACCACCATTGTTGGAAACTGGAATTGGCTGTGAATTCTGGGATAGGTTGGGCCACGAAGGACACATTTGGAGCAGACTCGAATGGAGAGCCTTCGTCGCCTGGCTGTGACATAATCGGCCTTCAAATGCACCCTTCAATGGATGCGCCCTATTTTGCGTGATCCTGCAAAAGTTCATTTTCATTTTTTTTTCCTCCAATGTCCCTTGCGGGGTTTTGTACAGATGGGGTTTGAGCTGCCAGCTTCGCACAGATCTACAAATGTAAAATGCGTTCAAGCCCCAGTGTAAAATTGGGATATCTAGGCTTCCAGTGTATCCCTGCGTTTCTTTTTCTAAATAAACGGAACAATTCGTAACCCCTTTTACTAGAAAACACAGATTTACCAATTACAGACACTCAACAGTAGCCTATAAATGTTTTCGTATTAGGTTTTTTATATGGTTTTTGTAAGTGAGGTGTTGATCTTTTTTTTTGCTTGGAAAAGCCAGCCAGTCAGCAGATGGAGGACACATTGGTTGCACTTCACTGTGGATCATCCTCTGCAGTGAGTATATGCAAACTAATCTGTTTATTTTGAATATAGAAATCATCCAGGTGAAATGGAATAACACTTTGATGGTAATCTTACCATTCTCTAATGAAACCAGGCTAAGATTAATGTTATCCTAATGAATAATCCTAAACATGTCAGGATATGGCAGGCTATTGTGTGGTGTCTGTAGATAATAAATATATGTTTTCTCGTAAAAGTGGTTACATGTAGTTTCGTTTATTTAGAAAAAAGAAACACAGGGAAACACTGGAAGCCAAGATGTCGCAGTTTTACACCAGGACATGAATTCATTTTACATTTGCAGATCTGTGCAAAGCCGGCAGCATGAAGTTAGTTTCAGATCTCCATGTGGGTATCAAGCGATTTGTCCACGTGTGTTAAAGGTTTTTTTAAAAAGTAAAATTATTGGATTCATGATGTTGAACTTAATAAATCGTACATAATTGATCAGTATTTATTCACTTTTGGATTTACTCATTTGTAAAATAGATTTATGTGTGGTCAGCAAAGATGGGCAGTAACGCGTTACTGCAATCCGATTTACTTTTTTCAAGTAATAAGTAAAGTAAGGGATTACTATTGCAAAAAAGGTAATTAGATTACTGTTACTTTCCCGTAAGCACGCTGCATTACTGCGTTACTAAAACTGTGATTTCTTTTGCCAGTGTCTCATGAAAATGAAGTAAGTGAGTGCGACGTTCGTGGCAACAGCTGTGTGCAGATCAACAATGGATAATGGAGTGCAGAGAGAGTATGAGCGTGCAGCGTTTAAAGCGTGGAAGTACTGAACTTTGAGTTTGATTCTGTAAAAAGTGACAAAAACATTAGCGTCCGCTGTTCACTGCGTGGGAAGAAAACTTCTTTTTACAGCGAAAAAACCCCTTAATTCCGAGCGAGCACGAGTGCGCTATGACGTAATGGGAAACTCACAGAGAAACTCGCGTATCCTTCCACTGACCGCTGCGGCACACCTGCACCAGGGCAAACATCCGCCTGCTATACAGGTGAAAACAGAGCAACAGGACCGCTGAGTCTTTGATTTTATTTATTTTCTGCTGTGTTTCACTTGCATTTATTTGAAAGACTGAGTGTAAACACCAAGAAAATATTTTATTTTATGTGCTGGAATGTGCAGAAAATTGGTTTATATGTTAAACAAATTTCTTCCAGTTAGAGAATGTTGCATATAATTTAATTTTTGCTTGATGCATAAAGTTAAAAGATTAAAATTAATAAAACAAGTTTTAAAAAGACTTTTCCATTTGATTACATTTTGTATGATGGATTATGCAGAAAAAGTAGAATTGGGCTGAAAGATCTATCGCTTTATCACCTATTCAGGTTGTAAATAGTGTTTTTAAAAAGTAACTAAGTAACTAAGTAATTAATTACTTTTGAAAATAAGTAATCAGTAAAGTAACGGAATTACTTTTTTGGGGAAGTAATCAGTAATTAGTTACTGATTACTTTTTCAAGTAACTTGACCAACACTGGTGGTCAGATTGCTTTGTATTTGTGTGTGAGTCATCCAGGCGCTCTCGAGTCTTTGAAAGTTACACACTTATTGTACACATCTGTAGATATTACTTTACCCTTCTGGATTATGTTGTACACATTTGCAACACTTAACACTTAAGGCAAATTACTCTCCATACCGATATTTATAAACAACCCAGGAGTCCTGTAATATGATCTGAACAGGATTGATTGAAGAGTTTAAAATTAGAAGCAGCTAATACACAAGTAGCCTCAGATCACCTGTATATCAAAGATGTGAGACTCTGCCTCGCACCTCTTTTCCCAAATTGCAAATCACTTCACAGCTGTACTAAGGGTAATGTATGTGGCAGTTATGCCTCATGTGAGCCCAGCATTTTTCTCCTAATTGGATATCTATTTATTTTTCTGTGAACAGTTCCCAGTAAGCCCACTGTGACCCTGCAGCCACCCTGGACTCAGATATACAGCGGTGAGACAGTCACTGTCAGATGTGAGATTCAGGGAGGTGAAGGAGCTCAGTGGACGTATGAATGGAGAGCAGCCAAGTTAAACACACCTCCAACATCCAATGAATACAGAATCATCAGAGCTGCTGAGTCTGACAGTGGAGGATACAGCTGCCAGGGCAGAAGGGACTATTTCTTCTCAGAGTGGAGTGATATCATCACACTGACTGTATCATGTAAGTTGGAGATCTTTCATCTATAATAGTTAAAAAAAAATGCTGCTTTTTGATACAACTTTGTAGCTGTCTTAGTGATGCTCACTAAATAGTTTTTGCTTTCAGTGGGCAAAGATCTTAAACAGATACTTTTTTCATTTTTTTTAATAAACTTAAAAGTTTTTTTTCTTTTCTGATGTTGTTGCACACGTGGATTACAGAAACTTGCAGAAACTGTATTACGATGTAGTTAGTTCAGGTCTTACTCTCTAAGGCCAAGGGGACACACAAGTTTGTAAATGTGATAACTAAAGAATGAAGCGACATGGCAGTTTGAAATTGATGCCATAGGTGGGTCTACTGGGAGGAATCCATTGTGTGATGTTTACATCTTCCCTTATGGGAACGCTGGCATCCTCCCACAGTCAAAACAAGTTTTACAAGTACACAACTCCAGAGATGTTGATTTCCACTATTCTTCTCACTGTTAAAGAAAAACCTTAGAATTAGAAAGTGTTCATATCTCTGCAGTAGAAGATATGCTTCTTCTAGAGTCTAATCAGTAAATTATTTCATACTTCAATATAATATTTACTATCATTTCAACAAATATATCTCTAAAACAATCAATTAAATATTAAAGATACAGTGCAGCTTACACTGAAATAAGAGCCTTGAGTGAGTCTGGCTGTGAGTGACACCCTGGTAAACCCATGATGGAATTGCAGGTGTAGAAACAGGAAATCCTCTTTTCCAGTGAAATAGACAAATCAGTCTCACAGTAAGGTTTCTGCTGAGGAGGAAGATGAGAGTTTGCTACACAGAGTATAGCCAGTCAGTTTAGATTAACTTCTTTTTTTAAAATTTGGGTTTAAAACACAATACAAGGTGAATTCATGTTTCTAAATTTCATTGAAGACCAAACAGAAAGACATTTGTTTAACCTGTTTGACATTATGATGTTCATATGGGAAATACTTGACTTGAATTATAAGTGGGAACAAAACAGCAGGATAAAAGCTCCAAATCAAAATGAATACAGGATTAGATCTGCTTCATCATCCAACAGTGGAAACTATCGCTGTAAGGGCAGAATGAAAAGTTCACAGCATGAAACAACAGAGTGGAGTGATTCAGTCACACTGACAGTTTCTGACAGTAAGTAGAGTCATAGTTCATTTAACCTGGAAATAGAAACAGTTTGTAAAAATGTGTTTTTATTAGTACATGTTGAGATATTTGACATGTTTAGATAGTCTCACTCTGAAAGTTCATCATAAATATTTGTGAGTCAACATTTTAGTGACATTGAATTCAGAGTTAAGAGACGAAAGATTGAGAGCAAATCTTTGTTGAACAGATGAACCCCGTCCTGTCCTCACTGTGTCTCCATCATGGCTGAGTCCTGGAGCCTCAGTAACTCTGAACTGTGAGGTTGAACATCCGTCTGCAGGATGGAGCTTCTACTGGTATAAAGCTGTTCCTGATCTATCAGAGAAATCCTCCAGTTATGAGCTGCTACCTGATGGCAGTGGGACTGCACAGGACTCCTACATCATTCATGGACAGACACACACAGCAGGATATGTGTGCAGAGCTGGAAGAGGAGACCCAGAGTATCACACTGATCACAGTCAACCAAAGTTTGTCTGGTCTGCAGGTGAGAGATTTTGTCTTTCCTCTCCATGACTATTTACCCTCTATTTCCAGTGACAAAGATAAAATGAGATTTAAAGCCCATATTGGCAGATGACTGGTACTTTTATGTTTTCTAATTAGGTATTTCCTAATTACAACCTTTTCTCCACCATGGAAACATGGAGGGCAGATTACACATGGGGGGAGTAAAATGAGGAGATTATTTTGAAAAGAAGAGGACACAGACAGGCCCAAAGAAACAAACATCCACTCATCTGTTGACTTCCTTAACTCTAATTCAGGGTTGTGGGGAACATTGAGTCTATCCCAGCTGTCTTGAATGCTTGGAAAGAAGGAAACAGTTACCTTCTTTTCAAGTGCTCACGACTACGATGACCTGAGAATGACTGAGGACCCACAGATGTATCTCAGCTGTCACAGGGTGGTGAGAAATGGCCTGTATTTATATAGCGCTTTACTAGTCCCTAAGGACCCCAAAGCGCTTTACATATCCAGTCATCCACCCATTCACACACACATTCACACACTGGTGATGGCAAGCTACATTGTAGCCACAGCCACCCTGGGGCGCACTGACAGAGGCGAGGCTGCCGAACACTGGCGCCACCGGGTCCTCTGACCACCACCAGTAGGCAACGGGTGAAGTGTCTTGCCCAAGGACACAACGACAGAGACTGTCCGAGCCGGGGCTCGAACCGGCAACCTTCCGATTACAAGGTGAACTCCCAACTCTTGAGCCACGATCGTCACGAAATGGGGCCCAAGAAATGAACAACAAACTAAAAAAGATGAAAAAGACTGAATCAGAGAGGAAAAGAAAATACTGGTAGAAAAGAGGATAAATAGATGAACACAGAGACTGAGTGTTAACGTGTGACAAGAAATAAAGATTTGGAAACATGCAGAGGTTTAGTAAAAGGTTTACAATATTCACTTTTTCAGATGTTCATTCAGCAGCGTCTCTCACAGTGAGTCCTGACAGAGTGCAACACTTCACCTCTGACTCTGTCTCACTGACCTGTGAGGGAAACTTCACTGAGTGGAGAGTGAGGAAGTTCTCTGAGGACGGCTTCCTGTCTCACTGTGACTGCCAGAAACTGCGTGGATCCTCTTATAAGATCCACAGCTTACAGGAGGGTGTTACAGTGTACTGGTGTGAGTCTGACTCTGGAGAGTTCAGTAATGGAGTCAAACTCACTGTGCAAGGTATTCATTAGTTTTTGTTTTTCTAAATTTAAATTCTTCACAAATCCAATTGCGTCAATACAAATTTTAAAAATTTCATGCTGTCTGTTAGAGACACCACTCAGCAGGTTCTAACAACTGACTCTGTCATTTGTTTCTTTCATTATTAATTTATATATTTATATATAAATTATATATTTATTACTTCTCTTGGATTTTAGCATATATATATATATATATATATATATACACACATATATATATATATACACACATATATATATATACACACACACACACACATATACCTATATACCTGAAATGAGTTTTCTCATTTCAGGTTTTGGACGTGAAAGAAGTTCATTTATCGTTCCGTTCATCATTGGACTTGTTAGTGGAATTATTGTCGTGCTGCTGCTGATGTGTTGCTACAGAAAAATAAAGAGTGAGAGATTTTCTGATCGACTTTAATTTTTTTTTTTTTTTAATGCTGCGACACTTTTAAACAAACTGATGTAATAATGTTTGTGTTTTTTACAGAACCCTGTTGTAAAAGGTTGGTGCAGCAGTTTAGTTTCATTTTAAACACAACAATAACTTTGAATTATTCCTCATTAAATTTAAATTATTTGCTAAATGTTTCAGTCTCACTCAGTCTCCGAGCACCAATCAAAGCTCTGCTTCACAACAAACATCCAACCAGAATGAAGCTCAGGTTTACTCCTCTCTTCTTCATGGTGAGACCAGAAATGATTACTTTTCTCTTTATTACAGTTTTTAACACTCAGTTTCTTATCAAGAAAAAAAAAAAACTTTTATTAGATAAAAACAAAAATAAATCATTATATTTAACTTCTTTTATAACTCCTATTTTCAATGACTTGTAGGTGATCTTTCAGTCTATGAATCAATCAGAGGCTCTGGAAACACTGGAAGTGGTACAAACAGTATAAACTTTGATAATAGCAGAGCTGTAAGAAATGTAAATATTTATTCTGACTGATCAAACTTCATTATTATTTCAGCAGATGAATACAACAACGTCACATCTGGATTTCAGCTTGAAGGTCTTGATAAGAGGAGTGAGTACAAGAAACATGAAATGTAATAATTGGTCGATTGTTTTTGTAACTTGTGTAATTTTAGAGGAAGACAGTCTCCATGTTATTAAATACAATAATCCATCATCACAACAGGCAGACATGATGGCACAGAGGAGAGCTCTGACTAGGGATGGGTATCGAAACCCGGTTCTTGTTGAGAACCGGTTCCCACTGTTTCAATTCCTTGGAATTGTTTGCCATTTTTGCAAACAATTCCCTTATCGATTCCAGTCGCCCCGAATGACGTCACCACGTTGCGGAGCGTCATTTACTAAGCGGCTCAAACGCTCAAAAGTTTGGTTATACTTTACGAGACGACAGGGCAACTTGCAATAGAGATTGAAAATGTGACGTCACTCAGGGGTAAAACTGCAAAGAATTCTGGGAACTCGTGGCAAGAGGTACTAGCGCACGCAGGCTTTCAATTGAAATCAGTTAAACAGCGATAAAAAGAAACACAAAAAATGGCAAGAAGCTGTTGTATTATTAACTGCAATAGCCGGTCGCATGACAGCCACGGAAAGCCGACGGGTAAAGAGATCAGTTGTTATCGGATTACGTCGTTGAAGAGAAATTGTTCGAGCCATGTTTCCGAAGTAACAAAGAGGCGACTGGATTGCAGCCATTCAAAGACCAAATATAACGTCCCAGAACACTCCAGCTCACATGTTAGTCTGCTCCAAGCATTTCCACAAAGGTCAGTGTTTTGTAGTAGTTAATACGTCATTTTTCTTAACATAATTGGTGATATAGGTTACAAGCACGTCTGGCGCTGAACAGAAATTGTCGCGCTATGCTCCTTTGTTTATTGTGCATAAATAGTAAATTGTCCTGACCAGTGTTGGGTAAGTTACTTTAAAATAGTAACTTAGTTACATTATTAGTTACTTCTCTCAAAAGTAACTCAGTTACTTCAAGTTACTCGTTACTTTCAAAGTAACTGAGTTACTTTTAAGAGAAAGTAACTTTGGTTTTACTCAGAATTCTCTTGTTAATGTGTTGCTTCCATAACTTTGCCAGTCTTCTAGCTTGCTTACTTGCCACAAGTGCACTGTGCCACCTACCAATAGAAAGGATATGATAACGTGCATATTTCCACGAGAGAAATCCCACGCCTGGACCGTCATTGACTGCTGCCATGATTCTAGCCTACGTCACAGTGTCATGTGCGCCTTTTACATCCAACACAAAAACTGCAGTTGTGGTGCTTTGATTGTACTCAGAACTCGGAAATTCTGCCTTCTGAATAGGAAGATGTAGGTAACACCAGACTGCAGATGAGCTGCATACAGGGCTGGACTGGGACAGAAAATTGGCCTGGGCATTTTGACTAGAGACCGCCCACCATTATAGGAAAAATCATAAAGCCTTTGAATGAAAATAAACACTGTTTTGATGGTATATATGCATCAATCTATCAATCGTTTGTTGTAAGATTCAGATAATTATTTTTTAAATGCTAGACATTTTAAATGAGAATAAGAAAGAAAAGTATTTCATTGTGGCCCCCTTTCCCTGTTAATGCCCTACATGCCCCCCTGGCAACACTTTGCTAGACCCGCCCCTGCACAGTTACCAGCTGTCAGCTACCTAAAAAAGGATCCTGGGGTTATTTGTCTCTCAGAAACAGTTCATAACTTCCCTTCAACTCATTCATGTGACCTAAAAGGTAAACCTGTTTCTCCATCACCTGTTCAGCTCTGATGATCCAGTAAGGACATCTCCTGGTTTCATCTTCATGTTTCCCTCTCACCAGATATCCAAACCATATCATGACCAGCAGCTTTTTTGCAGCTGTGGCTCCAGCAAACATCAGCTGATACTAGAAATTAATATTAAATAAATTCTAACAATAGCTGATCAAGCTTAAACGTGCTGCTGTTGTTTAGCGCGACATCCGCTGGTTTTCTCTTTCGGCGCAAAGTGAGCGATAAACAAACAAGAGAGAAAAGACGATCAGCTGATCATTGATCAGTTTCATGATTGAAGTAGAAATGGGAGAGGGAGGGTGAGAGGATGAGAGAGGAAGAGGCAGCTGTGCAGCAAAGACACAGAATAACTCCAGCTTTGTGCCTTTTTCATTGTAGCTGAATTACGGGACAAACTGTTCCTTTTCACCTCAATAAGAAACGCGTAATATTTTCTCTGAATACCAGACGGGACGGTTGGCAACTCTAATAACTTATGAACAAAATAAAGTTCAACATCATTAACTTCATAGCACCCACCCAGCTGTATAGAAACTCCGTCATGCTAGCTAGCACGCAGTACGGAAAAAGTCAGAATAACGAAAATAAACTCCACCTAAACTTGGTTTATATCTGACCCAGAGAGACTGCAGGTCATAACTTCTTACCTGAAGTTCAGTTCACACTTGGACCGGCGGCCGCCTCGGGTCTCTTTTCCTTCTGCGTCCCTTTTCCTTCATCCACCTGCTGGCTTCCACCACTTGCTAATGTTACTGAATCTGTGGAAGCTCCGCGATAGCCACCACATGAAGTAACGAGTAACGACCCTATCTAAATCCCAGTAACGAGTAACGCGTTCCTGATTTTGGCATAATAACTAGTTACCGTGCTCGTTACCACAATAATAACGTAGTTACTGTAACGCGTTAGTCCCAACACTGGTCCTGACACAATATTGCATTTCGCTTCTGTTATTACCATGGTACATTGACAAAAACATATACTTTTATTCACAGGATAAAACAGTTGTTTTGTATCACTAATTGCCCATTACGATTACAGCATACAATATTATTGTCACTGCTACATTTCTGTGATGCTACCAGAAATAATTTCCACTACTAATTAATTACCATTGAGCTCAAAGGTCCTATTAATAAACGGTTAACGAATGTGTATTTATGAAGACGATTTGTGAGACTGGTAAATATGTACGATGGTCTTTACTTTCTACACGGTGCATTTCAAGGTCCTGTACCCATCCGTCGGTAAACTGTACCTGGGCTTGTTGCAGTGACCTGAAGTTACTAAACTTCATGAGTGTATGCACTCACTCCAAGAACCGTATAATTATAAATGTAAGCGTGGTGAAAGTTGGGCAGCATGCTAATGTATTTTGTCCCTCTGTGTGCTCGTAAGGGTCTGACCCTTTCACTGGTTTGATTTTTTTCCTCGTATCTTTTCTTTGTCTTTTCATCAAGTCTGTCTTTGTACGGACCGGCATTGTTCTCCTTCGTTTTGTACATACCTTTTTGGGGGGCAAAGAAAAAGCAAGAATTCATTGGAACCGAAGAATGAACGTTTTGCGGTGCTGCAAATGCTTGCATTTGATGCAGGTACTTGGATTGTTTTGCCACGAGTTCCCGGCATGCAATGCACGAAAGTCACGTGGTCTGTCAATCTCTATACTTGCAAGTAGATATTTCTTTTAAGGGAGGAAACACTATGAATATGCAAAAGCATTTGCTCACAAAACACGCAATGACCTTAAATGAATGTCGTGTTTTTAATTCTGCTCCGGACTCATGAATCTCAACCCAGCAGCAGCGGTAACGTTTGTATGTCCTCTCCCGTTAATGCGGCAGGTAAATAATCAACTAACAGCGCATATTATGTTAGCGCGATCTGCCTTATTACAAAACCTGCCATTAGTATGCATTTAGGCGACCATGATGAGAGAGACGGACAGAAGCTGTGTTCCAAAACGTCGGCTGCATCCTTCGGAGGACCCGGCCTTCGCGGTCTACGTGGGCTGGGTCCTTCGAAGACTGAGAAGGCCGGAAGTGCGAGGCTGTGAAACGGAACGGTCTAGCCTTCAGATTTGCGTCTAGCCTTCAGATTTGCGTCACCGCTGTCTCGGTGGAGTTTAATAAACTTGGCCGTCTGCTCCTTGCTATCTAAAATATAACAGGACACTGGCGTAAATTCTCGACAGTCTCACACTTCTGTTTAATCAGTTTTCTGTTTGACGTTTATTCAGCTGTGTGAAAATCCCGGAGGAACCCACCAGATAGATTAATAACGTTTTATTTAATCTAATAATCTAATAACTTTGATCTCAGCCAAAGCGATTTACTCCGGAACCAATAAAACACCGAAAAAAGGCAAACAATTACATTTTTAAGTTATCCGAGTGACTTATATGTCATGTTTAACCTGAGTAGCGAAAGAGCGGCGGTCTGAAAACGACGAAGCCGTGATTCCGCTGCTCTCGCCGGCTCGAGTGACCACTGAACCCCCCGGCTTGCTATCCAGCAGGTGGCTAACAGACGTCTCCAAAAACGTCGGCGCACTTTTGCAAATATGCGATGTCTTGATAAACCAAGCAGATATTTGAAATTTACACAGCTTCTTTCTCGCCTGAAAATATGTTAGAAGTTTATTTTGTGACCCAGAAAGATTAATAAGAGTAATTTTAAAACTTAGCAGCGGCCGCAATTGTTGGCAGCTGAAATTTGGCTGCGCCGCGCTATGAATTCTGGGATATGGTTGGCCACGAAGGACACACCCGACCCATCCTTCAAATTCGGGGAAATGAAGGACGCATTTGTCGGCCGCATTTGAAGGAGTCGACGAATTGGTTGGCTCAGATGCTGGCAGTTCTCGCTGCAGTCTACCGTTAGCGTCTCCTTTCAGGCCAGGATATACGAATGCCACCGAGCAGTGTCTAAGTTTGTGGTAAAAGGCTTGCACCCATTTGCACCCAGAAGTGTGAGACGGTCGATTTTCGGTAAGTGAATGTGTTTAATTGTAGGCAGGGACATTACTGGATATTCTTGTGTAATTGCTACAGAAGAATATTTATTTTATTATTTTACATTTACAATTTTTTTTTTCCTGGGGACCCCGTGACACCCCATTGAAGAGCCATAGGCTGGATCTCTTAAGGATCTCTTAAGATCTCACTGTTGGGTTTGTAAGGCCATGTTACTCCTAAATTTCTATCTTATTCAAAGAGAAGATATAAAACAAAGTTCTAAGCTAATCGACCTTAGTGTTCTCCTTTAAAAAAAAAAAAAAAAAAAAGAATCGATAAAGAATCGAATCGTTAAACAGAATCGAAAATGGAATCGGAATCGTGAAAATCTTATCAATACCCATCCCTAGCTCTGACTACAATAATGTGAATCCTGAATCAGCCTCAGGTACAAATGTGAACTCTACACACACTGAATCATTAGTAATCAGATTACATGTGCAGTAAAATGTGTGACATCACTCTTAAAGTTTCAGAGTTTTGTAAAACTGATGAGCTGAATCACGACTTTCTTTAGTTATGTTGTGTTTCTGTTGTGGTGTCTGAATAAAATAATGAGCCTCTTAAATTTCAAACACACATGCAGCTAAAATGTGGGAAAGTGTAAGTTTCCCTGATGAGATCAGTTCTGTGTGATTAAAGGATGAAAGTGTAAAAGGTCAGAAAGCATCATCACATCTTTGGCACCATTATTTCTTTGTTTTTCATTTTTGAAGTCGTATTTGTTCTGATTTTGTTTCAGGTCCATAAAAAGATTATTTCAACAAAACTCAAGACTCACGAACAACATCAGCAACAAAATCCAACTCAGAACATTTTGACAACGTTTAGAGAACTGCCAGCATCCAGATCAACAGCAGTTATATTAAACAATGACATGCTGTTGGTTTAATGTCAGAAGACTGATAATATGGTTCATCTTTGTATTCAAATCTTATTGTGTTTATTTCTGTTGTAATAAGTGGAGGTTGGATGGTGTTGGACATTGTTTCCATCATGACAAAATTTCACGATTTGGTTCTGTGAGTTTGTTTCAGTCTCTTATTTAAAAAAAATATCTTTATTTATCTTTCACTCACTTCCTCCTGGATTTTACCTGCGATCTTTAAAGCTTACTGTATTACATTTTTATTGCATATTTTTGCATATCAGTAACAACAACAAATAATAATAATAATAATAATACTAATAATAAGAATTAATAAGAATTAATAATTTTCATGTTAATTACATTACTTGTTGCCAAATTGTGATGCACAAAAACTGTATAGTCCATTGTTCAGATTTTACAGTGTGATTCATGTCATCACTGAGGCCATGAAAGAGAAAAAATTGTGTTTGATCAAAATGATTGTTTCTGTAGGTTGTCTTTTCTGCTGTGTACAGTTTGATGTGTGTAAAATAATTTTGGTGCTTTAAAAACTAATCAAAATAATATCACAACAACACTTCCTCTGAGTGACCCGTTATGCTTACATGTGTATAAAAATGTTGTTTCTTCTTTATCCATTTTATTAAACTGCTGAAAATGACTCATGATTTCTGGCTGAGCTCCCAGAAAAGAGGAAGTGCAGCCTGTGGATGAAGAGAAAAATGTTTTGTTTAGTAAATGACTTGTTTTAGCAAAGAGGCAACAAGAAATGCAGACAATAACAGCACAGTGGTGTTCTCTTGACAACTTCATGCTGACATTGTCAAATATAAATATACCAAATATTAAACATCATTGTGCAGCACATAAGATCAACAGAACACAGTGTGCTTTGAGGTAGGAGCCAAAAAGGGTGTAGTTTGTGGGTGTGATCACCCGTGTGTACACCTGTGAGCATGGACGTGCTTGTTTTTTATTTTTTAAAAGGTTCCTTCTTGTAATAATCTGCTAGAGGGTGTGGGGGGGCCACAGCCCCGTCCTCCAGGGCATGAAGCAGGTATGGAGGAGAGCAAACTCCAGACATCCAGAGGCCCCCAGAACACAAGAGACCAAGGAAGACCAACAGAGGGGCAGCCGCGCCACTGTCCCGGAAAGAGCTGAGGAGAGTCCCAGATGAGGGCTCACTCAGCAGCTGCGGAGCAGAAGCCAGGGGGAGTTGAAGTGATGCGCCCGTGAGCTCCGCCGGCAGCCAGCCGCGCCTGAGTGACCGAGCCCCAGGCCGAGAGGCCGGGGGCACCCCACCTCCGAAGTGGCCCGACTTCCTAAACGGCCGGGTAAGCAAGACATGCTGTGCCAAAGCATGGAGATAGCACAGGGCAACCTGGCTCCCAGCTGTCTCCTTGTGCAGGTCCCCAGTGGGAGAGATTCGTAACTCTGCATTTACTTGGACAGGTGAAATTCAAATAGGTCATCATCATCATCATCGTTTACTTATATAGCACTTTAAAAACACACAAGGCCGACCAAAGTGCTGAACAAAAGAAACACAACAGATACCATAAGAATAATAAATACGATAAAATAATAAACATAGCAAAAACAATAAGATACAAGTCAGTCAACCACTGAATCAAAAGCCAGTGAATAAAAATGCGTTTTCAATCTGGATTTAAAAACCATCACTGATGTCGATTGCCTAATTTGAAGAGGAAGATTATTCCAAAGCTTAGGAGCCACAATAGAGAACGCTCGGTCTCCTCTCAGTTTCAACCGTGATTTGGGGACTGAGAGCAACAGCTGCTCAGCTGACCGGAGCGAACGAGTGGAGACATAGGGCTTCAGCAAATCAGACAGATACGCAGGTGCCAGACCATTTAAAGATTTAAAAACCAATAAAAGAACTTTAAAATGAATTCTAAATTCAATTGGAAGCCAGTGCAGGGAGGCCAGAACCGGAGTAATGTGCTCAAATTTCCTTTTACCGGATAAAAACCGTGCCACAGCATTCTGTACTAGTTGCAGGCGTGTCAGAGTGCCCGGTCCAACCCCTATTAAAAGGGAGTTACAATAATCCAAGCGTGAGGTTATAAAAGTGTGGATAACAGTCTCCAAGTCACGCCTTGAAAGAAAAGGTTTAACCTTCGACAGACGCCTGAGTTGATAGAATGACGATTTCACCACCCCATTCACGTGGCCATCAAAGGTAAGTGCAGAGTCAATTTTTAACCCAAGATTGGTAATCGAGGTCATCAGCAGCAACCCAGAGTTAGGCCAGAGGATAACCCCTGTGTCACCTTCATCATTGCCTTTGGACCAACAGAGCATGCAACACACAAAGGATCATGTCAACTGCAGCCTTGTGGAGGTCCAGCTGGTGGACCGCACACCAGGAGGCAAACAGCCCCCAAAGAAAGCAGTAGGCAGTCCTGGTGGATGGTGCACAAAACTCCTGCAGCATTCTCACTTTTAGATCAGGCCAGGCCTGGAGCCTCTCCCTCTCAAGGTACAGGCTGTCACCCTGAGCCCTACTGGGAAAAGATGGAACAGTGACCCCCTCACCTGGGACAGGAGGTCCCTCAGAACAGGGAGCTCCGAGGGTGTCCTGGCCATGACTGGCAGGAAAACTGAAAACTAGCATGTAGGGCCAAAGAGGGGCCACCAGGATCAACCTCAACTCCTCAGTCTGTACCCGGTTAAGGAATAACTGGAGGAGGAAGTATGGAGAGAGAGCTTGTGGCCAGGAGTGCAACAGGTTGTCTCCAGGGAGAAGAACAGATGGCAATGTGTCGATTCTCTGGGGGGAAAAAAAGGTCTACTTCTGCCCCTCTGAAGTGACTCCAGATCTGGTGGACCACATCTGGATGGAGTCTCCACTCCTGTTGGATTGGGCTACCCCACGAGTGAAGCCCAAATGGGTCTAGGCACACCCCAAAGGTCTGCTGTCAATTCAGGGTGAGGGACATGGGGGCTCTGTTGGACTCCACGGTCATGCCCAGAAATCATGTGATGTGGGAAGGCTGCACGTGACATGAGCAGAGCTACATGGCTGCAAAACTGTCCTTTAGTGCTGCAGAAGGATACGGCCCAATGCAGTGGGAGAAACTCTCACTCACTGGGTTAACAGCCAGTCAGCCACAGAGAGGACCCACTAGCCACGTGAACGCACTGACAGAGGTGTTCTGACTTTCATGCATGTTTCTCACACAGCATGCTGGTGTTCTTGGCTTCTTGGTCTTATGGGGTGCAGATACTCTCTCAGCACAGTTTACCACACTGCTGGGTGTTATATACACTAGTGTATTCAGCTTTGCTGTAATGTTTTGGTTCTGGGTCTCATCATGATGCACCTTCCTTGTGTTTCCGGGGTTTTGATATTATGAAGATTAAGGGCACAACTTCACAAATCTGAATACAAACACACACACAAAGAAAAGAAAGGGGGGTGATGATGTTTCAGATTAATATTAATTGACAGATGCCTCAGCGTGTAGACAAGAAGACATGTGACATGTGAGTCTAGTGGTTCAGGTCACCCTTTAATTCTTTTCTGACCCCCCTGTGTTCTTCTGAGCAGACTGTGATGACTTCATGTGTGTAAAAGACTGTTGTAGGTTTATTTTTATCTGCTGAAAATCTGATACCACAAAATTTCTGTCTGTGCCTCCAAGAAAAGAGGAAATGCAGCCTGTGGTTTCAGCCTGAAGTCTAACGTTCATCTTCTTTAAAGTCAACACAGCAGAGTGGAAATGTGCAGGTATGACAATGTGTGAAAACAGGTTAAAAGTAGCTTTATTGTGGTGATGACACATGCTGGACTAAAGAATAAATAAAGCATGTGGGCATCAAGAGAAACAGTGAAAAGCTTGTTTCTCACGCTCATGTCTTTAAGAGTCTCTGCATGGACGTGCTGTAAATGTTCATTTATCTCTGAAATAAATAAAATCATCCATCACTCTCTCTGTCCACAACATCATATACAGACATGTTTTTCTTCTTACTGCAACTTCCAAACAGGCCAGTTCCTCACAGTATAACACAAAAATGTGTAAGCTGCAAATAAGCTAAAAACATGAAATTATATGTTAATGTATTTTACCTTTCAAAGAGAAAAGTAATGGGAAGAAGAAACACGCCTGCTGTTAAAGAATCTAAAACACCAGGATGTCACCATGTTTGTATGTGTAGATGATACTGCACCAAACCTTAATTATAACCTTTGTAAGAAAGTGTTTGACAGGATTAAGGATGGAGGCTGTGTTTGCATACTTTAACTTAGATTGATATTATAGACTGTATATTGACAATGGCCACTGTCTTGCTTTTTGAGTGATAAACTGAGGTACACTGCATGCTCATATGGAGGGGACTAGCCAATCGCAAAGTTACCACAACTTAAAACATTCACTGCTCTGTTGTTCTGTTGTCTTTTTGGACTAATTTGGGTCGAGCCTATAATAACCTTTATATTGTGAAAGATGAGTTCCACTTAGACAGGTTATGGAGAGACAGACAACCATTCATGTTCACATCTACACCTAGTTGCAATCACCTGAATCACCAGTTAACATAATAATATGTGACTTTTGACTGTGTGAGGAAGCCAGAGTACCTGGAGAGAACCCAGACAAGGAGAACATGCAAACTCCACACAAAAATCCTCAGCTGGTGGATTCAAACCTGCAACCTTCTTAATGTTTAATGTCTGTGTAGGTTCTCAGTCATCCATCTCATGGTAGTCTAAGGAGTTTGGAAAGAAAGTGACTAAACTTCTTTAAGTTTCTTTAAGACGTGTCACCTCTCATCTAAGAGGCTTCTTCACTTCTAGAGGCAAACAGTGGAGACTCCAGTGGGAGTTGTCTCTTAAAAAGGTTCGTATACCCAATACTAATCATGTGTGTCATCACATGAGCGAAGGTGTGAATAAAGGTTTGGGTCATTATGCTGCATTGAAGACACCTCTGAACTCGGATGTTGGAAATTGGGAGTGACGTCACTCCTGAGTTAGCATGTTGCAGAAAAAGCTAGGAAACAGGATTTGTTTTGGTTCTTGGTAAATTAGAGCCACGCAGGTATGAATAGCAGTGCAGCATAATACTTGTTTTTTTGACTAATTGGTGCTCAAACCTAATCACAGCTTTTTTAGTGAGTCAAAAATACACCACAGTGGCAGTACAGACTTTGTTGTGGCCAGATGACTGGAGAGTGGCGCGAGCGCAAAAGCGGACGGTTGAGACAGGAATGAACTTAACAAAAAACAAACCGTTTACTTTAGGCTGGATCAACAATATAAACAAAAGCAAACAGAAACTAGGACGATATTAACAGTAAACTAAACTGGGGAAAACTAACACTAGACACAGTGAACATGAAACCTGAATGTGGCTAACATGGACATGAATACCTGAGACTTGACTGAACAGAAACATGGCACATGGTGAAAAGATGACCTGCCAACGAACGAATGAAAACTCACACCAAAAATACACAAGAGGCTGACGAGGGAAGTGGAACACACGGGAAACACAACTGCAATAAACATAATGACGCACGAGGAAGACAAACCAAACACAGGACGTGATACTGTCAAAATAAAACAGAAAAAACGGAAAAAGACACCTGAACCAGGGAAGAAACAGACATGGGGACATAGAAGCAGAAATGGGAGGCGAAAACAGTGACATGACTGGACACAGAACACACGTGGACATACAAGACTGACAGAGGCGACATGGAAGTACGAGGGGAACGTGGCAAGGGAACAAGGAGACGAGACACGGACATGACTAAGGAACAAACACAGAGTTCATGACTCAGACAGGAAACAGGAAATGACACAGCGACAAGAAAACATCGATCAGAAATATGACTAAACTTGGAAGCAAAACCAGGTCGAAACTCAATACTAACTAATAGAAAACTAAAAGATCACAACACAAAGAAATCACAAAAACACAAAAAACTCAAACTGCTGGGTCAAACGACCTCGAACCATAACAGTTTTACTCCTGTTTATGTTCAGTGCCGCCATCTTGGATCGTTAACTCAGAGTACACTGGTCTGCTCAGACTTTCAGAGTGGGAGATCTGAGTTGAGGAAGCGTTCCACAAAAAAAATTCTGACTGTCAACTTTTGACTTATTCAGGAATTCTAACCAGAGATTTCAGGGGAGACCTTGCCTCACCCTATCATGTGACCAATTCAAGTCACCTGTGGTAAAATTTCTTATATGAATAAGAATCTTTTAAAACAATGCTCTAAGTTTGTTTGTTTTGTTTGATTTTCTCTCAGTTTGATCCTGATGCTGTTTAATCTTTACTTCATTACTCAGTACTCTTTTCTACGTTAATGCTGATGGTGAGACATTGTTATTTTTCTCTTTACTCAATAAATAATTAGATTTTTATTTTTACTTTTTAATGTTAAGAAGAGTAAAGATCACTGCAGATGTTTGCATTTTAGAAACGCAAATATCTGCAGTGAAACTTCAGAGACAGAACATATCAGAGTAGTTTTATCATTGTACGTGTGTAGAGTAGGGTTGTCCAAAATTGACACTTCCTTAGTAATCATCACTAAAACAGAATGAAGATGCTCATTCTGCTCATTCTGCTCATTCAACATTGATATCAACATATCAATGTTGATATCAGTAGTCTTGTCTTGGCTTCCTCCAGCTGAGGCATAATTTGACAGCACTGCTGCAGACAGACAGGGACCCAGCTCCTCCCCTCACTAACAGCTGAATGATCATAATGTTCAACACTTTAGTAGGAAAGGTCAGAGGTTAGCAAAGCTCCTGTTTCAGACGCTGACATCATCAACTTCAAACAGCGTGCAGTCAGGACCTTAGAGGATGCACGAAGCATGTGTTGGGTGGGTGAAAGTCCCTCCCAATGAAAAGTCTACACAGTCGACACATTTGCAGGACTCTGCTCTCGAAGCTGAATCCTGCTTCTGTGAATCAGCTGCGCTTTGATAGTTTGGAGGGACACATAGTGCCACCTGCTGCAGAGATATTGTTAAATAGTGGTTAAAAATCTGTAAATGATATCAAACATAAGATATGAATGCTGTAGAAACTCATTAACCTGAAGATGTAGAGCACAGAGCGATGAATGAAACATTTTTATTCCCATTAATTGTTTTATTGTTGAGTGCGCTCCCAGTGCAGCTGTTGATTTCTGAGGCTCTGAAACTTTAAACTGGATCAATTTAAACTTTAAAGGTTATAGTCCCACAGCCTAAAAAAGGAAACATGGACATAACTTTATTTGCAGATGAAAGTGAAATAAATTTGATTTGCATGATCAGACACTCAGAATCAGAATCAGAATCAGAAAGGGGTTTATTGCCAAATGTTGAGCAGGTTTACAACATTAGGAAATTGCTGCGGTGCTTCAGTGCAAACATAGTGTCATAAATAGCACTTAAATAGACATGAAAAAATAAAAGTAGGGATAAGAATTAAAAGTGCTACGTAGAAAGATATGTGCATGAGCTATACATGAGATATATACATGAGAATAAGAATTAAGAGTGCTACGTAGAAAGATATATACATGAGTGCAGGTGGTGATCAGTGCCAAACATGGAATGATGCAGTGAACACAGCGTAGGGTCATGTGTTAGTGGTGGGAACAGTCATATGGTTATTGTTCATGTGTCCAACAGCAGAGGGGAAGAAACTGTTCTTATGGCGATGCATATCTCTTGCATCTGTTCTCTGTAAAAGACACTTAGTATCAGTCAGCCTAATTTCTGATACAATGGATCCATGCTTTCATGATGTTATGCCAAATTCTGACCCTACCATCTGAATGTTGCAGCAGAAACTGAGACTCATCAGATTAGACAATGTTTTTACAAACTCATGTTGTCAGGTTTTGGTTTTGAATTATAGCCTCAGTTTCCTGTTCTTAGCTGACAGGCATGGCAGCTGGTGTGGTCATCTGCTGCTATATGACATTTACTTCATGTTGTGCATTCATTGCAACCGAGATATGCGTTCTGCATATCTCGGTTGCAATGAGTGGTCTGGCCATTCTCCTCTAACATTGAGTTATTTTCACCCAGTGAACTGCTGCTCACTGGTTATTTTCTCTTGTGACTATTCTCTGTAAAACTTTGCTGCAGTGTTAAATCTAAAAACAGACATAGATCAGGAAACTAAACTAAACTAAACTAAACTAAACTAAACTAAACTAAACAAAACTAAACATGGTTTAAAGCACAAATGTTAAAACTACATTCTTCCTGTTTCACCACTTACAACATTCATATAACTGCTGTGTTTGTGGCTGTGCTGTATCCAAATATTTAACCTTCCAAATGAGTTATTATCATCTGTTTTTACTGCAGCTGTTCTCACTGAAAATATTTTATGAGAATTATTTGTGTTATTATTTTATGTTAACAATATTTAAATAAAATAATTGTTTTTCACACTTAAAACAAGTCTTGGACTTTTGTTCTCCTCATTTCCTCTTTAACCCTCAGTCAGCTCACATATGTGTAATGAAACTTACTGTCTGTCTGTTATTGGTCAGTTTAGTCTGTGTGTTAAAGGCCTTTTCATAAAAATCTGGTCAGACCTTGTTAAGTTGTTATTTCTGTGTAAAAGGAAGGAAGCAGAGAGAAGTTTTAAAACCTCTTTGTTTCCTTCTCAGCTCTTTGGTATCTGCTGTGCTGCTGCTTCACTCTCTCTCTTTAAAGAAAGTTGTAGAAGTTTTAAACTCTTTGTTTCCTTCACAGCTCTTTGGTATCTGCTGTGCTGCTGCTTCACTCTCTCTCTTTACAGAAAGTTGTAGAAGTTTTCAGACGTGTCACTGCTGGATGTGAGGATGGGAGCCACTTTGCTCTGTGAGCTGGGCCTATTCTGTGAGTACATCACTGACTCCTATTGTTTGATTCATACTGATCCATAAACATGTTTTAGTAAGAAGAACAGAGCATCAGTCATTTGACCATTTCAGGTCATGTGATCAGAGGACTCTCATGTTTGTTACCAACGTGGTTGTTTGTAGACTGGATTAGATTTTAAGATAAGATAAGATAAGATAACCTTTATTAGTCCCACACGTGGGAAATTTGTTTTGTCACAGCAGGAAGTGGACAGTGCAAAAGTTATGAGGCAAAAATTAGAATACAATAAGAATAAATACAGTACACAACTGTACAGAATAGAATAAAATAAAATACTATATACAGTAGAATAAAATAAAATAAATATACAATAAGATAAAAATAGAATACAAATACAAATACTATAAACAACTGAGTAAAAATACAACGATGACAGAAAGGATTATTGCACTTAGTATTATTGCATATGTATGGATGTGTGTGCTTGATCAGTTAAAGTCTTTGTTGTGGAGTCTGACAGCAGTGGGGAGGAAAGACCTGCGAAATCTCTCCGTCCCACACCGTGGGTGCCGCAGTCTCCCACTGAAGGAGCTGCTCAGTGCTGTCACAGTCTGCTGCATGGGGTGGGAGATGTTGTCCAACAGGGATGACAGCTTAGCCGCCGTTCTCCTGTCACTCACCACCTCCACTGGGTCCAGAGGGCATCCTAGAACAGAGCTGGCCCTTCGGATCACCCTGTTTAGTCTCTTCCTGTCCCCAGCAGAGATGCTGCCGCCCCAGCTGACCACACCATAAAAGATAGCAGAAGCCACAACAGAGTCATAGAAGGTCTTCAGGAGTGGGCCCTCCACCCCAAACGACCTGAGTCTCCGCAGCAGGTACAGCCTGCTCTGCCCTTTCCTGTAGAGGGCGTCTGAGTTATGAGTCCAGTCCAGTCTATTGTTGAGATGAACACCAAGGTACCTGTAGCTGTCCACAGCCTCAATGTCCATACCTTGGATGTTCAGTGGTTGCAGTGGAGAATGCTTGTGCCTGCGGAAGTCTACCACCAGTTCCTTGGTTTTACTGGCGTTGATCTGGAGGTAGTTCAGCTGGCACCAGTCCACAAAGTCTTGGGTCAGACCTCTGTACTCCTTGTCGTCCCCATCAGTGATGAGGCCGACTATTGCAGAGTCATCAGAGAACTTCTGCAGGAAGCACTGGGTGGAATTGTGGGAGAAGTCTGCAGTGTAGATGGTGAAGAGGAACGGAGCCAGAACCGTTCCCTGTGGGGCCCCCGTACTGCAGACGACCCTGTCCGACACACAGCCCTGAGTCCTCACATACTGTGGTCGGTCGGTGAGGTAGTCCAGGATCCAGGTAGTGAGGTGATGGTCCACTCCAGAGTTCACCAGCTTGTCCTTTAGAACCGAGGGAAGAATGGTGTTGAAGGCACTGGAGAAATCAAAGAACATGATTCTCACAGTGCTTCCAGCGGTCTCCAGGTGAGCGAGGGAACGATGTAGGAGGTGAATGACGGCATCATCCGCTCCAATGCCAGGCTGGTAGGCAAACTGAAGTGGGTCCAGTGATGAGCTTATTAGGCGCCGAAGCTGAGCCAGGACCAACCGCTCCAGGGTCTTCATCAGGTGCACTGACTCAGATCAGAGTGGAGCTGGTTTAGTTTATCTAAGAAAGGTTTGTTTCTCCATCAGTGATAATTTGATGCTTATTACATCCTAATATAAAATGTAACCAATCATAGAAGACACTGATTAAATATTTAACAGCAGTGATTAAAGCCAGTGCTAGATTTAAACAATTTTTAATGCAGACTAACAGTAAACTGCTTCCTTAGTCAAGGTATAAAAGAGTACTACACTGATCCTACTCCTTATTAAATGAAACTTGCTTCCTAAAGGAAGATTAGAGCTCGTCCAGCCATAAATAGAGATTTTTTTTAAACTCCCAGTAGGCAGGTTTAACTTCAGCTTAATGGTGTTTGCTGTTGAAGACACGTGAATTATTTCCACCTTATATTATATACCACCTTCTAGAGAAATTCTTGTTGAGAGAAGTGACCCATTGCAATTTGTCAATGACATCACTTTTTGAGATTGTCAAATACATAAAGGAAATACTGGGGAGATCATTTCCCTGTTGGAAGCCAGTCGTTCATCTGTTGCCCAAAGAGGATGGACTGTACCGTTTTTAGGACACTAATGTTTTGTTATCACCATGTTTTGTTATCACCATGTAGACTGGATTCTATTTTAGTGCACTGACTCAGATCATAGTAGATGTAAATCTCCAAGTGTTTTAAGGCGCTTGGTAAGAAAGCGACTGCACTTTAAACCCTAGTGGGATTGTTCCTTAAGAAGGTCATTAACTCACCAAAAACAACTGTGGGAGCAATCATCAGAAAATGGAAGACATACAAGACCACTGATAATCTCCCTCGATCTGGGGCTCCACGCAAGATCTCATCCCGTGGGGTCAAAATGATCATGAGAACGGTGAGCAAAGATCCCAGAACCACACGGGGGGACCTGGTGAATGACCTGCAGAGAGCTGGGACCAAAGTAACAAAGGTCACTGTGACAAAGTGGCTAGGACAGAATTCATTTGCCATTTGTCACTTGCGTATATTGTTATTCTGTGTTCTGTTATTTTACAGTCAGCCATAATGCTTTAATTTAGACAGTGCTGGTGTAACTTCTCTTAACACACAATATCCCGGGTTTTGTTTGTGGTAGCAGTAGTTACATTCTTTACATCCATGCATGTGTTTTAAAGCAAACACTACTAACCATCAGATCATCTGAATTTTCTTTTGTTTACAGGCACATGTCTAGTAAATTATGTTTCTTTATGTTGCTTTGGTTATACTTACCATGGTGTCCATGTTGTGCATTCAGGTCCTGTATGTGAGACGGGTGTATGGGAAGGGCCGCCCACTACTTCCTGTTTATATAGGGTCATGAGGTCAATGATTGGATCACTGGGTGTAACCAAATGGAGGGTTTTTCATTTTGTATAGTATTGTTTGTTTTCTTTAAAGTAGCCTTTTGAGTTATATTGTATGCAGTGTTTTACTTTACAAACCATTTAGTTGAGTAAATGAGTTTGTCAGTTTCATGCATGACTTTATTCCTGTTCTTTGTTTAGAATTGTATTATTTGGTTTGACCTATTTTGTTCAATGGTAGGGACTAACGAGGTCAGGTGTGGGCAAAGTCTTGTATAAAGCCAGTGGGATTTTTGCATGCCTGATTGATTGTTTTATGGTAAAAGGGAGATGCTAGCAATAAAGTATGCTTAAAAAGAACTTCAATTGTCTGCTAATGCTATTTACTTATCACCTTCCTTGCTGCTTAAGTTATGCTACATCACATCACATCAGTAACACACCACAACGGCAGGGAATCAAATCCCGCAGTGCCAGACGTGTTCCGCTGCTGAAGCCAGTGCATGCCCAGGCCCGTCTGAAGTTTGCCAGAGAGCACATGGATGATACAGCAGAGGATTGGGAGAATGTCATGTGGTCAGATGAAACCAAAGTAGAACTTTTTGGTATAAACTCAACTCGTCGTGTTTGGAGGAAGAAGAATACTGAGTTGCATCCCAAGAACACCATACCTACTGTGAAGCATGGGGGTGGAAACATCATGCTATGGGGCTGTTTTTCTGCCAAGGGGACAGGACGACTGATCCGTGTTAAGGACAGAATGAATGGGGCCATGTATCGTGAGATTTTGAGCCAAAACCTCCTTCCATCAGTGAGAACTTTGAAGATGAAACGAGGCTGGGTCTTCCAACATGACAATGATCCAAAACACACCGCCCGGGCAACAAAGGAGTGGCTCCGTAAGAAGCATTTGAAAGTCCTGGAGTGGCCTAGCCAGTCTCCAGACCTCAACCCCATAGAAAATCTGTGGCGGGAGTTGAAAGTCCATGTTGCTCGGCGACAGCCCCAAAACATCACTGCTCTCGAGAAGATCTGCATGGAGGAATGGGCCAAAATACCAGCTACTGTGTGTGCAAACCTGGTAAAGACCTATAGTAAACGTTTGACCTCTGTTATTGCCAACAAAGGTTATGTTACAAAGTATTGAGTTGTATTTTTGTTATTGACCAAATACTTATTTTCCACCCTGATTTACGAATAAATTCTTTACAAATCCTACCATGTGGATTCATGGATTTTTTTTTCACATTCTGTCTCTCACAGTTGAAGTGTACCTCTGGTGCAAATTACTGACCTCTGTCATCATTTTAAGTGGGGGAACTTGCACAATCGGTGGCTGACTAAATACTTTTTTGCCCCACTGTATATAATGTTCTTCCTCTACACCCCCCCCCCCCCAATTTTTGCACATGTCGAGGAGCGTGTCAGGCTACATTTCACTGTGTGTTATACTTGTATAACTATGCATGTGACAAATAATAAAGAACCTTGACCTTGACCTTGATATATATATATATATATATATATATATATATATATATATACAGAGAGAGAGAGAGAGAGAGAGAGAGAGAGAGAGAGAGAGAGAGATTAGTATGCTTTGAGCATTTGCTTTTCTAATTATTTGCTTTGTTTTCATTTTCAGTTCAAACGCCAAATGACATTGTGCTGCGATACAAATCCCTCCTCAAGACATTTCCAAAGACGAAGACCATGACCAAAGCTTTTCAGAAGCATGGGCTAGACAGGAACACTGTTGTGTCCACTTCATCAGTTGGGGAGCTTGCTATTGCGGTCCCCAATGTGTACCAGGAGCTACTGTCCAACAGGCCTAGTGGAGATACGGTACTAGCTTTTGCTAAGCGATGTGAGGCTGCAATTCAAGGCAGTGATGAAGTAAAAAACAAAATAGAAAGTATGAAGGCCGCTGGTACTTTGCTTCCAATTCGAAGAGGGAAATCTGTCTGAAACCCTAATTTGTTCTAAGTGGTTTTGTTTTTTTGAGCATATTGAACTGAAGAAAAGATGTGCAAAACCAAACATTTTTCAAAGATCTGTTCACATATGTGTTGAGTTTCCACACAACTAAGAGATTTACCTGTTAGTTTATTTTATTGTTTTTTTGTTTTGTTTTTTGATTTGTATAAATGTGTGTAGAGTAAATAATACAGCTGTGCAGTTTCAGTTAAGGTATAATAATTTATTATATTATAATTATTATAATTTTCCTTTGTTTTATGCCAGTGGTGGATTTAGGGATGGGATTTGTTTCCTTAATATAGTTTTAGCTATCTTTAAAGGGCTTGTATATAAGTTTAGCAATGCTAAATAACTGTTGGTGCTTTATACTTTTTATAGTAATGCCTAGTAATACTTAGAAATGTTTGTTGATCATAAATAAATGTTGACATGTTTTAAACTTTACAACAAAACTCTCTTTTGTCATTTATAAATGTTTAGTAGTCATAAATAAATGGTGTCATGCTTTACACTTTACAATAAGGCTCCCATTTGGCATTTATAAATGTTTATTTGTCATTAATAAATGGTTTTATGCTTTACACTTTACAATAAGTCTCCCATTTGGCATTTATAAATGTTTATTTGTCATTAATAAATGGTTTTATGCTTTACACTTTACAATAAGGCTCCCATTTGGCATTTATAAATGTTTATTTGTCATTAATAAATGGTTTTATGCTTTACACTTTACAATAAGTCTCCAGTTTGGCATTTATAAATGTTTATTTGTCATTAATAAATGGTTTTATGCTTTACACTTTACAACAAAGCTCCAATTGATAGTTGTGGATATTTATAATGCATTTATGAAGTACAATTTTATATGATAAAAAATATGTTTACAAATGCTGATTGTGCTTACAGGATAGTAACTTAGTCTGAAATGTTTAATATAGCAACTCTAGATAAAATATATAGGTGAACACATTTGGCTCACTATTTGGCAACAAACCGGTCAGTTTTTTTTCTTTTTCTCACCCTTAACTAATGCATAATAAACCATTAATAATGGTTTATAAAGCATTTACAGATTAATTAATAATATAGCTATAAACTATTTATTAGCATCTATAAGGGGAGACTTATTGTAAAGTGGTACCATTTATTGTGATTTTGTCAGTTGTATAATGTCTGATGATGTTTCATTCATTATTTTAGTGCTCAGTACAGTCAGACATGGAAACACTGAAGGTGAGAAACTGTTTTCTTCTTCTTGTGTTGCTCTAAATGACGTCCTCTGTGTTATATTTTGTATCATGAACCAAACATTTCATTGATTTATTGGTTAAAATGTTAATATAACCATGTTAACTGTGTGAGCAATCAAACACACACCCACGATACAAACTGTACATTTACTGAAGAGCTGTGGCTTCATACATGTAGATTTTCTTTTCATGTTTATCTGATCTGAAAACATCAACAGTGTGTGTAGTGCAGATTATCTCACTGAGTTTTGCTGTTCTTCACATCACACTGACCTGTGATGTGAAGAACTCTGCTGACTTTGAATATGACTGGTTCAGAGAACCCAGTGTTTACTCTAACCAGAAGACCAAAGTAGCTGGTGAATCAAAGGGAGAACTTGTGACCTCTAAAGGCGGCATCTACGCCTGCAGAGGACGTATAAAAGGGACAAATTTACTCACAGTAGAAAGTGATCCAGTCATCATTCAGGAAACTGGTGAGTTTAAAATGTCATAAGAAATAAAACAACATGGATTCCCCAAAGTTTGGAGATCAGAGGGGGATAATATTATGACAAAAACTTATGTTACAAAGTGATTTACGGCCCCAACCTGCCAAGTTATTTCTGAATATATAAAGTGTTATAAAGTTAAAAAATAATAAACAATAATGGGGTTATAATATTTGATAATACTGTTTTTATTTTTAATGATAATATGTTAATCAGTCAGAAATTAAATGTGTGGCTCAGTCATTCATAAACGTGTTTTGTGATTTGGCCCCTGATGCTCCAGTTGTCACGGTTCAGCATTTTGAGTCTCGTGTGTTTTGGTATTTTATAATATGTTTTATGTTCTGAGTCCTTTGCTGTTTTGATTATTGTAGTTATTATTATTATTATTATTACCCCAGGATCAGTTATGGCTGTTACGGTTTTAGTTCTTAGGTTTTGTTTTATGTGTTCATGTTGTGTTTACTCTGTGCATTTCTGTCCCACGTTTCAGGTCTCTATGTTCTGTCTCAGTCTCTGTTAAGTTTACATGTCTAGAGTTCAGTCGGTGTGTTTCCTGTTTTACTTTGAAGGTCTGCGTCTCATGTCAGTGTTTCTAGTTTTGTTTCCCTTGTCTCGTCCCCCTAATAGACCCTGTGCACGAGAAAATGATAACTTCCTGGTTTGAGACAGGATCTGGGGTTGTACATTTCTGGTAGCTTTACTTTGTGGTCAATCGCTACTGTGAAGACATCCTCCAAAATCATGTCCAAAACACAAAAACTGAAAGATCGCGTTAAGTTACAAAGAGCAGAAGGTGGGAACACTCACCACTGTGTGTCATAAAAAAATCTAATGATCAATTTTGACGTTTAAAGAGTTTAGATCAATCAGTTGTTTACATCACTCAACACAAGCAGAACTGCATCACTGCAGCAGAAGACACATCGTCCACATTCAGAAGCACATCTCTGTATAGTGACTGGTCTTATGATTTAAACAGGCAAATGTTCAGCATTCAAACTACAGGTGAAGAATAGTCAAACCAGATGTTTCCCTGTTATGTCGATATCAGCTAGTCAAGCACACACCTACACAGCATGTTAACAAACCGTGAAAAAAGCCACACAAAAAATGAATGATTGCTGGTAACGGTTTCTATACATTAGTATTTATGAAGGGTATGTTGTGACTTACCTTCAAAATTACAGTGGTCCTTCGCTATGACGCGGTTCACCTTTCAACTCGCTGTTTAGCAGATTTGTTAGTGCAAGTTTGCACGTTTTTTTTTTTACATCACATTGTGTCCTGCGTCCTGATCGCTGCAGACGATCTCCTCTGTGCCGTCTCTGCTGCACAGTACACAATCGCTGCATCGATGGCTAGCAGTGTGACTCTGAAGTGCAGTCAAACTGCTTTTTCCCCAACAAACACAACAATGTCGACGAAACGTTTACCACCATCAAAAAAATAAAATTGGCTACTTGATTTCACCTATCGCTGGTTATTTTTAGAACATAACACCCGCGATAAACGAGGGACCGCTGTTTACAAATACTGAGAAATATAGAATTTAAATCCTTTCTCTGTTCTGCTCTGAGGCGCGGGGGAAAAATATCGACAGGTCTATGAACAGCATCTACATATATATTCCGTAAATGCCCAAGACATCTCGAGAAATGTAAATCTCACCTCGATTCATCAATTTGGTTGACTTGTTTTGGAAAAAGCGGCAGTAAACAAGGAGCGAATATAACACCGGAAACGAAGCGCCCTACAGGAGTTTCCCCACCGGAAGTAGCATATGCTAATGTGCACATAGTCTATTACTCCCAGCTGTGCTCTCCTTCTGTGTCTCATTCCCTTCATTATACTGCAGCTCTGTTACCATGTTGAGACAGAAATCAGAGAAAATTTGAAATGTCTTAAACTGAGAGGAAAGAAAAAACAATATAAAGAAAATATTTGTGTAGATTTTGTTTTGTTGGAATTTGAGTCACTTGAAGAAATCTTTTAAAATTTAGGATATTTTACATTTACATTGTATCAGGTGTATATTTTCTTACCTGCTTTTTCATAACAGCATATAGACCCAGGGCCATATCCATTTACCCAGAGTCACTAACTGAAAATCTTCAGATCTGTTTTAGGTATGATTGATTGTTTTTATGCAATTTTAATGAATCATCTGCATATTTATATAATTTTCCTCCTTTTTCATAACATCAGATAAACCCAGGGCCACACTGACAGCAGGAACTACAATCATACCAGTAGGGGGCAGTGTGACACTGACCTGCTCTGTGCAGAGCTCTGATGGATGGAAATATGAGTGGTTCAGACGAACCCAAACAACCTCTGAAGGTAAAATCAGAGATCAACAAAACAGAGATATCAGAGTATCTCAAGGAGGAATCTACAGCTGCAGAGGAACAAGAGGAAACCCAGTTTACTACACTTATATAAGTGATGATGTCACCATTGAGATAACCTGTGAGTTCAGTCATTTAGTTTGAAATATACATTCACTCATGATTATCAAACATACAATGTGAAGTTTTCTATGTTGATTTCATGTTTCTGTTTGTATCTCAACTGTTAATATGTGTAAACAGTTTCCAATAAAGTTGTTGTAAAACAACAACCCAACTGGCCTCAGATATTCAGAGGTGAGACGATCACTCTGACATGTGAGGTGCAGGAAGGAGGTGAAACCACTGAGTGGTGGTATGAATGGAGAGGACCCAGCACACCCACACACTGGACACACAATAATGATGTGACATTCAGAGTTTCTGAGTCCAGCAGTGGAGACTACATGTGTAAGAGTCGACGCAGAGATGACTCATATTCTTCAACAGAGTGGAGTGAAGCCTTCACATTGTCAGCATCAAGTAAGTCATGTTTGTTGTGTGATCTCCATTTGACAAATGTCATAATGGTCAGCACAGGATGAATTCAATGGTCTACAAAGCATGTTACATTGTTGGTCAGACAAAGAGCTGCAGCTGATAGTAGCCTCATTGTAGACAGTTTGTCACCACTTTGTGTCATGAACTTTCAGCTGGTATAGAGACGCCAATGCTGACCTGCTGCTCCATCACCTGAGGACAATACTGACAGAAATAAACAGAGATAATAATAATAATAATAATAATAATAATAATAATAATAATAATAATAATAATAATAATAATAATAGTAGTAGTAGTAGTTTACAACAAATAACAATAAATCTACAGTTTGTATTTTTTTTTAAGTCATTCTGGCCTGTCCTCTCATAAAACACTGCCATTTGTTAAAATAAAACACACACATGACTGTGTTTAATACAAAAAGCAATGATGACCAATTAGATTTAGAGCTCAATTGAAAACATTTATGGTTGGAGCCACACCAGCTTCACTCCAAAAAAGACACCAGAGCAAAGCAGCAGATGGAGGAGAATCGAGGGAGGGAAGTTAAAAATATAACATAAACATAAAAATATTGTTACTGTTACTATGACTACCATAATCTCCACCACTAGTCACCTCCAGCAGGAGGATACTGAGATTGAGCCCTTTAAAGTCACTCACAGAACCTGAAGATGGTCCAGTTCAGTGTGTGTGTGTGTGTGAATGTAGAACCACATAAGTGATGGATATGTTTGATTTACTGATATTATTAATGATGTGATTTTTGATATTTGATGTTAGTTACTGTCTCTGACTGTATCAGTGAAGACCTCCCTGCTTTATCACTGTAACCAGTAGCATTTATTCATAATGTGTGTTCAAATATTCAGAAATAGTATAAAATACAGAGTATCTTTAATTAATTTTGTTATGGAAACTTTTTTCATGCTGTGAAATTTGAAACTTTAACCAGGACTGCTGTATTTTACCTGTTACTTTGCTCACAAATGCTGTAATCGATCATTACTACATGTATGTGTTTTAATGTATAATAACAGCAACAGCAGATAAAAATATAGTTTTAAAAAGGAAAAGAAACATTTAAACCTTCACAAAAGGTGACTTCTTTCTATTATACAGTATAAAACAAACACCAAACATTTCCCTCTTAACACATCATTGTGTTTCCTTCAGCAGTGAACTCCATTAGTTTACATTCAGTGTAACTTCTTCAGGCCAGAAAATGGACAAATAGTTTTACTATCCTTACTTTGTGATGTAAGAGTTACTGCAGCTCTGGCATCATGTTGACATAGACACAATTCAGCAACAGAAAATCAAACTGTCTTAAAGTGCAGAGAAAAAAGTTTGTTCTTTCATCTGGGGAGTTTTTAAAGTTTAAATGTATTTTCTTGTATTTTTAGTCAAGAGGATGAAAAATGTACATGTTTCCTTTTTCATAACATCAGATAAACCCAGGGCCACACTGACAGCAGGAACAACAATCATACCAGTAGGGGGCAGTGTGACACTGACCTGCTCTGTGCAGAGCTCTGATGGATGGAAATATGAGTGGTTCAGACGAACCCAAACAACCTCTGAAGGTAAAATCAGAGATCAACAAAACAGAGATATCAGAGTATCTCAAGGAGGAATCTACAGGTGCAGAGGAGGAAGAGGAAACCCAGGTTACTACACAGAGGACAGCCAAGAAGTTCACATTAACACAACTGGTGAGTTTGGATTCAGCAACAATATTGAATAGATAGATGATTGAGGATTACTATGAAGGCCAAACAGCATTATATCTCATGGTAACCTCTTTGGCATTGTAAAAATGTTCTTATTGGAAATGGTTGAACATGAATAGTCATGTAAAATGTGGAGTCTAGAGAATCAGTGTCAGGAATGTGATCCAAGGAGGGGAGACTAGGTGGGATTGTGAATGTGAAACAATCATTTTCAGCAAATCTCCAAATCAACATAAATTCACAATTAGTTCTGTAACAATTCTACAAGTAAGACTGCAAGTAGTGTAGAACAGGAGTCACAACATGAAACCACAGAGCAGAGTCATGCTGACAGTTTCTGACAGGAAACAGAAAATCTCAATGTAAACATCAGTTTTTGTTTCTTTATATTAAGATTTCAGATCCAAAATCTGACATTTTCTAGTTTCAGGTTTTGGATGTGAAAGAAGTTCATTTATCGTTCCGTTCATCATCGGACTTGTTAGTGGAATTATTGTCGTGCTGCTGCTGATGTGTTGCTATAAACAGATAAAGGGTGAAAAATGTTTTTTTTAATGCTGTGACACTTTTAAACAAACTGATGTAATAATCTTTGTGCTTTTTACAGAACCCTGTTGTAACAGGTTGGTGCAGCAGTTTAGTTTCATTTATATAACTTCAAATGAAGCTAACTTTGAATTATTCCTCATTAAATTTTCATTATTTGTTTCAGTCTCACTCAGTCTCAGAGCACCAATCAAAGCTCTGCTTCACAACAAACATCCAACCAGAATGAAACTCAGGTTTACTCCTCTCTTCTTCATGGTGAGACCAGAAATTATTACTTTTCTCTTTAATACAGTTTTCAACACTCAGTTTTCCAGCAAACAGTGACAAAAACAAAAATAAATAATATTTTTCTTCCTTCTTTCTTATTTTCAATGACTTGTAGGTGATCTTTCAGTCTATGAATCAATCAGAGGCTCTGGAAACACTGGAAGTGGTACAAACAGTATAAACTTTGATAATAGCAGAGCTGTAAGAAATGTAAATATTTATTCTGACTGATCAAACTTCATTATTTCAGCAGATGAATACAACAACGTCACATCTGGATTTCAGCTTGAAGGTCTTGATAAGAGGAGTGAGTACAAGAAACATGAAATGTAATAATTGGTCAAATGTTTTTGTAACTTGTGTAATTTTAGAGGAAGACAGTCTCCATGTTATTAACTACAATAATCCATCATCACAACAGGCAGACATGATGGCACAGAGGAGAGCTCTGACTACAATAATGTGAATCCTGAATCAGCCTCAGGTACAAATGTGAACTCTACACACACTGAATCATTAGTAATCAGATTACATGTGCAGTTAAATGTGTGACATCATTGCTAAAGTTTGTGGAGCTGATGAGCTGAATCACTTTTTATACGATTGGCTTTAGTTGTGTTCTGCTGCTGTTGTGATGTCTGAATAAAATAGATGAGATCAGTTCTGTGTGATTAAAGCATGAACGTGTCAGAAAGCATCATCACATCTTTGGCAACATTATTTCTTTGTTTTTCACTTTCAAACTCGTATTTGTTCTGATTTTGTTTCAGGTCCATAAAAAGATTATTTCAACAAAACTCAAGACTCACGAACAACGTCAACAACGTCAGTGTAAACAATGACATGCTCTTGGTTTAATATCAACACTGGAAGACTGATTATAAGGTTCATCTTTGTATTAAAATCCTATTGTGTTTATTTCTGTTGTAATAAGTGGAGGGTGGATGGTGTGGGACATTGTTTCCATCAAGACACAATTTCATGATTTGGTTCTGTGAGTTTGTTTCAGTCTCTTTGTTTTATTTCTATAAGATGTTCACTCACTTCCTGCTGAATTTTACATGTTATCTTTAAAGTGTAAGAATAGATTATTTTAGTATTAGGGATTTAGTTGTATTAACGATAGTAAAGCATTGTATTCGTTATTCATTTAAGTAGGCCATAGGTCAAGCTGCTAAACACTCACACATAGAGCAGACACACAGAATTGGGAGAATAAGTCAGAGGTGTATGTGAGAAGCAGAGGCGACAGAAAGGAGAACACAGTGTGCGAAGAAATGGGCAGCAAGGACACGAGAAAGGGAGACAGCAGATAGAGAGACATTAGCAGGCGCCTAGTTTTGAGAAGACAAAGGTTGTTGACCTCTGTGTGCTGTTGGGACTGCCCCAGCAGATTTTGATGATTGATGCTGAACTGTGAAAATCCCCATGTACATGTAATAAAATTAATTGATCATTTGTTCTGAGAAAAAACAGGAATGAAATATTACACTGTCTTATGATGCATTATAGTGCTGATTTATAAGAAATGCTGTTTGCAGAGAATCATAGCCTTATTTGTCTGATTAGAAAGAACAAAACATACTGCACAGGAAGCCAAGGTCATAACTTACACTTACTGAGAGAGAGAAAAAATGTAAATGCTTAGTTTAGAGGGAGGCTGAAGCTACAAGAGTGTGAGAAACGGTCAGACACTTCGAGATTTTGCCAGACACCCTCCTGTCCACATCTCCGTCTGGCCGTTTGTAATGCTCAAAGTGTTGTATGGAATAAAGAGAATTGTATCGATTAAAGAGATTGTTGATTGAGCATTTATACACCGAGTGTTGTTCTTCCTTCAGCGCAAAGATCAAAGAATTGGGGAATTTAACAAAAGCTTGCTGTATGGAGATGTTTATTGCATATTTTTCATATAAGTAACAATAAATAATAAGAATTATGTTAATATACATGTTTCCAAATTGTGATGCACAAAAACTTATTGTCAATGTTCAGATTTTACAATGTTATTCATGTCATCACTGAGGCCATGACAGAGAACATTTTGTGTGTGATCAAATTGTTTTCTGTAGGTGATGTTTGTGTCTTTTATGCTGTTTACAGTTTGATGTGTGTAAAATAATTGTGGTGCTTTTAAAAATAATCAAATAATATCACGACAAAACGACTTTGTTCTTCTGAGTGACCCGTGATGCTTATATGTGGATTAAAATGTATTTTCTAACTGTCTGCTATATCCTATTTATTAATCTGCTGAAAGTGACTCATGATTTCTGCCTGAGCCCCCAGAAAAGAGGAAAAGCAGCCTGTGGTTGAAGAGAAAAAGTAAATGACTTGTTTTAGCAAAGAGGCAACAAGAAATGCAGACAATAACAGCACAGTGTTGTTCTCTTGACAGCTACATGCTGATATTGTCAGATATAAATATAAAGTATTTCCTTAGTTGAAGGGATACAAAAGTGTCAGGTGTGCCCCTGTAGCACTGCACTTGTTCTCTGTGTGGACTGCACATTTTATATGATCTACCTGTACTAGGAAAAATACCACACTGTGAGAACTGATGAAAACTCTCATTTAGAAAAATATCAGACAAAAATACAGTGCCGAATGGTACAGACAGAAAACAACAACAACAACAACAGCAGATATCATTGTTCAAAGGTAGGTCCTTTAAAAGACCCTTTACCAGGTATCATAATCTTGGCTGTAAAAGTGTCAGAAATCATACTGTAAGTGACAGCTTTTGCCCTTTTTTTCCCCAGAAAATCCAAAGCTTTCAACACCTGGCAGTCGTTATACTTTATTGTATTCGTATGACAGTGGAACAGCAGTGGAGAAAAAACAGACTCTGTTTTTTCAGATTTATAGTGAAGTGGAAACAGATTTAACATAAATGAAATGTAATACAACATCAACTTTAAATATGAACTATACTAGTACAAAAAAGTATTTGAGCCTAGCCCACTCAATTTTTTGTGTATCCTTCTTTTTATATTGCAAATCTCTCTCTATTGTGGAGAGCCAAGTGCTCCACGTGTCATCATTACTTACCTGTGATTGGACCGTGCATTCTAATGATGCACCGTAAAGTTTCGTAATGTTTTTCTTCTCATCTTTCAGTAACCGTTTCTCTCGAGCCCAACTGGTCGAGAGATACAGTAGTGCGAGTCACCCTGGTAAAACCAGCCGGAGTTGACTTTTCTGTGTTAAGACAGCGATAGCGTGTGATCTAGGGTAACCAACCGTCCTCTTTTCCCCGGACATGTCCTCTTTTCACGTTCTGTCCGAGGGGATTTTCGAGACTGATGAAAATGTCCGGGTTTTTCTATAGGCCTGCAGGTGTGACATCACAAATATGGGTCATATGTGTGATGTCACATGCCGAGCTGCTGCTTTGTGAGTGGTTGTTCTGCCTCACAGATGGAACAAATGATCTTTAAAAGATGCCAAAGCGCAAGTGCAGCTTTTCAGACGAACTGCAAAAGAAATTTCCCTCGTACCATCGCGGTACTGTATACCAGTACCATTATACCATTTTTTTTAATTCCAGAGGTCTTTAAGTTATTTTTTGCTTCTTGCCTAAAAGCCTATATCACATTTTTTATTTCACCATTCATTGATCGCACAGAGAAGGCATCGTTTAAATATGTTAAAATTTTCTTTAAACAAACAGTATTAAGAAAATTCTTCATGACTGGGCGAAGTGTTATCATTTTTGGAAATCAAACTATGCTTACACTATTGTGATTGTACCGTAATACACCAAATATCCCTGTAAATCTCAGCTTCTCTTCTTTTCTAAAGCGCATTCTCCGCTGGTGGGCCCATGGTAAATAAGAGTAAGTGTCAGTGTGGACATACAGATATAGTTCCTCTCCCATATTTCTCATGTCAGACTCTGAACACAGCTTCCAAGTACAATCACTTGACTGTGTTTACAGCTGGTGGCCAATAGAGGGAGACATAATCCATTTATAATTTATTGTATCTGTCATAGTCTCCCAGTCCTCCTGGTCAACCAACACGTTCTTTTTCCTTACGAGTGTAATGAACTCGATACTTTACTTTCTGTTTCTTTCCTGTACGCACTGCTGCAGTTTCATCTAAGAAGCAACCTGGCTGTCTTAAAGGTCATGAAAATTCATTCAGAATTAGCAACACTGATGATGGTAATTATTAAAAAGTATTGGTACTGGTATCAGTATCAGCGATATAGGCCTGGTATTTACTTGGTATTAGATTGATACCAAATCTTGCAGTATTGCACACGACTAATAAGTAGTGATATTAAAATACATTAAACTGATATTATTTCAGCACCATGGACAGCACACAAGGTTTTCACTGCATGAGCTGTGCTCTCTAACACGTGACTGTTTGTAGTGGTGGACAAATTTAGCTGCATGCACACACAGCTCTCTCTGTGATAGGTTAATAATTTTAATTAAAAAATATATGTATATTGATTATTGGCTGAAAGTGATTAAAATTTTTAATATTGTGACACAGTGGGTCCGCACTCTGGAAGGGAGGGGAACATCCGAAGAGGCATACGCCTGCTGAATGGCCTCCACAACCCTGTGGGACAATCGAGACTTAGACAAGGGTCTGACCAGAATTCCATAGTGGAAGCTCACAAACGGCTGGTCTGTCTTCCTGAACGGCCGGATAAGTAAGAAGTTCTGTGCCAAAGCACAGAGATGGCACAGGGCAACCTGGCTCCCAGCTGCCTCCTTGTGCAGGTCCCCTGTGAGGAATATTCATAACTCCACTGACTTGGACAGGTGAAATTCAGATGGGGTCACACAGGCCGCACACCAGGAGGCAAACAGCCCCCGAAGAAAGCAGTAGGCAGTCCTGGTGGATGGCACACAAAACTCCTGCAGCATTCTCACTTTTAGATCAGGCCAGGCATGGAGCCTCTCACTCTCAGGGTACAGGCTGTCACCCTGAGCCCTACTGGGAAAAGATGGAACAGTGACCCCCTCACCTGGGACAGGAGGTCCCTCAGAACAGGGAGCTCCGGGGGTGTCCTGGTCATGACTGGCAGGATAACTGAAAACTAGCATGTGTGGCCAAAGAGGGGTCACCAGGATCAACTCCTCGGTCTGGACCTAGTGAAGGAATAACTGGAGGAGGGGTATGGAGGGAAGGCACAGAGAAGAGCCTGTGGTGAGGAGTGCACCAAGTTGTCTGCAGGGAGAAGAACAGATGGCAATGTGTCGATTCTCTGGGGGAAAAAAACTTCTGCCCCTCTGAAGCGACTCCAGATCTGGTGGACCACCTCTGGATGGAGTCTCCACTCCTCTTGGATCGGGCTCCCCCTCAACATATTGTAATGTCCACTGTCACGTTCAATGGTCCTGGCACATAAACTGCTTTCAGTGAGTAGAACAGGGTGAGCCCACTGCCACAGTCTGGTAGCTATCGTGCAGAGGAGGGGAGACCCTCGGCCCCCTTAGCTGTTGATGTAGGCTACTGTGACCATGCTTTCTGTCTTGATGATAACATGGTACCCTAACAGTCATGACAGAAACTGCTTGAGTGCCAGGATGACAGCTTGCAGCTCCAGCATATTTATGTCAGAGACGCCCAATGACTGATATAACACCTATTGACCGTAGAGCCCTCAGCCTCAGGAGCTGACCCCACGAGTGAAGCCCAAATGGGTCTAGGCACACCCCGAAGGTCTGCTGTCAATTCGGGGTGAGGGACATGGAGGCTCTGTTGGACTCCACAGTCATGCCCAGAAATTATGTGATGTGGGAAGGCTGCACATGACATGAGCAGAGCTACATGGCTGCAAAACTGTCCTTTAGTGCAGCAGAAGGATACGGCCCAATGCAGTGGGAGAAACTCTCACTCACTGGGTTAACAGCCAGTCAGCCACAGAGAGGACCCACTAGCCACGTGAATGCACTGACAGAGGTGTTCTGACTTTCATGCATGTTTCTCACACAGCATGCTGGTGTTCTTGGCTTCTTGGTCTTATGGGGTGCAGATGCTCTCTCAGCACAATTTATCACACTGCTGGGTGTTATATACACTAGTGTATTCAGCTTTGCTGTAATGTTTTGATTCTGGGTCTCATCATGATGCACTTTGCTGGTGTTTTTGATTATTGATTTTGATGTTATGAAGATTAAGGGCACAACTTCACAAATCTAAATACAAACACACACACAAAGAAGAAAAAAGGAGGGTGATGATGTTTCAGATTAATATTAATTGACAGATGCCTCAGCGTGTAGACAAGACTACATATGACATGTGAACCTAGTGGTTCGGGTCACCCTTTAATTCTTTTCTGACCCCCCTTTGTTTCTCTGAGCAGACTGTGATGACTGCATGTGTGTAAAAGACTGTTGTAGGTTTATTTTTATCTGCTGAAAATCTGATACCACAAAATTTCTGTCTGGGCCTCCAAGAAAAGAGGAAATGCAGCCTGTGGTTTCAGCCTGAAGTCTAACGTTTGTCTTCTTTAATCTCAACACAGCACAGTGGAAATGTGCAGGTATGACAATGTGTGAAAACAGGTTAAAAGTAGCTTTATTGTGGTGATGACACATGCTGGACTAAAGGATAAATAAAGCATGTGGGCATCAAGAGAAACGGTGAAAAGCTTGTTTCTCACGCTCATGTCTTTAAGAGTCTCTGCATGGACGTGCTGTAAATGTTCATTTATCTCTGAAATAAATAAAATCATCCATCACTCTCTCTGTCCACAACATCATATACAGACATGTTTTCTTCTTACTGCAACTTCCAAACAGGCCAGTTCCTCACAGTATAACACAAAACTCCAAAGTATAATCACTGCTTTGTAACCAGCAGAGGAGCCAGTAAATCATCTAAACCTACTGATACTAATGTGTCTGTTTGGCTGCTGTTACAGAAATGGTTCCTACACCTGTGATGATGACGTCAGTGTTTGACTCCAAACTGTCTGCTGGACTCTGCAGTATCACAGAGACTTGCTGTCTTCAAGCCTCATGACATATTGATATGTACTGAAACTTTTGCACTTATGTTTACACATAAACTGCAAATAACATAAAAACATGAAGTAACATCTTAATGTATTTTACCTTTCCCACAGAAAAGTGGAGGGAAGGAAAAACACACCTGCTGTTCAACAATCTAAAACACTTCGATATCAACATGTTTGTGAGTGTGTGTAGATGATACTGCAACAAACCTTAATCAAAGGTTATCTTTGTAAGAAAGTGTTTGACAGAATAAGGATAGATGCTGTGTGTGCAGGCTTTAACTATTACTAATATTATAGACTGTATATTGAGAATGAGAAGTGAGAAACTGAGGTACACCTTATGCTCATATGGAGGGGATTAGCCAATCACAAAGTTACCACACCTTAAAGCTTTCACTGCTGTGTTGTCCTTTTGGAGTCTAATGTGGGCGGAGCCTATAGTAGCTTTCATAGTGTGACAGATGAGGTCCAACTAGACAGGTTATGGAGAGACAGACAACCATTCATGTTCACATTCACACCTGCAGGCAATCACCTGAATCACCAGTTAACATAATAATATATGACTTTGGAGAGAACCCAGACAGGTGGAGGGAGAAGATGCAAACTTCACACAAACAGCCCAGCTGGTGGATTCTAACCAACAACTTTCTTCCTGTGAGGCAACAGTATGAACCACAGTCATCCAGCTCATGGTGGTCTAAGAAGTTTGGAAGGAAAGTGACTAAACTTCTTTAGCTTTCTTGAAGACGTGTCACCTCTCATCTAAGAGGCTTTTTTCATTTCTAAAAGCAAACAGTAGAGAGTCTCAGGTATTTTAACCTCAGTGAGGGTCAAAGGTAGGGATGGGTATTGATAAGATTTTAATGATTCCGATTCCATTTTCGATTCTGTTTAACGATTCGATTCCTTATCGATTCTCTTATCGATTCTTTTTTTTTTTAAAAGGAGAACACTAAAGTCGATTAGCTTAGAACTGTGTTTTATATCTTCTCTTTGAACAAGATAGAAATTTAGGAGTAACATGGCCTTACAAACCCAACAGTGAGATCTTAAGAGATCCACAGCCTACGGCTCTTCAATGGGGTGTCACAGGGTCCCCAGGAAAAAAAATGTATATGTAAAATAATAAAATAAATATTCTCCTGTAGCAATAACAAAGTTTAACATAAATTATTCTGTAGCAATTACACAAGAATATCCAGTAATGTCCCTGCCTACAATTAAACACATTCACTTACCAAAGTGAAATCGGGGGCATCTGCTGTGGCAAATGGGTGCAAACCTTTGACCACAAACTTAGACACTGCTCGGTGACATTCGTCTATCCTGGCCTGAAAGGAGACGCTAACGGTAGACTGCAGCGAGAACTGCCAGCATCTGAGCCAGCCAGCCTCTGTCTCTCTCATCATGGTTATCTAAATGCAACGCACAGTAATAGCAGGTTTTGTAATAAGGTAAATCGCGCTAACATAGTTGCACTCAGTTGCACTGAAGCACCGCAGCAATTTCCTAATGTTGTAAACCTCAACATCTGGCAATAAACCCATTCTGATTCTGATTCTGATAATATGCAATGCTAATTGATTAGTTACCTGCAGTATTAACGGGAGAGGACGTGGAAACGCTACCGCTGCTACTGGGTTGAGCTTCGCTAGTCCGGAGCGGATCAAAAACACGACATTCGTTGAAAGCAATCGCGTGTTTTTTGAGCAAATGCTTTTGCATATTCGTAGTGTTTCCTCCCTTTGATGAAATCTCTACTTTGCAAGTATTGCACGTTGCCCTGTTGTCATCCTTTTTCATAAAGTGTAACCAAACTTTTGAGCGTTTGTGCCGCTCAGGCGCCGTGTTTCCTACTGGGTAAAAGACGCTACTCAACGTGATGACGTCATTCGGGGCGTCTGGAATCGATAAGGGAATCGTTTTTAAAAGTGGCAAACGATTCCAAGGAATTGAAACAGTGGGAACCGGTTCTCAACAAGAACCGGTTTTCGATACCCATCCCTAGTCAAAGGAGCTTGCAGAGAAAAGCGTCTGGACTTCTTTAAGTTGCTTGAAGACGTTTCACCTCTCATCCGAGAAGCTTCTTCAGTTCTAAGGTCAAATGGTGGAGAGTCCCAGATATAAACCTAGTGGGAGTAACCCTTGGCTCAGGCGATTAGAGGATCATCAGGGGGTCCTTTTGTCCCTCTGTGGGGGGATACTCCCACTAGGTTTATATCTGGGACTCTCCACCATTTGACCTTAGAACTGAAGAAGCTTCTCGGATGAGAGGTGAAACGTCTTCAAGCAACTTAAAGAAGTCCAGACGCTTTTCTCTGCAAGCTCCTTTGACTACGATGACCTGGATGACTGAGAACCTTCACAGACAACCTCAGTGAGGGTTTTACTTTAAGTTGGTCAAAGACTCACAATTAATGACGTGAGTCATCACATGAGCCAAGCTGTGAAAAAAGGTGTGGGTCATTATAGACCTATAAGTTTTTGGACTTAAAAAACACATTCATGAATCAAAGCTAATCAGTGCTCTGTGTTTGGCTTATTTAGTGATTCAAAAATACAAAAGAGTGGCAGTACAAATAAAAGTTTACAGTTTGACTGTCGTTTTAGGTTCAGTGCTGCCATCTTGGATTGTTAACTCACAGTATGTGTGTCTGCTCAGACTTTCCAAGCGGTAAATGTGAGTTTAGTTCCACTAAAAAAACAAAAAAACTTCTGGCTTATTCAGAAATTATCACCGGAGATTTTGGGTGAGAATGCTGTGAGAGGTTGCCTCACCCCATCATGTGATGTATTGAGGTCACTTGAAGAAAGATACTAGTGGGGGTTGATGTGCCTGGGAAGAGACCTCAAAACAGGATTGTAGTTGGCTGACAGCTGACGCCATAAGGCACCACCTCTGGTTAATGATGGTCATTCACAGTAGAGACGGCCTCTTTCACTCCTCTTTCAAACCATACTTGTCTGTTCAAAATGTGAACACTGGCACCTTCGTATGAGTGATATTTGATATGATATTGGAAGCAGATGAAACCAAATAAATATTTGGAGATCATTGTCTGTGCATAATCCTGGAGAGTGAGTGAGTGTGGTGGCCAGAAACTGAAAACAATACATTTTGGGAAGACAGCATTCATGTATGGCACAATAAATGTCTGTGGATCTACACAAACATTGACTGATAAGATGACTCGAGATAAAATATCGCAGCTTTATGATGTCCACACAGGACACTGCACAAATCACATAAAAGAATAAAAATAAATAATAATAAAACATGACTATGGCCTGGTAAATATGTCACCTGACCTGAAACAACAGAAGGTAAGAAGCAAACACAAGAAGCAAGCCTGCATGTTTGCAGTGGACAGGAAATGTGAACACGTCACACAACTGCTGTGGTCAAAGCTACAGGAGCTGTTTGAGGTTTGTATAAAAGGAAAGGAAGCACAGAGAGGCCACAGTCAGAAGAAACACTCTGGTCTTATCTGTATTAAATGCAGCTTCTCTTTTTATTATTGATGTAAAGTCAAAGTGTTTGAGATCAGCTGAGGATCAGAGTGCAGCAGGGCTGGATGTGAGGATGGGGCACTCTTTGCTCTGCATGACGGGGTTATTGTGTAAGTACATTTGTGACATTGTTTGAATGGCACTGATTAATGAAAGTGTTTCTCATGTGGGAGAATTAGAGTGTATCACTGGTTTGAAGTGTTTATGTGAGAGTTTGAACAAAGCATATTTGTGATGTTTATGAAAGTTACAGACAAATGTTGGCTGGTTCCTTGGTTCAGTTTAGTCTGGAGTATCGTGTTGGATACATCGCTGCTTGTTGCACTTGACTCACTGTTGTGTACAAGTTCATATATTCATAGTGTTTTATGCACAGAAATATTTTGATGAGCAGTAACTGTGTCATGTGAAAATTAATCTTTAAAAACACTTTTGTTCATTTTGATTTTGATTTTCTGTCAGTTTGATCCTGATGATGTTTAATCTTTACTTTAGTGCTCGGTTCTCTCTTCTACGTTAATGCTGAAGGTGAGAAATGTTTCTTTCATTTCTTCACATTCATATAATATGCATAATTTTAATCTGATATTTTATATTTCATGCACCATTTTAAATCACATCCTGTTTCTCTGTTTGTGCATCGTTTTATTTAAGATACTAAATGGGTTTATAAACAGTGAGTGAGTTAAATCTTGCAGCTCTGTGCAGTCACTCTGTGGTTTTACTCAGAATATTAATTAACTGCTTTAATTTGTTTCATAAAAACACATCTTATTATTTTCAAGTCCAAATGTCACCAGGATGCAGTAAATCTTTTGACTCTTAACAGCAGCAATAAAAATCAGTTCAGCTTCAAAATGGCTTTATGCCTCCATCAATCTCTAACTTGATGTGTTTATGTGAACAGTTCCCAATAAGCCCACCGTGATCCTCGAACCATCCTGGCCTCAGATACACAGCAGTGAGACAGTCACTGTCAGATGTGAAGGAAGTCAGTCGATGTTTGTATGGAGAGAAGACAAGATAATCAGACCTCAAACATCTGAATACAGAATCAGCAGAGCTACTGAGTCTGACAGTGGAGGATACAGCTGCTGCACCATGAGTCTTTCAGTCTGCAGTGACATCATCACACTGACTGTATCATGTAAGTTGGACACATTTCATTGAGTCATATTGTTCTTTGTTTTAGTTTAGTAACAAAATCAGAGAAAATCGTAACAAACATTAAACACAGATGTGATGATCTCAGTTTCTTCAGTACCTGCACATGTGTAGTTTCCACCACTGCAGCTCAGAATTATACACAATTATTTTGTTTTTATAATTTATTTGAAGTTGTGGATCAAACATGATCAATAAATACAGAATGAGCAGAGCTGCTGTCTGACGATGGAAATACAGATGCTGAAAAAAGAAAAGGCTGATCATCAACAGAGAAGAGTTCTGTTATCACATCACAGCCCTGGTTGGGGTCGGGGATAGCATATAGGGGTGGCTGTAGCTCAGGTGGCAGAGCAGGTCAGCCACTAATCAGAAGGTCGGTGGTTCGATCCCAGGCTGCATCCTGGCCGCATGCCAAATATCCTTGGGCAAGATACTAACCCCGTGTTTGCCTACTGGTGGTGGTCAGAGGGCCCGGTGGCGCCTGTGTCTGGCAGCCTCGCCTCCGTCAGTGCGCCCCAGGGCAGCTGTGGCTACAATGTAGCTTGCTATCGCCAATGTGTGTGTGCATGGGTGAATGACTGAATGTAGTGTAAAGCGCTTTGGGGTCCTATGGACTAGAAAAGCGCTATACAAATGCAGGCCATTTACCATTTACAGTATGAAAAACATCTGTGTAAATTATGACTGATAAATGCTGCTGACTGTGCACTGGTTATGCATATATATTTATGTGATCATGATCCTTAAAACAAACATTTAAATAAAAAACAGATTAAAAAATCTGATAATAAGAGTGACCACAATCAACTGGCCTCAGATCAGCTAACAGTGTATAGTTCACCTGTCTCTGCATTTAGGAGTACAGTTTGATGGCTGAGCATAAAAACAGTCTCACCTGATTCTTGATTCACTCTGATAAAGTTTTCATCATGTTATATACATCCAGTGTTAGCTCCTGGCTCTCTAGCTGGCTAACAGTTAGCTGAGATACCTGTGCTGTCCTCATGTGTGCTGCTGCCAGTTGTTGATTCTCATCAAATTTGCTTTGAAGACACTTTTTTGTTCTTGTGCTGTTGGTGCCTGTTTGCATCAAGTGTGATGATCACACTGAGATCAGGGACCGACCTACCTGAGAAACCTGAGATCTATTATTGAACTCCATCCATCTTCTTAACCCATCATCCAGGGTCGTGACCTATTAAGCACTTACTGAATTAAAAAAATACATAAATTGTAAATTAATAAAAATAAATTGGATTTTTTTTAAAATTACTATTGAGTTTTTATGTTGAAATCTTTATTTGTTATATAACAAAGTTTTTCCTGAAGCAACTGACAGTCTGATGTTTGTCTTTCCTGTAACATCAACAGCAAGTAAACCCAGAGCCACACTGACAGCACAAAGTTCAGTCATACCAGCAGGGGGCAGTGTGACACTGAGCTGCTCTGTGGAGGGCTCTGCTGGCTGGAAGTTTGACTGGTTCAGACGTGATTCAGAGTTTTCTGGAGCTCAGAAAATAGGAGCTGGAACATCAGAGCACACGATCAGTATTTCAGAAGGAGGCATCTATTACTGCAGAGGAGGGAGAGGAGATCCAGTTTTCTCCACAGAGGACAGTGCTGCAGTTACAATTCAGAAACAAGGTGAGGGCTAAGTTTTGTGGTGAGATAACACAAATTAATGATTAAATGAAAGTAACACATTATAAATATGATTTTTTTCTTATTCCTTGTTGATTTTTTTTCAGTTTAATATTTGTGTTTATTTGTTTGTTAGGGAAAGTTTGGGCTGCTGTGAAACTGCAGCACAGCTGGTCTCAGATATTCACTGGTGAGACAATCACTCTCAGATGTGAGATTCAGGGAGGTGAAGGAAAGGTGTGGAAATATGAATGGACAGCACCCAACACAAACAGCCCTCCAACATCCAGTGAATACAGGATCAGCAGAGTTTCAGTGTCCCACAGTGGAGACTACAGATGTCGGGGTAGCAGTGACTATCTCTTAACAGGATGGAGTGATGCCTTCAGACTGACAGTTTCATGTGAGTTGGACCATGATTCATGCTGACATTTCATGTTTTCATGTTTACATCTGTCTTAACAGGAAAACTCCAACAATGATCCAGCTGTCTGCAGGCAGCTCAGGACAACAGTTTTTCTCACTGTGCAAACAGAAAGGAGAGACACCATGGAGGCTCTTAAAATATCAGCAGTTTAAAGAGGAATGTACAGAGATGAGAGTTTGATAAGAGAATGATAAATCAGTGAAATCTTTAGTTTGTTAAACAGTCTAATGTGTCACATGCAGGTAGGGATGGGAATGGATAAGAATTTATTGATTCTCATTGGCTCCACTTTGAGAGTCGCCACCATCTCTAAGCAGAATATCAAAGACATTCATGCAGATTAGAGGCTGTGAGGTCAAATGTTTGTGCATGTTGGAGGTATTTCCCCTCTTTGTTGGAATCAGTGTTGGGATCATTTCTCAAAAAAAGTAAAGCAAAAAAGTTCTTACACAAAACCAGCACAAAGAGACTTTAAATCGGTCGTCATGGTGATTCTACTGTAGAGGCATGAACAGGTAGAAACGGAGCTGCAGCCTGACTGCTCATCAGTTTCTTACCTGTTGAAATTCATCACTCTGGGTTATTGGCTAGCTTAGTGTTAGCGTACTGTCTGTGCAGGTACTGTGAAGAGCTGAAGTTGTGTTAACAGTTGATCACGTTGTTGTTTCTGTCCTGCAGCAGTCTCCACTTTACCATCGTTCCCATCCTTTGTGCAGTAACAATAAAAGTAATTTCTGAACCACCATTTTCCTCCTTTGATACAAACAGGAATCAGCTGATCGTAGCGACAGTGCAAGAACCAATAAACAGGATTAATAAGCAAGTGGACTAAACAGTCTAATGTGTCACATGCAGGGAAACTAATTAATTTTTGTGTTTGTAGATAAATTACTCTGTGAATGTTTAAAGTGTGATTAGTGCTGTAAGAAATGTATTCTTGATGATGATTTAATTTTTTCAATGGTTTTGTTTCTTCAACAGCAAGTAAACCCAGAGCCACACTGACAGCACACAGTTCAGTCATACCAGCAGGGGGCAGTGTGACACTGAGCTGCTCTGTGGAGGGCTCTGCTGGCTGGAAGTTTGACTGGTTCAGACGTGATTCAGTCTCTTCTGAAGCTCAGCTCATGAGAGGAAATGAAGCAAACAGAGTTATTAGTGTCTCACAAGGAGGTCTGTACCACTGCAGAGGAGGGAGAGGAGATCCAGTTTACTACACAGAGGACAGCAGTGACGTCACTGTTGTGGAGACTTGTGAGTTTTAAACTTTCTGTTATTTAAGTTTCTCATGTGTTTCATAATAATAATAATAGATTGCATTTATATAGCGCTTTTCAAGGAACCCAAAGCGCTTTAAAATTCCAATATTCATTCACTCTCACACACTGGTGGAGGAAAGCTCGTAGCCACAGCTGCCCTGGGGCAGACTGACAGAAGTGAGGTTGCCATATCTTGCCATCGGCCCGTAGGCGGTAGGGTAAAGTGTCTTGCCCAGGGACACAACAACCAGGACAGAGAGCCCAGGGATCGAACCGGCAACCTTCCAGTTAGAGATGCGCCACCCAACTCCCTGAGCCACGTTCATAGAAATGTAGAAATAAAATTTGTGGCATCAACTCCAGAAAAGACTAGAAAAACTGCATATTTATTGCTCATTAGCTGCTGTTAGTCTTTAAATTGTGTTTAATATTTGTGTTAAATATTTTTGGCCTCTCTTTCTAAATGCTTCCTCACATTAAACTGACTTTAAGTGGACATGAAAGACTGTGTATTAAGCCATAGAGCCCTAAAAACAGACAAACAAACATAAGGGTTAATCCTGAACATGTTTTCATCCGAGGTCATCAACAGCTCAGCTAACATCAGGTCAGATCAGGGTCGGTAACCCGCGGCTCTTCCGCCCCTCAGCTGTGGCTCCCGCAAGCTTTGGGTGAAAAAATGAAAAATAAAAGTCCCACACAACATCCCCAACATCTGCAGGAGGAAGTTTACAGAGTGAGAAAAAGAAAAGTGTGTTTATAGCAGCAGCTACTGCAGCCAGAGAGAGTCTGACAGGCTCAGCTGTGAGGCACATGTTATTATCCAGCTGTTCACTGTGTTCACCGCCTCCAGAGGAAAAAAGTGTGCTGCTGTGACCTTCCCACGCCTCTCTCCATATCTGCACTTTGCCATAAGTTGACCCAGAGCAGAAAGCTAGTTAGCAGCTACGAGCCAAACTCAGAACACTGAGCATCAGCCAGAGGTCTCCGTGGGTCAGAGCCGTGGATCTGGAGAGAAACCTGCCGTTCTGACACTCACGTCAACACGACAAAGTCTGCTTTCCACAAGGAAACAAATATCTCTTGAAAGTGTTACAAATGTGCACGACATGATCAACAAGCAATGATTTGTACACATTTGTTTCACACCGGGACTTGAAAGCAGCTCACATTTGTGGATCTGTGTGAAGCTGGCAGTTAAATTAGACTCAAAACCCCACGTGGGCACGAGACGTGATCTGTGCGTGTCAGGTGACTCGTCCACATGTATTTAAGCTGTTGTGAGCTGTGTATTATCACCAGATATGCTGTTATTGTGCAATAAATATCTTTATGTTTTCGACCCTGAGCTGATGTATTTTATACTCAGGGCTGCCTGTGGCTGCATGAAAACAACAGAAGATGATCGCTCATTGAAATGGACTGAAGACATAATTATATACAAATAGTTTTCATGATTATTCTTCTTATTTTACAATTATTGGACCACAGCTACATTTTATTTACTTATTCTGAACTCAAACAGACCTGCAGAATGATGCTTTATTTAAAGTAGGCCTGCACAGGCCTGTGCTGTTTTTCTCCTCTTTAAAGTTTTGTTAAAAAGTTCTTAAAAGGTAAAAAAGCTCTTCTTCTTGTTAAGACATCTTGTATTGTATTAAGTATATTTATTATCATCTCTGAATTATGGACGATGAATTTTAAAGAAAGAAATATGAAAAACAATCCAGACGTTAAAATTTGTGCCTCAATGATCAGCAGTTACTCAGGTTTGTGTCGACACATTTGTACAATAGTTTGTGTGAACTGGAGACCTGAAAAGTTGCACACAAATCACTGCACACATCTGTAAATCTTACTTTCTGCTTGTGAATCATATTATACACAGTTGTACCACTTTCAAGGTAAATTTGTTGCCATAAAAACAAGGATATACTGTCCACCTTCACTCCCTGTCTCTGTAGCTGTAAGTGGTTCTTCAAAGGGAAAATGCAGCTGTTAGCTGTAATGTTAGGATTTGTAGATCACTTTATAAATGTGGAGTGTGTGGAGAACAGGCTGTGTGAGTCAGATACACCAGTGGGCCACCACACACGTGTACCACACGGTAAATAAATGTAAACACTGATTTTTAAATCCAACTTCATTTACAGTTAAAGTGTCACCAGGATGCAGTAAATCTTTCTCCTCTGAACAACAGCAAAAAGAAAACCAGGCTTCAAAATGACTTCATGTTTCTATTTGTCTCTAACTGGATATTTTTCTGTGAACAGTTCCCAGTAAGCCCACTGTGACCCTGCAGCCATCCTGGCCTCAGATATACAGCGGTGAGACAGTCACTGTCAGATGTGAGATTCAGGGAGGTGAAGGAGCTCAGTGGACGTATGAATGGAGAGCAGCCAAGTTAAACACACCTCCAACATCCAATGAATACAGAATCATCAGAGCTACTGAGTCTGACAGTGGAGGATACAGCTGCCGGGGCAGGGGGGACTATTTCTTCACAGAGTGGAGTGATATCATCACACTGACTGTATCATGTAAGATCTTTCATCCAGATTATTTCAAATTACTTATTGTGTTAATCTAACCTTTAATTGGGAAAATGAGTCATCTGCCTATTAAATAAAATCACAAATCAGATGTTAATTTATTTTTTTTTATTCTAGTAACTTTCAAACATGATAACAGACAGTTTGTGTTTATATTACAAAACTGATCATTTAACCATTTGTGGACAGGCTGCAGTCTTCAGTGTCCATGAACAGCATCAACATGCTGGTTCAGACGTTTCTTCTCAGGGTAGAAATTATTTCTTTTCTTCTTGTATAAAAATATTTTTAATGTTAGTTTTAATTCAAAATTAATGGTTAAAAACATGTAACACATGTGAACATCATAGAAAAAGCAAGTGAATGTTTCAGTTCAACAAGCGCTCCAGTCAGACATTAAACTTCAGTAACACTGTGCAGTTATGAAACTTTAATCTGAGTCAAACTGATTTAATCAGCATTAAATAAATCAATGAAATAAACATCACCCCACAGATACAACCCCAGTGAATTATGTCCAGTGTTCACTCAGTGTGGGTGTTAAACTGTGTGACTGGAGTCGTGCTTTGTGGCATCGAGAGCTCAAAACACTCCGTCAGCAACAAACTGAGTATGGATTAAAAAAGTACACTTGGTGACAGACAAACAGGGTATTTTAAAACTTTACTTATACTCGATAGCACTATAATTACTGCTTGTCAATTGAAATGCATTCTGGGATACCTGGCTGCCCCACGTCCACAGTACCACCAGTTCATCGCAGTCGATTTTCTAGTATTGATCTGTGCTGACTTACTCTACATGGTAACCAATCAGATGTTAGACAAGCTGCAGTGGCAGCGTTAAACAAGACCCTCCACAGGTTGATCACTGTTAAGTCTAATTGTTGAATGTCGCCATTGTGTTTCTTAAATTTGTATAGTCTTAGTTTAAGCAGTAGGATCAAAGCCATTCCTTTGATCCTGACCACCTCTCCAGCCACTCTGTGCTGGGGGAGGTTTTATTGTAGATACATCCTAACTTGAAGAGCTGTTTGATGTTTGGTAGAGCTTCCTACCCTTTGTATGGTTTCACTGTGTTATCTTTGGTAAACCATACATTGGGTGTGGGGGAAGACTACCCTCTTTATGACCAAGGATGTTGTTCCTGCTTTTAGGTTTTATGACCCTTTGACCACATAACACACACACACACACACACACATTCTCACATAACACACACACACACACACACACACATTCTCACACACACACACACATTCTCACACACACACACACACACACACTCAGTGTATACATTTACATACAGTGCCTTGTCTTTGTAACCAAAGGGGGGTTGCAAGGGGAGGTGTTTTGTAAACTATTGTTTGAAGTTTGTCAATAAAAGGCGGCGAGAGGAGGCCACCAGTGTGGTCATTTCAACGTGCTGGTCACAGACGAGAGGCCTCCCTTGCGCAAGAAATCGAACGTTGTTGCCTTGCTTTTCTTTCATGGGAATAAGTCTTAGATACAGCGGGGTCTGAGTTTAGACCCAACAATCACATTTTGGAAAGTTTGGTCTCATGAGGAACACAAACTGTTGGGTCTGTGTTTCCACAAACCCCGCTAATTCTAGAGACTTATTCATCATGAAGAAAACAAGACAGTCGATCGATCGATTATTTGCGCAAGGGAGGCCTCGTCTGTGTCCACCACGAAAATGACCCCCAGATCTGACCTCCTCCTGCTACCTTTTATTGGGAGACAGTTCACACAAAACACGTCAGAACAAAACCACGCCCCCTTGGTTCTAAGACAAAGCATTTTATGTATATGTGTGAACTTCTGTAAGTGTGTGTGTGTGTGTGTGTGTGTTATGTGAGAATGTGTGTGTGTGTGTTATGTGAGAATGCGTGTGTGTGTGTGTGTGTGTGTGTGTGTGTGTGTGTGTGTCCTCCTGCTGACCAAAGGGTCGTAAACCCAGGAAGCTTACATCAAAAGAAACAGATCTTTCAGATAGGATGTATCTACAATAAAACCTCCCCCAGCACAGAGTGGTTGGAGAAGTGGTCAGGATCAAAGGAATGGCTTCGATCCTACTGCTTGAACTAAGACTGTACAAATTTAAGAAACACAATGGCAACATTCAACAATTAGACTTAACACAAACTCCATCTTTAGCAGAATTAAACTCAAAGGACTCCTGTGTGGTTTTATTTTATTGGAGACTTCATTGGAGTCTGTCAGCCTCTCTGATTGTTGAGTTTTCCTCTGTAATTAAATTTAAGATCATAGAAAACTACATAAACATGATGTTGGAACCATGTCAGCGATGGTCGCGGTGCTCGAACAATAACAGACACCATTCAGTGTAGTGTGATTTTAGACTATTATTAAAGGGAAAAGTAGAGGGGACACAAACAAACTGACCATGGATTAAACATGGATAAAGTACTTTGTATTTGTAACATTTGTCTTTGAATAGATGAAGAATAAATCAGAGGGAATCTGTAGTGTAGTTGTGCATGAAGACAGTCTAATGTGTCACATGCAGGTAAATGTTTTCTGTTTGGTGCTAGAAGCTAAATGACTGAGTGAATGTGTAAAGTTTGATCATTACTATTAAGCACTTACTGAAAAAAACAACAAATTGCATATTTCTAAAATGATTCTTGAAGTTTTTTACTTTCTCTTTAAAATCTTTATTTATTGTAACACAGTTTTTCCTGAAACAACTGACAGTCTGATGTTTGTCTTTCCTGTAACATCAACAGCAAGTAAACCCAGAGCCACACTGACAGCACAAAGTTCAGTCATGCCAGCAGGGGGCAGTGTGACACTGAGCTGCTCTGTGGAGGGCTCTGCTGGCTGGAAGTTTGACTGGTTCAGACGTGATTCACAGTTTTCTGGAGCTCAGAAAATAGGAGCTGGAACATCAGAGCACACGATCAGTATTTCAGAAGGAGGCATCTATTACTGCAGAGGAGGGAGAGGAGATCCAGTTTTCTCCACAGAGGACAGTGCTGCAGTTACAATTCAGAAACAAGGTGAGGCTGAAATTTTGTTGTGAGATAACACAAATTAATGATTAAATGAAAGTAACACATAAATATGATTTTTTTTTTTTTTATTCCTTGTTGATTTTTTTTTTTCAATTTAATATTTGTGTTTATTTGTTTGTTAGGGAAAGTTATGGCTGCTGTGAATCTGCAGCACAGCTGGTCTCAGATATTCACTGGTGACACAATCACTCTCAGATGTGAGATTCAGGGAGGTGAAGGAAAGGTGTGGAAATATGAATGGACAGCACCCAACACAAACAGCCCTCCAACATCCAGTGAATACAGGATCAGCAGAGTTTCAGTGTCCCACAGTGGAGACTACAGATGTTGGGGTAGCAGTGACTATCTCTTAACAGGATGGAGTGATGCCTTCAGACTGACAGTTTCATGTGAGTTGGACCATGATTCATGCTGACATTTAATGTTTTCATGTTTACATCTGTCTTAACAGGAAAACTCCAACAATGATCCAGCTGTCTGCAGGCAGCTCAGGACAACAGTTTTTCTCACTGTGCAAACAGAAAGGAGAGACACCATGGAGGCTCTTAAAATATCAGCAGTTTAAAGAGGAATGTACAGAGATGACAGTTTGATAAGAGAATGATAAATCAGTGAAATCTTTAGTTTGTTAAACAGTCTAATGTGTCACATGCAGGTAGGGATGGGAATTGATAAGAATTTATTGATTCTCATTGGCTCCACTTTGAGAGTCGCCACCATCTCTAAGCAGAATATCAAAGACATTCATGCAGATTAGAGGCTGTGAGGTCAAATGTTTGTGCATGTTGGAGGTATTTCCCCTCTTTGTTGGGATCAGTGTTGGGATCATTTCTCAAAAAAAGTAAAGCAAAAAAGTTCTTACACAAAACCAGCACAAAGAAACTTTAAAGCGGTCGTCATGGTGATTTTACTGTAGAAACATGAACAACTTTTTTTTTTTTTTTTTTTTTTTTTTAAACTTGAATGAGGAAAATAAAAGAGAGAAAGAAAGAGGGGGAAAAAACAGCGGGGAAGAGGGACGGGGATAAAGGGCAAAAAACAAAAACCAACAAAATAAGCAGACAAAAAATACATATATCAATCACCTGGATCACCTGTTGAGAAAGAAAAAAGAAAACAAGCAGAAGAAAACGAGAGTAATAGAATAAACAACATCACGATGATCTATGGGAATATAACAGTAAATACTAAATATTAAACATTATTGTGCAGCACGTAAGATCAACAGAACACAGTGTGCTTTGAGGTAGGAGCCAAAAAGGGTGTAGTTTGTGTGTTTGTGAGCACCCGTGTGTACACCTGTGAGCATGGACGCGCTTGTATTTAAAAGGTTCCTTCATGTAATGATCTGCTAGAGGGTGTGGGGGGGCCACAGCCCCGTCCTCCAGGGCATGAAGCAGGTATGGAGGAGATCAAAACTCCAGACATCCAGAGGCCCCCAGAACACAAGAGACCAAGGAAGACCAACAGAGGGGCAGCCGCGCCACTGTCCCAGAAAGAGCTGAGGAGAGTCCCAGATGAGGGGTCACTCAGCAGCCGCGGAGCAGAAGCCAGGGGGAGTTGCAGTGACGCGCCCGTGAGCTCCGCCGGCAGCCAGCTGTGCCTGAGTGACCGAGCCCCAGGCCGAGAGGCCGGGGGCACCCCACCTCCGAAGTGGCCCGAGCGAGCCCCAGGCTCCAGGCCCTGATAAGCAGCCACCAAGGAGTGAGCCGGTGTGTACCTTGGCGCCCATCCCCAGACACAAAGAACCACCAACGCACTGATGTCTGAGGGCGTCTGCCACTGGCCTGAGATGTCCCCAGAGAGATGGCGTCTGATACCCAACCTGACATATAGACACAGACAAACAGGCACACACAGATACAAACATCCATTCCCACCCTCATGCTCTCATATGCAATTACTCAACACTCACCCAACGTGGAGACAGACATAGAGAGACACTGTACACACGATCACACTCCCCAAGCGCACTCTATACCCCGGGTAGGTACCCTAGCCCCTGGAGGGGGAAACTGCACCCAGACCCAGGTGGTGTTACCCTTTTCTCTGCGGTGGGGAGAGGCAGACCGCCCCGACTCCGCAGCAGCAGGGAGGCCCCACACTCCAGACCGCAGTCGGATGGCCAACTCCTCCTCCTAGCCCCCCCGCTCCAGCAGGTCGCAGAGAATGGGGGTGAGAGAAAACTCCAAACCTCCCTCCACCCACTCATTGTAGTGTTGATGCATGTGTGTTCTAAGGTGCCTTTAAAACCCAGGAGGGCATGGAGCTACCTGCCAGAGAGCAGCAGGTAAGCGCATAGTCCCTCCTGTTAGCCCTCAATGTCTACGTGTATTTAAAATTGAGAGGTGGGCAACAACGCCAGGGGTGAGGTGTACAACCGATTGTAATTTGGAGTCCGTCTAGCGTGCCCACCCCCAAGATCCTATATGTATGTGTTATAAGAGTGTGAGTAATATGAATGTCTAAGTTGTGAGATAAAATTGAGGCACAGACAGCCAGAAGGGGACCCGGAGGGGTGGGGGGGTGCCTCCCCTGCACCCTGGTGACACAAGGCCCTGCATGTGTGGGTGATTGTCTCCACATCCACGCTGGAGACTGCGCCACCATTTTCCTCTGAAAGCGAGAGTTCATAAATTGGATCGATAAGCAGGCAGACTAACAATTCCCAGGACTTGGACAACTGTAATCCAGTTCTCTACTCCCATCCCATTACTAATTACTGTTTGTGTTTGTAGATAAATTAATCAGTGAATGTTTAAAGTGTGATCAGTACTGTAGCAAGTTTATCCTTGATTATGTTTTAATGTTTTACTTATTTTGTTTCTTCAGCAGCAAGTAAACCCAGAGCCACACTGACAGCACAAAGTTCAATCCTACCAGCAGGGGGCAGTGTGACACTGAGCTGCTCTGTGGAGGGCTCTGCTGGCTGGAAGTTTGACTGGTTCAGACGTGATTCAGTCTCTTCTAAAGCTCAGCTCATGAGAGGAAATGAAGCAAACAGAGTTATTAGTGTCTCACAAGGAGGTCTGTACCACTGCAGAGGAGGGAGAGGAGATCCAGTTTACTACACAGAGGACAGCAGTGACGTCACTGTTACAGAAACTCGTGAGTTTAATTGTTTTATTTCTACCACACTAAGAGGTCATTATGTAATGTGTGCTAACAACTTTATCTAATAGCTGTGAGTTTATTAACCCTCAGATAAGTTTTCTGCTCATTAAGATTACTTGGAGAGGTGGGAAAATAGAAACATTTATTGAACTTTGTTTTTGATTTAAGTCCACAATTGTGAGATTAAGGACTCACCCTCACAGAGAATGTGCTCTCCAAAAAACATCAACAAAACAATTCAGACCTTTAAAAAATGTATTTTAGCTACAAAAGTTCAGATTCCAAAGAAAAATGAGATCTTGCAGTGAAAAGTTTCAGATTTTGTTTTAATAACAAACAACAATACAATTGTTTCTTTGTTACAGTGTTGATGTAAATACCAGCCGTACCTGCAGGTGTAAACATGAGACTGTGCTATAACAATGTAAACACTGTATACAGTGGGGCAAAAAAGTATTTAGTCAGCCACCGATTGTGCAAGTTCCCCCACTTAAAATGATGACAGAGGTCAGTAATTTGCACCAGAGGTACACTTCAACTGTGAGAGACAGAATGTGAAAAAAAAATCCATGAATTCACATGGTAGGATTTGTAAAGAATTTATTCGTAAATTAGGGTGGAAAATAAGTATTTGGTCACCTCAAACAAGGAAAATCTCTGGCTCTCACAGACCTGTAACGTCTTCTGTAAGACGCTTTTCTGTCCCCCACTCGTTACCTGTATGAATGGCACCTGTTTGAACTCATCATCTGTATAAAAGACACCTGTCCACAGCCTCAAACAGTCAGACTCCAAACTCCGCCATGGCCAAGACCAAAGAGCTTTCGAAGGACACCAGGAAAAGTATTGTAGACCTGCACCAGACTGGGAAGAGTGAATCTACAATAGGCAAGCAGCTTGGTGTGAAAAAAATCAACTGTGGGAGCAATCATCAGAAAATGGAAGACATACAAGACCACTGATAATCTCCCTCGATCTGGGGCTCCACGCAAGATCTCATCCCGTGGGGTCAAAATGATCATGAGAACGGTGAGCAAAGATCCCAGAACCACACGGGGGGACCTGGTGAATGACCTGCAGAGAGCTGGGACCAAAGTAACAAAGGTCACCATCAGTAACACACTACAACGGCAGGGAATCAAATCCCGCAGTGCCAGACGTGTTCCGCTGCTGAAGCCAGTGCATGTCCAGGCCCGTCTGAAGTTTGCCAGAGAGCACATGGATGATACAGCAGAGGATTGGGAGAATGTCATGTGGTCAGATGAAACCAAAGTAGAACTTTTTGGTATAAACTCAACTCGTCGTGTTTGGAGGAAGAAGAATACTGAGTTGCATCCCAAGAACACCATACCTACTGTGAAGCATGGGGGTGGAAACATCATGCTATGGGGCTGTTTTTCTGCCAAGGGGACAGGACGACTGATCCGTGTTAAGGACAGAATGAATGGGGCCATGTATCGTGAGATTTTGAGCCAAAACCTCCTTCCATCAGTGAGAACTTTGAAGATGAAACGAGGCTGGGTCTTCCAACATGACAATGATCCAAAACACACCGCCCGGGCAACAAAGGAGTGGCTCCGTAAGAAGCATTTGAAAGTCCTGGAGTGGCCTAGCCAGTCTCCAGACCTCAACCCCATAGAAAATCTGTGGCGGGAGTTGGAAGTCCGTGTTGCTCGGCGACAGCCCCAAAACATCACTGCTCTCGAGAAGATCTGCATGGAGGAATGGGCCAAAATACCAGCTACTGTGTGTGCAAACCTGGTAAAGACCTATAGTAAACGTTTGACCTCTGTTATTGCCAACAAAGGTTATGTTACAAAGTATTGAGTTGTATTTTTGTTATTGACCAAATACTTATTTTCCACCCTGATTTACGAATAAATTCTTTACAAATCCTACCATGTGGATTCATGGATTTTTTTTCCACATTCTGTCTCTCACAGTTGAAGTGTACCTCTGGTGCAAATTACTGACCTCTGTCATCATTTTAAGTGGGGGAACTTGCACAATCGGTGGCTGACTAAATACTTTTTTGCCCCACTGTATGAGAGTTGTGTTGGATCTGATTGTTCAGTGTTCAGCATGGTGATGGCTGAGGGATCAAAGCTGTTCCTTAGTTTGTTAGTTTTTGTCTTTATGGCTCTGAAATGTCTGCCTGAAGGTAGACGTTCACACAGTGCATGACCTGGGTGAGATGGATCCTGAAGGATTTTCTTCGTGTTCCTGAGACTGCGGGAGCTGTGCAGGTCTTCAAGTGAGGGCAAAGGATGGCCGACTATCCTCTGGGTGACCTGTATAACCCTGTGGAGCTATTTCCTCTGTGCTACTGTGCAGCTGTGCTATACAGTTCTTCATGTAGCACAGTATGCTATCAAAAACCGGCTACAGGTCAGGGTGTTTGAAAATATCTCAGTGCATCCTGATGAAACAATCCTGCCTCTGGCCTGGTTTTGACTGTCTTTGTGCTGATTGTAGCTATTTTACTAAGTGGGATGTGGCCGTGATCAAAAACAGTTATCAGTGGTCAGACTGGCCCGAGGTGTGGTTTAACCCTGTAGCCTGTTTGAGGTTGATTTTTTTTCACTCACGTTACTCTCATGTTTTAAACATCAGAATTTTTATGTTTCTATTTGTCTCTAACTGGATATTTTTCTGGGAACAGTTCCCAGTAAGCCCACTGTGACCCTGCAGCCATCCTGGACTCAGATATACAGCGGTGAGACAGTCACTGTCAGATGTGAGATTCAGGGAGGTGAAGGAGCTCAGTGGACGTATGAATGGAGAGCAGCCAAGTTAAACACACCTCCAACATCCAATGAATACAGAATCATCAGAGCTACTGAGTCTGACAGTGGAGGATACAGCTGCCGGGGCAGAAGGGACTATTTCTTCTCAGAGTGGAGTGATATCATCACACTGACTGTATCATGTAAGATCTTTCATCCAGAGTATCTAAATAAGGAAAAAGCACTTCTTCTTTCTTACAGCTTTATAACTGTCTTTCATGTTGGTCAGTAAAATGTTTAGTTTTTATTCCAACAACAAAAACCTGAACAGCAGCTTTTTATTCACAGTGAAGAGAACAAAACATATGAGAGTAACTTCTCTGCTGTGCAGCTCTAATACATGAAAGATGAAATGCAGAACAAATGCTGAATCTGTCTCAGCTGCTCCACCACATCCACTAAGAAACATTAAATCCACTGATTGTTCCTCATGTGTGTTTTTAACTTAGAAATGCAGCAAATTAAATATGAAAGATTAGTGTTGTGTTTGTGTGATAGTTGTACAGTTTGTTGTAGCTTCACCATTAAAGTTATGTGATATTTATTATTGACATATTTCCACCAAGTTATTTCAACTGGTTTGATTCAGTCATTGACTTTTGTTCTTTTTCTAAACTGAACTGCAGATAAACCAAAGGCCAAACTGAGAGCTGATAACACAGCTGTTCCAGTAGGGGGCAGTGTGACCCTGACCTGCTCTGTGAACCCATCATCATCATCTGGATGGAAATACTACTGGTACAGAGATGAGAAATCCTCTGAAGCCCTGACCACACAAGATGCAGTTTTCCACTCAAATGGACAAATCAGTGTCTCACAGGAAGGACTCTACAGGTGCAGAGGAGGAAGAGGAAACCCAGTTTACTACACAGAGGACAGCCAGTCAGTCAGGATTGGGAAAACTGGTGAGTTTAACATGAAGTCAGATAAATTCCTGATTAAGGAGGAAGATGAAGAACAAAAGGCATTAACATTTTTGACATTCATGTGTTTTTATTGTACTTTCTTGAACAGTAACAGCCTCAAACAGGCCTGTTGTGACTCTGTATCCAAACTGGTCTGAGATATACAGAGGAGAGACGATCACTGTCAGATGTGAGATCCATGGAGGAGACACTGAGTGGGATTATGAGTGGGAAACAAACAGCAGGATAAAAGCTCCAAATCAAAATGAATACAGGATTAGATCTGCTTCATCATCCAACAGTGGAAACTATCGCTGTAAGGGCAGAATGAAAAGTTCACAGCATGAAACAACAGAGTGGAGTGATTCAGTCACACTGACAGTTTCTGACAGTAAGTAGAGTCATAGTTCATTTAACCTGGAAATAGAAACAGTTTGTAAAAATGTGTTTTTATTAGTACATGTTGAGATATTTGACATGTTTAGATAGTCTCACTCTTAAAGTTCATCATAAATATTTGTGAGTCAACATTTTAGCGACATTGAATTCAGAGTTAAGAGACGAAACATTGAGAGAAAATCTTTGTTGATCAGATGAACCCCGTCCTGTCCTCACTGTGTCTCCATCATGGCTGAGTCCTGGAGCCTCAGTAACTCTGAACTGTGAGGTTGAACATCCGTCTGCAGGATGGAGCTTCTACTGGTATAAAGCTGTTGCTGATCTATCAGAGAAATCCTCCAGTTATGAGCTGCTACCTGATGGCAGTGGGACTGCACAGGACTCCTACATCATTCATGGACAGACACACACAGCAGGATATGTGTGCAGAGCTGGAAGAGGAGACCCAGAGTATCACACTGATCACAGTCAACCAAAGTTTGTCTGGTCTGCAGGTCAGTTTGATTCTCTCTGTCCTTTCAATGAAGATATTTTGTGTTGTAACCTTTATTCAAGAAGTGTTCAATAAGATTGACCTCATTAAAATCATTTTGATATTTTGAATTGTAACATCTGTGAGCTTTGTGTCTTCACTGCATGTTGTTCCCAGATGTTCATTCAGCAGCGTCTCTCACAGTGAGTCCTGACAGAGTGCAACACTTCACCTCTGACTCTGTCTCACTGACCTGTGAGGGAAACTTCACTGAGTGGAGAGTGAGGAAGTTCTCTGAGGACGGCCGACTGTACTCTGACTGTAGGAGAATGACTGGATCCACATGTGACATCAACACATCAAAGTCAGATACTGCAGTGTACTGGTGTGAGTCTGGATCAGGAGAGTTCAGCAGTGCAGTCAACATCACTGTACAGAGTATGTTATTATACATTTACTTCTTGGATCTGAATGATTCAGACATCAAATGAACATTTGTCCCAGCTTTGCTGTATGTGAAGTCATTTCATGTGGGAAAAATAAAACACATACAGCAGTTTTTAAATATCCAAGATCAGATCTTCATGATGAACATTTGTACAATCTGTTCTTGTTATTGTTTGTCAGCTTTTTCTCAAAGTGTGCAGCAGCTGATGTGACTGAAACAATTGTGTGTGGTTGTGTCACAGATGATGGTAATGGTCCTATCCTGGTGAGTCCTGTTCATCCTGTGACTGAGGGAGCTTCTGTTAGTCTGAGCTGCAGTTTGAGAACACAAAAAATACTTTCCAATGTGTTTTTCTATCACAATGACAAACTTATTCAAAATGATCTCCGAGGGGAGCTGAAGATCTCTGCAGTGTCAAAGTCTGATGAAGGTTTCTACAAGTGTCAGTACTCAGGAAGAGAGTCAGCACAGAGCTGGATGTCAGTTAAAGGTGAGCAGGATCAAAACATACATTTTTGTAAATGAGTTTAATGACTGAGAAGGAACATTAGATTGTCTGATTTAATTCTCAAAGTCACCTGGCTCCATTTTATGAATGTATTTATTTATAAGATTATAATTTATTAATAATTAATTTCTGTTTGTGTTACAGTAACCATGTCAGGAGCTGACAGCTCTTCATCTCCTGTGTGGTTGATTGTTGGACTGGTTTGTGGAGTCTCTCTCATTATTATTCTCCTGCTCTTGTTGTATCGCTGCAGACAGTCCAAGTGTAAGAGCCTCTTTTCTATTTTTATTATTATTCATATTACATTAGGAATCTTTCAGGGTTACTAAACTAAATGACAACTTTGTTGTAGAAATTAAACTCAGTACAAATCCAAATTTAAATAAAAGTTGGAAACCACATTTCTACAATTCTTAGAAAAACAAACTATGAGGAAAGATGTGACAAAACAAAGGAAAACTGAGGCAGTTTATAAAACACATGATAATGAGATGATGAGTAACAGGTGTGAACTCAGCTGGTGATAACTAACGCCTCTTTTCCATTAATAATTACTCAGATCGACTGGTTTTCCATCACGCTCAAGTACCACCTAATGTGTGTGGTCATCGTCATAGTGACGTGGTCGAGCACCCCATGACTTAATTAGTATTTGTCATAAATGATTCAACAAAGGTGAACATCACGGCGATGATTTACCTGCAGTGTTGGGGAGTAACGGAATACATGTACCTCCGTTACGTATTTAAAATACAAAATATGAGTAACTGTATTCTGTTACAGTTACCGTTTTAAAAGGTGGTATTCAGAATACAGTTACTTTGTTGAAATAAATGGATTACACTGCGGTACTTTCCTGTTTCATATTGTCGCGGGTCAGGACTGTTTGGGTTTTGTTTGACAGCTACGTTCTGTTGTTCCAGGTGCCATGGTTACAGGGTGACGCTCTCTCTCTCTGCGTGTTTCTTGGGTGAGAGAGCGCCTTTTTGTTGTTGCTGTTGTTGTTGTTGTGCTAAGCTAATAGGCAGAATGCTACAGGTATAGCTCTAAAGAATGTAGCCTCATGGGCAGTGTAGTCCGTGCTGCAGGGAGAATGGACGGCCACACCCGTTATGTGTGAGCGAGGGAGGGAGAAAAAGGAAAGGTACGAGTTGTCATCGAGCAAAAACGGGAGCTGGAAGCATGTAAATATAATAATAACCACTGCAGCCAAGAAGAGTGCCTGACAAGCCCAGGTACGCTATTAAGACTCGACTGTACACCGTGTTCGTGTTTTCCTCCGAAACAATAAGTTCCATTGAAGCAGCCTTTCAACGCCTCTCTCTGTCTCTTGCAAGAAAAGTTAACCCAGACAACAAAGTAAAGCTATTTTTCGGCTACGAGCCGACACGGACCCCGCCGTATTAGTCAGAGGTCCCTTTACTACAGTTCGGAGCCGCGGACCTTCAGTAATAGTAATAAATCACACAGCAATAGTACATTCACGTAGTCAAGTCAAGTTTATTTATAAAGCACATTTAAAAACAACCAAGGCTGACCAAAGTACTGTACAATAAAATACAAATATAAAATACAATAAAACGCAAGTACATAAAACACCTCACTGATAAAACAATAAATTAAAACAATAAGTTAAACCTTGCTAAAGGCCAATGAGAAGAGGTGAGTTTTAAGAGCAGTTTTAAAAGTTCCTAGGCTTGTGGAGAATCTGATGTGAGGAGGTAAACTGTTCCACAGTCTGGGTGCAGCCACAGCAAAAGCCCTCTCTCCCTTAGTCTTTAATCTGTATGTTGCACACTTGAATTAAAATGAATTGAAACCAGTGTGGCTTTGTGAGTTCGCCTTTACTGCATCTGCAAATATATACATGGACATAGCACAGCGTTACACACTTTTGCAGTCTCACATAACGCTTATAGGCGCACTGCCTTATGGGTAGTGTTTAAACTCAAATCACTAATATTTCTTACAGTGGAACAATGAAATAAACATAAACACAAGGTAGTGTGATCCACCAGTCTACATCTGCTGTGATTACAGCCCGGTACAGGTATAAATCCACAAAAGTGCCACGAGGTTTCCACACAAACTAATGAATCAGATCTAGCTGCTAATCGTTAGCATCACAGCTAATTCACATCGCTACCAATAACTTATACACTAATGACACATAGTGGGGATTAACGGCCAACTTTCCCACATTCTCTGCAACCCCGTGGACTCATCTGTAGACACATTTTAAGTTATTTACCATCTTGTATCTGCTTACCTGCAAATATATACATGGACATAGCACAGCGTTACACACTTTTGCAGTCTCACATAACGCTTATAGGCGCACTGCCTTATGGGTAGTGGCTGGCTTCTTTACTCCCGCTAGAGCTGCTCATTTTAGGGGATACTCCCTCTTGTGGTGTAACGGAGGAATAACTACGCTTCCTGCACTATGTCATTTTTGGAGACTGGGGCACACATTATTTTACCACAATCAAAGAAAATACAGATGTGAACAATCAGACCATTTAACTAACTACAATATTGTCACTAAAGATTATGGGGGGTGTCTTGTTTTGTCCACAATGTCTTTCTTGTCCTTACACTCTCCCCTCAAAAAGTTAATGGCGTCCCGACACTCTACCAATATCAGTCCTTATGTGGCAACTATACATTGCTCGTAGGAGGCTACATCCCTTTAGGAGTCAGAGTTCAGCATCACTGCTAGCCACAGTGAAACACATGACATGTATCTCCCCTTCATGTCATATGTCGCAGCAGGTGTTATTGTGCACGATAACAGTCCACTGCTTTTCCATCCATATCACGGGTATCTGCATCTTTACTGAGTAAGGTGCTCTCACCTGGACATAACCTCGCTACATGACATGGGTGCCATTCTCATTACAGGTCATTCCACTGTCTTCTTTATAGCTAACAAAACAGAATTAATATTTCTATCCTTCTAATAAGCATTAATAAAAACCCAAAAATGTAACTGTTATAACTGCTTTACTGCAATATGTAACATATGACTGTGTCTGAGGTATTTATTCAAGTGCTAACGTTGGCTGTCCTAACTTGTGGTAAGTAAACATTAGCTTTTGTTTTCTCATTCTGAAAGGATACTTTTTCACACTGGCAGGTGACTGGTCAGTGTCCTCTTGGTCACTGCACTCCATCTCGAGCTGGTGCGTCTGCTCTGTGTCTTTAATGTCCTCTTGTGCCTCTGTATCCTCGTCATGCTGGTCGCGTTGGTGTTCTATATCATTCACGCCCAGATTCTCTTCTTCGCAATCCTCCTGGTGTTCCCTGTCATTGTCATCACAGAGATCCTCCCTACTGCCTGCTCCACTTTCTGCATTGAACTCTGATGCTTCTGTCCACCAGGACTGTCTACCACGTTCCCCTTGTTCTGTTGCCAGTCCTCTGATTGCCCTCCAGTCATCTTCATCCTCCGAACTGTGCTCTTGCTCATGCCGCTCATGTCTGTCCTTGTTGTTTTTCTGTTTTTGCTTTCCCAGTTCTGCATGTGAGTTGACTTTTCCGGCTGGTAAGAAGTCACACGGCAGCAGGAGGTTCCTGTGGACGACTCTGACACGTCCCTTGCCATTTTCTGGCTTAATCTCATATACTGGGCTCTCCTTATGTTTCCTTTGTGTCACCTGAAACACCTGGTCCTCCCAGAAGGATCTCAGTTTCCCTGGTCCTCCCTTCTCACCAAAATTCCGGACCAGTACTCTGCACCCTGGGTACAGCTCTGCACCATGTGTTTTTCTGTCATAGAGCACTTTTCCCCGTCGACTCTCCTTACAGGCTGTTGCTGAGGCCAGTTTGTAAGCGTCCTGCATGCGAATCTTCCACTTCTCAGCATAGTCTTGATGAGAAGGGCTTTGGTCATTAGCTGTGAGACCAAAAATCATATCAATGGGGAGTCTGGGGTTTCTCCCAAACAAGAGGAAATAAGGTGCATATCCAGTAGCCTCGCTGCGCGTACAGTTGTACGCATGGACCACCTTTGCCAGGGATGCCTTCCAGTCTGCTTTTGCCCCCTCTGGGAGGTTCCGAAGCATGGCCAGCAGTGTCCTATTGAACCTTTCTACCTGACCATTTCCCTGGGGGTGGTATGGTGTGGTTCTGGACCCCTTGACTCCACTGTATCCCTCCAGCTTGGCAAAGAGTTTGTTTTCGAACTCTCTTCCCTGGTCATGATGGAGCCGTGTGGGAAAACCAAACTTCAACACAAAGTCTCCAAATATTTTCTCTGCCGCTGTTTTGGCACTTTTATCTCTGCAGGGATAAGCCTGAGCAAATCGTGTAAAGTGGTCCATGGCCACGAGGATATACTCATACCCTCCCTTACATTTCTCCAAATGTAGAAAATCAATGGAGACCAGCTCAAACGGGTACGTTGTAGTGATATTGATCAGTGGGGCTCTGGTGGGCTTGTGGGGACGCTTGTTTTTTAGACAACTACACACCTGTGTTATGTAGTGCTCCACGTCCTTCTGCATGTGAGGCCAGTAAAAGCGATCCCGAATGAGGGCCAAAACTCTCTCCACCCCCAAGTGACCCATGTCTTCATGTAGTTCTTTATAAATGAGCGAATGGAACTTCTTAGGCAGAAGTAGCTGTGTTCGGCTGAGTGTTTTCCTGTACAGTAAACCATCATTATCAAGGTGCAGTTTCTGTTTTTCCCTTGCCAGAGCAGCGATCTCCTTGTTGCCTGCCTGTTTTCTGCCTTTTGGCCACCGATTAGAGATGACATACTTCAGGACTTCCCCGATCACAGAATCCTCTTTTTGTGCATCTCTTAAGTTTGCCTTAGGGATTTCCAGACCTGACATCCCTACCTCCTCACTTTGCTCTTCTACCACAGTTGAGATGTTTAACGGGCAGAGCCAGGGTTCACTTCCCTGCAGCTGAACAGCCAGAGCCTGAGTCACGCTGTTTAGGACCTCAGGTGTCACTGCTTCTGTACACGTTTGTATGTAGTGTTCCATATCCAAGGGCATTCGTGAGAGACCATCTGCATCCCTGTTAGCTCTACCAGGTCGATACTTGATGGAGAACTGGAAGTCAGCGAGTTCAGCCACCCATCTGTGTGTGGTTGCATTCAGTTTTGCCGTTGTCAGCACATATGTGAGGGGGTTATTGTCAGTGTAGACAATGAAGGGTGGTGAATAGTAGAGATAATCTCTAAACCTCTCACATATGGCCCACTTCATGGCAAGAAATTCCAGCTTCCCTGAATGGAGGTGGTAGTTCTTCTCTGGGGCAGTAAGGGTCCTAGACCCATATGCTATAACCACTAGCTTCCCATTTTGTCTTTGGTAAAGCACAGCTCCAAGTCCCTCCTGTGATGCATCACAGTGTAAGATGAATGGTTGCTCAAAGTCAGGATAACCTAAAACGGGGGGCTGAATGAGGAAGTTGACGAGCTGACAGACCACCTGATGATGCTCAGCTGACCATACCACTGGGTGAGAGGATGGTAGCTGACCCCCTTGATTCTTTGTCTTTTTGTTGTCTTTTGACGCCCTGACTCTCCCTTCCCCTGGCTTTTCTGAGGAGAGCAGGTCATAGAGTGGCTTTGCAATGCGCGAAAAGTTAGGAATATAGTTGCGATAGTATGAGATGAATCCCAACAGCTTCCTCACTTCCCCAATGGTGGTGGGGTTCCTTTGTTTTAAGGCTTGGACAGGCGCAATGTCAGCGGGGTCCATGGTGTGACCATCTTGAGTTACCAACCTCCCCAGGAATCTCACCTGATTTTTGAACAGTTCACATTTCCTGGGTGTTAATTTCACTCCATGGCTCTGATAACGCTGCAGGACCTGCTTTAGATCATTTAAGTGGTCCTCAAATGCTTTTGAATGAACAAGGTTGTCATCCAAGTAAGGCAGACATGTGTCGTCCCGCAGCCCTGCAAGGCATTCTTCCATCGACCTCTGAAACTCTGCCGGTGCAGACGACAGCCCAAAAGGAATTCTTACCCATTCATACAATCCCCAGGGTGTGATGAATGCTGTGAGAGGGCGACTTGACTCTTCCAGGAAGCCCTGGTGATAAGCCTTCCCTTGGTCTAAGACCGAGAACCAGGAGCTTCCTTTCAATGTGTTGAGCATATCCTGTATGCGTGGTATGGGATGGCGGTCCGGGATTGACTTCGTATTTAGCTCCCTATAGTCGCAGCACAAGCGGAGGCCGCCATCCTTTTTTCGCACACATACGATGGGGCTGGAGTAGGGGGATATTGATTTCTTTATCCACCCTCTATTCAGCAAGTCTTCCAAATATTCTTTTACTTCTTTATGAAGTGGCTTAGGCACTGATGTATATGTTCGGCGAACAGGTGTGGGGTCGCTGAGGCGGATCTTAAGCTGCAGTGAGGGGATATTGCCAACATCGTGTTCATCACGAGCAAAGGCATTACTCTCCTCCCTTAATAGCTGCCTGATCTTCAGCTGCTGTGCCGGAGAGAGATGGTCGAGGGGAACTGGGGGGTCTCAAACACCTTCACTGTTGCTTCTTGTTCTGTTTTCCTGTTCCCCAATTTGGCTAGCTGGAGGTGTAGCTGTTGCTTCTACAGTAGATCTTGTTGTTCCCATTTGTTCTATTTCCACTGTCACTGTGTTTGCTGGGTAAATAGTTCGAACCCTCTGAGTTTGTCCCAAAACAGTTCTCGGAGGCAGTATGATCTCATAAGCTTTGGTATTAGTGACTGGGAGGCTCATACGGGACCAGCTGCCTTGCTGTAAATGGACAACGCCCTCTTGCACCTCCAATCCCTCTGACGTCTGAGGGTAGGGGCTGGGCTCGAACAGTACATCCTGACCTGCTGGGAGTGGGCCTGCTCTCACACTACACTTGACCACTCTTGTCTGACCAGGTGGGATACTCATTAATTCTCTCCCAGTTTTCACTCTGCCCTCACCTAGCCCGTCGTCTCCACTCTTCATCACCTTTATAAAGACCTCAGCTTTCTTACAGTCAATGGAGAATGCTGTGCTAACAGCTTCTGTTACAGCATGAGGTGGCTCTATTCCCCTCTCTAGCATGTATTCAATCACGTTGAAGCCAATTATTGGCTCCTCCGCCACCCCGTCTTCCTGAGCTACTAATACTGGCACGAGAAGTTCTAACTGTGCAGCCTCTTCTGTGGGCAACCTGAATTTGATTTCAACCCACCCGGAAAATGGGATTGGTGTCTGGTTTACTGCCCTCCCATCTAATATACCAGGCCCAATGATTTCAGTTAAACTCCTAACTTTGAGGTGTGGGATGTTCTGTTGTCTCCATTTTTCATTTATGAGACAAACCTGTGATCCCGTGTCCCACAACGCTGCGGTTTTTACTCCCTCAAGCAGGCAGGTGATCAGGTGCTTCCTCCCTATAAGATTGAGGAGCTGGGCTCTTCGTTTTGGGGAGAGGAGGCTGACGGAGACCGCTTCATTCCTCTTATCTGGTGTGGCGGCTGCTGCTTTTGTCTCCAAATGTTTTATACTGTCCGTCAAGAGTTTGTGAACATCTTGTTGTTGCTCACCTTGGTTTAGTAGCTGAAAAGAGGGTGACGGGCGTGGGTTCACTGTGCTAGCTGACATACCAATCTGCTCTGCCCTGTCTGGAAGTTTTCTCCGGGTGCGGCATCCCCTAGACAAATGCCCACTTTGTCCACATTTGAAGCAGTGGTCGCAGTTTTCTCCTCTATTGCTGTCCTGACAATCCCTGCAGCCACGTTTGAGGCTTGGGCGGTGTAAGGGAGAAGGTCGGTGCGACTCACGAATCACTCCTTTTATTTCAGCTATTTCCCCTTTTAGTTGATTGATGATATCAAACAGCTCAGTTTCCTTGCGTGTCACTGTTGCTGGTGCTTTAGCAGCTTTACCTTTTGTCGAGGTGGAGAATTGCTGGTCTTGCCCACCCACTGCACCAACTGCTGCCTCTTGCACTGACTGTGCCTCTGCTTTTATCTCTCTTACTTTCATTTCTCGGGTGGTCTTTCTGAATTTTTGTTGCCTCTCCCACTCAAGGCTGGCCGCTTCATTTGTCTTTGCAATCAGCACATCGTCAGTGACTGCTGGATCATCCAGGTAGGGTTTGATCTGGTATTTCACATTGTCGCTAATCAGACCTGTGCCAACGGCTCGCAGAAACTTTTTCTGAATCAGTTCGACACTGTATTGTTCATCTGTCCCTGGCTCCCTTGATGATGCTAGGAGTCTTTCTTTCAGCTCGATTGCCCTAAATAGAAAGTTCTGTGGGGACTCATTACTTCCTTGAGTGATATTTATCAGCCGATGATAGAGGTCAGTAGAGCTATCCTCCTTGTAGTGTCCCCTCAGTATGGTACGAAGCTGCATGAGGGTGAGGTCTGTTTTAATCTCCAACATATCACGGAGACTTAGGCCTGGGCTTATGGCCCTAACAACAGCTTCAATAATTTCAGCTTCGCTGTGATTCTTTTTAAGTCCCATTTCGATTTGATGAATCAGGTTGGAGTATGACAGTTTGTCTTTCTGACCCCGTTCCCCAATTTGGCCACTGATTCTAAATTCCCTGCGTATAGTCACTTCAGGGGGCTGTGTTGCTGGTGAAGCAGGTAACGGTGATGGACGAGTAGGTAACTGTGCAGCCAGACCCTGACTAGTTTCTTGGGAGGCCATTCTGTCTGTCAATCTTGCCATTTCTTCCTCTAACCTTTTTGTTGAGGTTTGAAAACTTAGTTGCAATGCTGCATATTGTTCTTGTAGACTGGCCAATGCAACCGCATCCCTACTGACACTCTCTTCACGTTCCTGTGTAGGGTCATCTCTTTCCTTTAATTCTTTAACAGTTTTAATTAATCTGTCCAGGAATGTGTGTGCTACTTCCTCTTCCTCCACTACAATAATTGTTTCAACTGCTTCACTTATTGTTCTGATCAGCGTGTGCTTCTTTGTCTGTTTTCCGATTGAGATTTTAGCTTGTAAACACACTTCTTGTAGTTGATCTGACCTTAACTGTAGCAAGCTCTCACTTAGCTGGTCTTGCAGTTGCTCCAACTCCATACTGTGGGTGACGATTCTGTAATCTCACACTGCTTCTCAGTAGCACCGCTGATCCCACCGCTGCCACCAAATTTTGTTGCACACTTGAATTAAAATGAATTGAAACCAGTGTGGCTTTGTGAGTTCGCCTTTACTGCATCTGCAAATATATACATGGACATAGCACAGCGTTACACACTTTTGCAGTCTCACATAACGCTTATAGGCGCACTGCCTTATGGGTAGTGTTTAAACTCAAATCACTAATATTTCTTACAGTGGAACAATGAAATAAACATAAACACAAGGTAGTGTGATCCACCAGTCTACATCTGCTGTGATTACAGCCCGGTACAGGTATAAATCCACAAAAGTGCCACGAGGTTTCCACACAAACTAATGAATCAGATCTAGCTGCTAATCGTTAGCATCACAGCTAATTCACATCGCTACCAATAACTTATACACTAATGACACATAGTGGGGATTAACGGCCAACTTTCCCACATTCTCTGCAACCCCGTGGACTCATCTGTAGACACATTTTAAGTTATTTACCATCTTGTATCTGCTTACCTGCAAATATATACATGGACATAGCACAGCGTTACACACTTTTGCAGTCTCACATAACGCTTATAGGCGCACTGCCTTATGGGTAGTGGCTGGCTTCTTTACTCCCGCTAGAGCTGCTCATTTTAGGGGATACTCCCTCTTGTGGTGTAACGGAGGAATAACTACGCTTCCTGCACTATGTCATTTTTGGAGACTGGGGCACACATTATTTTACCACAATCAAAGAAAATACAGATGTGAACAATCAGACCATTTAACTAACTACAATATTGTCACTAAAGATTATGGGGGGTGTCTTGTTTTGTCCACAATGTCTTTCTTGTCCTTACATGTACCTGGGAACATCTAAAAGCATCAGGTCTGCTGACCTCAAAGATCTCCTGGGGCGGTAAATGCTAAGAAGCTCTGCCAGGTAAGGAGGTGCAGTACCGTTAAGAACCTTAAAAACCAGCAGTAAAATTTTAAAATCAATCCTAAAAGCAACTGGGAGCCAGGTAGTTGTAAACAGCATGATAATATATTAAGTAATCCAAAGTATTCAGAATACGTTACTGTCATCGAGTAACGTAACGGAATACGTTACAGAATACATTTTGGGGCATGTAATCTGTAATCTGTAATGGAATACATTTTAAAATTAACCTTCCCAACACTGTATACCTGCTGCTCGGTCTGTGGCTTTCTATAGACTCGGGGGCCACGGTGTTGCTTGTGTAGCCATTTCCGGGTTGCCCGGTTTCAAAAATGTCCTTTTTGTTTTTTATCAACAAGACGCTCTCATAACTCATCGAGTGATGCCACTGACCAGTCAATCGGTGGCATGTACTCTATTGACGTCACATTTTGGGATCACCTCGGATCACTTGGAACTCCGGCTGAGTAAATACTAAAATAGTACTACTGGATCTGATGGAAAACCCTGAAAACTGTGTTTTAGTTACTAATGGAAAAGAGGTAACAGAATGACACAAGATACAGGGGAGAATAAAACAGGAAATGACTGACACTGAGACCTGGACTAAGACACATGAGACCGTAGACAAATCATGGAAAGAGATAAAGAACAGAGTGAGAATACACAAGGAGATAAACAACCTCTCATTAACTAAAAAATAAAAAGATAACTACAATGTAAACATAACATTATAAGAGAAAGCCCTAATGTCAACAATAAAAAAAATATTAAACCAGAGAAACCAAAACACCAAAACCCGGGTCAACCATTCAAGGACCTTAAAGGAAGCACAGGCAGGAAGACACCTGCTAGACACTGTTGCCTGTCTCCCTACTGTCCCTGCAGCTGACCCTAGGACGCTTGTCTCCCCCACATGTGGTCTTTCCAGATCTCCATTAACTTTTACATGTCTTAGATTCAGTTTGTGCTCAGTTTTTTATTAAAATTCAGTTGGACAAACATCCAAATAACCAACTGACTACATGCACAAAAGATCAGAAACAAACAGGATTTTACAACCTGATTGTATCTTTAACTCGACTGAAAGAATCCACAAATGTTGTTGTTTCATATCAGAACAACACAAAAAGTAACACCATGATGGGTTCATGCTCTGAAAATATCTGACAGTCCTGTTGTTGATTTAAACACAACTAATGAAACTCTGTAAAAGGTTTTTCTGTTTTTTCATTTATCTTTGAAAGATCTGTCATGTTGGTTTTCATGTGTGAGCCACTGAAACACTGGTGCAGTACATCATGTGAAAAGCACAGAGCAGCTAGAGATGAAACAGCCTTTTAATTTAAGGAAACTGGCACCATGTCCTTGGTTTACAATTGTGTAACTAAAATATGAACATTTCAGGTGCAGATAAACCTCCAGATGTCATTTACTCTAATATTGAACTGGAAAACTTTGGAAATAAGTGTGAGTACACAAAACATACAATGTAGAAAAAAAGCCTGGAAAGTTTTTGAAATATTTAAAAATGTGGCTCAAGAGTTGGGAGTTTGCCTTGTAATTGGAAGGTTGCCAGTTCGAGCCCCGGCTTGGACAGTCTCAGTCGTTGTGTCCTTGCGCAAGACACTTCACCCGTTGCCTACTGGTGGTGGTCAGAGGGCCCGGTGGCGCCAGTGTTCGGCAGCCTCGCCTCTGTCAGTGCGCCCCAGGGTGGCTGTGGCTACAACGTAGCTTGCCATCACCAGTGTGTGAATGTGTGTGTGAATGGGTGGAAGACTGAATGTGTAAAGCGCTTCGGGGTCCTTAGGGACTAGTAAAGTGCTATACAGATACAGGCCATTTACCAAAAATGTATTAAATGTTTTTCTTTTGTGGATTCGATCATCTTAACAGGGAAGCATCATAAACCAGAGCAGAGTGCTGTTTACACTAATGTGAAGACAGCAGCTGCAGGTACAGTCACAACAGTCTCATTCAGTGTTTGTACTTGAATGTGTCATCACATCATTATATTGCAGGTAATTATAGGTCAACATGGAGTTTAGTTATTCACTTACTAATCAGTGTTTCAGCTTTACTGAATCACAGCATCCACAGATTCTGACCCAGACCTCAATCACAAAACACACACATGCAAAGCTGAAGTGTCACAGGCAACAAATGATTTTTACTTAGATTTCTTTCACTTTAGTTGTAAAAAGTTTAAAGTTCATATGTATCCAACATCTTTGTATCATATCTGTGCTGAACAAATGTGTGCTGAGCTCTGACGTCTCTTTTAGAGGACAGTCTGATGTATGCTGAGGTCAAACAGCCCAAAAAAGAAAAAGCCAAGAAAAACAAAGGTGAGCAAAGTCTGCCATCATCTCCACTGAATGTTGTTCAACATGTTTATCTGCTCCTAAAATGTAAATCTGTTTATATTAATATTTGTATTTAGGTTTTCATGCGTACTAATTACTTGGTTAATAAAATCTAGTTCTATCTTTGCATCAGTGGAGACATCCAGTTTCCTCCTGGTTAATGATATTATTGTTTTCAATGATCTTCTCTTCATTCACAGGAACATCAAGTCCTGCAGCTGATGCAGCAGTTTATTCTGAAGTCACATCAGGAAGCTCTCTCAGTAATTCTGCTGCCATGCAGGCTGATTTATTCTTCACATTATTAAATGTCTTCAGCTCATAATATCTTTACATGTTGGAAATCACTTTGTCTTTTTGTCCTTGTCTTACAGGTCAGTGAGGAGAGCTGTAGCAGCAAAGCCAAGAAGAAGCTTTTTATGAAGCCACTCTTGCTCCTCTGCTGCCCAAATATCAGACATGCTCAGCTTTATGTACAGTTACAATATTACATCATAATATCAGACATATTGCTCTCTTATAGCATAAAACAAATGCAGGTGTATTCGTGCTCTTTATATTCAGTTATTTGTATAAAGATTTTGTAATAAACCTTGAATGTATCTAACATGTTCCAACAGCAGTGAGAACAAAGTGTGAAATATGTGATCTTTAGTATCTGACAGCACAACTTAAAGTCAGTGTTTGCAGTGTTTCACAAGTAAATACTGATATGGGCACCAACAAATACTTTAACTGTGTTTGTCCAAAGATCTCGTACATTATATAAATAAGAATTATTTCTTATTAAACGTGCATATATGTATATTATTGTTTCTGATCATTCTGTGCTTTTGTAGTTTGAAGGAGAAATAAAATCTTTTCACATTTGAACATTTTATCTTAGATTTTTGTTTCCTGTATGAGATTATTCACAAAGTAACAAAACAACCACTTAAACAGTTTGTAATGGTGTTGTCATGGAAACCTGAAATAAACAGATGCATTATCTGCAAAGCGGTCACTAAGAGTTCAGAGCATGACAGCAGTCTGCATGTATCTGACACAGAGGACTGAAGTAGAACATTTACAGAGAGAAGCTCTCTGTGTGCTGCTGTCACAGGATGCAGTTAAAGGAAAAGATAACTTGTACATGTGATGAATCTCATATGAAAGATGGAGACAGAACATCACAGAGAACTAAAGCTCTGCATCAATCGTGGTCAGCATGACTGAAAGAAGTAGAAGGATTAAACCTTTCCATTACGCTCCCTTTTGATCATTAACTGATCGCACAAGAATTTAAAAATATGACACAAACACAAACATTTAGTCACAGTAAGGTGGAGGTACAGGTCAGGCTCCTGCTCAGTCAGGTAAACTAAACCAGCTGGGTTGAGCTAGCTCAGTGTTTTCCCCTGAAGTCAGCATGATGGTGATAAACACTGCTGGTCATATGCTCTAACACCTCAGTATGTGCTGTAGATGGTTTTCTCTCTTCACTAGCAATCATGACCTTGTCCTAGAAAGTAGGTGAACAACTATAACTACACTGGTGACTGTTTTTATTTCTTCTATTTTCTTTTTGTCTGAAAGAGAAAACAAAGAGGTCATCAGTGCAACTCTGAGTATCTGTATTTCTATCCTGTAACTGTCAAGATGCAAGTTATTATACATGTGTATGTAAATGTATCAATAACAGTTACCAGGGTGCCGCCTGGTGGCATTACCTGAATATGCTCTGCATTGTCTATTCTATTCTCCACATCAGAAAGCCTAGTTATTCTATTTTCAATTCATTGCTACCCAACACCCCATGCAGGAGACTCTGACAGCACTGAGCAGCTCCTTCAGTGGCAGGCTGCAGCACCCACTGAGTGGGACGGAGAGATTTCGCAGGTCTTTCCTCCCCACTGCTGTCAGACTCCACAACAAAGACTTTTGCAGCTGATCAAACACACACATGTGCAATAAGACTAAGTGCAATACTGTTTTCTGACAAAGTTATATTTTTACTCAGTTGTATATAGCATTTGTATTCTATTTTTATCCTATTGTATATTTTATTTTATTCTATTCTATTCTATTCTGTACAGTTGTGTACAGTATATTATTCTTATTGTTTTCCAGTGTTCTCTAATTTTTGCTAATTAAATATATAACTGCTGAAATGTGTTTTCCCTTAGTGTGTTATTTATTGTGCTGCTTAACCTCAGTTAAAGACGTGAAAACATTTTGAGCTGTTGAGCACCAGTGCAAGTTGTTTTTGATCCATGTTTGTGTCTCTGAATTCATCTTTTGAAAGGTTTTCCACATTGGGAATGTTTTATGTTTTTAATTTATGTAAAACTTTTAAAACATTGAAATAAAACTCCAATAAATGCACACATGAAGTCATTTTTTTATTCAAGCAGCAACATCAAACAATAATAAAACATCAAACTGCAAAAGTGACAATACAGAAGAACATTTTAGTCCTTCCGAGCAGCTACAATGCATCTGTGTGTGAAAGACAGTTTTTGGTCCTTGTCTATTCTGCTACATGCTTATATTTATCTACTGGCAGACCTTGTGGTTTGTTTCACCATGAAAGGAGGAAATGCAGCCTGTGGTTTCAGCCTAAAGTCTTCAGCTTAGCAGATGTCTTGTTTTATGTTATCAGCTCACAGCAGAAAGTTAACAAGGAATTCAGACAAAGAGCACAGTGGAAATTTCACTTTTACCTTTGTGTGCATGACACATGTTTATATGACCTGCCTGTACTGAAATAATAGCAATAATTTCCACTGCTACATTAAAGTATGCATGGCAGTGTGTGAAAACAGACAAAAATAGCATCATTGTGGTGATAAGACAGTAAAGGAAAAAGAAATCTTTGTGGGCATCATGAGAAAATGTGAACAGCTTGTTTCTCACGCTGAAAAGCAGCTGCCTTTAAGTCTCTGTATGGACGTGCTGTAAAAGTTCATCTATCTGTGAATTAAATAAAATAATTTCTATTTCTACCCACAAAATCTTAACTTGTAACATATGATGGGTTTGTAAACAAACATTAATACTTCACTCATATTTATCTGTCTGCTGGACTCTGCAGTTACATTAAGCTGCTCCATCCAGGAGGAGTTTGGTCTGTGATGGAGAAGCTGAGCCTTTCAGTAAAATCAATATTATCGTTCTTCATTAAACAATGTAATAGATCTGTAAATCAAACCAAAGTTAAATTATTCAAAACTAATAACTGAAAACAAAAAATTAAGAAGTTTTAACAACAAGCTTACATTTCTGTATGTTTTTCTGTAAGTACAAGTCAGGTACTTCAGTACTTGTTTTTTCATTGGAAAAAAAAAGAAAAAAGAATTTCTTGGATACGAAAAGGAAAATATATAAAATGAATTTATACAGAAGCTAGCTAAGAAAAAAACGACAAAATTAAAACTTTGTTTCAGAGGATTGAAAGACACTTGTGTATCACAAAACAAGAAAAAGTTTGAACATGAACACGTCACACAACTGCTGCAGTCAAAGCTACAGGAGCTGTTTGAGGTTTGTGTAAAAGGAAGGAAGCACAGAGAGGTGATAGAAGGAGGCGCTGAATATAAACTCTGGTCTTATCTACATTAAGTGCAGCTTCTCTTTGTTCTGCATTTATTATCAATGCAAAGTCGAACACGTTGAGATTAGATGCAGATCAGCGCGCAGGGCTGGACGTGAGGATGGGGCACTCTTTGCTCTGTTTGCTGGGGTTATTCTGTGAGTACAATACACACCTTTACTGTTTGAATGGCAGCGATGAAGGAAAATGTTTCTCACTGGTGACAATTACACTGTATCACTGCTTTAACCTGTTTACCTGACAGCTTCAACCAGAGGCGGAGGCAGACATTTGATACACCCGGGGCTTAGCCCTAAAGGGTAGTATGATGCATGTGGGATTGGGGGGGGGGGGGGGGGGGGGTGGTTAGAAATGACTGAAAGATTAATAGGCTCTGTTTTGAGTTTTGTTAAAAAAAAGAATGACTTCATATAGGGAAAAATATATATCACATGTGCAGGACACCTTAAACTAGTTTTTTTAATTAAGCAGCAAGGCAGAACAGAGTCGGGCCTGTATCAAGACACAGGGACTAAACCCCAATTCAACCAGACCCAGAACTGATCCAGAATTAAAACAGGACTACAACAGTTCAAAATCAGGACTACTTAGGATTTAACCAAAACAGAACCAGAACTAGATGATAGTAGCACTAAAAATCTTCATAGACCTGCACTACACTTATTTTTTAATTCTACCAAAGAACACTATTTAGATTGAGAAAAGTTTATATAATTATTTAGCCTTGTTGTGCAAACAAGCCTGCATAACTTAATAAATATAGAATTTGAAAAATAACAAACCTAAAAAGAAACACTAGGTACGAGATACATGAGGACCTATGATACGGTGATACTTTTGGTAAACAACCATTTGACTAACATGTGTCTCACCTGCTCTTGTTCATCTCTGTTCTGTCCTCATTCTCCTCTCTCTCCCTCTCTGTTCCTCTCTCTCCCTCTCTGCTCCTCTCTCTCCCTCTCTGTGCTGACAATCAAACCAAACACCAACATCATCAAATATACAGTTGTAACCAGATATTTACAAACTCTTCAGATAAAAACACTTTTTAAATTGTAACATCAAATCAGACTAAATGTTTATTTTTTTTAGATTGATAAATATAAAAACATATTTGTTAACTTTAAGAGTAAAGAGAGAAACTATCTGTATTTCTTAATTGTAAATGGCACCAAATTGTATTCAAACTTGAGCCACACTTATGGAGCTCCACAATTCTTTTCCTGGTGTTTTGGTTTACATCTCTTGATTTTCCCATGTTGAAGAAACAGGCTCTGTGTTTTGCCTTATATGCATCCACAGGTGTGCCACCAGTTTACTCACATGGACTCTACGAACCTATCAGAAGCTTCTTCAGCTCAGAATGGAATCGTCTGGAGTTTTCTTATTAATGAACAATAAACTTAGTGTATATGTACTCCTAAATTTGATGAAAGTGATAAAAATAGAAGCTCTGTCTCTTTATTCTGGCATTTAACTAATTCAAAAGATATTTCAATATTTATTCATCCAAAACAAAACAAGTTTACTCTAAATTGATGTTCTACAGTAAAAAAAATGTTCTTGTGTTTTCCATAAAGTGTATGTAAATATCTGGTTTCAACTGTGAATATACTGCTGTGTGTTGAAATTCTTCTTGTTTTGCATAGAAATATACTGAACAACACACAAAGCATAATATACAAAATAACATCTACCAGAGTTTTTTCTTTGAAAGAAGCCCCTTATGTCCATTCTTGTATATCAGTGCATTACTGAAACCGATTTATTTAGCCGTGGAGGGAAACAACTGAAAATATGAAATAAACACACATGTAAGCTAAGACTCTCTAAAGAAACAGCATTGTTGTTGTTCGGCTTTTCATTTCGCCATTTGTTGATTCGCTTGAAGAGCAAGTAACGTAATATGGGTCAAGTGATCCGTTTGACATCAATCTATCATGATGCACCGTCATATTTACATTATTTGCACAGTATGAATGATTTGCTTTGGTACCTGGTCAAACTTCAGTTCTCCTCTGTCTGCCTGGCTGCGCTTCTCCAACAGCACACTCGCAGGCAGCAGCTCCCCCCGCCCCCTCGCTCAGTCACTTTGTGTCTGAGCTCGGATCATACCAATATTAGGTGGGATTTACGCACAGTTGTAAATTCCCACAGTGTGCGCTATGTGCTTCGAATATTGTGTGTAGTTTTTGTTTTATACAGTTGTATAAAACAAAAACTTCTGGGGCTTCTGAAAAAACAACCCGGGCTTAAGCCCAGTAAGCCACCCCCCCGCTCCGCCACTGGCTTCAACACAGCAGACTAGATTTTTTTTTCATGTTTTCAGCCTGTTTGACAGCTAATAGAAACACATAAATTAGGTGATGAGCAATAACTGTGCCATCTGAAAACTTACCTTTAAAAAGCCTCAGTTTATATATTTATTGTGATTTTGTCAGTTGCATAATGTCTGATGATGTTTCATTCATTATTTTAGTGCTCAGTACAGTCAACCATGGAAACACTGAAGGTGAGAAATAGTTTTTTTCTTCCTCTGTTGCTCTAAATGACGTCCTCTGTGTTATATTTTGTATCATAAACCAAACATTTCATTGAGATTATTGGTTAAAATGCTAATATAACCATGTTAAGTGTGTGAGCACTCAAGCACACACCCACGATACAAACTGTATATTTACTGAACAGCTGTGGTTTCATACATGTGGATTTTCTTTTCATGCATGTTTATCTGATCTGAAAACATCAACAGTGTGTGTAGTGAAGATTATGTCACTGAGTTATGCTGTTGGCATGTATGCTGGATTATATAGTGGGATATTTTGGATTACCTCTTGGAGTTGTAACAATGCTAATAATGAAAATCTACACATAGGTGGCATATTAAAGTAAAACCAAGATGAAATATGGTAACCAAATGCTGCTCTGAGCTCAGCATAGAGTTTGTTACCTTCATACTCCCTCATTTGGTGTTTTGATTGGAAGCTGTCTAACACGTCACTCCAAAGTCTCTGTAGATGTTCAGTGTGTTGAATTGTGTATCTGCAAAAACTCAAACTAATGATTCACTTTATTTAAGCATTCAGAGCAACAATTTTATAGTTTTGATCTTTTTCTAAATTACAGAACTTGGAGTGAAGGCCACTCTGACAGCAGACAGATTAACCATACCAGCAGGGGGCAGTGTGACACTGACCTGTGATGTGAAGTAGGGGTGGGCAGTGGCGTCGTTAGGCCTATTTTAGGGGTGCTTAAGCCTCCCTAAAATATTCTTAAGCCCCCCTAAATAATTTGGTGTTTAGTTTTTTGTTGTTTTTTTAATTCGATTTTTTTTACAGAACTTGCAGACAAATTCAATATAAAGATGCAGGAATATGAGTTTAAAGAAATAATAATATAAACCTGTCGCTATTCACATAAATATGATCATAACTCGGTTGGTTCCTTTCACTTTACACTGTTAAGGTAGCGTCAGTGCTTCGTTATCCAATCCGTTCCAGTTGTTCACAGGGGACATCCACATTACTGAAAATCCAGTCCTCGTTTTCACTGCTACTTTACACTCCGCTCGTATATACCTGCGGACACACTAGCATACATGCGGCAAACAGCAAGAAATCATGGATATACGCAAGTTTTTCAAGAAAGTAAGTCTTCATCACTGGCTGATAGTAACAATTAGTTAGCTCCAGCTAACAACAGAGAGTCCCATGTAATTAATGAACCAGGTGCTCCCCATTTTGATAAATAAAAACCTGGCTAGCGCACTAAGTTAAATTGTTAGCATAATGTTAATTTCTGTCACTCGTTTTAGCTCTGAAAAATCGAGCTGAGCTCATTCAGGTATGGTTAGCATCAGTGAAAACAATAATAATCACTCCTCCATCCCCATTAACCCGTAGGAGTCTGGACAGAGGATCACAGAGAGGGAGAGGGGAGAGACCTCTGCTGGAGAGGTGAGTCAAAGATTTCACAGGATGGAGTCATTTGTGATGCAGACAGTCTGATTAGAATGTTATGGAACTCAATATGGATATGAAATATGAAACATTTCAGTCACGGTACAACATATAAGACCTGTTTAACTTGAGCTTTTATTTAGGAGAGTCAAGGTTAGAAAGTAGAGAGCAAAGATATATATATATATATATATATATATATATATATATATATATATATGTATTTAGAACAAGGTTGCTTGAAAGCCAATCAGAAACCTGGGTTAAGCACTGGACTAGGGTGGACAGCCTATCCAGCTGATGAGGCTTAAAGGACATATGGAGCTGAATGTCATCAGCATAAAAATGATAAGACAGGTTGCTAAAAGATTGAATGATACTAGCTAAAGGAAGGAAGGAAGGAAGCATATAAAAAGAAAATAGTAATGGACCTAAAACTGAGCCCTGTGGGACACCACAAGTCAGGGCAGCAGTGTTAGAGGAGAACCTATCAGTCAGCTTAAAATGTGAAACAAAAATAGATTTAATTTCTCTGACAAAAACATCGGAGTGGCAGGTGGATACATACTTGTGAAGTATACTTGTTTGGAGGTATGGAGGAGATCAAAACTCCAGACATCCAGAGGCCCCCAGAACACAAGAGACCAAGGAAGACCAACAGAGGGGCAGCCGCGCCACTGTCCCAGAAAGAGCTGAGGAGAGTCCCAGATGAGGGGTCACTCAGCAGCCGCGGAGCAGAAGCCAGGGGGAGTTGCAGTGACGCGCCCGTGAGCTCCGCCGGCAGCCAGCTGTGCCTGAGTGACCGAGCCCCAGGCCGAGAGGCCGGGGGCACCCCACCTCCGAAGTGGCCCGAGCGAGCCCCAGGCTCCAGGCCCTGATAAGCGGCCGCCAAGGAGTGAGCCGGTGTGTACCTGGACGCCCATCCCCGGACACAAAGAACCACCAATGCACCGACACCTGAGGGAGTCCGCCACCGGCAGGGGAAGTGGTGGTAGGGGGAGATAGGCCTCCAAACCTTGGAGGGCCTAAGATGTCCCCAGAGAAGTGGCGCCTGACACCCAACCTGACATATAGACACAGAAATACAGGCACACACAGATACAAACATCCATTACCACCCTCATGCTCTCATATGCACTTACTCCACACTCAACCAACGTGGAGACAGACATAAAGAGACGCTGTTCACACAATCACACTCCCCAAGCGTACTCTAAGAACCGGGTCTAGGTACCCTTGTCCCTGGAGGGGGGAACTGCACCCAGACCCAGGTGGTGTTACCCTTTTCCCTGCAGTGGGGAGAAGCAGACCGCCCCGACTCCGCAGCAGCAGGGAGGGCCCGCATTCCAGACCCCAGTCGGACGTCCAACTCCTCCTCCTAGCCCCCCACTCCAGCAGGCCGCAGAGAACGGGGGTGAGAGAAGACTCCAAACCTCCCTCCACCCGCTCATTGTAGTGTTGATGCATGTGTGTTCTAAGGTGCATTTAAAACCCAGCAGGTCATGGAGCTACCTGCCAGAGAGCAGCAGGTAAGCACATAGCCCCTCCTGCTAGCCCTCAATGTCTACGTGTATTTAAAATTGAGAGGTGGGCAACAACGCCAGGGGTGAGGTGTACACCCTGATGGTAATTTGGATTCCGTGTAGCGTGCCCACCCCCAAGATCCTATATGTATGTGTAATGAGAGTGTGAGTAATGTGAATGTCTAAGTTGTGGGATAAAATTGAGGCAGGGGCAGCCAGAAGGGGACGGGGGGGGGGGGGGGGGGGGTAGCCTCCTCTGCACCCTGGTGACACACCCCTACTCCAAGGCCCTGCATGTGTGGGTGGTTGTGGTGGAGCGGGAAGAGGGAGGCAGCTGGAGATGGGGAGGGAAGGAAGGGAGGGGCAAGTGACCCCTCCCTGGGGCCAGCTCCCCCGCTGACCCCAGTAGGCACCCCCGTACTCCGCGACCCGCCAGGGAAACGGGGCCCAGGCCCATCCGGACCGGGGCCCAGTGCAGCAGCGCCGCCTGGCCCCACAGAGCTGAATAAAATTATTGATCTGAACTGTGCAGAAACATCAAACTTCTTCATCCTGTCATGTGATGATAGATGAAGACCTAAATGCACTTTGAGACAGACTGAATAAGAAAAAGTGAAACTTGAAGTGAACAACACACACACACACACACACACACACACACACACACACACACACACACACACACACACACACACAAACAAACACACTGAGAGGGAAGTAAAACTCAACATAAGACACAAGAAACAGGGTAACAGTTAACACAGGGGAACTGACACAGGAGGATGAGACAGGAAAACACCGAGGAAACAAATTAAACTCTAAGACTAAATTACAAGAAGAACTAAAGCTCCATAAATGCTCAAAAATAAATGAAGCTCAATAAACAACTAGAGATGGCACGATACCACTTTTTTATGTCCGATACGATATCATAAATTTGGATATCTGCCGATACCGATATGAATCCGATATAGTGTGTTTTTTAATCAATAAAACTGTTTTTTAATATATTGCTGCATTTTGTATAAGCTCATACTCAAGTTTAAATAAACAACAACACTAAAGCTATTCTGTTATCCCTGTATGTAAAAAATACACTGCACCCAAAATAATTCATAGTTCAGCAAAACTGATCAATCTAATAAACTTAAACCTACTCAAACCTCCCTATTCTGGTATTTTAAAGAGTACTTAGCAGAAATATTAAGCAACCTAACTAATAGGGTTGCAAACTCCCAGCAAAAAATAAATAAAAAAATAGGGAACCACCCACCCTCCACCTCATGGTGCTAAATCGACGTAATCAACTTTAATTTGATGCAGTGTGGAAAAAAAATGCACAGAAATAAATTATTTTTCAAGAATAATTAAATAGATTCAACATCTTTCTTCAACAGAATTGCAGACTGCACAGATGGTATCTTCCCAAAGGAAAAAGTAGTATAGCTAACTAGGGTATATTAGACTTAATAGTTACTATATACAGTAATGGACTTCTATATATTTTACATCAGATTAAAACTTTGGGTGTAAGATTCAGATAATTATTTATTAAAATCTAGACATTTTAAATGAGAATAAGAAAGAAAAGTATGTCTTTGTCCCCCTTTTCCCTGTTAATGCCCTATCGGCCCCCCTGGCTAAACTTTGCTAGATCCGCCCCTGCACAGTTACCAGCCACCAGCTACTTAGAAAAGGATCCTGCACTGTAAAAAAATTCTGTAAAAATACAGTACAATCTACTGTATAAACGTGAAGGAATTTCCCGTATTAGTTTACAAGTATTTTTCTGTATTTCTCAACTACTGCAATGCATTGTGGGAAAAAAAACCTGAAAAGGAGGGAAAAGTAAGCGCAAGAGCAACCATTAGGCTTCTTTCAGGCTTCATCTGGATTTTGGACTCTGAAGTTGGAGAAACTGCCTTCAAATTTCTGTGGTAAGTATTAAAACTCATGTTTCCTTTTATTAGAATAATGTTTTTCAAAAGACTCCGCATTTTTATTTAGAAAGAATTGTTAATGTATTTGTTAACTGGTTTCGGCTGTCTCCAGACAAGTCAGGAATATTTTGCTGACTCATTTTTTAAAATAATTGTTATTTAGGTTTAACATGACTTAAGCTTTATTTTAGTTAATGTTAAAATAACTTTTACTGTGATACCACCAGTTTTGCCCTTCAGTGGCTGAACCAGTTTTCCTAAATATTATAGTTAGCTCTCTGTGTCTCTCTGGATATTACACAGCTGTGACTGCTAACTAGCTAATTAGCAAAAGTCAGCGATGTGGATAACTGGGAAAAGTGAGAACTTCATGGTCCTAGAAATTATTCTAGGACTCTAATAAGTACTGTATCAATACCTGTGTTTTACAGTTGGCTCTACTGTACACTTAAAAGGGTTTCAGGAAAAGTTACACTAACCCTAGTTTAAGCCTCAGACCTTCCTGGCTGTCGCTAGCAAATGCTAATGTTAGCCTCTGATTTGGGCTGCTAAAGTAAATACTTTTAGCTAGCTGACCAGCATAGATTATTTCGGTGGTTAACAGACTGCAGTGGTAATATTATGGAAAGTATAGTTTCACCTCAGCACATTTACAATTATGTCTATTTTGTAGCACATAGAAATGTTTAGTTAATATTTACAGACACACATTTTCCCTGTAACTGTGTTGTTACTCCAACATTTATTGAAAATGTATTTTATGAAATGCTGAGCAGCATTTCTAGTATGTGGAATATTTTTGTCACCCCACTGTGCTAATGTGATTAAATACTAATAATGATTACTAAAAAAAATCAATAATAAATCAATAATAACTATTTCTTGATTGAACTATAATGTAAGCGCAGTTCTGGTGTGCAGGGGCTTTATATGCCTTATCTATATCAAGCTTTTAGCCAAATATAAGCAGAGATATTTGTATCTTTCTTAAAAATCCAGATCCTTACAGATTATTTGAGAAATGGATCAACAGCTATCACTACTTGAAGCACTCTGCAAGTCCTGCAATGGAAAAATATCCCTTATTTCACCTTTGATCACACACTTTGGTTTTCCAGTGCAGAGCAATGGCCAAGAAAAGGACAGACTTCCCCGAGTGGAAAAAAAAGATGAAGATACAAGCTGGTGATGATCCAGAGCAGCTGGTCTCAGGAAATGAAGAAAAACCCTGATCACCTTCTCTACAGAAACAAGGTGAGTTTAATGTTGTGGTTGATTTAGTTTTTCAAGGTATGTATGTTACTTTAATTATAAACTGCTTTTGTTGCAACAGAATGGTGTTATGTGTATGCAACTCTACGTGAATTATAATCCTTTGTAGGGCTGTGTGATATGACCAAAATCTCACATCCCAATGTAAGACATATCTCTCCTGATAACGATATATATCACAAAATAGTGCATTTTCTGTTAATTCTGTGATTCTCGGGCAACTCAACTTATGTGAAATGTTTTCAGTTGGGCGTTGTGTACTTGGAGTCGAGTGTTTTGACCGATGCGTGAAACTATACATTTTTAGACATGAGTTTAAACGGCCGCCATTTTCTTTCTGAGTATTTATTACATGGCGTGCTGCGAGGAAAACCCTTTTCTAACGTTTGAGTCTACGGATTATTTTGAGCACCTGACAGCTCTTTTTTGCTTTTCATTCGTAAACTCTCTCCATACTCTTTCATGTGATTCTTGTGTAGGTGGTTAAAGAGGTTTGTCGTGTTTGAGTGGTGGTGGGGACCAATTTGTGGCATAATTTGCATAGTACAGTTTTCTGGGGCGTGTCAGATTTTTCATAACCAAACCATGTCCATGCTACAGAGGTAGCCCCTCGTTTAACAATAAGGTCCTCGATTTCTTTTGACTGGTCCTTCTGTTTGGAGCTAGCTGGTTCTGCCTCATCCTTGCTGGCCATGCTGGTATTCTCTGTGCCTTCATCTGCGTGGTGACTGTAAGTGCCATTTATAGTTACTTGATGTTTTTATTTGAGGTAATTTGTTTGATGCATATTCTGAAATTTTATGTTTGAGAATAATGTATATCATTTCAGTTTATTTTGAAAAGTCTCAACAGACACTTGAGCTTTATTGTGAAAGGTTTATGTGGAAAATAAACAAGCGGACAGCAGAGCCACGCACTGGTTTTACCGTCATTGTTGGTAACGAAAGTACGCGTAAAAACAGTCACTTGTCCGTCCATAGTGTGGTTATTGTAAGTATAAGAGAAAGAGAGAACTTTAAGAAATAATATAGCCACTACAGTGACCATCAAAATCATGAAAAAAATATTGCCGTAAACAGTTTATTTTGCAACACCACAAAACAAACAATAGTGTATAATATGAAACAATAGACATTTTTATATCGTCATCTGATATATATCGTCATATCGCACAGCCCTAATCCTTTTTTTTGCTTATGTTGTTTATGTTCTAGGTAAAAAAAATTATAAAAATACAAACTTTTTAAAAATGTCTTGTTGTTTCTCTTTTTTTCCTTAGAATAAATTGCGACTAGTCTCAATGGCTGAGATGGAGGAGCAACCAGTGTTGGGACTAACGCGTTATTAAGTAACGCGTTACAGTAACTACGTTATTATTGTGGTAACGAGCACGGTAACTAGTTATTATGCCAAAATCAGGAACGCGTTACTCGTTACTGGGATTTAGATAGGGTCGTTACTCGTTACTTCGTGTGGTGGCATCGCGGAGTTTCCACAGATTCAGTAACATTAGCAAGTGGTGGAGGCAGCAGGTGGATGAAGGAAAAGGGACGCAGAAGGAAAAGAGACCCGAGGCGGCCGTGTGAACTGAACTTCAGGTAAGAAGTTATGACCTGCAGTCTCTCTGGGTCAGATATGAACCAAGTTTAGGTGGAGTTTATTTTCGTTATTCTGACTTTTTCCGTACTGCGTGCTAGCTAGCATGACGGAGTTTCTACACAGCTGGGTGGTGCTATGAAGTTAATGATGTTGAACCTTATTTTGTTCATAAGTTATTAGAGTTGCCAGCCGTCCCGTCTGGTATTCAGAGAAAATATTACTTATTTCTTATTGAGGTGAAAAGGAACAGTTTGTCCCGTAATTCAGCTACAATGAAAAAGGCACAAAGCTGGAGTTATTCTGTGTTTACGCTGCACAGCTGCCTCTTCTTCTCTCATTCTCCCCCCTCCCTCTCCCGTTTCTACTTCAATCATGAAACTGATCAATGATCAGCTGATCGGCTCTCTTGTTTGTTTATCGCCCACTTTGCGCCGAAAGAGGAAACCAGCGGATGTCGCGCTAAACAACAGCAGCACTTTTAAGCTTGATCAGCTGTTGTTAGAATTTATTTAATATTAATTTCTAGTATCAGCTGATGTTGGCTGGAGCCACAGCTGTAAAAAAAAGCTGCTGGTCATGATATGGTTTGGTTATCTGGTGAGAGGGAAACATGAAGATGAAACCAGGAGATGTCCTTACTGGATCATCAGAGCTGAGCAGGTGATGGAGAAACAGGTTTACCTTTTAGGTGACATGAATGAGTTGAAGGGAAGTTATGAACTGTTTCTGAGAGACAAATAACCCCAGGATCCTTTTTTAGGTAGCTGACAGCTGGTAACTGTGCAGGTGCGGATCTAGCAAAGTGTGGCTAAGGGGGCATGTAGGGCATTAACAGGGAATGGGGGGCACAAAGAAATACTTTTCTTTCTTATTCTCATTTAAAATGTCTAGCTTTTAAAAAATAATTATCTGAATCTTACAACAAACGATTGATAGATTGATGCATATATACCATCAAAACAGTGAACATCACTGTCACAACAGTGTTTGTTTTCATTCAAAGGCTTTATGATTTTTCCTATAATGGTGGGCCAGTTTCTAGTCAAAATGCCCGGGCCAATTTTCTGTCCCAGTCCAGCCCTGTATGCAGCTCATCTGCAGTCTGGTGTTACCTACATCTTCCTATTCAGAAGGCAGAATTTCTGAGTTCTGAGTACAATCGAAAGCACCACGACTGCAGTTTTTGTGTTGGATGTAAAAGGCGCACATGACTCTGTGACGTAGGCTAGAATCATGGCAGCAGTCAATGACGGTCCAGGCGTGGGATTTCTCTTGTGGAAATATGCAAGTTATCATATCCTTTCTATTGGTAGGTGGCACAGTGCACTTGTGGCAAGTAAGCAAGCTAGAAGACTGGCAAAGTTATGGAAGAAACACATTAACAAGAGAATTCTGAGTAAAACCAAAGTTACTTTCCCTAGTAACTAGTTACTTTGAAAGTAACGAGTAACTTGAAGTAACTGAGTTACTTTTGAGAGAAGTAACTAGTAATGTAACTAAGTTACTATTTTAAAGTAACTTACCCAACACTGGGAGCAACACAGCGACACGTTAACCCCGACTGCTGCAGTTCCTGTATGAACTGAGCAACTCTGGAAATCCAAGGAAAAGCTGAGTGTATTTTACTTAAAGCTCAGATGGACCTTGATGTACTAACATGCAGGCTGCATTCAGGACTTTGTCACACTGGTATATGAAGAGTGGTAACAAGACTTTGTAGTAATTTGTCTTACTATTGTCTTATTTGTTGTGATTTAGGGTCTGTGCGCACAAGCAGAGGTTTTTGTGTGTAACCTCGTTTTCAGAGCCTTGTCTAACATTTAATGGTCATGAAATATGTCAGACTTTTTCCTCTACTTAAACAGCTAAGAGCACTTGAACACCGTGGAGAGAAAGGTGTGCATTAAGGATTTTGAACTATGATGTTTAAGTGTTGTCACTGCTGAGGATTCGTGGACACAGATCCTTATTCACTACGCTGCTGTTTACAGTTTAACTTTTCATCAGAACAAGCACTTCTAATTGTACTTTGCTCCTCACTGACAAAACAAGTCCAGTAAATACACTTTTATCTTTAGGTTTGGGATCTGTCTTAATTTATTTTGTGTTGTAGTTATCATATGGGGAAAAGTCCTGTGGTTATCCACCTGTCCTGTTCGAATAAACCCAAAGTTCAGGAACATCTTCTTTAGATCTGTTCAGTTTTATTCATGTGGTACCACTTAAACAGTCAACAAATTTTGACTCAAGTATGTTATATTGTAAGGTAAAGAGCCCAAAGAGTTAATCTCAGACAAATGTGAATTACATTCACTTCATTAATGAAGTGAATGTAATTGTAATGCGATTCAGTAATCAAAGGTGTTTGGCTATAACTGACTACATGTGTATACTGTATCATAAGTGGACAGACATGGATGTAAACCACACCTTAACCATTTGGCTGAGGCAAAACTACCACAAGGCAGTGATTCTAACTAAAAGCTACTCTGGATATTATTAAATGTGAACATATCGTTAAATATGACATTTTTTGTTTGTCAGGTGTCCTGTTTGAAGAAAACACTTGGTAGCCACTTGAATGAATGTAAATAAACACATTTACATGAGGGCAACCTGATTTCAAGGAAATAAAAATGCTCAAATTTGAAAGCTTGTGAGTTATTTTGTTCATGTATCAGCTGCTTAGTAGTTTTATGACAAGATGGATGCTGTCATTATATTTTAGTATAGTTTTAGAGTTGAGGAGAATAAAAGAATATTTAACATTAATTGTACCAATGTTGTTGTGTATAAAGCACAAATTAATTTAAGTTTTAATTTATGAATTTTTGAGCACGTGGTGTACTAGGTTGTAATTGCATAGAAATGTACGTTTAAGGATATAAAGAACTATATTTAATGAGTTACAGTGAAAAGAAGTGCTTGGAAATAGTAATATAAACAGAAATTTCAATTTTTCTATTAATGGAAAATATCAGTTAATGATACAGAAAATATACTGTGAATAAACAGAATTTTCCGTTTTATAGCTGAAGGAAATGTCCTTAAATAGTATAGAGAGTATACTGTAAATCTACAGAATTTTCCATTTTATCATTTACAGAAAAGTCCGTCAAACTTCCGTAAAAAAACAGAAAATATACTGGCAGAAAATTACCAGGACATTTTCCGTTTTTTTACGGAATATTTTTTTACAGTGTGGTGTACAAAGTAATATTAAATAAATTCTAACAACAGCTTATCAAGCTTAAACGTGCTGCTGTTGTTTAGAATCAGAATCAGAATCGGAAAGGGGTTTATTGCCAAATGTTGAGCAGGTTTACAACATTAGGAAATTGCTGCGGTGCTTCAGTGCAAACATAGTGTCATAGATAGCACTTAAATAGACATGAAAAAATAAAAGTAGGAATAAGAATTAAAAGTGCTACGTAGAAAGATATGTGCATGAGATATACATGAGATATATACATGAGAATAAGAATTAAGAGTGCTACGTAGATAGATATATACATGAGTGCAGGTGGTGATCAGTGCCAAACATGGAATGATGCAGTGACACAGCGTAGGGTCATGTGTTAGTGGCGGGGACAGTCATACGGTTATTGTTCATGTGTCCAACAGCAGAGGGGAAGAAACTGTTCTTATGGCGAGAGGTTCTGGTGCGAATGGACCGGAGCCTCCTGCCTGAGGGTAGCAGGTCAAACAGACTGTGTCCAGGGTGAGAAGGGTCAGCTGAGATCCGAGCTGCACGCCGCAATGTCCTGGAGGTGTACAGGTCCTGCAAAGATGGGAGTCTGCAGCCAATCACCTTCTCAGCAGAGCGCACAACATGCTGCAGTCTCTGTTTGTCCCTGATAGTGGCTCCAGCGTACCACACGGTGATGGAGGAGGTGAGGATGGACTCGATGATTGCAGTGTAGAACTGCATCATCGTCCGTGTTGGCAGGTTGAATTTCTTCAGCTGCCTCAGGAAGTACATCCTCTGCTGGGCTTTCTTGATGACGGAGGTGATGGTGGGCTCCCACTTCAGGTCCTGGGTGATGGTGGTACCCAGGAAGCGGAATGAGTCCACAGATGTGATGGGGGTGTCAGTCAGGATACAGTAGATGAAAATATAATAAAATATAATAAAATAAAATAAAATAGGAAAATAGTAAAGAGCAAAATATTAGAGAGACGTGGTAAAAGAGAAAAGATAAGATTAGCCGCTGGTTTTCTCTTTCTGGTGCAAAGTGGGCCAAAAACAAAGAAGAGAGACAGACTCGTGACAGAAAAGCCGATCAGCTGATCATTAATCAGGTTCACGATTGAAGTAGCAGCAAGAAGAGGCACTCGCTCCATATATCGGTTGTTAAGCTTAACGCGGGAATGCTTTACAAACATTCAGAGATGAACTTCCACACTTGCTTTACTTCTCTCTGGGATAACTTCCTCGGAGATGAAATGCTGGTTTGGTAGTGAGGCTACAAATACACACAGCCGCTCTATCATGTGAGCACACTGCTCCGACTGCTACGGTTATGAGCCGAGTTACGCCATGTCGCAAGTTTTGTGAGGTGCTTTTTTGATATTTAATGGATCGGATTGCATTTTTAATTTCTCTCCAATATCCGATCCAGTAATTTACGTCAGTATCGGACCGATACCGATATGTAATATCGGATCGGTCCATCTCTATAAACAACACTACAAACATGAACAAACAACAAATTCAACCTAAAAAAAAAAAACCCAGAAAACAAAATCAGACCTTGAATCTGACACACTCCAGATTTCTGCATCCTCTTTATTTTCATCAAATATTCATTTGATGTTTTGATGGTAAAAATTGAAATTAGAAGCTCTCTAATATGTAACTTCACTAACTTTCAGTTGTGTTTGGCTATTTTTTAATTACAGTTCACTTACCTTTTTATATTTATTTATTATTCAATATATGAACAGTGTATGAGCATACTGTTATAGAGTTTGTTACCTTTAAATGTGACATGAATGAAGGAAAAGACACTGACTGGAAATACAAAATCAACAAGGATGGTCGAGAATTTCTTGCCTACAACTTCTACATGGACTACAGATTAGAAATTAATTCTACAAGTCAGGGTGGTGAATATCAGTGCTTTGGTCGCAGGAAGAGCTCACGTTATACAAAGATCAGTAATACTGTCTCTATAACTGTATTAGGTAAGTCCTCAGTGACCAATAATATGATTATTTGTGTTGAAAATCATCTGAATTATAAAATTCTGAATACATTTAATTAATGTTGTCATTGAAACTATTTTTTTCTGGTGCATTAAAACTTGAAACTTTAAGAAGAACTACTGTATTTTACTGGTTACTTTGCTCACAGTATACACAGTACAGCAATACCCACAGACTGTCATTTATTATTACTGCATTTGTGTATTTTAATGTATAACAAGAATAACTGTGGATTAAATTAATTTTAAATAAGGAGAAGAAGAAACATCAAAAGCTTCATAAAATCTAAGGTGATGATGTTTCTGTTATCTAAACCTGAAACTAGGCAGATCCCTCTGAACCCATCATTGTGTTTCCTTCAAGAGTGAACTGCAGTAGTTTATATTCAGTGTGACTTCTTCAGGCCTGAGATTGGACAAACATGTATACTGTGTTTATTTAGAGATCTACAACCTGAATTACTGCAGCTCTGTCACCATGTTGAGACAGAAAAATGGCAAAAAATTTGAAGCATCTTAAACTGCAGAAAAAAGAAAAAACTATAGTGATGAAATTTGTAGATTTTATTTTGTGGGACTTTAAATCACATGAAAAAATCTTTTAAAATGTAGGATTTGTTTTTATTTATTTTACCTTCATTATGGATCAGGTGTACATTTCCTTCGATTTTTTTTATAGCTCCAGTCATAATAGAAGATAAACCAATTAAACCCAGGGCCACACTCACAGCAAGAACTACAATCATACCAGTAGGGGGCAGTGTGACACTGACCTGCTCTGTGCAGAGCTCTGATGGATGGAAATATGAGTGGTTCAGACGAACCCAAACAACCTCTGAAGTTCAAATCAGAGATCAACAAAACAGAGATATCAGAGTATCTGAAGGAGGAATCTACAGCTGCAGAGGAACAAGAGGAAACCCAGTTTACTACACTGATAGAAGTGATGATGTCAACATTGAGAAAACCTGTGAGTTCAGTAATTTAGTTTGAAATATACATTCACTCATGATTATCAAACGTACAATGTTGAGTTTTCTGTGTTGATTTCATGTTTCTATTTGTATCTCAACTGTTAATATGTGTAAACAGTTTCCAATAAAGTTGTTGTAAAACAACAACCCAACTGGCCTCAGATATTCAGAGGTGAGACGATCACTCTGACATGTGAGGTGGAGGAAGGAGGTGAAACCACTGAGTGGGAGTATGAATGGAGAGGACCCAGGACACCCACACAGTGGACACACAATAATGATGTGACATTCAGAGTTTCTGAGTCCAGCAGTGGAGACTACATGTGTAAGAGTCGACGCAGAGATGACTCATATTCTTCAACAGAGTGGAGTGAAGCCTTCACATTGTCAGCATCAAGTAAGTCATGTTTGTTGTGTGATCTCCATTTGACAAATGTCATACTGGTCAGAACAGGATGAATTCAATGGTCTACAAAGCATGTTACATTGTTAGTCAGACAAAGAGCTGCAGCTGATAGTAGCCTCATTGTAGACAGTTTGTCACCACTTTGTGTCATGAACTTTCAGCTGGTATAGAGACGCCAATGCTGACCTGCTGCTCCATCACCTGAGGACAATAATGACAGAAATAAACAGTATAAAAATATTGTGTTCTTCAAACGTCCTCAAGAAACAACAACAAATCTACAATTTTTATAAAAATCATTTTGGCTTATGATCTCATCAAATACTGCTGTTTGTTACAATTGATTTAAAACACACACATGACTGGGTTTAATACAAAAAAGAAAAAAAGTTTTTACAATCTAAAGTTTTTGATATTATTTCTATTAAATTCATTGATTTGCTTGTTCGCCTCAAGTTCAGTTTATGAAAGCAAATCATACTCATTCCGCTTTATTTCAAATAACTAAACAACAGAAATGCTAGAACATTTTACTTAAAGCTGATATTTTAAGGTCTTATATTGTATTATGACTTTGTATGTAATTTTCATTCCTTTAAACTAAATTTCTTTCTGTGAATCAGCTGTTTTTCAAGGCAAGGCAAGGCAAGTTTATTTGTATAGCACAATTCAACAACAAGGTGATTCAAAGTGCTTTACAGAGACATTAGAAACAAAAACAAATAAAAAGCATGATTTAAAATTGATTAAAACAATCAAACAAACAAACAAACTAATTAACAAACAAACAAACAAACAAAACAGTATATAAATTCAAAACAGATCAAATCAGAACAGTAGATAAAATCAGTAGTTAAAATGTTAGTTTTGAAATTTAAGCATAAAAGTGTGGATTTGGTGCTTTATTCAAATGCAGCTGAGAACAGGTGAGTCTTCAACCTGGATTTAAATAAACTGAGTGTTTCAGCTGATCTGAGGCTTTCTGGGAGTTTGTTCCAGATATATGGAGCATAAAAGCTGAATGCAGCTTCTCCGTGTCTGGTTCTGACTCTGGGAACTGATAAAAGACCGGATCCAGATGACCTGAGGGATCTGGATGGTTCATACTGGGTCAGGAGGTCACTGATGTATTTTGGTCCTAAACCATTCAGAGCTTTATAAACCAGCATCAGAACTTTAAAGTCTATCCTCTGACGGACAGGCAGCCAGTGTAAAGACCTCAGAGCTGGACTGATGTGGTCCACTTTTTTGGTCTTAGTGAGGACTCGAGCAGCAGAGTTCTGAATGAGCTGTAGTTGTCTGATTTTTTTTTTTACTCAGTTTAACTAAAAAAAAAAACTCAGGTAAACAGTGGAAGCCCAGATGTCCCGGTTTTACAGCTGGTCTCAGATCAACTAACAGTTAATAGTTCACCTGTTTCTGCATTTAGGAGTACAGTTTGGTGGCAGAACATAAAAACAGTCTCACCTGATTCTTGATTCACTCTGATAAAGTTTTCATCATGTTATATACATCCAGTGTTAGCTCCTGGCTCTCTAGCTGGCTAACAGTTAGCTGAGATACCTGTGCTGTCCTCATGTGTGCTGCTGCCAGTTGTTGATTCTCATCAAATTTGTTTTACAGACACTTTTTTGTTCTTGTGCTGTTGGTGCCTGTTTGTAACAAGTGTGATGATCACACTGAGATCAGGGACCGACCTACCTGAGAAACCTGAGATCTATTATTGAACTCCATCCATCTTCTTAACCCATTATATGTATTATATGTGAGCTAATTAGCACTTACTGAATTCAAAATATTGGAAATTGCATATTGATAGAATTTTTCTTTATTTCTACAAAATCTTCATTTGTTATATAACAAAGTTCTTCATGAAGCAAGTGACAATCTGATGAATTTTTTCCTGTAACTTCAACAGCAAGTAAACCCAGAGCCACACTGAGAGCACAAAGATCAATCATACCAGCAGGGGGCAGTGTGACACTGAGCTGCTCTGTGGAGGGCTCTGCTAGCTGGAAGTTTGACTGGTTCAGACGTGATTCAGTCTCTTCTAAAGCTCAGCTCATGAGAGGAAATGAAGCAAACAGAGGTATTAGTGTCTCACAAGGAGGTCTGTACCACTGCAGAGGAGGGAGAGGAGATCCAGTTTACTACACAGAGGACAGTGCTGCAGTTACAATTCAGAAACAAGGTGAGGGTGAAATTTTGTTGTGAGATAAAACACAAATTCATGATGATATTAAAGTAAGTATATTTTTTTAAATTTTGTTCCCTGTTGATTATTTTCAGTGTAATTTGTTTTTATTTGTTTGTTGAACAGTTCTGGCTGCTGTGAATCTGCAGCACAGCTGGTCTCAGATATTCACTGGTGAGACAATCACTGTCAGATGTGAGATTCAGGGAGGTGAAGGAAAGGTGTGGAAATATGAATGGACAGCACCCAACAAAAAAAGGCCTCCAACATCCAGTGAATACAGGATCAGCAGAGTTTCAGTGTCCCACAGTGGAGACTACAGATGTCGGGGTAGCAGTGACTATCTCTTAACAGGATGGAGTGATGCCTTCAGACTGACAGTTTCATGTGAGTTGGACCATGATTCATGCTGACATTTCATGTTTTCATGTTTACATCTGTCTTAACAGGAAAACTCCAACAATGATCCAGCTGTCTGCAGGCAGCTCAGGACAACAGTTTTTCTCACTGTACAAACAGAAAGGAGAGACACCATGGAGGCTCTTAAAATATCAGCAATGTAAAGAGGAATGTACAGAGATGACAGTTTGATAAGAGGATGATAAATCAGTGAAATCTTTAGTTTGTTAAACAGTCTAATGTGTCACATGCAGGGAAACTAATTAATTTTTGTGTTTGTAGATAAATTACTCTGTGAATGTTTAAAGTGTGATTAGTGCTGTAAGAAATGTATTCTTTATGATGATTTAATTTTTTTTAATGGTTTTGTTTCTTCAACAGCAAGTAAACCCAGAGCCACACTGACAGCACAAAGTTCAGTCATACCAGCAGGGGGCAGTGTGACACTGAGCTGCTCTGTGGAGGGCTCTGCTGGCTGGAAGTTTGACTGGTTCAGACGTGATTCAGTCTCTTCTAAAGCTCAGCTCATGAGAGGAAATGAAGCAAACAGAGTTATTAGTGTCTCACAAGGAGGTCTGTACCACTGCAGAGGAGGGAGAGGAGATCCAGTTTACTACACAGAGGACAGCAGTGATGTCACAGTTGTGGAGACTTGTGAGTTTTAAACTTTCTGTTATTTAAGTTTCTCATGTGTTTCATACAAATGTAGAAATAAACATTGTGGCATCAACTCCAGAAAAGACTAGAAAAACTGCATATTTTTAGGTCATTATCAGCTGTTAGTCTTTAAATTGTGTTTAATATTTGTGTTAAATATTTTTGGCCTCTCTTTCTAAATGCTTCTTCACCTTAAACTGACTTTAAGTGGACATGAAAGACTACATGTATTAAGCCACAGAGCCCTAAAAACAAACAAACAAACAAAAATAAAGGTTAATCCTGAACATGTTGTTATCCGAGGTCATCACCAAGCTAACAGCTCAGCTAACATCAGGTCAGATCAGGGTCGGTAACCTGCGGCTCTTCCGCCCCTCAGCTGTGGCTCCCGCAAACTTTGGGTGAAACAATTAAAAATAAAAGTCCCAAACTTCCTTTAAGAAGGTGGCCTGATGGGTAATGTATTCCGTGTATTCCGTGCCACAGGTTTAATGTTGTGGTGAAGACAGGGACCGCCTCTCTCTGCGGTGTGTGCGAAGCAGCGAGTGAGAGTAACATCTGCAGGAGGAAGTTTACAGAGTGAGAAAAAGAAAAGTGTGTTTATAGCAGCAGCTACTGCAGCCAGAGAGAGTCTGACAGGCCCAGCTGTGAGCCACATGTTAGTATCCAGCTGTTCACTGTGTTCACCGCCTCCAGAGGAAGAAAGTGTGCTGCTGTAACCTTCCCTCGCCTCTCTCCATCTCTGCACTTTGCCATAAGTTGACCCAGAGCAGAAAGCTAGTTAGCAGCTACGAGCCAAACTCAGAACACTGAGCATCAGCCAGAGGTCTCCGTGGGTCAGAGCCGTGGATCTGGAGATAAACCTGCCGTTCTGACACTCATGTCAACATGACAAAGTCTGCTTTCCATAAGGAGACAAATTTGTGTTGAAAGTGTTACAAATGTGCACAATATTATCAACAAGCAATGATTTGTACACATTTGTTTCACACTGGGACTTGAAAGCAGCTCACATTTGTGGATCTGTGTGAAGCTGGCAGTTAAATTAGACTCAAAACCCCACGTGGGCACGAGACGTGATCTGTGCGTGTCAGGTGATTCGTCCACATGTATTTAACGTGTTGTGAGCTGTGTATTATCACCAGATCTGCTGTTATTGTGCAATAAATATCTTTATGTTTTCGACCCTGAGCTGATGTATTTTATACTCAGGGCTGCCCGTGGCTGCATGAAAACAACAGAAGATGATCGCTCATTGAAATGGACTGAAGACATAATTATATACAAATAGTTTTCATGATTATTCTTCTTATTTTACAATTATTGGACCACAGCTACATTTTATTTACTTATTCTGAACTCAAACAGACCTGCAGAATGATGCTTTATTTAAAGTAGGCCTGCACAGGCCTGTGCTGTTTTTCTCCTCTTTAAAGTTTTTGTTAAAAAGTTCTTAAAAGGTAAAAAAGCTCTTCTTATTATTAAGACATCTTGTATTGTATTAAGTATATTTATTATCATCTCTGAATTATGGACGATGAATTTTAAAGAAAGAAATCTGAAAAACAATCCAGACGTTAAAATTTGTGCCTCAATGATCAGCAGTTACTCAGGTTTGTGTCGACACATTTGTACAATAGTTTGTGTGAACTGGAGACCTGAAAAGTTGCACACAAATCACTGCACACATCTGTAAATCTTACTTTCTGCTTGTGAATCATATTATACACAGTTGTACCACTTTCAAGGTAAATTTGTTGCCATAAAAACAAGGATATACTGTCCACCTTCACTCCCTGTCTCTGTAGCTGTAAGTGGTTCTTCAAAGGGAAAATGCAGCTGTTAGCTGTAATGTTAGGATTTGTAGATCACTTTATAAATGTGGAGTGTGTGGAGAACAAGCTGTGTGAGTCAGATACACCAGTGGGCCACCACACACGTGTACCACACGGTAAATAAATGTAAACACTGATTTTTAAATCCAACTTCATTTACAGTCAAAGTGTCACCAGGATGCAGTAAATCTTTCTCCTCTGAACAACAGCAAAAAGAAAATCAGGCTTCAAAATGACTTCATGTTTCTATTTGTGTCTAACTGGATAATTTTCTGTGAACAGTTCCCAGTAAGCCCACTGTGACCCTGCAGCCATCCTGGCCTCAGATATACAGCGGTGAGACAGTCACTGTCAGATGTGAGATTCAGGGAGGTGAAGGAGCTCAGTGGACGTATGAATGGAGAGCAGCCAAGTTAAACACACCTCCAACATCCAATGAATACAGAATCATCAGAGCTACTGAGTCTGACAGTGGAGGATACAGCTGCCGGGGCAGGAGGGACTATTTCTTCTCAGGGTGGAGTGATATCATCACACTGACTGTATCATGTAAGATCTTTCATCCAGATTATTTCAAATTACTTATTGTGTTAATCTAACCTTTAATTGGGAAAATGAGTCATCTGCCTATTAAATAAAATCACAAATCAGATGTTAATTTATTAATTTTTTATTCTAGTAACTTTCAAACATGATAACAGACAGTTTGTGTTTATATTACAAAACTGATCATTTAACCATTTGTGGACAGGCTGCAGTCTTCAGTGTCCATGAACAGCATCAACATGCTGGTTCAGACGTTTCTTCTCAGGGTCGAAATTATTTATTTTCTTCTTGTATAAAAATATTTTTAATGTTAGTTTTAATCCAAAATTAATGGTTAAAAACATGTAACACATATAAACATTATAGAAAAAGCAAGTGAATGTTTCAGTTCAACAAGCGCTCCAGTCAGACATTAAACTTCAGTAACACTGTGCAGTTATGAAACTTTAATCTGAGTCAAACTGATTTAATCAGCATTAAATAAATCAATGAAATAAACATCACCCCACAGATACAACCCCAGTGAATTATGTCCAGTGTTCACTCAGTGTGGGTGTTAAACTGTGTGACTGGAGTCGTGCTTTGTGGCATCGAGAGCTCAAAACACTCCGTCAGCAACAAACTGACCATGGATTAAAAAAGTACACTTGGTGAGAGACAAACAGGGTATTTTAAAACTTTACTTATACTCGATAGCACTATAATTACTGCTTGTGAATTGAAATGCATTCTGGGATACCTGGCTGCCTCACGTCCACAGTACCACCAGTTCATCGCAGTCAATTTTCTAGTATCGATCTGTGCTGACTTACTCTACATGGTAACCAATCAGATGTTAGACGAGCTGCAGTGGCAGCGTTAAACAAGACCCTCCACAGGTTGATCACATTTTGGCAAGTTTGGTCTCATGAGGAACACAAACTCCATCTTTAGCTGAATTAAACTCAAAGGACTCCTGTGTGGTTTTATTTTATTGGAGACTTCATTGGAGTCTGTCAGCCTCTCTGATTGTTGAGTTTTCCTCTGTAAATAAGGTGTTTACATTATTCAAAATTACATCATAGAAAACTACATGAACTTGATGTTGGAACCATGTCAGCGATGGTCACGGTGCTCGAACAATAACAGACACCATTCAGTGTAGTGTGACTTTAGACTATTATTAAAGGGAAAAGTAGAGAGGACACAAACAAACTGACCATGGATTAAACATGGATAAAGTACTTTGTATTTGTGACATTTGTCTTTGAATAGATGAAGAATAAATCAGAGGGAATCTGTAGTGTAGTTGTGCATGAAGACAGTCTAATGTGTCACATGCAGGTAAATGTTTTCTGTTTGGTGCTAGAAGCTTAATGACTGAGTGAATGTGTAAAGTTTGATCATTACTATTAAGCACTTACTGAAAAAACAACAAATTGCATATTTCTAAAATGATTCTTGAATTTTTTTACTTTCTCTTTAAAATCTTTATTTATTGTAACAAAGTTTTTCCTGAAGCAACTGACAGTCTGATGTTTGTCTTTCCTGTAACATCAACAGCAAGTAAACCCAGAGCCACACTGACAGCACAAAGTTCAGTCATGCCAGCAGGGGGCAGTGTGACACTGAGCTGCTCTGTGGAGGGCTCTGCTGGCTGGAAGTTTGACTGGTTCAGACGTGATTCAGTCTCTTCTAAAGCTCAGCTCATGAGAGGAAATGAAGCAAACAGAGTTATTAGTGTCTCACAAGGAGGTCTGTACCACTGCAGAGGAGGGAGAGGAGATCCAGTTTACTACACAGAGGACAGCAGTGACGTCACAGTTAAAGAAACTCGTGAGTTTAAGCACCCCATTTAGAGTAAAAAAAATGAAGTCTAAAGTTTAAAAACCACATTATGAGATAGTTCATCCTCATCGCAGGTTTTTAATGCAAAATAATTATTTTTAAAATAAAATACTCAAAAATCCCTGTTACTGAAAACAAATGATCTCATGGTCCTGGGCCGTGTTGGCCCAGTATTCTTAGTTCTCTTGTATTTTTGTATTCAGTTCCCTGTTTAGGTTCTGTTTCCTGAGTTGCCCTGTTATGTTGTTCCCTGTGTGCTTTCCCTTTGTGAATCTCACCCCCTGTGTGCCCCTCTATGTATTCATGAGCCCTTGTCCCCTTTCGTGTTTTATTCCATGTTTTCCCCAGCCTGTTATGTCTGTGTTCTCCCCGTGCTCTCTCCTCCTGTCTGAACCTCTGTGTACTTCCTGTTTGACTCTGCCCGTCTCCCGTCAGTGTTATGTTCACCCCGCCCTGTCTCGTTATGGTTATCTGTGTCAGCTGTGTTCCCCGTGTGTTCCCACTTTCCTCGTTAACCCTCTGTGTATTTCTGTCTGCGTCTCCCTCTGTTCGGCGTCGCGTTCTCCCTCATGTTGTGTGTTATTCTCCCCGTGGTTCCTGGTACATCTCATGTTTAGTTTTTCCAGTTTAGTTCAGTACTGTTTTGTGTTTCACCTTTAAGCCAGCATCAAAACCGTGATCTTTAAGTTTATCCCCGTGTCTGTGAGTCTACATCTTGGGTCCTTCTCCTGCCTGCCACACAACGAACCATGACAAATGAAGTGTCCTGCAGAGTAATCAGTGATGATAATGATGTCTAACGTTATTGATCTGAACAGGAAATTTTATATAACTCTCAAGGCTGCAACAGCAGTGGTGTGGAAGGTGAGAGAAAGGGCTGAAGAGCAGGCACTGACTAATGACTTATTGGGAGAGAGCTGTATTTACAGTCGTGAGATACAAACAGAAGCAGTGCAGGGACAAAAGAAATACCTAAACTGGGAAAACTAAAAATCATACAAAGGAACAAAAAACCTGGGACAAACCCAGTACATGACACATAAAGACCTGAGATATGGAACATGGAGCCTGGAATGCAGAAGGACAGGGGGGATAACAGGCACACAAACCAGCAAGAAACAGGACAACACTGATCTTAAATACACAGGCAGTAATGAGGGAGTGAGAAACAGGAAGGAAGCACAGCTGGGTATAATTAGAGATGAAGCAAGAGGAAAGCAAAACTAGACACACTGCACACAGGATGGGCTATCAAAAATGTTTTTTTAAAAAAATAAATAAATAAATAAATAAAAAGGAAGCATGACATTCATAAAGATGCAGAATAGACACTGAGACATGAAACACAGGGAAGACGTAGAGACAGAGAAACAAGACAAGCATTTGACACATGGAGACAAAAAGGAAAACAAGGATACAGAACAAAACCTTCACTAGAGACATGACAGCAAGAACACAGCGAAAGGCACAGAACAGAACAGGAAACCAGAAAATATCAACACAGAAACCCCCAGAAAACAATAATTCAAAGAATATAACTTAAACCAAAACACAAACAGTGGGTCACCAGAGCCAGGACTGTGACAACAGCACATTCATTTCAGGTTGCCAAATCTGCTTTCTTTAGGATTTAAAATGTAATATAGTTTAAGCTTTGACGTTGACATGTTTTTATAGAAGTCATTTTGCTTTGACATTTCCAATCAGCTCACAGAGAAACCAACACACACACAGTCAACTACAGCTTATCAAAATGTCAAAGTACTCGAGCACTACGGCTGCAACTGTTCATCGAGTAATTCTCATAAAACGATTATAAAAAAATCTTTCCCCTTTTTTTTTGCTTTGATGCTTCGTTTAACAAACAGCTCTGTAGAGTTCAGTCGTCACCATGTGAACTCGAGTGTTTCACCCACATTTGTATCTATAAATAGACCTGCAATAGAAACATATTAAGAAGCACGCCTGTGGATAAAAAGTATGACAACACTGAACGCATGCAGCCCCCAGTTTTCCTACAAAAACACTCATAAAAAACAGCAGCAGTGATGATGATGCTGACACAGTTTAACATGCAGTCAGTCTGCACACATGTAGCAAAGAGGTGGAGCTGTTACAGAGACGGTGAGCTCAAGCTGAGTGAAAGAAAATCTGTTTCTAGTGTGTAAAACAGGAGCGCTGTTCCTGTCTTCACCATTAAAACCTTTCCTGGGAAAAAGCTCAGAAGTCCTTCATCACCTGATCAATGAACTCTGACTTGAGGAAAAGTGAACTTTTTAGCTGCTCCATCCACGGCTGTTTGTTTTACACAGGAAAAAAATTCTGCATTAAAGATGCAGAAGTCACATTAAAATATGCAGATGAACTGTTAACTTGCCCGGTGTCATGTTTAAATCAGGCAGCTCACAGAAGGCTCACAGCAGCTCTCCAACATTTTATACCAGTGATAACTGCAGCAAGAAGGGAGGAGTCTAAAGGGGGGCGTGGGGTGTACCATGACCATATTTATTCCAAGGCTTTCATTACATTATTTTTCCAATTTAAAATAAAGTAATGCAAAATATTAATACAAATGCTTTAATATTTACAATTATAAATATAAAGGTTTTTTGCAGTAAAACTCAGACACTGACCTGGGGCTGTTAGGTTGGAAACTGAATTATTATTAACATCTGCATCAGCAGAACCTCGTTTACATCAATGCAAGAATTTGCCTGAAAGGACAGAGTAAACCTCATTACGCTGACTTTTTATCATTGCAACCAACACGTAGTCTGCACACTGAAATTAATTCTAACACTAATCATTCAAATAATTATGATAATAAGCTGCTGCTGGAAACAGTGATGTCTTTGTTTTTCTCAGTTCGTAACAGGATCACAGTGAAACTGCAGCACAGCTGGTCTCAGATATTCACTGGTGACACAATCACTGTCAGATGTGAGATTCAGGGAGGTGAAGGAAAGGTGTGGAAATATGAATGGACAGCACCCAACACAAACAGCCCTCCAACATCCAGTGAATACAGGATCAGCAGAGTTTCAGTGTCCCACAGTGGAGACTACAGATGTCGGGGTAGCAGTGACTATCTCTTAACAGGATGGAGTGATGCCTTCAGACTGACAGTTTCATGTGAGTTGGACCATGATTCATGCTGACATTTCATGTTTTCATGTTTACATCTGTCTTAACAGGAAAACTCCAACAATGATCCAGCTGTCTGCAGGCAGCTCAGGACAACAGTTTTTCTCACTGTACAAACAGAAAGGAGAGACACCATGGAGGCTCTTAAAATATCAGCAATGTAAAGAGGAATGTACAGAGATGACAGTTTGATAAGAGGATGATAAATCAGTGAAATCTTTAGTTTGTTAAACAGTCTAATGTGTCACATGCAGGGAAACTAATTAATTTTTGTGTTTGTAGATAAATTACTCTGTGAATGTTTAAAGTGTGATTAGTGCTGTAAGAAATGTATTCTTTATGATGATTTAATTTTTTTTAATGGTTTTGTTTCTTCAACAGCAAGTAAACCCAGAGCCACACTGACAGCACAAAGTTCAGTCATACCAGCAGGGGGCAGTGTGACACTGAGCTGCTCTGTGGAGGGCTCTGCTGGCTGGAAGTTTGACTGGTTCAGACGTGATTCAGTCTCTTCTAAAGCTCAGCTCATGAGAGGAAATGAAGCAAACAGAGTTATTAGTGTCTCACAAGGAGGTCTGTACCACTGCAGAGGAGGGAGAGGAGATCCAGTTTACTACACAGAGGACAGCAGTGACGTCACAGTTGTGGAGACTTGTGAGTTTTAAACTTTCTGTTATTTAAGTTTCTCATGTGTTTCATACAAATGTAGAAATAAACATTGTGGCATCAACTCCAGAAAAGACTAGAAAAACTGCATATTTTTAGGTCATTATCAGCTGTTAGTCTTTAAATTGTGTTTAATATTTGTGTTAAATATTTTTGGCCTCTCTTTCTAAATGCTTCTTCACCTTAAACTGACTTTAAGTGGACATGAAAGACTACATGTATTAAGCCACAGAGCCCTAAAAACAAACAAACAAACAAAAATAAAGGTTAATCCTGAACATGTTGTTATCCGAGGTCATCACCAAGCTAACAGCTCAGCTAACATCAGGTCAGATCAGGGTCGGTAACCTGCGGCTCTTCCGCCCCTCAGCTGTGGCTCCCGCAAACTTTGGGTGAAACAATTAAAAATAAAAGTCCCAAACTTCCTTTAAGAAGGTGGCCTGATGGGTAATGTATTCCGTGTATTCCGTGCCACAGGTTTAATGTTGTGGTGAAGACAGGGACCGCCTCTCTCTGCGGTGTGTGCGAAGCAGCGAGTGAGAGTAACATCTGCAGGAGGAAGTTTACAGAGTGAGAAAAAGAAAAGTGTGTTTATAGCAGCAGCTACTGCAGCCAGAGAGAGTCTGACAGGCCCAGCTGTGAGCCACATGTTAGTATCCAGCTGTTCACTGTGTTCACCGCCTCCAGAGGAAGAAAGTGTGCTGCTGTAACCTTCCCTCGCCTCTCTCCATCTCTGCACTTTGCCATAAGTTGACCCAGAGCAGAAAGCTAGTTAGCAGCTACGAGCCAAACTCAGAACACTGAGCATCAGCCAGAGGTCTCCGTGGGTCAGAGCCGTGGATCTGGAGATAAACCTGCCGTTCTGACACTCATGTCAACATGATAAAGTCTGCTTTCCATAAGGAGACAAATTTGTGTTGAAAGTGTTACAAATGTGCACAATATTATCAACAAGCAATGATTTGTACACATTTGTTTCACACTGGGACTTGAAAGCAGCTCACATTTGTGGATCTGTGTGAAGCTGGCAGTTAAATTAGACTCAAAACCCCACGTGGGCACGAGACGTGATCTGTGCGTGTCAGGTGATTCGTCCACATGTATTTAACGTGTTGTGAGCTGTGTATTATCATCAGATCTGCTGTTATTGTGCAATAAATATCTTTATGTTTTCGACCCTGAGCTGATGTATTTTATACTCAGGGCTGCCCGTGGCTGCGTGAAAACAACAGAAGATGATCGCTCATTGAAACGGACTGAAGACATAATTATATACAAATAGTTTTCATGATTATTCTTCTTATTTTACAATTATTGGACCACAGCTACATTTTATTTACTTATTCTGAACTCAAACAGACCTGCAGAATGATGCTTTATTTAAAGTAGGCCTGCACAGGCCTGTGCTGTTTTTCTCCTCTTTAAAGTTTTTGTTAAAAAGTTCTTAAAAGGTAAAAAAGCTCTTCTTATTATTAAGACATCTTGTATTGTATTAAGTATATTTATTATCATCTCTGAATTATGGACGATGAATTTTAAAGAAAGAAATCTGAAAAACAATCCAGACGTTAAAATTTGTCCCTCAATGATCAGCAGTTACTCAGGTTTGTGTCGACACATTTGTACAATAGTTTGTGTGAACTGGAGACCTGAAAAGTTGCACACAAATCACTGCACACATCTGTAAATCTTACTTTCTGCTTGTGAATCATATTATACACAGTTGTACCACTTTCAAGGTAAATTTGTTGCCATAAAAACAAGGATATACTGTCCACCTTCACTCCCTGTCTCTGTAGCTGTAAGTGGTTCTTCAAAGGGAAAATGCAGCTGTTAGCTGTAATGTTAGGATTTGTAGATCACTTTATAAATGTGGAGTGTGTGGAGAACAAGCTGTGTGAGTCAGATACACCAGTGGGCCACCACACACGTGTACCACACGGTAAATAAATGTAAACACTGATTTTTAAATCCAACTTCATTTACAGTCAAAGTGTCACCAGGATGCAGTAAATCTTTCTCCTCTGAACAACAGCAAAAAGAAAATCAGGCTTCAAAATGACTTCATGTTTCTATTTGTGTCTAACTGGATAATTTTCTGTGAACAGTTCCCAGTAAGCCCACTGTGACCCTGCAGCCATCCTGGCCTCAGATATACAGCGGTGAGACAGTCACTGTCAGATGTGAGATTCAGGGAGGTGAAGGAGCTCAGTGGACGTATGAATGGAGAGCAGCCAAGTTAAACACACCTCCAACATCCAATGAATACAGAATCATCAGAGCTACTGAGTCTGACAGTGGAGGATACAGCTGCCGGGGCAGGAGGGACTATTTCTTCTCAGGGTGGAGTGATATCATCACACTGACTGTATCATGTAAGATCTTTCATCCAGATTATTTCAAATTACTTATTGTGTTAATCTAACCTTTAATTGGGAAAATGAGTCATCTGCCTATTAAATAAAATCACAAATCAGATGTTAATTTATTAATTTTTTATTCTAGTAACTTTCAAACATGATAACAGACAGTTTGTGTTTATATTACAAAACTGATCATTTAACCATTTGTGGACAGGCTGCAGTCTTCAGTGTCCATGAACAGCATCAACATGCTGGTTCAGACGTTTCTTCTCAGGGTCGAAATTATTTATTTTCTTCTTGTATAAAAATATTTTTAATGTTAGTTTTAATCCAAAATTAATGGTTAAAAACATGTAACACATATAAACATTATAGAAAAAGCAAGTGAATGTTTCAGTTCAACAAGCGCTCCAGTCAGACATTAAACTTCAGTAACACTGTGCAGTTATGAAACTTTAATCTGAGTCAAACTGATTTAATCAGCATTAAATAAATCAATGAAATAAACATCACCCCACAGATACAACCCCAGTGAATTATGTCCAGTGTTCACTCAGTGTGGGTGTTAAACTGTGTGACTGGAGTCGTGCTTTGTGGCATCGAGAGCTCAAAACACTCCGTCAGCAACAAACTGACCATGGATTAAAAAAGTACACTTGGTGAGAGACAAACAGGGTATTTTAAAACTTTACTTATACTCGATAGCACTATAATTACTGCTTGTGAATTGAAATGCATTCTGGGATACCTGGCTGCCTCACGTCCACAGTACCACCAGTTCATCGCAGTCAATTTTCTAGTATCGATCTGTGCTGACTTACTCTACATGGTAACCAATCAGATGTTAGACAAGCTGCAGTGGCAGCGTTAAACAAGACCCTCCACAGGTTGATCACATTTTGGCAAGTTTGGTCTCATGAGGAACACAAACTCCATCTTTAGCTGAATTAAACTCAAAGGACTCCTGTGTGGTTTTATTTTATTGGAGACTTCATTGGAGTCTGTCAGCCTCTCTGATTGTTGAGTTTTCCTCTGTAAATAAGGTGTTTACATTATTCAAAATTACATCATAGAAAACTACATGAACTTGATGTTGGAACCATGTCAGCGATGGTCACGGTGCTCGAACAATAACAGACACCATTCAGTGTAGTGTGACTTTAGACTATTATTAAAGGGAAAAGTAGAGAGGACACAAACAAACTGACCATGGATTAAACATGGATAAAGTACTTTGTATTTGTGACATTTGTCTTTGAATAGATGAAGAATAAATCAGAGGGAATCTGTAGTGTAGTTGTGCATGAAGACAGTCTAATGTGTCACATGCAGGTAAATGTTTTCTGTTTGGTGCTAGAAGCTTAATGACTGAGTGAATGTGTAAAGTTTGATCATTACTATTAAGCACTTACTGAAAAAACAACAAATTGCATATTTCTAAAATGATTCTTGAATTTTTTTACTTTCTCTTTAAAATCTTTATTTATTGTAACAAAGTTTTTCCTGAAGCAACTGACAGTCTGATGTTTGTCTTTCCTGTAACATCAACAGCAAGTAAACCCAGAGCCACACTGACAGCACAAAGTTCAGTCATGCCAGCAGGGGGCAGTGTGACACTGAGCTGCTCTGTGGAGGGCTCTGCTGGCTGGAAGTTTGACTGGTTCAGACGTGATTCAGTCTCTTCTAAAGCTCAGCTCATGAGAGGAAATGAAGCAAACAGAGTTATTAGTGTCTCACAAGGAGGTCTGTACCACTGCAGAGGAGGGAGAGGAGATCCAGTTTACTACACAGAGGACAGCAGTGACGTCACAGTTAAAGAAACTCGTGAGTTTAAGCACCCCATTTAGAGTAAAAAAAATGAAGTCTAAAGTTTAAAAACCACATTATGAGATAGTTCATCCTCATCGCAGGTTTTTAATGCAAAATAATTATTTTTAAAATAAAATACTCAGAAATCCCTGTTACTGAAAACAAATGATCTCATGGTCCTGGGCCGTGTTGGCCCAGTATTCTTAGTTCTCTTGTATTTTTGTATTCAGTTCCCTGTTTAGGTTCTGTTTCCTGAGTTGCCCTGTTATGTTGTTCCCTGTGTGCTTTCCCTTTGTGAATCTCACCCCCTGTGTGCCCCTCTATGTATTCATGAGCCCTTGTCCCCTTTCGTGTTTTATTCCATGTTTTCCCCAGCCTGTTATGTCTGTGTTCTCCCCGTGCTCTCTCCTCCTGTCTGAACCTCTGTGTACTTCCTGTTTGACTCTGCCCGTCTCCCGTCAGTGTTATGTTCACCCCGCCCTGTCTCGTTATGGTTATCTGTGTCAGCTGTGTTCCCCGTGTGTTCCCACTTTCCTCGTTAACCCTCTGTGTATTTCTGTCTGCGTCTCCCTCTGTTCGGCGTCGCGTTCTCCCTCATGTTGTGTGTTATTCTCCCCGTGGTTCCTGGTACATCTCATGTTTAGTTTTTCCAGTTTAGTTCAGTACTGTTTTGTGTTTCACCTTTAAGCCAGCATCAAAACCGTGATCTTTAAGTTTATCCCCGTGTCTGTGAGTCTGCATCTTGGGTCCTTCTCCTGCCTGCCACACAACGAACCATGACAAATGAAGTGTCCTGCAGAGTAATCAGTGATGATAATGATGTCTAACGTTATTGATCTGAACAGGAAATTTTATATAACTCTCAAGGCTGCAACAGCAGTGGTGTGGAAGGTGAGAGAAAGGGCTGAAGAGCAGGCACTGACTAATGACTTATTGGGAGAGAGCTGTATTTACAGTCGTGAGATACAAACAGAAGCAGTGCAGGGACAAAAGAAATACCTAAACTGGGAAAACTAAAAATCATACAAAGGAACAAAAAACCTGGGACAAACCCAGTACATGACACATAAAGACCTGAGATATGGAACATGGAGCCTGGAATGCAGAAGGACAGGGGGGATAACAGGCACACAAACCAGCAAGAAACAGGACAACACTGATCTTAAATACACAGGCAGTAATGAGGGAGTGAGAAACAGGAAGGAAGCACAGCTGGGTATAATTAGAGATGAAGCAAGAGGAAAGCAAAACTAGACACACTGCACACAGGATGGGCTATCAAAAATGTTTTTTTAAAAAAATAAATAAATAAATAAATAAAAAGGAAGCATGACATTCATAAAGATGCAGAATAGACACTGAGACATGAAACACAGGGAAGACGTAGAGACAGAGAAACAAGACAAGCATTTGACACATGGAGACAAAAAGGAAAACAAGGATACAGAACAAAACCTTCACTAGAGACATGACAGCAAGAACACAGCGAAAGGCACAGAACAGAACAGGAAACCAGAAAATATCAACACAGAAACCCCCAGAAAACAATAATTCAAAGAATATAACTTAAACCAAAACACAAACAGTGGGTCACCAGAGCCAGGACTGTGACAACAGCACATTCATTTCAGGTTGCCAAATCTGCTTTCTTTAGGATTTAAAATGTAATATAGTTTAAGCTTTGACGTTGACATGTTTTTATAGAAGTCATTTTGCTTTGACATTTCCAATCAGCTCACAGAGAAACCAACACACACACAGTCAACTACAGCTTATCAAAATGTCAAAGTACTCGAGCACTACGGCTGCAACTGTTCATCGAGTAATTCTCATAAAACGATTATAAAAAAATCTTTCCCCTTTTTTTTTGCTTTGATGCTTCGTTTAACAAACAGCTCTGTAGAGTTCAGTCGTCACCATGTGAACTCGAGTGTTTCACCCACATTTGCATCTATAAATAGACCTGCAATAGAAACATATTAAGAAGCACGCCTGTGGATAAAAAGTATGACAACACTGAACGCATGCAGCCCCCAGTTTTCCTACAAAAACACTCATAAAAAACAGCAGCAGTGATGATGATGCTGACACAGTTTAACATGCAGTCAGTCTGCACACATGTAGCAAAGAGGTGGAGCTGTTACAGAGACGGTGAGCTCAAGCTGAGTGAAAGAAAATCTGTTTCTAGTGTGTAAAACAGGAGCGCTGTTCCTGTCTTCACCATTAAAACCTTTCCTGGGAAAAAGCTCAGAAGTCCTTCATCACCTGATCAATGAACTCTGACTTGAGGAAAAGTGAACTTTTTAGCTGCTCCATCCACGGCTGTTTGTTTTACACAGGAAAAAAATTCTGCATTAAAGATGCAGAAGTCACATTAAAATATGCAGATGAACTGTTAACTTGCCCGGTGTCATGTTTAAATCAGGCAGCTCACAGAAGGCTCACAGCAGCTCTCCAACATTTTATACCAGTGATAACTGCAGCAAGAAGGGAGGAGTCTAAAGGGGGGCGTGGGGTGTACCATGACCATATTTATTCCAAGGCTTTCATTACATTATTTTTCCAATTTAAAATAAAGTAATACAAAATATTAATACAAATGCTTTAATATTTACAATTATAAATATAAAGGTTTTTTGCAGTAAAACTCAGACACTGACCTGGGGCTGTTAGGTTGGAAACTGAATTATTATTAACATCTGCATCAGCAGAACCTCGTTTACATCAATGCAAGAATTTGCCTGAAAGGACAGAGTAAACCTCATTACGCTGACTTTTTATCATTGCAACCAACACGTAGTCTGCACACTGAAATTAATTCTAACACTAATCATTCAAATAATTATGATAATAAGCTGCTGCTGGAAACAGTGATGTCTTTGTTTTTCTCAGTTCGTAACAGGATCACAGTGAAACTGCAGCACAGCTGGTCTCAGATATTCACTGGTGACACAATCACTGTCAGATGTGAGATTCAGGGAGGTGAAGGAAAGGTGTGGAAATATGAATGGACAGCACCCAACACAAACAGCCCTCCAACATCCAGTGAATACAGGATCAGCAGAGTTTCAGTGTCCCACAGTGGAGACTACAGATGTCGGGGTAGCAGTGACTATCTCTTAACAGGATGGAGTGATGCCTTCAGACTGACAGTTTCATGTGAGTTGGACCATGATTCATGCTGACATTTCATGTTTTCATGTTTACATCTGTCTACTACTCTTTGGAGTTCATTCAAAACTGAACTGGTATTTGAAGTTTGAATATTTATTTTGTTATTGTTATTTTCCCTGAACTAAAGGATAATATGATGTATGTTTTCCTGTAACTACAACAGCAAGTAAACCCAGAGCCACACTGACAGCACAAAGTTCAGTCATACCAGCAGGGGGCAGTGTGACACTGAGCTGCTCTGTGGAGGGCTCTGCTGGCTGGAAGTTTGACTGGTTCAGACGTGATTCAGTCTCTTCTAAAGCTCAGCTCATGAGAGGAAATGAAGCAAACAGAGTTATTAGTGTCTCACAAGGAGGTCTGTACCACTGCAGAGGAGGGAGAGGAGATCCAGTTTACTACACAGAGGACAGCAGTGACGTCACAGTTACAGAAACTTGTGAGATTAATTATTTTATTTCTACCAGACTAAGAGGTCATAATATGTTCTGTGCTAAGAACTTTATTCAACAACTGCAAGTTTATTAACCCTTAAATAGGGAAAGTCTTTAGTTTTCCGTTCATTAAGATTACTTGGAGAGGCGAGAAATGGAAAAATAGAAAACATTTCTCGGCCTTATTTTTGATCTTTATGTTTCTTTTTGTCTCTAACTTTTTCACTTCATTACTTAAATCACGCTGCTGTTATTGTGTATATATTTATTTATATTTCTTCATACATTCTTATATAGTTCTATATTGTGTATTTTGTTGTACAGTTATTTTATTTTCAACTTTAATTTATATATTTTATCTTATTCTTTCCCAGTTAAATTTACCCTTCATTCTAATTTGTGTTGTACAGTTATCTCCTTTTTAACCTTAATTTATATCTTATTCCTTCCTAGTAAAATTTACCCTTTTTAATTTTTCATATTTATTTCCTATCTTATTCATAGCTTTTTCCTTTTTCGTGTTCTTTAGGTCACGAGCAGTTGTCCAAGCATTTCACTGCATATCGTACTGTGTATGACTGTGTACGTGACAAATAAAATTTGAATTTGAATTTGAATTTAACTGGATATTTTTCTGTGAACAGTTCCCAGTAAGCCCACTGTGACCCTGCAGCCATCCTGGACTCAGATATACAGCGGTGAGACAGTCACTGTCAGATGTGAGATTCAGGGAGGTGAAGGAGCTCAGTGGACGTATGAATGGAGAGCAGCCAAGTTAAACACACCTCCAACATCCAATGAATACAGAATCATCAGAGCTACTGAGTCTGACAGTGGAGGATACAGCTGCCGGGGCAGGAGGGACTATTTCTTCTCAGAGTGGAGTGATATCATCACACTGACTGTGTCATGTAAGATCTTTCATCCAGATTATTTTGACACAAATTTGATACATAAGAAATATAAATACAAAAAAACCCAGTACATTTTGATCACTGATCAATAAACTCAGCTATGCTTCAAATTAATTACAGCATTTGAACTAGGTAATCACAGAATTTATAACATATTATATTGTTGATCAAATGAGCTTCACCATTGAGGTTTTAGAACATGAATCACTTTTTTCCACCCAGGTCTTTAAATTTGTTGGATTCATTCAAATTTATGTTCTAAAATAAAAATGTGTTTTTATTAGTACATGTTGAGATATTTGACATGTTTAGATAGTCTCACTCTTAAAGTTCATCATAAATATTTGTGAGTCAACATTTTAGTGACATTGAATTCAGAGTTAAGAGACGAAACATTGAGAGAAAATCTTTGTTGAACAGATGAACCCCGTCCTGTCCTCACTGTGTCTCCATCATGGCTGAGTCCTGGAGCCTCAGTAACTCTGAACTGTGAGGTTGAACATCCGTCTGCAGGATGGAGCTTCTACTGGTATAAAGCTGTTCCTGATCTATCAGAGAAATCCTCCAGTTATGAGCTGCTACCTGATGGCAGTGGGACTGCACAGGACTCCTACATCATTCATGGACAGACACACACAGCAGGATATGTGTGCAGAGCTGGAAGAGGAGACCCAGAGTATCACACTGATCACAGTCGACCAAAGTTTGTCTGGTCTGCAGGTCAGTTTGAGGAATTTTGTCTCAGGTATTTTTAATCTTGATGTTGATGATTTGAAAGTCTGTAAATCTGGCTGCATGACTATCAGGACTCCTGTGAACCACACAAAAGTCAAACGTATATTTCCACTGTGATATTTTGATCCTAACATCTGTGAGCTTTGTCTCTTCACTGCATGTTGTTTCCAGATGTTCATTCAGCAGCGTCTCTCACAGTGAGTCCTGACAGAGTGCAACACTTCACCTCTGACTCTGTCTCACTGACCTGTGAGGGAAACTTCACTGAGTGGAGAGTGAGGAAGTTCTCTGAGGACGGCCGACTCTCTGACTGTAGGAGAATGACTGGATCCACATGTGACATCAACACATCAAAGTCAGATACTGCAGTGTACTGGTGTGAGTCTGGATCAGGAGAGTTCAGCAGTGCAGTCAACATCACTGTACAGAGTATGTTATTATACATTTACTACTTGGATTTGGATGATTTAGACGTCACATGAACATTTGTTCCAGCTTTGCTGTATGTGAAGTCATTTCATGTGGGAAAAATAAAACACATACAGCAGTTTTTAAACACATAAGATCAGATCTTCATGATGAACATTTGTACAATCTGTTCTTGTTATTGTTTGTCAGCTTTTTCTCATAGTGTGCACCAGCTGATGTGACTGAAACAATTGTGTGTGATTGTGTCACAGATGATGGTAATGGTCCTATCCTGGTGAGTCCTGTTCATCCTGTGACTGAGGGAGCTTCTGTTAGTCTGAGCTGCAGTTTGAGAACACAAAGAATACTTTCCAATGTGTTTTTCTATCACAATGACAAACTTATTGAAAATGATCCCCAAGGGGAGCTGAAGATCTCTGCAGTGTCAAAGTCTGATGAAGGTTTCTACAAGTGTCAGTACTCAGGAAGAGAGTCAGCACAGAGCTGGATGTCAGTTAAAGGTGAGCAGGATCAAAACATCTGATATGATTTATTGTAGATGAATTCTTCCCCCGTGTGCTGCAAATGTGTACGTTTGTTTAAGGATTTAGTTTTTTCATCAATAATGTTCAACATTGCTGTTTTATTAATTTTTTAATTAAGTACTTTGTGAATTTAGTTCAGCTTAATTTTTTAAGCTAAATCATTTATTAAAAATGAAATGTTCTTATTTACAGCTGCTGTGTCCACACCTGAGAGCTCTTCATTTCCTCTTCTGATGATCTTTAGACTAATTCTTGGATTCATGTTTATTTTCCTTCCACTGTTGTTTTGCTGCAGACGGTCCAAAGGTGAGACCTTTTTTTGTTTTTTTATGTTTTTAAAAATTAAAATAAATAAAATTAGAAATTAATTACATTAGTATAAAAGCCATAACCATGTTTAAGCAAAAGTCTTTGTCAACTACGACCCTGAAAACACACACAGCCACAAGGTTGCAGCTGAGCAGCAGCCCTTTTATTAGCCACACACATTGTTGTTTCAGCTACCGAGGCACAGGAAGCAGACACTCCTTGGTGGCTTGCTGCTCACTTCCCTCCTTGCTCGTCACTGTCAACAACATAAAACAGAACCCAAAGTCAATTACCTGGCCAGGCACACCTGTTCCTTGCCCTGCCCCGCGAGCACACTGCGTCACCCCTCCTATGCAGCAGGCCAGAGACCTGCTTCATGCGGTGGAGCCACTGCCGCGGGGCATGGCCTGAGCAGAGGGTGAATGGCCGTCCCAGGAGGTAGTAACGAAGGGAGTCGACCACCCACCAGATTGCCAGGCACTCCTCCACTGTGCTGTAGCGGGTCTCCCAGTCCGTGAGCTTCTGGCTGATGTAGAGAGTGGGACGGTCGACTCCCCTTACCTGCTGGGACAAAATGGCCCCCAGCCCTCTGTTCGAGGCATCTGTCTGCAGAATAAAAGGACACCCGCTGCACATGCTCCGCCCAGGTGTTGCTGTAGATGATAACACCATCCAGGTAGGCGGCAGCATATGCAGCGTGCAGCCACAGCACCCACTCCATAAGGTGCTGAAAGGCGGCGGGGGCTCCGAAAAAGCCAACCGAAGTGTGACAAATTGGTACAACCTGTACGGTGTGGAGAAGGCTGTTTTTCCTTAGACTCCACAGACAAGGGAATCTGCCAGTAGCCCTTGGCCAAATCCAGCGTCGTAAAACAACGAGCAGTGCCTAACCTTTCCAGGAGCTCGTCGACCCGGGGCATTGGGTACTAGTGATGGGATTTCCGGCTCTTTTTAGAGAACCGGCTCTTTCAGCTCGGCTCACTAAAAAGAGCCGGCTCTTTCGGCTCCGAACCGGCTCTTGAGGTTGTTTTGTTGCTTTAATTAATTTATTATTAACAACAATATAAAATTATGCACAAAAGGCATTACGTGAATGCACCGTCACGCCAAGCTGCTCTATGAGAGAAGTACGGCCGGGTAGGGGGGAGAACACATCAGCAATGCACTGTTGCAGTGCAGCAACATCCGCTCTCTGGGCCTGTATGAGATGGTCATCACAATGGAGGGAGGTGGGAAGAGCAGCGGTTTCAGCCTCTTTCCATGCTTTAAGGAGATTGAGGTGGTAAATCTGTGTAGCTCCTCCCCTGTCCAACCGTGCTACCTCATAGTCAACATCCCCCACTCGCCGTGTGACCACAAAGGACCCTCACCACTTGGCAAGTAATTTGGAGCTGGAGGAAGGGAGCAATACAAGCACTTTGTCTCCTGGTGAAAATTGCCTGAGCCTAGTCCCTCTGTTGTACAGGCTTTGCTGATGCTGCTGGGCCTGGAGCAGATTTTCCCGTGACAACCTCCCCAACCTGTGCAGTTTTGCTCTCAGGTCCAGCACGTATTGAATCTCATTCTTCGCGGGGCTCGACCCTTCCTCCCAGTTTTCCTTAATCAGGTCGAGCACCCCCCCAATTCCTTCAGTGTGTGAGACATGAACGACGTGCCCATGTCAGTATTTCTTTCAGAATACCGACATGGGAGATAACATGGCGAGAGAACACAGGAGCACCTCAGGGATGTGTCCTCTCGCCACTCCTCTACTCCCTCTATACTTCAGACTGTGTGGCCACCCACGGCTCCAACACCATTGTGAAGTTTGCTGACGACACAGTGGTGTTGGGTGCTATCTCCAACAACGATGAGGCGGCCTACATGGATGAAGTGAAGAATCTGGCATCATGGTGCCAGGACAACCACCTCCAGCTGAACGTTGGCAAGACCAAGGAGCTGGCGGTGGACTTCAGAAGGAGTCAGCACAGAGACTACAAGCCCATTATCATCAATGGAGCTCCAGTGGAGAGGGTGCAGTCCTTCAAGTATCTTGGTGTCCACATCTCCTCAGACCTGATATGGGCTGCCCACATTCAGGTCCAGACCAAAAAGGCTAGGCAGTGCCTGTATCACCTACGACAACTGAGGAAGTTCAGGGTCTCTCCAAAGATCCTCAGGATTTTCTATACAGGCGCTGTGGAGAGCATCCTCACACAGAACATGACATCGTGGTTTGGGAACAGCTGTGTGAAGGACCAAAAAGCTCTCCAGAGAGTGATCCGTACAGCAGAACGCTGCTGCAGGATTGCTCTCCCCCCGCTTCAGGACACCTACACCAGGAGATGCCGGACTAGAGCAGCGCAGATACTGAAGGACCCGTCCCATCCTGGCAACAAACTGTTCCAACTTCTGCAATCTGGTAGAAGGTTCCGCATCATCCGGGCAAAGACAGAGAGACTCAAGAGGAGCTTCTATCCCCAAGTCACCCGGGCCCTAAACACACACACCCGCCCTCTCACATCACTATAATTGACTGAGACAGGACTCTCTTCCAGACACTCTAAACCAAGGCACAATGTACATTCCAAATTCCTTTAATTTTAAATATGCTTATATTGTCTATCCTGTAAAATAGTCAGATGTCTATTCATATTAATGTACAGAATTCACCTGCTTGCTGCTACTACTGCACATTCACCCAATGTGTGTATATATATATATATATATATATATATATATATATATCGTTAGCTTCATAGCATAATTGCCTAAGTCAATGACTTAGGCAATTATGCTATGAAGCTAACGATATATAAAACACCCAGCACGCCCCTGCGGGCGGTTTATCCCTCAAGCTCGGGTCCTCTACCAGAGGCCTGGGAGCTTGAGGGTCCTGCGCAGTATCTTAGCTGTTCCCAGGACTGCGCTCTTCTGGACAGAGATCTCCGATGTTATTCCCGGGATCTGCTGGAGCCACTCGCCTAGCTTGGGAGTCACCGCACCTAGTGCTCCGATTACCACGGGGACCACCGTTACCTTCACCCTCCACATCCTCTCGAGCTCTTCTCTGAGCCCTTGGTATTTCTCCAGCTTCTCGTGTTCCTTCTTCCTGATATTGCTGTCATTCGGAACCGCTACATCGATCACTACGGCCGTCTTCTTCTGTTTATCTACCACCACTATGTCCGGTTGGTTAGCCACCACCATTTTGTCCGTCTGTATCTGGAAGTCCCACAGGATCTTAGCTCGGTCATTCTCCACCACCCTTGGGGGCATCTCCCATTTTGACCTCGGGACTTCCAGGTTATACTCAGCACAGATGTTCCTGTACACTATGTCAGCCACTTGGTTATGGCGTTCCATGCATGTCTTGCCTGCTAGCATCTTGCACCCTGCTGTTATGTGCTGGATTGTCTGTGGGGCATCTTTACACAGCCTGCACCTTGGGTCTTGCCTGGTGTGATAGACCCCAGCCTCTATGGATCTTGTACTCAGAGCTTGTTCTTGTGCTGCCATGATTAGTGCCTCTGTGCTGTCTTTCAGTCCAGCTTTGTCCAGCCACTGGTAGGATTTCTGGATATCAGCCACCTCCTCTATCTGCCGGTTGTACATACCGTGAAGGGGCCTGTCCTTCCATGATGGTTCCTCGTCTCCCTCCTCTTTCTTGGGTTTCTGCTGCCTGAGGTATTCACTGAGCACTCGGTCAGTTGGGGCCATCTTCCCAATGTATTCTTGGATGTTCGTTGTCTCATCCTGGACTGTGGTGCTGACACTCACCAGTCCCCGGCCCCCTTCCTTCTGCTTAGCGTACAGCCTCAGGGTGCTGGACTTGGGTGAAACCCTCCATGCATGGTAAGGAGCTTTCTTGTCTTTATGTCAGTGGCTTCTATCTCCTCCTTTGGCCAGCCTATTACCCCAGCAGGGTACCTGATCACGGGCAGGGCGTACGTGTTGATGGCCCGGATCTTGTTCTTACCATTCAGCTGACTCCTCAGGACTTGCCTGACCCTCTGCAGGTACTTGGTGGTTGCAGCTTTTCTAGCGGCCTTTTCATGGTTCCCATTTGCCTGCGGGATCCCCAGGTACTTGTAACTGTCCTCTATGTCTGCAATGTTGCCTTCTGGTAGTTCAATCCCCTCAGTTCTGACTACCTTCCCTCTCTTTGTTACCATCCGACTACACTTCTCCAGTCCGAACGACATTCCAATGTCATTGCTATATAGCCTGGTAGTGTGGATCAGTGAATCGATGTCTCGTTCACTCTTGGCATACAGCTTGATGTCATCCATGTACAGGAGGTGGCTGACAACTGCTCCGTTCCGTAGTCGGTATCCGTAGCCAGTCTTGTTAATGATCTCACTGAGGGGGTTCAGGCCTATGCAGAACAGCAGTGGGGACAGAGCATCTCCTTGGTAGATCCCGCACTTGATGGTGACTTGTGCTATGGGCTTGGAGTTGGCCTCTAGTGTTGTGCACCACATCCCCATTGAGTTCCTGATGAAGGCTCTTAGGGTCCCATTGATCTTGTACAATTCTAGGCATTCCAGTATCCAGCTGTGGGGCATTGAGTCATAGGCCTTCTTGTAATCAATCCAGGCAGTGCACAGGTTGGTCAGTCTGGTCTTGCAGTCTCGGCTGACTGTTCTGTCTACCAGTAGCTGGTGTTTTGCGCCTCTGGTATTCTTGCCAATTCCTTTCTGTGTCCCGCTCATGTATTGACCCATGTGCCTGTTCATCTTAGCCGATATGATGCCTGACAGGAGCTTCCATGTAGTACTGAGGCAGGTTATTGGTCGGTAGTTGGAGGGGACCGGTCCCTTCTTGGGGTCCTTGGGGATCAGGACCGTCCGACCTTCGGTTAGCCATTCCGGGTGTCTCTCGTTAACTAGCAGCTGGTTCATTTGTGCTGCCAGACGCTCGTGGAGTGCAGTCAGCTTCTTTAGCCAGTAGGCGTGAACCATGTCGGGACCTTTCTGCAACTCCGTTAGTTGGCTAACCTCCCTCCGTGCTACTTTGATCTTGCCCTCTAGCCTCCTTCTCCATGGAGGGTACTGCCCCTTGTGGCTGTTCAACTTGTAGCCAAGCATCTCACTGATCACTGCTGCCGTATTGTAGATCAGCTTGTTAGTGTCGGTAATCGTGGTTGTAGGTATTGCCCGTAGTGCTGCATTAACATCATCTAGCAGACCTTCTGAGGGTACTTCACGTAATCTTGGTAACCGGCTACGGGGGATCCAGGTTTCAAGCTTGGCCATGATCCTATTTTTCAGGTCAGCTCCTCTCGCACTCAACGATCCTTCTCCTATCGCACTTGGGGCTATGTACCCAATCTCGGGTGGGGGTGATGATATCTCCCCCCTGACCTGGCGTCCTGACTCCTCCTTGCCGTAGCATTTGTGTTGTACCTCGTCAATCTCTAGCTGTGAGAGCATTCCCTTCTTTCGAATGTTGGAACACTGAGCTACTAGTTGTTTCGCCGTCATTGTGGATGTTGGGTATCGAAGAATCCATAGGTCCCTCATCCTATTCATGTAGCCCCTTCCGCCGGGGTTACTTGCGTAATAGCATTCCAACAACGCCCTGTTTTCGTCCCTTGCCCACCGATGCCTTCTTGTTCCAGTAGCCCACTTTTCGTCAGGGTGCCCTGGTTCCTCAACACCTGACGCGGACCTTGTTGATCCGGGCGACGTCCGAGCCGGCATGCCTTCATATTTATCTGTCTCGCTCATGTCTGCGGTAGGCTTGTTTAGCATAGGGGGTCTAGCCTTAGGACCCTTACTGGATACAGACGCCCCAGGCAGGAATCGAACTTGCGATCCTCTGTTCCAAAGGCGTGTAGTTTAACCACTACGCTATCCAGCTGCTATATATATATATATATATATATATGTATATGTTCTTCCTCTACCCCCCCCCCCCCCCATTTTTGCACATGTCGAGGAGCGTGTCAGGCTACATTTCACTGTGTGTTATACTTGTATAACTAGGCATGTGACAAATAAAGAACCTTGAACCTTGAACCTGAAACAGTGCCTGCGCCACACTTTTCGCCGAAATGGTGCGCAGCAGCACTGCTTCCAGGTATTGTATTGCATAATCCACCAGGACCAACACAAGGCGATAGCAAGGCATAGCAAGGCATCCTAAATGCCTTGCCATGGGGTTTGAATGAGCCTCCTGGAAAATCGTTTCCTGGCAGCTTTGCGACACCAACAACTGGGTAGGGATTTCATTCGTGCGAGTGTTGTGACTCACTCAATAAAGCCGATCATTCCGTAATCGGAAGTGGGGCCATCAATATCTATCACCTGGTCGTAGGCTGAGCCTAGGGTGTCGTCCCAAGACTGCTATAGTGGAAAATCTTCCATGGAGTCTATAACGGGAGGCAGTTGGGCCTCTGTAGAGGTCCCCGCCGCCTCCTTCCCCCCAGAGTCAGTGTCGGTCGACCCCGCGTCACTGCAGACATTACATCAATTTATAGGTTGCGATTGCATCTCCACGTATTGCCCCAGGAATCTGTGAAACCCCGGCCAATTTGTGCCCAAAATTAGGGGATGTGACAGGCGCGGACTGACCGCCGCCTTTACTCTAAGTGTTTTGCCCCTAAATTTTAACAGCAGCGACACTACCGGATACTTGTGAATATCCCCGTGCACACATTTCACCTCCACCCACTCTGCCTCCAGCAATGCCCTGGCCGAACCAGAATTTGGTGAACCAGGGTCTGCATGCAGCCCGTGTCCACCAAAGTGTGGCGTATACCCCCTTGACATCTTACCGGGATGTGGTACGTCCCTCCTGGACCGGGGGCGGGTGCCGGAGCCCCGGCGACGTGGAACACCTGGCCCACTTCCATCAGTCTTATATTACATTTTTAATAAAGGTGCTGCTAATGAGCAGACTCTAAATCAGGATGACGTTCAGCAGCAAGTGTACTCCCCTCTTCTTCATGGTTAGTTTTTCATGTAGTTTCAAATATTCTGATGCTATTTGCAACAAGACTATACTTAGTAAATCTGCTGCAGCTTTTCATATAAATGTTATTCAATAATATTTGTTTTTAAATTAGGTTCACAGACATGAGCTGACTGATTTTCTCTGACCTGCAGGTGATCTTTGTGTCTATGAGACAGTCAGAAGATGTGAAAACACTGAAAATGGTAAAGTATACACTTTCATTAATATAAAGCTTGTGGAAGCTGAATGATTATACAATAACTGTGTTTAACATGAAAGTCAATAAGATTATTATTTCAGGTCCAGCAGAAGGTGATTTCACCAATGTCACATCCGTGATTCAGCTCAAAGTCATTAGGAAGACAAGTGAGTGCACAAAATTTAAAATTTAAATGCAAAATATACATTGGTAATTATTCTCACTGATAGGTTTTATTTGATGTAACGGTTTTCCAAAACAGTTTTTTATTTTGATGTAATGAAAAAAAAAACCAATGCATTTGAACGGGTAAAAACAAAGCTGAAAAGTAAGAAAACAAACAAACAATAAAAAAACAACAACAAAGCTAAAAAGTAAGAAAAAAAAAAAAACATTGAGAAAATAATAGGGAAGGGAGGAAAAACAATTACTAGGAGAGCCACAATGTGTAATTCTCGTCGAGCACTTTATGAATTACAGTCCTGGTCACCTCAGTGACGCAGGCGTCAGTTTCTTGCAGCGTGGCCTCAATGTCGCGGGCGTCTCTGAGTTCAAACAGATATGCCTGGGCAACGCCTCTGACTTGAGCCGCTGGTGGTGAAAAACCCTCTAACCGCAAACTTTGCAATAATGTGTTGGTGAAATGCCCATTCCATAATCTTTTGCAGAGTTCATCATAGTACCTGAAAAAGTAATATTTTTCCAGCGGGAAAAGACAAGAATGTCGTCTCTGCGAGGGGTGGGAGACCTCACATCCTTGACAGACTTCTTGCCAGTGTTTCTGGATTAGCGAGTTAATAAGGTACTTGACAGTTAATTTTGTAAGTTAAAAAACAGTGGTGGGGAGCAGACTCGCCGCCTTGTCGTTGTCCATGGCCGAAGGCTGTCCGCGGCTCTTGCCGGGGTGGGGATCGATGTCTTCAGGCTCTCGGAAAAGGGCCCGGCATACAGGGTCGCCCAAAGCCCAGAGCGAGGCACCGGAGACTGAAGTGTTGCCGGGGGGTCTGGTCTGGGGATTGCCAACCGAGAGCGGCGAGTTGCAGATGGCTGGGTGAGTTCCAGCCTTGAGGGGATGAGGGCGGTGGCGGAGTATCTGGAAGCATAGTGGCCGGAGACGTTGAGGCCAGATGCAGGCTCTGAGGTGGGGTAGCCAGAGCCATCGGTGGACTCGGTGGTGGAGTAGAATCAGCTGAAGATGCAGCAGAGGGGGCTCCGAAGCTATGGTGAGTCATGATTGTTTAGATGATGTGGAGAAGAAACGAACGTTGTGGTTTTTAAAAGGACTGGGAGAGGAGGAGGCGGGGGTGGGGGAGGGGTAAAGGGGCCGGATGAGGGGCGGTGCTATGTAGAACGTGGCGGCGTTTTTCCAACTAGGACCAGTTCAATTGTAGTTTTACTCAGCTTAAAAAGCTCTAATATTTTCCCACTCTTTTCGCCCACCATCTTCAACCAGTCCTGAGTGGGAATTCGAAGCATGGTGTTGAAAACACCAGACTGGGTGTTTGAAAAGTCCAACACAAACTCTTCCGTGTGAGCATCATCGGTTGTATGATGATGCCGACTGGCTCTACAAAACCACCGACAAAATGGCGTGCTTTTAGTCTCCCACTGCGTGTATGTGACTGTTTTTCTCACCATGTTTAAAGGTCGGTGCTGATGGTGTTGCTGGTTGAATGTCGGAAATGCGTGGGCCTCTTTGAAAGCCGGATGCGTCTGCGTCTGCTGGTCCCTGGTTCGCGGTTGCTGCGAACTCGTTTGCCGCAGGCTCTTCTGAACTTCTGGGGTGACGATGAGGGTCAAAACAGCCCAGTCAGAGGAAGTAAAGGCGATCCGTGGTGTTAGCGGGCCAAAACTTTCACCTGCTTTTAGCTCTCTAAGGCTAAAGGCGTAGCCCCAAAACCCGCCGGAGCTGAGATGGAATCTCTCCTCCATTGGATTAGCATGGGCTGGCTGAACCCTACAAAGATGCAATTGTGTGAGTTCTGTTGGCATGGCGGAGGCTCTGTAGCTAGTTACTGGGGTCTGAGAGACCACAGTGAGGTTGGCAGGTCTGGTGTCCATGTTGTTTTAAGAAAAAGAGAGAAAAGTCTTTTTTTTTCTGGGAGAAAAAAAAGAGTTAAATTTAAGCTGGAAAGTTAGATTATTTATCCTGAACGAGAGCAAGAGATTGCACCTATCGCAGATAAGGTAAATCAGACCTGTATCCGATTGGCTAACCAGGGTAGCCGCCCACTTGTTATGTGATTGGCAGCGGGGCGAAGTTAGGCACGCCTCGGAGGCGGAGTTGGTCTCCCTCTTTGAACGAAGAGCCAGAATCATTAAGGAGCAGATACAGAGCGAGTAACAAGGGGAAAAAATTGTGCGCTGGCTGTGGCTTGGTGCGAGTAAGAGGGACGGAGAACTTAGGCTGTGCGCTGAATTTGGGACGGAGCTAGTAAGAGGGCTGGTTTGAAGAAAAAAGACTAAGGATTTTTTTCAGGAGTATTGCCTGTTATCGAATATAAGGTTTTGGGAATAGAGGGTTCCCTAACAAGTTATTCTAGGAGTTTTTTGTTGCGCGTATTTGGATAAAAACACGGAGGTTTTTTTCAGGAGGTTTCCTGCTTGTTTGCCTAAGGGTTGGGTGGGAGCCGCGGTGCGCTGAATTTGAGAAAAAAGACTAAGGATTTTTTAAGGGTTTTGGGAATAGAGTGGGAGTGCCTATCGAGTTATTCTAGGTTTTTTTTGTTGTTGTGCATTTTTTGGAGAAAGACGGAGGATTTTTCAGGAGGTTTTTGCTGGGAGCCGCAGTGCGCTTATGCTTGGGGTAGTTTTTTGGGGATCGTGAGAGTTTTTTGCGACTCGGACTTTGATTCTAAATCTCCTTGTTCGGATTAAACAAATGCAAATAAATTGAAATAAAGTTTTCCAACAAGGCATGCAACCTGTATCTCCCGGCATACTGAACTAGGGCTGCCACAAACGATTGTTTTGATAGTCACCGATTATTTTTGCAATTAGTCGACTAATCAGATCATGCATCCATTGGACGTAAAATGTACAGCTTATTGCACCGGCATACATCTGCTCTTATATAACTATCATTAGCTTACAGCTTTAAGTGTTTAAGGTATGTGCTAACTAAAAATAAAGACAAGATGATAGTTTATTAAATTTTAATGAAATTTGCAGATTGTTTCGGTGAGTTTAATAAACTCCTTGCTATCTAAAATATAACGGGACACCGGAGTATATTCTCGAGCATCTCACACTTCTGATAATCAGTTGTCTGCTTGACGTTTATTCAGCTGTGTAAAAACTATAACTTTAATCTCAGCCAAACCGATTTACTCAGGAATAAATAAAATCCTAAAAAAAAAGCCAAACAATAACATTTTAAGTTATCTAAGTGACTTAAATATGTTTAACCTGAGTAGCGAAAGACGGCGGTAGGTTTGAAAACGATTTGCCCGGAGTCCGGGGTTCTCACCGGCTCTAGTGAGCTTTGCCCCCGGCTAGCTATTGAGCTAGCGGGTAACAGACGTCGGAGCGCTTTTGAAAATATGTGGTGTCTTGATAAACTGAGCAGATATTTGAGGTTTACACAGTTACATTCTTGCCTGAAAATATGTTAAATGTTTATTTTGTGACCCAGAAAGAATAATAAGAGTAATATTAAAACTAACTAGCTGCCGCCATTGTTGGAAACTGAGCTGGGCTGCGCTATGAATTCTGGGACACAGCTTCTTCTTCTTCTGGGTTTAACGGCAGCTGGCATCCTTGTACATACAGTGCTGCCATCTTCTGTTTCAGTCCGTTATTACACTCTTAAATCCTACTACTTATTCCTGCGTCTTTTGTGATCTTACAAAGCTTCAAACGACGCGTCGACTATTAAATCAGTCGTCGGCGATTTTGATAGTCGACGTAATTGTGACTAGTCGACTAATCTTGGCAGCCCTATACTGAACGTTACAAAAGCACAAGTTTAACTAAGCACTTTTACTCTGGTTTAAGACATTTTCACACACACACACACAAGCACGGACCCTGACACAGGCGCGTGCATGGGCGCGCACAGACACACAGGCGCGGGGCGCGCACGCGCGTGCACATGCACTGACCCACCACCAGATGGCGTTTTTTAAGCATAAAAAGTAAAAAACTTTTTAATGGCTTAAAATTAAAGAATGCTATTTGATATAAAAGCTTTATTTTTTAATAATCAAATTATTTTTTTTATTTTTTTGGAAATAATGAGTTATGAACTACCATAATTTGCTGAATATCATAATTTGCTGAATATCATAATTATATTAATATCCAGAGGTGGGTAGTAACGAGTTACATTTACTCCGTTACATTTACTTGAGTACGTTTTTGAAAAAAATTTACTTTTAAAGTACCTTTTTTGCACGATACTTTTTACTTTTACTTGAGTACATTTGTGAAGAAGAAACGGTACTTTTACTCCGCTACATTTGCAAAATTCGACTCGTTACTTTTAAAAAAATGATTAGTTTAACACATTAGATAACATGCCGCCAGTGGAGTTTCCGGTAACTTTTTTACCAATCAGATGTGGCTATGCAGTCACATGACCAGTTTGAAACTGTGCCGGGCAGTGCAGCCCAAACGTTTCAAAGAAGAAACATGAAAACATGGCAGAGCCAATTGTCTACGCTAGAGCTGAAAAGGATGAACACCCTTGGCCTCATATACAAAGAATGTTTCGCATAAAAGCAGTACAAAAGAACAGCTATGTCTTCAGTGTCGGTGTCTTCAGTGAGAGCCAAAACAACAACTTTTCAGCGTGAAACAACTCAACTCATGTAACCTGAGGAAGCGGTAAGTTTTCTCTAAATATCTTTTTAGCTGTAGTTAGCTGGATGTCAGTCTTATGTTACAGCAGCTGTGTTGAGCTCGAGCTGCGAGTCATATTTTCGGCGCTACGTTGTAGTGAGACAAATTTGTGGGGTTTTTGTGCAGCTTCGGCTGTCCTTTTAACTGCTCGCTGGTTAGCTAGCGTGAGCTATAAGCTAACAGTTCCACGCGCATGCAAACAGCTCGTCTCTACTGCTTTAACTGTTAAAACAGAAGGCAATACTGCGGCTAGCAGGATTTATTATGTGAAAAAGCAGCTTGTTTAGTTTAAACAGTCTGCATTAAGCTGGGCAAACACTGTGCGATTTTTTTCAGTCACGTTATTCAGCTCCTGCTCAAACTGTACAATTGAATCGCAGGGGTTAGAAATTCATAGGTCACGATGCAGGGTCTCACACTATACGGCCTGATGCTCTGATGCGACCTGAGTGCTCAAACTGTGCGTCCATAACATGAAGCTTATCATACAAAATCTGTCTCTCGCTCTCCCTCTCTCTGTCTTACAGACACACACACACACACCATCAACTTTGCTAAATTACTAATGGAAAACATTGACCAGGCAGCTGCAATTGAGCAGCAATGTCCATCCAACTCTTTTCATGGTTGTTGTAGTCGTCACAATTTTGTGAGGCCACATTGCAAAGCCTCGGATACAGAAGCGTAGAGCTGCCACCCAGCCAAAAGAAAAATAGAAAAGTGAAAAGTTCTAACAATATACTTTTCATGTTTGTACAATATACTATCATGTTAGTACAATATACCTTTCACGTTTGAACAATATAATATCACGTTATTACAATATACATAATTATCATGTTCGTACAATATAAATATTATATAGGCTACATCGCAGCTCCAGTCACGGCTTCCATCAATGTCTTTCTCATCTTTTCCCAGAGTAACAGCCAAACAGGAGGATCTATTGGCTAGCACTGCTTAGCCTTGCATGCATTCTTATTTTGAACTTAATCTGGAATTCATTGCAAACTGTTTGTGCGGGATATGAATGACAGGATTTTGTTTTTCTACAAGAGTTAGTAAAAAACATCTCCAGTGTGATCAAATCTTCTTGCTAAACATCTGCAGCTTAGCAGTGTATACAGCACTATAATGACCAGACCTAATTCTTTTGAAAACCATACATCTTTCTACAGGTCTCAACTTCATCAGACATTACCTAGACTCAGAGCTGGATGATGCCAGCACAAACAGCAGCCTAACCGACTAAGATGATGGATCCATGGGGTCAGGAAAGCCAGAAGCAGGGGAACTGGAGAGGTACCTTTCATGTCCATTCACTGGAGGTGTGGATCTATTGCATGGCGTTCCTCACATCAAGAAGCTGTTGATCAAAATCAATACAGCTCTTCCTGCATCTGTAGCTTGTGAAGGACTTCTCAGTCATGCAGGACTCCTGTTCACTGCTGAACAGTTACAACTTCACAGCAAGAACCTTGAGAGCAAACTGCTGCTGAAGCTTAACCATCACTTCACTAAGTGAAGAAATGGCACATTTTTGCTAAATATGCAGAAATAAATGTACACCCATACAATTTATGGTAAACTGAGCTGCCTTGTATGTACATATGTTAAAGTTGCCTCGTTGTAATGTTTTCTCTGAGGCTGCTGTGTCATTTGGAGCAAAAATGAATATAAAGTTTACAGCATATCTTGTCACTGGAAATTGTTTGCACTGTTTATATATTTATATTATTTACTGTAGGTATTGGTGAAAAAAGCTTGATGTTGTGAAAAACTGAAATCTGGAAAAAATTTTCTTGATCTTTTTACATATATTCCTTTTAAAAATACTAAAATTTGTATATTTATTTATTTTTGTTTGTCTGATAGCATTTATTTATAAAATAAATCAGACATTTCAAACAGTTACTCGCTACTTGAGTAGTCTTTTCACCAAGTACTTTTTTACTCTTACTTGAGTAACATTTTTGAAGACTACTTTTCACTTTTACTTGAGTAATAATATTTTAAAGTAATGCTACTCTTACTTGAGTACAATTTTTGGATACTCGACCCACCTCTGTTAATATCATAATTTTATTTATATAATATTTTTATGAATATCATATTTTTATTACTTCCTTTATTACCCCTGAGCTCACGGATAATTTATTGGGACCATAAATCACTCGGTTTGACATAAGGGGTATAATATCACTCTGTCTCAGACTTAAGAGTCACTACCCCCATTCATTTCCCCCACATCATATTCACTGGTTGCCCACAAGTGCTCCGAGATATCCAGCAGTTCTGGAGAGTCTGGGTTCCACCTGCTAAATACAGAGAGGATTTTTTTTTTGTTAGCAGCTGCACAGTTCACAAAACACTAATGTTTAGTGTCAGATGCTTACTAAACACCTCATTGCAATGTTTCATCACTGGAATGTGAGTTTCTTCCCCAGGTCTGTACTGTTGCACTCAGTTTAGTCACAGACCCAATCATGTTATTTAGCTTTTAAAATAAAAATATGTGAGATGCTGTCACGTATTTGACTTGACAAAGCAAGTTCAGGTGTGTGTTTATGTCTAGGTGCAAGCTTCACATACATCAGAAACAGGAAACACATTTAACCCTTTGCAACATTCTACTCACTTGTGTTACAATCAAATGATCTTTCCCTGATCTAATAACAATCAACTAATTTACATATCAATTCTCATCCCACTAAGTTGACAGGACAAGATGATAATAGCTGGTCTGCAATCTTTAATCAGTCCCACATCATATTTAGACTTGACAGGCCATCGGGCACCTCTGTGAGCAGTGGATAAGAGGAGTCTGCACGGGGTGGCCTGCACTAAATAAGGATCAACAGTGGGATCCACCAGTTCAACTGAGTGAACATAGTGAACAGTATAACAATAGACATAACTGTTTTATAAGCATTCAATTTTTAGGGAGAACAACACTTTTGGGTCCTCCCTGACCTGGCAATCGCAAGATCTGTTACAATTGTGTACAGATCTGCCCAGGTCTTCCCACCTGTAGTCAGTGGACCTAGCAGGGGAAATGTGTGGGGTGGATGCATCCATTATAAACAACCTTTTGTTCTTTAGTGAGTGAAATCGCAAGCGCAGCAAATGTAAAGCTCTAAAATAAGCATTTCACTGTTAGTTTATCATTTTCAACTCTGTACCACTCCTTCTCATGTCTCACATCAGGGCCCTGCGAAGCACAGTGAGAAGTGCAGTGCAGGCTGTCAGCAGCCAAAACAGGCATCTGGAGGCATGCAGTCACGTGCTGTTTATAAAAAAGCAAAAACAAAAACAACAAACAAACAAACAAACAAAAACTTTCAGTGAGTGGCCCTGCCCCCAGCTTCCATGCATACACGAAGGCAGGGGTCACAGGGCTGTATTTAACCATTGCATAGTCACATTCTGACTGTGTGATTGTAATGCCATCATGGCAGGAGATCAAATTTATGTTTAATTTACACATTAAGTAAATTTACTGGACATGAGTCTGACCATGGAAAACTGTTTTAACTTTTGGCCCTGTCCGTCAATACAGGACAGGGGAATGGTGAAATTTTCCCTTTGAACATGCCCTGTTGCAGAGACAGAGTGGGAGTACCTTCTAACGTTGGCTGGAATTTCAGGGAGGGTGAGAACATAACACAGAGTGGCTCCGGAGTCTACAAGAAATTCCACCTTCTCACCACACACAGACATTCCATGCATAGGCAGAGATTTATAAGCTTAAATGTACATATGCGCCCTTTGGATTGCATGAAATGCGTTCAATGTGTATGTGTGGAGCATTTTGCGTATCAGCATGAGTACTTGTTAGCAAAGCATTCTTCATTGCATCAGCATGTGTGTGTGTGTGTGCGCATCACTTCATCCTGAGTCAGTGTGTGTGTGTGTGTTCGTGTTTTTGCATCACTTCCCTGTTCTGATGTCTTGGGCAAACCACGGCCTGAAGCGCCCCCTGGGGTCCTGCCCTCCTCCTTTCAGTTTGCTTACGACCACTGCTGCTGCTGGTCACTGCACCGTCCACCCTGGTTCTGACCCAGATTGGGGCAGTCCTTTCTCCAGTGTCCATTCTGGCTGCAGGTGAAACATGCATCTTGATCTGCGTTTTGTCTCTTCTGCAGTGGCTTTTGACCTCGATTGCTCCTTCTGCTCCTGCCACGCCACCCCATGCTGGTTTGCCACGGCCTTGTATAGTGTTAATGCAGCGTTGCAGAGGTCAGCATTCTGATGCTCTGCCTCTCTTTTGGGCTTGACGTCACAGCTCTTTCAGCTGAGGCCTGTCTGGGGATCTCCTCCCGTGTAGTGAGAGGAGGCCTTGGGTTCAGCGCCCTCCGTCTCCGCTGGGTGAGGTGCCCCTCCTGCAGCTCTGTTGGGGTTTTCGGGTTGTTGTGGTGGGTCCAGCTGCTGCAGCGGTGGGTCAGGGTCACGTCAAAGGGGGTCGAGGGGAGAGCAGGAGTCCAGGTCAGCTTCGGCTTTCTGTGATGGGGCATGAGCACAGAAAAAAAGGGTAGAGGTGCGTGAACAGGAAAATGATGTGTTGTGTGCTGTGTTATACAGAGGCGGGAGGGGCGCTGACACGGGTTCTGTGTCAGCTTTCTCCCTCTCTCCTCCTTTCTCACCTTTTTTTTTCGAAACTGCATTTGTAGGTTAATACACTCTCTGCTTATTTGTGTGTGCGCATTGTTTCACCTTGCTGTTTTTTAATGGTGACGTGGGCAAACCACAGCCTACAGCTCAATCCAGAGTCCCTTCCTCCCTTCCACCTTCAGTCCTTTGGCTAGGGGTTTGTGATGAGGACAGTCTCTCCTAAAATGTCCCTCCTTTCCACAGCTGTAGCACTTTCCTCGGCCACCTTCAGGCACCCACACCCTGGCCCTGACCCCACCTCGCCGTCCTCTGCCTCTTCCCCTCCTCTCTCGTTGGCCTGTGCTTCCTCTCAGCACGTGGTGGGGGTCAGCACTTTGTTTTCCCTTTTTTTGTTTTCTTTGCGCCTCCCCTCTCTGGCTGTAAAATCTATTGGCATCAGCTGGTTCACCTCTGCGCTGTTTGCAGGCGTATAAAGCTGGCCAGAGACGGTTGTTCAGCATTTTCATGGCATATGTGTTCTCCTCCTTGGGGTGAGGTTGAGGTGGGGGTCTTTGGTGGTTACACAACAGCAGTTGGGCTTGTTTTTGGAGGGACCACGCTCAGTTCTGGAGCTGTTATTCTTGCCGCGGTGGTTTTGGTTGCCGGGGAGGACGGGACTCCAGATCGGAGTGGCTATCATTGCTGCTTCTGCAAAATGACATAAAAAAAAACAAGGTAGTGAATCATGGCTTGTATGTGTGTGTAGTGGAGCTGCAGACTTAACAGGGCCTGTCTCCTATCCATTTCCTTTTTCTCCCCAAAAAGGCATCTCCTTAAAAGCTGCTTTTCTCTCGCGTCTCTCTGCTTCCTCCATAACACATCTCTTTTCATCATTCATCCTTAGCACACCAGCCAATTTAGCCCCTTTCTTTGTCAACATTTCTTTTTCTTTCTCACAACTTACTTCATGCCTTCTACATTTTATTTATCATCGAGTCAAAGATTTAGTTCTTTCCTTGGCCACCCGGTGGAGCGTGTGTGACAGTCCACGCCCCGGCCCTTAACTCAGCTGTGCCGACTGTCTCGGAGGATCCGGATCCCATGTTACTGGCTTAAGCGTCCTTAGCGAGGCTAGGCCTAGAACTTCCCCGTGAAATATCACGGAGGAGCACCCCGTCTCACCCATCCTTGGGCCTGACCAAACAGAGAACTTAAGTGACTTATATATATATACACAAAATACTATAGGCTGGACACAGCTCACCGGTGCAGATTCTTTTGGATGATCTCGGTGTGTCGCTGAGGACTCGCCCCACAGCTCCCCCATTTTGAAGCTTTGGTGGGACCGAGGATTGACTCTTTCCCTCGGCATGATCAGCCGTCTTTGGGGTCGTTCCTCAGCGCCCACACTCGGAGCATCCTGTTCATGATGCCAAGCTTGTTGTGGAATTTTGTAAATAAAGTCTGCAACACGGAAAGAGCTGTGGTCAAACTATTTATTACTGCGCGCAGGAGAGCCAACACACACATCAAACATTACAGTTCACAGTCATCCCAGCTCTGCCCCTGGGACGTCTCAGCTCCTCTTTTATACCCCCCCCCCCCCCCCCCCCCCCCCCCCCCCACACACACACACACACACACACACACACACACAACTCTCTGTATCTTTTAGTTACAACAGGTTTCTGTCCCACGGGCTGTTGCTGGGCAGATAGCAACTCCCACTGTCTTTTCCCAGGAAGCTCCTGGCACCTGTCATCTTGGGAGTTTCATCCTTCTACGCCCTAACAGTTCAAGGTTCAAGGTTCTTTATTTGTCACATGCATAGTTATACAAGTATAACACACAGTGAAATTAATAGACATCTGACAGTTATAGACAGTTAGCAGATAACATAGTGAAACATCATTAAGCAAAGCTAAGCAGTTTTTTTACGAGGTCATACTGACACACACACACACACACACACACACACACTTTATCTAAGCATACAAAAAGGTTATACCAAATCCTACAGTGAGATTCTAAACACATAAATCCAAATGTGAGGATAAGCTAGAATTTTTCCATAACCCCAAGAAAATCAAAGGTGAGCAAAGTCTGCCATCATCTCCACTGAATATTGTTCAACATGTTTATCTGCTCTTAAAATGTAAATCTGTTTATTTTACAGTTTATATTTATGTATGCGTAAGTACTCATTACATGGTTAATAAAATCGATCATACTTTTTATCTTTGCATTAGTGGACACATCCAGTTTCCTCCTGGTTAATGATATTATTGTTCTCAATTATCTTCTCTTCATTCACAGGAAAATCAAGTCCTGCAGCTGATGCAGCAGTTTATTCTGAAGTCACATCAGGAAGCTCTCTCAGTAATTCTGCTGCCATGCAGGCTGATTTATTCTTCACAATATTAAATGTCTTCAGCTCATAATATCTTTACATGTTGGAAATCACTTTGTCTTTTTGTGCTTGTCTTACAGGTCAGTGAGGAGAGCTGTAGCAGCAAAGCCAAGAAGAAGCTTTTTATGAAGCCACTCTTGCTCCTCTGCTGCCCAAATATCAGACATGCTCAGCTTTATGTGCAGTTACAATATTACATCATAATATCATATAGACATATTGCTCTCTTTTAGTATCAAACAAATGCAGGTGTATTAGGTATTAATATTCATGCTCTTTATATTCAGTTTTTTCATAAAGATTTTGTAATAAACCTTGAATGTATCTAACATGTTCCAATAGCAGTGAGAACAAAGTGTGAAATATGTGATCTTTAGTATCTGACAGCACAACTTAAAGTCAGTGTTTGCAGTGTTTCACAAGTAAATACTGATATGGGCACCAACAAATACTTTAACTGTGTTTGTCCAAAGATCTCGTACATTATATAAATAAGAATTATATCATAGGCAGTGAATACATTTGAATGTATTTCATGTATATTTTTCTGATCATTAATAAGGTAGAAATAAAATCTTTTTACATTGAAACATTTTGTTTGATTTTCGTTTCCTGTATGAGATTATCCACAAACTAATAACACAACCACTTAAACAATTTGTATCAACATTGTCATGGAAACCTGAAATAAACAGGTGTGAGTATTATCTGCAAAGCGGTCACTAACAGTACAGAGCATGACAGCAGTCTGCATGTATCTGACACAGACGACTGTGAAGTAGAACATTTACAGAGAGAAGCTCTCTGTGTGCTGCTGTCACAGGATGCAGTTAAAGGAAAAGATAACTTGTACATGTGATATAACTTGTACATATATATATATATATATATATATATATATATATATATATATATATATATATATATATATATATATATATATATATATATATATATATATATATATATATATGCAAGTCTCAAGTAAAAGTCCAAGTAAAGTCACAAGTCTGAAATTTTGAATTTCGAGTCTTTATAAAAAAGGAAAATGAAAAAAAGCATGTTGCAGTTATATGCCAAATGTAAATATTAGACCATGTAATTTTTAAATCTGTGTTTTTCTCAACACATGACAAAATAGTGAACTTAGAAAATATACACAAATTGTGAAATTGCACCTCTTTAAAATGCAGCTCAATTAAACCTAGCTCCAAGAATAATTTTCACCGACAGTTCTGAGATAAGCTGCATGTTATTCTTGGATGCGGTTGTAGGACCGGCTTTAAAATCGCATGACAAAAATATCATACATAAATAAATGGTATTTTTTTAAAAATATCATTTAAAAAAAAAACTGCATCACCAACGTAGCCTGGAGAACATTTGCTAGTTAGATGAAGTCAGCTATCTCATCGTAGCATATTTATATGCATATTTATAATTCAGAATCAGAATCAGAATCAGAAAGGGTTTTATTGCCAAATGTTGAGCAGGTTTACAACATTAGGAAATTGCTGCGGTGCTTCAGTGCAAACATACTGTCATAAAAATATAAAAATAAGAATAAGAATTAAAAGTGCTAAGTGGATAGATATATACATGATATATACATGAGTGCAGGTGGTGATCAGTGCCAAACATGGAATGATGCAGTGAACACAGCGTAGGGTCATGTGTTAGTGGTGGGAACAGTCATACGGTTATTGTTCATGTGTCCGACAGCAGAGGGGAAGAAACTGTTCTTATGGCGAGAGGTTCTGGTGCGAATGGACCGGAGCCTCCTGCCTGAGGGGAGCAGGTCAAACAGACTGTGTCCAGGGTGAGAAGGGTCAGCTGAGATCCGAGCTGCACGCCCCAGTGTCCTGGAGGTGCACAGGTCCTGCAGAGATGGGAGTCTGCAGCTAATCACCTTCTCAGCAGAGCGCACAACACGCTGCAGTCTCTGTTTGTCCCTGATAGTGGCTCCAGCGTACCACACGGTGATGGAGGAGGTGAGGATGGACTCGATGATTGCAGTGTAGAATTGCATCATCGTCCGTGTTGGCAGGTTGAATTTCTTCAGCTGCCTCAGGAAGTACATCCTCTGCTGGGCTTTCTTAATGACGGAAGTGATGGTGGGCTCCCACTTCAGGTCCTGGGTGATGGTGGTACCCAGGAAGCGGAACGAGTCCACAGAGGTGATGGGGGTGTCAGTCAGGATGATGGGGGGGAGTGGAGCTGTGTGCTTCCTGAAGTCCACAATAATCTCCACTGTCTTCTGGGCATTCAGCACCAGGTTGTTGTGGCTGCACCAGGACACCAGACGTTCAACCTCCCTCCTGTAGGCAGACTCATCCCCGTCCGAGATGAGTCCGATAACGGTGGTGTCATCTGCAAACTTGATTAGCTTGACAGACTGGTGGGTGGAGGTGCAGCAGTTGGTGTACAGGGAGAAGAGCAGAGGAGAAAGAACACAGCCCTGAGGGGAGCCGGTGCTGATGGTCCGGGAGTCCGAGACATTCTTTCCCAGCCTCACATGCTGCTTCCTGTCCATCAGGAAGTCAGTGATCCACCGGCAGATGGGATCAGGCACATTCATCTGGGAAAGCTTGCCTCGGAGATGGTCTGGAAGGATGGTGTTGAAGGCAGAGCTGAAGTCCACAAACAGGATCCTGGCGTAGGTTCCTGGGGAGTCCAGATGCTGCAGGATGAAGTGTAGGGCCATGTTGATGGCGTCGTCTACAGACCTGTTGGCTCTATATGCAAACTGCAGGGGGTCCAGGAGGGGGGCCGTGAGGGTCTTGAGATGGGAGAGAACTAGGCGCTCAAATGACTTCATGACCACAGATGTCAGAGCCACGGGTCTGTAGTCATTTAGTCCAGTGATCCTAGGTTTCTTGGGGACAGGGATTATGGTGGAGGACTTGAAGCAGGCAGGCACATGACATGCCTGCAGTGAGAAGTTGAAAATGCCAGAAAACACTGGGGCCAGCTCGTTTGCACAGTGTCTGAGGGTGGCAGGAGACACACCGTCTGGGCCGGGAGCTTTTCGAGCATTCAGACTCTTAAACTGCTTCCTCACATCTGCTTCATGAATATGAAGAGTTGTGGTGGGAGGAGGTGGTGTGAAATCCTCTTTTGTGTGGGGTGAGGAGGGGGGTGTTGTAGGTGAAGTGTTTGAAGGTGGTGATGGCTCTATGGAGGGGGGAGAGGTGGGGGAATGAGTGTCCAAAGTGCCTCTATTGTTGGGGCCGTTGGAGGTGTGAAGGCTGCCTGATGGCTCGTCAAAACGGCAGTAGAAGTCGTTAAGGGTGTTGGCCAAGAGCAAGTCGTCAGTGGAGTGGGGGGTTTTAGGCTTGTAGTTGGTGATATTCCTAAAACCTTTCCACACAGAGGCCGAGTCATTCTCTGAGATCTGCTGCTGCATCTTCTCAGAGTGCTGATGTTTAGCAATGTCCACTTCTTTAGTGAACCTGTACTTGGCCTCTCTGTAGCAGTCCCTGTCTCCGCTTCTGAACGCCTTTCTCTTTTCCAGCCACAGCTTTTTGAGTTTAGGAGTAAACCAGGGTTTGTCATTGTTATAACTCACCCTGGTGCGTGATGGCACAATGCTGTCCTCACAGAAGTGGATATAGGAGGTGACAGTGTCCGTAAACTCGTCCAAGCTGTTAGAAGCAGCCTTCATTGTGTCCCAGTCTGTAGACTCCAAACACGTGCGAAGCTCCTCCACAGCCTCGTTGCTCCACAGTTTTTTGGTCCTCACGACAGGTTTGGAGAGCTTCAGCCTCTGTCTGTACGCGGGGATTAGGTGGATCATGACGTGGTCAGAAAGTCCGAGTGAAGCGCGGGGCACCGCACGATAGGCCCCGCTGATCGTGCTGTAACAGTGGTCTAATGTCCTCTCCTCTCTGGTCGGGCATTTAATATACTGCTTGTATTTGGGAAGCTCATGGCTCAGATTGGCTTTGTTAAAGTCCCCAAGAGCAATGATGAGAGAGTCCGGGAATGTCCGCTCCATGTGCAGTATCTGCTCCGTGAGTGCGCACTGAGCTGCCTGCGCATCCGCATCTGGCGGGATGTAAACAGCGGCCAGGATGAATGAAGCAAACTCCCGCGGAGAATAAAACGGTTTGCAGTGGATGAAAAGGTATTCCAGAGAGGAAGAGCAGTGCTGAGCAATCACTGTTACATCTGTGCACCAGCCACTATTAATGTAGAAGCAGACACCTCCACCTTTGGTCTTACCAGAGAGAGAGGCCTGCCGGTCAGCGCGCAGCAGATGAAAGCCCTCCAGCTTGAGCGCGCTGTCCGGGATGTCCTCACAGAGCCACGTCTCCGTAAAACATAACACACAGGAGGAGGCAAAGTCTCTGTTCATGCTTCTCATCAGGGCCAGTTCGTCTGTCTTATTCCTGAGTGATCGTACATTGGAAAGGAAGATCCCAGGAAGAGCAGTTCGCAGTCCACGTCTCCTCAGACGCACGAGTGCGCCGGCTCGCTTACCTCTCTTTCGGCGTCTCACTTTCCTGATCAGAGTCTGCAGTAAATCTGCCGCGGATGCGACAAATATTGGAAGTAAATCCACAGGTGTTGTAGTCCTGTGGTTAAGAAGCTCTTCTCTGGTGTAAGAATATCCAGAGGAGTGCCCAGACACAGAAGTTATGCACAAAAACAAGACAGAAGTAACGCACTGAAGCACCAGGGCATCCATACGCGGCGCCATCTTGGATTATACGGTTCTTGGAGTGAGTGCATACACTCATGAAGTTTAGTAACTTCCGGTCACTGCAACAAGCCCAGGTACAGTTTACCGACGGATGGGTACAGGACCTTGAAATGCATCGTGTAGAAAGTAAAGACCATCGTACGTATCATAAATTTACCAGTCTCACAAATCGTCGTCATAAATACACATTCGTTAACCGTTTATTAATAGGCCCTTTGAGCTCAATGGTAATTAATTAGCAGTGGAAATAATTTCTGGTAGCATCACAGAAATGTAGCAGTGACAATAATATTGTATGCTGTAATCGCACTGGGCAATTAGTGATACAAAACAACTGTTTTACCCTGTGAATAAAAGTATATGTTTTTGTCAATGTACCATAATAACAGAAGCGAAACGCAATATTGTGTCAGGACAATTCACTATTTATGCACAATAAACAAAGGAGCATAGCGCGACAATTTCTGTTCAGCGCCAGACTTGCTTGTAACCAATATCACCAATTATGTTAAGAAAAATGACGCATTAATATGGAAGAAATATAGTATCATCAGAATTCAAGTATTTTTAGACACTGAATTTATGACACTGAATTTTTATCCTCCAAATTTCCCTGCAAAAATATTCACCTGCAAAAATTCACCTGCAAAAATTCACCTGCAAAAAATTCACCTGCAAAAATTCACCTGAAAAAAATTCACCTGCAAAAATTCACCTGCAAAAGTGATGAACTTTAATGACCCAAGCCAGAGCAATCAGCACCAGATCGAGTCGAGTGGCTCTCAGCCAATTAAATTACGCTGTTTGATCACATGACACCGTTAGCCAGCAGTGTGTCTCCTAAAAGAGAGCTGTTTAAAGGTGAGTGATTAAGTTTTTCTCCTAAATAGAGATCATTACAGAACGCCTAGTCCTACTTAAAATCCCATTTATTTTTATTTTTTTTTTTTATCATCTACTCGAACTAAGGAAAACGTTTGACTAACTCAAAGACAATTTCCACGCCTCCCCTGCCTGACTGCAGAGGCAGTTTTGAATTTAGGAGCGCCAAGATGGCAGCGGCAAACTCTGGCGGCTCTCCGGTGAGTATATATATTTTTTTATCTTCAAGTTTGTCTTTTGAAACCTTAATTTTATTTAAATCCGTTGCTCACGTATAAAGTACACAGACGGGGTCTTTGCTCAACTCGTCTAAGGCGTGTCTCACTAAGCGCTACATGCTAGCATCCTGCTAACCGAGCTACCCTTTACATGCTGTGCTTTAGAAAATAGGATACTCGTTAAAAAAATACTCCGCAGATATTGATAGATAGACGAACACTGCAAATATAATGTTGGAAACGAGAACGGCCTTTGGTGAAGGGGTAAAATACACCATGAATAAAGCCATAGAGTGAATGGCTGCCATGGTTGCAGAACAGCCTGATTTAATGACAAGAATGGGGAAGAGTGAGGTGAAGTGAACCACAGCCACAAAACACGGTCAGACAAGGCGGCAAAAGGGCAGTGATCTGTCCGTCAGTATGAAGTTGGTGTGTGCTTTGGTGAACAAAAACTCCAGACCGGTAGCAGGAAGATGGGAGACTCGTGTTTCACTGGAATAGTGGTGAATTAAAACATCCTTTGTTGGGGACATTTCGGTGTAAATGCATCCATACAGGCAAGACAGAGGCAGACTAGACAGTGAAGAAAACAAGGCAAACATTAGAAATATAAAAACGGAAATATAGGATGAGTCGGGGATGAGTTCCTGCCCCAAGTGGAGGAGTTCAAGTATCTCGGGGTCTTGTTCGCGAGTGATGGGAGAAGGGAGCCGGAGATCGACAGACAGATTGGGGCTGCAGCTGCAGTAATGCGGACGCTGCACCGGTCCGTCGTGGTGAAGAGGGAGCTGAGTGTAAAAGCGAAGCTCTCAATTTACCGGTCGATCTACGTCCCTACCCTCACCTATGGCCACGAGCTGTGGGTAGTGACCGAAAGAACGAGATCGCGGATACAAGCGGCAGAAATGAGCTTCCTCCGAAGGGTGGCTGGCCTCTCCCTTAGAGATAGGGTGAGAAGGTCGGCCATCCGGGAGGGGCTCAGAGTAGAGCAGCTGCTGCTCCACATCGAAAGGAGCCAGCTGAGGTGGTTCGGGCATCTGACAAGGATGCCCCCTGGGCGCCTCCTGGGTGAGGTGTTCCAGGCATGTCCCACCGGGAGGAGGCCCCGGGGCAGACCCAGGACACGCTGGAGAGATTATATCTCTCGGCTGGCCTGGGAACGCCTTGGTATTCCCCCGGATAAGCTGGAGGAGGTGGCTGGGGAGAGGGAGGTCTGGGCCTCTTTGCTTAGGCTGCTGCCCCCGCGACCCGGCCTCGGATAAAGCGGATGAAGATGGATGGATGGAAATATAGGATTAATATAACATACAATTATTTGGACAACATTTGGACAACATTTTCTGTTGTCCAAATGTTAATTCAAAATGACCCCATGAACCACATTAATAGGTTTGTACTTCATGTAATACATTATTTAAAAATCATTACATCATCATTTATAACATCAGACATTACTTAAGCATATAACATATTTTTAATAAAGAATAATGTGGTTGCCCGTGTTTATAAATTACACACTAAAGTGTAGTGATGGAGGAGAAAAGCTTTATGAGAGATTAAGTCAATATTTGCTTATACATCACTAATGCTCACTAGTATTTAAAGTGTTACTGAAGTCACAGATGTAGCCAAATCTGGGAAGCTTTTTTATTTACTGCTGTGCTGCACATGCGCAGAGCCTGCTGCAGGCTGTCTGTTGAATTCACAACGGCACCAGAGCGCCCTCTACTGACTCAATAAGACCTCAACATTGCCAATATATTTAACCTGCCACACAGAGCAGAGCTGCCAGCATTTCTTTCCTCAGAAGAACAGGGGGTGGCTGTAGCTCAGGAGGAAGAGCAGGTCATCTACTGATCAGTTCGATCCCTGGCTCCCCCAGTCTGCATGCCAAGTATCCTTGGGTAAGATACTAACCCCTAAGTTGCTCTCTGATGCATCTATGCATGCTATGAATGAGTGTGATGTTAGTTAGTAAGCACGGGGTCTCGCAAAAGTTCTGCGAGCGCTCACAAAGGTTCATCTTAGGTCATTTTAATTTTTTTTCTCTTTTTGTCACTTGCGGGGCTCCGTAATTTGCAGCTTTCATCAACCACTGCTAATCAAGTGAATGAAAGAGGTTTGAAGAAAAAAAAACTTTAACTTTATTTACCATGAGCCCACCCGCTGGTGGGCCCATGGTAAATAAAGTTAAGTGTCAGTGTGGATATACAGATATAGGTCCTTGTCCCATATTTCCCATGTCAGACTCTGAACAGCTTCCAAGTACAATCACAGGACTGTGTTTACAGCTGGTGGCCAATAGAGGGAGACATTGATCCACTTAGAATTTATTGTATCTGTCATGGTCTCCCAGTCCACCTGGTCAATCAACACGTTGTTTCTCCTTACAAGTATAATGAACTCGATACTTTACTTTGTGTTTCTCTCCTGTACGCGCTGCTGCAATTTCACCAAAGAGGCAACCTGGCTGTCTTAAAGGTGATGAAAATTCATTCAGAACTAGTGACAATGATCATGTACCTTAATTATTAAAAAGTAATGGTACTAATATAAGTATCAGCGATACAGGCCCCTTACTTGGTATCAGATTGATACCAAATCTTGTATTATTGAACACAACTAACAAATAGTGATGTTAAATTCATTATACTGTTATTATTTCAGCACCATGGACAGCACACAAGGTTTTCACTGCATGAGCTGTGCTCTCTAACACGTGACTGTTTGTAGTGGTGGACAAATTTAGCACACATATCAACAACAACCCCAATCACAGGGCCCAGTACAATACTTCAGTCAGCGGGGCGTGATTGTGGATGCCGTGTAGGTGCAACCGCCTTCCCTTTCACGGCACTGCAAGCCCCGCCCCACCACAACCTCCATAGTCCTGAGAAGGCCACATGTGAGATAAGCAGAGCTACATGGCTGCAGCACTGTCCTTCAGTACAGCAAAGCGATATGGTTGGAGCAGCAGGAGAATCTCACTCACTGGGTTAACTGCCAGTCAGCCACAGAGAGGACCCACTAGCCACATGAACCCACAAGACTGTGGGCAAGACGCCAGAGGTGTTCTGACTTTCATCCATGTTTCTTACACAGCATGCTGGTGCTCTTGGCTTCTTGGACTTATGGGATGCAGATACTCTCTAAGCACAATTTACCACACTGACAGGTGTTGTCTACACTAGTGTATTCAGCTTTGCTGTAATGTTTCGATTCCGAGTCTCACCATGGTGCACTTTGCTGTTGTTTAAGGGGTTTTGATATTATGAAGATTAAAGGCACAACTTTACAAATCTTCATACACACACACACACACACACACACACACACACACACACACACACACACACACAGAAGAAAGAGGGGAGTGATGATGTTTCAGAATAATAGTAATTGACAAATGGCTACATATGACATGTCTAGTGGTTCAGGTCACCCTTTAATATCCCCCACCCTCCTCCGAACAGACTGTGATGACTGCATGTGTGTAAAAGACTGTTGTAGGTTTATTTTTATCTGCTGAAAATCAGACACCACAAAATTTCTGTCTGGGCCTCCAAGAAAAGAGGAAATGCAGCCTGTGGTTTCAGCCTGAAGTCTAACGTTCATCTTTCAACACAGCACAGTGGAAATGTGCAGGTATGACAATGTGTGAAAACAGGTTAAAAGTAGCTTTATTGTGGTGATGACACATGCTGGACTAAAGAATGAATAAAGCATGTGGGCATCAAGAGAAACGGTGAAAAGCTTGTTTCTCACGCTCATGTCTTTAAGAGTCTCTGCATGGACGTGCTGTAAATGTTCATTTATCTCTGAGATAAATAAAATCATCCATCACTCTCTCTGTCCACAACATCATATACAGACATGTTTTTCTTCTTACTGCAACTTCCAAACAGGTCAGTTCCTCACAGTATAACACAAAACTCCAAAGTATAATCACAGCTTTGTAACCAGCAGAGGAGCCAGTAATTCATCTAAACCTACTGATACTAATGTGTCTGTTTGGCTGCTGTTACAGAAATGGTTCCTACACCTGTGATGATGACGTCAGTGTTTGACTCCAAACTGTCTGCTGTGGGGCTGTGCTATTTGACCAAAATCTCATATCCTGATATTAGACATTTATCATCCTGACGACGATATAAATCCCAAAAATTTAACATTTTCTGTAAATTCTATGAATCTCAGGCAACTCAACTTACATGAAGTGTTTCCAGCTGGGCGTCCTTTACCTGGAATGAGTGTTTTAACCGATGCATGAAACTATACATTTTTAGACATAAGTTGTAACGACCAAGATTTATTTTTTAGCACCTGACGGATCTTTTTTGCTTCTCATCCGTAAACTCTCTGCATACTTTTTCCACGTGAATCAGTTTATTTTGAAAAGTCTTGAGCTTTATTGTGAAAGGTTCGCGTGGAAAACAAACTGGCGGACAGCGGAGCCACGCAATGGTTTTAACATCATTTTTGGTAACAACAACACTTAAAAACAGGCGCTTGTCCGTCCGTAGTGTGGTTATATTAAATATAAGAGAAAGAGAGAACTTTAAGAAATGAATAAAGCCACTATAGTGGCCATTAAAACGATGAAAAAAATATTGCTGTAATAGGAAACGATAGACGTTTTTATATCGTCATCCGATACATATCGTTATATTGAACAGCCCTATCCTGCTGGAATCTGCAGTATCACAGAGTCCCCAAGTTTTTAGGCTTTATTAGACGTTATAAACTCTTAAAATATTGATATGTACTGAAACACTCCACTTACTTCAACGTATAAGCTACAAATAAGCGAAAAACAGGACGTTATGTCTTAATGTATTTTTCCTTTCCCACAGAAAAGTGGAGGGATGGAGAAACACACCTGCTGTTAAACAATATAAAACACTTGGATATCAACATGTTTGTGAGTAAGTGTAGATGATACTGCAACAAACCTTAATCATAACCTTTGTAAGAAAGTGTTTGACAGGATGTAGGATGGAGTTTGGCACTAGTCAGTGACAAAATACTTGTGAGGCCCTGAAACAAGACCCAGGTTGTGGTTAAGCAAAGAGGCTGATTGATTGTCTGAAGCAGTTATAAGAGCACAAAGCTACTGACCTGACCTCATTCCACAGTCTATACCCAGGGGAAGCCACACCAAGTCTGTATGTTTTAATGAATGCTGCGCCTTTAAGACCAATTGTCTGTATGATCCAATTGGTCACCTATAACATCTCAAAGTTATAGCTGGCTTTAATCCTCAACCCGTTGATAGGCAGTCTAAACACCACATCTAGAACACCTTGGATTTTGTTGAGAGGGTACGAGATGTTATTATGAAGGTAGATAACACAATGGACTTGTGTTCCAGTCACTGGAGCAGTGGAGATAGTTTGTAAGAGATTACTGGATAACCCCAACCTCAGCAACAGGACCACTCTCAGCACCGACCAAGTGTGTTTGCTGTTGGAATTGTGTCTTCATTCCACCTACTTCACATACAAGGGTCAGTACTTTTATGTGAAGCATTATAAACAGCACTGTTTATAATATTGGGGAAACCTGCAGTCAGCTGAGACTGAAGGAGTCACTTGGATGAGTGAAGAAAAGTATTTCTCACTGAAAACTACATCCAGATGATCAGAATCAACTTTTTGAGAATGAAGGATGGAGGCTGTGTTTGTGTGCTTTACCTGTGATTGATACTACAGACTGTATATTGACAATGGCCATTGCCATGTGTTTTGATTAAGTGAAACCTGAGGTACACTGTAGGCTCATATAGAGGAGACTAACAGAGTAGCCAGAGTAGCTGGAGAGAACCCAGACAGGTGGAGGGAGAACATGCAATCTCCACACAAAAAGCCCAGCTGGTGGATTCAAACCGACAAACTTCTTCCTGTGAGGTAACAGTACACACCACTGTACCTCTGTGCCACCCATTTGTCTTATTGTTTAATATCTGTGTAGGTTCTGAGTCATCCAGGTCATGGTTGTCTAAGGAGTTTGGAAAGAAAGTCACTAAACTTCCTTAAGTTTCTTGAAGACGTCTCACCTCTCATCTAATAATAATAATAATAATAATGGATACTTTATTGATCCCCATGGGGAAATTACTTGTTTTTCTCTGCATTTGACCCATTCACTCAGTGAAGCAGTGGGCAGCCCACTAAGCAGGCGCCCGGGGAGCAGTGTGTAGGGACGGCACCTTGCTCAGGGGTACCTCAGGGTAGCCGTTAAGTGGATTCGAACCGCCGACCTTCCGATCATGGGGCGACCACTTTACCTACTGAGCTATCCCTGCCCCTAAGAGGCTTCTTCACTTCTAAAAGCAAATGGTGGAGAGTCCCGAGTGTTTAACCTTAGTGGGAGATTGTCCCTTATACACCCATTTTTAATCATGTGTGTCATCCCATGAGCCAAGGTGTGAAAAAAGATGTGCGTCATTATGGACCTAAACGTTTTTGGACTAACTCACTGTATGTTTGTCTGCTCAGACTTTCCGAGTGGAAAATCCGAGCTGAGGGGGCATTCAATGAAAAAACATCCGACATCTGGGAACTCAGAATTTTATTTTTTTTGACTTATTCAGAGATTACCACTGGAGATTTTGGGTGAGATCAGGGTGACAGCTTGCCTCACCCTATCATGTGACATATTATGGTCACCTGAGGAAAGAAGGTAGGTGACTGACAGCCTCTGAGAATAAAACATGACTATGAGCTGGTAAATATGTCACCTGACCTGAAACAACAGAAGGTAAGAAGAAAACACAAGAAGCAAGCCTGCATGTTTGCAGTGGACAGGAAATGTGAACACGTCACACAACTGCTGTGGTCAAAGCTACAGGAGCTGTTTGAGGTTTGTATAAAAGGAAAGGAAGCGCAGAGAGGCCACAGTCAGAAGAAACACTCTGGTCTTATCTGTATTAAATGCAGCTTCTCTTTTTATTATTGATGTAAAGTCAAAGTGTTTGAGATCAGCTGAGGATCAGAGTGCAGCAGGGCTGGATGTGAGGATGGGGCACTCTTTGCTCTGCATGACGGGGTTATTGTGTAAGTACATTTGTGACATTGTTTGAATGGCACTGATTAATGAAAGTGTTCCTCATGTGTGAGAATTAGAGTGTATCACTGGTTTGAAGTGTTTATGTGAGAGTTTGAACAAAGCATATTTGTGATGTTTATGAAAGTTACAGACAAATGTTGGCTGGTTCCTTGGTTCAGTTTAGTCTGGAGTATCGTGTTGGATACATCGCTGCTTGTTGCACTTGACTCACTGTTGTGTACAAGTTCATATATTCATATTGTTTTACAAATATATACAATTTTATAGGGTACTAAAAATGTTATAATAGTTTTTTATGTTTCAAACTTGTTACTAAATTAATACAAATACTAAATGTGCACAGAAATATTTTGATGAGCAGTAACTGTGTCATGTGAAAATTAATCTTTAAAAATACTTTTGTTCATTTTGACTTTGATTTTCTGTCAGTTTGATCCTGATGATGTTTAATCTTTACTTTAGTGCTCGATACTCTCTTCTACATTAATGCTGAAGGTGAGAAATGTTTCTTTCTTTTCTTCACATTTATAAAATATGTATAATTTTGCTCCGATATTTCATATTTCATGCACCATTTGAAATCACATCATGTCTCTCTGTTTGTGCATCGTTTTATTTAAGGCACAAAATCAGTATATTAACAATGAAGTAAGTCAGATACTGTAATCACAATTTTCCTGGTTGCGATTTTGAATCAATAACATCATCATCATCAACAACAACAACAACAACAACAATAACAATAATAAAAAGTTAGAGGTTTAGGATTTTGCTGAAGAGGTGAGTTTCGAGAAGTTTTTTAAAGGATTCCAGTTACAGGGAATTACAGATCTCATATGGAAGAGAGTTCCCAAAGGTGGGGGGCGCTGCACTGAAGACTCTGTCCCAAAGGCATTGAGGCTTGTGTGAGGGACAGAGAGCAGACTCTTGGCTTAGGACCATAGCATCCAAGACTGTGTAGTTGCAGCAGGGGCCCGTTCTCCGTACGTCGCTTACTACATCCAAGATCAAATGACACATCCAAGACCAAACCATCGCGCTAACCGTGAGCTCGCTAATCCGGTTCCCCGAACACACCTGCTGTTGACAATCAGTACAGCTGGATGAAGTAATGTGAGATCACTGGGTGTCGTAAAAGGGGCTACGCATCGATAGTAGAAACATTGATCGGCAACCCTCTGATTGGTCGGCGAAAATGTCGAAGGAGCGCGCTCGGTATTTTTCGGCAGCAGAGCAAGAACTCTTGAGTGAGGGATTCCAGGAGTTTCAGAGTTTAATCAGAACGCAAGGGAACACTGCAAAGGCTGCAAAAGCAAGGAGAGGGGGCTGGCAGAAAGTTGCTGACAAATTAAACTCGTAAGTAATTTAATAATAACAATAATAATGGAGTGGATTGATATGGCGCTTGTCAAGGCACCCAAAGCGCTTTACAATGCCACTATTCAGTCGCTCTCACATTCATACACTGGTGGAGGCAGCTACAGTTGTAGCCACAGCTGCCCTGGGGCAGATTGACAGAAGCCAGGCTGCCATATCGCGCCATTGGCCCCTCTGGCCAACACCAGTAGGCAGTAGGGTAGATTTATTATATTACATTATATTATCCAATATTATATTACATTATATTATATTATGTTATATTATATCCCCTTTCACATTAGAGCCACAACAGGACCCACTAGAACATGGGAACAGGTAAAAGTGAAATATAAGAATATTCTACAGAATGGTAATATTTATCACTTATATTGCTGTGGTATCGCAAGAAATAAGTGGTTATATAAATATATGAGTATACATAATAGTTATTATTCATAGATACCTACATCCTAAGTTCCTGTTATTCTTCTGAAAGAAACAGAATGAATGTGTTGTTACAATGGTAATGCCAGGAGAGGCAGTATTAGTTCTGTGTTACATTAATGTGTAAGGAAGTGGAAGAAGTGTGTGTCCTGTAGGAGGCAGTAGAAAATGGATGCTCATGTTCTGTACATGCCCTGAAAGTAAGGTTCAGTAAACCAGTGCAGGCTCAGTTATTGTATTTTTATTTTTTGAAGATGCAACATCTTTTTGGCGACGAGGACGTTTAGGGGGAAGGAGTTTGGGCGATCAGACTGAAAGGAAAGAGAAGAAAATAAAGTGATGGAGTCGGCTACAGGTTTGGCTAGCTTTTCAAAGAATGCAAAAGTTTTCGGCTGGAAATAGAAGGCAGTGACCTCGAAGCGGAAATGGCTACAATTGGCACGCTAGTAGCGTTCGATCCAAAGAATCAGACTTGGGATGAGTACACGGAAATACTCGAGCAGTTTTTCGCAGCTAACGGGATCGACGATGCAGAGAAACAAAGAGCGATATTAATAAGTGTCGTCGGAGCAGCAACGTACAGCTTGATGCGAAACCTTCTCAGCCCGGCCAAGACCAAAGACAAAACCTTCCAAGAGCTGGTGCTTCTGATGAAAAATCACTTCGATCCGAAGCCCAGTGAAATTGTGCAAAGGTATAAGTTCGACTCTCGCTCCCGCAAGCCGAATGAAACCGTCATGGAATATGTAGCGGAGCTGCGTCGCCTGGCACAGGATTGTAACTATGGCAACACGTTACAACAGATGTTGAGAGATAGGCTCGTCTGCAGAATTAAGGATGACCGAATTCAGAGACGTCTCTTGTCAGAAATAGATCTCACTTTTGACAAAGCTCTGTCAATTGCAGTAGCCATGGAGACTGCAAATAAAAATGCACAGGATCTGCAGACCTCAGGGGCGTCAGCAAAATGTTTCAGTCTCGCTAGAGGACAACAGGAGAGTCGTACCTTTAAAGCAGAAAATAAAGAGTGTTATCGTTGCAAAGGAACCAAGCACACAGCAGCAGACTGTAAGTACAAACAAGAAAAATGTCATGCTTGTGGTAAAATGGGACACATAGCTAGAGCTTGTAAAAGCAAGACTAAACTGAACCAGAAAAAGTATGGATCGACATATGTAAAGAAAGAAAAAAAGCAGAGTTCACACTACAGTACTCACAATGTGGGCGAGAAAGCAGATAACAACAAAACTGATAGCTCTGAAGATGACTCTTTTATGTTGAACTGTGTCAAGTGCAGTCAAGGGCACAACAGAAAACTGTTCAAGTTAGGGCGTGGCAGTGCGGTACACTTAAGAAGAGTAGACCCCTACACTGTGGATATGCAAATTGATGGGAAAAAGGTGAACTTTGAAATAGACACTGGATGTTGCCTAACAGTCATGAACGAAGCAACATTCAGAGAAACAGGGAAAGACAGCAAGCCCCCCAGCCTGCAGCCCATCAAAATCAAGCTCGAAACTTATACAGGGGATCCTGTTAAGGTGATTGGTGCAACACGACTCAGCGTCAAATACAAGCAGCAGAAAAAACATCTGCCGCTGGTGGTGGTCGAAGGCGACGGCCCCAGCTTGCTAGGTCGAGCTTGGCTCGAGGAAATTAAATTGGACTGGGGTGAAGTGAAAAACAGTCCTAACAACAGAAAGCTGCACTAAGTCAAAACAACAGAAAAAACACTTCAGCAAGTGTTAAGTAAACATGAGAATGTGTTCAAAGAGGAGTTGGGCACCCTGAAAGGAATGAAAGCTGCTATTCATGTGAAAAGTGATGCCACCCCACGCTTCTTCCGTCCGCGTTCTGTCCCCTTTGCTATGCGAGCAAAAGTCGACGAGGAAATAGACCGACTGTTGAAAGAAGGCATCATCTCGCCAGTGAAATATGCTGAATGGGCGGCACCAGTAGTGCCACTCCTGAAGCCCACAGGGACAATAAGACTGTGTGGGGATTACAAGCTTACTGTAAATACCGTGGCTTCACTGGAGCAGTACCCCATACCCAGAATGGAGGACTTGTTTGCCACACTGTCCGGGGGTAAGCAGTTCTCAAAATTAGACATGAGCCACGCTTACCAGCAAATCCTCTTGGATGACGAATCGAAAAAGTACGTGACAGTAAACACATCTCGGGGGCTGTTCACGTATAACAGATTGCCTTTTGGAGTGGCCTCTGCTCCAGCAATATTCCAGAGGACCATGGAAAGTCTTTTGAAGGGGATACCTCATGTAGCAGTGTATTTAGATGACATCTTAGTGACTGGAGTGGATGAAGTAAGCCATCTACAGAACCTGGATGAGGTGTTGACCCGGTTGGAGGAAGCTGGGTTGAGGTTAAAGAGGTGCAAGTGTGCCTTCATGCAAGAGAAAGTGGAGTACTTGGGGCACATAGTGGACGCCCAGGGGCTCCACCCAGTGGAAAACAAAGTTAAAGCAATCATGGACGCACCTACCCCCACAAATGTCACTGAACTGAAAGCATACTTAGGTTTGCTCAATTACTACAACAAATTCCTTCCAAACCTGGCAACCCTGTTGGCACCCTTACATGAACTTTTGAGACACGAGGTACGGTGGACATGGCAAAAGAGACAAGAGGAAGCATTCCAGAAATCTAAGAACCTGTTGAACTCAGCAGAGGTGTTAGTTCATTATTCTGCTGACCGTGAGTTGGTTCTCTCATGTGATGCATCCCCATATGGCGTAGGCGCCGTATTGTCACATAAGATGGAGGATGGAAGCGAGAGACCTTTGGGGTTCATGTCACGCACACTCTCTCCTGCTGAGAAAAAGTATTCTCAGCTTGACAAAGAAGGTCTAGCTGTGATATTTGGCATCAAGAAATTTCACAAATACTTGTATGGCCGAGTTTTCACGATTTACACAGATCATAAACCCCTAATCTCACTGTTCAATGAAAAGAAGCCTATACCTCAGATGGGCTCACCAAGAGTACAAAGATGGGCCGTGACATTGAGTGCTTACGAGTACAACATCAGGTACAAGCCAGGAAAACATCATGAAAACGCGGATGCGCTCAGCCGGTTGCCGGTCCCAGACTCAGCACCTGAGCAAGAGATGGCTGAGCAGGTTTTGATGATGCATGTACTGGATGACACATTAGTGGACACTGCACAGATCAAACGATGGACAGCTAAGGATGTCTTGTTGTCCCAAGTCCACGAGTACACCTTAAAAGGCTGGCCAACTGAGACCGATGCCTGTTTAAAGCCGTATCGACAGAGAAAGCTGGAACTGAGTGTGAGGGATGGTTGCGTGCTCTGGGGAGCCCGAGTAATTATTCCCACCAAATGCCGGGAGAAAATATTGAAACTCCTGCACCAGACTCATACAGGCATGTCGAAGATGAAAGGCTTGGCAAGGTCGTATGTATGGTGACTAGGGATGGATGAGAACATTGAAAGAGAAGTGCAGGCATGTGAGGAGTGTCAGAAACACTCCAAGTCACCACCTACTGCACCATTACACCCTTGGGAGTGGCCGGAGTCACCATGGTCCAGAATCCATGTGGACTATGCAGGGCCTTTCCTCGGGGAGATGTTTCTAATCATTGTGGATGCTCATTCCAAGTGGATGGACATTTACCCTGTGAAATCCTCTACATCACAGGTAACTATAGAGAAACTGCGCCAGAGTTTCAGTGTGTTTGGACTACCTAAAATGTTAGTTTCAGACAACGGAACATGTTTCACAAGTGCTGAATTTGAGTCATTCATGAAGCAGAATGGAATTGACCATGTAAGATCAGCACCTTTCCACCCTTCTTCAAATGGGCTGGCTGAGAGGGCGGTCCAGACCTTTAAGGAGGGGATGAAGAAAGTCAAAGGTGATACCTTACAAACCAGACTGTCCCGATTTCTGTTCAGTTATCACCTGCAGAGTTGATGATGTCACGGAGACTCAGATCAGTTTTGGACTTGCTCATGCCTGATGTGAAAACAAAAGTGCAGCACAAACAATTGAAACAGAAAGAAAATCATGACACCAAGAAAAGACTGAGAAGTTTCACACCAGGAGACAAGGTCTTCATCAGAAACTACTCCTATGGCCCGAAGTGGATTCCCGCAGTCATTGTGAGAGCATCGGGTCCAGTGTCTTACATTGTTACCATTGGATCAGGTCAAACTGTGAAGCGGCACGTGGATCAGGTGAGAGCAAGAGTGGCTGACACTGTTCCCAGTACGCCAGACAGGGAGGTGGAGCCATTGCTTGACAAAGAATCAGTGCCTGAGTGCTGCTTGCCATTGGAGTTGGACACATCGCCACAACCTCCGGCAATGGAGTTGCCTTATGCTCCGGAGACTCCAGCTCCCGGAGACTCCTCAGTGACACCCGTGTTGCGACGTTCCCAGAGAGAGAGACGTCCACCAGAGACTTTAAAGGACTTTGTTAGGTAGTGTGAGATCTTCCAGAAATAGAGCAACAATGCGTACCTTCCTAGTTAGAAAAAAAAAAGAGAAACATGGAAACCTATGTACAGTTGTATGGTTGCATGGTTACCTTAATTACATGTTGATTGCTTGTTAAGCATTCTTTAGATAAACGGTTATTTTGTAAGTCAAGGGAGTTGTTGACTTAAGGGGGGAGGAGATGTGGTATCGCAAGAAATAAGTGGTTATATAAATATATGAGTATACATAATAGTTATTATTCATAGATACCTACATCCTAAGTTCCTGTTATTCTTCTGAAAGAAACAGAATGAGTGTGTTGTTACAATGGTAATGCCAGGAGAGGCAGTATTAGTTCTGTGTTACATTAATGTGTAAGGAAGTGGAAGAAGTGTGTGTCCTGTAGGAGGCAGTAGGAAAATGGATGCTCATGTTCTGTACATGCCCTGAAAGTAAGGTTCAGTAAACCAGTGCAACGATACTCCGGTGTAAGGCTCAGTTATTGTATTTTTATTTTTTGAAGATGCAACAATTGCTTTTCGTCTCTTGGAAAGAGACCCTGGAATAATCTGTTTGTTTGTTCATAACAGCAACCAAGAAAAGGGCAGAGCACAAAAAGACAGGTGGTGGTCCTGCACCCCCTCGTCAACAAGTTGGTTAAGTAAATAATACCCTCACGGGAATATCGATATCTCTCTATGAGCACACTGTCGCGCTGAGCTAAAGGATCCTGTCTGTCCTGCAATATATGCTGAATTCTGAAAACTCTCCTTATCAATCTTGCACCTTCCGCAATGGGCTGCTCGCGTAAACGGACAGGACATGGCTGCGACAGACTTCCCAAATCCACCTTCGCTTTTATAGCCGTGGTCTCTCATCTTGATTACACGAAGTAATTTGCAATTACTACTCTGAAATATGAATTACATCTGTAATAATCACATACATGTAATAGAATGTTAATAGTACATTTCCCTTTTTCAGGAAATGACCTGTATGTATCTGTATGAAATCAATAGAATAGAATAGAATAGAATTCAACTTTATTGTCATTGCACATGCACAGGTACAGGGCAACGAAATGCAGTTTGCATCCATCCAGAAGTGCTTTAGTGATATAGATATATTACAATAAATATTAGCAATAATATAGATATGTGAGTATATTACAGAAATGGGTCTATTATGGTATGTTATAATGTACACGGTATGGAGTATGTTGTGAATATTCTATAACTATAAGTATGTACAGGCTGTAGTGAGTACAAGCTATGTACAGATTATGAACAGGATATAAATATGAAAAACTATACAGAATATGAAATAAATAACTTTACAGAATCTGGGATATACAGCTATACAGAAATGGGAACTATGCAAGTTGTAAACAGTTGTAGGATTAAAAATTATCGAATGTACAGAATGATTATTTACACAGAGCTATACAGTAGTGCAGTTAAGATAAGTGAGGGTGTAGATAGTTTCTACAGAGGCTATATAAAGTGCTAGTGGTTGTGAGTGGTGGTTCAGTCCATGTTATTATTGTGTTTGAGGGTACAGTTGTCCATTGTGGGTGTGTGTATGTTCAGTCCATGAGTTTAACGTGGGTCAGATGTCAAGAGGCAGAGTTCAGGAGTCTGACAGCTGTGGGGAAGAAGCTGTTCCGGTACCTGGTGGTCTTAGTCCGGAGGCTCCTGTGGCGCCTCCCAGAGGGCAGGAGGGTGAAGAGTCCATGTGATGGGTGACTGGGGTCTTTGATGATTTTCCCAGCCCTTTTCAGACACCGCTTCCTGTAGATGTCTTTTATGGCAGGAAGTGGTGCTCCGGCGATGCGCTGGGCAGTTTTCACGACCCTCTGCAACGCCTTCCGGTCCGAGGCAGAGCAGTTCCCGTACCAGACTGTTATACAGTTGGTCAGGATGCTCTCGATGGTGCGATGATAGAAGTTCACCAGGATGTCTGAGGACAGGTGGTTCTTCCTCAGAGTCCTCAAGAAGAAGAGGCGCTGGTGAGCCTTCTTGACCAGCTTGGAGCAGTTGGTCGTCCAGGTGAGATCCTCGGAGATGTGGACTCCCAGGAACTTGAAGCTGCTCACACGCTCCACAGCCGTCCCCTTAATGTGGATGGGTGGATGTGGGTCAGCATTCCTCCTGTAGTCCACGATGAGCTCCTTGGTCTTCTCGGTGTTAAGCAGCAGGTTGTTTCTGTCGCACCACTCAGCCAGACGATCCACCTCCTCCCTGTAGGCGGCCTCATCGTTGTCATTGATGAGGCCAATCACCGTGGTGTCATCTGCAAACTTAATGATGGTGTTGGAACCATCAGCAGGTCTGCAGTCGTGGGTGAAGAGGGAGTAGAGGAAAGGGCTCATCACACAGCCTTGTGGTACACCGGTGTTCATTGTGATGGTAGATGAGCAGCGGTTATCCAGCCGGACATGTTGGGGGCGGTTGGTCAGGAAGTCCAGTAACCATTTGCAGATGAGGGAACTGATACCCAGGTCTGTCAGTTTCCTGGTGAGTTGTGAGGGGTGGATTGTATTGAATGCTGAACTGAAGTCTATAAACAGCATTCTGGCGTAGGTGTTGTTGTTGTCCAGGTGTGAGAGGACAGAGTGCATTGCGATGGAGACTGCATCCTCTGTGCTCCTGTTCCGGCGGTATGCGAATTGGTGGGGGTCCAGGGTGGGGGGGGAGACAGGATTTGAAGTGTGCTAGGACCAGCTGCTCTAAGCACTTAGTGATGGATCAAGTGCTGCATTATCTTTAGTTACATTGATAATATTTATTTATGGTGAAACAGTGGTGGAATATCGCTGTTGCTTTCGTATACATGAAGCGGACATACCTGCGTGGCCGCGATCTAATCCTGTTTACATAAAGTAAACCTGCTCCCGAGCAGGTTTACGCTTACGGCTCTGTTGCTATGGCAGCAAGTCCCGGATGAGCTTCGGGGAACCGAACGATCCAAGATCACGCGAAATCGTCAACAATCAAATCCAGCTAACTTACTTAGCGAGGTACGAAGAACGGGCCCCAGGTCAGAGATACTAAGGTGCCAGGGTATTGAGGGATTTGTAAGTAAGCTCAGAACCTTGGGGCACACAGTGGTTAACTGGAGCAGAGATGGAGCTGAAGTCTCCCATGGTGACAAAGGCAAACTGTGCTCTGTTGGAGAGGTTTGACTGATAGCAAGAGAGCACGGTACCAGTGAGAAGATTATGATTGATTACGCAGGAAGGAAGGATGGTGTGAGGGCTGCAGAGAGGTCCAGGAGGATGAGGATAAGAACAGTCTCAGTGCTGTGTCGTGTTCTGAAGCCAGATTGGAAGAGTTCATAGAGCTCATGGTATGACATGTGTTGATGTGGCGGCCACTGCTCTTTCCAAGGATACACAGGCATGGGTACACCTGCACAGGAACACAACAGGGTCAGTCATAGAATAAAGTGATGCAGTCATCATTCAGGAAACTGCTGAGTTTATAAATTCAGAAGAAAAAAAGATTCTCCAAACAGATGAGGAGATTGATTTAGAAACCAGCGTTTATACCAGCTGTAAATGTGCACAGTTCACTGAATGATGTAAGTTCAGTAAATCTTCTTGATGCTATCTTCAGTTCATGCGTAGACACATTTGTGTATTTGAGGATGACTTTACTTGTTTCAAGAATTTTACATTTGAATATCTGCAGCCACTTCTCATGTTATTTGTGCTCCTTTCCCTGATACAGAAAATATTCAATCATGTGTTTCAGCTGTGAAGTGTTCAGGATAAGACATAAAAGGCAACTACAGGGGATTATCATGTTTAAACTACAGGCAAGTGTCTCGATTAGCTGAGACACTGTTAAGTAACTGAATCCTCATAATATTAATAAATGAGTATGTTTAAAAAGGCCTCAAGAACTCCTGAAAACTGTGGTCATAAATGTAAAGATGAAAATGCAAAAATAACGGCTCAACGTTAATAAAATAAAACTTCCTGTTACAATTTAAAAGTGGACAGCTCACACGGACAAATAACAAACTCTGACTTTGTGTGTTTATGTGTTGATCTCAGCCTCACAGATCTGTGGAGTCACTCTGTTGTTTTATCCAGAATATTTATATGGTTTAATTTCTTTCATGAAAACACATCTTATTATTTTCAAGTCCAAACATCACCAGGATGCAGTAAATCTTTTGACTCTTAACAGCAGCAATAAAAATCAGGACATCTTCAAATTGACTATATGCTTCCATCAATCTCTAACTTGATGTGTTTATGTGAACAGTTCCCAATAAGCCCACCGTGATCCTCGAACCACCCTTGACTCAGATATACAGCAGTGAGACAGTCACTGTCAGATGTGAGATTCAGGAAAGTGATGGAAGCCATTCGATGTTTCTAATGTCATCAGCCAAGTTAGAACCACCGTCAACATCTGAATACAGAATCAGCAGAGCTACAGAGTCTCACAGTGGAGAATACAAATGCTGCACTTTTACATTGTGCGGTGACATCATCACACTGACTGTATCATGTAAGTTGGACTCATTTCATTCAGTAATATTGTTCTCTGTTTTATCTGTTTTATCTTAGTAGCAAAATCAGTGAGAAACAGTTTTAAATGTGGTGATAAAAAAACACAGTTATCACCAGAGTGAAAAAACTTTGTAACATAAATATTAAACACAGATGTAATGAACTCAGTGTCTTCAATATGTGCATGTGTGTGGTTTTCACCACTGCAGCTCTGAATTATGACACAATTATTGTATTTGTTTGTTTTTAAAATTTATTTTAAGCTGAACAAACATGATCAATAAATACAGAATGAGCAGAGCAGCTGTTTGAAAATACAGATGCTGAAAAAAGAAAAGGCTGATCATCAACAGAGAAGAGTTCTGTTATCACATCACAGCCCTGGTTGGGGTCGGGGATAGCATACAGTATGAAAAACATCTGTATGAATTATGATGACTGATAAATGCTGCTGACTGTGCACTGGTTATGCATCTTTTACATGTGATCATGATCCTTAAAACAAGTCGGATATTTAACAAAAAGGCAGATTAACAAAAAATCTTGATGCTAAGAGCATCCACGATCAACTGGCCTCAGATCAGCTAACAGTGTATAGTTCACCTGTCTCTGCATTTAGGAGTACAGTTTGGTGGCAGAGCGTAAAAACACTCTCACCTGATTCTTGATTCACTCTGATTTTCATCATGTTATATACATCCAGTGTTAGCTCCTGGCTCTCTAGCTGGCTAACAGTTAGCTGAGATACCTGTGCTGTCCTCATGTGTGCTGCTGCCAGTTGTTGATTCTCATCAAATTTGATTTGAAGACAGTTGTTTCCTTCCATCCATCCATTTTCTTAACACACAGTTGTGAGCTCTTAAGCACTTACTGAATTCAACATATTACAAACTTCTTTATTTTTCTTGAATTCTTACTTTTTCTTTTAAAACTTAATTCACTATAAAGACATTATTCCTGAAGCAAGTGACAATCTGATGCTTTCTCTTTTCCTGTAACTTCAACAGCAAGTAAACCCAGAGCCACACTGACAGCACAAAGTTCAGTCATACCAGCAGGGGGCAGTGTGACACTGAGCTGCTCTGTGGAGGGCTCTGCTGGCTGGAAGCTTGACTGGTTCAGACGTGATTCAGAGTTTTCTGGAGCTCAGAAAATAGGAGCTGGAACATCAGAGCACACTATCAGTATTTCAGAAGGAGGCATCTATTACTGCAGAGGAGGGAGAGGAGATCCAGTTTTCTCCACAGAGGACAGTGCTGCAGTTACAATTCAGAAACAAGGTGAGGGTGAAATTTTGTTGTGAAATAAAACAAATTCACGTTTAAATTAAAGTCAGACTTAATATATTTAAATTTATTTTTGGTCCCACATGATTTGTTTCTGTTTAATGTTTATTTGTGTTTGTTGAACAGTTTTGGCTGCTGTGAAACTGCAGCACAGCTGGTCTCAGATATTCACTGGTGACACAATCACTCTCAGATGTGAGATTCAGGGAGGTGAAGGAAAGGTGTGGAAATATGAATGGACAGCACCCAACACAAACAGCCCTCCAACATCCAGTGAATACAGGATCAGCAGAGTTTCAGTGTCCCACAGTGGAGACTACAGATGTCGGGGTAGCAGTGACTATCTCTTAACAGGATGGAGTGATGCCTTCAGACTGACAGTTTCATGTGAGTTGGACCATGATTCATGCTGACATTTCATGTTTTAATGTTTACATCTGTCTTTGTCACGATGAGTTGTGTGGCTGGACCCAAGTGCAGGACTCGGAGACAAAACATTAACTTAAATGGCAGCTTTATTTGCTGGTGCGACAAAACTGGGAATACATAAACAAAAAATGCCAAGGAACTAAAGAGCTAGGAATACTAGCGATAGAAATCAAAACCAAGAGAATCAAAACACATCATGAAATCAAGGATAACTAATACAAACAGGAAAACACTGAGTCCACATACTCAGGACCGTGACAGTCTTAACAGGAAAACTCCAACAATGATCCAGCTGTCTGCAGGCAGCTCAGGACAACAGTTTTTCTCACTGTGCAAACAGAAAGGAGAGACACCATGGAGGCTCTTAAAGTATCAGCAGTTTAACCATCATGTTGTGTTCCGGTCAAATGTTACCGAATTGAAAGTTTTATCGCTGGGAAATTTATTTAATTTGAGCAGATTGACCTAAAATTCCATAACTTTGTCCACAAAGAGGATTTCAGCAGACACTAAAAATCTGCATTACATGTGTTCCTGGTCAAAAATGTTCAATCATTAGAAATGGATGGAGGACACAACAAGACAATGCACACACACACACACACACACACACACACACACACACACACACACACACACACACACACACACACACACACACCTGTCCCCACCTGAAATTCAAGATGGGCTTTCAGCCGAAAATCTCATCAGGATGATTACAGGACCTACAAAATGTTCTGTATCCTTGAGGACATCAAATCTCCGTTTGAATGGTTTCTAACTGTCTATCAAAACCAAAGAGGTAAACTTGAGCAACTTGGAGAAGAAACAGATTTACAAAGCTATTTGGAAGGAGGTAATCCAGAAAGACACTAAAGCATTGTAACGTTGGGTTGTGTTTAGTGGTTGAGAGGAGGCGGCAAAAACACTTAGCAGGAGAGTCAAAAGAATACACACTCACACTGGCGTTGGGAATTCCACAGCATGTTCTTTAATAACCCTTCTCTTCGTCAACCATATAAGCCCGGTTGAACGGCTGCAGCTTAACAAACATAGCGTGCAGTGTTCATACAACCCATAACGTTGCAAACAAAGGTGTCTGGAGAGGTAAAACATAAAATCTGTCCGTCCTCATGCACTAGCGTGCAAGCACATGTCCACACAATCACAGAGAGCAGTGGTGCATACTGATGACAACATTAACCCTGGACTTGGGTTGTCTTAAAGAGACACCACACCATTGTGACTGTTACAGCATATATGGGTCTTTTGATTTTGAGTGATGTGTACAGATCCAGAAATTAATTTACCAGCAGTTTATGAGATGCAGAGTAGTGGGACAATTTTTCAGGCCATCATGTCACCAGAGAAGTTTTACATGTTGTTGCAGGTGATTAACTTTGACAACAGTGATACAAGACCACGGCGTTGTTGACAAGACAAATCTGCAGTGATCAGAAAGGTTTGGGACAAGTGTGGAGCAGCAGCCACTCATCCATATCCCAAGTCTAAACGTGACAGTGGATGTGCGTCCGGTTGCTTTAGGGGATGCTGCCCTTTCAAACAGTATATGCCAAACAAGCTTCTAAATATGGCATAAAGATTTGGGCAACATGTGATGCCAGGACAAATTATACCTGGAACATGCAGGTTTATACTGGGAAACCTGCAGACGGTGTTGCTGAAAAGAACCAAGTGAAGTATGTGGATCTGATCTGAAGATGATTGGAGGTCTCAGTGACATAAGATGATAATTTCTTCATCTCCTACGCTCTTGGTCAGGAGCTGTGTCAGAAGCAAGTTTAACTTTGGGATCGTTTCCTCTACAAACAAATGAAATATGCCTCATCAGTTTGACCAGCAACACCACAGGTGTCACTTTGTGACTGTATATACATTTTAAATGGTTTAAAAAACAAATGTTCTTGGTAACTTTGACCCAAATGAGTCTGTGATAAACAGCATATTATCTTTTATCTGGTTATTTATTATAGTCAAAATAACCTGAAAATGATGTTTTTCACAACTCAAAGGTGCATAAACTCAGATTAAGAGACAAACAGACCATAAATAACAGACGTTCAAAAACTGTAATGCTCACAAGAACTTAAGTTGATAAAAAGACCAAACACAACAAGTGGTGATAATAAATCTGTTATTATAGTTTTATGTTTTTATAATTTTTATGATGATCTCAATGGAATGGCCATTTTTGACAGAACAAATTGTTTAACAGAAAATGAACACAACATGAGGGTTAAAGAGGAACGTACAGAGATGACAGTTTGATAAGAGAATCATAAATCAGTGAAATATTTAGTTTGTTAAATAGTCCAATGTGTCACATGCAGGGAAACTAATTTCTTTTTGTGTTTGTAGATAAATTACTCTGTGAATGTTTAAAGTGTGATCTGTACTGTAAGAAACGTATTCGTGGTGACGATTTAATGTTTTACCTATTTTGTTTCTTCAGCAGCAAGTAAACCCAGAGCCACACTGACAGCACAAAGTTCAATCATACCAGCAGGGGGCAGTGTGACACTGAGCTGCTCTGTGGAGGGCTCTGCTGGCTGGAAGTTTGACTGGTTCAGACGTGATTCAGTCTCTTCTAAAGCTCAGCTCATGAGAGGAAATGAAGCAAACAGAGTTATTAGTGTCTCACAAGGAGGTCTGTACCACTGCAGAGGAGGGAGAGGAGATCCAGTTTACTACACAGAGGACAGCAGTGACGTCACAGTTCAGGAAACACGTGAGTTTACTTTTTTTTTTTATTTCTGCCAAGCTGAGAGATCATAATGTGATCTTTGATAACAGTTTTATCTCACACCTGTGAGTTTTTTAACCTTGAGATGAGGCAAACTCTGAGTTTTCTGTTCATTAAGATTATTTGTGAAGGTGGGAAATAGAAAAATAGATTTATTCAGTCTTATTTTTGATCTTTATATTTCTATTTGTCTCTAAGTGAAATCGAATTCTAACAGCACATTTGTTATTATTATTGTATGATTCAGTAAAAGCACTAGATGTTACAATCCCTGACAATGCATTTCTTTAAATGGAGAAAATCTTGGGGGATGGCTGTTATGAGGAAAAGCAGCCCAGAAACTTTACCAGTAGCACACATCGTTGTATGCCTCAACCTTCGGTCTTTTACCCAGGCTAACCTGACATTTTTCCTTGATTAGGTTTAGGGATTAGAGATCTGATCTGATTTTAAAATTTGGGACACATCGTCAGTAGTGGACCTTGGATTCATCGGGTGTTTCGGCCATTATCACTAGACACCCTCATCCAAGGAGGCTCTTCCAGCGTTGATCAGGCCCTGGATTGTGTCAGTGGTTTATGTCAAAATTGTAATTTCTCTTCTTCTTTCTGCTGTTTAGTTTTCTACAGTTTATTTTATTCTATCTACTCACTGCAACTGAAAAATACTTACCTCTTTAGCATTTATGGAGCCTCATTTCTTCAAAGGGACAGAAAAGGTGATAGAGAGAAGTAAGACAAGTAAGATAAGATAGGAGAGAGCAGAGAGGAGAACTGGAAGGGGGGGCGCCCGATCTGGCTTCCCACACCTCCCTACCGGATCGGGCTGTACGCTCGACCTCCCCACTGCCTCCCAGAAAAGGGAAGAAGAGCGGAATATTTTCTTTTCTCACGTGGCTAGGTGACTACCTTAGCTGCCCAAGTGATGTCAGCCCTTTTTAGCCATAACAAGTGACTGGTCCTCTCAGCAGTGTTAGCTAATTCTCTTATAGCCTGCTGTTGTGCCTGTCCTCTGATACCAACCTCTCTAAACAGCTTTGCTGTTGTTCTGGCAACAAAGCCCCTGCACCCCACTTCCACCGGGTGCACTTTGATCTTCCAGCCTCTGTCCTCTGCCTCAGCTGCCAAGTTGGCATACTGCAGCTTCTTACGCTTGAATCCTTCCTCAGTTGCTTCCTCCCATGGTACCATCAGCTCAATGACGTACACAAGTTTTTGGGAGTTAGACCAAAGGACGAGGTCTGGTCGCAGAGTAGCTGCTACAATCTCTGTGGGAAAAATTAGCCTCTGACAAATGTTGATGAAAGCCGACGCTCCTCTTGGTTCATGAAAGAATAGAATAGAAATCATGATATTTTTCTGTTCATCATATGTTTCTATTTGTCTCCTAACTGGATATTTTTCTGTGAACAGTTCCCAGTAAGACCACTGTGACCCTTCAGCCATCCTGGACTCAGATATACAGCGGTGAGACAGTCACTGTCAGATGTGAGATTCAGGGAGGTGAAGGAGCTCAGTGGACGTATGAATGGAGAGCAGCCAAGTCAAACACACCTCCAACATCCAATGAATACAGAATCATCAGAGCTACTAAGTCTGACAGTGGAGGACACAGCTGCCGGGGCAGAAGGGACTATTTCTTATCAGAGTGGAGTGATATCATCACACTGACTGTATCATGTAAGATCTTTCATCCAGAGTATCTAAATAAGGAAAAAGCACTTCTTGTCACGGTCCTGGGTCTCCTGACCCAGCGTTTTTAGTTCTTTGTGATGTTTGTATTATTGTACTTGTGTGATTTATTCTATGGTTTCTAGTTTCGATCCCTTGCCCTTCATGTTTCTCTGTGTCCCCTCTGATCTGTGTAGTCTGTGTCTGCATGTTTGAGTTCCCCTCTGTGTCTTTCGGTTCTTAGAGTCCTCTGCCTTATGGTTTATGTCTCTGTGTTTCTTAGTTGCTGTCTCCACTGTGTCGAGTTCGCGTCTCTGTGTGATCCTTCCTGTTTTACTTTGAAGGTCCGTGTCTTATGTGAATGTGTCCTGCTTTGCTTGTCTCGTCAGTCCTGATTTCTCCCAGCTGTGCCCTCCTTCTGTGTCTCATTCCCCTCGTTACTCCCCAGTGTATTTAAACCCTGTGTTTCTCTGAGTCAGTGTTGTGTTGTCCCTCATGCTGTGTGGATCTCCCTGTGTCTCTCTGTGAGTTTAGTTTGCTTTGTATGACTTTCTCCTGCCAGCGAATAAAGCTGAGTTCTTTGTGTTTAAACTTCGTGCCTGAGTGCCTGCCTTTTGGGTCCAACTCCTGCCTGCCGCACAGCGATTCATGACACTTCTCCTTTCTTACTAGAGATGGAACGATACCACTTTTTTATGTGCGATACCGATATCATAAATTTGGATATCTGCCGATACACTATATCGGATTCTTATCGGTATTTTTTTTTAATCAATACTTTTTTTTAAATATCTTGCTGCATTTTGTATAAGTTCATACTCAAGTTTAAAAAAACCCAAAATACTAAAGCTATTCTGTTATACCTGTATGGAAAAAAATACACTGCACCCAAAATATTTAAGAGTTTAGCAACACTGATCAATCTAATAAACTTAAACCTACACATTCCTCCCTATTCTGGTATTTTAAAGAGTACTTTGCGGAAATATTAAGCAACCTAACTAATAGGGTTGCCAACTCCCAGCAAAAAACAAATGGGGAACCACCCCCCAGCCTCCGCCTCCCGATGATTAATCGACGTAATCAACTTTAATTTAATGCACGTGTTTAAAAAAAAACAATCAATTATTTTTCCACAATAATTAAATAGATTCAACATCTTTCTTCAACAGAATTGCAGACTGCACAGATGGAAAAAGTAGTATAGCTTACTAGGGTATATTAGACTTAATAGTTACTATATATAGTAATGGACTTCTATACATTTTACATCAGATTAACACTTTGGGTGTAAGATTCAGATCATTATTTATTAAAAGCTAGACATTTTAAATGAGAATATGTCTTTGTGCCCCCTTTTCCCTGTTCATGCCCTATCGGCCCCCCTGGCTAAACTTTGCTAGATCCGCCCCTGCACAGTTACCAGCCGTCAGCTACGTAGAAAAAGATCCTCGAGTAGAAAGTAATATTAAATACATCCTAACAACAGCTTATCAAGCTTAAACGTGCTGCTGTTGTTCAGCCGCCGGTTTCCTCTTTCTGGTGCAAAGTGGGCCAAAAACAAACAAGAGAGACGGACTCGCCACAGAAAAGCCGATCAGCTGATCATTAAGCAGTTTCATGATTGAAGTAGCAGCAGGAGAGGGAAGGGGAGAAAAGAGGCAGTTGCTCCATATATCGGTTGTTAAGCTTAACGCGGGAACGCTTTACAAACATTCAGAGATGAACTTACACACCTGCTTTACTTCTCTGGGATAACTTCCTCGGAGATGAAATGCCGGTTTGGTAGCGAGGCTCCAAATGTTCAATCAGACTGCTGACAGGTCTTGCACACCATATGATGCATACATGCTCCAACGTGCTAAGGTTATGAGCTGAGTTACCCCATGTCGCAAGTTTTGTGAGGTGCTTTCGTGATATTTAAAGGATCGGATTACATTTTTTATTTCTCTCCGATATCCGATCCAGTAATTTAGGTCAGTATCGGATCGATACCGATACCTAATATCAGATCGGTCCATCTCTATTTCTTACAGCTTTATAACTGTCTTTCATGTTGGTCAGTAAAATGTTTAGTTTTTATTTCAACAACAAAAACCTGAACAGCAGCTTTTTATTCACAGTGAAGAGAACAAAACATATGAGAGTAACTTCTCTGCTGTGCAGCTCTAATACATGAAAGATGAAATGCAGAACAAATGCTGAATCTGTCTCAGCTGCTCCACCACATCCACTAAGAAACATTAAATCCACTGGTCAAAGGAGCTTGCAAAGAAAAGCGTCTGGACTTCTTTAAGTTGCTTGAAGACGTTTCACCTCTCATCCGAGAAGCTTCTTCAGTTCTAAGGTCAAATGGTGGAGAGTCCCAGATATAAACCTAGTGGGAGTGACCCCCACAGAGGGACAAAAGGACCCCCTGATGATCCTCTAATCACCTGAGCCAAGGTGTGAAATTGGGTGTGGGACCCAATCAGCCAGAGTTTCGGGTGTGTTCATTGTGAAACCTGGCCCCACCTTGTCATGCGAATTCCTGAGATCAGATGGCCCAGGATGTGAGTGGGCGTTAAGGCGTCTGGGAAGGGATCTCAAAACTGGATTATAGATGGCAGAGAGTTGGTGTCGTAAACCCCCGCCTCTGTTCAAAGATGGTCGCTCACAGTGGACATAGATGGCTTCTTTCACTCCTCTTTCAAACCATCTGTCCTCTCTGTCCAAAATGTGAACATTGGCATCCTCGAAAGAGTGTCCTTTATCCTTAAGATGCAGATGGACAGCTGAGTCTTGTCCTGTGGAGGTGGCTCTTCTGTGTTGTGCCATGCGCTTGTGAAGTGGCTGTTTGGTCTCTCCAATGTAGAGGTCTGGGCATTCCTCGCTGCACTGTACAGCGTACACCACATTGTTAAGTCTGTGTTTTGGCGTTTTGTCTTTCGGGTGAACCAGTTTCTGTCTGAGTGTGTTGCTGGGTCTGAAATACACTGGCCATCTGACCTCAGGAATTCGCATGACAAGGTGGGGCCAGGTTTCACAATGAACACACCCGAAACTCTGGCTGATTGGGTCCCACACCCAATTTCACACCTTGGCTCAGGTGATTAGAGGATCATCAGGGGGTCCTTTTGTCCCTCTGTGGGGGGAAACTCCCACTAGGTTTATATCTGGGACTCTCCACCATTTGACCTTAGAACTGAAGAAGCTTCTCGGATGAGAGGTGAAACGTCTTCAAGCAACTTAAAGAAGTCCAGACGCTTTTCTTTGCAAGCTCCTTTGACTACGATGACCTGGATGACTGAGAACCTTCACAGACATTAAATCCACTGATTGTTCCTCATGTGTGTTTTTAACTTAGAAATGCAGCAAATTAAATATGAAAGATTAGTGTTGTGTTTGTGTGATAGTTGTACAGTTTGTTGCAGATTCACCATTAAAGTTATGTGATATTTATTATTTCCATATTTCCACCAAGTTATTTCAACTGGTTTGATTCAGTCATTGACTTTTGTTCTTTTTCTAAACTGAACTGCAGATAAACCAAAGGCCAAACTGAGAGCTGATAACACAGCTGTTCCAGTAGGGGGCAGTGTGACCCTGACCTGCTCTGTGAACCCATCATCATCATCTGGATGGAAATACTACTGGTACAGAGATGAGAAATCCTCTGAAGCCCTGACCACACAAGATGCAGTTTTCCACTCAAATGGACAAATCAGTGTCTCACAGGAAGGACTCTACAGGTGCAGAGGAGGAAGAGGAAACCCAGTTTACTACACAGAGGACAGCCAGTCAGTCAGGATTGGGAAAACTGGTGAGTTTAACATAAATTCAGATAAATTCATGATTAAGGAGGAAGATGAAGAACAAATGTATTAACATTTTTGACATTCATATGGTGGAGTGATATCATCCCAGTGACTCTATCATGTAAGAATTTTTATCCAGTTTATCTGGATAAATTCTCTCAAGCTTTTAATCAGTCAATATGTACTGTTGGCCTTCCAACAAACAAAAAGCCCAAACGTTTTTTTTTTTTTCTGAATTAAATTTGAGGGGAAATTTTGCTTTAAAACCATGAATGAAAGACTCACTTGTTGAAATCCAAATATTACAAATTTGTAAAGGTTTTATTTTTTCTTGTAAATTTTTGTTGTTCTTCTTATACAAAGTTTTTCCTGAAGCAAGTGACAATCTGATGTTCATCTTTTCCTGTAACTTCAACAGCAATTAAACCCAGAGCCACACTGACAGCACAAAGTTCAGTCATACCAGCAGGGGGCAGTGTGACACTGAGCTGCTCTGTGGAGGGCTCTGCTGGCTGGAAGTTTGACTGGTTCAGACGTGATTCACAGTTTTCTGGAGCTCAGAAAATAGGAGCTGGAACATCAGAGCACACGATCAGTATTTCAGAAGGAGGCATCTATTACTGCAGAGGAGGGAGAGGAGATCCAGTTTTCTCCACAGAGGACAGTGCTGCAGTTACAATTCAGAAACAAGGTGAGGGTTAAGTTTTTTTGTGAAATAAAACAAATTCAAGATTTTATAACACTTTATAACTATATTTTTTTAATGTATTTTGTTTGCTGTTGATTAGTTTTAAAAAAATTGTGTTTATTTGTTTGTTGAACAGTTTTGGCTGCTGTGAAACTGCAGCACAGCTGGTCTCAGATATTCACTGGTGACACAATCACTCTCAGTTGTGAGATTCAGGGAGGTGAAGGAAAGGTGTGGAAATATGAATGGACAGCACCCAACACAAACAGCCCTCCAACATCCAGTGAATACAGGATCAGCAGAGTTTCAGTGTCCCACAGTGGAGACTACAGATGTCGGGGTAGCAGTGACTATCTCTTAACAGGATGGAGTGATGCCTTCAGACTGACAGTTTCATGTGAGTTGGACCATGATTCATGCTGACATTTCATGTTTTCATGTTTACATCTGTCTTAACAGGAGCACTTATTGTAAATTAACTTCTCTGATTTGGATCACTTAAACTTACCCCTAAAAGTAGCATTACCTGCTAAAATGAACACTAGTGTATCACAGTGCAGTAAATTACACCATACACAATGTAAAATACACCATAGCAACCCTCTCTTAGTAAGCCAAAATTATAAAAAATAATAATATAATAAAATGGCAGGTTTTAGTATCAGTTCAGTTATAGGAACAACCAGCAGCACTAATACAGCCTTGTTGCAGGCCTGTACTGATGCTGGAGAACGTAGCAATGTAATAAGATCTCCAAACTGCAGTCTCTTCAGTCAAAGAGCAAAAAATAAATTAAACCTCAGTACATGGTGAAAATGTGCAACACTCACCAGATTAGTCCAGCTAACAGGTTGTCTTCAGTTCCTTGAGAAGCACAAAGATGATGAAGGTGCGTGATCTCCACGTGGTCCACAGGTATTTGTTTTCCTTTCCCACGTTGGCAGAGGTACTCTGAGCGACTCAGGCACTCGGAGTGACTATCTGGAGTTCGTCTGTCATTATCCAGTCCGGTAACGATCCTCTGCAACTTCTTGCTAACTTTTTACAACAAAGTTAGGAAAACAGCAGTCTACAGTAGTCCTTATTAGCAGCTGGGTTAGCGTCACTCTAACTAAAAAATTACAGCGGCTGCAGAAAACAAAATGCAGTCCTGCAGCTTCACACTGAAACATTACTGTGTCTTACCAATTTGCTTACAGGCACAAACTGTGATTTTTCTTGATGAAAAGTCTAAACTCACTTTATGGAAATACATCAAAACATCAAAACAACACGTATTTCCAACAATAGCTGCAGCTACTTAGTTGTAATATTACTCTTATACTATTTTATTTCTTATACTAATTTTTTTGTAATATTTCTATAATAATATAAAAATTTGATTATTTCCATATTTCCACCAAGTTATTTCAACTGGTTTGATTCAGTCATTGACTTTTGTTCTTTTTCTAAACTGAACTGCAGATAAACCAAAGGCCAAACTGAGAGCTGATAACACAGCTGTTCCAGTAGGGGGCAGTGTGACCCTGACCTGCTCTGTGAATCCATCATCATCATCTGGATGGAAATACTACTGGTACAGAGATGAGAAATCCTCTGAAGCCCTGACCACACAACATGCAGTTTTCCACTCAAATGGACAAATCAGTGTCTCACAGGAAGGACTCTACAGGTGCAGAGGAGGAAGAGGAAACCCAGTTTACTACACAGAGGACAGCCAGTCAGTCAGGATTGGGAAAACTGGTCAGTTTAACATGAAGTCAGATAAATTCCTGATTAAGGAGGAAGCTGAAGAACAAAAGGCATTAACATTTTTGACATTCATGTGTTTTTATTGTACTTTCTTGAACAGTAACAGCCTCAATCAGGCCTGTTGTGACTCTGCATCCAAACTGGTCTGAGATATACAGAGGAGAGACGATCACTGTCAGATGTGAGATCCATGGAGGAGACACTGAGTGGGATTATGAGTGGGAAACAAACAGCATGATAAAAGCTCCAAATCAAAATGAACACAGGATTAGATCTGCTTCATCATCCAACAGTGGAAACTATCGCTGTAAGGGCAGAATGAAAAGTTCACAGCATGAAACAACAGAGTGGAGTGATTCAGTCACACTGACAGTTTCTGACAGTAAGTAGAGTCATAGTTCATTTAACCTGGAAATAGAAACAGTTTGTAAAAATGTGTTTTTATTAGTACATGTTGAGATATTTGACATGTTTAGATAGTCTCACTCTTAAAGTTCATCATAAATATTTGTGAGTCAACATTTTAGTGACATTGAATTCAGAGTTAAGAGACGAAACATTGAGAGCAAATCTTTGTTGAACAGATGAACCCCGTCCTGTCCTCACTGTGTCTCCATCATGGCTGAGTCCTGGAGCCTCAGTAACTCTGAACTGTGAGGTTGAACATCCGTCTGCAGGATGGAGCTTCTACTGGTATAAAGCTGTTCCTGATCTATCAGAGAAATCCTCCAGTTATGAGCTGCTACCTGATGGCAGTGGGACTGCACAGGACTCCTACATCATTCATGGACAGACACACACAGCAGGATATGTGTGCAGAGCTGGAAGAGGAGACCCAGAGTATCACACTGATCACAGTCAACCAAAGTTTGTCTGGTCTGCAGGTCAGATTGATTCTGTTTATCGTTTCATTGAGCTGATATGATGTCATCATTTAATTCACCAACATCTCTCTCACTGTGATAAACCCATTTAAAAACTATTTTGAGAAGAAGAATCAATCTTTTCATTTCTGACATTATAATCCTAACATCTGTGAGCTTTGTCTCTTCACTGCATGTTGTTTCCAGATGTTCATTCAGCAGCGTCTCTCACAGTGAGTCCTGACAGAGTGCAACACTTCACCTCTGACTCTGTCTCACTGACCTGTGAGGGAAACTTCCCTGAGTGGAGAGTGAGGAAGTTCTCTGAGGACGGCCGACTGTACTCTGACTGTAGGAGAATGACTGGATCCACATGTGACATCAACACATCAAAGTCAGATACTGCAGTGTACTGGTGTGAGTCTGGATCAGGAGAGTTCAGCAGTGCAGTCAACATCACTGTACAGAGTATGTTATTATACATTTACTTCTTGGATGTTAATGATTTAGACGTCACATGAACATTTGTCCCAGCTTTGCTGTATGTGAAGTCATTTCATGTGGGAAAAATAAAACACATACAGCAGTTTTTAAATACACAAGATCAGATCTTCATGATAAAAAAAGCATTTGTACAATCTGTTCTTATTATTGTTTGTCAGCTTTTTCTCAAAGTGTGCAGCAGCTGATGTGACTGAAACAATTGTGTGTGATTGTGTCACAGATGATGGTAATGGTCCTATCCTGGTGAGTCCTGTTCATCCTGTGACTGAGGGAGCTTCTGTTAGTCTGAGCTGCAGTTTGAGAACACAAAAAATACTTTCCAATGTGTTTTTCTATCACAATGACAAACTTATTCAAAATGATCCCCGAGGGGAGCTGAAGATCTCTGCAGTGTCAAAGTCTGATGAAGGTTTCTACAAGTGTCAGTACTCAGGAAGAGAGTCAGCACAGAGCTGGATGTCAGTTAAAGGTGAGCAGGATCAAAACATTTGATGGAGTTTTATAAATGAGTTTTGTTTTAAGGCTTGAAGTCACCTCATTTTCTGAGAAGTTTCCTAAAATTATTTTATGAATTATAAAGTATAATTAAACTTTATTGTTTGTTGTCACAGTAACTGTGTCAGGAGCTGACAGCTCTTCATCTCCTGTGTGGTTGATTGTTGGACTGGTTTTTGGAGTCTCTCTTCTTATTATTCTCCTGCTCTTGCTGTATCGCTGCAGAACGACCAACAGTGAGAACTTTTTCCTTTACTTATCATTATTCAATGAACCTGTGTTCAGAGTTTGACATGGGAAATATGGGACAAGGAACTATATCTGTGTGTTCACACTGACACTTAAAGCCTACCTTCAACACTGATGTCTAGGGCTGAACGATATATCGCATTTGCGATAATATCGCGACATGATCAAGTGCAATTTTCTAACCGCAAAGGCTGCGATTATACTCTGGACATGTCCAAATTCATGGGCTGCATCCTCCTGAGGCCGCATTTGTAGACCGATTACGTCACAGCGACGCGCCGAAGGCTGTCCAAATTACTACCATATCCCAGAATTCATAGCGCGGCCCAGCCAAACTCCAGTTTCCAACAATGGCGGCCACTACTAAGTTTTAAAATTACTCATACTAATCTTTCTGGGTCACAAAATAAGCTTTTAAAATATTTTCAGGCGAGAAAGTAGCTGTGTAAACATCAAATATCTGCTCGGTTTATCAAGATATCCCATATTTGCAAAAGTGCTTCGACGTTTTCAGAGGCGTCTGCTACCCACCAGCTTGACAGCTAGCCGGGAGCTCGAGGGTTACTGATGCGGCCGAGAACGGCACAACTCCCGGCACATCATTTTCAGATCACCGCGGAGTTTCGCTGCTCGGGTTAAACGTAATATATAAGTCACTTAGACAACCTAAAAATGTTATTGTTGGGCTTTTTTCAGTGTTTTGTTTGTTCGTGAGTAAATCGGTTTGGCTGAGATTAAAGTTATTAGATTAGATAAAATAAAACTTTATTAATCCCCCGGGTGGGTTCCTCCTTGGTTTTCACACAGCTTGTCATGGTCCTGGGTCGGTGACCCAGCGCTTTTGGTTTGTTATCATTTTCTAGATGATGATTGTTTAAGTTCTGTGTTATTTTCAATCTGCCTCTAAGTCTGCGTCTGTACCTGTCTGTCTATGGTGTCTCCCCATCTGTTTGTGAATCTGTCTGTCTAGTTCAATGTCTTGTCTGGTTCCATGTATCTGAGTTTCCTGTTTTATTGTGAAGGTCCGTGTCGTATGTGAGTGTGATCAGTTTACGTTTCCCCTGTCCCGTCAGCCCAGATTCCTCCCAGCTGTGTTGCCCTCCTGTCTCTCATCCCTTGATTACTGGTGTGTGTATTTAAGCCCTGTGTGTTCTCCTGCCTGTTGCCGGTTCGTCTGTGTTCCTCCGTGTCAGTCTGTGTAACTCTGTGTAACTCTGTGTCAGTCTGTTACCCTGTGTTCCACGGTGTCCTGTTCCTCGTCTGCGTCTCTCTGCTATTCATCATCCGTTGTCATATGCTCCCAGGTCTGTTATTTTAGTTCTCCCAGTTTAGGTGTCTTTAGTTGTTTGTTATGCCCCACTGTTTGTTTGCCACTACACCTCTGTAAATAAAACCACCGGTATCTCATCCACTGCCTGCATCTTGGGTCCTCCTTCTATATCCACACGGCTCGCCTCGGCAGCCGTGACACAGCTGACTAAACGTCAAACAGAAAACTTATTAAACAGAAGTATGAGACAGTCGAGAATTTACGCCAGTGTCTGGTTATATTTTAGATAGCAAGAAGCAGACGGCCGAGTTTATTAAACTCCACCGAGACAGCGGTGACGCTAATCAGAACTAGACCGTCCAATTTCACGCCTTTAAATTTTAAAGGCGTGTTTGTGTGTGTGTGTGTGTTTATACAATTGCTATTATGTTTGCACTTTATGTGTAATGTTACTGACTGCAGAGATCAGTAAGATGTGTGTATTTTTTATTTATTAGTTTTATTTATTTAATATTATTTTTTAATTGAATGACTGTCTAGTAGTTCACAGATGTCGAAAAACTGAGTGTGGTAAAGCCACTGATTTTGTTTATGTATATTTCTGCAATCTGCACATTGTACTGACTTTCATTTTAATGTTTACACCAGGGTTCCTTGCCAGCACTTTATGCTCAGATGTTTGTAAGCTAAAAATAAACTATTGTGTATGTTCAAATATACTGTTGTGATTGAAGAAGTTAAATAAAAATGTCAGTCATCAATTCATGCATCACCTCATGTCATCATAACAGAGGTCTGTCTTCCAGGAAAGAACAGTTTAAAATTAATGTAATATAGTATTGGCTATACTATATGATGTATTGCTTGTCTTTGTTTAATAATACAGAAGACAAAGACCTTAAAAAATAATCGCATCGCAATCGCAATATTGGGGCAAAAAATCGCAATTAGATTATTTTCCATAATCGTTCAGCCCTACTGATGTCTTGGTGGGCACTGTCACTTGGTGTTCGCTCTCTCTTCGGTAGAGTATTAGTGATGGGATTTCCAGCTCTTTTTAGAGAACCGGCTCTTTCGGCTCGGCTATATAAACAGTGGCCCCTAGAGACAAAGCACGTACAAACTCCAAAAAGCACGTACGAACTACAAAACACATTCCTAGCGTTAACTAAACTTCCAAAACAGAGCTACCTAGATCACTTAAATTACACAATTGAAAGCATATGTGTATTGTTTGTGTATTTATACACAAGCAGTCATATATATTCAAATAATTTAAAAAAAAAGTTCATTTACCTGTTACTACCACACACCAAATCCGGTCATTGGTACTTCCTGGCTTGTGTAGCCACGAGGTAACAAAAGCTCAACACTGGGCCTAGCATCCTGGAGCACTTCTGTTGTGTTTTGTACGTGCTTCAGAGTTTGTATGTGCTTCGGAGTTTTTACGTGTTTTGGAGTTTGTACATACTTTGTCTCTAGGGGCCAACGTAAATATACTTTTATTTATTCACTCCACATAAAATGTAATCAATAAATCATATTATACAAAAACCAACTACTTACATTTCAACTTTTAACTACTTAAATTTTCAGTTTTTTCCTTTTAAACAAATTTAAAGTGAAACAACACAAAACACTGCAAACCACAACACAATTAAATATAAATTAAAATATGAAAACAAAAAGAAGATGCATATTCTCTGTCATATGGGCCTGCATGAATAAACTTTCTGAATCCTTTATCATCCGCAACTGAAAATAGTTGTGGATGATTACTATACCTTTCTAATGTGACCTTGTTTTCCCTGGCTCTCTTTCTCTCTCTTTCCCTCCCGCTCTGTTCCTGTGCTTCTGCGAGTGTAACTACCGCCCCTCCCCCCTCTTCCCAGCCCAAAGCACAAGGCTTGCGTGCAGAGTGAAGTGGGAAAAAAAGTGCGAGAGAGAGGGTGAGAGAAAGAAAAAAAAAACAAAAACAAAAAAAACCACGGCTGTACACCACCCACGACTGTACACCACCCACGGCTCCCAATAAGGAGCCGGCTCGTGTCGTTCACTTCAAAGAGTCGGCTCAAAGAGCTGTTTCGTTCGCGACCGACACATCACTATAGAGCAGTGTTGGGTAAGTTACTTTAAAATAGTAACTTAGTTACATTACTAGTTACTTCTCTCAAAAGTAACTCAGTTACTTCAAGTTACTCATTACTTTCAAAGTAACTAGTTACTAGGGAAAGTAACTTTGGTTTTACTCAGAATTCTCTTGTTAATGTGTTTCTTCCATAACGTTGCAGTCTTCTAGCTTGCTTACTTGCCACAGTGCACTGTGCCACCTACCAATAGAAAGGAAACGATAATGTGCATATTTCCACAAGAGAAATCCCACGCCTGGACCGTCATTGACTGCTGCCATGATTCTAGCCTACGTCACAGCGTCATGTGCGCCTTTTACATCCAACACAAAAACTGCAGTCGTGGTGCTTTCGATTGTACTCAGAACTCAGAAATTCTGCCTTCTGAATAGGAAGATGTAGGTAACACCAGACTGCAGATGAGCTGCATACAGGGCTGGACTGGGACAAATAAATCGTCCCGGGCGTTTTGACTAGAGACCGGCCACCATTATAGGAAAAATCATAAAGTCTTTGAATGAAAATAAACACTGTTGTGACAGTGATGTTCACTGTTCTGATGGTATATATGCATCAATCTATCAATCGTTTGTTGTAAGACTCAGATAATTATTTTTTAAAAGCGAGACATTTTAAATGAGAATAAGAAAGAAAAGTATTTCTTTGTGCCCCCCTCTCCCTGTTAATGCCCTACATGCCCCCCTGGCAACACTTTGCTAGACCCGCCCCTGCACAGTTACCAGCTGTCAGCTGCTTAGAAAAGGATCCTGGTGTTATTTGTCTCTCAGAAACAGTTCATAACTTCCCTTCAACTCATTCATGTCACCTAAAAGGTAAACCTGTTTCTCCATCACAGCTCTGATGATCCAGTAAGGACATCTCCTGCTTTCATCTTCATGTTTCCCTCTCACCAGATAACCAAACCATATCATGACCAGCAGCTTTACAGCTGTGGCTCCAGCAAACATCAGCTGATACTAGAAATTAATATTAAATAAATTCTAACAACAGCTGATCAAGCTTAAACGTGCTGCTGTTGTTTAGCGCGACATCCGCTGGTTTCCTCTTTCGGCGCAAAGTGGGCGATAAACAAACAAGAGAGAAAAGCCGATCAGCTGATCATTGATCAGTTTTCATGATTGAAGTAGAAACGGGAGAGGGAGGGGGGAGAATGAAAAAAGAAGAGGCAGCTGTGCAGCAAAGACACAGAGTAACTCCAGCTTTGTGTCTTTTTCATTGTAGCTGAATTACGGGACAAACTGTTCCTTTTCACCTCAATAAGAAACGCGTAATATTTTCTCTGAATACCAGACGGGACGGTTGGCAACTCTAATAACTTATGAACAAAATAAAGTTCAACATCAGTAACTTCATAGCACCACCCAGCTGTATAGAAACTCCGTCATGCTAGCTAGCACGCAGTACGGAAAAAGTCAGCATAACGAAAATAAACTCCACCTAAACTTGGTTCATATCTGACCCAGAGAGACTGCAGGTCATAACTTCTTACCTGAAGTTCAGTTCACACTTGGACCGGCGGCCGCCTCGGGTCTCTTTTCCTTCTGTGTCCCTTTTCCTTCATCCACCTGCTGGCCTCCACCACTTGCTAATGTTACTGAATCTGTGGAAACTCCGCGATAGCCACCACACGAAGTAACGAGTAACGACCCTATCTAAATCCCAGTAACGACTAACGCGTTCCTGATTTTGGCATAATAACTAGTTACCGTGCTCGTTACCACAATAATAACGTAGTTACTGTAACGCGTTACTTAATAACGCGTTAGTCCCAACACTGCTATAGAGTATCACTTCCTGTTCCTGTTCCAACACACAGTGGTGTTGTTGAGTAGCTTATCTGCATAGCAATTTAATTAAACACTTTTAGATAACTTCTGTTTTTATAGTATAATCTTCACGTGCTTCATCCAAAGCACACTCTCTGTGTACTCACTCCCTAATTTATAGCCAAAGTATTCATTCACTGTGTCTTTGCTGTTTCACTAGCTTAGCTTGGCTTGTAGCCGACTCGCTAGCAGCATGGCCTCTTCACCTGTCCCGCCTGCACTTTCCTGCCTCCTCAGCAGTAATGATACTTGTAACAAATCTAGCATATTTGCAGCTCTGGAGGCCAGGATTACTGAATTTGAGACTCGACTTCACACCCTCGATTCATCCGTTGCTAGCCAGGCCGCTATCCAGTCTTTATGTCTGACGTCACTAGCCTTGTCTGGGCTCAAACTCCACTGCAGGTCCATAAATCAAACGATCACTGTGGCATCACTGAGAGTTGAAAAACGGTCTAAAGTCTTTCATCTGTAATAACATGATCAGCATTCTGCTCTACCAGGTGTAACAATTAAGTTTAACATCCAGGCATCCATGAAAACTGATTTATGACAAATTTATGACAGTTAACGGAGTTAGAAATTAGCAGGAAGTTAGCTCGCTAGCTTCCATTTAAATACAATATAGCATGTCCTGACTGCGGGGTTTTGGAAACAAATTCAAACGTACAGCTCTGTTATCACTTCCGACATAAATGAAGACAGAAAACTAATCAGCAGTGACATTTGTAGGGTTACTGAAGTTTGGCTAGCTGGTATATAACGATGTGCTACGTGACCTCTAGGGATACAGCTATGTGAGCATAATATGAACACGCTAACTTTTTTCCACTCGATAAAAGTTAACGTGAGGATTCTCGGTGGTCAGGGACAAATGTAAACACATGGTAGGATGCTGTAAACAGACCAAACTTCAGCCAAGAGAACAACTAAGATAATCCATCCACAATACGAAGTTAGTAATTCATATAGGGGAGACCGGGGATAGTTGTAACATTTTTGACATTTCTATCTGTAAATTGGAGCTCTTTTAAGGTAGTGGATTCAAAATGTAATGCAAAGTATTTACATGTCTCGGCTATTAAATAGTGCAGCTATTTTCTCTGCAGCACAATTACCCATTGCATGGTATGGCCTCAAACACAAAGAGTGAAATGTTACAATTAACCCCATAGTCTGGGTTAGTTGTAACATATCCTGGGGTGAAATGTAACACAATGAAATAAGGGTACTAACAAAACATTAACATGTAATCTTTGTTTATTCAACACATGAATGCACTTAGAGCCATTTATATAGCTGTGTGTGTGTGTGTGTGACAGAATGCAGAAATCCAGCTTTTGAACATATTCCAACCCCCCAAAAAAGACAAGTTATGGAAATTTCTGCAACTGAATATTTCATTAATTTTGGTTGGTCTTCCTTGAGTTTGGCCTCATTGGCTCAGTGGGCATTATAACCTACAACTCTTGCACCAATTTTGAACATAACAATGAAGCTGAAAAAATGTAGTTGTTCACCAGCATCGCAATTCCATTACTTTTTATCATGGCTTACCTTGGTGTGGTTTGCAAAGTGCTTCAGAAAGATGAGGAAATCTGTTTCTTGCACCCATCCTGATTTATTTCCACTACCAGTACTTCCTATTGGTCCATCTCTGACACAGTGGTCTGCATAATGTATGTGTGGGAACACAAACAGTGGAGGAATTGTGTTGCCAATGGCATTAACCGCATATACAAAGGTGACCAGTGAACCTCTCTCTGCTGATGTCGTTGCCCCAACTTGTTTAATATAAGTTAAAGTAATAGTATGGTAAGTTGTAACATCTGCATTATTGTTACAACTGACCCAGACTGTTGCTGTTACAACTGACCCAGACTCCTATAGCCATGAACTAGCTAACATTACAGCCAACGGCTAAAACATTAGCACTAAAGACCTACACAGAATATATCCCCATAGACATACAAATAACACAATTTAAGTTTGATGAGTTTAACTGCAAAGCAGATAATGCTATTAGAAATTGAAATAAAGTAGAAATACTTACTTTTTGGCATACAAATTACTTTTTTTCATGTTAAATTGTCTGTGTTTGACAAAATGTGCTGATTTTTTACATGTGATAGCAGAACTGAATTGGGCATGCACAGGATGAATCACATAATTTGAAACTTAGCCCTGATTGGAGAAATTGGAAGTGTTACAACTAACCCACGTTACAACTATCCCCGGTCTCCCCTACTGCTGCATGGGCTGGGCGTTACATCGTAAGGTTTTAAAAACTGAACTTTAAAATAATTATTGGTAATAAAAGCCGAGAGAGTCCGACAGTGATCGCTGACTGTTTTTAGGGGCTTTTTGAAAATAAATAGAAGAAGATACAAAACATTAAACATGTTAACAACACAAAAGCCATATTAAACACAGACTACTTTGCAGGATTTGTCACGTTATCGCTTAAAGTGATCGGCGATCGTGGCTCAAGAGTTGACAGTTCTTCTTGTAATCAGAAGGTTGCCGGTTCAAGCCCCGGCTCCGACAGTCTCGGTCGTTGTGTACTTGGGCAAGACACTTCACAAGTGTCAGTGTCCGGCAGCCTCACCTCTGTCAGTGTGCCCCAGGGCAGCTGTGGCTACAATGTAGCTTGCCATCACCTGTGTGTGCGAATGGGTGGATGACTGAATGTAGTTTAAAGCATAAATAAATAAATAAATAAATATAGGCCATTTACCATTTTAAAGACCGGATAGGGCGTGCAGCCGAAGATAGCGTAGGCCCCGCTAGCTGTTCCCCGGCACACCCCATGCGGCTGGGTGACGATGAGGAGGAAGCATAGTCTTAAACAGAAGCCCCTGTTCATATTTCAAACTGTTTTTCCCCACTCGGTGACACACCAGCCAGGGGTCAAACTCTGGTAATTGGCGATTCTGTTCTGAGACATGTGAAGCTAGAGACACCTCAACCATAGTCAATTGTCTTCCAGGGGCCAGAGCAGGTGACACTGAGGGAAATTTAAAACTGCTGGCTAAGGGTAAATGCAAATTCAGTAAAATCTTAATTGACGTCGGCAGTAATGACACGCAGTTACGCCAATCAGAGGTCACTAAAATCAATATTGAATCGGTGTGTAACTTTGCCAAAACAATGTTGGACACTGTAGTTTTCTCTAGTCCCCTCCCAAATCAGACCAGGAGTGACATGTTTAGCCGCATGTTCTCCTTAAATTGCTGTCTGTCTGAGTGGTGTCCAAAAAATGATGTGGGCTTCATAGATAATTGGCAAACCTTCTGGAGGAAACCTGGTCTTGTTAGGAGAGACGGCATCCATCCCTCTTTAGATGGAGCAGCTCTCATTTCTAGAAATATGGACAAATGTATTAAACCCCCCAAAATATGACTATCCAGAGTTGGGACCAGGAAGCAGAGTTGCAGTCTTACACGGCTCTCTGCAGCTTCTCTCCTCATCTCCATAGAGACTGTGTCAGCTCCCAAACAGACAAAAAACAAACTAAAAACCAGCAAAAAACAACGTATACATAAAAAAAATCATAAAGAAAGAACAATACAGTATCCACATCTGAACCAAAGAGTAAGACAGAGAAATGTGGATTATTAAATATTATGTCTCTCTCTTCCAAGTCTCTTTTAGTACATGACTTAATAATTGATCAACAAACTGATTTACTTTGCTTTACAGAAACCTGGTTGCAGCAGGATGATTATGTTAGTTTAAATGAATCAACACCCCGTACAAACTCCAAAACACTTGCAAACTCCAAAACACAGGCTGACTTCTGCTAAATGGGTCAAACTGGGCAGAAAGTCTACAAACACATAACATCCTTATAGAATATGATGTAACACTATAGATCAACTTACCTCAGAATATATAAAGCATATAAACAATTACAGCAATACGATGCAACAAACACAGCAGTGCTACAAATCCAAAATACTCAAAGCTTCATAGAACTGGAACAAACATTTATTTTTAGCTCCATTCTGCTGCTGATACATACTTTAGGTTTCTGAATATTAATCCTTTCATAGTGTGTAACTTGAAGGCCCTGAGTACTTTCTCCCACACTGAAAACACTGGGAGGATAAAATTATTTGAACATTACCTCAGGCACGTGCAGGGGGGGGGGGGGGGGGGGGGGGGCTAGAGGGGCTTGAGCACCCGCCCCTTTCCTCATGGGTGCCCAAAGTGCCCTTTTGTTGAGGCAACTTTTTAAAAAAAATTATTAATTTTTTTTATGTGTGTGTGCGTGCGGAGTCCTGTCTGTGCCCCTCAACAATAATATTTAACTATTAATCACAGTTTTGCTAAATAAAAGGATCTGGCTTGCATCAGTCACATGATCACATTTAACCAATGATCACCCTTGACGGCAGAACGCGCTGGTTACGAGCCGGGAACGAGCTCACAAAGAGCACGCGCATTTTTAGCGGTCCGGAGCTGTAGGAGAAACACAAGTTAACTCAGAGACACAGACTGATGCGACAAAACCAGTAAGTAGGTGTACAGCGTACACTGTAGTGTATAGCACCCAGGAGTATTAGCTTATTATGTACACGTTGGTAAGCTGTCTTGTTGCAACTGACGAACTGAAACAAACGAGCGTGCTGTGTTTGCAACAGCGTGACAAACATTACCTGTCCTTGTATTAACTGCACAAGTAGTGCTGGTCATAGCTGCTGGCTACCTGTGTAAGGCTGTCATGGGTCTGTCCCCGTTTTAGGGAACATATTTAGTTTTAAAGTAAGTTTCCGGGCTTTTCCTGCCTTTCTGGAGGGATTATATTTCACTAAAAAACGATCTAATATGCATGTCCACATAATTATGCATTATTATAATTATAATATAATAAAAAACACAAGCTGTATTTTAAAGAACATACATTAAGAAGCAGATTATATTAGATTTATATTTTAAATAAGACAAAATTTGGATTTTACAGCAGTAAAATGATTGTATATCTACAGTTTAAAAATGTAATAAGCTTTGCCCCTGCACAGAGTGGATAGTGAAACAAATGGAATCATCATAAATACATTATTTCATATTTATTACTTCTCCCTCCTCATTGCTTTATTATTGTAGCTCTAGTAATAAATAATAATGTAAGGATTCTGGATCAGCACTGTGATGCCCATAGTATATACAGTATTCTGAAGAAGGTCTAAAATGTCACTGTGTGTGCGTGCATGTGTGTGTTTTATTTAGATGGATTAAAAAAAAAAATATTACTCATGATATAACATTGTCCAGACATGCCTGGTAAGGACATGAGGAGGAAACAGCAGGAGCTGTGTGAGGCTACTAAAGGCAGTGCTATAACATTTTTCTGTCATCATTTTATTATAGATTAAGTGCAAGAGTTGTTAGGTGTGGATAATTAGATTATAGTTTATTGCAATAGCAAGTTGTGCCTTGTTCTCAGATAGACAGCAAGTGGAGAGTGATATATGAAATGATGGGATGGAAGGAAGAAGAGAAGCAAAGAGTGATTCACAGGCAGAGCCTAAATTATTTCTCACAGTTTTTTGTTGCCTTATGGTTCCAAGCGCTGTCACCAATCTTTGGATTTTGTTATTATCTCATGACACTTGTTTAATCAGCTACCATCTCTCCTATGGACTTTGTAATGTCTACAGTCTCAGATCAACACAGCCCTGCCCTTCCCATATTAGATTCTTGATGAATGTGTGTTGTTGTTATTCAGCCTGGTTCAATGTGCCCCTTTTTAACTTTGAGCACCCCCCCCCCCTTTAAACCTCTCTGCACGGCCCTGATCAGAATTGTTGTCTAAAGGCAAAGAAAGATGCCCAACGGATTTACTTTACCAAATTGACCATCCCAGCCTTGCCGTAATGGTCCATTTGATTCACCTTTTATTGTTTATTTTATTTTCACTTACTGAATACAGGACAGACTTGACTGGGGGAAAGAAGGGGAGAAAGAAAGAGGGAAAGAGAAACAGCTGAGAAGAGGGACGGGGAGAAGGGCAAAAAACAAAAACCAACAGAACGGGCAGAAAAAAAAAAGAAAAAGAAAAAAAAATGCATCTATCGATCACCTGGGTCACCTGCTGAGAAAGAAAAAAGAAAACAAGCAGAAGAGAACAAGAGTAATAGAATAAACAACATCACAATGATATATGGGAATATGACAGTAAATACTAAATATTAAACATTATTGTGCAGCACATAAGATCAACAGAACACAGTGTGCTTTGAGGTAGGAGCCAAAAAGGGTGTAGTTTGTGGGTGTGATCACCCATGTGTACCCCTGTGAGCATGGACGCGCTTGTTTTTTTAAAAGGTTCCTTCATGTAATGATCTGCTAGAGGGTGTGGGGGGGCCACAGCCCCGTCCTCCAGGGCATGAAGCAGGTATGGAGGAGATCAAAACTCCAGACATCCAGAGGCCCCCAGAACACAAGAGACCAAGGAAGACCAACAGAGGGGCAGCCGCGCCACTGTCCCAGAAAGAGCTGAGGAGAGTCCCAGATGAGGGCTCACTCAGCAGCCGCGGAGCAGAAGCCAGGGGGAGTTGCAGTGACGCGCCCGTGAGCTCCGCCGGCAGCCAGCCGTGCCTGAGTGACCGAGCCCCAGGCCGAGAGGGGTGCACCGATGTCTGAGGGAGTCCGCCACTGGCAGGGGAAGTGGTGGTGGGGGGAGATAGGCCTCCAAACCTTGGAGGGCCTGAGATGTCCCCAGAGAGGTGGCGTCTGACACCCAACCTGACATATAGACACAGACATACAGGCACACACAGATACAAACATCCATTCCCACCCTCATGCTCTCATATGCACTTACTCCACACTCAACCAACGTGGAGACAGACATAAAGAGACGCTGTACACACGATCACACTCCCCAAGCGTACTCTACGAACCGGGTCTAGGTACCCTGCACTGCCTTACATCTACATTTTCACTGCTATGCTGATGACACCCAGCTCTATCTATCCATGAAGCCAGATAACACACACTAATTAGTTAAACTGCAGGAATGACATAAAGGACATAAAGATCTGGATTAGGGCTGGGCGATATGGCCTAAAATTCATATCGTGATTAGGGCTGGGCCATATTATACCGTTCACGGTAATACCGGTATAATGTTAGGCAACGATAGGAAAATGAAATATCGCGATAGAATATGAGTAAAACGCGCATGCGCAGTGCCTTTGTTTTCATACGCACATGGCCGATTGTTGAGTGAAACAAATGAACCAGAATTGGTTTGTAAAAATGGTGCAACTTCAGTGATGTGGAACTGGTTTGGTGTTTGTCCGTCAGATACACGACAAAGCACATTTTTTTGCAGAACATGCAAGCGGCCGTCGTTATTGTCGTATTTGTCGGACTAAGATGCTCTTAAATCTGGGAGTAATCTGGGTCCTAAACTCTGTATGCTTCAGGTCAAACAACACTGCAGCATCACTGAGAGTTAAAAACTGTCTAAATTCTTTCATCTTTAATAAAACGATCAGCATTGCTGCTTTACCAGGTGTAACTATGAAGTTTAACTTCCAGGCATCCATGAAAACAAAATTTATTACATTTAACGTAGTTAGAAGTTAGCAGGAAGCTAGCGGAAGTTAGCTCGCTAGTTTCGCTAGTTACCTAAGCATGATATTGCATGTTCTGACTGAGAGATTTCTGAAAAAATTCAAACGTACAGCTCTGCTATCACTTCCAACATAAATGAAGACAGGAAACTAAACAGCAGTGACGTTTGTAGGGTTACTGAAGTTGGGCTAGCTGGTATATAATGATGTGCTACGTGATCGCTAGCGACACAGCTATGTTAGCATAACATAAACAGTGAAGCTGGAGGACGAACACTAACACTTTTCCACTTATAAAAGTTAACGTTAAGGTTCCTGATAGTTAGAGACAAATTCAGTCGCATGGCAGGATGCTGTAAACGGACCAAACTTCAGTCAGGAGAACAACTGAGATAATCCATCCACAATACAAGGTTAATATACTGCAACAACATGGGAATAGAGCAGCTGCCAGAGAATTCAACATTAATGAATCAATGGTACAGAAGTGGAGGAAGCAAGAATGAGTCTAATAAAGTTTGATTTATCTGACTGCTTTGTTTCACTTAATGTGCCTTATAATCCCGTGCACCTTATGGTCCGAAAAATACGTACTGCACACTGCAGTTTAATGTTGCAAAGCACCTCTTTTTAACTTCAGTGGATATTATACATGGTTATGCTCAGGATATGTCAGCCCATTTCTACTGGAAATGCCTTTTAGTTAAACTTTCAGCAAGGAATTTGCATTTGCACTGTTACATTTTTATAAAGCTTTAATGTACATAAAAACCAGCTTCTTGTTTAAGTGAAAATAAATGGAAGGTTGTCTTTTTGCGCTAGTAATGTTGTGGAGTTGTATTTTGTCTCGCATCAATTATATCGTCAGTTATATCGTTATCGCAAATTTTCAAATATATATCGTGATAAATATTTTTGGCCATATCGCCCTGCTCTAATCATGATACCATTTGAAGCACATGCGGTAACGATATATATCACGATATATTCTTTTCTTCTGTATAACGTATTTTTCACACTATAAGGCACACTTAAAATCCTTTAATTTTCTCAAAAATTGAGAGTGTGCCTTATGTATGAATTCTGGTTGTGCTAACTGACCTCGAACCGATTTTGGCGTGCAGAAATCTGTTAAAAAATGTTTTAGTACAACTTTGGTAAGCCACACTGCTTGATGGATTGTCAGAGCATTACGGCTGCCATAGTGAGGAGCTTCGCGGAGTAATCTGGGTCCAAAACTCTGTCAACTTTAGGTCCCAAAGTCAAACGAACACTAAGAGTTAAAAACGGTCTAAATTATTTCATCTTTAATTAAATCATCAGCGTTGCTCCTTTGTCTGGTGTAACAATTAAGTTTTACATCCATGCATCCATGAAAACAGAATTTATTAAATTTAACGGAGTTAGAAGTTAACAGGAAGTTAGCTCGCTAGTTTACACCTAAACATTTCATGCCATGCTCTGACTGAGAGATTTTTGAAACTAATTAAAACGTACAGCTCTGCTACCACTTCCAACATAAATGAAGACAGAAAACTAAACAGCAGTGGCGTTTGCAGGGTTACTGAAGTTGGACTACCTGGTATATAATTTTGTGCTACGTGATTGCTAGCGACACAGCTATGTTAGCATAACATTAGCACATTGAAGCTGGAGGATGAACGCCAACTTTTTTTCCACTCGATAAAAGTTAACGTGACAGATTCTGGTGGTTAGGGACAAATGCAATCGCATAGCAGGATGCTATACACAGGCCAAACTTCAGTCAGGAGAACTGATATTATTCATCCACAATAAAAGGTTAGTTATTAATATACTGCAACAAAATGGGACTAGAACAGCTGCGAGAGAATTCAACATTAACGAATCAATGTTACGGAAGTGGAGGAAGCGCAGTTTTTGGCTTTCCCCATATTTCAAAAGTGCTTCATCTCTTTGCTATGACTGTCGCCCGCCATAATTTGCAGATGATAATGGTTTTAGCCGGTGCGATGCTTTCGACCAAAACAGGTGCAGCTTGATGACATCATCAACATGCGCTATAGCGATATAGTCAAAATCTCTATCGTTGGCCAAATTTATATTGTTTCTATCGTATATTGTTTATATCACCCACCCCTAATCTGGATGGCCGCTAACTTTCTGCTCCTTAATTCAGATAAAACTGAGGTTATTGTACTCGGCCCTGAAAAGCTTAGAAATATGGTATCTAACCAGATTCTTACTCTGGATGGCATTACCTTGGCCTCCAGTAACGCTGTGAGGAACCTTGGAGTCATTTTTGACCAGGACATGTCCTTCAACAGTTCATAACTTCTCTTCAACTCATTCATGTTAACTAAAAGGTAAACCTGTTTCTCCATCACCTGTTCAGCTCTGATGATTCAGTAAGGACATCTCCTGGTTTCATCTTCATGTTTCCCTCTCATCACATAACCAAACCGATATCATGACCAGCAGTTTTACAGCTGTGGCTCCAGCCAACATCAGCTGATACTAGAAATTAATATTAAATAAATTCTAACAACAGCTGATCAAGCTTAAAAGTGCTGCTGTTGTTTAGCGCAACATCAGCTGGTTTCCTCTTTCTGGCGCAAAGTGGGCGAAAAATAAAAAAGAGAGAAAAGCCGATCAGCTGATCATTGATCAGTTTCATGATTGAAGTAGAAACAGGAGAGGGAGGGTGAGAGGATGAGAGAAGAAGAGGCAGCTGTGCAGCGTAAACACAGAATAACTCCAGCTTTGCGTCTTTTTCATTGTAGCTGAAGTCCGGGACAAAATGTGTTCCTTTTCACCTCAATACGAAACGCGTAATATTTTCTCTGAATACGAGACGATTCTGTTTTTTACAGGACGGTTGGCAACTCTAATAATTAACCTTATGAACAAAATAAAGGTCAACATCAGTAACATAGCACCCACCCAGCTGTATAGAAACTCCGTCATGCTAGCTAGCACGCAGTACGAAAAAGTCAGCATAACGAAAATAAACTCCACCTAAACTTGGTTTATATCTGACCCAGATGGACTGCAGGTTATAACTTCTTACCTGAAGTTCAGTTCACCTGACACTCTCGGACCAGCGGCCACTTCGGGTCTCTCCTCTTGCCTCCCTTTTCCTTCATCCACCTGCTGCCTCCACCACTTGCTAATGTTATTGAATCTGTGGAAGCTCCGCGATAGCCACCACACGAAGTAACGAATAACGAACCTATCTAAATCCCAGTAACGAGTAACGCGTTCCTGGTTTTGGCATAATAACTAGTTACCGTGCTCGTTACCACAATAACGTAGTTACTGTAACGCGTTACTTAATAACGCGTTAGTCCCAACACTGCATACAAGGTCTTAAATAATCAGGCCCCATCTTATCTTAATGACCTTGTAGTACCATATCACCCTATTAGAGCACTTCGCTCTCGCACTGCAGGCCTACTTGTTGTTCCTAGAGTATTTAAAAGTAGAATGGGAGGGAGAGCCTTCAGTTTTCAGGCCCCCGTCTATGGAACCAGCTTCCAGTTTGGATTCTGGAGACAGACACCATCTCTGCTTTCAAGATTAGGCTTAAAACATTCCTTTTTGTTAAAGCATATAGTTAGGGCTGGACCAGGTGACCCCGAATCCTCCCTTAGTTATGCTGCAATAGATGTAGGCTGCTGGGGATTCCCATGATGCATTGAGTTTTTTCCTTTCCAGTCACCTTTTTCAATCACTGTGTGTTAATAGACCTCTCTGCATTAAATTGTACTTGTTATTAATCTCTGTGCATTTTATCCTGTCTTCCTTCTCTCACCCCAACCGGTCGCAGCAGATGGCCGCCCCTCCCTGAGCCTGGTTCTGCCGGAGGTTTCTTCCTGTTAGAAAGGAGTTTTTCCTTTTTTCCAAAGTGCTTGCTCATATGGGGTCAATTGATTGTTGGGTTTTCTCTGTATGCATTATTGTAGGGTCTACCTTACAATATAAAGCTCCTTCAGGTGACTGTTGTTGTGATTTGGCGCTATATAAATAAAATTGAATTGAATTGAATGTCTCTCTGATGTGGAGAATAGATGTCTTCAAATGTTCTGTTAGCAAGATGTTCTGTTGAATTATCATTCAAAGACATAAATGCATCACGAGGTACATTTAAAAGCAAAAGTCTTATTTTACATTTTTAATAAAGGTGCTGTTAATGAGCAGACGTTTAATCAACATCAGCAGCAGCAAGTGTACTCCTCTCTTCCTGTTGGTTAGTTTTTCATCAATTTATCATATTCTGATGCTGTTTTCAACAAGACTGTACTTATTACATCTGCTGCAGGTTTTAAAATAAATGTTATTTTCAATAATATTTGTGTTTAAATTAGCATCACAAACATGAGGTGACTGATTTTCTCTGACCTGCAGGTGATCATTGTGGCTATGAGATAATCAGAAGGTTTGAAAACACTGAAAATGGTAAAGTATAAACTTTCATTAATATTGAGCTTGTGGACGCTGGATGATTATATAATAACTGTGTTTAACATTGAAGTCCATGCGTCCAACTATTTTCTTACACTTGGGTGCCAGGTCATGGGGGCAGCATCCTAAACAGAGAGGGCACATCCTCCAGCTTGTCTGGGGGAACACCAAGGCTTCCCACACCAGCCGAGAGATATAATCTCTTCAGCATTTCCTTGTTTTGCCCCAGGGTCTCCTCACAGAGTGACATGCCTGAAAAGCTCACACATGAGGCATCCTTGTCAGATGCCTGAACCACCTCAAATGTGGTTCTACTCTGAGCCCCTCCCGCATGGCCAAACACCTAACGCTATCTCTAAAGAAGAAGCAAGCCAAACTTTGAAGTAAGCTTATTTCCACTGCTTATATCCACGATCTCGTTCTTTGGGGTCACTAACCCAGAGCTTGTGACCATAAGTGAGGGTAGAGATGTAAACTGAGAGCTTCACTTTTACGGTCAGTTCTCTCTTCATCTTGACGTACTGGTACAGTGGACGTAGCACCATTCTGCTCCCCTCTCCTCCTGCAAGTGGTTTGCCTATAGGAGGGTGGACCCATGTCCTTTTTTTGGGCTATGCCCAGCCGGGCCCCATGGACCAATGCCTGGCCACCAGGTGCTTGCTCTTAGGCACCCTCCCCAGGCCTTGCTTCATGGGGGCCCATTAACCTTTTCAAGGGCAGAGTGAACTGTTCCTTTCATTCAGGTTTTTAAATTATTCTTTGTCTGGTCCTGGGTGAGGGACCGGATAAAATTTGCCATGGGAGACCCTACCAGGGGGCAACCCCCTCTCCTCCAACAACAACACAGCCCCTGGGATCCATGGGACACACGAACCCCTCCACCACAATAATTTAGAGATTCACGGAAGGGAACATTAACATCAGTAAGATTATTATTTCAGGTCCTGCAGAAGATGTTTACGCCAATGTCGCATCTGTGATTCAGCTCAAAGTCATTAACAAGACAAGTGAGTGCACAAAACGCGAGATTTAAAATGCAAAATATACATTGGTGATTATTCTCCTCGACAATGAATGCATTTAAGCAGAGAACAGAGGGAGTTTGTTTTGAAATGCTTTCATTTGATCACCTTTACAGGGCAACGTGGTGACGCAGAGGAGAGCTCTGACTACAATAATGTCAATCTGTCAGGGTGCTGGGTCGTTGACCAAAGATTCTGAGGTTATTTTGCTTTTGTGAGTCTCTCTGTGAAAGTGTGAAGATGGTCTAAGTTTAAGTTAAGAAAAGACAATGCAGTGTCTCAAAAATGACTTAATAAAACAAGATTGGACTATTGTATATAAACACAAGGATGTCAATAAAGCCTATGAGGCATTCTTAAACATATTCATGGCCTTATTAGAGGAAAACAGCCTACTTATTGAAGACAACATGAAAGATAAGTATGCAGGAAGACCATGGATGACAAAGGGACTGCAAAATGCCTGTAAAAAAAAGAACACCTTATATAGAGAATTCATTAAAAAGTGAACTACAGAATCTGAAAAGAAATATAAAAGTATAAAAATAAATTAACTAACATGATGAGAACTTGTAAAAAAGAATACTTCATCAAAAAGTTAGAAGATAATAAAGATAGCATGAAAGGGATATGGAAGGTATTAAATAGTATAATAAAAAATGGACCAAGGACTAATGACTACCCTGGGTATTTTGTGGAAGGGACAAATACTATTAGTAAAATGAACGAAGTAGTAAATGGATTCAATGAATTTTTTGTAAATATAGGGCCAAAACTGGCTGCGGAAATAAAGGTTTATATGATAGAAAGGGAGACTGGAGGAAACATTGAAAGGAATGCAAGTTCAATGTTTTTAAGAGCAGTGGAAGAGAAGGAGATATATGATATTGTCAGTGGACTTAAGAACAAAACGAGTACTGACTGTCATGATTTTGATATGGTAACGGTAAAGAAAGTAATTGATGGTGTTGTAAAACCACTACAATATATTTTTAATTTGTCTTTCCAGGAAGGGGTTTTTCCACAAAAATGAAAGTTGCAAAAATTATTCCTATTTATAAATCAGGTGAAAAGCATTGTTTTACAAATTATAGACCAGTGTCGGTACTCTCCCAGTTTTCTAAGATACTGGAAAAACTATTTCTAAAAAGATTTGATAGCTTTGTGGATAAACATGATTTGTTGGCAAATTGCCAGTATGGGTTTAGAAATAATAGATCAACAGTTTTGGCATTGATGGATTTAATGGAAGAAATAACAGAATGTATGGATAACAAGAAGTATGCACTAGGAGTCTTTCTAGATCTAAAAAAAGCATTTGATACTGTTGACCACAAAATTCTAAAAATCAAACTGGAAAAATATGGGTTCAGGGGTGTGGTACTGGATTGGATAAACAGCTATGTGATGAATTGACAGCAATATGTACAAATAAATGAGTTTAAATCTAAACTGATGGATATTGAATGTGGAGTACCTTAAGGATCAGTATTAAGTCCGAAAATGTTTATTATGTATATAAATGATATTTGTAAAGTATCGAAGATACTAAAGTTTGTAATTTTTGCAGATGATACCAATATACTTTGTTCAGGTGTGGAATTTCAACAGGTTCTGGAGGTGATCACACAGGAGTTAAAGATATTAAAGAAGTGGTTTGATAGAAACAAATTGTCCTTAAATTTAAATAAAACAAAATTTATGTTATTCGGAAACTATAAGAAAAACATTAACATTGAAATTTGTGTCGATAATATATATCTAGAAAGGGTTAATGCCATAAAATTTCTTGGTGTGATCATTGATCAAAAGGCCTGTTGGAAATCACACATCACTTATGTGAGGGGAAAGTTAACACGGGGCATTGCTGTCTTGGGGAAAGTAAAACAATTTCTGGATAGGAAAACATTGTATATGTTATATTGTGCTTTGCTATTACCATACATGAGTTATTGTGTAGAGTTTTGGGGAAATACATATAAAAGTAATATTCAGACTATAATCATAATGCAGAAAAGGGCCATTAGACTAATAAATCAGGAGGGGTATAGGGCTCACACAAATGCACTCTTTATTAGGACGCAAGCTATAAAATTCCAGGATCTGGTGAAGTTTAAAACAGTGCAAATAATATATAAGGTAAGGAAAGGGATGCTCCCAATCGAAATGGTTCTTAGAAAGAGAAGGGAGGTATAATTTTAGAGGGAAGTCGAATTTAAAATTACAAAGAGTAAGAACAACATTGAAAAGGATGTCTATTTCAATAGCGGGAGTTAAATTCTGGAATGAGTTAAAAGAAGAAATAAAGGTCAGTAGTGATATAAACCAGTTTAAAATAAAACTCAAAAAAGAAATATTAAATAAGTATAAGAATGAAGAAAATGCAATTAACCCAAGACAGCAGTCAAACTCATGTTTATTTTCTTCTGCAAATTAGCAAATCTAAATATAGTTTTAGTTGAACATGTAAAAATATTTTTTTGAGATGTTATGTTCTAAGTTGAAGGCAGTGTATACGTTTTTGTTGTTCAAATTTAGATGATGAGGATGTAAACCTGAGGGGGTAGGGCTAAATAAGTATATACTTCTGCGTACTCCTTTTCAAACAACTGTATGGAATGATTTTATGAAACGTTGGTGAATGTATATGTTTGAAATAAAAAAGAACTGAACTGAACTGAACTGAAGTTTATACAGTTTAAGCAGGAGTTTAGTTCTTTCTGTGTTTCTGAGTTTTCTTGTATTTCCAGTTTATGGTTTGTTGTCTGTGAGGTTCCACTTGTGTGTTTGTCTCATCCCTGTGTCGCTTGTGAGAGTCTGTCGTGTCATCCATGTCTCTGCTCACTCGCCCTCCGTGTGTCTTAGTTGTGTCAGTGTGTTTTGTCATCTCTTTTGTCTCTCTGTTTGTTTATCCCCGTTTCTGCATCAAGCTCATGTGTTCATGTACTTACTGTTTTATTTTGACAGTATTTCATCCCGTGTTCAGTGTGTTTGGTTTGGCTTCCCTGTCTCGTTATATTTAATTCATCAGAGCTGTTTTCCAATGTGTTTCCACTTCACTGATCACCCTCTTGTGTATATATTGTGTCTGTTGTCAGTGCATCTGCTAATCCTTATGTCTCCATGTTCTCTCAATCCTTCAAAGGTGCTTCAAGGTATTCCCAGTGTTCCAGGTTTCCTGTTACTTTAAGTTTCAGCTTTCCCAGTTTGTTTGTTTTTTCTCAGTCAGTTCTTTGTTTATTTTTGGTTAACCTGATTTGGTTCATGTTTGTTTCCAGCCATGAAAATTGATTTTGCCTCTCGTTGTCTGCATTTGGGTCCTTACAAAGAGCCACAGAGTCTGCAGCCACAGATTGTGACAAAATCCAAATTCAGCCACAGCTCTAAAATCTTAACAGCAGCTCTTTAGCTGTTTTTTCTCTTTAAAGTCTCTTAAATACTTGAAGTCACTTTGAGTGACAAGGAGAAGGTTTTGAATTCAAACCAATGATCCTGATGCCTGAGTTTATATTTCCCCACTTCGCTCAGTGTGTTTCACTTGTTTCTCTCCCATTAGATAGTAATTTTAATGGACTTTAATGTACTGCAGATCTGTTTTTCTTTTTAATTGTTTCTTGTATTTGTAATATATTATAAATGTCTTTCTGTGAAGCACTTTGTAACTTTGTTAATAAAAGTGTGACATAAATAAACTGTGTTGTTGTGTGTCAGAATGAGAGTACATGTTACAGCTGTTCAGTGTTGTGCATGAATCCACTGAAAGAGAGCTTTTATTTAAAGGCACTCATTGTAATGTAAAACAGGGTACAACCCTCCAAAATGAACTAAAGCTATCAACATAATGGGAAGTAACAACTGCTGTGACGTTATGCTCAGCAGCCTTTTTACTGTAAAGCAGTTTTTCCAGTTTTCTCAGGGAGGTCTGGCCTGTACTTTCATGTAATACCAATTTATTTTGACAGTGTCAGTCTCATGTTCACCAAAGCCATGAAAACTCTGTGTATGACATATAAATCTTGATTTTCTATTTCTATTTTATGTACCGTAATTGTCGGGCTATAAGCCGCTACTTTTTGCACAAGCTTTGAACCCTGCGGCTTTTAGTCAGGTGCGGCTTTTCTATGGATTGTCCATGATTTTTGTGGTATCGTAAGACGATTTGTTTTGTTTGTTCTGCTGTTGTACGGCACTACGTTGCCTGGCGGAAGGATCGGGGTTCAAGAGTGGTATGTTGGTCACATGTCCATCCGCCAGGCAACATAGTGCCGTACAAGTAGCGCGAAAAACAAACTTCAAAGTAGCGCTACGCGTTCAGCGGGAGTCGTGGATGACCAGCGGCGATAAACTTGCGAAAAGCAAGTTATGCTCAACACCACCAGTGGATTCTGACAGCGTGGAAAAGTGTGAAAACATCCACGATCACCAACGGATTTCGAAGGGCTGGACTGCTGCATGATGAAGAGGAGGACACCGCCACGGCCCTTCAGAGGGTGTTCGACTCTGACACTGACAATGAGGATTTCTTTGGTTTTGAAAGTGACAACGAAGGAAAGAAGCTGAGAGTGGATGACGAAGCCATCCTGAGCCTGTTCGTTTCCGACACTGGAGAAGAGGACTTTGGTGGTTTTAGTGCGCAGGAAGATGGTGGTGAATGACTGACTTTTCTTCTTGTTAAAGCCGTGTCACTGCACCTGAGCCTAAAAGGTAGTCCGAATCTATTTTTCTGGTGTGCTGTAGGTTACTGTTATGTACTACATTTGTTACTCATTTATGAAGCACAGCACATGTGCAAATATGTACCCATAACTTGTTTTTCAAAATATTAATAAAAGGGGTGTGTCTCCAAACAGCCATCTCTTTCCTGACAATTCGCTTTGTGCATATTCTCTTACATATGATAAGTCAACATTGAAACACCTGCGGCTTTTGGTCAGGTGCGGCTAATGTATGTACAAAACAGGATTTTCCCCTGATTTTAGCTTGTGCGGCTAATATTCAGGTGCGCTTTGTAGTCCGGGAAATACGGTATGTTATTACACTGTAGATTCTTTATTATCTGTTCAATAAAGTGAGCTGGTAAAAATCAAATCGCTACTACTTAAAATATAGTTTCTAACTTTGTCTCCTCCTTCATGATTTTTTTATGCACTGAAATTAAAGGAGCTCCTTGTCACGATCCTGGGTCTTATGATCCAGTGTTTTGAGTTTTAGTTCATTTTGATGTTTATAGTACGTTTAAGCTCATTGGGTCTCCTATGTCCATTTGCTTGTTAGTTCCCCCTTGTGTTTCCAACCCATGTTAAGTCTCCCCTGCTCTTCATGTGTTTCATGTCTGTGTCTTACGTTGTCAAGTTCTGGTTGTCATGTTTCCTATTTTATTTTGAAGAGATCTTGTGTTTTTATATTATGGTTTATGTTTTGAGTCCTTTGTTGTACTGTTTCTTGTTTCCCTAGGTCTCAGTTATGGTTATCATAGGTTTAGTTCTTTGGCTTTGTAATATGGCTTCCCTGTGTTCCATGTTGTGTCTACTGTGACGTTTTTGTACCATGTGTCAGGTTCCTATGTTCTGTCTCCCCAGTTGCTGTTAAGTTTACATGAAGTTCAGTCAGTGTGTTTCCTGTTTTACTTTGAAGGTCTGTGTCTCATGTCAGTGTTTCTAGTTTTGCTTCCCGTGTCTCGTCCAGCCTGATTACTCCCAGCTGTGCTCTCCTTCTGTGTCTTGTTCCCTCGTTATCCCTCTGTGTATTTGAGCCCTGTGTTTCTCTTTGTCAGTGTCGTAGTCTCCCTCATGGCTGTGTTTCCCTGTGTGTTAGTCATCCATGTCCCAGTTTAGTCTTCCATGCCATTTTGCAATAAAGCAGCTTTTGAGTTTAATTTCGTTGTCGTGAGTTTTGCGTTTGGGTCCTTCTCCTGCCTGTACACAGCCGAAACATGACACTCCTGATTTCTGACTGAGCCACATAGAGAAGAGGAAACACAGCCTGTGGTTTGAGCCACAAGTCTTCCTTTCAGCAGATTTATGATTGATTCATGTTCTCATCAAACTTCACACAGCAGAGAGGAAACAAGGAGTTCAGACAAAGAGCACAGCGGGAATTTCATGAGCAGCTGTTTTCGTGATTGTTGATTTATGATCTGCTCATTTAGTGCTTCTGTGTTCACTTTACTGCTACATGTGTTACTAGAACATTTTATGTTATTTATTATGAAAGAACCATCACATTTATTGTTTAATTTAAGTTCTCATATTTTACTTTTTAGAGGCAAATTCATTTTCATATTAATGATATCATTTTCTGTGTGTGTGCTCCATATGTGCTGTACTGTTCTTGAATCACAGGTGGAGGTGATTCTGTGTGGAGTTTGCATCTGTGTGGGTTTCCTCCATGAACTCCAGCTTCCTAACAGCTGTTCTTATCATTATTTATGATATGTTCATTTAGTTATTCTGTTTCCACTTCACTGCTACCCGAAATCTTGCGAACAGAACATTTGAAGTCATCTATTCTCCACATCAGAGAGACATCAGTACTCAAGGTCGGTCCTGTGACAGGCTTTAAGTGTCAGTGTGGATATAAAGTTATAGCTCCTTGTCCCATATTTCCCATGTCAAACTCTGAACACAGCTTCCAAGTCCAATCACTGGACTGTGCTTACAGCTGGTGGCCAATAGAGGGAGACATTAATCCATTTATAATTTATTGTAAGGAATGAGAAGATGTTGATATGACTGAAGAACAGACAGAACAGAGGAATGATATTGACTTTGGACCCTATCATGAAAATAATCAGGCCTTGGATGGATGTCATAGTGATCAAAGCATTTACATTAACAAAGTTTAAAAATACAGTTTCATTAATAAAGTTTTATTGGACTCCAATAAATAGTAATCATGGGCGTATCGATCCAAATATTGATCATTTTGATACCAACATTTGTATCGATGTTGATCAATACGAGTGTAATGAGCTTGATGCTTCAGTTTCTGTTCTCCTGTGTGCACCGCTGCAGTTTCATCAAAGAGGCAACCTGGCTGTCTGTGTAAATGCTGCTGCTTTCAGGTGTCACAGAGCAGCCACAGTTTGCTTCTCCTCTCTTGTGTTTTATGTTTTACTGTCACTGACTCAGCAGTGCCAGGCAAACAAGTAAGCAAACGTGCTCAGCTAACCAGGACCGTCCAGCAACCCAGTAAGTAAAGAATATCTATGTAGATAACTGTGGTAATAGTGATAATTCAGTTATATTACTTTAATTTATAGTGGAAATGGCTCATTCTTACTTTAGCCAACTCCTAAAGTCGCAATTATGCTAAACCCTTGATATATACATTTATCTAACTGAAACATTTAAATGAAAACAATTACAGGAATTGAAACAAATATACCAAACATAGTATGGCTCAGATTTGATTCAATATAATTACCCTGTTGTGCTAAATGTGAAAAAGATACTGTCTGATTACTGTAGTTAAAATACTATTAGATGTGCTAGATTATTGTCTTTATTTCTGTCCCAGGTTTGAACTAATTAATAATCCAAAGGAAAAAAGAAAACACTTAAAGGTCATGAAAATTCAGTCAGAATTAGCAATCTGATGATGGAGCTTAATTATTAAAAAGTATTGGCACTGGTATCAGTCTTGTATTTTACTTGAAATCAGATTAATATCAAAGCTTGCATTATTACACACGTCTAGAAATAGTGAAATATTAAATTTATTTACCTTAAAATTTCAGCACCATGGACAGCGCACAAGGTTCTCACTGCTGTGCTCTCTAACATGTGACTGTTTGTCGTGGTGGACCTGCACAAATTTAGCTGCATGCATATATAGATCTCTCTTTTACATTTATGGGCATAAGTTAATAATTTCTGTTAAAAAGAAAAATGAAATAATTTACTGTTGTACTGTTTCTAGGGTCCCTGTCCCTGGTTATATGTGTATTCTCTGAATGTATTCTCTTTGCAGCATTTCACTGCAAAAGTGTATGTATATTTGAATTAAGAAATCTCAAGAGAATCTGTCACTCTCTCTACCCACAAAACCAGATCTGAATATATTTTTCTTTGTGTAACTTCAGACAGTCAGATCCTTGTCATTCTCCACCTTTCTCATACAAAAACACCTCTCAAATATAAACACTGGGTTGTGTTTAGAGCTGGTATTCAACAGAGGGCGCAATTCAGTTATTTTTTATTGCAATGCATTAGTCTGCTTGTCTGAGTGTTAAATATTTCCCAGAGTTGTGATGATAAAGGAAAAAGACTTTGACTTCAGAGTCTATTATTTACATCACAACATGTTGCAGAAGAAAAATAAATCTCTGTGTGTTGTAAATGTAGGTGTAACTGTGTCCAAAGAACCAAGATCAGCATCTGAAGAGGCATATGCCTGCTGAATGGCCTCCACAACCCTGTGGAACAATTGTGACTTAGACAGGGGTCTGCCCAGAATTCCACAGTGGAAGCTCACAAAAATCTCGTCTGTCTTCCTGAACGACCAGATTTGCAAGACATGCTGTGACAAAGCACAGAGATGGCACAGGGCAACCAGGCCTGCAACCTTGTCCAGGTCCCCAGTGGGAGATGTTCGTAACTGTTGGGCCGGAGGATCACCACTTTCCCGTCCAGCAACCAGCAGCAGCATTGCCTGTGTACCGACAGAGCTCATTAATCCACCTGGCAGATTTTATATGATGGACCACAGGTTCTCAATGGGGTTCAGATCAGGTGAACAAGGAGGCCATGTCATTAGTTTTTCTTCTTTTATACCCTTTCTTGCCAGCCACGCTGTGGAGTACTTGGACGCGTGTGATGGAGCATTGTCCTGCATGAAAATCATGTTTTTCTTGAAGGATGCAGACTTCTTCCTGTACCACTGCTTGAAGAAGGTGTCTTCCAGAAACTGGCAGTAGGACTGGGAGTTGAGCTTGACTCCATCCTCAACCCGAAAAGGCCCCACAAGCTCATCTTTGATGATACCAGCCCAAACCAGTACTCCACCTCCACCTTGCTGGCGTCTGAGTCGGACTGGAGCTCTCTGCCCTTTACCAATCCAGCCACGGGCCCATCCATCTGGCCCATCAAGACTCACTCTCATTTCATCAGTCCATAAAACCTTAGAAAAACCAGTCTGAGATATTTCTTGGCCCAGTCTTGACGTTTCAGCTTGTGTGTCTTGTTCAGTGGTGGTCGTCTTTCAGCCTTTCTTACCTCGGCCATGTCTCTGAGTATTGCACACCTTGTGCTTTTGGGCACTCCAGTTATGTTGCAGCTCTGAAATATGGCCAAACTGGTGGCAAGTGGCATCTTGGCAGCTGCACGCTTGACTTTTCTCAGTTTATGGGCAGTTATTTTGCGCCTTGGTTTTTCCACACGCTTCTTGCGACCCTGTTGACTATTTTGAATGTTCGATGATCACGCTTCAGAAGCTTTGCAATTTTGAGACTGCTGCATCCCTCTGCAAGATATCTCACTATTTTTGACTTTTCTGAGCCTGTCAAGTCCTTCTTTTGACCCATTTTGCCAAAGGAAAGGACATTGCCTAATAATTATGCACACCTGATATAGGGTGTTGATGTCATTAGACCACACCCCTTCTCATTACAGCGATGCACATCACCTAATATGCTTAATTGGTAGTAGGCTTTTGATCCTATACAGCTTGGAGTAAGACAACATGCATGAAGAGGATGATGTGGACAAAATACTCATTTGCCTAATAATTCTGCACTCCCTGTATTCTTCCTCAGTCGAACAGCAGCACTCATGCGATTGTTTTGCCCCCTAAGCTCCAGGTGTTGTGCCAAAAAGTGGTCATCTTCCAGAAAGTGATTGCCGTCCACAGGAGCACGCGCAGTTACTTAAAGCCGTAGCACCCAGATGACTTACGTAGATAGCTACTTCTGTGCAACTGATATAGGATGTGGTAAGCTGAACACAGCTTCAACCGTCTGTTGACAAAAAGTAACGCAACCCCACCACATGCCGTTGCGTAACGGTTTGTAACGGTAACGATGTTGTAACGATAGAAATAGCAATTAGTTAGATTACTCATTAATCTGAAAAAAGTAACCTTGTTAGTAACACCGTTACTTGTAACACCATTATTCCCATCACTGCAGGTAGGTGGGGCAGCAATTCACTGAGCCTCTGGCACACTCGTCAGACGCTTTCATCAGAAGCGTTCTTAAGGAGCTGCACAACGGTTGTCTCGTGTCGGAGTATTGTCCTTTTCAGGGGTGTCTGTGTAACTGCTCACCCACCTACCGGAGCTTGTGGAGATCATCTTCTCCGAGTCTATACAGAGATTCAATTCACGTCCCAGCACCTCACCTCTCAGTCTCCCTCTGTGCCTTTTAAGTCTGGCCTCTAATAACTTCCCCAGTGTCTATATGTCAGACTGTATCAAGTAAGCTCTCCAGTTCTCGTTTATTTTCCCGTTTGTGTTCTTTTCGGTTTATGGTAAAACACCACTAACACTATTATCCCTCCCCCTGAGATCAAGTGCGCCACCAGTGTATGTTCACCCTGCACGTCCTGGCTCCGTGTTTCCATACATGTCCTGTCTTGTAAATACGTTCCTTCCCTGTGTCTGTTATGACAATGACATGGTGCCCTGGAATCTGTACGTCAGACTGTATCAAGTAAGCTGGCCAGTTGTCATTTATTTTCCCATTTATGTTCTTTTTGGTTTCCGGCAAAACACCCCTAGCGCTACTGGGTCCTACTGGGAAAAGATGGAACGGTGACCCCCTTCACCTGGGACAGGAGGACCTTCAGAAAAGGGAGTCCTGGATAGGTGTAGTGGGACAGCTGGAAACCAGGCCATGTGGGGCCAAAGTGGGGCCACCAGGATCAACCCCACCTCCTCGGTCTGGACCTTGCAAAGGAATGACTGGAGGAGGAAATATAGAGGGAAGGGAAAAGCATTTGCCAGGTTGTCACATGCAAGGGGAGGGACATCGTTCTGCAGGGAGATGAACAGATAGAAAAATGTTGACTCTCTATATAAAAAGAAAAAGGTTGTCTTCTGCCCTGTCTGTTCTGACGATGACATGGTGCCCCTGCAGACACAACAGAACTTGCTTGAGTGCCAGGATAACAACTTGAAGCTCCAGCATTTATGTCTGAGACACCCAATGACTGATCTAACAGCTGTTGAGCCGAGAGCCTTCATGGACTGTACACCAACCTGTTGGGGAGTCATCTGTGAGGACTAACTGGCAGTCACGGGACCCATCCCTTGGCCCTCCTCCAGGATGGAGAGCTCGATGAAGCCCCTGTGAGACCACCACTGTTGGGACTGTGTTAAAATATGCTTTAGTTTCTCACATTTGCTGAAAGCTGAAAGTCTGAGTTTCATTTAAAATGAATTCAGGGGTTTGGGTTGGGATTAAGGAAGTTTCAGAGTACTATTAATTGGCAGATGACTCAACCTGTAGATGATAGTACATATGAGTCTAGCGGTGCATGTCACCCCCTCCCCGTTTGTTCTTTGTTTCTCTGAGCAGACTGTGATGACTGCATGTGTGTAAAAGACTGTTGTAGGTTTATTTTTATCTGCTGAAAATCAGACACCACAAAATTTCTGTCTGGGCCTCCAAGAAAAGAGGAAATGCAGCCTGTGGTTTCAGCCTGAAGTCTAACGTTTGTCTTCTTTAAAGTCAACACAGCACAGTGGAAATGTGCAGGTATGACAATGTGTGAAAACAGGTTAAAAGTAGCTTTATTGTGGTGATGACACATGCTGGACTAAAGAATAAATAAAGCATGTGGGCATCAAGAGAAACGGTGAAAAGCTTGTTTCTCACGCTCATGTCTTTAAGAGTCTCTGCATGGACGTGCTGTAAATGTTCATTTATCTCTGAAATAAATAAAATCATCCATCACTCTCTCTGTCCACAACATCATATACAGACATGTTTTCTTCTTACTGCAACTTCCAAACAGGCCAGTTCCTCACAGTATAACACAAAACTCCAAAGTATAATCACTGCTTTGTAACCAGCAGAGGAGCCAGTAAATCATCTAAACCTACTGATACTAATGTGTCTGTTTGGCTGCTGTTACAGAAATGGTTCCTACACCTGTGATGATGACGTCAGTGTTTGACTCCAAACTGTCTGCTGGACTCTGCAGTATCACAGAGACTTGCTGTCTTCAAGCCTCATAACATATTGATATGTACTGAAACTTTTGCACTTATGTTAATATATAAACTGCAAATAACATAAAAACATGAAGTAACATCTTAATGTATTTTACCTTTCCCACAGAAAAGTGGAGGGAAGGAGAAACACACCTGCTGTAAAACAATCTAAAACACTTCGATATCAACATGTTTGTGAGTGTGTGTAGATGATACTGCAACAAACCTTAATCAAAGGTTATCTTTGTAAGAAAGTGTTTGACAGAATAAGGATAGATGCTGTGTTTGCAGGCTTTAACTATTACTAATATTATAGACTGTATATTGAGAATGAGAAGTGAGAAACTGAGGTACATCGCATTCTTATATGGAGGGGATTAGCCAATCACAAAGTTACCACACCTTAAAGCATTCACTGCTCTGCTGTCCTTTTGGACTCTAATGTGGGCGGAGCCTATAGTAGCTTTCATAGTGTGACAGATGAGGTCCAACTAGACAGGTTATGGAGAGACAGACAACCATTCATGTTCACATTCACACCTGCAGGCAATCACCTGAATCACCAGTTAACATAATAATATATGACTTTGGAGAGAACCCAGACAGGTGGAGGGAGAAGATGCAAACTTCACACAAACAGCCCAGCTGGTGGATTCTAACAGGAAACTTTCTTGCTGTGAGGCAACAGTATGAACTACTGTATCTATGTGCCACCTTTCTATTTCTGGTTTAATGTCTTTGTAGGTTCTCAGTCATCCAGCTCATGGTGGTCTAAGAAGTTTGGAAGGAAAGTGACTAAACTTCTTTACATTTCTGGAAGACGTGTCACCTCTCATCTAAGAGGCTCTTTGACTTCTAAAAATAAAACAGTAAAGAGTCTCAGGTATTTTAACCTCAGTGAGGGTTTTACTTTAAGTGGGTCAAAGACCCACAATTAATCACGACATCACATGAGCCAAGCTGTGAAAAAAGGTGTGGGTCATTATAGACCTATAAGTTTTTGGACTTAAAAAACACATTCATGAATCAAACCTAATCAGTGCTCTGTGTTTGGCTTATTTAGTGATTCAAAAATACAAAAGAGTGGCAGCACAAATAAAAGTTTACAGTTTGACTGTTGTTTTAGGTTCAGTGTTGCCATCTTGGATTGCTAACTCACAGTCTGTGTGTCTGCTCAGACTTTCCAAGCAGTAAATGTGAGTTGTGTTCCAGAAAAAAACTTTTCGACTGGTAACTCAGAATTTCCAACTTCTGTCTTATTCAAAAATTATCACCAGAGATTTGGGGTAAGAACACTGTGAGACCTTTCCTCCCCCCATCATGTAACCTACTGAGGTCACCTGAGGAAAGTACCATGGAGGGGTTGTGGCACAAGGAAGGGATCTCAAAACTACATTGTAGGTGACTGACAGCTGATGCCATAAGGCTCCACCTCTGGTCATTCACAGTGGACATAGACGTACTTTTTCACTCCTCTTTCAAACCGTCAGTATTTTCTGTTCAAAATGTGAACACTGTCACCTTCGTATGAGTGATATTTGATATGATATTGGAAGCAGATGAAACCAAATAAATATTTGGAGATCATTGTCTGTGCATAATCCTGGAGAGTGAGTGTGTGTGGTGGCCAGAAACTGAAAACAACACATTTTGGGAAAACAGCATTCATGTATCGCACAATAAATGTCTGTGGATGTTCAGAAACATTTGCTGATAAGATGACTCGAGATAAAATATTCCAACATTATGATGATCCACAGCACACTGCACAAATCACATAAAAGTCTCTGAGAATAAAACATAATTATGAGCTGGTAAAATATGTCACCTGACCTGAAACAACAGAAGGTAAGAAGCAAACACAAGAAGCAAGCCTGCATGTTTGCAGTGGACAGGAAATGTGAACACGTCACACAACTGCTGTGGTCAAAGCTACAGGAGCTGTTTGAGGTTTGTATAAAAGGAAAGGAAGCACAGAGAGGCCACAGTCAGAAGAAACACTCTGGTCTTATCTGTATTAAATGCAGCTTCTCTTTTTATTATTGATGTAAAGTCAAAGTGTTTGAGATCAGCTGAGGATCAGAGTGCAGCAGGGCTGGATGTGAGGATGGGGCACTCTTTGCTCTGCATGACGGGGTTATTGTGTAAGTACATTTGTGACATTGTTTGAATGGCACTGATTAATGAAAGTGTTTCTCATGTGTGAGAATTAGAGTGTATCACTGGTTTGAAGTGTTTATGTGAGAGTTTGAACAAAGCATATTTGTGATGTTTATGAAAGTTACAGACAAATGTTGGCTGGTTCCTTGGTTCAGTTTAGTCTGAGTATCGTGTTGGATACATCGCTGCTTGTTGCACTTGACTCATTGTTGTGTACAAGTTCATATATTAATAGTGTTTTATGCACAGAAATATTTTGATGAGCAGTAACTGTGTCATGTGAAAACTTATCTTTAAAAAACAATTTTGTTCATTTTGAGTTTGATTTTCTGTCAGTTTGATCCTGATGATGTTTAATCTTTACTTTAGTGCTCGGTTCTCTCTTCTACGTTAATGCTGAAGGTGAGAAATGGTTCTTTGTTTTCTTCACATTCATATAATATGTATAATTTTGCTCTGATATTTTGTATTTCATGCACCATTTTAAATCACACCCTGTTTCTCTGTTTGTGCATCGTTTTATTTAAGATACTAAATGGGTTTATAAACAGTGAGTGAGTTAAATCCTGCAGGTCTGTGCAGTCACTCTGTGGTTTTACTCAGAATATTAATTAACTGCTTTAATTTGTTTCATGAAAACACATCTTATTATTTTCAAGTCCAAATGTCACCAGGATGCAGTAAATCTTTTGACTCTTAACAGCAGCAATAAAAATCAGTTCAGCTTCAAAATGACTTGATGCTTCCATCAATCTCTAACTTGATGTGTTTATGTGAACAGTTCCCAATAAGCCCACCGTGATCCTCGAACCATCCTGGCCTCAGATATACAGCAGTGAGACAGTCACTGTCAGATGTGAAGGAAGTCAGTCGCTGTTTGTATGGACAGAAGCCACATTAATCAGACCTCGAACATCTGAATACAGAATCAGCAGAGCTACTGAGTCTGACAGTGGAGGATACAGCTGCTGCACCATGACTCTTTCAGTCTGCAGTGACATCATCACACTGACTGTATCATGTAAGTTGGACACATTTCATTGAGTCATATTGTTCTTTGTTTTAGTTTAGTAACAAAATCAGAGAAAATCGTAACAAACATTAAACACAGATGTGATGATCTCAGTTTCTTCAGTACCTGCACACGTGTAGTTTCCACCACTGCAGCTCAGAATTATGACACAATTATTTTGTTTTTATAATTTATTTGAAGTTGTGGATCAAACATGATCAATAAATACAGAATGAGCAGAGCTGCTGTCTGACGATGGAAAATACAGATGCTGAAAAAAGAAAAGGCTGATCATCAACAGAGAAGAGTTCTGTTATCACATCACAGCCCTGGTTGGGGTCGGGGATAGCATACAGTATGAAAAACATCTGTGTGAATTATGACTGATAAATGCTGCTGACTGTGCACTGGTTATGCATCTTTATGCATATATATTTATGTGATCATGATCCTTAAAACAAACATTTAAATAAAAAACAGATTAACAAAAAATCTGATAATAAGAGCGACCACAATCAACTGGCCTCAGATCAGCTAACAGTGTATAGTTCACCTGTCTCTGCATTTAGGAGTACAGTTTGGTGACAGAGCATAAAAACAGTCTCACCTGATTCTTGATTCACTCTGATAAAGTTTTCATCATGTTATATACATCCAGCGTTAGCTCCTGGCTCTCTAGCTGGCTAACAGTTAGCTGAGATACCTGTGCTGTCCTCATGTGTGCTGCTGCCAGTTGTTGATTCTCATCAAATTTGCTTTGAAGTCACTTTTTTGTTCTTGTGCTGTTGGTGCCTGTTTGCATCAAGTGTGATGATCACACTGAGATCAGGGACCGACCTACCTGAGAAACCTGAGATCTATTATTGAACTCCATCCATCTTCTTAACCCATCTTCCAGGGTCGTGACCTATTAAGCACTTACTGAATTAAAAAAATACATAAATTGTAAATTAATAAAAATAAATTGGATTTTTTTAAAATTACTATTTGAGTTTTTATGTTGAAATCTTTATTTGTTATATAACAAAGTTTTTCCTGAAGTAACTGACAGTCTGATGTTTGTCTTTCCTGTAACATCAACAGCAAGTAAACCCAGAGTCACACTGACAGCACACAGTTCAGTCATACCAGCAGGGGGCAGTGTGACACTGAGCTGCTCTGTGGAGGGCTCTGCTGGCTGGAAGTTTGACTGGTTCAGACGTGATTCAGAGTTTTCTGGAGGTCAGAAAATAGGAGCTGGAACATCAGAGCACACGATCAGTATTTCAGAAGGAGGCATCTATTACTGCAGAGGAGGGAGAGGAGATCCAGTTTTCTCCACAGAGGACAGTGCTGCAGTTACAATTCAGAAACAAGGTGAGGGTGAAATTTTGTTGTGAAATAAAACGAAACATCATGATTAAACTGAAGTAACAATTGATTTATGATTTTTTCAGTTTAATATTTGTATTTATTTGTTTGTTAGGGAAAGTTTGGGCTGCTGTGAAACTGCAGCACAGCTGGTCTCAGATATTCACTGGTGAGACAATCACTCTCAGATGTGAGATTCAGGGAGGTGAAGGAAAGGTGTGGAAATATGAATGGACAGCACCCAACACAAACAGCCCTCCAACATCCAGTGAATACAGGATCAGCAGAGTTTCAGTGTCCCACAGTGGAGACTACAGATGTCGGGGTAGCAGTGACTATCTCTTAACAGGATGGAGTGATGCCTTCACACTGACAGTTTCATGTGAGTTGGACCATGATTCATGCTGACATTTCATGTTTTCATGTTTACATCTGTCTTAACAGGAAAACTCCAACAATGATCCAGCTGTCTGCAGGCAGCTCAGGACAACAGTTTTTCTCACTGTGCAAACAGAAAGGAGAGACACCATGGAGGCTCTTAAAATATCAGCAATGTAAAGAGGAATGTACAGAGATGACAGTTTGATAAGAGAATGATAAATCAGTGAAATCTTTAGTTTGTTAGACAGTCTAATGTGTCACATGCAGGGAAACTAATTTTTTTTAATTACTCTGTGAATGTTTAAAGTGTGATTAGTGCTGTAAGAAATGTATTCTTTATGATGATTTAATTTTTTTAATGGTTTTGTTTCTTCAACAGCAAGTAAACCCAGAGCCACACTGACAGCACACAGTTCAGTCATACCAGCAGGGGGCAGTGTGACACTGAGCTGCTCTGTGGAGGGCTCTGCTGGCTGGAAGTTTGACTGGTTCAGACGTGATTCAGTCTCTTCTAAAGCTCAACTCATGAGAGGAAGTGAAGCAAACGGAGTTATTAGTGTCTCACAAGGAGGTCTGTACCACTGCAGAGGAGGGAGAGGAGATCCAGTTTACTACACAGAGGACAGCAGTGACGTCACAGTTGTGGAGATTTGTGAGTTTTAAACTTTCTGTTATTTAAGTTTCTCATGTGTTTCATACAAATGTAAAAATAAACATTGTGGCATCAACTCCAAAAAAAAACTGCACATTTATCGCTCATTAGCTGCTGTTAGTCTTTAAATTGTATTGTATTAAATATTTTTGGCCTCTCTCTTTAAATGCTTCTTCACCTTAAACTGACTTTAAGTGGACATGAAAGACTACATGTATTAAGCCACAGAGCCATTAAACAAACAAACAAACAAACAAAAATAAAGGTTAATCCTGAACATGTTGACATCCGAGGTCATCAACAGCTCAGCTAACATCAGGTCAGATCAGGGTCGGTAACCCGCGGCTCTTCCGCCCCTCAGCTGTGGCTCCCGCAAGCTTTGGGTGAAAAAATTAAAAAAGTAAAAGTCCCACACAACATCCCCAACATATGCAGGAGGAAGTTTACAGAGTGAGAAAAAGAAAAGTGTGTTTATAGCAGCAGCTACTGCAGCCAGAGAGAGTCTGACAGGCCCAGCTGTGAGCCACATGTTAGCATCCAGCTGTTCACTGTGTTCACCGCCTCCAGAGGAAGAAAGTGTGCTGCTGTAACCTTCCCACGCCTCTCTCCATCTCTGCACTTTGCCATAAGTTGACTCAGAGCAGAAAGCTAGTTAGCAGCTACGAGCCAAACTCAGAACACTGAGCATCAGCCAGAGGTCTCCGTGGGTCAGAGCCGTGGATCTGGAGATAAACCTGCCGTTCTGACACTCGTGTCAACACGACAAAGTCTGCTTTCCATAAGGAGACAAATTTGTGTTGAAAGTATTACAAACACACACGACATGATCAACAAGCAATGATTTGTGACTTGAAAGCAGCTCACATTTGTGGATCTGTGTGAAGCTGGCAGTTAAATTAGACTCAAAACCCCACGTGGGCACGAGACGTGATCTGTGCGTGTCAGGTGATTCGTCCACATGTATTTAAGGTGTTGTGAGCTGTGTATTATCACCAGATATGCTGTTATTGTGCAATAAATATCTTTATGTTTTCGACCCTGAGCTGATGTATTTTATACTCAGGGCTGCCCGTGGCTGCATGAAAACAACAGAAGATGATCGCTCATTGAAATGGACTGAAGACATAATTATATACAAAGAGTTTTCATGATTATTCTTCTTATTTTACAATTATTGGACCACAGCTACATTTTATTTACTTATTCTGAACTCAAACTGACCTGCAGAATGATGCTTTATTTAAAGTAGGCCTGCACAGGCCTGTGCTGTTTTTCTCCTCTTTAAAGTTTTTGTTAAAAAGTTCTTAAAAGGTAAAAAAGCTCTTCTTCTTATTAAGACATCTTGTGTTGTATTAAGTATATTTATTATCATCTCTGAATTATGGACGATGAATTTTAAAGAAAGAAATCTGAAAAACAATCCAGACGTTAAAATTTGTGCCTCAATGATCAGCAGTTACTCAGGTTTGTGTCGACACATTTGTACAATAGTTTGTGTGAACTGGAGACCTGAAAAGTTGCACACAAATCACTGCACACATCTGTAAATCTTACTTTCTGCTTGTGAATCATATTATACACAGTTGTACCACTTTCAAGGTAAATTTGTTGCCATAAAAACAAGGATATACTGTCCACCTTCACTCCCTGTCTCTGTAGCTGTAAGTGGTTCTTCAAAGGGAAAATGCAGCTGTTAGCTGCAATGTTAGGATTTGTAGATCACTTTATAAATGTGGAGTGTGTGGAGAACAGGCTGTGTGAGTCAGATACACCAGTGGGCCACCACACACGTGTACCACATGGTAAATAAATGTAAACACTGATTTTTAAATCCAGCTTAATTTACAGTCAAAGTGTCACCAGGATGCAGTAAATCTTTCTCCTCTGAACAACAGCAAAAACAAAATCAGGCTTCAAAATAACTTTATGTTTCTATTTGTCTTTAACTGGATATTTTTCTGTGAACAGTTCCCAGTAAGCCCACTGTGACCCTGCAGCCATCCTGGACTCAGATATACAGCGGTGAGACAGTCACTGTCAGATGTGAGATTCAGGGAGGTGAAGGAGCTCAGTGGACGTATGAATGGAGAGCAGCCAAGTTAAACACACCTCCAACATCCAATGAATACAGAATCATCAGAGCTACTGAGTCTGACAGTGGAGGATACAGCTGCCGGGGCAGAAGGGACTATTTCTTCTCAGAGTGGAGTGATATCATCACACTGACTGTATCATGTAAGATCTTTCATCCAGATTATTTCAAATTACTTATTGTGTTAATCTAACCTTTAACTGGGAAAATGAGTCATCTGCCTATTAAATAAAATCACAAATAAGATGTTAATTTATTTATTTTTTATTCCAGTAACTTTCAAACGTGATAACAGACAGTTTGTGTTTATATTACAAAACATATAATTTAACCATTTGTGGACAGGCTGCAGTCTTCAGTGTCCATGAACAGCATCAACATGCTGGTTCAGACGTTTCTTCTCAGGGTAGAAATTATTTCTTTTCTTCTTGTATAAAAATATTTTAATGTTAGTTTTAATTCAAAATTAACATGTAACACATATAAACATCAAAGAAAAAGCAAGTGAATGTTTCAGTTCAACAAGCGCTCCAGTCAGACATTAAACTTCAGTAACACTGTGCAGTTATGAAACTTTAATCTGAGTCAAACTGATTTAATCAGCATTAAATAAATCAATGAAATAAACATCACCCCACAGATACAACCTCAGTGAATTATGTCCAGTGTTCACTCAGTGTGGGTGTTAAACTGTGTGACTGGAGTCGTGCTTTGTGGCATCGAGAGCTAACAGCTAACAGTTAGCCAAGCTAACATTGAAGCACTTTTGCAAATAGGATCGAACAAAATGAGTATGGATTAAAAAAGTACACTTGGTGTAGCATCCCCGGTTGAAAAGATGGTCTCTCAAACTGATGGTTCGCAATCCTTTTATTAAACAGCCGTGTATGTGAACACACCGTAAGAGCTACAACATACAGAATAAAAGACTATTAGTAAATCAAACAGTGTGTTACCTTTAACCTTTTGACTTATTCATTAATCACAAATTAATTCTCCTTACCTTACATAACAAATAACACTAAAACTTGTAAATTATTGCATATAACAGGGAAATCGTTGCATCGCTGCCTAAACATGACGAGGTACGTTTGCGCCCTCTAGTGGGTGAAAACTTAGCCTTCATGCTTAGTAGCGGTCAGCAGCTATATGCTCCGTAAAACAACAAAATACATATCTACAGGACAAACTTTGGTACAAACCTTGTTCCCTCATCAACCAGGTGCTAAGAAACTGCTTTCCACTCAGTGTTGCACCTTAATAGCCGTTCTTTTTCCCATTCCCGTCCATTAACCATAGAGCACACCTTCTCTCTGTGCATTAAAACTCGCGCTTCTGCCATATGGTTTACGCTACTTGATTTACGGCACCTTGTCGCTCTGTGACTTTCAAAATAAAAGCATTCACTCCAACAATATAATAGCCACTCATAAGTTTACAAAACACTTTACCAAATATTAATGAGGTCATTTACACTTGGTGACAGACAAACAGGGTATTTTAAAACTTTACTTATACTCTATACCACTATAATTACTGCTTGTGAATTGAAATGCATTCTGGGATACCTGGCTGCCCCACGTCCACAGTACCACCAGTTCATCGCATTCGATTGTCTAGTATTGATCTGTGCTGACTTACTCTACATGGTAACCAATCAGATGTTAGACGAGCTGCAGTGGCAGCGTTAAACAAGACCCTCCACAGGTTTTTCAGATTTTGCCAAGTTTGGTCTCATGAGGAACACAAACTCCATCTTTAGCTGAATTAAACTCAAAGGACTCCTGTGTGGTTTTATTTTATTGGAGACTTCATTGGAGTCTGTCAGCCTCTCTGATTGTTCAGTTTTCCTCTGTAAATAAGGTGTTTACATTATTCAAAATTACATCATAGAAAACTACATGAACTTGATGTTGGAACCATGTCAGCGATGGTCACGGTGCTCGAACAATAACAGACACCATTCAGTGTAGTGTGACTTTAGACTATTATTAAAGGGAAATGTAGAGAGGACACAAACAAACTGACCATGGATTAAACATGGATAAAGTACTTTGTATTTGTGACATTTGTCTTTGAATAGATGAAGAATAAGTCAGAGGGAATCTGTAGTGTAGTTGTGCATGAAGACCGTCTAATGTGTCACATGCAGGTAAATGTTTTCTGTTTGGTGCTAGAAGCTAAATGACTGAGTGAATGTGTAAAGTTTGATCATTACTATTAAGCACTTACTGAAAAAAACAACAAATTGCATATTTCTAAAATGATTCTTGAATGTTTTACTTTCTCTTTAAAATCTTTATTTATTGTAACAAAGATTTTCCTAAAGCAACTGACAGTCTGATGTTTGTCTTTCCTGTAACATCAACAGCAAGTAAACCCAGAGTCACACTGACAGCACACAGTTCAGTCATACCAGCAGGGGGCAGTGTGACACTGAGCTGCTCTGTGGAGGGCTCTGCTGGCTGGAAGTTTGACTGGTTCAGACGTGATTCACAGTTTTCTGGAGGTCAGAAAATAGGAGCTGGAACATCAGAGCACACGATCAGTATTTCAGAAGGAGGCATCTATTACTGCAGAGGAGGGAGAGGAGATCCAGTTTTCTCCACAGAGGACAGTGCTGCAGTTACAATTCAGAAACAAGGTGAGGGTGAAATCTTGTTGTGAAATAAAACGAAACATCATGATTAACCTGAAGTAACAATTAATTTATGATTTTTTCAGTTTAATATTTGTGTTTATTTGTTTGTTGAACAGTTTTGGCTGCTGTGAAACTGCAGCACAGCTGGTCTCAGATATTCACTGGTGAGACAATCACTCTCAGATGTGAGATTCAGGGAGGTGAAGGAAAGGTGTGGAAATATGAATGGACAGCACCCAACACAAACAGCCCTCCAACATCCAGTGAATACAGGATCAGCAGAGTTTCAGTGTCCCACAGTGGAGACTACAGATGTCGGGGTAGCAGTGACTATCTCTTAACAGGATGGAGTGATGCCTTCAGACTGACAGTTTCATGTGAGTTGGACCATGATTCATGCTGACATTTCATGTTTTCATGTTTACATCTGTCTTAATAGGAAAACTCCAACAATGATCCAGCTGTCTGCAGGCAGCTCAGGACAACAGTTTTTCTCACTGTGCAAACAGAAAGGAGAGACACCATGGAGGCTCTTAAAATATCAGCAGTTTAAAGAGGAATGTACAGAGATGACAGTTTGATAAGAGGATGATAAATCAGTGAAATCTTTAGTTTGTTAGACAGTCTAATGTGTCACATGCAGGTAGGGATGGGAATGGATAAGAATTTATTGATTCTCACTGGCTCCACTTTGAGAGTCGCCACCATCTCTAAGCACAATATCAAAGACATTCATGCAGATTAGAGGCTGTGAGGTCAAATGTTTGTGCATGTTGGAGGTATTTCTCCTCTTTGTTGGGATCATTACTAGAAAAAAGTAAAGCAAAAAAATTCTTACACAAAATCAGCACAAAGAGACCTTACATCGGTTGTCATGGTGATTCTACAGTAGAAACATGAACAGGTAGAAATGGAGCTGCAGCCTGACTGCTCATCAGTTTGTTAGGATGAAGTTCATCACTCTTGGTTATTGGCTAGCTTAGCATTAGCATGCTATCCTTGCAGGTGCTTTAAAGAGCTCCAACAAAAACTACTTTGTTTCTGTTTGTAGATAAATTAATCAGTGAAAGTTTAAAGTTTGATCAGTGCTGTAACAAGTTTATTCTTGAGGGTGATTTAATGTTTTACTTATTTTGTTTCTTCAACAGCAAGTAAACCCAGAGCCACACTGACAGCACAAAGTTCAGTCATACCAGCAGGGGGCAGTGTGACACTGAGCTGCTCTGTGGAGGGCTCTGCTGGCTGGAAGTTTGACTGGTTCAGACGTGATTCAGTCTCTTCTAAAGCTCAGCTCATGAGAGGAAATGAAGCAAACAGAGTTATTAGTGTCTCACAAGGAGGTCTGTACCACTGCAGAGGAGGGAGAGGAGATCCAGTTTACTACACAGAGGACAGCAGTGACGTCACTGTTACAGAAACTCGTGAGTTTAATTATTTTATTTCTACCAGACTAAGAGGTCATTATGTAATGTGTGCTAACAACTTTATCTAATAGCTGTGAGTTTATTAACCCTCAGATAAGTTTTCTGCTCATTAAGATTACTTGGAGAGGTGGGAAAATAGAAACATTTATTCAACTTTGTTTTTGATTTAAGTCCAAAATTGTGAGATTAAGGACTCACCCTCACAGAGAATGTGCTCTCCAAAAAACATCAACAAAACGATTCAGACCTTTTAAAAAATGTGTTTTAGCTACAAAACCTCAAATTGAGGAGAAAAGTGAGATCTTGCAGTGAAAAGTTTCAGATTTTGTTTTAATAACAAACAACAAAACAAATGTTTCTTTGTTACAGTGTTGATGTAAACACCAGCCGTACCTGCAGGTGTAAACATGAGACTGTGCTGTAACAATGTAAACACTGTATATGAGAGTTGTGTTGGATCTGATTGTTCAGTGTTCAGCATGGTGATGGCTGAGGGATCAAAGCTGTTCCTTAGTTTGTTAGTTTTTGTCTTTATGGCTCTGAAATGTCTGCCTGAAGGTAGACGTTCACACAGTGCATGACCTGGGTGAGATGGATCCTGAAGGATTTTCTTCGTGTTCCTGAGACTGCGGGAGCTGTGCAGGTCTTCAAGTGAGGGCAAAGGATGGCCGACTATCCTCTGGGTGACCTGTATAACCCTGTGGAGCTATTTCCTCTGTGCTACTGTGCAGCTGTGCTATACAGTTCTTCATGTAGCACAGTATGCTATCAAAAACCAGCTACAGGTCAGGGTGTTTGAAAATATCTCAGTGCATCCTGATGAAACAGTCCTGCCTCTGGCCTGGTTTTGACTGTCTTTGTGCTGATTGTAGCTATTTTACTAAGTGGGATGTGGCCGTGATGAAAACAGTTATCTGTGGTCAGACTGGCCCGAGGTGTGGTTTAACCCTGTAGCCTGTTTGAGGTTGATTTTTTTTTTTCCACTCATGTTACTCTCATGTTTTAAACATCTGAATTTTTATGTTTCTATTTGTGTCTAACTGGATATTTTCCTGTGAACAGTTCCCAGTAAGCCCACTGTGACCCTGCAGCCATCCTGGACTCAGATATACAGCGGTGAGACAGTCACTGTCAGATGTGAGATTCAGGGAGGTGAAGGAGCTCAGTGGACGTATGAATGGAGAGCAGCCAAGTTAAACACACCTCCAACATCCAATGAATACAGAATCATCAGAGCTACTGAGTCTGACAGTGGAGGATACAGCTGCCGGGGCAGAAGGGACTATTTCTTCTCAGAGTGGAGTGATATCATCACACTGACTGTATCATGTAAGATCTTTCATCCAGATTATTTCAAATTACTTATTGTGTTAATCTAACCTTTAACTGGGAAAATGAGTCATCTGCCTATTAAATAAAATCACAAATAAGATGTTAATTTATTTATTTTTTATTCCAGTAACTTTCAAACGTGATAACAGACAGTTTGTGTTTATATTACAAAACATATAATTTAACCATTTGTGGACAGGCTGCAGTCTTCAGTGTCCATGAACAGCATCAACATGCTGGTTCAGACGTTTCTTCTCAGGGTAGAAATTATTTCTTTTCTTCTTGTATAAAAATATTTTAATGTTAGTTTTAATTCAAAATTAACATGTAACACATATAAACATCAAAGAAAAAGCAAGTGAATGTTTCAGTTCAACAAGCGCTCCAGTCAGACATTAAACTTCAGTAACACTGTGCAGTTATGAAACTTTAATCTGAGTCAAACTGATTTAATCAGCATTAAATAAATCAATGAAATAAACATCACCCCACAGATACAACCTCAGTGAATTATGTCCAGTGTTCACTCAGTGTGGGTGTTAAACTGTGTGACTGGAGTCGTGCTTTGTGGCATCGAGAGCTAACAGCTAACAGTTAGCCAAGCTAACATTGAAGCACTTTTGCAAATAGGATCGAACAAAATGAGTATGGATTAAAAAAGTACACTTGGTGTAGCATCCCCGGTTGAAAAGATGGTCTCTCAAACTGATGGTTCGCAATCCTTTTATTAAACAGCCGTGTATGTGAACACACCGTAAGAGCTACAACATACAGAATAAAAGACTATTAGTAAATCAAACAGTGTGTTACCTTTAACCTTTTGACTTATTCATTAATCACAAATTAATTCTCCTTACCTTACATAACAAATAACACTAAAACTTGTAAATTATTGCATATAACAGGGAAATCGTTGCATCGCTGCCTAAACATGACGAGGTACGTTTGCGCCCTCTAGTGGGTGAAAACTTAGCCTTCATGCTTAGTAGCGGTCAGCAGCTATATGCTCCGTAAAACAACAAAATACATATCTACAGGACAAACTTTGGTACAAACCTTGTTCCCTCATCAACCAGGTGCTAAGAAACTGCTTTCCACTCAGTGTTGCACCTTAATAGCCGTTCTTTTTCCCATTCCCGTCCATTAACCATAGAGCACACCTTCTCTCTGTGCATTAAAACTCGCGCTTCTGCCATATGGTTTACGCTACTTGATTTACGGCACCTTGTCGCTCTGTGACTTTCAAAATAAAAGCATTCACTCCAACAATATAATAGCCACTCATAAGTTTACAAAACACTTTACCAAATATTAATGAGGTCATTTACACTTGGTGACAGACAAACAGGGTATTTTAAAACTTTACTTATACTCTATACCACTATAATTACTGCTTGTGAATTGAAATGCATTCTGGGATACCTGGCTGCCCCACGTCCACAGTACCACCAGTTCATCGCATTCGATTGTCTAGTATTGATCTGTGCTGACTTACTCTACATGGTAACCAATCAGATGTTAGACGAGCTGCAGTGGCAGCGTTAAACAAGACCCTCCACAGGTTTTTCAGATTTTGCCAAGTTTGGTCTCATGAGGAACACAAACTCCATCTTTAGCTGAATTAAACTCAAAGGACTCCTGTGTGGTTTTATTTTATTGGAGACTTCATTGGAGTCTGTCAGCCTCTCTGATTGTTCAGTTTTCCTCTGTAAATAAGGTGTTTACATTATTCAAAATTACATCATAGAAAACTACATGAACTTGATGTTGGAACCATGTCAGCGATGGTCACGGTGCTCGAACAATAACAGACACCATTCAGTGTAGTGTGACTTTAGACTATTATTAAAGGGAAATGTAGAGAGGACACAAACAAACTGACCATGGATTAAACATGGATAAAGTACTTTGTATTTGTGACATTTGTCTTTGAATAGATGAAGAATAAGTCAGAGGGAATCTGTAGTGTAGTTGTGCATGAAGACCGTCTAATGTGTCACATGCAGGTAAATGTTTTCTGTTTGGTGCTAGAAGCTAAATGACTGAGTGAATGTGTAAAGTTTGATCATTACTATTAAGCACTTACTGAAAAAAACAACAAATTGCATATTTCTAAAATGATTCTTGAATGTTTTACTTTCTCTTTAAAATCTTTATTTATTGTAACAAAGATTTTCCTAAAGCAACTGACAGTCTGATGTTTGTCTTTCCTGTAACATCAACAGCAAGTAAACCCAGAGTCACACTGACAGCACACAGTTCAGTCATACCAGCAGGGGGCAGTGTGACACTGAGCTGCTCTGTGGAGGGCTCTGCTGGCTGGAAGTTTGACTGGTTCAGACGTGATTCACAGTTTTCTGGAGGTCAGAAAATAGGAGCTGGAACATCAGAGCACACGATCAGTATTTCAGAAGGAGGCATCTATTACTGCAGAGGAGGGAGAGGAGATCCAGTTTTCTCCACAGAGGACAGTGCTGCAGTTACAATTCAGAAACAAGGTGAGGGTGAAATCTTGTTGTGAAATAAAACGAAACATCATGATTAACCTGAAGTAACAATTAATTTATGATTTTTTCAGTTTAATATTTGTGTTTATTTGTTTGTTGAACAGTTTTGGCTGCTGTGAAACTGCAGCACAGCTGGTCTCAGATATTCACTGGTGAGACAATCACTCTCAGATGTGAGATTCAGGGAGGTGAAGGAAAGGTGTGGAAATATGAATGGACAGCACCCAACACAAACAGCCCTCCAACATCCAGTGAATACAGGATCAGCAGAGTTTCAGTGTCCCACAGTGGAGACTACAGATGTCGGGGTAGCAGTGACTATCTCTTAACAGGATGGAGTGATGCCTTCAGACTGACAGTTTCATGTGAGTTGGACCATGATTCATGCTGACATTTCATGTTTTCATGTTTACATCTGTCTTAATAGGAAAACTCCAACAATGATCCAGCTGTCTGCAGGCAGCTCAGGACAACAGTTTTTCTCACTGTGCAAACAGAAAGGAGAGACACCATGGAGGCTCTTAAAATATCAGCAGTTTAAAGAGGAATGTACAGAGATGACAGTTTGATAAGAGGATGATAAATCAGTGAAATCTTTAGTTTGTTAGACAGTCTAATGTGTCACATGCAGGTAGGGATGGGAATGGATAAGAATTTATTGATTCTCACTGGCTCCACTTTGAGAGTCGCCACCATCTCTAAGCACAATATCAAAGACATTCATGCAGATTAGAGGCTGTGAGGTCAAATGTTTGTGCATGTTGGAGGTATTTCTCCTCTTTGTTGGGATCATTACTAGAAAAAAGTAAAGCAAAAAAATTCTTACACAAAATCAGCACAAAGAGACCTTACATCGGTTGTCATGGTGATTCTACAGTAGAAACATGAACAGGTAGAAATGGAGCTGCAGCCTGACTGCTCATCAGTTTGTTAGGATGAAGTTCATCACTCTTGGTTATTGGCTAGCTTAGCATTAGCATGCTATCCTTGCAGGTGCTTTAAAGAGCTCCAACAAAAACTACTTTGTTTCTGTTTGTAGATAAATTAATCAGTGAAAGTTTAAAGTTTGATCAGTGCTGTAACAAGTTTATTCTTGAGGGTGATTTAATGTTTTACTTATTTTGTTTCTTCAACAGCAAGTAAACCCAGAGCCACACTGACAGCACAAAGTTCAGTCATACCAGCAGGGGGCAGTGTGACACTGAGCTGCTCTGTGGAGGGCTCTGCTGGCTGGAAGTTTGACTGGTTCAGACGTGATTCAGTCTCTTCTAAAGCTCAGCTCATGAGAGGAAATGAAGCAAACAGAGTTATTAGTGTCTCACAAGGAGGTCTGTACCACTGCAGAGGAGGGAGAGGAGATCCAGTTTACTACACAGAGGACAGCAGTGACGTCACTGTTACAGAAACTCGTGAGTTTAATTATTTTATTTCTACCAGACTAAGAGGTCATTATGTAATGTGTGCTAACAACTTTATCTAATAGCTGTGAGTTTATTAACCCTCAGATAAGTTTTCTGCTCATTAAGATTACTTGGAGAGGTGGGAAAATAGAAACATTTATTCAACTTTGTTTTTGATTTAAGTCCAAAATTGTGAGATTAAGGACTCACCCTCACAGAGAATGTGCTCTCCAAAAAACATCAACAAAACGATTCAGACCTTTTAAAAAATGTGTTTTAGCTACAAAACCTCAAATTGAGGAGAAAAGTGAGATCTTGCAGTGAAAAGTTTCAGATTTTGTTTTAATAACAAACAACAAAACAAATGTTTCTTTGTTACAGTGTTGATGTAAACACCAGCCGTACCTGCAGGTGTAAACATGAGACTGTGCTGTAACAATGTAAACACTGTATATGAGAGTTGTGTTGGATCTGATTGTTCAGCGTTCAGCATGGTGATGGCTGAGGGATCAAAGCTGTTCCTTAGTTTGTTAGTTCTTGTGTTTATGGCTCTGAAATGTCTGCCTGAAGGTAGACGTTCACACAGTGCATGACCTGGGTGAGATGGATCCTGAAGGATTTTCTTCGTGTTCCTGAGACTGCGGGAGCTGTGCAGGTCTTCAAGTGAGGGCAAAGGATGGCCGACTATCCTCTGGGTGACCTGTATAACCCTGTTTAGCTATTTCCTCTGTGCTACTGTGCAGCTGGTCTATACAGTTCTTCATGTAGCACAGTATGCTATCAAAAACCAGCTACAGGTCAGGGTGTTTGAAAATATCTCAGTGCATCCTGATGAAACAGTCCTGCCTCTGGCCTGGTTTTGACTGTCTTTGTGCTGATTGTAGCTATTTTACTAAGTGGGATGTGGCCGTGATGAAAACAGTTATCTGTGGTCAGACTGGCCCGAGGTGTGGTTTAACCCTGTAGCCTGTTTGAGGTTGATTTTTTTTTTTCCACTCATGTTACTCTCATGTTTTAAACATCTGAATTTTTATGTTTCTATTTGTGTCTAACTGGATATTTTCCTGTGAACAGTTCCCAGTAAGCCCACTGTGACCCTGCAGCCATCCTTGACTCAGATATACAGCGGTGAGACAGTCACTGTCAGATGTGAGATTCAGGGAGGTGAAGGAGCTCAGTGGACGTATGAATGGAGAGCAGCCAAGTTAAACACACCTCCAACATCCAATGAATACAGAATCATCAGAGCTACTGAGTCTGACAGTGGAGGATACAGCTGCCGGGGCAGAAGGGACTATTTCTTCTCAGAGTGGAGTGATATCATCACACTGACTGTATCATGTAAGATCTTTCATCCAGAGTATCTAAATAAGGAAAAAGCACTTCTTCTTTCTTACAGCTTTATAACTGTCTTTCATGTTGGTCAGTAAAATGTTTAGTTTTTATTCCAACAACAAAAACCTGAACAGCAGCTTTTTATTCACAGTGAAGAGAACAAAACATATGAGAGTAACTTCTCTGCTGTGCAGCTCTAATACATGAAAGATGAAATGCAGAACAAATGCTGGATCTGTCTCAGCTGCTCCACCACATCCACTAAGAAACATTAAATCCACTGATTGTTCCTCATGTGTGTTTTTAACTTAGAAATGCAGCAAATTAAATATGAAAGATTAGTGTTGTGTTTGTGTGATAGTTGTACAGTTTGTTGCAGCTTCACCATTAAAGTTATGTGATATTTATTATTTCCATATTTCCACCAAGTTATTTCAACTGGTTTGATTCAGTCATTGACTTTTGTTCTTTTTCTAAACTGAACTGCAGATAAACCAAAGGCCAAACTGAGAGCTGATAACACAGCTGTTCCAGTAGGGGGCAGTGTGACCCTGACCTGCTCTGTGAGCCCATCATCATCATCTGGATGGAAATACTACTGGTACAGAGATGAGAAATCCTCTGAAGCCCTGACCACACAAGATGCAGTTTTCCACTCAAATGGACAAATCAGTGTCTCACAGGAAGGACTCTACAGGTGCAGAGGAGGAAGAGGAAACCCAGTTTACTACACAGAGGACAGCCAGTCAGTCAGGATTGGGAAAACTGGTCAGTTTAACATGAGGTCAGATAAATTCCTGATTAAGGAGGAAGATGAAGAAAAAAAAAACTTCAACATTTTTGACATTCATGTGTTTTTATTGTACTTTCTTGAACAGTAACAGCCTCAAACAGGCCTGTTGTGACTCTGTATCCAAACTGGTCTGAGATACACAGAGGAGAGACGATCACTGTCAGATGTGAGATCCATGGAGGAGACACTGAGTGGGATTATGAGTGGGAAACAAACAGCAGGATAAAAGCTCCAAATCAAAATGAATACAGGATTAGATCTGCTTCATCATCCAACAGTGGAAACTATCGCTGTAAGGGCAGAATGAAAAGTTCACAGCATAAAACAACAGAGTGGAGTGATTCAGTCACACTGACAGTTTCTGACAGTAAGTAGAGTCATAGTTCATTTAACCTGGAAATAGAAACAGTTTGTAAAAATATGTTTTTATTAGTACATGTTGAGATATTTGATATGTTTAGATAGTCTCACTCTTAAAGTTCATCATAAATATTTGTGAGTCAACATTTTAGTGACATTGAATTCAGAGTTAAGAGACGAAACATTGAGAGAAAATCTTTGTTGAACAGATGAACCCCGTCCTGTCCTCACTGTGTCTCCATCATGGCTGAGTCCTGGAGCCTCAGTAACTCTGAACTGTGAGGTTGAACATCCGTCTGCAGGATGGAGCTTCTACTGGTATAAAGCTGTTCCTGATCTATCAGAGAAATCCTCCAGTTATGAGCTGCTACCTGATGGCAGTGGGACTGCACAGGACTCCTACATCATTCATGGACAGACACACACAGCAGGATATGTGTGCAGAGCTGGAAGAGGAGACCCAGAGTATCACACTGATCACAGTCGACCAAAGTTTGTTTGGTCTGCAGGTCAGTTTGAGGATTTTTAATCTTCATGCTGATGATTTGAAAGTCTGTAAATCTGGCTGCATAACTATCAGGACTCTTGTGAACCAAACAAAAGTCAAACGTATATTTCCACTGTGATATGTTGATCCTAACATCTGTGAGCTTTGTGTCTTCACTGCATGTTGTTTCCAGATGTTCATTCAGCAGAGTCTCTCACAGTGAGTCCTGACAGAGTGCAACACTTCACCTCTGACTCTGTCTCACTGACCTGTGAGGGAAACTTCACTGAGTGGAGAGTGAGGAAGTTCTCTGAGGACGGCCGACTCTCTGACTGTAGGAGAATGACTGGATCCACATGTGACATCAACACATCAAAGTCAGATACTGGAGTGTACTGGTGTGAGTCTGGATCAGGAGAGTTCAGCAGTGCAGTCAACATCACTGTACAGAGTATGTTATTATACATTTACTTCTTGGATTTGAATCATTTAGATGTCACATGAACTTTTGTCCCAGCTTTGCTGTATGTGAAGTCATTTTATCTGGAGAAAAATAGCAGTTTTTAAATACACAAGATCAGATCTTCATGATGAAAAACATTTGTACAATCTGTTCTTATTATTGTTTGTCAGCTCTTTCTAAAAGTGTGCAGCAGCTGATGTGACTGAAACAATTGTGTGTGATTGTGTCACAGATGATGGTAATGGTCCTATCCTGGTGAGTCCTGTTCATCCTGTGACTGAGGGAGCTTCTGTTAGTCTGAGCTGCAGTTTGAGAACACAAAAAATACTTTCCAATGTGTTTTTCTATCACAATGACAAACTTATTCAAAATGATCCCCGAGGGGAGCTGAAGATCTCTGCAGTGTCAAAGTCTGATGAAGGTTTCTACAAGTGTCAGTACTCAGGAAGAGAGTCAGCACAGAGCTGGATGTCAGTTAAAGGTGAGCAGGATCAAAACATCTGATGGATTTTTATAAACCAATGACTGAGAAGGAACGTTATATTGTCTGATTTAAGTCTCAAAGTCACTCGGCTCCATTTTATAAAAGTATTTTTTTTTTATAAAATTCTAATTTATTAATAATTAATTGCTATTTGTTGTTACAGTAACTGTGTCAGGAGCTGACAGCTCTTCGTCTCCTGTGTGGTTGATTGTTGGACTGGTTTGTGGAGTCTCTCTCATTATTATTCTCCTGCTCTTGTTGTATCGCTGCAGACAGTCCAAGTGTAAGAGCCTCTTTTCTGTTATTATTATTGTTATTATTAGTATTAGTATTGATATTGACATTTCATTGAGTATCTGTCACGGTTAGTAAACTAAAACACAACTTTATCACAGAACTTAGAAAATTATCCAAATAAAAAAAACTAGGAAAACAAATTTCTACAAATCTTATTAAAACAAACTTTGATGAAGGATGTGACAGTAAAGGAAGATTGAGACAGTCTATAAAACACAATATAATGAGATGATGGGAAACAGGTGGGAACACAGTGATAACTAATGCCCCTTTTCCATTAGTACATTGGTGGACAACTCCAGGCTTCGAGGACCGGTGTCCCTGCAGGTTTTAGATGTGTCCTTGAACCAACACAGCTGATTTAAAAATTAGGTCCTCAACATGTCCTGAAGTTCTCCAGAGGTAACAAACTAATAATGTGATTCAGGTGTGTTGACCCAAGGTGAGATCTAAAACCTGCAGGACACCGGCCCTCGGGGCCTGGAATTGCCACCCCTGCATTAGTACCTACTTGGATCAACTCACAACTATTCGAATCGTATTGACTGGTTTTCTATTACAGTCAAGTACCACCTAATGTGTGTGGTCGTCCTAATAGCAACGTGGCTGAGCATCCTGTGACGTAATTAGGATGCGTCAAACACACTACAATGAAGGTGGACGTTGAGGCGATGATATACCTGCTGCTCAGTCTGTGAATTTTCGTCACACTCTGGGACCACGGTGTTGCTTTTGTAGCTGTTTTCCTCATTGCTGGGTTTCAAAAATGGCTGTTTTGATTTTCATCAATGTAATACTCTCATAAGTCATTGAGTGACGCCACTGAGCAGTCAATCAGTGGGATGCAGGCTGTTGACGTCACATTTTGGGATCGCCTCGGGTCGCCTGGAACTCCGGCTGAGTAAATACTGAAAAAGTACCTGGTAACAGGAACTATGACCTGATGGAAAACCCTGAAAACCATGGTGACCTGACCTGAGTAGTTACTAATGGAAAAGAGGTTAACAGAATGACTATGGAGGATGTAAAACTAGACCCACGATACAGACGAGAACAGAGTCCAAAATAAAACAGGAAATGAGTGACACTGAGACCTGGAGTAAGACACACGAGCTTGACGCAGACAGTAAACAAAACATGGAGACCAGAGAGAAAGAACAGAGTGAGAACACAAGGGGATAAACAACCTCTCATTAACCAAATAGACAGATAACTGTAATGTAAACATAACATCATACGAGAAAACGAGAATGTCAACAATACAAAATACAGAACTATGAAACTAAGAATGATCAAAAATAGAAAACCAGAGAAACCAAAACATCAAACCCCGGGTCAACCATTCAGGGACCTTGAAGGAAGCACAGGCAGGAAGTTACCTGCTACACATTGTTACCTGTTGCACCTCCAGTGTTGGGAAGGTTACTTTTAAAATGTATTCCATTACAGAATACAGAATACATGCCCCAAAATGTATTCTGTAACGTATTCCGTTACGTTACTCAATGACAGTAACGTATTCTGAATACTTTGGATTACTTAATATATTATCATGCTTTTTACAACAACGTGAATGTACTATTGCTGTGTGATTTATTACTATTACTGAAGGTGCGCGACTCCGAACTGTAGTAAAGGGACCTCTGACTAATACGGCGGGGTCCCTGTCGGCTCGTAGCCAAAAAATAGCTTTACTTTGTTGTCTGGGTCAACTTTTCTTGCGAGAGACAGAAAGAGGCGTTGAAAGGCTGCTCCAACGGAACTTATTGTTTTCGGAGGAAAACACGAACACGGTGTACAGTCGAGTCTTAATAGCTTACTTACAACTGGGCTCGTCAGGCACTCTTCTTGGCTGAAGTGGTTATTATTATATTTACATGCTTCCAGCTCCCGTTTTTCCTCGATGACAACTTGTACCTTTCTACTCCCCTTTTTCTCCCTCCTCGCGCTCACAGACACATAACGTGTATGGCAGTCCATTCTCCCTGCAACACGGACTACACTGCCCATGATGCTACATTCTTTAGAGCTATGCTTGTAGCATTCTGCCTGTTAGCTTAGCACAACAACAACAACAACAACAACAACGAAAAGGCGCTCTCTCTCTCTTTTTTTTTTTTTTTTTTCTTTTCTTTTTTTGTCCCGTTTGGATCTATAGCCATCAGAATTGTTATCTTGAGGCCAAGAAAGATGCCAAGCGGATTTATTTTACCAAGTGGATCATCATGGCCTTGCCATATTGGTCCATTTGATTGACCTTTATTATAATTATGAATTTATTTTATTTTTAGTTGCAAACGGGACAGACATGACTGGGGGATAGGACAGGGGGAAAGAATGAAAGAAAGAGGGGGAGAGAAAGAAAGAAAACCAAAGGGGAGAAGAGACGGTGAGAAGGGGGGGAAGAGAGAAAAAAACAAACAAACAAAAAAAAAACAAAAAAAAAAAAAACTCCTGGGTCACCTGTATGGAGAAAAAAAACAGAGGAGACAGCAAACAACAAAGAGCAACATAATAAGAGAAAAAAAAACAGCACCATCACAATAAACTAGCCAGCCATTGATATCAATAGTTACTAAATAATAAACGATATTGTGCAGCACGCAAGATAGACAGCGCACAGTGTGCTTTGAGGCAGCAGCCAAGAAAGCTGTAGTCCGCGTCTGTGAATACCCATGTGTACACCTGTGTGCATACCTGTGTGGATCAGCATGCTTGCATTCCAAAGGTTTCTCCATGTAATGATCTGCTAGGGAGTGTGGGGAGCCACAGCCCTGTCCTTTATGGTATCAAGCAGGTATGGAGGAGATCAAAACTCCAGACATCCAGAGGCCCCCAGAACACAAGAGACCAAGGAAGACCCACAGAGGGGCAGCTGCGCCACTGTCCCAGTAAGAGCTAAGGAGAGTCCCAGATGAGGGCTCATTCAGCAGCCGCGGAGCAGAAGCCAGGGGGAGTTGCAGTGACGCGCCCATGAGCTCCGCCGGCAGCCAGCTGTGCCTGAGTGACCGAGCCCCAGGCCGAGAGGCCGGGGGCACCCCACCTCCGAAATGGCCCGAGCGAGCCCCAATAAGCGGCCGCCAAGGAGTGAGCCGGTGTGTACCCGGACGCCCACCCCCAGATACAAAGAACAACCAACGCACCGACACCTGAGGGAGTCCGCCACCGGTAGGGGAAGTGGTGGTGGGTGGAGATAGGCCTCCAAACCTTGGAGGGCCCGAGATGTCCCCAGAGAGGTGGCGTCTGATACCCAACCTGACATATAGACACAAACATACAGGCACACACATCCATTCCCACCCTCATGCTCTCATATGCACTTCACACTCAACCGACGTGGAGACAGACATAAAGAGACGCTGTATACACGATCACACTCCCCAAGCGTACTCTACAAACCGGGTCTAGGTACCCTTGCCCCTGGAGGGGGGAACCGCACCCAGACCCAGGTGGTGTTACCCTTTTCCCTGCGGTGGGGAGAGGCAGACCGCCCCGACTCCGCAGCAGCAGGGAGGCCCCACACCCCAGACCGCAGCCGGACGGCCAACTCCTCCTAGCCCCCCTGCTCCAGCAGGCCGCAGAGAATGGGGGTGAGAGAAGACTCCAAACCTCCCTCCACCCGCTCATAGTAGTGTTGATGCATGTGTGTTCTAAGGTGCAATTAAAACCCAGGAGGGCATGGAGCTACCTGCCAAGGAGCAGCAGGTAAGCGCATAGTTCCTCCTGCTAGCCCTCAATGTCGACGTGCATAGCTGGACTGGCCATCGGGCATACCGGGCATTTGCCCGGTGGGCCGCTGGCGATTTTTTGTTTTTATGGGCCGATCGATTTTTTTTTTTGGAAGGGTATAAATAATGAAAGGTGTTGGATTGGCCAATTGGTCATGATCGACTCTGGGCTGGACCAATTACAGCCGAGGAGGTCGGATGCACCCGCCCCCTTGTTTAGCAATCTTATAGACGAACTAAAGAAAATGGAGAACAAAAAAGGAAAGGAGGTGCAGAAAAAATTAGGGCCAAAAAGAAACAAGCCCTTCAGGCAGACGCTGCCAAATGTGTAAAAATAACTGAATTGTTTGGCGGTGGCTATGACAGAGCTTCCACAGATTTAGCAACATCAGCAAGTGGCGGAGGCCAGCAGGTGGATAAGGGAAAGGGGAGGCAGGAGGAAGAGAGACCGAGGTGGCCGCCGGTCATAGTGGCAAGTGAACTGAACTTTAGGTAAGAGGTTATGACCTGCTGTCTATCTGTGTCAGATATAAACCAAGTTTAGTTGGAGTTTGTTTTCGTTGTGCTGACTTTTTACAGTTGCTTAGAATAACTGGTACTGCGTACTAGCTAGCATGATGGCGTTTATATACTGCTGGGCGGGTGCTATGAAGTTACTGATAGTAAATTGTATTTTATGCTTAAGGTTAGTTTCTCAAACTCCTCACAATCTTAACAAATTGTGCCAATCCTTACATGTTGCACCAGGCTGATTTATCATCAAAAGTGGAGAAGTCCGTGACAGGAGACAGAAGAGCAGCAGAGAGAGATGGAGAGATGACTTTATGTCATCCATGAGGGATGCATTTGACATATGTTTCACATATTATAGCCCAACAAGTTACTCATAGCAATTTAAATACGAGCAATCAATTTTTGGCAAATACCGGAAATCACTTTTTGGCACAACACCGGCTATTGCAGTTAATAATACAACAGCTTCTTGCCATTTTTTGTGTTTCTTTTTATAGCTGTGTAACTGAGTTCAATTGAAAGCCTGCATGCGCTAGTACCTGTTTGCCACAAGTTCCCAGAATCCTTTGCGGTTTCTGAATGACGTCACATTTTTGGTGGGCCGGTCTCTAGTCAAAATGCCCGGGCCGATTTTTTGTCCCAGTCCAGCCCTGTCTACGTGTATTTAAAATTGAGAGGTGGGCAATGATTCTTGGGGTGAGGTGTACACCCTGATGGTAACTTGGACTCCGTGTATTGTGCCCACCCCCAAGATCCTATATGTATGTGTAATGAGGGTGTGAGTAATGTGAATGTCTAAGTTGTGGGATCGCCCAGGAAACACACAGTCGCAGAGAGAGAGAGAGAGAGCGTCGCCCTGTAACCGTGGCAACCGTAACGCTGCCGCCTGGAACAACAGAACGTAGCTGTCAAACAAAACCCAATCAGTCCTGACCCGCGACAAAATGAAACAGGAAAGTACCGCAGTGTAATCCATTTATTTCAACAAAGTAACTGTATTCTAAATACCACCTTTTTAAACGGTAACTGTAACGGAATACAGTTACTCATATTTTGTATTTTAAATACGTAACGGCGGTACATGTATTCCATTACTCCCCAACACTGTGTACCTCCAACAGTTACATCATGGTAGCTGAAGGGTCATCAGCTGGGAGCCACCCTTCATTGATGTTTTGCTCCATTAATCATGGAACATCTTGTGGTGGTGGAGCAATGGGTGGAGGTCTCCCTACTGTCCCTGCAGCTGACCCTAGGACGCTTGTCTTCCCCACAGCTGGTCTTTCCAGATCTCCATTAACTTTCACATGTCTTAGATTCAGTTTGTGCTCAGTTTTTATTAAAATCTAGTTGCACAAACATCTAAATAACCAACTGACTACATGCACAAAAGATCAGAAACAAACAGGATTTTATAAACTGATTGTATCTTTAACTCGACTGAAAGAATCCACAAATGTTATTGTTTCATATCAGAACAACACAAACAGTAACACCATGGTGGGTTCATGCTCTGAAAATATCTGACAGTCCTGTTGTTGATTTAAACACAACTAATGAAACTCTGTAAAAGGTTTTTCTGTTTTTTCATTTATCTTTGAAAAATGTGTCATGTTGGTTTTCATGTGTGAGCCACTGAAACACTGGTGCAGTACATCATGTGAAAAGCACAGAGCAGCTAGAGATGAAACAGTCTTTTAATTTAAGGAAACTGGCACCATGTCATTGGTTTACAATTGTGTAACTAAAATATGAACATTTCAGGTGCAGATAAACCCCCAGATGTCATTTACTCTAATATTGAACTGGAAAACTTTGGAAATAAGTGTGAGTATACAAAACATATACAATGTAGAAAAAAAGCCTGGAAAGTTTTTGAAAAGTTTAAAAATATATTAAATGTTTTTCTTTTGTGGATTCGATCATCTTCACAGGGAAGCATCATAAACCAGAGCAGAGTGCTGTTTACTCTGAGGTGAAGACAGGAGCTGCAGGTACAGTCACAACAGTCTCATTCAGTGTTTGTACTTGAACATGTCATCACATCATTATATTGCAGGTAATTATAGGTCAACATGGAGTTTAGTTATTCACTTACTAATCAGTGTTTCAGCTTTACTGAATCACAGCATCCACAGATTCTGACCCAGACCTCAATCACAAAACACACACATGCAAAGCTGAAGTGTCACAGGCAACAAATGATTTTTACTTAGATTTCTTTCACTGTAGTTGTAAAAAGTTTAAAGTCCATATGTATTCAACATGTTTGTATCATATCTGTGCTGAACAAATGTGTCCTGAGCTCTGACGTCTCTTTTAGAGGACAGTCTGATGTATGCTGAGGTCAAACAGCCCAAAAAAGAAAAAGCCAAGAAAAACAAAGGTGAGCAAAGTCTGCCATCATCTCCACTGAATATTGTTCATCATGTTTATCTGCTCTTACAATGTAAATCTGTTTATTTTAATATTTATATTTATGTATTCACAATCCATCAGCTTTTAAAAATCTACTATTTTATCTTTGCATTAGTGGAGACATCCAGTTTCCTCCTGGTTAATGATATTATTGTTTTCAATGATCTTCTCGTCATTCACAGGAAAATCAAGTCCTGCAGCTGATGCAGCAGTTTATTCTGAAGTCACATCAGGAAGCTCTTTCAGTAATTCTGCTGCCATGCAGGCTGATTTATTCTTCACATTATTAAATGTCTTCAGCTCATAATATCTTTACATGTTGGAAATCACTTTGTCTTTTTGTGCTTGTCTTACAGGTCAGTGAGGAGAGCTGTAGCAGCAAAGCCAAGAAGAAGCTTTTTATGAAGCCACTCTTGCTTCTCTGCTGCCCAAATATCAGACATGCTCAGCTTTATGTGCAGTTACAATATTACATCATAATATCATATAGAGTTAGTACTCTCTTATAGCATAAAGCATACTGTGTTCTATATAGTCAGCTGTTTTTATATTCTTAAAGCTTTCTGTATATAAAACTTAACTGAATGTTTCCTGTTTCAACATCAGTGAGAACAAAGTGTGAAATATGTGATCTTTAGTAGCTGATAGCACGACTTTAAGTCAGCAGTGTTACATTAAAAAGTACTGTTATGGGCAGCAACACATACTTTTACTGTATTTGTTTAAAAATCTACATTATTTAAATAAATGATCTGATCAGTACTGTGTGAATTTGAATGTAATGAATGTATTTCTTGATTTCTTTTCTTTTTTGTTTTGGGGGTTTTTGCTTTATCTTAAACATTTTTATTCATTTTCATGCATTTATAGTTAGATTGAATCTGAATTGCTCAACTTGAATAAAAGCTTCTAAAACTGAACTATATTTTTAACATTTAAAACAGATTTGAAGGATGGGTCGGGTGTATCCTTCGTGGCCCAACCTATCCCAAAATTCATAGCGCGGCCCAGCCAATTCCAGTTTCCAAGAATGGCGGCAGCTACTTAGTTTTAATATTACTCTTATTACTCTTTCTGGGTTACAAAATAAACTTTTAAGATATTTTCAGCTGAGAATGTAGCTGTGTGCACTTCAGATATCTGCTCTGTTTATCAAGACATCACATATTGGCAAAAGTGCTCCTTTTTGTTACCCACCAGCTCGATAGCTAGCCGGGGTTTCAAGGCTCACAAGAGCCGGCGAGAACACTGAACTCCCCGGCACATCATTTTCAGATCCCTGCGGTCTTTGGCTACTCAGGTTAAACATGATCTAAGTCACTTAGATGACTTAAAAAAATATATTTTTTTGGCTTTTCTCAGTGTTTTATTTGTTCCTGAGTAAATCGGTTTGGCTGAGATTAAAGTTATAGTTTTTACACAGCTGAATAAACATCACACAAAACTGATTAAAAAGAGTGAGATGGTAGAATTTACTCCAGTGTCCTGTTATATTTTAGATAGCAAGGAGCAGACGGCTGAGTTTATTATTAAACTTTACTGAGACAATCTGCAAATTTCATTAAAGTTTAATAAACTATCATCTAGTCTTTATTTTTAGTTAGCACATATCTTAAACACTTAATGCTGTAAGCTAATGATAGTTATATAAGAGCAGATGCTGCTGGTGCAATAAGCTGCACGTTTTATGATCCAATGGATGCATGATCTGATTAGTCAACTATCAAAATAAGCATTTGTGGCAGCCTTAGTCTGAAGTCATAAAACAAGAATTGTGTATATTTTTTGATGGGTGTATTTTAAAACTGGAAACATGACGATAGAGAACAACCTCTTTGTTCTTCTGAGCGGTCTGTCGTCCTTACACGTGTGTAACAAACTGTTTATTCTGCTGTTTGTCTTTTTATCAGAGGAAACTGAAACATCTCATGATTTCTGGCTGTGCCTGTGGGTTGAGCCACAAATCTTCTGTTCAGCAGGTTTGATGTTTTCAGCAAACTTCACACAGCAGAGGAAACAAGGAATTCAAAGAGCACCGTGGGAATTTCATAAGCAGCTGTTTTCCTGATTGTTGATTTGTGATTTGCTCATTTAGTGCTTCTGTGTTCAGTTTGTTTGCTACCTGATGTGTTACTACAATGTTTTAAGTTATTTATTGCAAGTATTCATTATCAAAAATACATTAAGTCATCGTTTAAGGACGTTTTGTGTAGTACTTTAGTACAAAATATAATCACTGGGTTGTGTTTGGAGTTGGTTGCCAACAGAGGGAGTCATTTTATTATGACTTCATCTGCTTGGCTGGATGTTAAATATTAGAAGATAAAAGTTGAAGACTTTGACTTCAGAGTCTATTATTTGCCATGTCATGTTGCAATAAATAAATACAATACACACAGTTTTCTGTGTCTATAAAAAACAAAGTGTGATGAGCCTTAAAAGTGAAAGAGGATGAATTATTTCTTCTGAGCAGCCTTCAGTGCTTTTGCCACTTGGTGGAAATGATTTTAGTATCACACTCTGTGTTAGTTAGTACACTTTTGCAACATATGTATTTTGTTTGTATGCTTTTATTTTGAAAAGTAGTTTTGTTACTTCCTAACCTCATCCTCTGAACGCAATGAGGTAAACTTAAACTTAGAGCAAAGAGGACATAAAGGAAGTCGCGGCAGGAGGCCGTGGAGCTGTTTCTTTGGAACCAGTGTCAGACCTGGAGGAGGAGCCAGACCCAGTAACAGGTGATATACAACTGATAGACGACAGAGTATATCTTTACCATATTATTCTGATTTATTTTACGGCTGTTGTCACTTCATGCATAGTATTCTCTTTCATTGCTAGTTTGCTCTGTGTGATTTTATTTTTCATTGCATGGCTTGTTTTTATTGTTTTATTTAGGAAGAGTTCATCTTTTAGTTGGCTTTAAAATACAGGAATTTACTGTAAATAAATAGAATTTTATTAACTACTGCTCTGTATGCCTTTACTGCCACCCCTTTAAGCTGCTCTAGTCTTCTGTATCTCTTTTTACACCTACATGTGTGTAAATGACTGTTGGTGGTTACTTTCTATCCTCTCAGAGGCTTTTTTTTATCCACTGAAAGGCCTCGTGGTTTGTGACCACCTAGAAAAGAGGAAATGCAGCCTGTGGTTTCAGCCTGAAGTCTTCTGTGTTACAGATATGCTGTTTTATGTTATCAGCTCATAGCAGAGAATTAACAGGGAATTCACACAAAGGTCACAGTGGGAATTTCACTTTGTTCTCTGTGTGCATGACACATGTTTATATTTGCTCCCTGTACCCGAATAACAGTAATAATTTTCTCTGGTACATTTAAGTATGGATGACAGTGTGTGACAGCAGATTAAAAATGGTGTCACTGCAGTGATGACACATACTAAACTAAAGGGAAAAAATGACGTGCTGTGAAACCATGAAAATAAATTTCTCACACTGCCTTCATACAGCTGCCTTCAACTGTCACCACAAAACAGGCGTTTCAAAACTTTTGCTCCAGGTTTTTGGTATTTTTAGGTTCATCTCAAAGTATCACGTCTACCCTGTGAATGTTAATAACTGTTAATAAGTTCACTACATCACCACCATCACTCCTATTAATGGAGCCCACTCATCCCCAGACTCTGAATCCTCTATGGAAGGCTTTTCAATCAGATCTTTGAAGTATTCCTTCTACTGCTTACAATATCCTTGGTTGACATCAACAGTGCTCCAGGTGTACTATAAACTTTTTACTCTCCTACCACAACTGAGTTTTAGTTTCAGCTGCAGCCAGGGTTGCAGTATGCTTGGCCTGCCTGTACCTGTTAGCCTCCTCCAAGGTGCCACAAGCTAATAAAGCCTGAGAGTTTGACGTCTTCAACTTGATGGCTGTCTTTACCTCTCAAGTCTACCATCTGGAATACCACCACGACAGGCACCAACAACCTTGCAGCAGCAGCTCTGTGCAGCTGCCTCAGTAATAGAGAAGAAGAACACGATGCAGTCAGATCCCCAGCCTCCTTCAGAATCCTGATCCAACTGACAACCAGGTGGCGATCATCTCAGCTTCTTGCTTCATCTGAGAGTCCAGAACATGGGGCTGCAGATCTGATTATATGATTACAAAAGTGATCATCCTTCGATCTAGGGTGTCCTGGTGACATGCGCTCCTGAGGTTCAACGTTGGTGTTCATTATGGTCAAACTGTGATTAGCACATTAGTCTAATAACAAAACATCACACAGGTTCAGCTGATGCAGAAGGTGAGATGATTCTCACATTATGGACATGTGGCAAAAAGCAAAAACTAGTCTGGTGCTGATTTTTTGCTGTCAGCTGTTACCTGTTTAGCTCTGGGGTAATGATGCATCAGCTTCATGTATTCTTGAAGTCAACCCACCATGTGTCATTACACAAGGGAGGCACTTAAAGCTCAAGTCGAGTGAGGTGGACCAGAGAATAGGGCTGTATCTACACCTGACTTGCTTCTAGACATTTCTCACAGTGAACTAGCAACAAAAAACTGGCTTCCTCATCTAAGTACTTAAAAAAAACAATATTTATTTATTTATTTTTGTTTTGCTTTATTTTCTTTCTGATACAGCTTACCGTGGTTGTGCCAAGTAGATTTCATCACAAAGTTTTGAAGACATCCCACAATCAGAGCATTTGGGTGTTCATAAGGCTTACAGTTATATTCAGAACTATTTCCTCTGGCCTTGACTGAAGAAAGATGTATCTGGTAACATTACAACACGTCACATGTGTCAACCAGACTAAAAAGCTGTCTCGTATTCCAGGGATTTAAACGTTGTTGTCACGATTAGTTAACGGACTCAGGCTCAGACCAGGGAAGGGAGAGGTCCGGGAAAGAGCTGCACAAAAAATCTTCAGTAAGAGATGAACTGACAGAAACAACTCACTGATTCAGATTTTCAGCCTACTGAGCAACTGACGCTGATAGCTCAACGATCCAGCGACGAGTAGCACAGTGCTGCCTATTTAAGTAGGACTCGGGATTACGAAGATAGGCAGCAGGTGTGGAAATGGCAGGTGCGTGGACCAGGGGCGGGAGCCTGTAATGTGCACCCCCTCTGGTAGGAGAGAGAGAGCGAGAGAAAGAGCAAAACAACAAAAACACATGTTGCCTAATACGTATCAGCTGGTGAGGCACAGGGACCATGACAGTTCTGCTGTCCATGCTGTCCATGTGCCCATTTCCACAGTGTGGAAATAATGATGGTTTTTTGAAACAGGAAATGTGTAAAAAAAAAACCTTTCCTGTTCCACCTGTGCTGATGGCAGAGACTGCAGAGATTCAATCATCTGCTGCTCTGTGAGTTCCACCTGTTGACATCCTTTTGGGAACTCTGCCACTGATCAGTACCCATTGGTACTTATGTGGTTCCTGGCCTTGGTTGGGTTCTGTCATCATGAAGTTCATTAAAAAAATGTTTCATGAATATTTGCTCTGACTGAACTTTTGAAGGCTGGACCAGTGTGAAGTTTGTCTCATTTTAAGCTTTAGATGATAAAACTTTCCTGTTTTATTCTGTTTTCTCTTCTGGTCCTAGAAGCACAATATTTCAAAGTGGAATCAGCTCTGTTTCACCAAACTTGTGATACTTGTATTTTCAAACTGAATTTCAGCCCACCTGTGTTACCTTCATGGCCCACGAGGGGGCCCTGGCCCACACTTTGGGAATTACTGGAGCCGACAAGGTGGTAACTCAGAATACAGTAGTTTATTTGTAAAACATGTATGAAAATAACATGTTTGTCAGCATCAGTGGTGTGAAGCATGTGTGGCAGAGCTGAGAGAGATTCTCTGTTTGTTTCGATACAATGTGATGGTAAAATAATGTTTGCCTGCTGGCTTTCACAGAGGTGTTATATCTGTCACTGTGAGTCAGCACTGAGCTGCCGAGCTCGCTTCAGTAACACAATGATGACTTGACTATCTTTTTCTTCTGCTGCAGAATTAAAATGAGGAAGAACAATTTAAGCTAAATATGTGTGTTGCCTTCCAGAAAACATGTTTTATCTCTGACAGCTGGCAGCAGAGAGAGCAAGATGCAAAGTTTTAAAAACTCATTTTTTTGTCTTTGCTGGTTGTCATCTCTTGTAGGAATGAATTTTTATTGATTATCCACTTCCTCTTTCCTCTCTCAGTTATGTTAAAAAGCATCTTGCTGAATATGTAATATGTTATGTATGTCTATGTATGTCATGTATGTGGGCATATGGCAGCACGGTGGTTAGCACTGTTGCCTCACAGTAAGAAGATCCTGACTTCAATTCCACCATCAGGCCGGGGTCTTTCTGTGTGGAGTTTGCATGTTTTCCCCATGTTTGCGTGGGCTCTCCCCAGGTTCTCCGGCTTCCTCCCACAGTCTAAAGACATGCGTTCTGTGGTTGATTGAAAAATCTAAATTGCCCATTTAGATTGTGAATGTGCGACTGGTTGTCTGTCTGTGTGTGTTACCCCTGCAACAGACTGGTGACCTGTTCAGGGTGTTCCCCACCTGGGATAGGCTCCAGTACCCCCTGTGACCCTGAAAAGGATAAGTGGAAGCGAATGGATGGACACATGTATTTAGTTACCAAGTATATTTTAGTTTGTACAAGATGTGCATTCAGATTATTTTTTTTAAGTTTCACAGTGTGATATTATATATGGCCAAAAGTATTCACTCACATCCAGATCACTGAATTCAGCTGTTCCAGCTTCTTAAATTCTAAAACCAAATGTTGGAGTCCCGGGTATTTACACCCTAATGCAGGTCGTTGCTTAACAGGGCTGTTGGCCCACTATTAATCATGTGACTCAAGTTGTGAAAAAAGGCGTGGATCACTATCGCCAGAGGTTTTGGGTAAACCATAAAATTGTGTGACCTTGCCTCACAATTTCATGTGAGCTATCGTCACCTAATGCAAGATGTGCCTGGGCATATGGGAAGGGATCTCAAAACTAGATTGTAGGTGGCAGATGGTTGGTGTCATAAGCCATCCTCTCTGTTCAAAGATGGTCGTTCACGGTGACATAGATGTCCTGTTTCAAACGATCTTTCTTGTCTGTCCAAAATGTGAAGATTGGCGTCCTCATTGGCATCGTTCATCTGACCTTGAAGTGCAGACGACGATCTGAGGCCGACATCATATTAAACCCTATGGTTTAAGAATGGGATATCACTCATGTTTATATGTGTGTAAAAGCAGACAAGTGACTACTTTTGGTATCAGAGGCTATGTCTACACTTCGACCTGTTGTTATTTCTGTCTGCTATTTATTTACTTTCCGGCTCTTTGAAAGGTCGCGTCAAAATGGACTAACAATGAGGTGGAGTTGTTGCTGCAAATAACACAAAAATACAAAATTGCAAAAGCAAGTGAGAATTAAAGAATTTGAAGAAAAGCTATCTGGAGCATGTACAAACAGATATTAATCTTTAATAGGGCTGTCAAAACTGAGAGCAAACAAAATGCCCTCCGCTAGCTTAGTTTAATTGGTCACATGACTGCATCACATGACTAAAACACGTCATCGTTTTAAAAAGTCTCAGTTTACGCCGACCACACTGTGCCGCGAAAACGGCGTTTTTCAAATTGATCCACTTTAGAGAGCGTTTTCAATTTTCCGTGACCGAAAAGGCCGTCTCAGTGTGGACGGAAGGCCAAAAGTGAGAGAAAAAGTTGTTTTTGTGTTCCATACCCATCCAGGAGAGCATCCTTGACGGCGTTTTCAGTCAAGGACAGCTGAGCTTTTTGAAAACGCTCTCCAAAGAGGATACATTTAAAAAAGTCGTTTTGCGTCGCAGTGTGATAGCTTTTGTTCAAATTCTTTGATTCTCACTTGCTCTTGCAACTTTGTACTTTTGTGTTACTCGCAGCAACAACTCCACCTCATTGTTAGTCCATTTAAAAAACTCTGTGCTTTTCCTCTGTGCTGGGCCTCAGTTTGCCGCGACGTTTCAAAGAGCTGGAAAGTAAATAAGTGGGAGACAGAAATTTCTTGCTTTTCACGCATGCGCAGTACTGGAACGTAAGTGTTTTTGGCCGTTTCAATGTAGATGAACAACTCAGTGAAAACGCATGAAAACAATAGTGTGGACGTGGAGCGTTTTCAGACGAAAACACCGTTTTCAAATTTATCCAGGCTAGTGTGGACATGGTCAAAGTGAATTTACTGTCTGCTCACTGCTCTAGTGAGTATGTGGCAGCTATTACACCTCTTTATGTGTAAACGGGGAAGAGGAAGTTCAGTCAAATAAAACTGTTTAACACAATAAAGCAATGCACGGTTGTTGCTGTGCTTTGTATAATTGCTCAGTATGCATCATTCACTCAAGTTACTGCTGCTACAGGACTTAGAACCAAAGTTAAACATCAACTTTAAAAATAAATAAACTTTAATTAATGTAACAGTGCTGGAGCCATTAGGATGGCTGTAGCTGAGGAGGCAGAGCAGCTAGAATCTTCTTATAATCAGAAGGGTTGAGGTTCAGTTCCTTCAAGTCAGAACAACTTTGGGTTTAGTAACAGAACAGGTTTGAATAGAAAACAAAAATGGAACCACACAAGAAGCAAGCTGATCTGTTCTGAATATACAGGAACTGCTGCAGTCGAAGCTACAACTGCTGTTTGAGCTCAGTGTGAAAAGGAAGCAAGCAGAAAGAGTCAGAAGAAGAAGTTACACTCGTATCTATATAAATAACAACATCTCTTTCTTCTGCTTAATTTTTAGTACAAAGTAAAACAGTTAAAGCAGCAGAGCTGGATGTGAGGATGAGGCGCTCTTTGCTCTGCGTGCTGGAGTTATTCTGTAAGTACATCACTGACTTTCTCTGTTTGCATGTTACTGATTAAAGAAACTATTTAAATATCACGAGGAGGTGAAAAGGTTTGTCTAAGAATGTGATTGGTGCTGACTTGGCTCATTTTAACATTGTGTGGGATACACTGCTGTTTTACATTTAAAGTTTATAGTTTATGAACTCAGAAACTGATTTGAGGATGAACATCAACTGAAAATGCACATTTTTCAAAGAGTTGGATGATGTTTCAATCTTGATTTTAGGGCTCAGCACACTCTTCTATGGAAATGCTGAAGGTAAGATTTTTTTTTTCTTTTCTTCCTGTTTATAAAATCTGAACAGTATCGATCTGTATCTGTCATGATCCTGGATTTTGGACCAAGCATTTCAGTTTTGGACTCTCAGCATCTGTTTGATATTCTCTGTTTCACTTGGTTTGTTGTGGTTTTTCAGTTTTTAGTTTTTCTAATATTAAACTTTTTCTTAGATTATGTTTTCATTCATATTCTGTGTGTATAGTTATCTTTTCAGTTATTCTTCAAGCTTGTTTCCCATCCTGCTGTGTTCCCTGAGTCTAGTCTGTGTTTCTCTTAGATCTCCTGTGCTTAGTCAGACTTGTCTTCCTGTTTTTTTACCTTTTGTCTGGGTCAAGATTGTGTCTTAGTCTCTGTTTCAGTGTTTATGCTTCCTGTTTTATTTTGACAGTCCCTTGTCCCATGTCTTGTTTTCGGGTGTTTCTTCCCTCTGTCTTGTCTCCCCGATTTAGTTCCCTGATTACTACATGTTAGAGCCAATCTAAAGAGAAATATTTGTTTAGTTTAGTTTAATGTGTTGGGTAAGAAAACATTAGATCACATGTGTGGTAGCAGGTTAGAATGAGCCAGGACGGCAATGGAAATGTGCACTGAAGCAGCAAATCGTTTTTTGACCGTGACATTGTTTGTTTGTATGTACGAGTCAGAAATAAATCTGAACATCTCACATTAAGAAGTGGAAAAATTATGTTTTCAAAGCTTGGTAGAGAAATTTGCCACTACTCTACATGTGTGTACTTCAGCCTTTGTCGTGATTTGTCTCATAGTTATTTTCCCTGTTTTTTCTGTATTTCTTGGTTAGTATCCGAGTTTTTTGCACTCAGCCCTCTCCGGGTTTTCGGTTTTCATGTGAAGTTTCATCAGTAAAGCTGTTTTGAGTTTAGTTCTGCTCCCACTGAACTAACTGTGGTTAGAAATGGCTGTTATTCTAAAACAATTCATGATTTATTTATTTTTTGTAAAACTCATTAAGTAAAAGCTTAAAGTCTGCACTTCAGTCACATTAATTATTTGATTTACTGTGGTGGTGAACAGATGCAGAACTACAAATCTAGTAAAACATAATGGCCTTTTTAAAATTCTCACTAAACCTGCAGTGACAATAGTTCTCTTGTTTTGGGGGGATTTTTTTTTTTTTTTTTTATTTCTAACTTACAGTACATGGCAAGGCCACACTAACAGCAGACAGCACAACCATACCAGCAGGGGGCAGTGTGACACTGACCTGTGATGTGAAGGACTCTGCTGACTTAAAATATGAGTGGTTCAGACAAACGTCATCTGAAGAAAAGTCCATAATAACTGATGAATCAGGCAGAACGATCTCAGTGTCTGAAGGAGGCACGTACACCTGCAGGGCTGAAGGGAAAATTATCATCATTACAGAAAGTGACTCAGTCACAGTTCAGAAAACTGGTGAGTTTAAACATTTCACTTGAACTAAAACATTTTTTCTGTTATTATTATTATTGTTTTTGTTGTTGTATTTGAGGCATTTTTAAAGACAAATCAGCATTTATTCACATAATTATGATAAAACCTGCTACTGGAAACAACTTTTTGCATTATCTTTTTTTTTTGTTCCCTGTTTTGTTGTTGTTGTTTCTTTTTTTTAACAATATTTGTTGAACAGTCTTGGCTGCTGTGAAACTGCAGCACAGCTGGTCTCAGATATTCACTGGTGAGACAATCACTCTCAGATGTGAGATTCAGGGAGGTGAAGGAAAGGTGTGGAAATATGAATGGACAGCACCCAACACAAACAGCCCTCCAACATCCAGTGAATACAGGATCAGCAGAGTTTCAGTGTCCCACAGTGGAGACTACAGATGTCGGGGTAGCAGTGACTATCTCTTAACAGGATGGTGTGATGCCTTCAGACTGACAGTTTCATGTGAGTTGGACCATGATTCATGCTGACATTTAATGTTTTCATGTTTACATCTGTCTACTACTCATTGATGTTCATTCGAAACTGAACTGGTATTTGAAGTTTGAATATTTATTTTCTTATTAATTAATTCATTTTGTTATTGTTATTTTCCCCGAAGTAAATGATAATATGATGTATGTTTTCCTGTTTCTTCAACAGCAAGTAAACCCAGAGCCACACTGACAACACAAAGTTCAGTCATACCAGCAGGGGGCAGTGTGACACTGAGCTGCTCTGTGGAGGGCTCTGCTGGCTGGAAGTTTGACTGGTTCAGACGTGATTCAGTCTCTTCTAAAGCTCAGCTCATGAGAGGAAATGAAGCAAACAGAGTTATTAGTGTCTCACAAGGAGGTCTGTACCACTGCAGAGGAGGGAGAGGAGATCCAGTTTACTACACAGAGGACAGCAGTGACGTCACAGTTGTGGAGACTTGTGAGTTTTAAACTTTCTATTAAGTTTCTCATGTGTTTCATACAAATGTAGAAATAAACATTGTGGTATCAACTCCAAAAAAACCTGCATATTTATAGCTCATTAGCTGCTGTTAGTCTTTAAATTGTATTTTATTAAATATTTTTGGCCTCTCTCTTTAAATGCTTCTTTATCCTAAACTGACTTTAAGTGGACATGAAAGACTGTGTATTAAGCCATAGAGCCATAAAAACAAACAAACAAACAAACAAAAATAAAGGTTAATCCTGAACATGTTGTCATCCGAGGTCATCAACAGCTCAGCTAACATCAGGTCAGATCAGGGTCGGTAACCCGCGGCTCTTCCGCCCCTCAGCTGTGGCTCCCGCAAGCTTTGGGTGAAAAAATGAAAAATAAAAGTCCCACACAACATCCCCAACATCTGCAGGAGGAAGTTTACAGAGTGAGAAAAAGAAAAGTGTGTTTATAGCAGCAGCTACTGCAGCCAGAGAGAGTCTGACAGGCCCAGCTGTGAGCCACATGTTATTATCCAGCTGTTCACTGTGTTCACCGCCTCCAGAGGAAGAAAGTGTGCTGCTGTAACCTTCCCACGCCTCTCTCCATCTCTGCACTTTGCCATAAGTTGACCCAGAGCAGAAAGCTAGTTAGCAGCTACGAGCCAAACTCAGAACACTGAGCATCAGCCAGAGGTCTCCGTGGGTCAGAGCCGTGGATCTGGAGATAAACCTGCCGTTCTGACACTCACGTCAACACGACAAAGTCTGCTTTCCATAAGGAGACAAATTTGTGTTGAAAGTGTTACAAACACACACGATATGATCAACAAGCAATGATTTGTGACTTGAAAGCAGCTCACATTTGTGGATCTGTGTGAAGCTGGCAGTTAAATTAGACTCAAAACCCCACGTGGGCACGAGACGTGATCTGTGCGTGTCAGGTGATTCGTCCACATGTATTTAAGGTGTTGTGAGCTGTGTATTATCACCAGATCTGCTGTTATTGTGCAATAAATATCTTTATGTTTTCGACCCTGAGCTGATGTATTTTATACTCAGGGCTGCCCGTGGCTGCATGAAAACAACAGAAGATGATCGCTCATTGAAATGGACTGAAGACATAATTATATACAAAGAGTTTTCATGATTATTCTTCTTATTTTACAATTATTGGACCACAGCTACATTTTATTTACTTATTCTGAACTCAAACTGACCTGCAGAATGATGCTTTATTTAAAGTAGGCCTGCACAGGCCTGTGCTGTTTTTCTCCTCTTTAAAGTTTTTGTTAAAAAGTTCTTAAAAGGTAAAAAAGCTCTTCTTCTTATTAAGACATCTTGTATTTTATTAAGTATATTTATTATCATCCTGAATTATGGACGATGAATTTTAAAGAAAGAAATCTGAAAAACAATCCAGACGTTAAAATTTGTGCCTCAATGATCAGCAGTTACTCAGGTTTGTGTCGACACATTTGTACAATAGTTTGTGTGAACTGCAGACCTGAAAAGTTGCACACAAATCACTGCACACATCTGTAAATCTTACTTTCTGCTTGTGAATCATATTATACACAGTTGTACCACTTTCAAGGTAAATTTGTTGCCATAAAAACAAGGATATACTGTCCACCTTCACTCCCTGTCTCTGTAGCTGTAAGTGGTTCTTCAAAGGGAAAATGCAGCTGTTAGCTGTAATGTTAGGATTTGTAGATCACTTTATAAATGTGGAGTGTGTGGAGAACAGGCTGTGTGAGTCAGATACACCAGTGGGCCACCACACACGTGTACCACACGGTAAATAAATGTAAACACTGACTTTTAAATCCAACTTCATTTACAGTCAAAGTGTCACCAGGATGCAGTAAATCTTTCTCCTCTGAACAACAGCAAAAAGAAAATCAGGCTTCAAAATGACTTCATGTTTCTATTTGTGTCTAACTGGATATTTTTCTGTGAACAGTTCCCAGTAAGCCCACTGTGACCCTGCAGCCATCCTGGACTCAGATATACAGCGGTGAGACAGTCACTGTCAGATGTGAGATTCAGGGAGGTGAAGGAGCTCAGTGGACGTATGAATGGAGAGCAGCCAAGTTAAACACACCTCCAACATCCAATGAATACAGAATCATCAGAGCTACTGAGTCTGACAGTGGAGGATACAGCTGCCGGGGCAGAAGGGACTATTTCTTCTCAGAGTGGAGTGATATCATCACACTGACTGTATCATGTAAGATCTTTCATCCAGAGTATCTAAATAAGGAAAAAGCACTTCTTCTTTCTTACAGCTTTATAACTGTCTTTCATGTTGGTCAGTAAAATGTTTAGTTTTTATTCCAACAACAAAAACCTGAACAGCAGCTTTTTATTCACAGTGAAGAGAACAAAACATATGAGAGTAACTTCTCTGCTGTGCAGCTCTAATACATGAAAGATGAAATGCAGAACAAATGCTGGATCTGTCTCAGCTGCTCCACCACATCCACTAAGAAACATTAAATCCACTGATTGTTCCTCATGTGTGTTTTTAACTTAGAAATGCAGCAAATTAAATATGAAAGATTAGTGTTGTGTTTGTGTGATAGTTGTACAGTTTGTTTCAGCTTCACCATTAAAGTTATGTGATATTTATTATTTCCATATTTCCACCAAGTTATTTAAACTGGTTTGATTCAGTCATTGACTTTTGTTCTTTTTCTAAACTGAACTGCAGATAAACCAAAGGCCAAACTGAGAGCTGATAACACAGCTGTTCCAGTAGGGGGCAGTGTGACCCTGACCTGCTCTGTGAACCCATCATCATCATCTGGATGGAAATACTACTGGTACAGAGATGAGAAATCCTCTGAAGCCCTGACCACACAAGATGCAGTTTTCCACTCAAATGGACAAATCAGTGTCTCACAGGAAGGACTCTACAGGTGCAGAGGAGGAAGAGGAGATCCAGTTTACTACACAGAGGACAGCCAGTCAGTCAGGATTGACAAAATTGGTGAGTTCAAAGTTAATGAACCCCAAATCACTACCTGATGAAAAGTATCTGATGGAAATTGACCCCTTTTGTCATTCACTTGTTCATTTCCTGAATACAGTCCCAATCAGGCCTGTCGTGACTCTGTATCCAAACTGGTCTGAGATATACAGAGGAGAGACGATCACTGTCAGATGTGAGATCCATGGAGGAGACACTGAGTGGGATTATGAGTGGGAAAAAAACAGCAGGATAAAAGCTCCAAATCAAAATGAATACAGGATTAGATCTGCTTCATCATCCAACAGTGGAAACTATCGCTGTAAGGGCAGAATGAAAAGTTCACAGCATGAAACAACAGAGTGGAGTGATTCAGTCACACTGACAGTTTCTGACAGTAAGTAGAGTCATAGTTCATTTAACCTGGAAATAGAAACAGTTTGTAAAAATGTGTTTTTATTAGTACATGTTGAGTCAAAGTCATTCGTGAAACAATCTGATGAACTTTTTCCTGTAACTTCAACAGCAAGTAAACCCAGAGCCACACTGACAGCACAAAGTTCAGTCATACCAGCAGGGGGCAGTGTGACACTGAGCTGCTCTGTGGAGGGCTCTGCTGGCTGGAAGTTTGACTGGTTCAGACGTGTTTCACAGTTTTCTGGAGCTCAGAAAATAGGAGCTGGAACATCAGAGCACACGATCAGTATTTCAGAAGGAGGCATCTATTACTGCAGAGGAGGGAGAGGAGATCCAGTTTTCTCCACAGAGGACAGTGCTGCAGTTACAATTCAGAAACAAGGTGAGGCACAAATAATTGAAAGTAATACTTGATAACTGTCAATTTTATATATACATATTATTCCATCTTGATTTTATATTTTAAATATTTGTGTTCGTTTATTTGTTTGTTGAACAGTTTTGGCTGCTGTGAAACTGCAGCACAGCTGGTCTCAGATATTCACTGGTGAGACAATCACTCTCAGATGTGAGATTCAGGGAGGTGAAGGAAAGGTGTGGAAATATGAATGGACAGCACCCAACACAAACAGCCCTCCAACATCCAGTGAATACAGGATCAGCAGAGTTTCAGTGTCCCACAGTGGAGACTACAGATGTCGGGGTAGCAGTGACTATCTCTTAACAGGATGGAGTGATGCCTTCAGACTGACAGTTTCATGTGAGTTGGACCATGATTCATGCTGACATGTAATGTTTTCATGTTTACATCTGTCTACTACTCTTTGGTGTTCATTCAAAACTGAACTGGTATTTGAAGTTTGAATATTTATTTTCTTATTAATTAATTAATTTTGTTATTGTTATTTTCCCTGAACTAAATGATAACATGATGTATGTTTTCCTGTATCTTCAACAGCAAGTAAACCCAGAGCCACACTGTCAGCACAAAGTTCAGTCATACCAGCAGGGGGCAGTGTGACACTGAGCTGCTCTGTGGAGGGCTCTGCTGGCTGGAAGTTTGACTGGTTCAGACGTGATTCAGTCTCTTCTAAAGCTCAGCTCATGAGAGGAAATGAAGCAAACAGAGTTATTAGTGTCTCACAAGGAGGTCTGTACCACTGCAGAGGAGGGAGAGGAGATCCAGTTTACTACACAGAGGACAGCAGTGACGTCACAGTTAGAGAAACTCGTGAGATTAATAATTTTATTTCTGCCAAACTGAGAGATGTCATTTTGTGTCCTGTGCTAACAATTTCATTCAACTGTGAGTTAATTAAACCTGAGATGAGAGACACCTCCTGACAAATAGAAGAATTTATTGCGTCTTATTTTTTTATCTTCATGTTTCTATTTGTGTCTAACTGGATATTTGTCTGTGAACAGTTCCCAGTAAGCCCACTGTGACCCTGCAGCCATCCTGGACTCAGATATACAGCGGTGAGACAGTCACTGTCAGATGTGAGATTCAGGGAGGTGAAGGAGCTCAGTGGACGTATGAATGGAGAGCAGCCAAGTTAAACACACCTCCAACATCCAATGAATACAGAATCATCAGAGCTACTGAGTCTGACAGTGGAGGATACAGCTGCCGGGGCAGAAGGGACTATTTCTTCACAGAGTGGAGTGATATCATCACACTGACTGTATCATGTAAGATCTTTCATCCAGAGTATCTAAATAAGGAAAAAGCACTTCTTCTTTCTTACAGCTTTATAACTGTCTTTCATGTTGGTCAGTAAAATGTTTAGTTTTTATTCCAACAACAAAAACCTGAACAGCAGCTTTTTATTCACAGTGAAGAGAACAAAACATATGAGAGTAACTTCTCTGCTGTGCAGCTCTAATACATGAAAGATGAAATGCAGAACAAATGCTGAATCTGTCTCAGCTGCTCCACCACATCCACTAAGAAACATTAAATCCACTGATTGTTCCTCATGTGTGTTTTTAACTTAGAAATGCAGCAAATTAAATATGAAAGATTAGTGTTGTGTTTGTGTGACAGTTGTACAGTTTGTTGCAGCTTCACCATTAAAGTTATGTGATATTTATTATTGACATATTTCCACCAAGTTATTTAAACTGGTTTGATTCAGTCATTGACTTTTGTTCTTTTTCTAAACTGAACTGCAGATAAACCAAAGGCCAAACTGAGAGCTGATAACACAGCTGTTCCAGTAGGGGGCAGTGTGACCCTGACCTGCTCTGTGAGCCCATCATCATCATCTGGATGGAAATACTACTGGTACAGAGATGAGAAATCCTCTGAAGCCCTGACCACACAAGATGCAGTTTTCCACTCAAATGGACAAATCAGTGTCTCACAGGAAGGACTCTACAGGTGCAGAGGAGGAAGAGGAAACCCAGTTTACTACACAGAGGACAGCCAGTCAGTCAGGATTGGGAAAACTGGTCAGTTCAAAGTTAATGAACCCCAAATCACTACCTGATGAAAAGTATCTGATGGAAATTGACCCCTTTTGTCATTCATTTGTTCATTTCCTGAATACAGTCCCAATCAGGCCTGTTGTGACTCTGTATCCAAACTGGTCTGAGATATACAGAGGAGAGACGATCACTGTCAGATGTGAGATCCATGGAGGAGACACTGAGTGGGATTATGAGTGGGAAACAAACAGCAGGATAAAAGCTCCAAATCAAAATGAATACAGGATTAGATCTGCTTCATCATCCAACAGTGGAAACTATCGCTGTAAGGGCAGAATGAAACGTTCACAGCATGAAACAACAGAGTGGAGTGATTCAGTCACACTGACAGTTTCTGACAGTAAGTAGAGTCATAGTTCATTTAACCTGGAAATAGAAACAGTTTGTAAAAATGTGTTTTTATTAGTACATGTTGAGATATTTGACATGTTTAGATAGTCTCACTCTGAAAGTTCATCATAAATATTTGTGAGTCAACATTTTAGTGACATTGAATTCAGAGTTAAGAGACGAAAGATTGAGAGAAAATCTTTGTTGAACAGATGAACCCCGTCCTGTCCTCACTGTGTCTCCATCATGGCTGAGTCCTGGAGCCTCAGTAACTCTGAACTGTGAGGTTGAACATCCGTCTGCAGGATGGAGCTTCTACTGGTATAAAGCTGTTCCTGATCTATCAGAGAAATCCTCCAGTTATGAGCTGCTACCTGATGGCAGTGGGATTGCACAGGACTCCTACATCATTCATGGACAGACACACACAGCAGGATATGTGTGCAGAGCTGGAAGAGGAGACCCAGAGTATCACACTGATCACAGTCAACCAAAGTTTGTCTGGTCTGCAGGTCAGTTTGATTCTCTTATAACCAGTGCAGCTGTTGTTTACCTCCAAAGGTCACCCAAAGGAGAATTGAATCTTTTCATTTCTGATTGTGATTAAAGTCTTTATTTAAAACGTGTTTAATGTTTAGCTCAGTGAAATAAGTAGGTGACCCTATATGCCGTATGGCTAGGCAGCAGTCCGACCTGTGTCCCTTTGCTGTTTGTCTTCCCCTTTCACTCTCCCTGCTTTCCTGTCTCTCTACACTGTCACTATCAAAAAAAGTAAGAAGCTTTGTGTTTATTAATTGTAATTATTTTCACTTAGATAAAAGTGCATGTATAGATAAAACAGCCAAAAATACGAAATTTAAAAAAAAAAAGATAAAAAGAGAATGCTAACTAGTTAACGGCTCTGACAAATATGAGGAAAACCCTGACAGATAAGGAGATAGGTAATCGTTGCCATTAAAAAAGTAAAAATAAAAAAAATTCTAACATCTGTGAGCTTTGTGTCTTCACTGCATGTTGTTTCCAGATGTTCATTCAGCAGCGTCTCTCACAGTGAGTCCTGACAGAGTGCAACACTTCACCTCTGACTCTGTCTCACTGACCTGTGAGGGAAACTTCACTGAGTGGAGAGTGAGGAAGTTCTCTGAGGACGGCCGACTGTACTCTGACTGTAGGAGAATGACTGGATCCACATGTAACATCAACACATCAAAGTCAGATACTGCAGTGTACTGGTGTGAGTCTGGATCAGGAGAGTTCAGCAGTGCAGTCAACATCACTGTACAGAGTATGTTATTATACATTTACTTCTTGGTTGTTAATGATTTAGACGTGACATGAACTTTTGTCCCACCTTTGCTGTGTGTGAAGTCATTTCATGTGGAAAAATAAAACACATACAGCAGTTTTTAAATACACAAGATCAGATCTTCATGATGAAAAGCATTTGTACAATCTGTTCTTATTATTGTTTGTCAGCTTTTTCTAAAAGTGTGCACCAGCTGATGTGACTGAAACAATTGTGTGATTGTGTCACAGATGATGGTGATGGTCCTATCCTGGTGAGTCCTGTTCATCCTGTGACTGAGGGAGCTTCTGTTAGTCTGAGCTGCAGTTTGAGAACACAACAAATACTTTCCAATGTGTTTTTCTATCACAATGACAAACTTATTCAAAATGATCCCCGAGGGGAGCTGAAGATCTCTGCAGTGTCAAAGTCTGATGAAGGTTTCTACAAGTGTCAGTACTCAGGAAGAGAGTCAGCACAGAGCTGGATGTCAGTTAAAGGTGAGCAGGATCAAAACAATTTATACGTTTTTGTAAATGAGTTTAGTGACTGAGAAGGAACATTAGATTGTCTGATTTAATTCTTAAAGTCACTTGGCTCTATTTTATAAATGTATTTATTCATAAGATTATAATTTATTAATTAATTTCTGTTTTTTGTTACGTGACTGTGTCAGGAGCTGACAGCTCTTCATCTCCTGTGTGGATGATTGTTGGACTGGTTTGTGGAGTCTCTCTCATTATTATTCTCCTGCTCTTGTTGTATCGCTGCAGACAGTCCAAGTGTAAGAGCCTCTTTTCTGTTTTTATTATTATAATTATTATTATTATTAGTAGTAGTAGTAGTCATAGTCATAGTATTAGTAGTAGTAGTATTGACATTGCATTGAGTATTTGTCACAGTTACTAAACTAAAACACAACTTTATCACAGAACTTAGAAAGTTATCCAAATAAAACAAAAACAAAAACTAAGAAACCAAATTTCTACAAATCTTATTAAAACAAACTATGATGAAGGATGTGACAGTAAAGGAAGATTGAGGCAGTCTATAAAACACAGGATAATGAGATGATGGGAAACAGGTGGGAACACAGTGATAACTAATGCCCCTTTTCCATTAGTACCTACTCGGATCAACTCACAACTATTCAAATCGTATTGACTGGTTTTCTATTACAATCAAGTACCACCTAATGTGTGTGGTCGTCCTAATAGCAACGTGGCTGAGCATCCTATGACGTAATTAGGATGCGTCACACACACTACAATGAAGGTGGACGTTGAGGCGATGATAAACCTGCTGCTCAGTCTGCGAATTTTCGTCACACTCTGGGACCATGATGTTGCTTTTGCAGCTGTTTTCCTCATTGTTGGGTTTCAAAAATGGCTCTTTTTATTTTCATCAACGAAATACTCTCATAAGTCATTGAGTGATGCCACTGACCAGCCAATCAGTGGGATGCAGGCTGATGACGTCATATTTTGGGATCGCCTCGGGTCGCCTGGAACTCCGGCTGAGTAAATACTGAAAAAGTACCTGGTAACAGGAATAGAGATGGCACGATACCACTTTTTTATGTCCGATACCGATACCGATATCATAAATTTGGATATCTGCCGATACCGATATGAATCCGATATAGTGTTTTTTAATCAACAAAACTGTTTTTTTAAATATCTTGCTGCATTTTGTATAAGTCCATATTCAAGTTTAAAACAACAACTACACTAAAGCTATTCTGTTATACCTGTATGCAAAAAAAAATATTTCATAGTTCAGCAATACTGATCAATCTAATAAACTTAAACCTACACCATCCTCCCTATTCTGGTATTTTAAAGAGTACTTAGCGTAAATATTAAGCAACCTAACTAATAGGGTTCCAACTCCCAGCAACAACAAAAATAAATAAATAAAAAATAGGGAAGCACCCCTCACGCTCCACCTCATGATGCTTAATCGACGTAATCAACCTTAATTTGATGCAGTGTGAAAAAAAATGCACAGAAATCAATTATTTTTCAAGAAATATTAAATAGATTCAACATCTTTCTTCAACAAAATTGCAGACTGCACAGATGGTACCGTCCCAAAGGAAAAAGTACTATAGCTTACTAGGGTATATATATTAGACTTAATAGTCACTATATACAGTAATTGACTTCTATTCCTTTTACATCAAATTAAAACTTTGGGTGTCAGATAATTATTTATTAAAAGCTAGACATTTTAAATGAGAATAAGAAAGAAAAGTATGTCTTTGTGCCCCCTTTTCCCTGTTAATGCCCTATCGGCCCCCCTGGCTAAACTTTGCTAGATCCGCCCCTGCACAGTTACCAGCGTCAGCTACGTAGAAAAAGATCCTGGTGTAGAAAGTAATATTAAATAAATTCTAACAACAGCTTATCAAGCTTAAACGTGCTGCTGTTGTTCAGCCGCTGGTTTCCTCTTTCTGGTGCAAAGTGGGCCAAAAACAAACAAGAGAGACGGACTCGCGACAGAAAAGCCGATCAGCTGATCATTAAGCAGTTTCATGATTGAAGTAGCAGCAAGAAGAGGCAGTCACTTGTTAAGCTTAACGCAGGAATGCTTTACAAACATTCAGAGATGGACTTACACACTTGCTTTACTTCTCTTGGGGATAACTTTGTCGGAGATGAAATGCCGGGTTGCTAGCGAAGCTCCAAATGCTATCCAGACCACCGACAGGTCCCGCATGCCACAGCCGCTCTATCACGTGACGCATACTGCTCCGACGTGCTAACGTTCTGAGGTGAGTTACGGCGTGTTGCAAGTTTTGCGAGGTGCTTTCGTGATATTTAATGGATCGGATTACATTTTTTATTTTTCTCCGATATCCGATCCAGTAATTTAGGTCAGTATCGGACCGATACCGATACGTAATATCGGATCGGTCCATCTCTAAACAGGAACTATGACCTGATGGAAAACCCTGAAAACCATGGTGACCTGACCTGAGTAGTTACTAATGGAAAAGAGGTTAACAGAATGACTATGGAGGATGTAAAACTAGACCCAAGATACAGACGAGAACAGAGACCAAAATAAAACAGGAAATGACTGACACTGAGACCTGGACTAAGACACACGAGCTTGATGCAGACAGTAGACAAAACATGGAGACCAGAGAGAAAGAACAGAGTGAGAACACAAGGGGATAAACAACCTCTCATTAACCAAATAGACAGATAACTGTAATGTAAACATAACATCATACGAGAAAACGAGAATGTCAACAATACAAAATACAGAACTATGAAACTAAGAATTATCAAAAACTAGAAAACCAGAGAAAGCAAAACATCAAAACCCGGGTCAACCATTCAGGGACCTTGAAGGAAGCACAGGCAGGAAGTTACCTGCTACACATTGTTACCTGTTGCACCTCCAACGGTTACATCATGGTAGCTGAAGGGTCATCAGCTGGGAGCCACCCTTCATTGATGTTTTGCTCCATTAATCATGGAACATCTTGTGGTGGTGGAGCAACGGGTGGAGGTCTCCCTACTGTCCCCACAGCTGACCCTAGGACACTTGTCTTCCCCACATCTGGTCTTTCCCGATCTCCATTAACCTTTACATGACGTAGGTTCAGTTTGTCCTCAGCAGTTTTTTGAAGAACATTTATCAAAATTCAGTTGGACAAACATCTAAATAACCAACAGACTACATGCAATAAAAGAATTTAAGGTAACTGGTACGCTGTCATTGGTTTACAATTGTGTAACAAAAATATGAACATTTTAGGTGCAGATAAACCCCGAGATGTCATTTACTCTAATATTGAACTGGAAAACTTTGGAAATAAGTGTGAGTACACAAAACATAGAATGTAGAAAAAATGTTTTTGAAATGTTTAAAAACGTATTAATTATTTTTCTTTTGTGGATTCGATCATCTTAACAGGGAAGCATCAAAAACCAGAGCAGAGTGCTGTTTATGCTAATGTGAAGACAGGAGCTGCAGGTACAGTCACAACAGTCTCATTCAGTGTTTGTACTTGAATGTGTATATACAGGGTGGGCCATTTATATGGATACACCGTAATAAAATGGGAATGGTTGGTGATATTAAAGTCCTGTTTGTAGCACATTAGTATATGCGAGGGGGCAAACTCCTCAAGATGGGTGGTGACCATGGTGGCCATTTAGAAGTCGGCCATCTTGTATACAACTTTTGTTTTTTCAATAGGAAGAGGGCCATGTGACACATCAGACTTATTGGTAATATCACAAGAAAAACAATGGTGTGCTTGGTTTCAACGTAACTTTATTCTGTCATGAGTTATTTACAAGTTTCTGACCACTTTTAAAATGTGTTCAATGTGCTGCCCATTGTGTTGGATTGTCAATGCAACCCTCTTCTCCCACTCTTCACACACTAATAGCAACACCGCAGGAGAAATGCCAGCACAGGCATCCAGTATCCGTAGTTTCAGGTGCTGCACATCTCGTATCTTCACACCATAGACAATTGCCTTCAGATGACCCCAAAGATAAAAGTCTAAGGGGGTCAGATCGGGAGACCTTGGGGTCCATTCAACTGGCCCACGACGACCAATCCACTTTCCAGGAAACTGTTCAAATAGGAATGCTCGGACCTGGCACCCATAATTTGGTGGTGCACGATCTTGCTGGAAAAACTCAGGGAACGTGCCAGCTTCAGTGCATAAAGAGGGACACACATCATCATGTAGCAATTTCAAATATCCAGTGGCCTTGAGGTTTCCCTTGATGAAGAATGGACCCACTATCGTTGTACCCCATATACCACACCAGACCATCACTTTTGTTGTTCCAACAGTCTTGGAGGGATCCATCCAATCTGGGTTAGTGTCAGACCAATAGCGGTGGTTTTGTTTGTTAACTTCACCATTCACATAAAAGTTTGCCTCATCACTGAACAAAATCTTCTGCGTGAACTGAGGGTAGCTGGAGTTTGTAAGGGTGCCATTTGTGAGTAGCTAATATCCGCCGAAGGGATGTTCGACTAATGCCACTCTCCAGTGACATGCGGCGAGTGCTACGCTGTGGGCTCTTGCTGAGTGAAGCTAGGACAGCCACTGATGTTTCTTCATTAGTGACAGTTTTCTTGCGTCCACATTTTGGCAAATCCAACGCTGAACCAGTTTCACAAAACTGAGCAAGCAGTTTGCTAACTGTAGCATGGAAGATGGGTGGTCTCGTAGGGTGTTGCATTGAAATCTGCTGCAATGACCCGGTTACTGCGTTCACCAGATATCAACACAATTTCGATCCGCTCCTCACGTGTTAACCTCCTCGACATGTCAATGGCTGTGAACAAAGAGAAACTTGTAAATAACTCATGAAAGAATAAAGTTACGTTGAAACCACGCACACCATTGTTTTTCTTGTGACATTACCAATAAGTTTTATGTGTCACATGGCCCTCTTCCTATTGAAAAAACAAAAGTTGCATCCAAGATGGCCGACTTCTAAATGGCCACCATGGTCACCACCCATCTTGCCCCCTCACATATACTAATGTGCCACAAAAAGGACTTTAATATCACCAACCATTCCCGTTTTATTACGGTGTATCCATATAAATGGCCCACCCTGTATATATATATATATATATATATATATATATATATATATATATATATATATATATATACAGGGGGTGCATAATTATTAGGCAAATGAGTATTTTGTCCACATCATCCTCTTCATGCATGTTGTCTTACTCCAAGCTGTATAGGCTCGAAAGCCTACTACCAATTAAGCATATTAGGTGATGTGCATCTCTGTAATGAGAAGGGGTGTGGTCTAATGACATCAACACCCTATATCAGGTGTGCATAATTATTAGGCAACTTCCTTTCCTTTGGCAAAATGGGTCAAAAGAAGGACTTGACAGGCTCAGAAAAGTCAAAAATAGTGAGATATCTTGCAGAGGGATGCAGCAGTCTCAAAATTGCAAAGCTTCTGAAGCGTGATCATCGAACAATCAAGCGTTTCATTCAAAATAATCAACAGGGTCGCAAGAAGCGTGTGGAAAAACCAAGTCGCAAAATAACTGCCCATGAACTGAGAAAAGTCAAGCGTGCAGCTGCCAAGATGCCACTTGCCACCAGTTTGGCCATATTTCAGAGCTGCAACATCACTGGAGTGCCCAAAAGCACAAGATGTGCAATACTCAGAGACATGGCCAAGGTAAGAAAGGCTGAAAGACGACCACCACTGAACAAGACACACAAGCTGAAACGTCAAGACTGGGCCAAGAAATATCTCAAGACTGATTTTTCTAAGGTTTTATGGACTGATGAAATGAGAGTGAGTCTTGATGGGCCAGATGGATGGGCCCGTGGCTGGATTGGTAAAGGGCAGAGAGCTCCAGTCCGACTCAGACGCCAGCAAGGTGGAGGTGGAGTACTGGTTTGGGCTGGTATCATCAAAGATGAGCTTGTGGGGCCTTTTCGGGTTGAGGATGGAGTCAAGCTCAACTCCCAGTCCTACTGCCAGTTTCTGGAAGACACCTTCTTCAAGCAGTGGTACAGGAAGAAGTCTGCATCCTTCAAGAAAAACATGATTTTCATGCAGGACAATGCTCCATCACACGCGTCCAAGTACTCCACAGCGTGGCTGGCAAGAAAAGGTATAAAAGAAGAAAAACTAATGACATGGCCACCTTGTTCACCTTATCTGGACCCCATTGAGAACCTGTGGTCCATCATCAAATGTGAGATTTACAAGGAGGGAAAACAGTACACCTCTCTGAACAGTGTCTGGGAGGCTGTGGTTGCTGCTGCACGCAATGTTGATGGTGAACAGATCAAAACACTGACAGAGTCCATGGATGGCAGGCTTTTGAGTGTCCTTGCAAAGAAAGGTGGCTATATTGGTCGCTGATTTGTTTTTGTTTTGTTTTTGAATGTCAGAAATGTATATTTGTGAATGTGGAGATGTTATATTGGTTTCACTGGTAAAAATAAATAATTGAAATGGGTATATATTTGTTTTTTGTTAAGTTGCCTAATAATTATGCACAATAATAGTCACCTGCACACACAGATATCCCCCTAAAATAGCTAAAACTAAAAACAAACTAAAACTACTTCCAAAAACATTCAGCTTTGATATTAATGAGTTTTTTGGGTTCATTGAGAACATGGTTGTTGTTCAATAATAAAATTATTCCTCAAAAATACAACTTGCCTAATAATTCTGCACTCCCTGTATATATATATGTGTGTGTGTGTGTGTGTGTGTGTGTATATATATATGTGTGTGTGTACGTATATATGTGTATATATATATGTATATATGTATGTATTAGGGGTGCAACGATACACAAAATTCACGGTTCGGTTCGATACTTTGGTGTCACGGTTTGATATCTTTTCGATACAAAAAAAATGTTCATGCCTTTTTAATTTGTCATTTATTAAAATTATAAATATATATTTTAACTAAAAAGTACAGTTTTTAAATTTTATGTTGCTGAAACAAAAAAGTAATAAAAAAAATATATATATATCTCAGGGCTCGCAAAATTTCAAAATCCCTGGTACCCCTTCGGGCAGGGACTCTTCAGTTTTTGGTAGCCCAAAATAAATTTAAGTAGCCCGAATAAAAAAGAGAGCAATTTTTTGATTGATGTTTTGTTTCCTGCTTTGTTTCCTTTACAATATTATACATTAAAGTATAATATTGTATAATTATATAATATTAACTTCTTATCTTGTGCGCGTTTTTTATTTTGACAGCGAATGCGCACCTGTGGACCACTTATGTGCACCCCTGGTTATTTAGCTCGTCATATCGCAGCCACAGAAATTATTTTGTCCATGAAACCATAAAGCTGCACTTTCTTTTTGCCTTATAGTCTGATTTGTCAAAACTTTTCCGTTTTGTGGTCACTTCTTCACCCTGACCTGTCTTATTTGGCTCAGCAGAACTAAAATATATATCATGCTGCTTTTACACACGCACTCACATAACGCTGAGCGATTCTCTGTGTGATCAACCTCTCAAATGTTTAAGCTTGCTGCGGGAGATTTCACTTGTCATGTTTGCATAGTAAGCTAACGATTGATAAGACGATGTCAGAGGAATTGGTGCGCAAATTATCATCACTCACCAATCAGTGCTGTCGCTCTCTATACACAGTTTGCAAAGTGAAAGCAAAAAACAAGCGCAAATTCAAACGCGATTTCAATATGTCACATATTGACAGTGGCTCACCGATGCCAATGACATAATTACCCAGCTACATTTCCGAAAGAATGCAAAAGCATTGACATATATTTTTCCTTCCTATGATAGCCCGCAAAATCGCTAGCCCGACGTCCCGGGGCTAGCGATTTTGCGAGCCCTGTATCTGATTGAGGAATCACTCATCTTTGGAAAAGAGAGTTTATTACAGAGAAATGGCTCTTTCCAAAATAAAAACTATACTATACGCTTCTTCTGGGCTATATTCAACATATTAGGTCCCCATAAGGAGAATCATGTGCTAACGGCTGTCTAAATGACTCGGGTAAAGTTTGTAGCATGCCTGCTTTTTGTTTTTGTCTGCTTCCACTTCTCTTTTGCCTGGGGCTGGACGGCCAACACGTTAACGAGCTAACTGCGCTAACACACTAGTTCCCACCAATGTAATTGAGCTTTGCGTGGCACATCCAACATACTGTTTTACTTTAGTCCATGACGTGCTTACCTTCAGGGTCATACGTCACATGAAGACCAAAATAGTTCCAAACGCCACATCTGAATGAGGGTGGGGGAGGTTCAATTTGCCATGTTGCAACGAGAGCTTAACTTGTCTGGCTAGCTTGCCCTGCGCTCAGTGAATCTGCGTTCGACTACTCCGCCTAGGCTGCACTGTCGAGCGCAGATCCACTGAGTGCTCAACACAGACAGGATCGTTAGAAGGAAAGTTGATAAAATAAATAAAAAAATTTGTATTGTTCGATACATATGCGTACCGAACCGCAAGCACTGTATCGAACGGTTCAATATCGATACGAGTATCGTTGCACCCCTAGTATGTATAAAAAAAAAAACACCCAGCACGCCCCTGCGGGCGGTTTATCCTTCAAGCTCGGGTCCTCTACCAGAGGCCTGGGAGCTTGAGGGTCCTGCGCAGTATCTTAGCTGTTCCCAGGACTGCGCTCTTCTGGACAGAGATCTCCGATGTTTTTCCCGGGATCTGCTGGAGCCACTCGCCTAGCTTGGGAGTCACCGCACCTAGTGCTCCGATTACCACGGGGACCACCGTTACCTTCACCCTCCACATCCTCTCGAGCTCTTCTCTGAGCCCTTGGTATTTCTCCAGCTTCTCGTGTTCCTTCTTCCTGATATTGCTGTCATTGGGAACCGCTACATCGATCACTACGGCCGTCTTCTTCTGTTTGTCTACCACCACTATGTCCGGTTGGTTAGCCACCACCATTTTGTCCGTCTGTATCTGGAAGTCCCACAGGATCTTAGCTCGGTCATTCTCCACCACCCTTGGGGGCATCTCCCATTTTGACCTCGGGACTTCTAGGTTATACTCGGCACAGATGTTCCTGTACACTATGCCGGCCACTTGGTTATGGCGTTCCATGTATGCCTTGCCTGCTAGCATCTTGCACCCTGCTGTTATGTGCTGGATTGTCTCTGGGGCATCTTTACACAGCCTGCACCTGGGGTCTTGCCTGGTGTGATAGACCCCAGCCTCTATGGATCTTGTACTCAGAGCTTGTTCTTGTGCTGCCATGATTAGTGCCTCTGTGCTGTCTTTCAGTCCAGCTTTGTCCAGCCACTGGTAGGATTTCTGGATATCAGCCACCTCCTCTATCTGCCGGTGGTACATACCGTGCAGGGGCCTGTCCTTCCATGATGGTTCCTCGTCTCCCTCCTCTTTCTTGGGTTTCTGCTGCCTGAGGTATTCACTGAGCACTCGGTCAGTTGGGGCCATCTTCCCAATGTATTCTTGGATGTTCCTTGTCTCATCCTGGACTGTGGTGCTGACACTCACCAGTCCCCGGCCCCCTTCCTTCCGCTTAGCGTACAGCCTCAGGGTGCTGGACTTGGGGTGAAACCCTCCATGCATGGTCAGGAGCTTTCTTGTCTTTATGTCAGTGGCTTCTATCTCCTCCTTTGGCCAGCTTATTACCCCAGCAGGGTACCTGATCACGGGCAGGGCGTATATATGTATGTATATATATATATACATACATATATATATATATAATTTTTTTTTTTTTCCTTTGTGGATTTCATTATCGTGACAGGGAGGCTTCGTAGAGCGGAGGAGAGTGCCATTTACTCTGATGTAAAGATGGGAGCTGCAGGTAAGGTCACAACAGTCTCATCCAGTGATCCGGTCATTGCGTATAGTAGTACTGATCACTAGAGTTGAATCTTGCGCACATGTGGAAATTCATATCCAAAAAACAAGAAGTCTACTTTGTTTAAAGTATGTTATTTTTATTGCATCTAAAGTATGATTTTAGAAATGGTTTCCAGCTGTTTCTTAGAGATATTCCCCCATATTTTTTGGGTTTTTTTTTTTTTGTTTTGTTAGTTTGCGTGTTTTAGGGGAGACCAGGTATGGTTGTAACACATTTTGCTCCAGCACCCATAACACAATTAATTTTTGTGCTAGAGGTCACAAACCTTTACACAAATTACCCATTTTTTCCCTATAAATGTCAACCATTCAAAGCCCTGCAAGAATACCACAGACCTTGTGTGTTAATGTTAAATACATGGTGTTCCTTTGTTATCACCTACTCCACAATCAGGGTGGGTTGTAACACATGCTGGGGAGAAGTGTCAGTCGACACCAGAGAATGTGCTTCAAAAAAGTGATGTATTGGAATAAAAGAACAGTTTTTGTCTCTATTTCTCTGTGACTGACCATATCTCAAACACACCCTGGCATGTGCGGCTGTGTACATTAGTTTAGTAGAGCAAACTTTCATAATACAACGGACACTTAGTAAAGTTAGTACAATGCAAGTCTGTGTGGTGGAGTGTGGTCTGAGCATGAGAGAAGAAGAGGCAACTGCACAGCAAAGACACATAATAACTCCAGCTTTGTGTCTTTTTAATTTCAGCTAAGGTATGGAACAAATCGCTTCCTTTTCAGCTCAATACAAAACGCGTAATATTTTCTCTGAATACGGGACGAAACTCCGTCATGCTAGCTAGTACACAGTACGAGTTATTGTAACTGACTGTAAAAAGTAAGCATAATGAAAATAAACTACACCTGAACTTGGTTTACATCTGACCCAGATAGACTGCAGGTGATAACTTCTTACCTGAAGTTCAGTTCACCTGACACTGGGACCGGTGGCCGCCTCCGGTCTCTCCTCCTCCTGCCTCCCATTTCCCTCATCCACCTGCTGGCCTCTGTGGAAGCTCCGCCATAGCCACCACCAAACAACTGACTTATTTTTACACATCTGCCAGCATCTGATTATACCATTACAAAAAAAAAACCAACAACAAAAAACCCATAAAGACGAAAAATGACCATCGGCCCGCCGGGCAAATGCCCGGTATGCCCGATGGCCAGTCTAGCTATGGTCCTATCATCATAATCATGTATCCACTATTTTTACAGTAGCTGCCAGGGCCAGAAAAGGAGACTGGTAGCTGTGCATGGGTCAAATTTGCTACAAAAAACAAAACAAAAAAACTTTTGTATGTCACAACCAGTTTGTTCTCAATAAAATCTGCATACACTTGCAACCCTGACAAGCACCATGTGAAATCAGGGATGGAAGTGGGTAAAAACTGAAATCATCATATGACTCCTATCTCATCCCTGAGATAGATAGGATGAGATTAGTGGCGTTACAACTCTCCCCATGTTACAACCATACCCAGAACTTATCTATATCTTTAAATATAAAACACATTGTATGTCTTTTGTCTAAGACAGCTAAGCATACATAAAGACAACAGTTGATTTTCATTTCAGTTTCAGTCAACCTCTTGTCCCTTCAGTGAATAGCTACATATCACATTTCTGCTGAATAAATATCACTTCTCTTTTAGAGGACAGTCTGATGTATGCTGAGATCAACCACCACAAAAAACAAAAAGCCAAGAAAAATAAAGGTGAGCAAAGTCTGCCATCATCTCCACTCAGTATTGTTCAGTCTGTTTCTTATCTTAAAGATGTAAATCTTCTTATGTTACAATTTCTATTCACAGTTTACATAATTTAATAAAAGCTTCTTTTTTATCTTTTTTAATTGATATAATCTTTTTTATATGAATTGTTCGTCTAAGTACAAGTACATTGATTTTTTTTTAAGTATAAAATATACCTTATAGATTACTGTTGTAGCAGTGTAGCAGTAGCAGTGCATAAATAATCACATTAGGAAGCACTTTTATTAGTAGTAATAGTAATAATAAGAAGAAGACGAAGAATCAATTCCATTCTCTGTTTCAGCACAAGTAAAATCAGGTGCATTCATATCTAATGACTAATCATTTTTTAAATTTTTTTTAATTATTAATTTATTTTATATTTCAAGGCGTCTATATAAAACTTTGATTTGATTTCTCTTCCATGCAGCAAAAAAAGCCCATGTTTTTTTTTTTTTTTTTTTTTTTTCTATTTATTTATTTTTTTGTGCTGTTTTATTTTCTAATTTTTGGACAATTATGATATAAAAAACAGTTATTGATTTTAATTATGAGAATATGAAAAAGTTTAAATAATTGTCTTTCTACTTACAGGAAAATCAAGTCCTGAATCAAACAATGAAGCAGTTTACTCCCAAGTCAAATTAGAAAGAGCTCTAGGTAATATGAAAATATAATTATTAAATCTAACTATATCCTCACTTAACATTTTTTGCATAAAACTTTGAAGGCAAAAGTTAGATATGTCATCTTTAGTATTTGAGCTTTAAAGTTAAGATTTTGCACATTTTTGCAAAGATATATGTAATAAATGTGTAATATTTAGGTACCGCTGTGTCCAAGCTACTTGCACTTTCTTTCTTCACTTGTGAGATTATCTTCAGACCGTTGTAAATTTCTTATAGTTTACCTCCATCCACCTTTTTCCGTTGATCCATCAGCTGTATGTGATATTTGTGTTGCACAAATGTATGCTGAGATCTCATATCTCTCTTAGAGGACAGTCCAATGTATGCTCAGGTCAACCGCTGGGATAAAGGAAATACTAAGACAAACAAGGGTGAGTAAAGCCTGCAATCATTTACAGTGATGACATGGATAATTTATTATAATGATTTATGATTACATTTAAAAATGTAAATCTGTTTGTTTGTGTGTGTGTGCATTTTTGTTTATATCACTAATAAAAACAGTGATAAAGAAAACTTTATTAACCTGTGGTTTAAGAAAAGTATTGTTGTTTTTGTTGTTGTTGTTGTTGTTATGAGACTACACAAGTCTTTTAAGTAAACTTCTCTCCATTACAGGAAAATCAAGTCTTGTGTCAGCTGATGAAGCAATTTACTCTGAAGTCAAATGAGGGAGCACTCTAGGTATTTATGCTGACATGATGGAGTATGATGTGATGATTTATTCTTGTTCTTTAGCTCATATTATTGTTTCAAATTGGAAATCTTGTTGTCTTTTTTGCTTTACAGATCAGTGAGGAGAGCTGTAACAGCAACCCCAAAATGAAGCTTTTTATGAAGCCACTGTTGCTCCTCTGCTACCCAAGTGTCATACACACCCAATAAGTATAAGAGTTATAGGTCATCATCATTATGAAATACAATATCTGTATTAATAACTGTAGACATATTACTGTATTTTAGCACAAAAAAGTACAAACTGGTGTGCTTCTGTTTAGTTTCATGCTCTCTCTATTCACTCAGTGATAATAACAGCATGACTTACAGTCAGCTTTTTCAGTGTTACATATAGTTTATTAATGTTTGGGCAATAAACACGGTATACTTTTGTATGCAATAATCTTCTACATTATTAAAAGAAGACTGATATAATATGATATATATCTGACTGTATTTGTGCAAAATACTAATGAACCTGTTGATGTCAATTATGGAATAATTTGCTTTTTCTCCATGAAAATATGCGTTCATATTATAATATGTGTGTCTCTGGTTGTGTGTGTGTGTGTGTGTCTGAGAGAGAGAGATACATACATATAAACATACAGAATGTGAGATGCTGTGTTTGCTCCAGTTCAGTGTGGTGGCAAGGCCCAAAAATAATATCTGCCCGGGACTTTTCACAGAGTCATGAAAGACCTTATCTTCATCTCTTTGACTACAGAACTAAAATGACAAAGAACAATCTAAGCAGAATGTGTGCAAGCTTATGGAAAATATATTTTAGCTCTGACAGCTGGTAGACAGAGAGCATAGACACAGAACAACTGTCTGTGACTCACCGGCTGAAGAAGTGGAAGAGTGAGAAACTGAAATGTCCAATCTGTGTTCTTTTTGGAGTCCGGAGAATTGCTGGGAGCAGAAAGGCAGAAACAGAGTTGTCCCCAGGAGGGACAAACCAGGATTCAGGGACAGGAACAGAAAAACAGCACAACATGACACTCAGTCTGGGCCTGTATAGGACCTCATATGGGTATTCTGTAATTAGTGTTGCCAACTGTCCCATTTCAGCTGGCACATCCCATATAATGAGCAAAATTGGTTTGTCCCTTATTCTACCAAATATCATGAAAATTGATGGTTACCCGCAATGTCACACACAGTGCATTTTTACACCATGCCCAGCTTGTTGTGCACTGTGCTTCTGGCACGCCACGGTGTCCCTTATTTGATATTTAAAAGTTGGCAACCCTATCTGTAATTGACATATCATTTACATATCCACGTAGGCTGCCCTACATCAAATGACCAGCATATCTCTGTACTTCCAAATGAGCTGTTAAAGGGGTCTTTGTGTGATCTGTCCTTGGTGAAGCAAATGGACGAAAAGATTTGACACATTGACAGAGCTTCTCTCCACCACTGCAGCACCAATGTAGAAAGATGTCCTGGTCCACCACTTCTCCTCTGCTCAGGCTTAGCCTTTCACCAGCCCCTCACTCTTCATCCTCCATGCTCACCATTTCTTCTTTTCTGCCAGTACTTGCATCTCGCACGATGAAGAAGCTCTTGATGGTGAAGTAGTAGTTACCAGCCCAAGACCTGCAGCATGTCTGGGGAGCTCACCTTTGCCCATTTTTCTGGAAATTCCTGACTCAATGTTGGCCAGCTCTTCTGGCTTGATGATACCAAGCAGTTCATTGGTGGTTCTGCACCTAGTTAGTCTGAGGCATCTGCAACCTTAACTCCTCGAGCTCCCTCTTCCAGGTAGAAGCTCCCACCTATGTTGCCCAGGATAATTGCTAATCTGTGAGCCCTGTGCAGCTCAAGCTTTAGAAACCCAGGCTACCAAAGCCTCCTGAGCAGCTCCAGGTTCCCGAGTCATCTCTGAAGCCTTCAGTGCTGCTCTAGTCACCAGTCATCCCATACAAACAGAATCAGAGCCCATGGGCCCTGAGCAACCAGGACCAGACGCCATGGATTTTTCGCCACCGAGTTCAGAGGGCCTCTGTGTTCCTGCGCTGCTACAGTTGACCTCCAACCAAGGCACCTAAGGTTCATTGTTCTGGTCCCAGTCCCTTCCAACATCTTCATCAAGATGATAGAGAATTATGTGTGGGATCACATTTTTTTTATATTTAAAATTAAATGTCTATCTATGATTAGCACACTTGGCTCGCAGTACTAACCACAGCCTGCTCATATATTTCTCTGTGGAGTTTCCCACAGAGTAAGCCAGAATAAACTTTACTCTGACTTCCTCTGACAGACCAAAGATGTCCTTGAGAATGGCTGATTCTCTCTCTCTATGTTGACCCTCTGACAATGTGGCGACCTTTCCAAGATGTACACCACTTTTTGTCCCTGTGTCACTTTGAATTAGATAAGAGGTTAAACAATTGATTGGATGTTACTGTTTTGACAGTGTTGCACTCTCTGACTTTTGATGGGAGCACTGTATCCCTATACACCAGATCATGTCAGCAACAACAACTTCACCTGTAGAGTTCAAGACTTTGCAGATGATAAATGCTGTATTCTTTTTAATAAAAGTAACATAATCAGTACAGTAAATTGTACTACTTTCTTTTTGTGTCAGCTTTGCATATGTGCATATGTAGTTTCTGTCCATTCTGCTATACTTATTTTTATGTACTGAAAGTGACCTGATGAATTACGTCATCTAGAGAAAAGGAAATGCAGTCTGTAGCTTAGAGCTGCTTTTATGTTCACCAAATTTTTAAGCAGACGATCAAAAAAGGAATCTAGTCAAGAAGAGCACAGTGGGAATTTAATGGTGCTCCTTTTGCACTGCGCTACCCATAGTGTTAATGCAAGGCTATGAAAAATTTGAGAGAACTGGAGTGACTATGGCCATGACACATATCTTTGTGTGTGTGCGTGTGTGTGTGTGCATGTGTGTGCATGTGTGTGTGTGTGTGTAGATGTGTAGAGAAGCTGCAAAGAGTGCGTTTGTCAGTAAAACAAATGGCAATTTTTCCTCATTGTTTACTGATGTTTAATATTGTAACGAGGAAACAAATGTAATCACACTAGTCCACGTAGTAGTTTAGATGATGCATGTATTTCATAGTGAATTACCAATGATGGGAACCACTGCAACCAGAAAGTAGTGCTATGATCACTGTAAATGATAATTACATAAATAAATGCAGAACATAATGTGACTGTTTTGACCTTTCTTGGCACAAGAAGCAAGCTGATGTGGACAACAAATGTCAGCAGTGGAACGGTGCTGCTGTGGTTTGTGTAGCTGTTTATAGTTCTATGAGCTCATTATAAAGGGGAAGGAAGCACAAAGACACTTTACAAGGAAACAGCTTCACCGTTAGAACACGTTGACTTTAGCACTGCAGCAGGGTTGGGTGTGACAATGAGGCACTCTTTGTTCTGCATGCTTGATTTATTATGTGAGTACATTAATAACTGTGTCTTATGAGTATCACAAATTATTGAACATGTTTCTGTATTATTGTAGGGTCTTTATCTTACAATGTAAAGTGCCTCGATGTGGCTGTTGTTGTAATTTGAAGCTAAATAAATAAAACTGAACTGAACTGAATTATGAGAATTACAGTAAATTTCCAGACAATACAATTTGTCTTGAATGTAGCACATTTAAAGTTTATTTCAATATAATTATATTGAGTGATTCCTTAACTTCATCAAAAACAGGTTTAACAAAATCTGATCAGGTTTCAATCTTCATTTCAGTGCTCAGTACAGTCTTCTATGGAAATGCTACAGGTGAGATTTTTTCTTTCTTTCTTGTTTTCCTCAAATGTAATTCAGTCTTTATTTATTTATTTTCGTATTTATTGCCATTACCTCTTGAATGAAATTAATCTCTTGAATTTGCCAAATATCCTAATAATGAGATACTGCACATATAAAGTACTTTGAATATTAAGAAGAAGAATCGAGACTTTTTTAAATCAAGAAGAAGAGGAAGCGACTGAAGGCAAAGGGAAGAATTAAATGGTGAAAGTTGAAGGAGGAAGAATGCTGCACAGGGAGGAGTTGAGATAGATCTGGGTGGTAGGCAAGAATTACCAGACGGCTGGGAAAGTACAATTGTAGAGGTGAGGGAAACCATGAGGAACATATTCGATGTATTCTCTTGACAGAAGAAAAAGGACAAGGAGACTTAGCAGTGGAATCATGAAGTATAGGAAAGTCAAGTCAAGTCAGCTTTATTTGTATAGCACATTTAAAAGACATCAAGTATCGGCCAAAGTGCTGAACAGGGATGATGTAATCAAATAAAAGAAATAATTAAAATAAATGAGTTAAAAACATCACAAAACATCCAAATATATACACACACCCAAGCAGACTCTTATATACATTTGTTTATACAAGTATATATGTACCAGTACATATGCACATACGTATACATGCATATATGCACACACACACACGAGTACGCACGTGGACATAAATACATGTATACATATACACGTGCATAAATGATCCAATGAGATAAAACACCAGAATAGCTAAAATGTAACAAAAGCGGCATCAGATCCGAAAGTCTTTGAAAATAGATAGGTCTTCAAATTTGATTTGAAGATTTCCAAAGAGGAAGACAATTTTATAAAAGAGGAAGACTGTTCCAGAGTCTCGGAGCAGCGATGGAGGAAGCCCTGTCACCTCTGGATTTTATCTGGGTGCGTAGAACCAGTAAAAACATCTGACTGGAGGAATGCAGAGTTCGAGTGGGTAGGTAAAGGCTAAGGAGATCTGAAATGTAAGCTGGAGCCAAGCCATGGAGGGCTTTAAAAACAAATAATAAAACCTTGAAATCAATTTGGTATTTAACTGGCAGCCAATGTAAAGATGTGAGTATCGGAGTAATACTGTCTCTCTTTCTCGCATCCGTCAGGAGCCTTGCGGCTGTATTTTGAACAAGTTGCAGGCGGGACAGGCTTCATTGACAGACGCGTAAATAGAGAGAGTTACAGAAATCAAGATATGATGAAATGAAGGCATGGATAACAGTTTCCAGATCTTTAGATGACAAGATAGTTTTGAGGATAGAAATGCTCCTGAGCTGGAAGAAACTGCCAACAACAACTCAATTTATTTGTTTGTACAGCTTGAGGGTAGAATCCTCAATATTTTTAACATGGGGATGTAGATTAGCTGATCGTGGGCCCAAGTCATTTCTTGTGAGACTAACAGAGTCTTGTTGGCCAAAAATTGTAATGTCACTTTTGTCATGGTTTAGTTTGAGAAAGTTCAAAGACATCCAGCAATTTATGTCACTAAGACAATCTGAAACTTTCTGCAATGTGCTATCAACACCTGGTTTTAGGGAGAGGTAGGACTGTGTATCATCTGCATAACAAAGAAAATCAAAAATGAGAGACGAGGACAGGTGGAGGAAGTGAAGAAAGGTATGAAGAGGTGGAAAAGATCCTTAAAATGCACAGAAGGATTTAGCTGTTATTCTGCACCTCCATTGCTGGAGTGGATATATAGAGCTGGGGAAAACAAGATGGTTGTTGCCTGTTGTTGCAGTAATTCCAGAACCAGACTCTTGTATGTGAAAATAATAGCAGTCCTATTGTGCTTGGTTAGCCTGTACCTGACAGGTTCCAATAAATGAAGGGGAGTGCAACTCTGGCAATCGCTTAATTACAAACTCAGGTGTGGTAGAAGTTTGGTTCCATGTCACAAAACCTTTGGTTGACTTAAAAGTGATCCTGGCAAACGACCATGTGACTCAGGAAGCAAAGCAGTGCAACCATGGAAATATGGCAACCTTAGTTCAGGATACAGTTGGATATAGAAGTAATACTTTAAAGAAATCCTCAATCACACTGGCATTAACCACAAGGTGGTTCAGATGTCCTGGGAGCCTCCTCAGTGAGGTGTTCCAGGCATGTCCTACCGAAGGTAGCCCCAGAGCAATCCCAGGACATATTGAGAATAGATAGGATATCCATACCAGGGAGATTTGTGACATTCAGGTCTCTCTTGAAAAAAGGAATCTCTAATCTCAATGATGCTTTTACCTGCATAAATAAAAAAACAATGAACAACTGGGGACTCTGCCAGATGCTCCCAGCACAAATTACCTATATGGATGACTGATATCACATAAAACTCTACTGCCTTAATAAGTTATTAAGGAAAACTTAATAGCTTCAGTCCATAATAGCTAACAAACCAGATAATGATTTTTTAAAAATTTCTATAACAAATGTATTGCAAGTCATATCTTTGTGTTTTACTTGTTTTATATTTTGCTTTAAACAGCCAGTAAACCTCGGGCCTTAATAACAGCACATGAGGGAGTCATACCAGCAGGGGGCAGTGTGACACTGAGCTGCTCTGTGGAGGGCTCTGCTGGCTGGAAGTTTGACTGGTTCAGACGTGATTCAGAGTTTTCTGTGGCTCAGAAAATAGGAGCTGGAACATCAGAGCACACGATCAGTATTTCAGAAGGAGGCATCTATTACTGCAGAGGAGGTAGAGGAGATCCAGTTTTCTCCACAGAGGACAGCGTTCCAGTTAAAATTAAGAAACGGGGTGAGTGTTACATTTTGAAATAACAAATATTAATCACTGACATCAAAGTAACACTTCATAAACCTTTTACCTGTTAATTTCTTTTCTCTTTTTATTTTTTTGTTTTTCTTCACATTGTGTTTGTTTTTTGGGAACAGTCCTGTATGTTGTAAAGTCGCAACACCGTTGGCCTCAGATGTTCATTGGTGAGACAATCATCCTTCAATGTGAGATCCAAGGAGGGGAAGACAAGGAGATGACATATGAATGGAAATCACCAAACCCAAACATCCCTGAAACATCCAGTGAATACAGGATCAGCAGATTATCAGTGTCCCACAGTGGAGACTACAAATGTCGGGGTAGCAGTGACTATCTCTTAGCAAAATGGAGTGACCCCTTCACACTGATTGTCTTGTGTGAGTTGAACTGTCTAGCATACATAAAAAATAGATTTAATGTACACATGTGAAAGACAGGAAAGGGAGACCTATAATATTATTTCTCAAAAGGGAATGTACAGTGTTAAGAAATCAGTAAAATCTTTTGATAATTTTAGTCAGTCTATGTGTGCCTCTACATCATGTAGCTAAAATACTGAGGGGATGTTTAGATTGCACCGAGTCTGAGGCAGTGGTGGTGACGGTGATGGTAAAGGGACCTAATGACTTTCACCCCACCCCACTTTCCAAAATTATGACTTTCCAGAAAAAAGTATTCTTAACAACAGCACTAACAAAACAAAACAAAAACCAGCTTTATAATGATTCCACGTGTCTATCATGTTCTAAATTTGATTTTTTTTTTATATGAGCACAGGTCATTTTTTACTTTGCAAAGATACATGACCCTATAAAGTGGTGAGATGTAATATATATAATAAACTCCAAAAACAGTTTGAAAAATCAGGTTCAGTAAAAGGACTAGATGTTACAGTCCCTGATAATGCATTGCTTTGAATGGACAAAATCTTGAGGAATGGCTGTTATGAGAAAAGGCAGCCCAGAAACTTTACCAGCGGCACTCATCGTTATGCCTCAACTTTCGGTCTTTTACCCGGCCGTTTAGCCTGCCGTTGCACCTGTCCTTTGATCCCAATCTCTCTAAGCAGTTTTGCTGTTGTACTGGCAACAAAGCCCCTGCACCCCACTTCCACTGGGCACACCTTGATCTTCCAGCCTCTGTACTTTGAGCTTCTTAAGCTCAAAAGCTTCCTCAATTGCTTCCTCCCATGGTACCATTTTTGGGGAGTTAGACCAAAGGACGAGTAGTTGTTATGATCTCGGTGGAAAAATTAGCCTCTGATCCAAGTCCACGTGCATCTGCCAATCCCTGGCAACCTTCAGTGGGCCCAGGTCCGGGTTTGAGGGGCTTGGCTTCAGCTTGTCTCCCTCCCGGATAAATGCTGATGAAAACTGACGCTCCTCTTGGTTTGTGAAAGGTTGAGCTTTGATGGATTTTCTTTTATACTCAACTTTCTCGGCTAGAGAACTGAGGACCTGGTTGTGTCTCCATGTGTATCTGCCCTGAGTAAGGCTAGTCCTACAACCAACCAAGATGTGCTTGAGTGTGGCTGGGATTGTACACAGGGGGCTGGATGGGTCCTTTCCAAACCACAGCTGCAGATTTATTGGGGAAGGTAGCACATCGTGTGTTGCTCGGATGATGAAACTCCCCAGAAGAGTTTCCTCTTTTTGACACTCTCCCACTTGTTAGGGTGGGAGCAGTGCCTCTCACCATGGGGTCCCGGGAGTCTGTGAGTGACATCTCAAGCCTCACTTTGGCACATTTAAACTCCTCTACCAGGCTAGCGATAGGCAATGACAGTATCCTGTTGCTATAGAGTCCAAAGCTGATGAGGCATTTGGGAAGTCCGAGCCACTTCTTAACATTGGAGCTCACTACAATTTAAATGACTGACTGAATGTATAAAGTGTGATTGTTTTCATAACAAAATTCTTGTTAAAGAAAATTGACATCAATCTACTGTTTTTTCTCTTTCTGTATCTTCAACAGCAAATAAACCCAGAGCCACACTGAGAGCACAAAGTTCAACCATACCAGCAGGGGGCAGTGTGACACTGAGCTGCTCTGTGGAGGGCTCTGCTGGCTGGAAGTTTGACTGGTTCAGACGTGATTCAGTCTCTTCTAAAGCTCAGCTCATGAGAGGAAATGAAGCAAACAGAGTTATTAGTGTCTCACAAGGAGGTCTGTACCACTGCAGAGGAGGGAGAGGAGATCCAGTTTACTACACAGAGGACAGCAGTGAATTCATTGTGGAGGAAACCTGTGAGTTTAACTGTTACAGTATTTCTGACAAGGCACAGTGACTCATTGTATTTGTGATCTGCACTGTTTGTCTGTCTTTCTATACTTTAATACTTTCAAAGCCAATTGAACGTATTTCCATTATATTTTGATTCTATCTTGTTGTTCAGTCTTCCAGTTTGTTTATTAACTAGCTAGTTGTTTTCCAACCAGTACACTCATATGTTTGAAATAACAGAATCTATCAGTTATATGTTTTATTTTTGATAAAGATAAGGTGATGATAAATGGCTAATAGTAAACTCAAAAAGTTAAAAAACACATAACAGATGGCTGTGATGAGAATAATGGTCAGGGTATGTTCGAGGGAGGAACCCTGAGGAAGGAATACATTTAAAACTCAGAATACTGGGACACCTGACCAGATACCATGACACAAAGTCACAAAGTGCTAAGGTGGAGTGTATAAAAGGAAACCAGTAACTGCAGATCTCCAAACCTCCTCCTCTCCTCACCTGTGAAATAGACCCCAAGATACTTAATCTCCTCTACTTGGGGCAGCAACTTATCCCTGACCTGGAGTGGGCATGCCACCCTTTTCCAGCTGAGGACCTCAAGCCTCAGACTTGGAGGTGCTGATTCTTATTTCTGCCACTTTAAACTCAGCTGAACAGCCCAACATGACTCCTTCCTCTGCCTGATGGCTCCCTTCACCTCTGGTGCCCACCAGTTGTTTTGTGGGTTACCACCACTACAGGCACCAACCACCTTGCAGCCGGAGCTCAGTGCAGCAGTCTCAGCAATGGAGGTGCTTAAAATGGTCCATTCAGACTTAATGTCCGCAGTCTCCCTCAGAATGCTGTCAAAGTAAGTAACAGTACACCACTCAGGTTCAGGTCAGGCAGGCCATTGTTCCCAATCAAACCCCTCCAGGTCTCAGTGTAGTTTCCCACATGAGTGTTGAAGTCTCCCAGTAGACGACAGAGTCCCCAGGTGGAGCACTCTTAAGCAAGCCACCCATGGATTTCAACAAGGGCAGGTACTGTTGTTCAGTGCATAACTGCAGATCACAGTCAGGACCCTTTCCCCAACCTGAAGTTGCAGAGAACAAACCATCGGTTTGCCAGGAATCTGTCTGCCACGGTTTATGCCATTGACTGCCACCAAGCACACACTGCAGTCGCCCTTTTGCCTGCCTCCTGTGGATGGCAGGTCTACAGGCGGGTGGTCCCATGTCCTTTTTTTGGGCTGCACCCAGCTGGGCCCCATGGGCTAAGGCCCAGCAAGTAGGTGCTCAACTTGTGCACCCTCCCCAGGTCTGTCTCCAGGGCATCAGCCTGGCGACATCTCCATGGTGTACCTTGCATCTTGCCTTGTGGTAGCTGGGATAGAAATTCAGCCCCCCTATGACCTTGATAAGGATAAGTAATTAGCAAATATTTTTTATTTAAATTGTACATGTTATCACTTTAAACATTTTGATAGGTTTTCTATCTTATACTGTGAATAAAATTTGCATTTATGAGATTTGCATGTCCTGCATCGATGTTATGGATTACATGTATAATAATTAACAATATTGGCATTCTTTTCTATTAAGATGTAATAAAGTAACCATCTTTTTTCTACCTTAATGCGTTACTTGTGTTTTCCAAACTGACCAGCACAAACTGAAAAACCTCGGGCCTCACTGGGGGGCAGCGTGACCCTGAACTGCTCTGTGAACGACTCTGCAAGATGGAGATATTACTGGTTCAGACGTACCTCAGAGTCTTCTGCAGCCCAGAGAATAACAAACGGAACATCATCCCACACTTTCAGTGTCGCAGAAGGAGGCATCTATTACTGCAGAGGAGGAAGAGGAGACCCAGTTTTCTTCACAGAGGACAGTGTTTCAGTCACAATTGAGACAAATGGTAAGTGTTGTATTTTGTTCAGATATAAAACAAATGAAATCCATAATTAACATGAAATTAACAGCTGACAAAATTTTCTTTGCTATTGATTCATTCATTATTCATTATTTTTGTCCCATGTCTTAAACTACTTGGTTAAGGCAGAGTCAAAAGAAGGGATATATATATATATATATAGGATCGTAAGTTCGATTCCTGCCTGGGGCGTCTGTATCCAGTAAGGGTCCTAAGGCTAGACCCCCTATGCTAAGCAAGCCTACCGCAGACATGAGCGAGACAGATAAATATGAAGGCATGCCGGCTCGGACGTCGCCCGGATCAACAAGGTCCGCGTCAGGTGTTGAGGAACCAGGGCACCCTGACGAAAAGTGGGCTACTGGAACAAGAAGGCATCGGTGGGCAAGACACGAAAACAGGGTGCAGCCACCTCCTGTACATGGATGACATCAAGCTGTATGCCAAGAGTGAACGAGACATCGATTCACTGATCCACACTACCAGGCTACACAGCAATGACATTGGAATGTCGTTCGGACTGGAGAAGTGTAGTCGGATGGTAACAAAGAGAGGGAAGGTAGTCAGAACTGAGGGGATTGAACTACCAGAAGGCAACATTGCAGACATAGAGGACAGTTACAAGTACCTGGGGATCCCGCAGGCAAATGGGAACCATGAAGAGGCCGCTAGAAAAGCTGCAAACAAGATCCGGGCCATCAACACGTACGCCCTGCCCGTGATCAGGTACCCTGCTGGGGTAATAGGCTGGCCAAAGGAGGAGATAGAAGCCACTGACATAAAGACAAGAACGCTCCTTACCATGCATGGAGGGTTTCACCCCAAGTCCAGCACCCTGAGGCTGTACGCTAAGCGGAAGGAAGGGGGCCGGGCACTGGTGAGTGTCAGCACCACAGTCCAGGATGAGACAAGGAACATCCAAGAATACATTGGGAAGATGGCCCCAACTGACCGAGTGCTCAGTGAATACCTCAGGCAGCAGAAACCCAAGAAAGAGGAGGGAGACAAGAAACCATCATGGAAGGACAGGCCCCTGCACGGTATGTACCACCGGCAGATAGAGGAGGTGGCTGATATCCAGAAATCCTACCAGTGGCTGGACAAAGCTGGACTGAAAGACAGCACAGAGGCACTAATCATGGCAGCACAAGAACAAGCTCTGAGTACAAGATCCATAGAGGCTGGGGTCTATCACACCAGGCAAGACCCCAGGTGCAGGCTGTGTAAAGATGCCCCAGAGACAATCCAGCACATAACAGCAGGGTGCAAGATGCTAGCAGGCAAGGCATACATGGAACGCCATAACCAAGTGGCCGGCATAGTGTACAGGAACATCTGTGCCGAGTATAACCTGGAAGTCCCGAGGTCAAAATGGGAGATGCCCCCAAGGGTGGTGGAGAATGACCGAGCTAAGATCCTGTGGGACTTCCAGATACAGACGGACAAAATGGTGGTGGCTAACCAACCGGACATAGTGGTGGTAGACAAACAGAAGAAGACGGCCGTAGTGATCGATGTAGCGGTTCCGAATGACAGCAATATCAGGAAGAAGGAACACGAGAAGCTGGAGAAATACCAAGGGCTCAGAGAAGAGCTCGAGAGGATGTGGAGGGTGAAGGTAACGGTGGTCCCCGTGGTAATCGGAGCACTAGGTGCGGTGACTCCCAAGCTAGGCGAGTGGCTCCAGCAGATCCCGGGAATAACATCGGAGATCTCTGTCCAGAAGAGCGCAGTCCTGGGAACAGCTAAGATACTGCGCAGGACCCTCAAGCTCCCAGGCCTCTGGTAGAGGACCCGAGCTTGAAGGATAAACCGCCCGCAGGGGCGTGCTGGGTGTTTATATATATATATATATATATATATATATATATATATATATATATATATATATATAATTGATTGTGAAACTGCTAAAATTCTCAAAACCTAGGGAGCCAAAATGAGAATCTGTTATATTTTGTTGTACAATAGATCTGAATTACTTTTGTTTCAATTTATAGCAAAATCCTGACAGGAATAGAACACCAGATACAACTTTTCTGTTTATCGCTCTCAAAAGATGAATATAGGTACTACCAACAAAAGAAATAAGTAATAAATAAAAGTAATCTGTTAACAAAACAATATTTAGATGCCAGCAGCTCATACTGCTGATGAAGGGGCTGATTCTTCTTTATTTATCTATTACTATCGCTCAACATTTTAATACATCAACGATAGCCAGGTCCTGCTACCTGTGGGTTTGGAGTCAATTTGGCATCTCACAGCTTTTATTTATTTATTTTTTTTGGTATGGTGTACGCACACAAAACCATGCTATGACCGTCTGGTGTGGTGAAACACATTAACCAACTCAGGGTTCATACCTCAAAGCCAATGACGGCTGTCTCTGCAGCATTTTTCATATGTGTGGCTCCAGGTCCTTGCATGCTACTGCATTTCCTCAACCTCCTGGTTGTGAATATTTTTGCCCAGCCATGAAAAATATCAAGCAACAAAAGCTAACTCAGGCATCTAATATAAATTTCTAATTGAATAAATCATTTTATATATTTTCAAAAAAATTGTAAAAATTAAAATTCAGTTTTATTTATACAGCATCAAATCACAACAACAGTTGCCACAAGGTGCTTCATATTGTAAGGTAAAGACGATACAATAATACAAAGAAAACAGAGGAAAACCCAATAATCATATGACCCTTTATGAGCAAGTGCTTCAGCAAATGTGAGAAGGAAAAACTCCTTTTTAACAGTAAGAAACAGCTAGCATCTAGCCCCGTGCGTGGGGGTGCACGGCATCAACGTGTTAGCGCAGTTAGCTCGTTGACACGTTAGCGCCATCCAGCCCCACGCATGGGGCGATCCGCTCTAATGGAATGATATGGTACTATAAGGTCCTTAAGATAAGATGGGGCCTGATTATTTAAGACCTTGTATGTGAGGAGCAAGATTTTGAATTCAATTCAGAATTTAACAGGACGCCAATGAAGGGAAGCCAATAATATAGGAGAAATATGTTCTCTCTTTCTAGTCCCTGTCAGTAATCTAGTCCCTAGATTGCTGCTCTTGCTGCAGCAATTTGGATTAACTGAAGACTTTTCAGGGAGTTTTAAGGACATCCTGCTTGGATTTATGTTCATATTTCTTTAATTTACTAACTTACTCTTACTCAGTAGTATTTATCACATTTCTTGTCTTTAAGAGATACATGTAGTTTGACTTCTTCATTTTAGTCTGACTTTAGCTGTAATCTATGCTTTTCTGTCACTGACCACTCAGAGTTTGTGCTCTCTACATCCAAAATGTTATTCCATCGTTTATGTTGTTTTATATTTTATAATTTAAGGTTTCAGATGTGAAAGCCACTCGTTTCTTGTGCCTTTCATCATTGGACTTGTTTTTGGAAGTTTACTCACTGTTCCTGTGTTGTTGTGCTGTATATGCTGCCACACAAGGATAAGAGGTGAGACTACCACATATTTATATTAGACTGAAGGGTTTATACATTCTGGTAATTTAAAGGGATTACAGTATGCATTTCTTTCCCTTTTTTGACAGATCGCTGTAGAAACAGGTTTGTACAGTACTGTTTCTGTTCTTTTTAAGCATGACAATGTTACACATGAGTTTTACATTTACACGACATGTTTTAGGTTCATCCAGTCTCCAAACATCAATCAATCCTCTGCTGCACCCCAAACTCCTAACCAAAGTGACACTCAGATTTACTCCTCTCTTCTCCACGGTCAGCCCTAAAAATGATAACTTTTGTAACTATTAAAAGTCATTTAGCACTAAAGATACAGACATACAAAAACAAACAAAATAAAACTAATTTTACTTTATTTCTTGTATTTTACTCTCCTGTAGGTGATCTTTCTGTCTATGAATCGATCAGAAACTCTGGAATCACTCGAAGTGGTACAGTATAAACTTTAATAGACTTCTTAGGATACATGTGTCCTAAATCTGACGAAGCCTTTATTCTGAAATTGAAATAGGAACTGATGACAAGTAAAATTTGTGTGCATGCTTTGGATGTCAGTGCTCTTATATCGTTCTCCCTTGCAGACTTTCATTCGCATCACCCACATCCTCCCAATCTCCACCTCACTAACACCTCAGTCAGAGCTCCATCCAAGCCTCAGTCTTCATCTTCACCACCACCAGAGTTTAGACTCCAGGGGAAACTCTCCTAAGTCCTATCACTGTTTGGATTCTGTTCTGCCATGATGGGTCATTGAAGTTGAATTGCCAAAGGCATTAATTCATTTCTCATATATAGCCATATAATATATATATATATATATATATATATATATATATATATATATATATATATATATATATATATACAGGGAGTGCAGAATTATTAGGCAAATGAGTATTTTGTCCACATCATCCTCTTCATGCATGTTGTCTTACTCCAAGCTGTATAGGCTCAAAAGCCTACTACCAATTAAGCATATTAGGTGATGTGCATCTCTGTAATGAGAAGGGGTGTGGTCTAATGACATCAACACCCTATATCAGGTGTGCATAATTATTAGGCAACGTCCTTTCCTTTGGCAAAATGGGTCAAAAGAAGGACTTGACAGGCTCAGAAAAGTCAAAAATAGTGAGATATCTTGCAGAGGGATGCAGCAGTCTCAAAATTGCAAAGCTTCTGAAGCGTGATCATCGAACAATCAGGCGTTTCATTCAAAATAGTCAACAAGGTCGCAAGAAGCGTGTGGAAAACCCAAGGCGCAAAATAACTGCCCATGAACTGAGAAAAGTCAAGCGTGCAGCTGCCAAGATGCCACTTGCCACCAGTTTGGCCATATTTCAGAGCTGCAACATCACTGGAGTGCCCAAAAGCACAAGGTGTGCAATACTCAGAGACATGGCCAAGGTAAGAAAGGCTGAAAGACGACCACCACTGAACAAGACACACAAGCTGAAACGTCAAGACTGGGCCAAGAAATATCTCAAGACTGATTTTTCTAAGGTTTTATGGACTGATGAAATGAGAGTGAGTCTTGATGGGCCAGATGGATGGGCCCGTGGCTGGATTGGTAAAGGGCAGAGAGCTCCAGTCCAACTCAGACGCCAGCAAGGTGGAGGTGGAGTACTGGTTTGGGCTGGTATCATCAAAGATGAGCTTGTGGGGCCTTTTCGGGTTGAGGATGGAGTCAAGGTCAACTCCCAGTCCTACTGCCAGTTTCTGGAAGACACCTTCTTCAAGCAGTGGTACATGAAGAAGTCTGCATCCTTCAAGAAAAACATGATTTTCATGCAGGACAATGCTCCATCACACGCGTCCAAGTACTCCACAGCGTGGCTGGCAAGAAAGGGTATAAAAGAAGAAAAACTAATGACATGGCCACCTTGTTCACCTGATCTGAACCCCATTGAGAACCTGTGGTCCATCATCAAATGTGAGATTTTCAAGGAGGGAAAACAGTACACCTCTCTGAACAGTGTCTGGGAGGCTGTGGTTGCTGCTGCACGCAATGTTGATGGTGAACAGATCAAAACACTGACAGAATCCATGGATGCCAGGCTTTTGAGTGTCCTTGCAAAGAAAGGTGGCTATATTAGTCGCTGATTTGTTTTTGTTTTGTTTTTGAATGTCAGAAATGTATATTTGTGAATGTGGAGATGTTATATTGGTTTCACTGGTAAAAATAAATAATTGAAATGGGTATATATATGTTTTTTGTTAAGTTGCCTAATAATTATGCACAGTAATAGTCACCTGCACACACAGATATCCCCCTAAAATAGCTAAAACTAAAAACTAACTAAAAACTACTTCCAAAAACATTCAGTTTTGATATTAATGAGTTTTTTGGTTTCATTGAAAACATGGTTGTTGTTCAATAATAAAATTATTCCTCAAAAATACAACTTGCCTAATAATTCTGCACTCCCTGTATGTGTGTGTGTGTGTGTATATATATATATATATATATATATATATATATATATATATATATATATATATATATATGCATGTATAGAAATGAGTGTTGTGATGTTTACTTCATTAGATGCTGTAAATTTTAAGTATGATGCTGATTTCACATCAGACCACTTTGAGTAGCACAAGGTCTCCTTTTTGCCTTTATCTGATGGTCTGTTTTACTTCTTTGATTACTTGTTACTTACTGGTTACTTCAATAAATCTAACAAAGACAACCTGGTTGTATGTACATAAGTGTGTTTCAGATTTCCATAAGACATGATCTCCTTTCAAGCTTCTGATTGGTCAACATGGTTTTAGGGCAATGTCAGACAATATTTTCACGGACCTGGAATTAAGGTGTCGCCGATAAATACAACAAAATAAAATGATACAACCAAGACAAAAACTGTGGCATTTTGTAAATATAATAATAAACATGAATTCACTGTGTAATTGTGTAACTTTATCAGCAGCATCCTCCTGAAATGTGCCAAATACATTTAGAGTAACATCCTTCTCTCTGCCCTTAATGCTCTCTGGTCGCTATGGTAACACTTAAACAGTTCTTTCAAAATAAGACACACAACTACAACATGGGAAAAGACCCAGGGAAGCCGAGTTAATGATAAAAGCACTGAAAACCATACATTTCACACCTGAACCTCAACTCTCAAGGCCCGGTACCAAACGACTCACAGACCGGTACCGGTCCGAGGCCCAGGGGTTGAGGACCACTGTTTTAGGGAACTCTTGAAATACATCAGATGCATCTGCGTCTCTCATTTCTCTTCTTCTCTCAAGCTTTGTCAAGATGCACAGAGCAGGTAAAAGGGGCAGAGGTCATGCATGCAAATGTTTAATAGAAATTAGTGCGAAAAAAAGTTTCCCAGTAACACTTTTGGTGTGATCTGAAGCCATGGAAATAAAGTGAAGGTGTACCGTCACAGAGAGAGACTGTATAATTGAGGCATTAGTTGCATTTTGGTTTGACATGTTCTTGACAGCTCAGCTAATTTTTTTTTCAGGCTATACTAGATTTTATTTTTTTTGTTAAGATGAAAAGACACCAGTAGACAACAGACCTTGTAAACTGAATTTAATATGTGATAGAACCTTTCAAAACTTATTGTAAGCAGCAATATACTGCTTGTGTTTCCTGTAGGTATTGGGGGAGAAAAGCAATGTGCAGAGAATTCATTTACTTATCATGATAGACTAAGATTATATTATATTATCCATCTCCATCTTCCTCCCACCGTCTTTGGACGGTGGGAGGAAGTACCCGGAGGGAACCCACGCAAACACGGGGAGAACATGCAAACTCCACACAGAAAGACCCCGGCCTGATGTTGGAATTGAACTCAGGACCTTCTTGCTGTGCGGCAACAGTGCTAACCACCGTGCCACCGTATTAACCTATCCCCACAAGCTGCATGTCTTTGGATATTATATTATATTATATTGTATTATATTGTATTATATTATATTATATTATATCCTACAACCTCTTTTACAGTGCTAGTCACATATTCATGGATAATGACCAAATATGAACAGTTCTGTAGGAGTAAACATGCAATTAATTAGATATTATATGAGTGTGTGTTTGTTATTCGTCACAGCTAATAGGCTAATAAGTGAACTGAATCATCAGTGCACTTTATGGGGGAGTTTTGTGGTGGTAGACAAGGAACAGTAGACTGCAGTTGTGGTATATGTGGCTACCCAGCAGACAGCAACAGTAGGAAGAAGGAGCACGAGAAAACAGAGAAATACCCCGGCATGAAGGAGCAACTGGAGTAGATGTGGAATATAAAGTCGAAAGTAGTCTCAGCAGCAATAGTAGCAACAGGAGCTATAACTTCGAAACATACAATACAAAATATATGTATGTTTATATGTGTATAGATATATATATATTATTATTATTTACTTTTATGTTAATTATATGCAACAAAATTCTAATCTCCAGGCACAGACATCTGCTGGTCTGTTATTGCAGGGGGGAGGAGGCACAGGCACAACTCGAATCTCATGTCTGTGCAAAATCCTCTTGTCAAACTGAGCTCACTTAGAGTTACTGGTGAAAATAAATAAATAAACACATGTTTTTAGAGTTAATTTTTTCATTTAAAGGATTTTGCTTTGCTTAAGATCAACCATCTAAAGGGTCATTTCCTGTGTTTAGTGTCACAGCAAACCTTAAAAAACCACCACAAAGTGAACGGCGCATCACCCACACCCACACACTGTGAGGGGGTTGGGGACACAGATGGCTATTTGATGACCATAACCATATCAAGTAAATTGCTGCATGAGCTGACATCAGTACAAAGCAAAAGAAGAAAAAATGTACAGTTTAGAGAGCTTTTTAAATTAAGTAAGAGTAAGATCATATGTGTGTGTGTGTTTTTTTGTTTTTTTTTTGTTTTTTTTAACATAAACTCTCTGTGCTTTGTAGCTTTTAACATATTGTTAAGTTCAAATTTGACCGATTTTTGACCTGTTAAAATTTAGATATATTGAGGTTGTTCCAGGTCACATTTGACCCATATTAATAAAGAATTTAGATCGACCAAATCGGGGAAAATGATAGTTTAGACAATCTTAGACAGTGAGGGGATGTATGAAGAATGGAGAAGAAAAGGGTGATGCGCATAGTTCTGATACCTCCACAAAGATACGGTTGATGAGCCACCATAAAGAAATGGAAAAGAGTTGTTGAAGCTAGGCTAGGATTGCAGCAAGAGTGAAAAGGAAAATTTGCCAGATGGTAGAGGGACCTATATTGCATTGTTGATAGATGTAAAACATTCTTGACAATTATATTCTATTCAAATCTGCAAAGAAATACAGTGATACATTTTCACCATGAAGCAACTTTAAGCAAGAATAACACAACATCAAACTGCAATGATGGCATTACAGAATTAAGTATTTGTTCTTTTAAGCAGCCTACATGTGTGTAAAATACTGTTGGTGGTTACTGACTATTCTCCCACGGGCTTATTTTTATCACTGTAAGGCCTCACGATGTCTGTTTGGGCCACCTAGTAAAGAGGAAATGCAGCCTGTGGTTTCAGCCTGAAGTCTTCTGTGTAGCAGATGTCTTGTTTTCTGTTATCAGCTCACAGAAGAGAGTTAACAAGGAATGATGACAAGAGTACAGTGAGAAGACTTTGACTTTGTTCTGTTTGTGTTTGACAAATGCTCATATGATCTGCCTATATTGAAATAATAGTAATCATTTTCACCGGTACATTTAAGTATGCATGACACAGTGTGAAAACAGATAGAAAGTCAATGTCCTGCTGTCTGGGCTTCCTCTGATTATAGGGGAAGCAGACACTCCCTCTGCCGGCCACTTATAGGCCAGCTTTGGTCCAGTTCACTCTTAAAGTGTTTTATACAATGAAGCAGTATCTGATTTATTGCTTTCATTCGAATATTATCCAATTACTGCAACAGTAGTAAAAGGTGACACCAAGATTTTAACCAAGGAATTTACAAAAAGCTGGTATATATATATATATATATATATATATATATATATATATATATATATATATATATATATATATGCTTTTTTGTAGTTTCTAAAATAGATTTAAAATCTATAAAGAATATATCAAAAAATGTTAGCAGTCTTGTCTAAGCTCGAGGTGGTAGCCAGGGGAGAGGAATGTTATTTTCATCTGGATCTAATGTTTTCAGTGGGAGACACATTTGGTCATTCATCCAAGTGGCGTCTTCAGTCTCAGCTGACACCAGGTTTCCCTAACATTATAAACAGTACATGTGCATAATGCCTGAAACCAGCCCACTGAATGAACAATCGGCTGTAAGGTCAGTTCCTTGATCGTTAATATGCAAATTGACATGACCATTGATCAACAATCACTGATCAAAGACCATTGATCAATGGCTATCAGTACCATTCACCGAGAGTCGGAGAATGGCTGCAATCACAGCATTGTAAGATGGTGAGAGGAAGGTCTTTGCATCTTTGCTTGTGCTGTTGCACCTGCAACCCAGCCCTGGATAAGTGGAAGAGGCTGGATGGATGGATGGATTAAGGAATAATAAATTCATCTACTTGGCTGGGTGTTAAATATTTCCCACACCTCTGATGGTAAGTGATAAAGACTTTGACTTCAGAATGTATTATTTGCATCATGGCATGTTGCCATGTGATAAGTCTATTAAGTGAAGTATTATTTTGACAGAGTATCACTGAATCCTTACAGAATGGTTATGATTGGACTGTGTGAGCACCAACATCACTGTACGGAGTTTGTTTGTACCTCTTCACTGCAGTTTGATTCATCAAGAGAAAGTATCGACCCATCTGTGACATTAAAAGGTGGCCATGAGTATAGAATGAAGGCATGTGTGTTAGAGGAGGTAAAACATATTTTCAATGTCTGTGAGAAACTGAGGGCTCATGATTGAATCTAAGTGTATAAACAAGCTTTTGCACAACAATTTTTGTTGAGAGGGGGCTGAACACATACATACAGGCAATATGGAGATATTTTTTTGTCACTGGTGTAATGCAAAGAATGGTTAGTAGGAGGCAGTGTGGTTCATAACTGAAGCTCTTCTTCAGAGTTTGTCTTCTTTTTACTACACCCTTTCTGGGCTTCCTTCCTTTTAAACTTAAGTCAGCAGCTACAAGCTACACTCAGCTGTACACTGCAAACACCATATCCTATTATGCTTCTGTGACTATTTTCAGATTATGCCCAGTGTTCTTAAAACCACTGTGCCTGTCATGTGTGCTGTGGATTCAATAGTATGTGGATAAATATACTGTAAAGGCTTGCACAGTACAGTTCATCCTCTAAGTCTGCATGTAACCGGCTATGTTTTGGCTGTATGGCTATATCTTCTGATCAGATATATTTAATTACACAGTCTAAAGGCAGCATTTTAATAACTGCATACAAAATAAATTGATTTGAGGATGGAGGCCCTAGATTAGACACTCTCAAGCTATTGACATTCAGTGGTGTGTTGCTGTTTTGACAACACAAAACGACATGCATTCATGGGAAACCTGCAGCAGCAACACAACAGACAGCAGCGACAAACACTATGACATCATCTGAGACAAAATTAGCGTGCAAACTCAGCGATGGGTGGCTATTTGTAAAGATACAAATAGGTGCTGGCAGGCCAAACAAGGTTAAACAGCACATAAGATTTCACGTTCGGATATGTACAGCAGGAGAGTTTCAGGTCCGCCATCTGCAGGTGCGGGATGACATCGAGATCCGCAACACAAAGACTGAGGTTAGCTTTGTGGCCTGCCTGATCAACACTGTGCTTCAAACTGAAAGCAGTTTATTTCTTGTATCATCTATCAGTCGTTTGGAGAATTGTATTATTTACTCTTTTTCTCCTGCTGTGTTGATACACAGAGTGAGAGGATAAGACTTGATCTTGTTTCATAACATGTTTAATAAACAGAGCACAAAACAATGGAATAAAATTAACCTTTTTATCTTTACTGATCCATTATTTAGCACATTGGTACAGCAGCACTCATCCCTCCTTTTGAACATTAAACCTCACTTTACATGTTCTTTATTAAACCGACAGTATTTCCTTCATGTTTTGGTCTCACTCAGTCTCTGCACATTAATCAAAGCTCGGCTATACACAAAAGAGAGATCCAAAGCGACTCTCAGATTTACTCCTCTCTCCTTCATGATCAGCCACCAGATAATGATGATTATAATTCTAATTTTTATTCTTATTTGTTATCCTTTCACCAACTAATCAAGATGTAAATCCAGTAAACAGTAAACACAATAAATATCGTAATGCTCTTTTAAGCAATAAATTGCAAAAAATGTTAAAATAAAATAAAAATAAATAAAATAAAACTTAAATACAAATTAATGTTTAAGTTTTAAAAAAAATATATCAGAAGGTTCAATAAATGTTCCATTTAAAATAAAAAATAATTTTGTGGGAATTAATTTCATGATTCAAACTTGAAAGAGTTAAAGACAAATCTGGAACAAAATCAGGGTTTTTAAAATGTGAGGTCATATTTTGAATGATGGAGAAATTTGCTGTTGATATCAACTCGCACACTCAACAAAAACCTCAGTAGAAGATTTGGTAACTTTAAAGCTCTTGAATGAAGCCCAGCAGATTGTTTTTGACATATGTTGATGTCTTTGAATAAACTTCTTTGAAAATTGAGAATGTTGTACAATTTCTGACAGATGTAAGACTTTGAAAACATTTTTCAAACAAAAAAAAATCTGATAAATTTCAAGAAGGAATAAAAAAAATTATATATTGGCCCGAGTAGCTTTTAAGACTTACATGTAGAACTTACGTGTTTTGTTTTGTTTTGTTTTGTTTTGTTTTTTTGTCACAGGCTTGTTTTTATCTACTGAAAGATTTCCAGGCGGGCCACCAAGGAAAGAGGAAATGCAGCTTGTGGTTCAAGTCAAAAGTCTTCCGTTCAGCAGATGTCATGCTTTATGTTATCAGCACACAGCAGAGAGTTAACAAGGAACGCAAGCCAAGAGCAGAGTGGAAATTTGACTTTGCTTTTTGTGCACATTTGTATATGATTTGCCGGTACTTGAATAATATTAATGATTTTTCTGAATTTATATTTAAAAAGGACAAAAACAACTGACTGTGAAATGTAAACTGAGCCTGGCTGATATGAAGTGTCTCTACTTTTAAACTACTTTTAAACAGGACAATGATGCTGCAGCTCTGAAACCACAAAGACTAGTTTTTTATTTGAGTTTGGACAAAGGTCCCAAAAAAGAGATTGAATAGTGTGATTAGGAAATAAAACTGTAAATAACATAAATAATTCAATCGAAACTAATATCTAAACTCAATCATGATTTGTTTTATTTTTAAAAAATAAAGGTATAGGTATAGTATTCTAGCAATAGTAAAAAAAAAATATTTCTTTATGCTTTGTTCTCATTGTTTACATTATTATTAAAAAATTATTAACTGAACTAATGAAATCAAAACAAGAAGTATTGCTGAATAATTTATGAACATGAAAATAGACCCTTGTTGTACATTATTGTCCTTTCAGATTCACAAGTTTTGAAACCATGATAAGATGGTGAGAATTACACTCAGTATCACCCAAATAAACTAATGTGCTAATATTTTTGTGTGGTATAACTGTAAGTTACCACATACCTACAAGCTTATCTGTACCATCTCTTCACTAGGCAAAAAAAATCAGATAACTTGCTTCAGAGTGATAACTGTTATCAGAGAGAGCTCGACTGCTGTACACATGAAACAACTCTAACCAACCATTCCCGCATGCAAGTAGTTTTATTAAAAACATGTTATATGAATTGTCTTCTCATTTATTAGGGTTGCATGATTATGGTCAAAATTATTTTCACAATATTGATGATTGATTGAACTGCTTTTATGTAAACATAAAACTGCTTTCACATTCATGTTGTGTCACATTCCTGTTAGTGTACAACTCTTAGCTTCAAAATACAAACACAGTTCTTAAAATGTCAGCACACTGTTTAAAATAGAAATGAAAAAACAAACAAACATAATGCTGTAATTTGCAAATCTCATAAATCCATATGTTCAAAATAAAATGTAGAAAGCATCTTAAATGTACCATTTTTAAGAAAAAAAATATTGACCTGTTTCGAATTTCTCACAAAGCTGGGACAGAGCCATGTTTACCATTGTGATGCAAATATTTGAATCTTGGATTGTCTCTAATCAAGAAGTCATACATGTGCACCAAGTTCCTGTTTTTTAGTCATGAAAGATATATGCTGTACAATTTCACCCTGGAATAAGAACAGTTCACATAAACCATTAAAAGGACAAAATTACCATCACAGTCATGCTAATGTATATAAAAGTGTGTAAACATCTGCCAATTGTAACGTTTTTTGGACTTTTTTCATGTCATTTTCAGGTTGTCTTTAGATTTTATGTCTTAATGCCAATAAGTTAAACTAGAAATTAGAAATTGAATGAATTTAAATGTTGCCTTTAGTTTGTGAAATATGAAAGTCTGCTGTTTCAGTTCAACCACACAAATTGTTATTTCCTGCGATTGGGGTGACAAACAAATTTAAAACAGGAACTCAACCACAACATGATAAGATTTACAGATCTATGCTGAGGTTAAGGGAGCTTTGCTCACTATAGTACTGCATGATAATACCTGAGCTCACAGTGAAACACAATATAAGCATGCATATTTGCATATTTCACTGAAAATACAGGCTCCAAAGTAGAAACTCAGTCTAGCAAATGTGCTATTGTTATTGTTATTCCAAATAACTGAAATATTTGATTGACACATTTCAGAAAGATGGAAAAAAGAAGAAGCATTTTGTGAACAACTAACAGCAAATCAGGTGGTATATCAATAATACGCCATACTCATGAAATGAACCCAAGGACAATGTAAATATGAGGTCAATCCAGCTCTGAAACAGAGAGAGAAAACTTCAGACTAATCTATCAGTGTTAGGGAAAAAAAGTGTCAGGTCAGACAAGAAATATGTCAGCTGGCAACACAAAAATAGAGAAATATAACAACACAAGAAACAAATGTTTATGCTTACAATAGACAGGAAATGCAAACACGTCACACAGCTGCTGTGGTCAAAGCTACAGAAGCTGTGTGAGGTTTGTATAAAAAAAGGAAGCACAGAGAGGCCACAGCCAGAAGAAGCTGAGAGCTCTGCTCTTGTCTGTATTAAATGCAGCTTCTCATCATTCTGCATTTTTTATTTATAATAAATATAATTTATATTAAGTAAACAGTCAGATTGAGATTGGCGAGGATCCAAGTGGGGCACGGCTAGATTTGAAGATGGGATACACTTTGCACTGCATAACGGGCTTATTATTGTGTAAGTACATTTCTAGCTTCGTTTGAATGGCACTAGTTAATAAAAAAAAAGCTTCTAATCTGTGAGCATTATAGTCTATAACTGGTTAAAACGGTTTAATTTTATGATCCTTAAGGAAAATGTTGCTCGTGCCTTTGCTCAGTTTAATCTGGAGCATTATGTTGGATACATGGTTGTTTTTCATTGCTTGTCTTGTTTGATTTTCTGACAGTTTGATTCTGATGTTTCAATCTTTATTTTAGTGCTCAGTACACTCTTCTACATAAATACTGATGGTGAGAAATTTATTTTTCTTTGCTTTGCATTTATAGAATATGCATGACATTGCTTTCCAGATTCACACCTCCTGTACCACTCTAAATTATTTCTTAACACATTTTTTAACAGTTTATATAACATTTTAAAATACTAAAATCTGGTGCAGTTGCCAAAATTGTCGGGAAAAAAGACTATACATGAGATGGACAGATAACAAATAATATTAAATACAAATTTTCATTATGTTAAAATGTTGGAACACTTTAAACGTCCAGAACCAATTAAATTCCCTTTTCAACAGGCTCATAAATATTACATATTTAACTTTTCTTGTGCAGTGTTGTTTCGGTATTTTCTTTAGTTGTGGGGAAATAAATAAAACACATAACACACAGATAAATAAATACAAGCAACAAAGTTTTTATGCTTCTATTTGGATTTGTAACTGAATATTTTTATGTGAACATTTGCTGTAAGGAGAATTTTGTTATAGAAATTATTACACATTCACTCAGTGATTTGTTTGGTGCTTCTGGCACATTAGACTGAGTGTCTTCATACAAAACTACACTACAGATTCCCTCTAATTTATTCTTCGTCTATTCATAGACCACTTAAATCAATTCAGCTCAGTTAACAGTCAGTAAGGTAAAGACCCTAGAATAATAGAAAGTCTAACTAATTTGATGACACAGAAAACTGACTTTAAGATCAACATTGCTTTCTAATCCACCAATGTCAGCTTGTAGTACACCTGTTGGATAGAGCAGTAACACTGATGGTCACATGCTCTACCAATAACAGAAATAGTACCTACAGTGTTCTGAATCTCCCTGTTTTCAAACAGTGTGTGAAATACTGTTTTTGTATTTTATGTGATGTTACTGTCATTTCCATATGACAAAGGCAAAGGGAGAGTAGGCTCTGTGTAAATATGATGCAGCCCCCACAGGAATAACAGACACCATTCAGTGTCATGTTACCTTTGAGTGTTATTAAAGGATAATGTAGAGAGGACACAAAACATCTAAAAGTAATTTGTTTGCGCAGCATTTGTCTTTGAATAGATGAAGAATAAATCAGAGGGAATCTGTAGTTTTTGCATGAAGACATGTGTCACATGCAAGTAAATATTTTCTATTTGGTGCTAGAAGCTAAATGACTGAGTGAATGTGTAAAGTGTGATCTTTTCTCAGAATACTCAGAGCTGACTCTTGTTTTCTCAACATTCTTGTCCTTTTGGATGTGAGCTCAGCCTTCGACACTATCTCTCACGCCATCCTTCTAAACAGACTTTCCTCTCTTGGCATCTCTGACACACTTATTCTCACTCACTATTGATGACTCCACATTTTTCCCTTCACCTCAAGTTAAGAGCCTTGGTGTCATCCTAGACAGTTTATTATCTTATAAATCTCACATCAATAATCTCACTTGTTCTGCCCATTTCCATCTACGCAACATTAACCGATTATGTCCTATGTCCTATGTCCGGATAGTAAACAAAATTCTTCTGCTCACCTTCAAGGCCCGTCATAACCTCGCTCCTCCCTAACTTTCTAACCTGATAAGCACCACCTCTTCTGCCTGCTCACATCCAACTTGTTGTGCCTTCTTTCCATCTCAGCACCATGGAAACCAGAGCTTTCAGTTGATCTGCTCCCAGGGTGTGGGAATCTCTCTGTCTCGAAGTTGTTCTTCATTTTGTCATTGTTCTATTATGTGTTTTATTCTATTGTTAAGTGTTGTTGGGTATTTGAAAGGCACTTTTAAAAAGAAGTTATTATTATTATTTCTATAACAAAGTTCTTCCTGAAGCAAGTGAAAATCTGATATTTCTCTTTTCCTGTAACCTCAACAGCAAGTAAATGCAGAGCCACACTGACAGCACAAAGTTCAGTCATACCAGCAGGGGGCAGTGTGACACTGAACTGCTCTGTGGAGGGCTCTGCTGGCTGGAATGTTTATTGGTTCAGAAGTGATTCAGTCTCCTCTGAAATCCAGCTCATAAGAGAAGGTGAAACAAACAGAGTTATTAGTGTCTCACAAGGAGGTCTGTACCACTGCAGAGGAGGGAGAGGAGATCCAGTTTACTTCACAGAAGAGAGCAATGAAGTCACCATTACTGAAACCGGTAATTTCCAAAAGTAACAAACTGAAAGACCTGAATCTGTTTGTTCTGTTTCTAGAGTGGTCTGAGTTGAATTTTTAGTTTTCTGTTAAACTGAAATGGATCATTATGTGATCTGTGCTAACAACATTCTCTGTAAACTGTGAGTTTGTCTGATAAGAGAGACCCTGGGTTTCTGTTCCAGAAAGACAGTTAACTTACCCTAACTCTGAGTTAGGTTACCAAGTTACCATGGTAACAGGCTTCTGACAGGTTTTCTTTAACAAACTCAGAGTTTCTCCCTGACTCATCCTCTTCTGCTCCAGTTGAACCAGCTGACTAACACTGGGTTTCAGTTCCTCATTCACAAAATCAAACCTCAGAGTGGAGCCAGTTAATCTGCAGTAGTTTGTGTTTTTAAAAGCGTGAAAATCAGAATTCAATATTAATTTGCCATTTTGTGTACTTATTAAGTGCTTTTACATTAATTCAGAATCTGAACATGTTTTCACTGAAAATCATCTATATAAGTGTCTCAACCCAGATAACTGTGACACTGATCCAGGTCTGTCTGAAGGTGTTATAGGCTCTGTAATGGAACAGAAAACTGGGTCTGCATCACAATGGAAAGGGCCTTCTTTTAACACGTTTGTCTGATGCAAATTTGCATTAAGACTTGGAAAGCTGCACTTTTGAGCTAAATGTGAAAGTTACTATCTGTGAACTCTGACTATTAATGGTAACTTTGTTCTTATTATTATTATTATTATTATTATTATTATTATTATTATTATTATTATTATACAAATATATAAATAAATACATGGGTCTGCATCAGATGCTATTCACAAGGCAGAAAAAATCCAACACAGGACACAAAATATCTAAAAGCAATTTGTTTGTGCAACATTTGTATTTTGTGATGTACTGATGTACTTTTTCCTGTCACCTCAACAGCAAGTAAACCCAAAGCCAAACTGACAGCACAAAGTTTAATCATACCAGTAGGGGGCAGTGTGACACTGAGCTGCTCTGTGAACCCATCATCATCATCTGGATGGAAATACTACTGGTACAGAGATGAGAAATCCTCTGAAGCCCTGACCACACAAGATGCAGTTTTTCACTCAAATGGACAAATCAGTGTCTCACAGGAAGGACTCTACAGGTGCAGAGGAGGAAGAGGAAACCCAGTTTACTACACAGAGGACAGCCAGTCAGTCAGGATTGGGAAAACTGGTCAGTTTGTATTCACCAACAATGTTAAATAGATTGATGACTGAGGATTACTATGAAGGAAAAACAAAATTATATTTCACGGTAACGGCTCTTATTGGAAATTGTTGAACACGAACAGTCATGTAAAATGTAGAGTCCATGGGAACTGACTAAAAGTGCTCTCTAGTCAAGTAAAATATATTAATTTTCACAAGAATACAAATATGAAACATAAATATCACAGATTAACAGAACATAAAAAAGGAAAACATATTGGGGGAAAAAAACCCTGAGAAAAGCATTGAGAAAAAATGGAGAGTGAGCCTGACGAAATAATATTCATTACTTTCCAACAGGATCTGTCCTCACTGTGTCTCCATCATGGCTGAGTCCTGGAGCCTCAGTAACTCTGAACTGTGAGGTTGAACATCCGTCTGCAGGATGGAGCTTCTACTGGTATAAAGCTGTTCCTGATCTATCAGAGAAATCCTCCAGTTATGAGCTGCTACCTGATGGCAGTGGGACTGCACAGGACTCCTACATCATTCATGGACAGACACACACAGCAGGATATGTGTGCAGAGCTGGAAGAGGAGACCCAGAGTATCACACTGATCACAGTCAACCAAAGTTTGTCTGGTCTGCAGGTCAGTTTGATTCTGTCTAATAAGTTGTGTCATCACTGTAATCCACCAAGGTTCAGCTCATTATTTTTTTTCTAATACTAATTTGACATTTTTTGTTCCTAACATCTGTGAGCTTTGTCTCTTCACTGCATGTCGTTTCCAGATGTTCATTCAGCAGCGTCTCTCACAGTGAGTCCTGACAGAGTGCAACACTTCACCTCTGACTCTGTCTCACTGACCTGTGAGGGAAACTTCACTGAGTGGAGAGTGAGGAAGTTCTCTGAGGACGGCCGACTGTACTCTGACTGTAGGAGAATGACTGGATCCACATGTGACATCAACACATCAGAGTCAGATACTGCAGTGTACTGGTGTGAGTCTGGATCAGGAGAGTTCAGCAGTGCAGTCAACATCACTGTACAGAGTATGTTATTATACATTTACTACTTGGATTTGGATGATTTAGACGTCACATGAACATTTGTCCCAGCTTTGCTGTATGTGAAGTCATTTCATGTGGGAAAAATAAAACACATACAGCAGTTTTAAACACACAAGATCAGATCTTCATGATGAAAAGCATTTGTACAATCTGTTCTTATTATTGTTTGTCAGCTTTTTCTCAAAGTGTGCACCAGCTGATGTGACTGAAACAATTGTGTGTGATTGTGTCACAGATGATGGTAATGGTCCTATCCTGGTGAGTCCTGTTCATCCTGTGACTGAGGGAGCTTCTGTTAGTCTGAGCTGCAGTTTAAGAACACAAAAAATACTTTCCAATGTGTTTTTCTATCACAATGACAAACTTATTGAAAATGATCCCCGAGGGGAGCTGAAGATCTCTGCAGTGTCAAAGTCTGATGAAGGTTTCTACAAGTGTCAGTACTCAGGAAGAGAGTCAGCACAGAGCTGGATGTCAGTTAAAGGTGAGCAGGATCAAAACATGTGATGGAGTTTTATAAACCAATGACTGAGAAGGAACGTTAGATTGTCTGATTTAAGTCTCAAAGTCACTTGGCTCTATTTTATGAATGTATTTATTTATAAGATTATAATTTATTAATTAATTTCTGTTTTTTGTTACGTAACTGTGTCAGGAGCTGACAGCTCTTCATCTCCTGTGTGGTTGATGGTTGGACTGGTTAGTGGAGTCTCTCTCATTATTATTCTCCTGCTCTTGTTGTATTGCTGCAGACAGTCCAAGTGTAAGAGCCTCTTCTTTTCACTCTGTATTAGAGAGTTTATTTACTACACACACTTTAATTATTCACACATATACTAATACTACTGTTATCTTTATGTAATCACACAAGTTGAATACAGTGAAATTGGTGTACTCCAGTTCGAAAAGCACGCAACACCTAGATATGAAAAAGGTGTGAAATTTAAGAAGACTATCTCGTGATATGTTTATAAACATTTAACTTTTTCTTTGTCTTTTCTTTTTTTTATTGCAGTTCCAGATGAAACCCGAGATGTCACATATTCTCTCATTAAGCTTAAAGATTTTGAAAAGAGGAGTATGCAAAGCACACATTGTGTGGGGGAAAAAATTGTATTAATTATTTTCTTTTGTGAATTAATCTGATCATCTTAACAGGGAAGCATCACAAACCAGAAGAGTGTGTTATTTACTCTGAGGTGAAGACAGGAGCTGCAGGTACAGTCACAACAGTCTCATTCAGTGTTTGTACTTGAATGTGTCATCACATCATTATATTGCAGGTAATTATAGGTCAACATGGAGTTTAGTTATTCACTTACTGATCAGTGTTTCAGCTTTACTGAATCACAGCATCCACAGATTCTGACTCAGACCTCAATCACAAAACACACATGCAAAGCTGAAGTGTCACAGGCAACAAATGATTTCACTTAGATTTCTTTCACTGTAGTTGCAAAAAGTTTAAATTCCATGTGTATCCAACATCTTTGTATCATATATGTGCTGAACAAATGTGTCCTGAGCTCTGACGTCTCTTTTAGAGGACAGTCTGATGTATGCTGAGGTCAAACAGGCCAAAAAAGAAAAAGCCAAGAAAAACAAAGGTGAGCAAAGTCTGCCATCATCTCCACTGAATATTGTTCAACATGTTTATCTGCTCTTACAATGTAAATCTGTTTATTTTACAGTTTATATTTATGTATTCACAATTCATCAGCTGATTAAAATCTATCATACTCAATTGTCTTTGCATCAGTGGAGACATCCAGTTTCCTCCTGGTTAATGATATTATTGTTTTCAATGATCTTCTCTTCATTCACAGGAAAATCAAGTCCTGCAGCTGATGCAGCAGTTTATTCTGAAGTCACATCAGGAAGCTCTCTCAGTAATTCTGCTGCCATGCAGGCTGATTTATTCTTCACATTATTAAATGTCTTCAGCTCATAATATCTTTACATGTTGGAAATCACTTTGTCTCTTTGTGCTTGTCTTACAGGTCAGTGAGGAGAGCTGTAGCAGCAAAGCCAAGAAGAAGCTTTTTATGAACCCACTCTTGCTCCTCTGATATTTTTTATTTAAATCTATGCTCTCATTTTTATGAAGATTATATATTTTTAAAATATACTTTTTAAAAAAAAAAATATATATATATATTCATTGTTAAAGGTTTTGTATAAAACTTTGAATGTATCCTGTTCCAACAGCTGCAAAAAAAATAGTTTGAAATATGTGATCATATATTTAGTTTCTTATATAGCGCAACTTAAAGTCAGAGTTGTTTGCCATGACTTTTGTTGCCATGAAAACAGGATACTGCTGGACTTCAAGCTTGCTCTGTCCATTTTACTTTAGTTATTTTGTTTGTCCTGTCTTAGTTTTATTATATCTATTTGAGAGGGATTTATCTTTTACCTCTTTTTAGAGTCATTTTATATATTGTGAATAAAATAAATGTTTTTATTTGCTACTCTTTTGGGTGTAAAAGGCCTTTATTGGTTACTTCCTATTTTGCCTCTGGCTTATTTTTATCAACCGAAAAGCCTCATGATTTCCCCAAAATGGGGAAACTAAGCATGTGGTTTCAACGAAAAGCCTTCTGTTTATGAGATGTCTTTTTTCATGGTATCAGCACATAGCAGAGAGTAAACAAGGAGTTCAGACAAAAAGCACAGTGGAAAAATCACTTTGATAATTATCACTGTTACATTTAAGAATGCATGACACTGTGAAAAGCAATGAAAAATAATTGTGGTCATTGTGGTGCTGAGACATGGAAGGTGGAAAAAAAGCAACAAAAAATGTGACATGTCGTAAAACTGAAACTCCTCACACTGAAACAGCCTGTATGAGTCTGTTTAAAAAATAAAAATAAATCTGGTCTTTTCAATATTTTCCCCATGTTTTTTTTTTCAAACCTTTATATGTCAAAGCCACCCTGCTGAATAGCTATTGAAACTTGTATAGGCAGTATATAAACAACAAATAATATACCATAAACAGCAGGTTACATTAGTGTATTTCCCCATTTCTATTGTTGCCAACAAACAAACTCAAACATCACCAACAGCAAAAATCAGTCTTTGGAAAATCTGTATGTTTCCCTCCCTCCCCTACTTGCTGGCAGCTGGATTGCAGGTTGTGTCAGATAGCTCAGCTATTATTATGCCAGCAAGACAGCATTTAAGTCATTTTGAATTTGTGTTTGAAAAGGACAAAGAAGAACACCACAGTGAAATGCAAACTGAATCTATCTTATATGAAGTGTCTCTACTTTTAACCTGGAAAATTTCCTGTTAATACAATCATACTGTGATTTTCATGCCAGATTTCAGTGTTGTCCTTGTATGCAGTTTCTATAGTCTTTGTGAATATTTAGACATTATGTATTTTTATGATCATATATTCACAGTCTTCACAATTTTAAGCTGACAAAAATTATTCTGGAATGGTTCTGCGTTTTGTAGATATAGTTTTCTGCAAGTTGGTGAAACTCTGCCACTTAAATATTCTCTAAATATTCTCCCTTAATGCATATCTAAGGAGACAAGAAGTAAAAGTCAAAAACAGCTTTACTGCTGAGCTCCTTAATAAATACAACAAACAGCAGGTCAGGTCCAAATAATCTGAAACTACACCTCTTGCAACAAAACACAAACACAAGGACAGACACAAACATAAAAGAAAACATGGCAAAGGACAAGGAAGACAGGTGGGAGGACAGCTAAAACCAATCTAACTAAACACAAAGCACTATGGACACAAGAGATCAAAATAAGACAGGAAGATAAGATGAGACCAGAAGACCATATAGAGACAGAAGATAAACAAACAAGGAGACAAGACTGGAGGGACAGAATGGGAATACTAAAGGGGATAAACAATCATTTAAATAAAGAAGTCAAGGAACTAAAGGCACTGATAACAAACTCATAAGGAAAGCAACCCCCCCCCCCCCAAAAAAAAAACAAACAAACAACAACTATCATTATAAACTAAAGACTATCAATATATCTATCATATAGAACATAGTACCATTATACAAAGATTATAAAAAATACAAAACTAGATGAACCATAAAAATCCTATGAAAATCTAAACCCTGTGTCCAAGACATAGAGATCATAACAAATATTTGAACAACATAGTAAAATTAAATGAAATATATCACTTTAAACAATTAAACATTTAAGCATGCTTGTTTGTAAATAATATATGGATTTATAAGATTTTCAAATCACAATTCTCTCTTTTTTTAGATTTACATTCCATGCAGCATTCCTTTTTTTTTTCTTTTTTTTTTGCAGATGAGTCTGTAAAACTGAATCTCCTTATTCACTTAAATTTAGCACATGCCTTAGAAGTGTGATGACCCCTTGGCCTTTTGTGCCCTCAGTCTTAGATTTATGTTGTTTGTACTGTGCTTTGTTCTGCTGGAGGCTAACTACCTGCATGAGCTGCACCTGGACCCAGTGAGCTTGGCTATGAAGGCTTCTCTCTGTCCTGACTTTGGCATCCACATCCTTACTTGATCGTGCTTAACTGCAGCATGATTTCTTGAGTTATTTTGCTATTTTTACACTCTGCCACACATACATGCATGCTTTACACTACTGACCTGCTGGCAAACATGTTTTCTTTATTTATATTGCCATTAATCTATTCTTACTTAGTTATCACCTCGGTCAGTCTCCCTCTCTTGTTGGAGCCAATGGGCCAGGGTTGCCAGGGTTTCCATGGCAACAAAAGTCATACATGCTCTAGAAACCATCATAGCAATACAGTAAGCATGTACTCTGTCTTTTATCAGCCGTAGCTCACACATCAGCCTGGCTCTGATGTGTGGTTAGTAGAAAGTTCTGAGTTTATTTAAGCTGCTATAGTGAGTGATGAATTACTGTTGTGGTGAATAAGCTTTCTTTGGCTTGTGATTATAATCAGTCTGTTTGTAGCACATCTCCCACTGTACACACATAGAGTCTCAGACAGTTTCCTTCCAGAAATCACACACATATCAGTTCCAGGCCTGCTACTGTGTAAAACAGGATAGAATATTAGTGGATGCCTAGCAGTTGTGCTGGTCAGCCTCCTCTGGCATTCCCCCTGAACCCACTGCACCACCCCTTCCCTGCAGCTGAACCACAAACCACACCCAACCACCACGGACTGAAACTTTGCTACCACTTATTCCACTGAACATAATTGTTGGCTGAGGAAATGAATGTGCTTATTTGGTACAGGCCTTTCACAGAGTTATTATGCCTGTGAAAATAAATTCAAGTGCAACTTAAAGTAATTGTGTATTGTGTATCTGCTAAGTAAAAAACACAGTGACTTTATCATTTTTTCTCTGGCCTACTAAACCAAAAAGAGGAAGAACAGTTTGAGCTGAATTTGTACAGCCTTCCAAAGAACACGATTGAGCCCTGACAGCTGATAGCAGAGATAGATCATAGGCAGAACTCAAGATACCAAGTTTTTAAAACTCCACTCTCATCTGTCATCACGTTGCTGCAGACATTAATTACTGACTAGCCACTTCCTTTTTTCTGTTTTATTTTGCAAATGATGTGCTTTAGTTACTATATATAATAATAATAATAATGGATTGGATTTATATAGCGCTTTTCTAGGCACCCAAAGCGCTTTACAATACCACTATTCATTCACTCTCACATTCATACACTGGTGGAGGCAAGCTACAGTTGTAGCCACAGCTGCCCTGGGGCAGACTGACAGAAGCGAGGCTGCCATATCGCGCCATCGGCCCAACACCAGTAGGCAGTAGGGTAAAGTGTCTTGCACAAGGACACAACGACTAGGACAGAGAGCCCGGGGATCGAACCGGCAACCTTCCGGTTACAGATACGCTTCCCTGAGCCACAGTCGCCCCAAATAATGTCTAATAATAATAATGTCTGCTATATAATTCAAAATAAAAACTGATTGCACATGCACTAAACACATTTGTCGTCTGCTCGCACATAACCTCTAGTGAGTATATGGTGGCATCTTATCCCTGACATATCACATCTTTTTTTGTGTAAAGGGGAACAGAAAATTCAGTCAACCGTTTAGCATAATGAGGCAATACATGGTTTTTGCTTTGTGTATTTCTCAATATGCTTTCAACTTTTAAAGTTAGTACTGCTATAAAATTCAAAAACATACTATTCAATAAATTGTTAATAAAGTTCAAATCTTTTAATAGTGTTGGATCTATAAGATCCTGATTTTTGGTGGCTGCTTTAGAGTCGAGAACCTGGTACTAGAAACTACCTTAGAAGTGCAAACAAGGAACACGTGAACACATGGTACATGGTAGAATAGCAAAGAAGCATGGCAATGGCTTACGTTACTGAGTGCTATGCTTTGTTTTCAGTTAAGAAATATATAGTTTTTGGCAGAAAGATATTGATTATTGTGTTTTGGTATTTTATTTGGCACATTTACCCACCAAATAAGGTCTGTGTGCATCTGTACCATTGCAATTTAGCAAGCAAGAAAATGAATTTGTGCGTTGGTTCATTTATTCCTCTGGTTTGTAAAAACTGCATCTCATTTCCATCAGTTCAGCCACATAAATAATCCGGTCACAACCACCTTCTAACCAAAATTCAACCACAAGATGAAAACATTTACATATCAAAGCAGAAGTGAAAGGATGTTTTCCATTGTAATAGTACAAAAAACAAGCTAAAAGTCTATTTTTTTCCTGCAACTTAAAAGGGAGTATCTTAACCTTGTTTCCTGTTATAGGCATATTCTTTGGTCTAATTATGTCAAAGCAAGTTTGTTCACCTCAACTATGGCCCAGCATGTTTTGCATGAACCTGCTCAGGACAGCCAGAAATAAATGATATGCTGCCATCCGGCCACTGACAGTCTCAAAAACCCAGACAAATATTCCAGAATTATAGCAATCTAAATGTATGGGGTTGTATGACTTTTTTTGTATGGGAAAAAAGTGAGTTTCTAAAGAAGACAGAAGTAAAACTAAACCTAAATGAAAGCTTTGCCTGACTTGAAGTAACAGAACTGTTATTTTATAACGCAGAGAAAGAGAACAACACTGAGAACAAGCTTGAATGTTCTGAATGGACAGGAAACGTAAACACTGATGCGGCTGAAGTTATAGCAGATGGTTGAGCTCAGAGTAAAAGGGAAGGAAGCATGGAAGCCACTGAGAAGAAGAAGTTACGGTCTCATCTATATTAAGCACAGCATCTCTTTCTTCTGCTTATTTGTGAAAGTAAAACACTGAAAGCTTAGCTGTGCATCAGAGAGCTGCAGAGCTGGATGTGAGGATGAAGCGCTCTTTGCTCTGCATGCTGGAGTTATTCTGTAAGTACATCACTGACTTTCTCTTGTGACCAATTTAAGAAACTATATTGGTGTAAATTAAAGTGTATGAGGTGGTTAACAAGTCTCTGAGAATTCGAATGGTATTACCTTATGTCCATTTAAAGCAGGGTATTGCGTTGGAAACACTGCTGTTTTACATTACTAGTTTAGAGCATATAAGCAAAGAAATTTGAGGATGAGTCTCCGATCTGAAAATTTACTTTAACCTCCTAAGACCTGAACTCTTCCACAGCATGCATTTTAAAGTTCTCTTTGATATTTGGTCACATTGGGGCCCGATGAATGTAAAAACAAAGAATTAACAGATTTTTTTTTTTGCCTTATTTTTGTTTTTAATAAAAAATAAGAGCCACCTATGAGGATATTTGTTTATAATTTTGATAGAACAGTAGCAGTATAATGTCGTAAGTGAATATCAGGCCCTTGTAGAGCAAAATTGAGTATTTTGGTCTAAATAACCCAAAATGTCCTAGGAGGTTAAAAAATCTTTTACTTCATAGTGAGTTGATTTGCTGCTGTTTTGATGATGTTTCAATCTTGATTTCAGTGCTCAGTACACTCTTCGATGTAAATGCTGAAGGTACGACAGTTTTTTTTCTTCCTGTTTACAAAGTATGAACAGCATTGATGTATCTCCTGTATCTTTCTGTTTATGTGTTGTCACGGCTGAATCAAAATCCAGACACAGACAAGAACTGACAAACTTATCAGGAGTTTACTTTCACAGACACCAGTAGCTGAGAGAAACAGGTGTCTATGGTAAACGTAGGGGGCTGATTATCCATCAGGAGAGAACCAGCTTTTTGATTTGGTGAACAAAGCCAGGAACAGGGTGAGTTAGAATTGATTTGAGTTGACTGACAGGAAGCAGGAGCGAGCGCTGCCCACACATGGGCCAGCACAAGGCTAGTTGTAGACACACTGGTGGCCCTGTGCTGGCCCATATGTGGATCATCTCTGGCAAACCTGAACCGGGCCACCAAATGGCCGTCATTCTTTGCGGTATGTGGGCCATGTGTAAGTTGTGTGCAGCCACGGGCCAGTTGCAGACACACTGCTGGCCCTGTGCTGGCCCTGATGTCAGCCTAATGTGTACCTTAATCAAGCCATGTAATAATAACATGTGCCGGAACATAATAGTGCAAAAGTAACATGACAAAACTCTGGTCAGATAGTGAATGGACTGATTCTTTAATAGAATCTCATCTAACAGATTACTCAAAGTGCTCTATACAACATGCCATATTCACCCAATCACACACTTTCTCTAAACTGAGTGCTTGACATGGAGACTGGAGGAGCTAGGGATTGAACCACTAACCTTCCGATCAGAAAATAGGAACATAAATAGTTCATAAATAGTTCATTGCCAGACCTGGCCCACATCTGGTTGACATACACTCTGCCATGACACCACCCAGCAAAATCTCCAGTGTTAAATTAACACTAGAGAGTGTCTATATGGGTCCACACCTCTGAGTGTTAAATTAACACTTTTGACAGTGTTATATGTTTAAAAGTAACCTAGTCAGTTTTGAAGATTAACAATGGCTAACACTGAGCAGTGCTGATTTTCTAACACTGGAAAATAACTCAAAATGTTAGAAGTATTCCAGTGTTAGAAAATCAGCACTGCTCAGTGTTAGCCATTGTTAATCTTCAAAACTGACTAGGTTACTTTTAAACATATGACACTGTCAAAAGTGTTAATTTAACACTCAGAGGTGTGGACCCATATAGACAGTCTCTAGTGTTAATTTAACACTGGAGATTTTGCTGTGCAGTCAGTCAGAAGTGCCAGCTTGATGTCGGATCCGGGCCAGACCTGTTTTCTATGAACCTGGGCCACATAAACCAAACCACAATCAAGCCAGATGTGGCATGCCATCACATAGACAGTGCCATCTTTGCCAGGTCTGGCCCATATCTGGATGACATACCACTTACCATGCCAGAAGTCAGCCAGCAGTGCCGGCTTGACACCAGCTCTGGGCCAGACCTGTTTGCTATGTAGGGCCAAGCAGGACAGATAAGGGAAAGTGAGAGGAAGAAGGAGAAAGTGCGACCACCTCCGTCAAGAGCCAAGAAAGAAGTGATCATATTATTTGATTATTATTATTATTATTATTACTTTATTTGAATCTGTGAAAATCAGAAAATCATATTTCAATAGTTACAGTGCACTGACTGCCATCTTTCATTTCTTCTGGAGTGTGGGAGAGGTTTATTATTCTTATACCCAGACTATTTGTTCTTATCAGAGTTTATAAAGTAATTTTACTACTATTAAATTTTAATTAATTTTAACAGTACTATATTAAAATAGAACTATTAATAGTAGTGTTTTAGTATTTTTAACTACTATCAAAAACATATTCAAAATGATTGTTTGGGAAAAGGAAGATAGCACGCGTTGCACTGAACACTTATGATCGGCCATCCATGACAATATTCAAACATTTAAAATGACTGAAAGTTATTTTCATTGATTTAATGTTTCAATTTTAAATAATTCAATGACAACTGCTAAATAACATTTTACATTGAAAATTCATGATAACACTCAACAGACTCCAACAGAAATAAAGGTTGTTGTTCAGTGCACTGAAACTATTAAAATATTAATGAAAAGGGAAACAGATATGATGAGAAATTTAAAAATGTTTTATCTGACATTTCTCTTTTTATAAATAATAAATCAGAGCGAGTTTGATTGTGTAACACAGTCCAATATGTCACGTGCAGAGTAATTAGTCATTTCTACTAAGAGTAAATATTTAAAGTGTGATCAGTGCTGTAAGAAATTTCTTCCTGAGACAAGTGACAATCTGTTTTACATTTTCCTGTAAATTAATTGCAGATAAACCCAGGGCCACACTGACAGCAGGAACAACAATCATACCAGTAGGGGGCAGTGTGACACTGACCTGCTCTGTGCAGAGCTCTGATGGATGGAAATATGAGTGGTTCAGACGAACCCAAAGAACCTCTGAAGGTCAAATCAGAGATCAACAAAACAGAGATATCAGAGTATCTCAAGGAGGAATCTACCGCTGCAGAGGAACAAGAGGAAACCCAGTTTACTACACTGATAGAAGTGATGATGTCACCATTGAGATAACCTGTGAGTTCAGTCATTTAGTTTGAAATATACATTCACTCATGATTATCAAACATACAATGTTAAGTTTTCTGTGTTGATTTCATGTTTCTGTTTTTATCTCAACTGTTAATATGTGTAAACAGTTTCCAATAAAGTTGTTGTAAAACAACGACCCAACTGGCCTCAGATATTCAGAGGTGAGACGATAACTCTGACATGTGAGGTGCAGGAAGGAGGTGAAACCACTGAGTGGGAGTATAAATGGAGAGGACCCAGGACACCCACACAGTGGACACACAATAATGATGTGACATTCAGTGTTTCTGAGTCCAGCAGTGAAGACTACATGTGTAAGAGTCGACGCAGAGATGACTCATATTCTTCAACAGAGTGGAGTGAATCCATCACATTGTCAGCATCAAGTAAGTCATGTTTGTTGTGTGATCTCCATTTGACAAATGTCATAATGGTCAGAACAGGATGGATTCAATGGTCTACAAAGCATGTTACATTGTTAGTCAGACAAAGAGCTGCAGCTGATAGTAGCCTCATTGTAGACAGTTTGTCACCACTTTGTGTCATGAACCTTCAGCTGGTATAGAGACGCCAATGCTGACCTGCTGCTCCATCACCTGAGGACAATAATGACATAAATAAACAGGATGAAAATATAGTATAGTATCTGCAGGTTATGTACAACCGGCAGAAAGAGGAAGTGGATGACATCCAGAAGTCCTGCCAGTGGCTGGACAAAGCTGGACTGAAAGACAACACAGAGGCACTAATCAGGGCAGCACAGGCACAAACTCTGAACACAAGATCCATAGAGGCTGGGGTCTGCCACATCAGGCAAGACCCCAGGGGCAGGCTTTGTAAAGATGCCCCTGAGAGAATCCAGCACATAACAGTGGGGTGCAAGATGCTAGCAGGCAGGGCACACATGGAACGCCATAACCAAGTGGCCAGCATAGTATACAAAAACATCTGTGCCGAGTATGGCCTGGAAGCCCTGAGGCCAAAATGGGAGACCTCCTGTAGGGTGGTCAAGAATGACGAAGCTAAGATCCTGTGGGACTTCCAGTTAGAGCTGCACAAAATGGTGATGCCTAACCAACCGGTCATAGGGGTGGTAGATAAGTGGAAGAAGACGGCTTTAGTAATAGACATAGTGATACCGAATGACAGCAACATCAGGAAAAAGGAACACAAGAAGATGGAGAAGTAACAAGGGCTCAGAGAAGACCTTGAGAATATGTGGAGGGTGAAAGTAACAGGGGTCCCAGAGGTAATCGGAGCGCTAGGTGCAGTGATCCCAAGCTAGTCAAGTGGCTCCAGCAGATCCCAGGAACCAACATCCAAGATCTCTGTCCAGACGAGTGCAGTCCTACGAACAGGAAAGATACTGTGCAAGACCCTCAAGCTCCCAGGCCTCTGGTAGAGGACCTGACCTTGAAAGAAGACCGCCCGCAGAGGGCGAGGAGGAAATTATATAATATAGGCAGGTAATAAATCAGAGGGAATTTGATTTTGTAACACAGTCTAATATGTCTGATTTGCTGATTACTCATTTATACAAAACTACTCAGTGAATATTTAAAGTGTGATCAGTGCTGTAAGAAATTTCTTCCTGAGACAAGTGACAATCTATTCTACTTTTTCCTGTAAATTAATTGCAGATAAACCCAGGGCCACGCTGACAGCAGGAACAACAATCATACCAGTAGGGGGCAGTGTGACACTGACCTGCTCTGTGCAGAGCTCTGATGGATGGAAATATGAGTGGTTCAGACGAATCCAAAGAACCTCTGAAGGTCAAATCAGAGGTCAACAAAACAGAGATATCAGAGTATCTGAAGGAGGAATCTACAGCTGCAGAGGAACAAGAGGAAACCCAGATTACTACACTGATAAAAGTGATGATGCCACCATTGAGAAAACCAGTGAGTTCAGTAATTTAGTTTGAAATATACATTCACTCATGATTATCAAACATACAATGTGAAGTTTTCTGTGTTGATTTCATGTTTATATTTGTATCTCAACTGTTAATATGTGTAAACAGTTTCCAGTAAAGTTGTTGTAAAACAACAACCCAACTGGCCTCAGATATTCAGTGGTGAGACGATCACTCTGACATGTGAGGTGCAGGAAGGAGGTGAAACCACTGAGTGGGAGTATAAATGGAGAGGACCCAGGACACCCACACAGTGGACACACAATAATGATGTGACATTCAGTGTTTCTGAGTCCAGCAGTGAAGACTACATGTGTAAGAGTCGACGCAGAGATGACTCATATTCTTCAACAGAGTGGAGTGAAGCCTTCACATTGTCAGTATCAAGTAAGTCATGTTTGTTGTGTGATCTCCATTTGACAAATGTCATAATGGTCAGAACAGGATGAATTCAATGGTCTGCAAAGCATGTTACATTGTTAGTCAGACAAAGAGCTGCAGCTGATTGTAGGAGCCATAATTGAATGTATTGAATTTTGATGATCACTGGGTTTTTATTTGTTTGGTTGTTATGGGAGTCACGTGGGTGCTAGCGGTGACATTAAGAGGGCGTCGTCAGTCTGTAATTCACTGGTTTTGATTTTGAAAGAGAGGAGGGCTGGGTAGCCATAGTTTTTGTTGACCGCTGCACAACATGTTTCGCCTTGTTACATTAGAGCCTGTGACGTTGTAAGAGTCTGAATCAGGAGCCAATGACATTACTGTAAACTCTCAAAGCACTTTAATAAACAAGCAAACAATTCCACCTCTCGCACTATTAAGTAAAGTTGACAGCGCGTCAGGCAAATAGGCAGGCTTCATCCCCGGGCTCTAGCGACTGTGGAAGTCGCTACACTGATAGTAGCCTCATTGTAGACAGTTTGTCACCACTTTGTGTCATGAAGTTTCAGCTGGTCTAGAGACACCAATGCTGACCTGCTGCTCCATCATCTGAGGACAATAATGACATGAATAAACAGGATGAAAATATAGTATAGTATCTGCACGTTATGTACAACCGGCAGATAGAGGAAGTGGATGACATCCAGAAGTCCTGCCAGTGGCTGGACAAAGCTGGACTGAAAGACAACACAGAGGCACTAATCAGGGCAGCACAGGCACAAACTCTGAACACAAGATCCATAGAGGCTGGGGTCTGCCACATCAGGCAAGACCCCAGGGGCAGGCTGTGTAAAGATGCCCCTGAGAGAATCCAGCACATAACAGTGGGGTGCAAGATGTTAGCAGGCAGGGCACACATGGAACGCCATAACCAAGTGGCCAGCATAGTGTACAGAAACATCTGTGCCGAGTATGGCCTGGAAGCCCTGAGGCCAAAATGGGAGACCTCCTGTAGGGTGGTCAAGAATGACTAAGCTAAGATCCTGTGGGACTTCCAGTTACAGGTGCACAAAATGGTGATGCCTAACCAACCGGACATAGGGGTGGTAGATTAACGGAAGAAGACGGCCTTAGTAATAGACGTAGTGTAATCGGAGCGCTAGGTGCAGTGATCCCAAGCTAGGCAAGTGGCTCCAGCAGATCCCAGGAACCAAAATTCCAAGATCTCTGTCCAGACGAGTGCAGTCCTACGAACAGGAAAGATACTGTACAAGACCCTCAAGCTCCCAGGCCTCTGGTAGAGGACCCGACCTTGAAAGAAGACCGCCCGCAGAGGGCGAGGAGGAAATTATATAATATAGGCAGGTAATAAATCAGAGGGAATTTGATTTTGTAACACAGTCTAATATGTCTGATTTGCTGATTACTCATTTATACAAAACTACTCAGTGAATATTTAAAGTGTGATCAGTGCTGTAAGAAATTTCTTCCTGAGACAAGTGACAATCTATTCTACTTTTTCCTGTAAATTAATTGTAGATAAACCCAGGGCCACAGTGACAGCAGGAACAACAATCATACCAGTAGGGGGCAGTGTGACACTGACCTGCTCTGTGCAGAGCTCTGATGGATGGAAATATGAGTGGTTCAGACGAACCCAAAGACCCTATGAAGTTCAAATCAGAGATCAACAAAACAGAGATATCAGAGTATCTGAAGGAGGAATCTACCGCTGCAGAGGAACAAGAGGAAACCCAGATTACTACACTGATAAAAGTGATGATGCCACCATTGAGAAAACCAGTGAGTTCAGTAATTTAGTTTGAAATATACATTCACTCATGATTATCAAACATACAATGTGAAGTTTTCTGTGTTGATTTCATGTTTATATTTGTATCTCAACTGTTAATATGTGTAAACAGTTTCCAGTAAAGTTGTTGTAAAACAACAACCCAACTGGCCTCAGATATTCAGTGGTGAGACGATCACTCTGACATGTGAGGTGCAGGAAGGAGGTGAAACCACTGAGTGGGAGTATAAATGGAGAGGACCCAGGACACCCACACAGTGGACACACAATAATGATGTGACATTCAGTGTTTCTGAGTCCAGCAGTGAAGACTACATGTGTAAGAGTCGACGCAGAGATGACTCATATTCTTCAACAGAGTGGAGTGAAGCCTTCACATTGTCAGTATCAAGTAAGTCATGTTTGTTGTGTGATCTCCATTTGACAAATGTCATCATGGTCAGCACAGGATGAATTCAATGGTCTGCAAAGCATGTTACATTGTTAGTTAGACAAAGAGCTGCAGCTGATTGTAGGAGCCATAATTGAATGTATTGAATTTTGATGATCACTGGGTTTTTATTTGTTTGGTTGTTATGGGAGTCACGTGGGTGCTAGCGGTGACATTAAGAGGGCGTCGTCAGTCTGTAATTCACTGGTTTTGATTTTGAAAGAGAGGAGGGCTGGGTAGCCATAGTTTTTGTTGACCGCTGCACAACATGTTTCGCCTTGTTACATTAGAGCCTGTGACGTTGTAAGAGTCTGAATCAGGAGCCAATGACATTACTGTAAACTCTCAAAGCACTTTAATAAACAAGCAAACAATTCCACCTCTCGCACTATTAAGTAAAGTTGACAGCGCGTCAGGCAAATAGGCAGGCTTCATCCCCGGGCTCTAGCGACTGTGGAAGTCGCTACACTGATAGTAGCCTCATTGTAGACAGTTTGTCACCACTTTGTGTCATGAAGTTTCAGCTGGTCTAGAGACACCAATGCTGACCTGCTGCTCCATCATCTGAGGACAATAATGACATGAATAAACAGGATGAAAATATAGTATAGTATCTGCACGTTATGTACAACCGGCAGATAGAGGAAGTGGATGACATCCAGAAGTCCTGCCAGTGGCTGGACAAAGCTGGACTGAAAGACAACACAGAGGCACTAATCAGGGCAGCACAGGCACAAACTCTGAACACAAGATCCATAGAGGCTGGGGTCTGCCACATCAGGCAAGACCCCAGGGGCAGGCTGTGTAAAGATGCCCCTGAGAGAATCCAGCACATAACAGTGGGGTGCAAGATGTTAGCAGGCAGGGCACACATGGAACGCCATAACCAAGTGGCCAGCATAGTGTACAGAAACATCTGTGCCGAGTATGGCCTGGAAGCCCTGAGGCCAAAATGGGAGACCTCCTGTAGGGTGGTCAAGAATGACCAAGCTAAGATCCTGTGGGACTTCCAGTTACAGGTGCACAAAATGGTGATGCCTAACCAACCGGACATAGGGGTGGTAGATTAACGGAAGAAGACGGCCTTAGTAATAGACGTAGTGTAATCGGAGCGCTAGGTGCAGTGATCCCAAGCTAGGCAAGTGGCTCCAGCAGATCCCAGGAACCAAAATTCCAAGATCTCTGTCCAGACGAGTGCAGTCCTACGAACAGGAAAGATACTGTACAAGACCCTCAAGCTCCCAGGCCTCTGGTAGAGGACCCGACCTTGAAAGAAGACCGCCCGCAGAGGGCGAGGAGGAAATTATATAATATAGGCAGGTAATAAATCAGAGGGAATTTGATTTTGTAACACAGTCTAATATGTCTGATTTGCTGATTACTCATTTATACAAAACTACTCAGTGAATATTTAAAGTGTGATCAGTGCTGTAAGAAATTTCTTCCTGAGACAAGTGACAATCTATTCTACTTTTTCCTGTAAATTAATTGTAGATAAACCCAGGGCCACAGTGACAGCAGGAACAACAATCATACCAGTAGGGGGCAGTGTGACACTGACCTGCTCTGTGCAGAGCTCTGATGGATGGAAATATGAGTGGTTCAGACGAACCCAAAGACCCTATGAAGTTCAAATCAGAGATCAACAAAACAGAGATATCAGAGTATCTGAAGGAGGAATCTACCGCTGCAGAGGAACAAGAGGAAACCCAGATTACTACACTGATATAAGTGATGATGTCACCATTGAGAAAACCAGTGAGTTCAGTCATTTAGTTTGAAATATACATTCACTCATGATTATCAAACATACAATGTGAAGTTTTCTGTGTTGATTTCTGTTTCTGTTTTTATCTCAACTGTTAATATGTGTAAACAGTTTCCAATAAAGTTGTTGTAAAACAACGACCCAACTGGCCTCAGATATTCAGAGGTGAGACGATCACTCTGACATGTGAGGTGCAGGAAGGAGGTGAAACCACTGAATGGGAGTATAAATGGAGAGGACCCAGGACACCCACACAGTGGACACACTATAATGGTTGGATATTCAGTGTTTCTGAGTCCAGCAGTGAAGACTACATGTGTAAGAGTCGACGCAGAGATGACTCATATTCTTCAACAGAGTGGAGTGAATCCATCACATTGTCAGTATCAAGTAAGTCATGTTTGTTGTGTGATCTCCATTTGACAAATGTCATAATGGTCAGAACAGGATGGATTCTATGGTCTACAAAGCATGTTACATTGTTAGTCAGACAAAGAGCTGCAGCTGATAGTAGCCTCATTGTAGACAGTTTGTCACCACTTTGTGTCATGAACTTTCAGCTGGTATAGAGACGCCAATGCTGACCTGCTGCTCCATCACCTGAGAACAATAATGACATAAATAAACAGGATGAAAATATAGTATAGTATCTGCAGGTTATGTACAACCGGCAGATAGAGGAAGTGGATGACATCCAGAAGTCCTGCCAGTGGCTGGACAAAGCTGGACTGAAAGACAACACAGAGGCACTAATAAGGGGAGCACAGGCACAAACTCTGAACACAAGATCCATAGAGGCTGGGGTCTGCCACATCAGGCAAGACCCCAGGGGCAGGCTTTGTAAAGATGCCCCTGAGAGAATCCAGCACATAACAGTGGGGTGCAAGATGCTAGCAGGCAGGGCACACATGGAACGCCATAACCAAGTGGCCAGCATAGTATACAGAAACATCTGTGCCGAGTATGGCCTGGAAGCCCTGAGGCCAAAATGGGAGACCTCCTGTAGGGTGGTCAAGAATGACCAAGCTAAGATCCTGTGGGACTTCCAGTTACAGGTGCACAAAGTGGTGATGCCTAACCAACCGGACATAGGGGTGGTAGATAAGGGGAAGAAGACGGCTTTAGTAATAGATATAGTGATACCGAATGACAGCAACATCAGGAAAAAGGAACACAAGAAGATGGAGAAGTAACAAGGGCTCAGAGAAGACCTTGAGAATATGTGGAGGGTGAAAGTAACAGGGGTCCCAGAGGTAATCGGAGTGCTAGGTGCAGTGATCCCAAGCTAGTCAAGTGGCTCCAGCAGATCCCAGGAACCAACATCCAAGATCTCTGTCCAGACGAGTGCAGTCCTACGAACAGGAAAGATACTGTGCAAGACCCTCAAGCTCCCAGGCCTCTGGTAGAGGACCTGACCTTGAAAGAAGACCGCCCGCAGAGGGCGAGGAGGAAATTATATAATATAGGCAGGTAATAAATCAGAGGGAATTTGATTTTGTAACACAGTCTAATATGTCTGATTTGCTGATTACTCATTTATACAAAACTACTCAGTGAATATTTAAAGTGTGATCAGTGCTGTAAGAAATTTCTTCCTGAGACAAGTGACAATCTATTCTACTTTTTCCTGTAAATTAATTGCAGATAAACCCAGGGCCACACTGACAGCAGGAACAACAATCATACCAGTAGGGGGCAGTGTGACACTGACCTGCTCTGTGCAGAGCTCTGATGGATGGAAATATGAGTGGTTCAGACGAACCCAAAGAACCTCTGAAGGTCAAATCAGAGATCAACAAAACAGAGATATCAGAGTATCTGAAGGAGGAATCTACAGCTGCAGAGGAACAAGAGGAAACCCAGTTTACTACACTGATAGAAGTGATGATGTCACCATTGAGATAACCTGTGAGTTCAGTCATTTAGTTTGAAATATACATTCACTCATGATTATCAAACATACAATGTGAAGTTTTCTGTGTTGATTTCATGTTTCTATTTGTATCTCAACTGTTAATATGTGTAAACAGTTTCCAGTAAAGTTGTTGTAAAACAACGACCCAACTGGCCTCAGATATTCAGTGGTGAGACGATCACTCTGACATGTGAGGTGCAGGAAGGAGGTGAAACCACTGAGTGGGAGTATAAATGGAGAGGACCCAGGACACCCACACAGTGGACACACTATAGTGGTTGGATATTCAGTGTTTCTGAGTCCAGCAGTGAAGACTACATGTGTAAGAGTCGACGCAGAGATGACTCATATTCTTCAACAGAGTGGAGTGAATCCTTCACATTGTCAGTATCAAGTAAGTCATGTTTGTTGTGTGATCTCCATTTGACAAATGTCATAATGGTCAGAACAGGATGAATTCAATGGTCTACAAAGCATGTTACATTGTTAGTCAGACAAAGAGCTGCAGCTGATAGTAGCCTCATTGTAGACAGTTTGTCACCACTTTGTGTCATGAACTTTCAGCTGGTCTAGAGACACCAATGCTGACCTGCTGCTCCATTCAATTCAATTCAATTCAATTTTATTTATATAGTGCCAAATCACAACAAAATTTGCCTCAAGGCGCTTCATAGATACAGAGAAAAACCCAACAATCATATGACCCCCTATGAGCAAGCACTTTGGCAACAGTGGGAAGGTAAAACTCCCTTTTAACAGGAAGAAACCTCCGGCAGAACCAGGCTCAGGGAGGGGCGGCCATCTGCTGCGACTGGTTGGGGTGAGAGAAGGAAGACAGGATAAAAGACATGCTGTGGAAGAGAGACAGAGGTTAATAACAGATTTGATTCAATGCAGAGAGGTCTATTAATACATAGTGAGTGAGAAAGGTGACTGGAAAGGAAAAACTCAATGCATCATGGGAATCCCCCGGCAGCCTATGTCTATTGCAGCATAACTAAGGGAGGATTCAGGGTCACCTGGTCCAGCTCTAACTATATGCTTTAGCAAAAAGGAAAGTTTTAAGCCTAATCTTAAAAGTAGAGATAGTGTCTGTCTCCCGAATCCAAACTGGAAGCTGGTTCCACAGAAGAGGGGCCTGAAAACTGAAGCCTCTCCCTCCCATTCTACTTTTAAATACTCAGAATCAGAATCAGAATCAGAAAGGGGTTTATTGCCAAATGTTGAGCAGGTTTACAACATTAGGAAATTGCTGCGGTGCTTCAGTGCAAACATACTGTCATAAATTGCGATTATATAGACATGAAAAAATAAAAGTAGGAATAAGAATTAAAAGTGCTACGTAGAAAGATATGTGCATGAGATATACATGAGATATATACATGAGAATAAGAATTAAAGTGCTGCGTAGAAAGATATATACATGAGTGCAGGTGGTGATCAGTGCCAAACATGGAATGATGCAGTGACACAGCGTAGGGTCATGTGTTTGTGGCGGGGACAGTCATATGGTTATTGTTCATGTGTCCGACAGCAGAGGGGAAGAAACTGTTCTTATGGCGAGAGGTTCTGGTGCGAATGGACCGGAGCCTCCTGCCTGAGGGGAGCAGGTCAAACAGACTGTGTCCAGGGTGAGAAGGGTCAGCTGAGATCCGAGCTGCACGCCGCAATGTCCTGGAGGTGTACAGGTCCTGCAGAGATGGGAGTCTGCAGCCAATCACCTTCTCAGCAGAGCGCACAACACGCTGCAGTCTCTGTTTGTCCCTGATAGTGGCTCCAGCGTACCACACGGTGATGGAGGAGGTGAGGATGGACTCGATGATTGCAGTGTAGAACTGCATCATCGTCCGTGTTGGCAGGTTGAATTTCTTCAGCTGCCTCAGGAAGTACATCCTCTGCTGGGCTTTCTTGATGACGGAGGTGATGGTGGGCTCCCACTTCAGGTCCTGGGTGATGGTGGTACCCAGGAAGCGGAATGAGTCCACAGAGGTGATGGGGGTGTCAGTCAGGATGATGGGGGGGAGTGGGGCTGTGTGCTTCCTGAAGTCCACAATAATCTCCACTGTCTTCTGGGCATTCAGCACCAGGTTGTTGTGGCTGCACCAAGACACCAGACGTTCAACCTCCCTCCTGTAGGCAGACTCATCCCCGTCAGAGATGAGCCCAATGACGGTGGTGTCATCTGCAAACTTGATTAGCTTGACAGACTGGTGGGTGGAGGTGCAGCAGTTGGTGTACAGGGAGAAGAGCAGAGGAGAAAGAACACAGCCCTGAGGGGAGCCGGTGCTGATGGTCCGGGAGTCCGAGACATTCTTTCCCAGCCTCACATGCTGCTTCCTGTCCGTCAGGAAGTCAGTGATCCACCGGCAGATGGGATCAGGCACATTCATCTGGGAAAGCTTGCCTCGGAGATGGTCTGGAAGGATGGTGTTGAAGGCAGAGCTGAAGTCAACAAACAGGATCCTGGCGTAGGTTCCTGGGGAGTCTAGATGCTGCAGGATGAAGTGTAGGGCCATGTTGATGGCGTCGTCTACAGACCTGTTGGCTCTGTATGCAAACTGCAGGGGGTCCAGGAGGGGGGCCGTGAGGGTCTTGAGATGGGAGAGAACCAAGCGCTCAAATGACTTCATGACCACAGATGTCAGAGCCACGGGTCTGTAGTCATTTAGTCCAGTGATCCTAGGTTTCTTGGGGACAGGGATTATGGTAGAGGACTTGAAGCAGGCAGGCACATGACATGCCTGCAGTGAGGAGTTGAAAATGCCAGAAAACACTGGGGCCAGCTCGTTTGCACAGTGTCTGAGGGTGGCAGGAGACACACCGTCTGGGCCGGGAGCTTTTCGAGCATTCAGACTCTTAAACTGCTTCCTCACATCTGCTTCATGAATATGAAGAGTTGTGGTGGGAGGAGGTGGTGTGAAATCCTCTTTTGTGTGGGGTGAGGAGGGGGGTGTTGTAGGTGAAGTGTTTGAAGGTGGTGATGGCTCTATGGAGGGGGGAGAGGTGGGGGAATGAGTGTCCAAAGTGCCTCTATTGCTGGGGCCGTTGGAGGTGTGAAAGCTGCCTGATGGCTCGTCAAAACGGCAGTAAAAGTCGTTAAGGGTGTTGGCTAAGAGCAAGTCATCAGTGGAGTGGGGGGTTTTAGGCTTGTAGTTGGTAATATTCCTAAAACCTTTCCACACAGAGGCCGAGTCATTCTCTGAGATCTGCTGCTGCATCTTCTCAGAGTGCTGATGTTTAGCAATGTCCACTTCTTTAGTGAACCTGTACTTGGCCTCTCTGTAGCAGTCCCTGTCTCCGCTTCTGAACGCCTTTCTCTTTTCCAGCCACAGCTTTTTGAGTTTAGGGGTGAACCAGGGTTTGTCATTGTTATAACTCACCCTGGTGCGTGATGGCACAATGCTGTCCTCACAGAAGTGGATATAGGAGGTGACAGTGTCCGTAAACTCGTCCAAGCTGTTAGAAGCAGCCTTCATTGTGTCCCAGTCTGTGGTCTCCAAACACGTGCGAAGCTCCTCCACAGCCTCGTTGCTCCACAGTTTTTTGGTCCTCACGACAGGTTTGGAGAGCTTCAGCCTCTGTCTGCACGCGGGGATCAGGTGGATCATGACGTGGTCAGAAAGTCCGAGTGAAGCGCGGGGCACCGCGCGATAGGCCCCGCTGATTGTGCTGTAGCAGTGGTCTAATGTCCTCTCCTCTCTGGTCGGGCATTTAATATACTGCTTATATTTTGGAAGCTCATGGCTCAGATTGGCTTTGTTAAAGTCCCCAAGAGCAATGATGAGAGAGTCCGGGTATGTCCGCTCCATGTGGAGAATCTGCCCTGCGAGTGCGCACTGAGCTGCTTGCGCATCCGCGTCTGGCGGGATGTAAACAGCGGCCAGGATGAATGAAGCAAACTCCCGCGGAGAATAAAACGGTTTGCAGTGAATAAAAAGATATTCCAGAGAGGAAGAGCAGTGCTGAGCAATCACTGTCACATCTGTGCACCAGCCACTATTGATGTAGAAGCAGACCCCTCCACCTTTGGACTTACCGGAGAGAGCGGCCTGCCGGTCCGCGCGCAGCAGATGAAAGCCCTCCAGCTTGAGCGCGCTGTCCGGGATGTCCTCACAGAGCCACGACTCCGTAAAACATAAGACACAGGATGAGGCAAAGTCTCTGTTCATGCTTCTCATCAGGGCCAGTTCGTCGATCTTATTCCCAAGTGAGCGTACATTAGAAAGGAAGATCCCAGGAAGAGCCGTTCGCAGTCCGCGTCTCCTCAAACGCACGAGTGCGCCGGCTCGCTTTCCTCTCTTTCGGCGTCTCGCTCTCCTGGTCAGAGTCTGCAGTAAATCTGCCGCAGATGCGACAAATATTGGAAATAAATCCACAGGCGTTGTGGTCCTGTAGTTAAGGAGCTCTTCTCTGGTGTAAGAGTATCCAGAGGAGTGCCCAGACACAGAAGAAATGCACAAAAACAAAACAAAAGTAACGGACTGAAGCACCAGGGCATCCATACGCGGTGCCATCTTGGTTGGTTGGTTGGTTGGTTTAAATACTTGGTTGGTTTAAATACTCTAGGAACAACAAGTAGGCCTGCAGAGCGAGAGTGAAGTGCTCTAATAGGGTGATATGGTACTACAAGGTCATTAAGATAAGATGGGGCCTGATTATTTAAGACCTTGTATGTGAGGAGCAGGATTTTGAATTCAATTCTGGATTTAACAGGAAGCCAATGAAGGGAAGCCAAAACAGGAGAAATATGCTCTCTCTTTCTAGTCCCTGTCAGCACTCTTGCTGCAGCATTTTGGATTAGCTGAAGGCTTTTCAGTGAGTTTTTGGACATCCTGATAATAATGAATTACAGTAGTCCAGCCTGGAAGTAATAAATGCATGAACTAGTTTTTCAGCGTCACTCTGAGACAGGATATTTCTAATTTTAGAGATGTTGCGCAAATGGAAGAACGCAGTCTTACATATTTGTTTAATATGTGCGTTGAAGGACATATCTTGGTCAAAAATGACTCCAAGGTTCCTCACAGCGTTACTGGAGGCCAAGGTAATGCTATCCAGAGTAAGAATCTGGTTAGATACCATTTTTCTAAGCTTTTCAGGGCCGAGTACAATAACCTCAGTTTTATCTGAATTAAGAAGCAGAAAGTTAGCGGCCATCCAGGTCTTTATGTCTTTAAGACATTCCTGCAGTTTAACTAATTGGTGTGTGTTATCTGGCTTCATGGACAGATAGAGCTGGGTGTCATCTGCATAGCAGTGAAAATGTATGCTATGTCTTCTAATGATGCTGCCTAAGGGAAGCATGTATAATGTAAACAGAATTGGTCCTAGCACTGAACCCTGTGGAACTCCATAATTAACCTCAGTGTGTGAAGAGGACTCTCCATTTAGATGCACAAATTGGAGTCTATTAGATAGATATGATACAAACCACTGCAGTGCAGTACCTGTAATACCTACAGCATGTTCTAATCGCTCTAATAGGATATTATGGTCAACAGTATCGAATGCTGCACTAAGGTCTAGCAGGACAAGCACAGAGATGAGTCCACTGTCAGAGGCCATAAGAAGATCATTTGTAACCTTCACTAAAGCTGTTTCTGTGCTGTGCTGAGCTCTGAAACCTGACTGAAACTCTTCAAATAAACCATTCCTCTGCAGATGATCTGTTAGCTGTTTGACAACTACTCTTTCAAGGATTTTTGATATGAAAGGAAGGTTGGAGATTGGCCTATAATTAGCTAAGACTGCTGGGTCTAGAGATGGCTTTTTGAGTAAAGGTTTAACTACAGCCAGTTTGAAGGCCTGTGGTATATAGCCGATTATTAGAGATAGGTTGATCATATTTAAGATCGAAGAATTAATTAATGGCAGGACTTCTTTGAGCAGTTTTGTAGGAATGGGGTCTAAAAGACACGTTGATGGTTTGGAGGAAGTAATTATTGAAGTTAACTCAGAAAGATCAATTAGAGAAAAAGAGTCTAACTTAACATCAATGGTACTAAGAGTAGCTGTAGATAATATTACATCTGTGGGATGATTATTGGTAATTTTTTCTCTAATGATAAAAAAATTTTTTGTGAAGAAGTTCATGAAGTCATTACTAGTTAACGTTAAAGGGATGGTTGGCTCAAAAGAGCTCTGACTTTTTGTCAGCCTGGCTACAGTGCTGAAGAGAAACCTGGGGTTGTTCTTATTTTCTTCAATCAGTGATGAATAGTAAGATGTTCTGGCTTTGCGGAGGGCTTTCTTATAAAGCAGCAAACTATTTCTCCAGGCAAAATGATGATCCTCTAAATTTGTGACACGCCATTTCCTCTCCAGATTACGAGTCATCTGCTTTAGGGTACGTGTTTCAGAATTATACCACGGAGTCAGGTACTTCTGATTAGAGACCTTAGTTTTCACAGGAGCTACAGTATCCAGAGTCGTACGTAGTGAGGAGGTGAAATTATTAACAAGATAATCGACCTCTGTTGGGGTAGCGTTCAGATAGCTGCTCTGCTCTGTGTTGGTACAGGGCATTGAAGATGATAACAGTGGGTGGATTATATTCTTAAACTTAGTTACAGCGCTTTCAGAAAGACATCTACTTTGATAAAGTCTACTCTCCACCGCTGTGTAATCAATTATTGTAAATGTAAATGTTATCAGGAAATGATCAGACAGGAGAGGGTTTTCAGGAAACACTGTTAAATGTTCAGTTTCTATGCCATATGTTAAAACAAGATCTAGAGTGTGATTAAAGTGGTGGGTGGGTTCTTTTACATTTTGAGAAAAACCAATTGAGTCTAATAACAGATTAAATGCCATGTTGAGGCTGTCATTTTTAGCATCTACATGGATGTTAAAATCACCCACAATAATTATTTTATCTGAGCTCAGAACTAAATCAGATAAAAAGTCTGAGAAATCAGAAAGAATCTCTGTGTAAGGCCCAGGTGGACGATAGATGATAACAAGTAAGACTGGTTTCTGAGTTTCACAGCTGGGGTGGACAATGTTAAGCATCAGGCTTTCAAATGAATTAAAAGTCTGTCTTGGTCTTTCATTAATTAATAGGCTGGTGTGAAAAATTGCTGCCACACCGCCCCCTCGGCCTGTGCTTCGAGATTTCTGGTAGTTAGAATGACTCGGGGGTGTTGATTCATTTAAACTAACATAATCATCCTGCTGCAACCAGGTTTCTGTAAGGCAGAGTAAATCAATTTGTTGATCAATTATTAAGTCATGTACTAATAGAGACTTGGAGGAGAGAGACCTAATATTTAATAATCCACATTTCACTGTTTTACTCTTTGGTTCAGATGTGGATACTGTATTGTTCTTTCTTTGTAATTGTTTATGTTTAAGTTGTTTGTTGCTGGTTTTTAGTTTGTTTTTTGTCTTTTTGGAAGCTGACACAGTCTCTATGGAGATGGGGTTTTTTTTGGGGGGGGCGGGGTAGCAGGAGGAGAGAAGCTGCAGAGAGGCGTGTAAGACTATAACTCTGCTTCCTGGTCCCAACTCTGGATAGTCATATTTTGGGGGGTTTAATAAATTTGTCCATATTTCTAGAAATGAGAGCTGCTCCATCCAAAGTGGGATGGATGCCGTCTCTCCTAACAAGACCAGGTTTCCTCCAGAAGGTTTGCCAATTATCTATGAAGCCCACATCGTTTCTGGGACACCACTCAGACAGCCAGCAATTTAAGGAGAACATGCGGCTAAACATGTCACTCCTGGTCTGATTGGGGAGGGGACCAGAGAAAACTACAGAGTCCGACATTGTTTTGGCAAAGTTGCACATCGATTCAATATTGATTTTAGTGACCTCCGATTGGCGTAACCGGGTGTCATTACTGCCGACGTGAATTATGATTTTACTGAATTTACGTTTACTCTTAGCCAGCAGTTTTAAATTTCCTTCAATGTCGCCTGCTCTGGCCCCTGGAAGACAATTGACTATGGTTGCCGTCATCCATCATCTGAGGACAATAATGACATGAATAAACAGGATGAAAATATAATATAGTATCTGCACGTTATGTACAACCGGCAGATAGAGGAAGTGGATGACATCCAGAAGTCCTGCCAGTGGCTGGACAAAGCTGGACTGAAAGACAACACAGAGGCACTAATAAGGGCAGCACAGGCACAAACTCTGAACACAAGATCCATAGAGGCTGGGGTCTGCCACATCAGGCAAGACCCCAGGGGCAGGCTGTGTAAAGATGCCCCTGAGAGAATCCAGCACATAACAGTGGGGTGCAAGATGCTAGCAGGCAGGGCACACATGGAACGCCATAACCAAGTGGCCAGCATAGTGTACAGAAACATCTGTGCCGAGTATGGCCTGGAAGCCCTGAGGCCAAAATGGGAGACCTGTAGGGTGGTCAAGAATGACCAAGCTAAGATCCTGTGGGACTTCCAGTTACAGGTGCACAAAATGGTGATGCCTAACCAACCAGACATAGTGGTGGTAGATTAACGGAAGAAGACGGCCTTAGTAATAGACGTAGTGATACCGAATGACAGCAACATCAGGAAAAAGGAATACAAGAAGATGGAGAAGTAACAAGGGCTCAGAGAAGACCTTGAGAATATGTGGAGGGTGAAAGTAACAGGGGTCCCAGAGGTAATCGGAGCGCTAGGTGCAGTGATCCCAAGCTAGGCAAGTGGCTCCAGCAGATCCCAGGAACCAACATCCAAGATCTCTGTCCAGACAAGTGCAGTCCTAAGAACAGGAAAGATACTGTGCAAGACCCTCAAGCTCCCAGGCCTCTGGTAGAGGACCTGACCTTGAAAGAAGACCGCCCGCAGAGGGCGAGGAGGAAATTATATAATATAGGCAGGTAATAAATCAGAGGGAATTTGATTTTGTAACACAGTCTAATATGTCTGATTTGCTGATTACTCATTTATACAAAACTACTCAGTGAATATTTAAAGTGTGATCAGTGCTGTAAGAAATTTCTTCCTGAGACAAATGACAATCTATTCTACTTTTTCCTGTAAATTAATTGCAGATAAACCCAGGGCCACACTGACAGCAGGAACAACAATCATACCAGTAGGGGGCAGTGTGACACTGACCTGCACTGTGCAGAGCTCTGATGGATGGAAATATGAGTGGTTCAGACGAACCCAAAGAACCTATGAAGGTCAAATCAGAGGTCAACAAAACAGAGATATCAGAGTATCTCAAGGAGGAATCTACCGCTGCAGAGGAACAAGAGGAAACCCAGTTTACTACACTGATATAAGTTATGATGTCACCATTGAGATAACCTGTGAGTTCAGTCATTTAGTTTGAAATATACATTCACTCATGATTATCAAACATACAATGTGAAGTTTTCTGTGTTGATTTCATGTTTATATTTGTATCTCAACTGTTAATATGTGTAAACAGTTTCCAATAAAGTTGTTGTAAAACAACAACCCAACTGGCCTCAGATATTCAGAGGTGAGACGATCACTCTGACATGTGAGGTGCAGGAAGGAGGTAAAACCACTGAGTGGGAGTATGAATGGAGAGGACCCAGGACACTCACACAGTGGACACACAATAATGATGTGACATTCAGTGTTTCTGAGTCCAGCAGTGGAGACTACATGTGTAAGAGTCGACGCAGAGATGACTCATATTCTTCAACAGAGTGGAGTGAATCCTTCACATTGTCAGTATCAAGTAAGTCATGTTTGTTGTGTGATCTCCATTTGACAAATGTCATAATGGTCAGAACAGGATGGATTCAATGGTCTACAAAGCATGTTACATTGTTAGTCAGACAAAGAGCTGCAGCTGATAGTAGCCTCACTGTAGACAGTTTGTCACCACTTTGTGTCATGAACTTTCAGCTGGTCTAGAGATGCCAATGCTGACCTGCTGCTGCATCACCTGAGGACAATAATAATATAAATAAACAGGATGAAAACAAACCCCATCAGTTGTGTTGTGCAGAAGTCAGGTTGGTACACAGCTGACAGCCCTATTTGACAACTGCTGGAATTTATACTATAGCAAGAACCAATCAGTTAAGTAAAGAGAAACAACAGTCCATCATTACTTTAAGAGCTTCAGTCAGTCAGTCTGGAAACTGCTAAAACTTTGAATTAGAGATTGACCGATCTGATATTACGTATCGGTATCGGTCCAATACTGACGTAAATTACTGGATCGGATGTCTACGGTGGCCCCTAGAGACAAAACACTTGCAAACTCCAAAACACTTGCAAACTCCAAAACACTTGCAAGCTCCAAAACACTTGCAAGCTCCAAAACACTTGCAAAATCCAAAACACATGCAAACTCCAAAACACATGCAAACCCCAAAACACATGCAAATTCCAAAACACAACGGAAGTGCTCCAGGACGCTAGGGGTAGTGTTGAGCTCGATTTACAAAATAAATGACAAGTTTGTCTGTATGGGACGGTCTAGTCTCCGTCGCGCTTCCCAGGTTGCCTAGCAACCATCATACTAACCGCTGGAAACGTGTCATACAACTTTGTTTGACAGAAATGAAGAAGAACATATTTTGTTCATTTGTTTGTTTGTTTCTACAAGAGCTTTGTGTGATTTGATAAGTATCTGAGGCTGAGACCACAGGACAGTAAAACATGATTTTTGGGCTTCTGTACTAAACAGTCATTTAAGATTAGTTAGTAAATAACAATTAGCTAATGTTGTTCATGAGACTAAAGTCATATCACTTTGGTAATGTAAATATAATATGGCCAATATTATAGTTATTATATTAATCATTATTAGCTATTACAGCAGTGAACATGAACTGTGTCAAATACTGAGCCTCAGTACAGATTCAAGTTGCAGTTATTTATATGTCTTATCACCTTAAATCTTCACTCAAAGACAAGTATCTTTGACAGTGCATATATAGGTGTATCATATATAAGGGACAAATGTTGTTCCTTCAGTATGTTGGCATTACTAAATTTGGCTCATTGCTTACATATATTTATAAAAAGAAAACTGTTTCTGATAAAATGAAGAGTAGACTGATATATTGAATATTCCTTTATTGGGTGAGAAAATCAGACCATGTCATAACTGCTTTAAGTCATACAGAATAGATATCAGAGCCTTAAACAGGCTAACTTCTGCTAAATGGGTCAAACTGGGCAGAAAGTATACAAACACATAACATCCTTATAGAATATATGATATAACACTATAGATCAACTTACCTTAGAATATATAAAGCATATAAACAATTACAGCAATATGATGCAACAAACACAGCAGTGCTACTAATCCAAAATACTCAAAGCTTCATAGAACTGAAACAAACATTTATTTTTAGCTCCATTCTGCTGCTGATACATACTTAAGGTTTCTGAATATTAAACTTGTTACTGCCTTTCATAGTGTGTAACTTGAAGGCCCTGAGTACTTTCTCCCATACTGAAAACACTGAAATGATCAAATTATTTGAACATTACCTAATAAGACTGATTCAGGACAGACAATTAGTTATGTTAAACTTTTCTAGCAGTCCTTCACAAACAGGGAACAGTCTGTCTATTCTCTCCATCTGTCAGCTGCTGCTGGCTCTTCCTCCTCCTCTTCCTCACACACTGCTGAGTTTGTCCTGGTGGATCATCAGGGGTGCAAAGCCTCACAGATGATGTGCAGCAGTGGGTCCCTCAGTCTGTCCTCACTCTGGACACTTGCAGTTGTCACACATGGAAATCAAATGTGTGATAAGCTGCAGGATTCAAACACAAGTGTAACTTATAAATACATGTTCATACTTTTATTACACAATCAGAGAGAAAGAAACAGAGAGAGAGTGCAGGACAGACAGACAGGTGACAGTCTCAGGTGTATACACTGCTACAAAACAGCACAAAAGAAGGAGGATTGTGTTATTACGAAACAAGAAGAGTTCCCAGATGGTACAGTGGACACACGTGTGACTCCTGTGATTAAAGCATCTTTCTTTCAGCTTAACGAGTGAACCGTCAGCTCGTTCAAACACACGTTAAAGTCCGTTTGGCTCGACACCACCGAACAGAGGCAGCAATATAACATAGCTAACATTAACAGTGCAGTGAATCCTGCTTGTGCCGTGATATTCATGACTGCAAACCGAGCAGCATCACTGACTTTCAGCTTGTTGTGTTTGTGGATATATGACTGACTTTAATTATCCACAAAATCATCAGATTCTCTGTAAGATTAAAGTCAACTATTGAACGGTGTATATTTTGAAGTAAAGGCTTTAAAACCAAGTTAGTACAAACATCGCTAATGTCACATAACTTTCCCGACATGTGGCCAACAGTAATGTTTTAATGTTCTTCATTATAAAAACATTTGCGCATAAATAAGTGACATAATATTCAGCATGTGTTTTGGAGTTTGCAAGTGTTTTGGAGTTTGCAAGTGTTTTGGAGTTTGCATGTGTTTTGGAGTTTGCAAGTGTTTTGGAGTTTGCATGTGTTTTGGATTTTGTAAGTGTTTTGGAGTTTGTACGTGCTTTGTCTCTAGGGGTCACCGTAGATATCGGAGAGAAATAAAAACATGTAATCCGATCCATTAAATATCAAAAAAGCAGCTCACAAAACTTGCGACACGGCGTAACTCAGCTCATAACTGTAGCACGTCGGAGCAGTGTGCATCACGTGATAGAGGGGCTGTGTGTATTTGTAGCCTCGCTACCAAACCAGCATTTCATCTCCGAGGAAGTGATCCCAGAGAGAAGTAAAGCAAGTGTGTAAGTTCATCTCTGAATGTTTGTAAAGCATTCCCACGTTAAGCTTAACAACCGACATATGGAGCGACTACCTGTTCTTGCTGCTACTTCAATTATGAAACTGATTAATGATCAGCTGATCGGCTTTTCTGTCGCGAGTCTGTCTCTCTTCTTTGTTTTTGGCCCACTTCGCGCCAGAAAGAGGAAACCAGCGGCTGAACAACAGCAGAACGTTTAAGCTTGATAAGCTGTTGTTAAAATTTATTTAATATTACTTTCTACACCAGGATCCTTTTCTACGTAGCTGACGGCTGGTAACTGTGCAGGGGCGGATTTAGCAAAGTTTAGCCAGGGGGGCCGATAGGGCATGAACAGGGAAAAGGGGGCACAAAGACATACTTTTCTTTCTTGTTCTCATTTAAAATGTCTAGCTTTTAATAAATAATTATCTGAATCTTACACCCAAAGTTTTAATCTGATGTAAAATGTATAGAAGTCCATTACTGTATATAGTAACTGTTAAATCTAATATACCCTAGTAAGCTATACTACTTTTTCCTTTGGGAAGATACCATCTGTGCAGTCTGCAGTTCTGTTGAAGAAAGATGTTGAATCTATTTAATTTTTCTTAAAAAAGTATTTATTTCTGTGCATTTTTTTTTCACCCTGCATCAAATTAAAGTTGATTACGTCGATTAAGCATCATGAGGTGGAGGGTGGTTCCTTTTTTTTTTTTTTTGCTGGGAGTTTGCAACCCTATTAGTTAGGTTGCTTAATTTTTCTGCTAAGTACTCTTTAAGATGCCAGAATAGGAAGGATCGAGTAGGTTTAAGTTTATTAGATTGATCAGTTTTGCTGAACTATGAAATATTTTGGGTGCAGTGTATTTTTTACATACAGGTATAACAGAATAGCTTTAGTGTTGTTGTTTATTTAAACTTGAGTATGAACTTATAGAAAATGCAGCAATATATTAAAAAAACAGTTTTATTGATTAAAACACACACTATATATCGGATTCATATCGGTATCAGCAGATATCCAAATTTATGATAGTTATCAGTATCGCACATAAAAAAGTGGTATCGTGCCATCTCTACTTTGAATGTGTCACAAGTGCAGTTGCAATAACCATCAAACGCTACAATGAAACTGGCTCACATGAGGACCACCCCAGGAAAGGAAGACCAAGAGTCACCTCTGCTGCTGAGGATAAATTCAGCCTCACAAATTGCAACTTAACAGCACCTCAAATTAGAGCCCAGATAAATGCCACACAGATTTCCAGTAGAAGACACATCTCTACATCAACTGTCCAGAGGAGACTGCGCAAATCGGGCTTTTATGGTCAAATAGCTGCTAAGAACCCACGACTAGGGAAAAGCAACAAGCAGAACAGATTTGTTTGGACCATGAAACTCAAGGAATTGACATTAGACCAGTGGGAATCTGTGCTTTGGTTTGATGAGTCAAAATTTGAGATGTTTGGTTCGACCTGTTGTGTCTTTGTGTGACACAGGAAAGGTAAAAAGATGGTCTCTACATGCATGGTTCCCACCGTGAAGCATAGAGGAGGAGGTGTGATGGTGTGCTGCTTTGTTGGTGACACTGTTGGGGATTTATTCAAAATTGAAGGCACGCTGAACCAGCGTGGTTATCACAGCATTGTGCAGCAATGTGCCATCCCATCCGGCTTGTGTTTCTTGTGTTTGATTGTTTGATATTTCTCACCATCTCTGTGAACTCCTTCAAGACTGTTGGAAAACCATTTCAGGTGACGACCTCATGAGGGTCATTGAGATAATGAGTGTGTAAAGCAGTAATTGAAGCGAGGGGTGGCTATATCTTGTGAGAATTTACAGTGTAAATAGTCATGAAAATAAAGAAAAAACCTTTAAATAAGAACATGTGTCCAACTTTTTGTCTGGTAGTATATGTGTGTGTATGTATGTATATATTCTTTTCATAACAGCAGATAAACCCACAGCCACAGTGGCACCAGAAAAGGCAGTCATATAGTCATACAGTTTCTCCTCACGGTCTCACTGTTTTTCTCCATCTGTTAAATCAACACAAAATGATCCTTTTATTTTTGTGCAGGTCCATTCCTAACTATAAAACAACAAATTTACCATTATTATGAAATACATATCTTAATAGTCTCTGTTGATTTTGTTTCTATTTTATGAATATTTTTCTGTGAACAGGTCTCAATAAGCCCACTGTGACCCTGCAGCCATCCTGGATTCAGATATACAGCGGTGAGACAGTCACTGTCAGATGTGAGATTCAGGGAGGTGAAGGAGCTCAGTGGAGGTATGAATGGAGAACAGCCAAGTTAAACACACCTCCAACATCCAATGAATACAGAATTATCAGAACTACTGAGTCTGACAGTGGAGGATACAGCTGCCGGGGCAGAAGGGACAATTTCTTCTCAGAGTGGAGTGATACCATCACACTGACTGTGTCATGTAAGTTGGAGATGTTTCATCTATAATAGGTAAAAAAAAAAAAAAAAAGGCTTATTCTATGATACAGCTTTCTAGCTATCTTAGTGCTGCTCGACTTTCAGATGGCAACAAAAGAACTGTTTTTTTTTTTTTTTGTTGAATAAAAGTATTCACAGTGAAAGATCCAGTACAGAACAATGTGTATCACAGCATCATCTTTCTTATCTGCCCTGTCAACATCTACTGTACAGAGGGTGAACCTGTCTTAGCACATCCAGTAAGAAAAAATTATGTATTTGTCTAATTTATTATTTATTTCTTCTTCCTTTCCTCCATTTCTATATTCACTGGTTTGTCTTCTGAGTATCTGAGCATTTTTCCCGTGGCTCCACAGGTGGAGTTTTACCTATTCCAGCAACTTACTGTATTATGGTGTAGTTAGTTCAGTTTTTTTAGCCTGAATTTATTTTTAAGTGGATTGCTAGACACACTTTTTTTAAATAGAAAATTTGGAAGAAGTCTAGCTGTGATTTAAAACTGTAAAATGGCCCAATTTTCTTTAAAGATTTGGCTGGTGCTGATATCATTTATCATTTATCTCCATTTACATTATTAATATTATTATTGACATTAACTCTTAGACGAAATCAAAGTACATAAAATGTATCCACTAAATCTATTTAGGATTAGAAAGTGTTCATTTTTCTGCAGTAGAACATCTGATTCTTCTAGAGTCTGATCAGTAAATTATGTCACACTTCAAGTATAACATTTACTATTATTATAACAAATATATTCCTAAAACAGTGAATTAAATAAAAAAAATTCACATTGGAGCTCACACTGAGTGATCTTTGTGAGTCATGATAGAATTACTTGTGTGTATATATATATATATATATATATATATATATATATATATATATATATACATACATACATACTAGGGGTGCAACGATACTCGTATCGATATTGAACCGTTCGATACAGTGCTTTCGGTTCGGTACGCATATGTATCGAACAATACAAAATAAATTTTTAATTTATTTTATCAACTTTCCTTCTGACGATGCTGTCTGTGTTGAGCGCTCAGTGGATCTGCGCTCGACAGTGCAGCCTAGGCTGCGGAGTAGTCGAACGCAGATTCACTGAGCGCAGGGCAAGCTAGCGAGACAGAAGTTAAGCTCTCCTTGCAACATGGCAAATTGAACCTCCCCCACCCTCATTCAGATCTGGCGTTTGGAACTATTTTGGTTTTCATGTGACGTATGACCCTGAAGGTAAGCGCGTCATGGACTAAAGTAAAACAGTATGTTGGATGTGCCACGCAGTGCTCAATTACATGGGTGGGAGCTAGTGTGTTAGCGCAGTTAGCTCGTTAACGTGTTGGCCGTCAATCAATCAATCAGTCTTTATTTATAAAGCACTTTTCATACAAAAAATGTAGCACAAAGTGCTTTACATAGTTAAAAGCAGCCCACCCCACCCTCCAACTCACTCCCCACACTCTCATTAACATAAATGATGTGAATACACACATATCCCCCCACACACACACACACGCGCACACTTAAAGAGTAAAAATTGGGCTGGGTTCGCATGAGCCAAGTGAGGAAACACTATAACAGGGAGCCGTCTGCACCGGGAGCCGGTCACAGACCGCAGCCTCCAGGCTGGGCACACAGCAGGAGGGAGGCCAAGGAGCCCCCCAGCCAGGCTGAGGGGACCCCCAGAGACCCAGCAGCCACGGTCGATCACAGCCCCGGTGCAGAGAGCCCCCTCCGAGGAAACACTGGAGATATGACACAATAGGATATGTACAGGGTAAAATGATAAAATAAATAAGAACGGGATACAATATAAATATAAATATAAATAGAGTAAGAAGATTAAAAAATGAATAAGAATAAAATCAATAAATATTAGGTAAAGCCTAAATTAATAATAGAATAACAGGATAGAATAAATAAGCATAAAATAAATAAACGCTAAGTAAAAGCTAAATTAAAAAGGTGGGTCTTGAGCCTGTTCTTAAAAACATGTACGTTCTCTGCGGCCCTGAGGTCCTCTGGCAGGCTGTTCCACAGACGAGGACCATACCACTGAAAAGCTGCCTCTCCGTGAGTATGTGTCCTGACTTTAGGGACAATCAAAAGGCCAGCACCAGAGGACCTCAGGGTCCGCGAGGGTTCATATGGTAAAAGCAGATCTGAGAGATAAGAAGGCCCAAGACCATTAAGACATTTAAAAACCAATAAAAGAACTTTAAAATCGATCCTGAAACACACGGGGAGCCAATGCAGCGATTCTAAAACCGGTGTAATGTGGGCCCGCCCTCTGGTCTTCGTCAGCACACGAGCTGCCGAGTTTTGCAAAAGTTGTAAAGTTGAAATATTCTTCTTAGGAAGACCAGAGAGCAGGGCATTACAGTAATCAATGCGACTGGTAATAAAAGCATGCATCAACATCTCTGTGTTGGCCTGAGAGAGAATAGGGCGGACTCTGGCTATATTTTTTAGATGATAAAATCCAATTTTGGTTACATGTTTAATATGTGGGATAAAACCAAGCTCAGAGTCAAAAATAACACCCAGGTTTTTCACTTGTAGCGAAGGACATAGTGAAAATGCCTCTAATTTAGACAAGAGTTTCTCTCTCTGAGCCTCAGGACCGATGATTAAAACTTCAGTTTTGTCCTGGTTAAGCTGTAAAAAGTTTTCTGACATCCAAGATCTTATATCTAAAATACAGTTAAAAAGGGCATCCATTGGTCTGGTGTCATCAGGAGACACAGAGATGTACAGCTGCGTGTCATCAGCGTAACTGTGAAAGTTCACTCCATGCCTCCTGATGACACCGCCGAGAGGGAGTATATACAAATTAAAAAGTACAGGGCCTAGAACCGACCCTTGAGGCACACCACATGTCATTTTATGGATCTTAGAGGAGCATGTATCCATACTCACCATAAAAGTTCTGTCAGAGAGATAGGAAGTGAACCAGTTGTGTACAGCACCAGAGAGGCCCACCATGTGTTTAAGTCTGTTTAAAAGAATAGCGTGGTCTACTGTATCAAAGGCTGCGCTTAGATCCAGTAGCACCAGGACTGAGAGCATTTGGGAGTCCCAGTTACATCTAAGATCATTTAGAACCTTTAGGAGAGCAGTCTCTGTGCTGTGGTTCACCCTAAATCCAGACGGGAATATCTCCAGGATCTGTCTATCATTCAAAAAGTCATTAATCTGAGTAAAAACAAGTTTTTCTAAGATTTTACTTAAAAATGGTAAGTTGGATACAGGTCTGTAGTTATTAAAATCATTACAATCCAAATTGCTCTTCTTCAGAAGGGGCCTCACCACCGCCGTTTTAAAGGCAGCAGGGAAGACACCCAACTGAAGAGAGCAATTCATCATGTATAAAAGCTCAGCCTCAAAAAGTCAAAAGTGTTTTAAAGAGTGAAGAAGGGATTGGATCTAAAAGACATGTGGTCCAGCCCCATGCACGGGCGATCCGCGGTAGCTCGTTAACGGAGATTTGCCGTGTTGTGGCGTTAACGTCATTTCAACGAGATTTACGCTGACAGCACTAGTGGGAACACAACAAATATGACTGCACATTTACACCGACATCATCCTAGTGCAAAGAGAAGTGGAAGCAGACAAAAACAACAAGCACGCATGCTACAAACTTTACCTGAGTCATTTAGACAGCCGTTAGCACATGATTCTCCTTATGGGGACCTGATATGTTTAATATGCTGCTGAGAATATAGCCCAGAAGAAGCGTATAGTATAGCTTTTATTTTGGAAAGAGCCATTTCTCTGTAATAAACTCTCTTTTCCAAAGATGAGTGATTCCTCAATCAGATACAGGGCTCGCAAAATCACTAGCCCGACGTCCCGGGGCTAGCGATTTTTCCAGTCGGGCTACCAAAATCTATCTCTGCCCTGCCCGTCGGCCTATCGTAGGAAGGAAAAATATATGTCAATGCTTTTGCATTCTTTCGGAAATGTAGCTGGGTAATTATGTCATTGGCATCGGTGAGCCACTGTCAATATGTGACATATTGAAATCGCATTTGAATTTGCGCTTGTTTTTTGCTTTCACTTTGCAATCGCGCGAACTGTGTATAGAGAGCGACAGCACTGATTGGTGAGTGATGATAATTTGCGCACCAATTCCTCTGACATCGTCTTATCAATCGTTAGCTTACTATGCAAACATGACAAGTGAAATCTCCCGCAGCAAGCTTAAACATGTGAGAGGTTGATCGCGCAGAGAATCGCTGAGCGTTATGTGAGTGCGTGTGTAAAAGCAGCAGGATATATATTGTAGCGGGTCAGGGCTGTTCGGGGTTCTGTTTGTACAGTTATGTTTTGTTTATGTTGCCATAGTGACGGGTGACGCCCTCTCGCTGCGACGGTGTGTCCTTCCGGGGTCAGAGGGCGCCCTGTGTGTTGTTGTTGTTGCTGTGCTGTTGCCGCGCTGAGCAGTTAGCTAGCGGCAGTGTTCTTCTGCAGATGTCAATAAACGGCTGTGCTCCCTGGCTAGCTCACGGGAAGCAAGACCAAACGATACCTCCGTCTCCTCCTTGTCTGAGCTCACCACAATATTTTAGTTCTGCTGAGCCAAATAAGACAGGTCAGGGTGAAGAAGTGACAGCCAAAGAAAAGCTTACCACAAAACGGAAAAGTTATGACAAATCAGACAATAAGGCAAAAAGAAAGTGCAGCTTTATGGTTTCATGGACAAAAGAATTTCTGTGGCTGCAATATGACAAGCGAAATAACCAGGGCTGCACATAAGTGGTCTGCAGGTGCGCATTCGCTGTCAAAATAAAAAACGGGAACAAGATAAGAAGTTGCAACGCGTGTTTGCATACATACGTCTCCCTCCTCTTTCTTGGGTTTCTGCTGCCTGAGGTATTCACTGAGCACTCGGTCAGTTGGGGCCATCTTCCCAATGTATTCTTGGATGTTCGTTGTCTCATCCTGGACTGTGGTGCTGACACTCACCAGTCCCCGGCCCCCTTCCTTCCGCTTAGCGTACAGCCTCAGGGTGCTGGACTTGGGGTGAAACTCTCCATACATGGTAAGGAGCTTTCTTGTCTTTATGTCAGTGGCTTCTATCTCCTCCTTTGGCCAGCCTATTACCCCAGCAGGGTACCTGATCACGGGCAGGGCGTACGTGTTGATGGCCCGGATCTTGTTCTTACCATTCAGCTGACTCCTCAGGACTTGCCTGACCCTCTGCAGGTACTTGGTGGTTGCAGCTTTTCTAGCGGCCTCTTCATTGTTCCCATTCGCCTCTATGTCTGCAATGTTGCCTTCTGGTAGTTCAATCCCCTCAGTTCTGACTACCTTCCCTCTCTTTGTTACCATCCGATAGGGCTGGGCGATATGACCCAAAATTCATATCTCGATATTTTTTAGCTGCATGGCGATATAAGATATATATCTCGATTTTTTTTTTAAAAGCCATAAGTTAAGAACAAAAAGAGAGTTCTTAGTCACACTGTGTCCCAGATGTCACACGGGCACTTTTCTTTACATACAGCGTAGATGTACATGAAGAAATTACTCAAAAATAAATTATCAGCATTTATTAAATAATCATGGTCCATAAATAAAAGAAAACAATGTTGTTTTTGTGCATAACAAAAAGCTCACAATTGTGCAGTCAAAATGTAAACTAATAGACGCTGAGCATAATAACAAAGAGACAGATTTCACAGCTGCACCACGTCTCTGAACAGGTGCCATTTGTGGTCCTTATAAACACACAGTACGGTAATATTACGTTGAAGCACAGTACGTATCACTCTGCGAGGCTCCTCCCCGGTAGCCGTAATCCTCCGACAATCCATCAAGCGGTGCAGCTCCGTAGCTTAGCAAAGTCATATTAGAACATTTTTTGACAGATTGCTGAGTGCTGTGTACCACATAAAATCGGTTCGCGGTCAGTAAGCACAACCAGAATTCATACATAAGGCGCACTGTCGAGTTTTGAGAAAATGAAAGGATTTTAGGCCGTGCAGCCCCTCCGGGCTGCATGTCGTTAGCACGGTTAGCTCGTTAGCTCGCTAACACGTTGACGCCGTCCAGCCCCACGCACGGGGCGATCCGCGGTAACTCGCTAACGGAGATTTTCCGCTTTCATCTTGTCATTGCCTGCAGGTGAAGCTATGGGGGAGGGGGAGTTGTGTTCAGTGAAGGAGAGACAAAAGTGGACGAAAGAGAGGCAAACCTGCGGCTCCACAACGTAACATAGACTATATCGATATAAACGATATTGTCACATCTTATATCTCGTATGAAAATATATCGATATTTTTAAAAAACTCGATATATCGCCCAGCCCTACCATCCGACTACACTTCTCCAGTCCGAATGACATTCCAATGTCATTGCTGTATAGCCTGGTAGTGTGGATCAGTGAATCGATGTCTCGTTCACTCTTGGCATACAGCTTGATGTCATCCATGTACAGGAGGTGGCTGACAACTGCTCCGTTCCGTAGTCGGTATCCGTAGCCAGTCTTGTTAATGATCCCACTGAGGGGGTTCAGGCCTATGCAGAACAGCAGTGGGGACAGAGCATCTCCTTGGTAGATCCCACACTTGATGGTGACTTGTGCTATGGGCTTGGAGTTGGCCTCTAGTGTTGTGCGCCACATCCCCATTGAGTTCCTGATGAAGGCTCTTAGGGTCCCATTGATCTTGTACAATTCTAGGCATTCCAGTATCCAGCTGTGGGGCATTGAGTCATAGGCCTTCTTGTAATCAATCCAGGCAGTGCACAGGTTGGTCAGTCTGGTCTTGCAGTCTCGGCTGACTGTTCTGTCTACCAGTAGCTGGTGTTTTGCGCCTCTGGTATTCTTGCCAATTTCTTTCTGTGTCCCGCTCATGTATTGACCCATGTGCCTGTTCATCTTAGCCGATATGATGCCTGACAGGAGCTTTCATGTAGTACTGAGGCAGGTTATTGGTCGGTAGATGGAGGGGACCGGTCCCTTCTTGGGGTCCTTGGGGATCAGGACCGTCCGACCTTCAGTTAGCCATTCCGGGTGTCTCTCGTTAACTAGCAGCTGGTTCATTTGTGCTGCCAGACGCTCGTGGAGTGCAGTCAGCTTCTTTAGCCAGTAGGCGTGAACCATGTCGGGCCCTGGTGCTGTCCAACTCTTCATACTGGAGACCCTTTCTTGGATATCTGCCACTGTGATGGTTACTGGACCCTGTTCAGGGAGGTCGCTATGGTCTGCCCTCAGATCCACTAGCCACTGAGCATTGCCGTTATGGGTTGCGTCCTTCTCCCATATGCTCTTCCAGTATTGCTCCGTCTCCAGCCTTGGTGGTGCTGTTCTCTTATTATTATTATTGTTCCCTTGCCACTGAGAGTACACCTTTGCTGGTTCTGTGGAGAACAGCTGGTTTATTCTCCTGCCTTCTATCTCTCTGGTGTACCTCCTCAAGCGGCTGGCCAAGGCTGTGAGTCTTTGTTTCCAAGGCCTCAGGTATGGACAGCTTGCTGTATTTCTTATGCATCTTCTTTGCCGCACCTTTCTGCAACTCCGTTAGTTGGCTAACCTCCCTCCGTGCTACTTTGATCTTGCCCTCTAGCCTCCTTCTCCATGAAGGGTACTGCCCCTTGTGGCTGTTCAACTTGTAGCCAAGCATCTCACTGATCACTGCTGCCGTATTGTAGATCAGCGCAGACCTATATATGTATATATATATATATATATATATATATATATATATATATATATATATATATATATATACATATATATATGGTGAAAAGTTTAATTCAGTCTTAAGAAATGCTACTAGACATGTTTGCTGAGAAAATTGTTTTTCAACAGATAAAGCCCGTCCTGTCCTCACTGTGTCTCCATCATGGCTGAGTCCTGGAGCCTCAGTAACTCTGAACTGTGAGGTTGAACATCCATCTGCAGGATGGCACATCTACTGGTATAAAGCTGTTCCTGATCTATCAGAGAAATCCTCCAGTTATGAGCTGCTACCTGATGGCAATAGGACTGCAAACAACTCCTACATCATTCATGGACAGACACACACAGCAGGGTATGCGTGCAGAGCTGGAAGAGGAGACCCAGAGTATCACACTGATCACAGTCAACCAAAATTTGTCTGGTCTGCAGGTCAGTTTGATTCTGTTTATCATCACAATAAACCAATTTTATGTCAACTCTTTTCACCAAAAATCAGCTCATTAAAATTCAATAACGACAATTTAATGTCTGTGTATATTGAATATTTCCATTTTTATTTATGATCAAACTGAATTTCTTTGTTTCTTTTCATTATTTTTGCACTTGTATAATGTGATAATATGGAAACAACTATTTTTTTAAACGTTTTTTGTTCTTTGCAATGAGTATTTTTATTTTGGATATTTAAATTCATTTTATTTTTTATAGTCATTATTTCGCACATAGGATTTGGATAAATAGGGTACATTTTCATCACGATATTTTGAATCCTAACATCTGTGAGCTTTGTCTCTTCACTGCATGTTGTTTCCAGATGTTCATTCAGCAGCGTCTCTCACAGTGAGTCCTGACAGAGTGCAACACTTCACCTCTGACTCTGTCTCACTGACCTGTGAGGGAAAGTTCGCTGAGTGGAGAGTGAGAAAGTTCTCTGAGGACGGCCGACTGTACTCTGACTGTAGGAGAATGACTGGATCCACATGTAACATCAACACATCAAAGTCAGATATTGCAGTGTACTGGTGTGAGTCTGGATCAGGAGAGTTCAGCAGTGCAGTCAACATCACTGTTCATGGTATGTTTTTACACACATTTCCTTAACTGCTTTTTTTTTCCATTTCAACCATTTAGAAGACACATATTGTGAATATTTATCCAATTTTCCCTCTGAATGTTACAGAATTCTGTGCGACACAATGGCAGTTTTAGGTATATCTACAAAGTAACTTTATTGATTGAAACAAATTACATCCAAATTTTAGCCAGTGCCAGATTTTACATTTCAAAGATTTTTTTTTCTTTTAACATACAATATTTCATTCACCATTTTTACACAACTTTACAGCCCTTTAGCATGTCATATAAAAACCCGAATTTAAATGGTTTAGTCTTACTTAATAATAAGGTTACATAATATATGTTTCACAGCATTCTTTGTAAGCAAAGACATGTTTCCTTAAAAAATCTGACTCTTTTTACCCTATAAACAAAAAAATGTGACCTTCCCAAAAACTGCTATTATATTTTTTTTCCACTTTAAATGACTCAGTCTTTTAAAATTACTTTAGCTTAAAATATACATTTAAAAAAAGTAATTGTAATTCTTTTTATTTAAGGTCTGTTTGTTTAAGTATGTATATTTAGGTCCACTGTTTTTTTTTGATCAAAAAACAAAAAAACAAACAAAAACAAAATAATTTCTATAAACTAAGGAGCTTGGAAAGAATAGCATCTAGACTTCTCTAAGTTGATTGAAGAGGTTTCACCTCTCATCCGAGAAGCTTCTACAGTTCTAGGGTCAAATGGTGGAGAGTCCCACCATCCCATGTCTTCAAGCAACTTAAACAAGTCCAGACGCTTTTCTTTCCAAGCTCCTTAGACTACGATGACCTGGATGACTGAGAACCTTCATAGACATATTCTATAAACTACATTTCAAGAAGTCTTTGGTTATTATTTTCATTAGGTCCTAAGTTGGCTGAATGATTGGCAACAACATTGACCCATTCATGTTTTCTCTAATGTCATATTTTGTATTTTTTTTTTTTAAATTGACATTCGTGATCCTAAAGACCTAAAGATCCTAAAAACTGCTGTAAAAATTATTTTATAGTAATGTGGAGGTAAACAAACATGACATAAGAGACCTCACTTCTCACTCCAACTTTATTCTTCGCCTGAGAACTGACAAAACTGACTGCTTTCCCGGTGGGGGACAAGACTGGCATGGGCGGTCAGGACAAGCTGAAGACAACTCAAGCTCCACCGGGTGCGGGTGGGTGCTCCTGGAGGAAAAAGCAGTCTGTCAGCCCGGAGTATCAAAATCTTTGTCTGTGTAAAACAGAAATGTTACTTCCTTAAAATCTAGAAATACCAGTATTCAATGGCCATAATGCATATAAAATCAAAATTCTCAAAATACTACTCTAACACGTTAGTAAATCTGTAGATTAATATAACGCCATTTTAGTGCAGCATTTCCCACACAATTTTCTCCTTTTTGTATGTATTGTGACTTCCTTTTTAGCTTCTATTTATTCTATTATTCTATAGCTTCTATTTAATCAGCGATTATGATCATAAAACAGCAACAATATCTATTTTAATATAGCTCTTACATGTGTGTTTAGCTTTAAATTCTGGCGTAAATGACAGTGCATCACTTGGTACATCTAGGGTTATGATTTAAAATATCTTTAACCATGGCTTACAATTAACAAAGTATTTACAAAAGCTCTCTTGACCTTTAGAGTTTTGCTCAACCAACTGGTAGAGCACATTTTCAGGCCCTATATCTAACTGAGGCTTTCACTGAAATTGACCTACCTTATTGAATCTTTTCTACCAATTGGTTTACATCTGTAATGCCAAAAAATCCACCAGAAGGCACTGTGAATGTAAACGGTTGGCTCTTCTTATCACTCTCCCAACCAGGAAGTCAGAAACAAAAAATCATCCAACATATTTTGAGTGTTTTTGATGAAACTAAGGTAGGAAGATATAATTTTTTGATATATGATAGTGTTAGAGGACTTACTAAACAGATGTATGTCACTTGAAAGCATTAAAAATGTGAAATTAAATGTTTAATCATTTAAACATGATTGCCCAACCAAACGGCTGATTTGTCACTTTATGGTGCTAATGCTAACAAAACTTAATGTTATTATAATTCATTATTTGTCATAATATCAGACCACTATTCCCATTTTGTTTATCCATTGCTGTTGATAAATCCCATTAAGTGTTAGCACAGCAAGAATATGCTGAAATAATTTCCTCAGTAAGTAATTTTTGTAACTTTCTGAGTTAACATTAGTAAATACTGTAAAAATCAAGAGTAACATGTGGAAATCACAAATATCACAACTAATTACCTTTTAACCAAAGTACAGTAGCTGGTAAATAAATTTTTCTGAGAAGTCAAAATTATAATTTCATTCTGTACATACGATAATTTTTAACCCTACAACTGTTTACAACTTGCATAGTTCCCATTTCTGTATAGCTGTATATCTCAGATTCCTGTAAAGTTATTTATTTCATATTCTGTATAGTTTTTCATATTTATATCCTGTCCATATCCTGTCCATAGCTTGTACTCACTACAGCCTGTACATACTTATAGTTATAGAATATTCACAACATACTTCATACCGTGTACATTATAACATAATAGACCCATTTCTGTAATATACTTACATATCTATATTATTGCTAATATATATTGTAATATATCTATATCACTAAGCACTTCTGAATGGATGCAAACTAGAGCTGGGCGATAGAACGATAACGATATGTATCGCAATATAACTTTTTCTCGATAGAAAAATTAAACTATCGCGATAGACCTCGCCGCTCTTGTCCTCTTAAAAAAAATAAAAAATAAAAAAGAGAACAGCCAATCCAAATTAAGTAGCGCAGAGCCGAACCAATCACAGCCGCAGCGTCACGTCACGTGTCAAAAATACCCGTGTACGTGTGGACGTAGCCTCAGTCTCTGACTGGAAGCGCTAATTCGTCATTCGGCTTTTGTCAGACTAAAGTAACTGTTAAAACTGTTTGAAAAGCTAAGCTATACAACAAGGAGAGATTGAGAATTTCCTTTTAGTTCTCAGTTTATTTGATATTGACAAAAGTTAGTCAGTTTTGTCTGTTCTTCTGTAAAACAAAGATTTATTTTTAGAATTAATATTTTGTTTCTAAGTGGAATTGACAATTTAGTAGTCTGTTTCGTTTGTTCTATTTTGAAACTTAAACGCTTTAGCGGCTGCCTTTTGTGTAGTTTGCAATATTTGCCTTTATTTATCTGAAAAAGTCTCATGTTCCTTAAGTACATCTACCCTGTTGAACTTATTATGGGAAATAAATATTTAAATAAAAACAAGCTGCTGATTATTTCACATTTTACTTGTGAGCAACGGCACATTTAAATCTTACAAATATAGTTATTTGGCTTATATCGTGATAGATATCGTTATCGCCTGAAATGAAAAAAACATATCGTGATATGAAAAAATCTTATATCGCCCAGCTCTAGTAGGGCACAGTCCCTCTTGTAGATCAGGTATTCAAGTCAGGGATGTATGTTTAACTTGTCTTATACAGGTGTAATAGCATATCAGAAAGCTTAATTCCTCCCATATGCTAATTATATACAGGGATGAGTGATGGGCATGGAATGGTGATCTTTGCATTGGACTCTTTGCTCCACCGTTTGACCGATATAAGAGGCTTGAACCCACAGGCATTCTTTAGAAGGTTGACACATTTGCTGTCAGACCATTTTACTGGAATCAGACCTTCACCAGACCTGTAATAACAGGCTCCATGGCCCTTCTTCATCAGGTCTTTGTCTGCCATCAGGGGAGCTCCACCGGTGCAGTTTGGTCATAGAGTACCAATGCACCTGACACCGAAGGAGGTGTGCAAGTTCTGGACCAAGCTGAAACTTGTGAAGAGCTGAGGTTCTTTTATGGGTTTGCTTAGTGTTTTTTACAACTTTGGCCCCTTAGAGGTAGCTTCTGTTCCTTGTCACTGAGGGGAGCATTGAAGAATGTAGATCCCCCTTGATACAGCAGCAAGTCATGGATGATGCCAGATGAACTTGCTTGGCAAAACCATTTAAAGCCCCACTCATCTGGTTTGTTGGCAATATACTGGTGGAGATAAGATAAGATAAGATAAGATAAGATAACCTTTATTAGTCCCACACGTGGGAAATTTGTTTTGTCACAGCAGGAAGTGGACAGTGCAAAAGTTATGAGGCAATTAGAATACAATAAGAATAAATACAGTACACAACTGTACAGAATAGAATAAAATAAAATACTATATACAGTAGAATAAAATAAAATAAATATACAATAAGATAAAAATAGAATACAAATATAAATACTATATACAACTGAGTAAAAATACAACGATGACAGAAAGGATTATTGCACTTAGTATTATTGCATATGTATGGATGTGTGTGCTTGATCAGTTAAAGTCTTTATTATGGAGTCTGACAGCAGTGGGGAGGAAAGACCTGCGAAATCTCTCCGTCCCACACCGTGGGTGCCGCAGTCTCCCACTGAAGGAGCTGCTCAGTGCTGTCACAGTCTGCTGCATGGGGTGGGAGATGTTGTCCAACAGGGATGACAGCTTAGCCGCCGTTCTCCTGTCACTCACCACCTCCACTGGGTCCAGAGGGCATCCTAGAACAGAGCTGGCCCTTCGGATCAGCCTGTTCAGTCTCTTCCTGTCCCCAGCAGAGATGCTGCCGCCCCAGCAGACCACACCATAAAAGATAGCAGAAGCCACAACAGAGTCATAGAAGGTCTTCAGGAGTGGGCCCTCCACTCCAAACGACCTGAGTCTCCGCAGCAGGTACAGCCTGCTCTGCCCTTTCCTGTAGAGGGCGTCTGAGTTATGAGTCCAGTCCAGTCTATTGTTCAGATGAACACCAAGGTACCTGTAGCTGTCCACAGCCTCAATGTCCATACCTTGGATGTTCAGTGGTTGCAGTGGAGAATGCTTGTGCCTGCGGAAGTCTACCACCAGTTCCTTGGTTTTACTGGCGTTGATCTGGAGGTAGTTCAGCTGGCACCAGTCCACAAAGTCTTGGGTCAGACCTCTGTACTCCTTGTCGTCCCCATCAGTGATGAGGCCGACTATTGCAGAGTCATCAGAGAACTTCTGCAGGAAGCACTGGGTGGAATTGTGGGAGAAGTCTGCAGTGTAGATGGTGAAGAGGAACGGAGCCAGAACCGTTCCCTGTGGGGCCCCCGTACTGCAGACGACCCTGTCCGACACACAGCCCTGAGTCCTCACATACTGTGGTCGGTCGGTGAGGTAGTCCAGGATCCAGGTAGTGAGGTGATGGTCCACTCCAGAGTTCACCAGCTTGTCCTTTAGAACCGAGGGAAGAATGGTGTTGAAGGCACTGGAGAAATCAAAGAACATGATTCTCACAGTGCTTCCAGCGGTCTCCAGGTGAGCGAGGGAACGATGTAGGAGGTGAATGACGGCATCATCCGCTCCAATGCCAGGCTGGTAGGCAAACTGAAGTGGGTCCAGTGATGAGCTTATTAGGCGCCGAAGCTGAGCCAGGACCAACCGCTCCAGGGTCTTCATCAGGTGGGATGTCAGAGCCACCGGCCTGTAGCTGTTGAGGTCCTTGGGGCGTGAAGTCTTTGGCACTGGTACAACACAGGAGGTTTTCCAGAGCTGCCAGCCCTGTTGGCTTCATATGAAACCATGACCTCAAACACACTGTGGTTGAAGGTGGATGGTATCATGAGTGTCATGCCACAAGACCATGTGATTTTTAGCCATATAATTGTTTAGCGTCCATATAGTACTTATTAATAGAATTAGAATAGAATTCAACTTTATTGTCATTGCACATGCACAGGTACAGGGCAACGAAATGCAGTTTGCATTAGAGCAGGGCGATATGGCCAAAAATATTTATCACGATATATATTTGAAAATTTGCGATAACGATATAACCGACGATACAATTGATGCGAGACAAAATACAACTCCACAACATTACTAGCGCAAAAAGACAACCTTCCATTTATTTTCACTTAAACAAGAAGCTGGTTTTTATGTACATTAAAGCTTTATAAAAATGTAACAGTGCAAATGCAAATTCCTTGCTGAAAGTTTAACCAAAAGGCATTTCCAGTAGAAATGGGCTGACATATCCTGAGCATAACCATGTATAATATCCACTGAAGTTAAAAAGAGGTGCTTTGCAACATTAAACTGCAGTGTGCAGTACGTATTTTTCGGACCATAAGGTGCACGGGATTATAAGGCACATTAAGCGAAACAAAGCAGTCAGATAAATCAAACTTTATTAAACTCATTCTTCTTGCTTCCTCCACTTCTGTACCATTGATTTATTAATGAATGAATTCTGCTCTATTCCCATGTTGTTGCAGTATATTAATGACTAACCTTGTATTGTGGATGGATTATCTCAGTTGTTCTCCTGACTGAAAATTGGTCCGTTTACAGCATCCTGCCATGCGATTGCATTTGTCTCTAACTATCAGGAACTTTAACGTTAACTTTTATAAGTGGAAAAGTGTTAGTGTTTGTCCTCCAGCTTCACTGTTTATGTTATGCTAACATAGCTGTGTCGCTAGCGATCAGGTAGCACATCATTATATACCAGCTAGCCCAACTTCAGTAACCCTACAAACGTCACTGCTGTTTAGTTTCCTGTCTTCATTTATGTTGGACGTGATAGCAGAGCTGTACGTTTGAATTTTTCCAGAAATCTCTCAGTCAGAACATGCAATATCATGCTTAGGTAACTAGCGAAACTAGCGAGCTAACTTCCGCTAGCTTCCTGCTAACTTCTAACTCTGTTAAATGTAATAAATTTTGTTTTCATAGATGCCTGGAAGTTAAACTTCATAGTTACACCTGGTAAAGCAGCAATGCTGATCGTTTTATTAAAGATGAAAGAATTTAGACAGTTTTTAACTCTCAGTGATGCTGCAGTGTTCGTTTGACCTGAAAAGACGGAATTTAGGACCCAGATTACTCCCAGATTTAAGAGCATCTTAGTCCGACAAATACGACAATAATGACGGCCGCTTGCATGTTCTGCAAAAAAATGTGCTTTGTCGTGTATCTGACGGACAAACACCAAACCCGTTCCACATCACTGAAGTTGCACCATTTTTACAAACCAATTCTGGTTCATCTGTTTCACTCAACAATCGGCCATGTGCGTATGAAAACAAAGGCACTGCACATGCGCGTTTTACTCATTCTATCGCGATATTTCATTTTCCTATCGTTGCCTAACATTATACTGGTATTACCGTGAACAGTATAATATGGCCCAGCCCTAGTATCCAATGCCCTGGATAGTTTTTGTTATTAATTGAATTATAATTTGGCCCTTTATTTGATTTTTCTTTACAACTGTATTATCTACTGTACTTGTATTTGCATGACATTTCATACGTTAACCATTAAGTGACATCTCAACCATTTAGTAGAGATCAATATTTTAAAAACTACAGGGTCTATTGAAAAAAAAATATTGATTGTGGTTATTACTCACCCAAGTCAATAAGAAATGCAAAGAGAATTTTTTTTTTCCATTGCTTTTTTCTTGGTGTGGACCTCAAAGGGTTAACATACTCGCAACTATTTTAACTATTAAAAACTACTATTATAATCGAACCCAATTAATTTGTACTGGTTTGTGCGGTTATTTGTAAGCAACAAAACAGAAAATAGTTTTTAAATATTCAGGATTGGAAATCAGAGATTGATTTTAAAAGCCATTTGTAGCATTTGTGCAATCTATTCTTATCTCTTCCTATATTATGTCTTCTTTCTTTTTTCTTTTCTTTTCTAAAAGTGTGCACCAGCTGATGTGACTGAAACAATTGTGTGTGATTGTTTCACAGATGATGGTAATGGTCCAATCCTGGTGAGTCCTGTTCATCCTGTGACTGAGGGAGCTTCTGTTAGTCTGAGCTGCAGTTTGAGAACACAAAAAATACTTTCCAATGTGTTTTTCTATCACAATGACAAACTTATTGAAAATGATCCCCGAGGGGAGCTGAAGATCTCTGCAGTGTCAAAGTCTGATGAAGGTTTCTACAAGTGTCAGTACTCAGGAAGAGAGTCAGCACAGAGCTGGATGTCAGTTAAAGGTGAGCAGGATCAAAACATTTGATGGAGTTTTTTTGTAAACCATTTTGATATTTGAGAACTAGCATGATTATCATTAAGTACAGTCATCATAAAGAATAAAGTGATGTGCTCTCCATAAAGAATGTTGGCTGTTCTGAAGTTTGAAGTCATTTGATTCTACTTTTGCAATTATCTTACCATTTTAAATGTTTTTTCTAATAATTATTATTATTTTATTTCTATTGTTGTTATTATTTCTTTGAATTTGCAGTAGGTGTGTTATGTCCTGAAAGCTCTTCTTTGCCTGTGTGGTTGATTGTTGGATTGGCTTGTGGAATCTCTGTCTTTATTATTGTCCTGCTCTCGTTTTATCACTTTAGAAAAAAAAAGGGTGAGACCTTTTCCTTGATTCAAACTTCAAAATTTAAATGTAAAGATAACTGCGACATTTATAACAGGGAATTTTATTTACATTAACAGCGAAACAATTGTCTTTTTTTACAGATTCAGGCTTCATCAGGTTGGTATTTTTTTTATTGTAGTAAATATATTTATTAACCTGCAATGCATGCGTTCATCAGACTTTTTGCATGTAATTGTTATGTTTTTATTATGCCATACAGTCCAATGACCACCACCAATCATGTAGTCAACCAGAGTGAAATTCACAAACACAACTGTCTTGACCATGGTCAGTTCTTCTTTAAGTTTTCATTTACCCTTAACTCTAATTCTTTGCTTCAGTTTTTGGTCACCTGTTTTCAAAAGAATGTTATTTAAAATATATATTTAAAAATCAAAAGCTGTGAGAATGAAACTTTTTTCAGTTGAACTAAAGTAAAATGACAATAAACCAGATTTTTTTTTATACCTGATTGTATCCTTTATTACTTGATTGAAAGAATCTACAAAGGTTATTGTTGTATATTAATTACACATACTATAACACCATTATGACTATGCTGCCCTCACGACATGTGATCATGTGAAGCTAGACAGCTAGCGAACAAAATAGACTAGATCTTCCACACAAGGCTTGCTTTTCTTGCTTTTCATGAAGATCCTTTAAAACCTTATCCTCTCTCAAGGCTTCTCCTTGCTATTTCTTATTTGTAACTGAAATATACAGAAAGTGAAAATAAATTGCTAGCTAATACACATCTTAATGACAAACTTAAAGATTAGCCTAGCTTAACACGTGCGTTACATTAGCATCGCAGTTCACTCCAGGTAAACACATATAAAGGTTGTTTCTGAACACATTAATACTCACAAAGACGAACGTTTTCCAAGGTACAAGCGTGTAGGGCACTCTTAGCGTGTACATGAACTCGTTCACTCTTTTAATACTGCCGAAGCACTTTTCACAGCATTAACGGAGAAAATACGTCAAAGATAGGTTAATGATCAGAGCGCTCCCTCGCTCCACAAAGATCACTTGTGATAACGATGACTCACTCTGAGCAAATTTCGAACCCAGACATTTTAACTGTTTTTAACATGAATCACTTATAATATTTCTTAACTTTGAACTTATTTATCACCTTGCTTATGTAACTTAATCAGACTATGCACTAACTACTGACTTTTGACCAAAAGGCATAACAATGAATCAGTAACCCATGTGGGAAAAAAACTGGAGATGATTTAATATATAAAGTAGTTACAAATAAAGCTATCTTCTTGTTGTTAGTATTTTTATTTTTGTTTCTCTAATTTAAGGAAACTAATTCCATGTGATATATTTGCATTACAGGTGCAGGTGAAATACACGATGTTACATACTCTGTAATTCAGCTTAAACATGTTGGAAAAAAGAGTGAGTATGTAAAAAAAACATTGAACATGAATATATAATTTTTCATAATTGAGAAAGTTCAAATTATTAAAGTTTTTCATATGATTATCTAAACAGGGAAGCGTCATAAATCACAGGAGCATACTATTTACTCAGAGGTGAAGGTGGGAGTTGAAGGTAAAGTCATAACAGTCTCATTGTTTGCATTGCATGCAGTTTCAGGTCAGCTTAGCAGTTACCAAGCTTGGCTACTTTCATAGGATTAATAAATATTACCAGAGTTGAATCTTGCACACATCGAAGATCATTTGGATATTTTGGATATTATTACATTTGCCTGCTTTATATACAGTATTTTTCAACCAATTTGTGATTTATAGTTGCTTTCCATTTGTTTCTTAGATATATGCATGACAGATAAATAGCTTTTTCCTATGTTTTCACTCTCTATTCATATTCCTAGAATAAAATTTATTGGATTTTTTATTTTGCTGGTTGTTTGCAGGTTGTACATGAACTCATACATACTGTATGATATATATATATATATATATATATATATATATATATATATATATATATATATATATATATATATATATATATATATATATTAGGGGTGCAACGATATACAAAATTCAGTTCGGTTCGATACTTTGGTGTCACGGTTCGATATTTTTTCGATACGAAAAAAAATTGTTCATGCCTTTTTAATTTGTCATTTATTAAAATTATAAATATATATTTTAACTCAAAAGTACAGTTTTTAAATTTAATGTTGCTGAAACAACAAAGTAATAAAAATATATATATATATATCTGATTGAGGAATCACTCATCTTTGGAAAAGAGAGTTTATTACAGAGAAATGGCTCTTTCCAAAATAACAGCTATACTATACGCTTCTTCTGGGCTATATTCTCAGCAGCATATTAAACACATCCGGTCCCCATGAGGAGAATCATGTGCTAACGGCTGTCTAAATGACTCGGGTAAAGTTTGTAGCATGCGTGCTTGTTGTTTTTGTCTGCTTTCACTTGTCTTTGCACTAGCATGCTGTCACCGTAAATGTGCAGTCATATTCGTTGTGTTCCCACTAGTGCTGTCAGCGTTAATCTGAAATGACGTTAATGCCACAACACGGCAAATCTCCGTTAACGAGCTACCGCGGATCGCCCCGTGCGTGGGGCTGGACGGCCAACACGTTAACGAGCTAACTGCGCTATCACACTAGTTCCCACCAATGTAATTGAGCATTGCGTGGCACATCCGACATACTGTTTTACTTTAGTCCATGACGCGCTTACCTTCAGGGTCATACGACGTTGCACCCCTAATAAATAAATATATATATATATATATATATATATATATATATATATATATATATATACATACATATACATATATATATATATATATATATATATATATATATATATATATATATATATATATATTTATTAGGGGTGCATATATATATATAAAACACCCAGCACGCCCCTGCGGGCGGTTTATCCTTCAAGCTCGGGTCCTCTACCAGAGGCCTGGGAGCTTGAGGGTCCTGCGCAGTATCTTAGCTGTTCCCAGGACTGCGCTCTTCTGGACAGAGATCTCCGATGTTATTCCCGGGATCTGCTGGAGCCACTCGCCTAGCTTGGGAGTCACCGCACCTAGTGCTCCGATTACCACGGGGACCACCATTACCTTCACCCTCCACATCCTCTCGAGCTCTTCTCTGAGCCCTTGGTATTTCTCCAGCTTCTCGTGTTCCTTCTTCCTGATATTGCTGTCATTCGGAACCGCTACATCGATCACTACGGCCGTCTTCTTCTTTTTTTTCTACCACCACTATGTCCGGTTGGTTAGCCACCACCATTTTGTCCGTCTGTATCTGGAAGTCCCACAGGATCTTAGCTCGGTCATTCTCCACCACCCTTGGGGGCATCTCCCATTTTGACCTCGGGACTTCCAGGTTATACTCGGCACAGATGTTCCTGTACACTATGCCGGCCACTTGGTTATGGCGTTCCATGTATGCCTTGCCTGCTAGCATCTTGCACCCTGCTGTTATGTGCTGGATTGTCTCTGGGGCATCTTTACACAGCCTGCACCTGGGGTCTTGCCTGGTGTGATAGACCCCAGCCTCTATGGATCTTGTACTCAGAGCTTGTTCTTGTGCTGCCATGATTAGTGCCTCTGTGCTGTCTTTCAGTCCAGCTTTGTCCAGCCACTGGTAGGATTTCTGGATATCAGCCACCTCCTCTATCTGCCGGTGGTACATACCGTGCAGGGGCCTGTCCTTCCATGATGGTTCCTCGTTTCCCTCCTCTTTCTTGGGTTTCTGCTGCCTGAGGTATTCACTGAGCACTCGGTCAGTTGGGGCCATCTTCCCAATGTATTCTTGGATGTTCGTTGTCTCATCCTGGACTGTGGTGCTGACACTCAGCACCCAGCCCCCTTCCTTCCGCTTAGCGTACAGCCTCAGGGTGCTGGACTTGGGGTGAAACCCTCCATGCATGGTAAGGAGCTTTCTTGTCTTTATGTCAGTGGCTTCTATCTCCTCCTTTGGCCAGCCTATTACCCCAGCAGGGTACCTGATCACGGGCAGGGCGTACGTGTTGATGGCCCGGATCTTGTTCTTACCATTCAGCTGACTCCTCAGGACTTGCCTGACCCTCTGCAGGTAGTTGGTGGTTGCAGCCTTTCTAGCGGCCTCTTCATGGTTCCCATTTGCCTGCGGGATCCCCAGGTATTTGTAACTGTCCTCTATGTCTGCAATGTTGCCTTCTGGTAGTTCAATCCCCTCAGTATATATATATATATATATATATATATATATATATATATGAGAAAAAAAGAGGACGTTTTTATGTGGTTGATTATTTTTTGTTGTAAAAGGCTTCTTGGCAATTAAGTCTGTTAAATGGTCCCTTAAATGGTACCACATTTGTAAGGAAATTGCATTTGAGCAATAAAGCTGAGTATGCTGGTTGTGCCCATGAAAAACTACTACAGGGGCCGGCAGTCCGGTGACTGAGTGGGGCCTGATTAGTAGCGCCTGTGAGGATAGACTGCTACAGCTGTCAGTTGGTATCTGCACCAAGCATGTCACATTTGACTGATATTGCCCATGCAATAGGTCAACTTCAAGCTGGAGTTCCACAAAATGTTCCAGTGTTATTCAGATTTGGCCCTGGTACCATCTCCAAATTGAAGAGGAAGATCCTTGTAATGGAGGATGTCTTCCCAAAAAGATCACACCACAAGAAGACCGTTTCCTCACCCTGTCAGCACTCAGGAAACATCTTCTACAGATTTGCAGTTAAGGTTTGCAAAATGATATAACTGATAGCTCATTGTACCCAAAATAAATTTCACAGACCAAATCTCCAGTCTCATGGAGCTGCCAGGAGGCCCTGCCATAATTGTTCTTCACAATCAGGCCCACTTATACTGGTGTCAGCAACTTGTGCACTAGAACCTGAACATATGGAGGAAAGTTGTGTTCAGCAATGAGTCAAGATTCTACTTATGGATTATAGAGTGTTGAGAAGACACTAAGAGCACTATGCTATATGCTGGACTGACAGGGTAGAGCTAGTATGACGGTTTGGGAGCAACCTCTCCCTCAATGGAAAAACAAGTCTTTTCATCATTGGCGGTCATTTCAATGAAGAGAGATATCAAGATTAGAATGTGCAACTAGTACCTATCCTTTGCTCTTCGATGCATTCATCGGAGTATGAATGTGTGAATGAATGTAGGAAGCACTGAGTTTAGAGAAAGTGCTTGTGAGAATGGGTGTGATTGGGTGATGTGGCATGTTGTAAAGAGTGCTTACTCCTGGAGAGTAGAAAAGCGCTATATAAGAGTCAGTCCATTTACCATTACACTGGCAGAGAACATTTGGCATGGATTTTTTTCATGGACGCAGGCCACATACTCAACTAAATGGTAAATGGACTGGTTCTTATGTAGCACTTTTCTACTCTCACTGAGCACTCAAAGCACTTTATACAACTCGTGCATTCTAAGCTGCATTCTAACCCAATCATACAAGCGCGTTATCTAAGGTTTTTAGTGTTTCTATCAAACATTCACTCGCATTCACACTCCGATGGATGCATCGGAGGGCAAAATGGGGTTAATATCTTGCCCAAGGATATTTGGCATGTAGACTAAAGGAGCCTGGGATCAAACCACCAACCTTCCGGTGAGTAGGTGACCCGCTCCACCACCTGAGCTACCGCCACCCCAGCTCTGCTGCTGCTCAACTCACAAATACATTTTCCTTACAAATGTGACACCATTAAAGGAGAAATAAACAGGATTCACAATGGTATAATATTTATTGCTGAGAATTATTTTTACAACAAAGAAATCTTTTGTTACATTGTTTTATCTTATATATAAAATCAATAAGCATGCATTAGCTGCGGTGTCAGTGACAAAAAGCTGATTTTCTTTTCAGTGTCTTAAAAATAGTTTTAGTCCACCTCTGAATCTGTTTATTAATTCAACAGCTCTGTATCACATTTTGGATGAAAAAAATCTGACTTTTTTTTTTTTTTTTAATATGAGTCTGATTTATGTTGAGGTCACACACCACCCAAAAAAGTAAAGAAAGGAAATAACTGGCAACATCTGTCATCAGTCCCACTGAATATTTTTCAATATGCTTATCTTTTCTTGAAAATATAAATCTTTTTATGCATTTTTATGTCTGTAGTCACAGTTTACATCAAGATTTGTAAATCAGTTGATGCTATCATACTCCTTCTTTCTTTTCCTTAGTAGAGATATCAATTGTCTTCCTTTCAAGTACATTATAATTGGTAATCATAACACTGCAGATCAGTGCTTTAAATGATCTTCTCTCCATTCACAGAAAAATCAAGTCCTGCAGCATCTAATGAGGAACTTTACTCCGAAGTCAGATTAGAAAGCAGTCTCGGTAATAAATATATAAGTCTATATAAAAATCTATAAGTTATAGAAGTGCATTCACATTTAATCACATACATATAAACATACATACATGTATATATACACATACACATATAGCTGTGGTCAAAAGTTTACATACACTCATCAAGGGCATGAGTATCATGGTAGTTCTCAGCTTTTATTAATTTCTTTTGACACAGTTAAGTGAAGTCAACATATTTTCAATTGGGCTAATGTCAGAACTTTGAGCTTCGGGAATGAACTTTCCAATGGGACAGTCCTAAACAACTGTATGTAAGTACAAGTTATTCAAATTTCTCACCACCTTGCCAAGGTCTGGAAGTGGTTAGAATAATGAAAGGAGGACTACCTCTAAATTCTTAAACTTCACCCTTACTCAGTAGCTAGAGGGTTTAAACTTGGGCACAACTGAGTGTTTCAACAGGACAATGATAACAACCACAGATCAAAGTTATTTTTTTAATCGATAAAGCAGGCTAAAAGTAAACCTTTGGAATGGCTTTCCCAAAAGCTTGATCTCAAAAATTAATCCAGAAGCTTGCTTATTGTGACCCAAAGCACTTGATCAAGGTGCAACTTGCTGAAGGACCTCTTACCAAATTATTTGTAAGAGTGTATGTATACTTTTGACCCCATATGTACACATTTGTGTAAACTGGGGAAAATCCCAAACAAAACATGTACACCCAATTCTCTTTATTTAAAGGCCCAAAAGAAAAAAGAAAAAAAAAAAGATTAAATCATCATGTGCTGAGTCTGGGGCGAGGGGGATTACTCACCCATCACTGGAGGCGGAGTCAGTAGTTAAACAGGTCCTTGGTAGCAGGAGATGGATGAGATTCACCTTGAGTTCCTTGAGGATCTGGATGTTGTAGGGCTGTCTTCGTTGACATTCCTTTGCAACATTGCATGGACATCAGGGGCATTGCCTCTGAACTGGGACACTCACTGTTGGTGGTTCCCCTTTCTAAGAAAGGGGGCCAGAGGGTGTGCTCCAACTACAAGGGAATCAAAATTCTTAGTAAGCCAGTGAGCCACTGATAGAAATATATTCTCAAATCTCCTTTCTTATTATAGAAGACATTCCAACATATGCCGAGATCAACCGTCACAATAAAGCAAAAGCTAAGGAAAACCAGGGTAAGTAAAGCCTGCTATAATCTCCAGTGTTGAACTTGATAATTATTATAAAAATAATAATTTCTGATTAAAAATTAAGTCTTTTTTCTTATTTGTGTATGCATTTTAGTTTATATTAATAATTTACTGTCATAATTAATGATTGTGAACTCTAAAATTGTGAATCTATTTTACTTTTTTGTTTGTATGTACTCACAGTTTAAATCACTAACAAAAGCTGTGATATTGATGTTTGCTTGCCTTTGTCAATTGCCTGATCCTTTTTGTGTTGTGGATGTGTGTTGTTGTTTTGTTTAGGGTTTTTTTTTCCTTTCAATTTTTGGCCAACTGTATGCATCAGTTCCTTCTGAGTCTCAAAGAGATTTGTTTGGTAGTTTCTCTTCTATCTGTACCTTACACAAAGAGTTGGTGCACCCATAGATTGTCTTATAGTCCATCTTCTGCATTATCTAGTGTCTGTACTGTCCTGTTCTAGGAAGCAGGGTTAGCTAACAGCTCTGAGTTGTAATAAGTGAAACTGGGGTTTTCTGTTCCAGAAAGAGTGTTAACTTCAACTCTTAGTCGGTTTCTGGGGTGACAGTCTCTGTAAACCTAACCTGCTCACTGGCAGGTTTTCTTCTATAAACTCTGAGTTTCTCTGACTCCTCCCCTTCTTCTAGACTTGAACCAGCTGACTGACACATTCATTTCCTCATTCATAAAGATGCATTGACAAGTGAATTACCGTATTTACCGGACTACAAAGCGCACCCGAATATTAGCCGCACAAGCTAAAATCAGGGGAAAATCCTGTTTTGTACATACATTAGCCGCACCTGACTAAAAGCCGCAGGTGTTTCAATGTTGACTTATCATATGTAAGAGAATATGCACAAAGCGAATTGTCAGGAAAGAGATGGCTGTTTGGAGACACATCACTTTTATTAATATTTTGAAAAACAAGTTATGGGTACATATTTGCATAACTTTTTAGGTATATGTACAAGTAGCGGTAATTACAAGTATGAAACATGTACTGTGCTTCATAAATGAGTAACAAATGTAGTACATAACAATAACCTATAGCACACCAGAAAAATAGATTCGGCCTACCTTTTAGGCTCAGGTGCAGTGACACGGCTTTAACAAGAAGAAAAGTCAGTCATTCACCACCATCTTTCTCTTCTTCCTGCACACTAAAACCACCAAAGTCCTCTTCTCCAGTGTCGGAAACGAACAGGCTCAGGATGGCTTCGTCATCCACTCTCCGCTTCTCTCCTTCGTTGTCACTTTCAAAACCAAACAAATCCTCGTTGTTAGTGTCAGAGTCGAACACCCTCAGAAGGGCCGTGGCGGTGTCCTCCTCTCCATCATGCAGCAGTCCAGCCCTTCGAAATCCGTTGGTGATCGTGGATGTTTTCACACTTTTCCACGCTGTCAGAATCCACTGGTGGAGTTGGGCATAACTTGCTTTTCGCAAGTTTATCGCCGCTCATCATCCACGCCTCCCGCTGAACGCGTAGCGCTACTTTGAAGTTTGTTTTTTTGCGCTACTTCGTACGGCACTACGTTGCCTGGCGGACAGACATGTGACCAACATACCACTCTTGAACCCCGATCAGGCAACGTAGTGCCGTACAACAGCGGAACAAACAAAACAAATCGTCTTACGATACCACAAAAATCATGGACAATCCATAGAAAAGCCGCACCTGACTAAAAGCCGCAGGGTTCAAAGCTTGTGCAAAAAGTAGCGGCTTATAGCCCGACAATTACGGTAATTTGCAGAAGTTTATGTTTTAACAAGAACTGAAATCCTAGACTTGAATTAGTTTGCTATTTTGTGTACTTAACATGACTGCTTCCACATTCATTCAGTTAGTACCAAGTATAGGTGCATTTTTTGAATTTTTGTGTTCCAGGTGCTGTATGTTCATTTTTCTTACCGGTGTGGCAGTTGGTGATACATTGTGCAATTCTATTTGTACTCGTTCCTTTTATTAGGTCCCCCTCCCCTGCCCGGCTGTCCTGTCTTAGACATTGTCATATTGTGTACCATATACAATGTAATAATTGAAATAACATGGATAAAAGTGACAAAATAAACAGATAAACCCTGAAAAGGAAGCGCCCATAGCAAATTTATAGAGCTGATCTTGAAAAACCAAAATGTGTTTGGAACAACAGTTTATCACATTTAGTTAGGAACTGGACCCAAATGCAGGACTTTCCTGGTTGTGGCAGTGAATTTATTTACAGTGTTAGAACAAACAGTGCGATTTCTTCCGTGGCAAAATTCCCGACTCTTGTGCAGTGCTCTCCTCCCGATCCGTAGTGCAAGATTAATCCAAAATGACTTATTTACAGCAGTGCTCACTCCCTGCACTGAGCCACTTAGGACAGGTCAGCTGTTGAGGACATGACATTGATTGCAAAAGCTGCCAGACAGGATAGGATTAAGAAAAAAAAAAATACTGTTGTCTTCTTTTCTGTTTTTAAAGATTGACATTCATATTGTGAATATCAATCTCTTGTCATATCTTATTTCTTGGTCCTCGGTATTAAAATGAATGGTCTGCTATTTTTTTTACCCATTGGCATGTTGAATTGCAGTATTGGGGATCCACTGATGATTGCTTTTTTCTCTGCTCATGCATCGGGTGAACATATTCAGATTTGACTGAACTAACTCTGATCAGCTGTTCTGGAACAGAAGACACAGAGTTGCCAATTTCAGAGTTAATCAACTTATTGTTTGTTTTTAAAGTCAGAGTTTGATGAATATGCTTCCTGGAATGGTGCCACACAGGGGGGTTAAAACAAACAAACAAACAAACAAACAAACACACAGTTTTGTGTAATAATAATAATAGTAAAGAATATTATGAAATTCATACGATTTATGTCAACTTCTAAGGCTGTCCACAAGTTCAGCAGCTGTATATCATTGTTTTCTGCGGCATAAATGCATCCTGAGATCTCATTTCTTTTTTAGAAGACAGTCCAACGTATGCCCAGGTCAACCGTCACAATAAAAGAGCATCCAAGAACAACCAGCGTAAGTAAAGCCTGCCATCCTCTCCAGTGATGATCTTAAAATTTAACTGGAATAAATAACATGAAAATCTGCTTTACTTATTTTTTTACTTGAATACATTTTAGTTTGTATCACTAATATGTCATACTCTGTATTTGTCTCAGATACAATTGAGAACTAACTTAATTGACCTGTGAGTTAAAGACTTACTTTTTATTATGAGTTTACAGCTAAGCCTTTTAAATAATATTCTCTCCAGTCACAGTAAACTCGAGTCATGCATCAGCTGATGAAGCAGTTTATTCTGAAGTTAAATTAGGAAGTGCCCTCTGTAATTAAGCTAACATGACTGTTATATTTAGTGATTTATTTGTACTCTTTAGCTTATAATATTGTTACTAAATGATAATCCCTATGTCCTTTTTGTGGCTGTTTTACAGGTCATTGAACCGAATTGTAGCAGTAAAACCAACCTCAAGCTTCTTATACAGAAATGTCTGTAGCTTGTTCAGTATTTTGTACAGTTTTTTTAGTGATAGTCATCATCATTATAATATACAGTATACAATATATATAATATATGGTACAGACAAGGTGTTTTCATTTAGTGTTCATATTATCTGTATTCATTTAATAATAAAACATGATTTAAAGTTAGCTTTTGCAGTGTAACATAAGATAGGTTCCTCTATGGGTACAAAGAAATACTATAAATGCATGTATTGAAAGTTTTTGAACATTACCTAAAAGAGGACTGATATAATACCGTATGGATTTAAATGTGTGAATAAATGCATTTCTTCATGGAAATTGTATGCAGTTATAGTTTGGGTTTTTATCTTTTTTTATTTTGGCCTGAGCAGTGTTTTTGTTCTATCATGATATAGCTCTACAATATAATTGTAAAAATGTAAAGGATTTATCTTTTGTAACTTTCAACTAAATGACCATGTATACAATATGAATAGCAAATCACAGAGACAGCTTAAAGTTAATAGACATTTAGTACTGGGGTTCTATTATTTTGAAAAACGAGTGTTTAGAAAATCCAATCAGAGTAAATTCTCCGCTATAAAAATTTTCCTCTACATTGGACCTAATAATTTGCTCATGCACCATTTTTCTTCCGATCTTCACTGAAAATGGGAAAATACTATTTTCAGACAAAGACTCAAAATCTCAAAATTTTGGCAATCTGGGTTGGTCAAAAATCAACCAAGCAACTTTTTTTTTTTTTCTTCGCAATTTTGAGACCAACTGAACAGCTTTATCCTTTCATCTCTGCATATAATGTTGGAACACCTGGGCTTGAGGTACCCCTGTTCTGAGTGAGCTTGGTTATAAAAGTGCCCTCCTTTCTGCAGTCACACCTCTCCATTGCTCTCTGTCTGGATTTTTGTTTAAAGCCTTCTGACTTGGACAAGCCAGGATATAGCATGATTTCTTGAGTCATTTTTTGTTGCTTTCTACATGCTTTGCTATGCATCCTGCATTAACGATGGGCAACAACATTTTGGTATTGATCCAATGTTGTGTGCACTTTATGTAGTCCTGTATTGATTTACTGTTTTATGTAGCACCAAGGTCTTGGAGGAATGCTGTCTCGTTTCACTGTGTACTGAACCACTGTATATGGTTGACATGACAATAAAGCCACTTGACTTGAGTTTATATGTCTGTAATTGTTAGATGTATTTTTTTAGGCTGTAAGCTGTAATCATCAAAATTGTAAAAAATGTAAACAATGAAATATTTAACTTTACACGCAATTCAATTCAGTTTTATTTTTAAAGCATCAAAATCACAAAAATAATAATACAGGAACAAAAAAAAGTCAGACCACCCCCTCCAGAAAAACTTCTTTTTAATAGGAAGAAATCTCCGAAATACAAACCTAAAACATAAATAAATTACTCACTCTACTCGACTATACAGCTCTTTGTCCCATATTTCCTACGTGAATCTTATAACACAAAGCACAGTACAATGATGGACTGTGTTTACAGCAGATAGGCACTAGAGGGTGATATTATGTCATTTATAATTTATTGAATCTATGTTAACCTTTGGCAGAAATGGTTCCAAGACCTATCAGTCAGTGTTTGACTGCAACCCGTCTGCTAAACCCTGCAGTATCACAGTAACAGCTTAGTACAAATTGCATCTTTTGTAATCCTAAATAGGGACTAAAAATAGCAGTCAAAACTACTGTTTCATACATATTCCTACATATATTATGTAGAAATGTATTTCATAAATACGGTATATTATTCATTTTGCTCTAACATGTTTTCTCTACACAGACAATGTTCTGAAAATGTCATTAGTTTAATTGCAGAAAACATTAGTTTAACCCTTTAAAGTTATTCTCATGACTTATTCTAATAACAGCCACAATAATTATCAAGCCAAAAATGACACATGAAATAAAATGTAAACCCTCATGCAGCTGTCAAGTCACTATTCATGAGTTACTATTTATCATTATTGTGTTGACAGGGGACATGTTCAAAACTGAAGTATTTGTGGTTCCTCATAACGAAGTGGGAATTTCAATATAACTGCAGTTGTGAGAGCTTTATTTAAAACAGGAAAGGGAGGAGAGATGGTGTGGTCTGAGAAAAGGACTCCGCAGAAAGCAAGTGTGCTCACGCTGATAAGAGATATAGCTTCCTTTCACCCACACTTCTCTTTTTATCTTGTTCATATGCATCAGAGCATCAAAGTGGAAACATTTCTCACAAGTACAGAGACATTTTCACCATTTTCAGTATTAAATATCAGGATGGGACATGCTTTGTTCTGTGCATCTGGGTTGGTTTGTAAGTATACTGAATATTTACATTATGCAATGTCTATTTTTATATTAGTTTCTTTCAGAGCGTAGAGAGTATGGTATTTTTATCCACTTCACTTTGGTCACCTTTTAGTTAATGCAGGGTAGCTGGCGCAGGTGTAACTTAACTTAGTAGTGACATTGTTAATTACACACAATACTGTCATCAGTAAACCACCAGGAAGTTTTAAATGCAAGGTTAATTTTAAGTTTTATAAGTATTAACTTCTATTTCAGTGCTGAACACACTTCTGTCTTGCGGACAAACTGAAGGTGATTGAATGCTTTTTCTTTTGTTTCTGTTGCATCACTTCAGATAGATATATATCACATAAATACCATCAACCATATTTTATTTGCAGAATTACTGCCAGTTTAGGCAGTAATTCTGCAAAATCTTATTTCTTTAACACAAACACTACTTATGCGTGCTGTGATTACTCATCTTTGCTACTTGAGCAGTTTCTTTGACAATGTATTACGGACAAGGAACACAAAACTAACATAGTTACTAAAGATTGTGTAAGAAAATGACAAAAATATCTTGAAGAACTGCTGAGTATTGTTTGCTTTACTTACGTGGACATGCATGTGTTCCTTCTGAAAGATAAACCCAAACCTGATCTCAGTGTGTCTTCATCATGGCTGAGTCCTGGGGCATCAGTGACTCTACACTGCAGTGTTAGAAGTCACTCTGCAGAATGGAGGTTCTACTGGTATCAGGCTCTTTTCAAAAATTCAAGCAAGGGCTACTACTTTGAGCTGCTACCAGGTGGTAAAAATGGAACTGCACAAAATTCCTACATTGTTCATGGACAGAAACAGACGGCAGGATATGCATGTAGAGCTGGAAGACAACAGCCAGAGCATTTCACTTCGGACAGCAAACCTGTATTTGTTTGGTCTGCAGGTAAGTGTGAATGTAATATCATTGCCATGATGCATAACAATACAGCTTCTGTTAATACAGTTACTTCAAGAAACACTTAGATTCCTAATTTCATAATATCTCAGTGGCTGTTTTGATCCCACATTACATGTTTCTAAGAATCTAGTTCAGCAACTGCAACTGTCAAAGTGACTCCTGACAGAGTGCAGCACTTCTCTGAAGAGTCTGTCTCACTGCGCTGTGAGGGGAAACCTTCTGAGTGGAGAGTGATGAGGCTGAGTGAAGCAGGCTACCTTGCAAACTGTTCTGTCTGGGGAACAATGAGTGGATCCACCTGCACGATCAAAAATGCTACAGCCAAACCAGCCGTGTACTGGTGTGAGTCTAAACTGGGTGGCTTCAGCAATGCTGTCAACAACACAGTGCAAAGTAAGTATTTTTACATCCTTTTTTTCTTTTTTTTTCTTTTTTGTTTGTTTGTTTGTTTGTTTTCCTGTATGACTCTGCAGGTTCTGCCCACATTGTGTCACAGTAAGCATCCTTTCAGTCAATAAGATTATATTTTTGAAAGTGTTAGAGTTATGTTTGTGTAAATATAAAAATGCAAGCGTAGTAAACATACTCATTCCTCACCTTTATCTTATTATTTTTTATTCAATTTGTCATTAATGTGAAAACATGCCTCCAGTAAGTCATCAGACCTTTCTGTTACCTTACATTACCACAGGCCCCAATCTTTCTGCCTGCATTTTGAATTTTTGTATTTACCTTTTATGTTTAATTGTTCTGAGTTTTTGAGTTTTGAATTTTATTTATTTCTGGTTTGGTTCTTTATGGATATCTGCTCAATTTTGTCTTTAGACTTTTGCAAATTTCATTGGTTTCAATTCTCCTTGCCTCCCTGTATTAAATCTGTTATTAAATCTCTGTCCCTGTCAATCGGCCGAGGTTAACCCAAAACCTTTCCAAGCTCTTTTGATTCCTGTCTTAGGTGCTTCTTTGTTTAGTCACTTCCTGTTTTATTTTAGTAGTCTCCTGTTCCTGTCATGGTCCTGTGTCTCCAACACAGTATTTTAAGTTTTCTGTAGTATTTGGTTTCTTGTGTTTAAGTGTTGTTTTTTTTAAATTTCTTTGCAATATTAGTACATTGTTATGGTCTCTGTTAGCCACTTCCTGTTCTGCTCTGACAGTCCCTCTTTTCATGTGATGTGATGTTCAATTTACTTCCTCTGTCTTGTCAGTTACATTCAGCAGTGTCAAATCGTCAACAGATTCGACACTGTAGTTAATGCTCACCCTTCTACTCACTTAGCTGTAGTCAGCCTGCAACCCACAGCCATGCAACTCTCTCCCGTCTCCTCACTGCACCATAATCTAGTATGAAAGAACAGACACCTCTCCCCCACCTTTCACTTTCACTCACAACCAGGTTCAGAGACAAATAGTAAGACTCCACTTGGGGAAGTCTACTGGACAGATGGGGCGAGTCCCTGCCTCATCAAGGGCTGTGCCTCCATCATCGACCAGCTCCGATCTATAGTCAGGCCACATTAGGAACCTCTTCACTTATCTTAGTAGCTCCACTTCGGACATCAGCAGATGTCATCATCTAACTTCTCAATTGTGTTTATGCCGATCTGGACCAGCCAGCAAGCACTGTGAGGGTCACACTTTTTGACTTTTACAGTGCATTCAATACCATCAGGCCAGCCCTCCTGGGTGATAAGCTGACAGTAATGCAGATGGATGCTTCTCTTGTGTCCTGGTACCTTTACACCACAGACTTCAGCCACTGCACTGAGACCTGCCATCTTCAGATGATTTCTGATAACTCTGCGAAGGGTGAATTCATCGGTGGGGATGATGAGACAGAGTATCCGGCTGTGGTTCACTCTTTGTCTCGTGGTGGGAGCAGAATAATCTGCAGCTCAATGTGACAAAAACCAAGGAAGTGACTGTGGACTTTAGGAGGACCAGGAAACCAGTAAACCCTGTTTTATGCAGGGGGTCGACAGTGTAGACAGTGTGGAGAACAATAAATACCTCGGAGTACACACTGACAATAAACTGGACTGGGTTAAAAGCACAACTCCACTCTACAGGATGGACCAGAGCTCTCTCTATTTTGTGAGGCAACTGAGGTCTTTTAACATCTGTCAGACAATGCTCTGAATTTTCTACAAGTCTTTTGTAACCAGGGCCGTCCTCTAGTACGTATTCTGATGTGACATTGTCTGACTGTTTTACAGAAAGCAATATAATACTTGTGAGCCCGGTCCACCCAGTTACTGAGGGAGAAGCTGTTACGCTCCACTGCAAACTGAGGAACAAAACTTTAAAATCCTCTGTGCTTTTCTTTCGAAATGATAACCTCATCAGCAATGACACCAGAGGGAGGCTGAATATCCCTGCAGTGTCAAAATCAGATGAAGGCTTTTACAAGTGTCAATATTCAGAAAAACAGTCACCACAGAGCTGGATGTCAGTAAAGGGTAAGTTTGTTTAAAACTCTTCTTCAGTCCTTCTTTTTGCAAATACTCCCTGCAACAACACTTTTGGTGTTTTTATGTGAATATGGATCATTTTAAATCACATTAATGTACTAATAGTAGTGAGTATTCATACTTTGTGAAAACAACTGAACATAAAACTTAAAAATAAAATGTATTTGTTTTTTATTGTAGCGGTATCCAGGCCTTTAAAGTCTTCATTTACTGCGCAGATGATTATTGGATTTGTTTGTGGGATTTTACTGATTGCTATCCTACTCGTGATTTATCTGAAAGTCAAAGGGTGAGGCCTTTTCAATTGATTAAAATCTGATTCTGCCTTCAGTTTCTAATGCAAAATAATATATTTTCCTTATAAAAATTATTGAGTAATCATCTTAAAGAGCATACATGTTTATTAGTTATCAATTATTTCTATTCACTTTTTTTTTTCAATATTCTTAACATTATTTTCTTTCAATTATTTTACTACATTTTACAGAACACAGTGCAAACAAACCCATGTTGATTCTGCAGTTTCTGAGGTTAGCCAGAATGCATGTCAGCTTGAAGCGCTCTACTCTGAAGTCCATGGTCAGTTTTGATTAACTAACCCAAATCTTCAAAAGTTTTTAAAAGTTACTGACAAAAAACCTTTATGATGTACCTTTTTTAAATGTACGGACATATTTTTAAAATTAGATTCCACTTTTGCAGCATTTCAGTTTCTGAAATATCATTAAACTCTCTGTTTTCTGTCATCTTTTAGATGATAATCTGCTGTATGCCCTGGTAATGCACAAAAACAAAGGTGAAACCCAGAACAATGCAGGTATTTTAAACTAGCATTCAATTCAATTTTCTGTTCATGTTAGTTAAACTTGATTGATTGTTTTTGTAATTTATGTAACATCTAACACACATAATCTGGACCTTAACTGGTGTCTCCATTTACAGGTAGACCATCACAGGCAGCAGCGGATGGCGCTATCTATTCTGAAGTCAGACTACAGGAAAACAGCTCTTGGTAATATAGGCACATATTAAGTCTGTTGTCTGTGTGTGTGTGTGTGTGTGTGTGTGTGTGTGTTTCATCTATGTACAATATACATCATCTGTATATATATTTTCATCCAAGTTCATAGAAAGAAGCTTCAGCTTTACAGCAAGAATTTCCTGAGTTTGAATCGACCTAGTTGGACCTTTCTGTGTGCAGCTTGCATTTTATTTGTGCCTGTGTGGGTTCTCTCAGAGTACTCTGCTTCCTCCTACAGTCCAAAGACATGCATGTTAGGTTAACTGTGTTTGTGAATGTCCAAAGTCATCTGACTGTGTTAGCCAAAATGTTCAGGGTGTATCCCACCTTTTTCCCTGTGACAGCTGGGAGAGGGTCCAGGAAGATTTTCTCTGTAATTGAACATATTTTGCATCTGTAGCCCTTACAGTTGTCTGGATTGGTGTTAAAGCTGCTTCTTTCATTTTTTTTTTTATACTTTTGCACTTTTCCACTTGAATTCTGTTTGTCCTTCAGTCTTGTCCACACTTCCACTTAAAATCTAAAGGTGAGAGGTCTTTCTCTGAGTCTCCCCTCTTTTGTAAAGTCCCCCTCCTGTTTGGAAATTGTTTAATCAATCTTGAAGACCTAGCTATTTTCACAGGCTTTTGGGTCCCTTTGAAACCGGCTATGGGTCTGTTCTGTCTTAGTTTATCTTGGTTCTTTATGTTATTTGTGCACGTATGTGTATATGTATATATGTACACATGCACACGTGAGTATCTGTGTGTATATACTGTACATGTTCCCTTTCAGCACATGATGCAATAAATAGTAACTCAGGAATGGTGAATGGTGATATGACTGCTACAGGAGACTTTACATTTCATTTCATATGTCGTTTTTGGCTTGATAGCTATTGTGGTGGTTATTAAAGAAGTCATTACCATGATTTTAAATGTTTTCTGCAATTTAAAATAACTACACTTTCAGTACATTATCTGTGTAAAAAACAGTGTGCAGAAAATTTAATGATAATAAGAAGAAAGGGCATGTTTGACATCCTGTGGGTAAAAACCTCTGTTGAGTCTGTTTGTCTTTGACCTGATGGACCTGTGACGTTTACCAGACGGAAGGGGGGAAAAAAGTGAGTGTCCAGGGTGCGAGGGCTCTTTGAGGATGATGCTGGCTTTCTGCTGAAGTCTGCCAGTATAGATGTCTCTGAGGGGGTTTAGTGAAGTGCCGATTGCCCCCTTCTGCTGCCCTCATCATCCACTGCAGTTTCCTTTTGTTCTCCGCGGTGCAGCAGTTGAACCAAAGTGGGCAGCAGTAAGTCAGAAGGCTCTCAATGGTGGAGCAGTAGAAGTTTACTAGCAGTCTTTGGGGTAATTGGGCCTGACGTAGTTTCCTGAGGAAGTACAGCCTTTGTTGTGCTTTCCCTATCTGGTGGGAGATATTTGTGGACCAGGTAAGGTCGGCCGAGATGTGGACTCCGAGAAACTTCCTCTGTCGACCTGTTTGCCCTGTATGCAAACTGGTATGGATCGTGTTCTGCAGGGACGGCAGCTTTAATGTGTGATATGATGAGCTGTTCAAAAAAATAGGCAATTCTGTGTTAAAGCAACTAGAGGATAGTCATTCAAGCAGCTCACTGTGTTCTTCTTGGGCACTGGAACGATGGTGGCTGACTTAAGGCAGGATGGTACTACAGACTGTAGCAGTGAGAGGTTGAAGATGGTGGTGAAAACCTCTGCTAGTTGGTATGCACATGCTTTAAGCACTCTACCAGCTACACCGTCAGGACCAGCTGCTTTCCTCTCATTGAGTCTGTGCAGTGTGGCTCTGACCTGATGCTGCTCCAGCTGGATGGGAGCATCGTCCCTCTCTGTAACGGCAGGATGAGTGATGGTGTCCCTGTTTTCTTGGTCAAAGTGGGCAAAGAAATGTTTTAGGGTGTCAGGTAAGGTGATGTCCGTGGAGTTGGTTTGTGTGTAACTGTCTTTGTAGCCTGTGAGTGTCTTGATCCTGGTGTTGGCCAGAGGGGCCGATGGCGCGATATGGCAGCCTGGCTTCTGTCAGTCTGCCCCAGGGCAGCTGTGGCTATCCACCAGTGTATGAATGTGAGAGTGAATGAATAGTGGCATTGTAAAGCGCTTTGGGTGCCTTGAAAAGCACTATATAAATCCAATCCATTATTATTATTATTATTGATCCCCTGCCACATGTTTCTGGAGTTCTTTGTGTTAAAGTGTTCCTCGATACGGTGTTTGTATTTTGCGCTTGGCTTCTTCTATGCCTTTAAGCAGTGACTGACTCTTTGTAGATTTGAAGGCCTGATTTGAAGGCCTGATTTGAAGGCCTGATCACGTGCTCTTAGTAGGGCTCTCACCTCACTGTTGAGCCATGGCTTCTGACCAGCCTATTATGCAGGATTTAGCAGTCAAGGCATCAACTGGGAATATAAGTTTTTGTTTTAAATGTATGGAATTTTAAATCCTGTCTTTGAGATTTGTCATTTGTTTGTCTTTTGGTATTTCCATATTCAGTTCCTGTCTGTCTTTTTGTTTGCATTAGTGGTGTCTTGGTTTTGTATATATGTAATATTTGTGGAGTTTCTTATTTAAGTTTTATACATTGTTCATTCTTCTCTGTGTGTTTTGTTCTGTGTGTTTTCTCCTCTTATTTTATTTAGTTCCCAGCGGCTTTCTTAAAAGATTGCATTTTTAAACTTTCTGATGGTTTCCTGTGGTTTTCCTTTAGTTACTTTCTGCTTGGTGGTTTGTTGACCTTAATAATTAGGTGCTTCTGTGAGTGCAAGCAAGAGCACTCCTTTAATCTTTGTATGAGTACAATGTGAATAGCAACATATCAGTTGAAAAATATGCTTTGCAGGTGTTATTTTGGTGATTTTGTGACAATATGAATGTATTTTTGCAGAAATCAGTCATTACAATAAATATAACTTGGTGAAAACTTTATTGCAAGATATATTGATATAAATGATTTAACTCTGTGTTGGAGCGTTATCTTTAAAAGGATTTTCAGAGTGCGTATTATACATATGTAGTCTGTCTTGGTTCTGTTTCTTTAATGACTGACTGGTCAGAATTGCTTTGCTCAGTTAGAACTGCTCAGGACCTCATCACCTACTTGGGAATATCACCAAACATGTTTTAGATTTCATGGTTTCAGCACTCAAACAGTTTATTTTTCTGAATGATCAACTTCATAATGAAGCTAACGATGAATGTAAAAACATAAAACATGGAAACAGTTAACATGTTGATTACATTTTCAGTTAAAAAACTATAGACTTCTCTTTGAAGTGGTAACCAAATTGTGTGACTGTCAGTTTTGTGAGGTGTTCCTTTAAGTTAATAAGAAACACAAAAAATAACACTGTATGTAGGTCACATACATGCAATGCGCAGGTGTTTCGCTCAGAAAAACCACACAGAGTTTCAAACTGGTAGTGTTCTCTCACTTCCGTCACATTAACATGACAAGAGACCAGTGAAACCACGGCGCTGTTGGCTGATGAAACTGTGCAGCAGTGACAGCAGTTCAGGTATTTGAGTCCCTTCATTATTGTCACTTTTAGTTTAGATTCTAGTCAGGTCTGAATCTAAAATCTAAATCTAAATTGATCATTAGTTAGCAGTTATAAATAGTTATATTGATGTGTAACTATAGTTTACTGACAAGCCTGATAAACTACTGTGACTATACTTTATATAGTAATGCAGATGAATGTTGTCCTAAAAGCTAACCTTTTATACTTATATATGCATCACTGTGTTGACTTTTTCATAATCCATCTCCATAATTGTATTTTATGCATTGGGAAGGTGGACAGTGTTGTTACCTGGGCGTGTATATATACAGACTTTTATGAATTTTATAATACTGCTGTATAATGAATGAATTTTGGCCTTACTTTCTTCTGCCTGCCCACTGTATGTGACAGCTGTGTGGACTATATGCTCTCTGATCAGAAGTGAACAGCATGCATTTCTGTGAAATATTTCAACAGCATAACTTCAGCAGATATGAACAGAAATTGAATTTGCGCAGAAGGATAACTCAAAAGTGACTAACTTCTTCTTTTTCTAACTTGCCACAGCTATGACATGATTACAAGGTAGAATGCTACAGTGTTTTATTCTGAATGCCTGTTTTTGAGGGATGGTTTGGTTAAATTAACACTATTTATAAATGAGGTGCTTCAAAACCATTGTACAGGTCAGCCACTGATTTATTTTTAAATCCTCTACTTTCCATTTCTATAAAGGTTTCTTTCTGTGAGTTTTGCTGTTATCAGACACCATTGAAAGTTAGACCACCAACAATGCTGGGGATTCTGCATCTGATGTTGTGCTGCATTGTAGCCCCTTTGATGCTTGCTGATAATTTCCACCTGTTTATATTTGATTGTGAATGTTACACTTAATCTACTAGCTTGCATGCTTTTGCGCTCTTTTGTCTCCTTCACTGTGGCCACAGAACAAAAAAGCAAAAAATTGAACACTGGTAGCACAGTCATTTTGTGGTTGACCATTGTACATCTAAAGATAGGTGAACTGCAGCTTGTGAATTTCATAGCACAAGGCTGTGAACAAGTTTTGAGTGTTCTTAGTAATTTATCTGGGATCAACACTGAGTAATTTGGCCTTTATTATTATTATTATTATTATTATTATTATTATTATTATTATTATTATTATTATTATTGGTCTTGTGCTTCGTGATATTTAAAAAACCTGCACTTCCTGTGTCAGTATCAGTGAAAGTACAGCTGCTGCTAACACAAAGAGATCAGGCAGGTTTGATGTTACTTCTGTTTCTCCTATAAACATTTTACGTGTCTCACTTTACATCATGTTCTTCCTGTTTGTCCACTTCTGTGCAGGACCTAATCTGTAGTCACTAATATTCCAGCAGAATAATTAACTACTGTAATTTTTTTTTACATATCATCTTGTTGCAAGATGATATGTGTGAATGAAGTATTCATTACCTCTTCATTCAGTTTAACCATCAAAGATAGTTGTGTGTCCTGTGTCTGTGTCCACAACAAAGCTCAGAACCACAGAGTAAGATTTTTTATTGCTCTATGACGAGGGTGAGCTGCAAGATCAGACTGCACATCTCAGAATGCGATGTTAAAAAGATGGAAATGAATGTGGAAAAATCAGTTGCTAACTAAATATCAGCTGGAACAGACTCTACAGCAGTCATCAGAAGACAGGCTACATTATGAGTTTTAGTACTGCTAAGTCATCCATCTTAGCTAGCATCCATCATAGACAACACCTCCCACCCCCTGCATGAGACTGTACGAGCACTGAGCAGCTCGTTCAGCAGTAGATTTTTACATCCACATAGGAAGGAGCACTACCACAGGTCATTCTTACCAGCAGCTGTCAGACTCTATAATTCAGCTTAACATTCTTTTGGTCATCGTACTCACCAGCTTGTTTGTTTACTGTACATTTTATACATAGCTCTGTAGATTTGATACATAACCCTGTTTAATTTATACATATTTCCATACAATTTTTCAATTTTTCTATACATATCCTGTACATTGTTACCTTTATATACCTGTATATATGAACTTCGGTTGCTTATGTTTATAGGACCACCCTGTGTCTACCTTTGATATTTTATTTTCCCTTGCTGTAAGAGCTCTGTGACAGCGAAATTTCTCATCCGTGGGATAATAAAGGTCTATTCTATTCTATTCTATTCTATTCTATTCTAATTAGCACCGTCCTCTTAAAATGATGCCAAGAGCAATGCCATCAAAGTTCACTTCACTACTGAAAAACAGATTGTGACCTCAGTCTTGTCACAGGGGTTATAAATGACATTCTGTTTTTTTTTGCTTCTGTCATCTAGAGCAGGTCAGCTACTAATGCAAGGTTGATGGTTCAATCCCTGGCTGCTCCAGTCTTTGTTACAGCATCCTTGGGCAAGATACTGTAACCAAGTTGCTCCTGATGCTTCATCATTGTGTCAGTGTTAGATAGAAAACGCTTTGCAACCCAATTACATGACTAAGCATGTAGTAGACACACTCGCCCACATTTGGATGTCACACTCTTTATGGATGGTTTTATGGAAGGTTGCAGTAAATTGCAGTACCAGCAGAAGGAGACAAACCAACATTAAAACAGTCATGGGAAAACATTTAAAGAAACATTATTAACACATTTAGATTTAAATACATATCCGCCACCTAGCTCAATCATTTCTGGCATAGAAGGAGTGTGGTATGTATTCAATACCTTCCTTGGTCATTAGCAACTACCCTGCTTGTACTGCAACTTCTGTATGAGTGTGCATTTCACGGTCAGGAGAGGCAAAGCCTCACATCCGCATGGTGGGCCAGCGTGTCTATCACATGCTTTGCTGTGATATCGGATTGCACTTTGATGTAAAAAAATGCTTATATGAATGAGTGTGTGAATAATTCAGACTTGTTTTATAAAGTGCTTTCAGTCCTCAGGTAGAATAGAAAAGATATATATAAGAACCAATGCATTTACATTTGACCTGTAGCCTGAGTCATTACCACATGCAATCCGAACTGATTCTAGTAAAGCTCTTCTCTACTAGAATTGAGCACTCAAAAATGCTTAATGTACAGAACTTAATGGGCAGACTTCAATATCATTTAGGTTCTTTAGATTAATTTAATTAATAATCCATTTCCAAATGTAATTGACTCCAATATTTGAAAAACAATAATAATGGGTCACAGACCGAGGATCATGACAATAACCCCAGGACCCTGGGCACGTTGTTCACTTCATTTCACTACATCAAGGACATGCTGGCAGGTGAGAGTGGAGTGGGATTTTACATTTAATTTACATTAAGTGTGACTTCTCTTTCTTCGAAGTAGCACACTCTGAGATTATCTGTGGATCAGAGAGCTGCGGACTGTGATGATGGGCAATACTTTGCTGGCATTTTTCTGTAAGTACATTGTTTTTCTGTGTTTGTGTGCAACTAATTAAAGAAAAATATGTTTTGTTTGATTGGATTCAGTTGATGTTTTAGTTTGTTTGTTTGTTTTGTTTTTATTAATTTTGTTTTTAAATCAATATGATTGTTTATTTAAAATTTTACCTGGTTCTTTGACTAAGTTTAGAAAACGTATTTAAACTAGTGTGCAACTAATTTCTGTTTCTTTGAGAGTTTGATTGGATCCAGTTGTTGTTGTTTTTTGTTTTGTTTTGTTTTTTTGCTTTGTTTTATTGTTATTAATTTAGTTTTTCACATCAATATGATTGTTTATGCAAAATATTACCTGGTTGTTTGACTTAGTTTAAACACAGTAATTAACACAGTAATTACATTTACTGCATTTAAAGTTGTTGTTGTTTTTTTTAAGTTACTTTGAGTCTTTTAACTCATTTACATCACAATCATCACAACTAGCATCACAAAATATATGGCTACAAACATGTTAATGGGGCATCTGAAAAAATCTGTTCATGATTGATAATGTGTGGATATTAATGTTTGTTCTAGTGTTCAGTACATTCTTCTCAGGAAATGCAGAAGGTGAGAAATTGTTTTCTTTGTTTCCTATTTGTGTAATGTGTTTAGTATTTACATTTTCCCAGCTCTTTTTTCTTATATTTTATACAATTATACAGTTTTCTATATTTTTTTGTGTATGTAACATTTGGATATTACATCCATGTTGTTAAACTCACCCATGAGGCTAATTCTGTTTTTTGTAGTTTGTTGCCTTCATGCAGATCAGCTCTTTTCCTGAATTCATCTGATTATCTCAGCAGATTTAGATAGCAATCCAGAAGAAGCCACCGCTGAGAAGACAAGAACAACTATAAACACAGACAGTTATCATAATCATCTTTGTAGTGATTATCTCGCAAACTCACTTTTAAAAGTCTCTGAAATTGAAAATTTTAGATTAATATGTCAAACTATAGCCTCCATATACATCCATGTGACTTCAGTGTGACTCGTGTTTTAATTTGTATTAGATATTCAACGACATTCATTTTATTTATTTATTTGTTGTTGTTTGTTTTATTTGTTTGTTTGCATGTTTGTTTTTATTTTTTAATTACAGAACTCAAAGTCAAGGCCAATCTGACAGCAGACAGCACAACCATACCAACAGGGGGCAGTGTGACACTGACCTGTAATCTGAAGGACCCTGGTAGCTTAGTATATGAGTGGTTCAGAGAAATCTTGACTGAAAACAAGTATAGAATAAATGTTGGATCAGTTAGAGTGATCAGTATCTCTGAAGGAGGCATCTACACCTGCAGAGGATGGAGAAAAAACACAGATGTAGTCACAACAGAAAGTGATCCCGTCACTATTCAGGAAACTGGTGAGTTCAAAGTGTCTTTTAGAATAAAATGTTCTCAATTGTGCATGAAAGTGTTGATGGTACCCTTTTTTTAGACCGGCATTTGAAACAGTAAAAAAAGATTTGAACATAATATTTAAATGATATAACATCAGGAGCTCCTCTCATCTCTATAAAGAAGATTATTTTACATTTTCATTCCTTTGTTAACTGGGAATGTTAACACAGGAACAAACATGAGGTGAAGCACACAAAGAATGGATACATAATCATTAAATAAATCAAAACTGCTTGATAAATTAAATTTATTAAATACATATGTTATTGATGACAAAATTAATATTTCGTTGATACATTACATTCACTTTTGGTAAGATTTTAGGTTGCATAGACAGCAGTTCCAGACTCTCCTTTTTTTAGTTAGCCTTTATCAGTGCTATCTAGACAGAGAACCTTTCTCCATAAGACACAGACTCCACACCATCAGCCTTCCTCAGAATGCTGTTGAAGTTCAGTCACAGGTGCAAAATGCTATTGATACACCCTGGGATGTTAGCGTGACACTGATCTGCTCTGTGGAGGGTTCTGCTGGCTGGAAGTTTGCAGGCAGCTCAGGACAACAGTTTTTCTCACTGTGCAAACAGAAAGGAGAGACACCATGGAGGCTCTTAAAATATCAGCAATTTAAAGAGGAATGTACAGAGATGACAGTTTGATAAGAGAATGATGAATCAGTGAAATCTTTAGTTTGTTAGACAGTCTAATGTGTCACATGCAAGATTACTGATTTACTTAATCTATATCTTAAACAGCAAGTAAGCCCAGAGGTACACTGACAGCATATTTTGTATGTAGAAGATGTGGATGGAGTATATATAAACCTTTTGTTGTTACGGAGAAACAAATCATACATCATGCAGTTTAATCAGTTAATTACCAATATATACATTTATTGATCTACACAGAAAAGTAAATAACAATTAAATAAAATACAATAAAACATAAAAATAACATATTCATTCTAGATCACTGCATCTGATTTTAACTTGAGTATAATAAGATGATGAGTTTTGTTGATAACATTAAATTTTCAGCTTGCAGGGGAACAAACACAGAGTTAATTACAGCTTAACAAAATGTTAAACTAGTTCAACAGCTGAGTGTCTGCACAATGAATTAATCCTAATATTACTTTTTAAGATTCATGTACAAAAAAATCAATCACATACAGTGGGGCAAAAAAGTATTTAGTCAGCCACCGATTGTGCAAGTTCCCCCACCTAAAATGATGACAGAGGTCAGTAATTTGCACCAGAGGTACACGTCAACTGTGAGAGACAGAATGTGAAAAAAAAAATCCATGAATCCACATGGTAGGATTTGTAAAGAATTTATTCGTAAGTTGAGGTCTGGAGACTGGCTAGGCCACTCCAGGACTTTCAAATGCTTCTTACGGAGCCACTCCTTTGTTGCCCGGGCGGTGTGTTTTGGATCATTGTCATGTTGGAAGACCCAGCCTCGTTTCATCTTCAAAGTTCTCACTGATGGAAGGAGGTTTTGGCTCAAAATCTCACGATACATGGCCCCATTCATTCTGTCCTTAACACGGATCAGTCGTCCTGTCCCCTTGGCAGAAAAACAGCCCCATAGCATGATGTTTCCACCCCCATGCTTCACAGTAGGTATGGTGTTCTTTGGATGCAACTCAGTATTCTTCTTCCTCCAAACACGACGAGTTGAGTTTATACCAAAAAGTTCTACTTTGGTTTCATCTGACCACATGACATTCTCCCAATCCTCTGCTGTATCATCCATGTGCTCTCTGGCAAACTTCAGACAGGCCTGGACATGCACTGGCTTCAGCAGCGGAACACGTCTGGCACTGCGGGATTTGATTCCCTGCCGTTGTAGTGTGTTACTGATGGTGACCTTTGTTACTTTGGTCCCAGCTCTCTGCAGGTCATTCACCAGGTCCCCCCGTGTGGTTCTGGGATCTTTGCTCACCGTTCTCATGATCATTTTGACCCCACGGGATGAGATCTTGCGTGGAGCCCCAGATCGTGGGAGATTATCAGTGGTCTTGTATGTCTTCCATTTTCTGATGATTGCTCCCACAGTTGGTTTCTTCACACCAAGCTGCTTGCCTATTGTAGATTCACTCTTCCCAGTCTGGTGCAGGTCTACAATACTTTTCCTGGTGTCCTTCGAAAGCTCTTTGGTCTTGGCCATGGCGGAGTTTGGAGTCTGACTGTTTGAGGCTGTGGACAGGTGTCTTTTATACAGATGATGAGTTCAAACAGGTGCCATTCATACAGGTAACGAGTGGGGGACAGAAAAGCGTCTTACAGAAGACGTTACAGGTCTGTGAGAGCCAGAGATTTTCCATGTTTGAGGTGACCAAATACTTATTTGCCACCCTGATTTACGGATAAATTCTTTACAAATCCTACCATGTAAATTCATGGATTTTTTTTTCACATTCTGTCTCTCACAGTTGAAGTGTACCTCTGGTGCAAATTACTGACCTCTGTCATCATTTTAAGTGGGGGAACTTGCACAATCGGTGGCTGACTAAATACTTTTTTGCCCCACTGTAATTATGATGAAAAAGTACTGCTGAAAACAGTGATGTTTTTATTTGTTAGTTCGTAACAGGACCACAGTGACCCTGCATCCCAGCTGGTCTCAGATATTCACTGGTGAGACAATCACTCTCAGATGTGAGATTCAGGGAGGTGAAGGAAAGGTGTGGAAATATGAATGGACAGCACCCAACACAAACAGGCCTCCAACATCCAGTGAATACAGGATCAGCAGAGTTTCAGTGTCCCACAGTGGAGACTACAGATGTCGGGGTAGCAGTGACTATCTCTTAACAGGATGGAGTGATGCCTTCAGACTGACAGTTTCATGTGAGTTGGACCATGATTCATGCTGACATTTCATGTTTTCATGTTTACATCTGTCTTAACAGGAAAACTCCAACAATGATCCAGCTGTCTGCAGGCAGCTCAGGACAACAGTTTTTCTCACTGTGCAAACAGAAAGGAGAGACACCATGGAGGCTCTTAAAATATCAGCAATGTAAAGAGGAATGTACAGAGATGACAGTTTGATAAGAGGATGATAAATCAGTGAAATCTTTAGTTTGTTAAACAGTCTAATGTGTCACATGCAGGGAAACTAATTAATCTTTATGTTCGTAGATAAATTACTCCATGAATGCTTAAAGTTTGATTAGTGCTGTAAGAATTTTATTCCTGATCATGATTTAAAATTTCGATGATTTTATGTCTTCAACAGCAAGTAAACCCAGAGCCACACTGACAGCACAAAGTTCAGTCATACCAGCAGGGGGCAGTGTGACACTGAGCTGCTCTGTGGAGGGCTCTGCTGGCTGGAAGTTTGACTGGTTCAGACGTGATTCAGTCTCTTCTAAAGCTCAGCTCATGAGAGGAAATGAAGCAAAAAGAGTTATTAGTGTCTCACAAGGAGGTCTGTACCACTGCAGAGGAGGGAGAGGAGATCCAGTTTACTACACAGAGGACAGTGTTCCACGTAAGATCGGTGAGTTTTTTTGTTCTGACAAAATCCCCCAGAAATCAATGATTAATGTCAAAGTTGCAACTGATAAGTATGAAGGTTTTTTTTCCTGATATTCTTTTAGTATTTGTGTTTATTTGTTTGTTAGGGAAAGTTTGGGCTGCTGTGAAACTGCATCCCAGCTGGTCTCAGATATTCACTGGTGAGACAATCACTCTCAGATGTGAGATTCAGGGAGGTGAAGGAAAGGTGTGGAAATATGAATGGACAGCACCCAACAAAAAAAGGCCTCCAACATCCAGTGAATACAGGATCAGCAGAGTTTCAGTGTCCCACAGTGGAGACTACAGATGTCGGGGTAGCAGTGACTATCTCTTAACAGGATGGAGTGATGCCTTCACACTGACAGTTTCATGTGAGTTGGACCATGATTCATGCTGACATTTCATGTTTTCATGTTTACATCTGTCTTAACAGGAAAACTCCAACAATGATCCAGCTGTCTGCAGGCAGCTCAGGACAACAGTTTTTCTCACTGTGCAAACAGAAAGGAGAGACACCATGGAGGCTCTTAAAATATCAGCAATTTAAAGAGGAATGTACAGAGATGACAGTTTGATAAGAGAATGATAAATCAGTCAAATCTTTAGTTTGTTAGACAGTCTAATGTGTCACATGCAGCATAATTGTTCATTTTTATTTGCTGTTAAATTTTAAAGTGTAATAAATTGTTTGTCCTGAGACAAAGTTATCATTTTAATGTTTTACTGTTTCCTGCAGGTAAAGCCAGAGCCACACTGACAAACTTCACTTTTGAAAAACCAACAGATAATCAAGTCAGCAAATTAATTATGTGTAACACAGACCATCTCTTTTGTAGAGATTTCTTCAATTTATTCATAAAAAACATGCACAACACAAAGACAAATAATTTATCGAAAACACAACTTAGAATTAGACTGATGTAAGCAGAAGGTTAAGAGGAAGAGAATGGATGGATAAAATATAAATTAATTAATACATTATGTCGGGATTTAGCTACAGTGAATTGTCTCCTTCTGTGGTGTACACATTAATGACAAAGATTTAAAAATCTTTTTTTTTTAAACTCAGCAGCAAGTAAACCCAGAGCCACGCTGACAGCACAAAGTTCAGTCATACCAGCAGGGGGCAGTGTGACACTGAGCTGCTCTGTGGAGGGCTCTGCTGGCTGGAAGTTTGACTGGTTCAGACGTGATTCAGTCTCTTTTAAAGCTCAGCTCATGAGAGGAAATGAAGCAAACAAAGTTATTAGTGTCTCACAAGGAGGTCTGTACCACTGCAGAGGAGGGAGAGGAGATCCAGTTTACTACACAGAGGACAGCAGTGACGTCACAGTTACAGAAACTTGTGAGTTTAATTATTTTATTTCTGCCAAACTGAGAGATGTTATGTTGTGTTCTGTGCTAATAATTTCATTCAACAACTGTGAGTTTATTAACCCCTAAATGAGAGACAACTCCTGACAAATAGAAGAATTTCTTCCATCTTATTTTTTTTATCTTTATGTTTCTATTTGTGTCTAACTGGATATTTTTCTGTGAACAGTTCCCAGTAAGCCCACTGTGACCCTGCAGCCATCCTGGACTCAGATATACAGCGGTGAGACAGTCACTGTCAGATGTGAGATTCAGGGAGGTGAAGGAGCTCAGTGGACGTATGAATGGAGAGCAGCCAAGTTAAACACACCTCCAACATCCAATAAATACAGAATCATCAGAGCTACTGAGTCTGACAGTGGAGGATACAGCTGCCGGGGCAGAAGGGACTATTTCTTCTCAGAGTGGAGTGATATCATCACACTGACTGTATCATGTGAGTTTCCTCTAAAGGAGGGAAAAATAAACGTTTAACTTTGTAGCTAAAGAGTCTTTAGTGTGACTCTTTTTTTTTCTCTTTACCTAGAAAAAGAAAATCTAAAAAGCAGGTTATAAAAAATAAAACGTGACAGGAAAAGGGTAAAATATAAGAGTAATTTTTAAGTTTTAATGGATGTAAACAAAATGCCATCTAAGGCTTAATACTGCAGATGACAGCAATGTGATGTGCAATTATAGTACAGTTTGTTGAAATTATATCTAAGTTTGGTAATATCTATTATTTGCACATTTCCATGAAGTTCTTCAGTTTGTTATTATTCAGACATTTGCTTGTTTTTGTTCTCTTTCTAAACTGAACTGCAGAGTCATAGTTCATTTAACTGGAAATATAAACAGTTTGTAAAAATGTGTTTTTATTAGTACATGTTGAGATATTTGACATGTTTAGATAGACTCACTCTTAAAGTTCATCATAAATATTTGTGAGTCAACATTTCCTTTTTGTAATTGAAGTCTTCATTTTTTTTAACATTTAACAAAAAAACAAACAAAAGAAAGACAGCTTCCAATCCCACGGTTAATTCACATTTGCATTTTCGATCCGTTATCAATAGTTACTAATTATTAATACATAAAAAAAGACAATAAAGTCAAATTATTAACTTTTTCCTTTATTGAGTGCCTAAACAAACATAAAACACAGAAAACATAACATTCAACAAAAGATAATCGCACTGTGAAAATAAAATCCATCAATCTCATCAAAAACATGTCCCCATAATTTGTCAAAACCCTCCATATCATCATTAATCCTAGCCAAGAATTTTTCATATGACTCCATTTTCAGCATATTTTCTTCCCACCTATTATATTCTGGAAGAGATGGTTCCTTTCACACACTGAGAATCACTTGGGCTGCTGCAATCACCCCCACTTTTATAACAACAAAATCATATTTAGAAACCCTAGGTAACACAGACCGATCCCCTAATAAGCACAGTCTTGGTGACAAGGGTATTATCAAACGAATCCACCTTCCTATTATTTCCAATACTTTTTGCCAAATGGGATAAACTTTCCCACATACCCAAATAGCATGCCTAAATGTCCCTGGATCTGAACTACATTTCCAGCATATATTATTGGGAATGTTACCCATTCTGTAAAGTTTAGAAGAAGTGAATTGCCATCTGTGTATTAAATTGCACTGCACAAATTTACACCTGGCCTCTCTTATATATTTATTGGAGAATTAAAAATTTCTGCCCAATCTTCTTCGAGAAGATTGTTATTAACAACAACAACAATACATTTTATTTAAAAGTGCCTTTCAAAACACCCAAGGACACTTTACAGAATTAATAAGACAAGCATAAATGCAGGAAATGAACACAAGAATATAACAAAGTTCAAGAGCATAAGGTAATTATACAGAGTAGGCTATCTTGAACAGTTGGGTTTTGAGGGTGGACTTAAAAAGGAGGAAAGAACTGATGTTTCTGAGGTCAGGGGGTAAGGAATTCCAAAGTCGAGGGGCAGAGCAACTAAAAGCCCCGCGCCCATGGTAATAAGATGAAATGAAGGAACAGAAAGAAGAAGGAGGATCTGAGGCACCGGGATGGGATGGAGATCTGTACCAAATCAGAGAGATATGGTGGAGAGAGAATGAATAGCCTTAAATGTGTAAAGGAGTATTTTAAATTAATGCAGAGTTGAACTGGGAGCCAGTGAAGCTACTTCAGGATAGGGGTGATGTGGTGAGTAGAGGGAGTGCTAGTAATAATATGGGCAGTAGAGTTCTGGACACGTTGAAGCTGTTTGATGGATTTTTGTGGCAGGCCAAATAAAAGTGAGTTACAGTAGTCAATCCGAGAGGTAACGAGTCTATGGATGAGAATAGCAGTGGCATGTGGAGTGAGGAAGGGGCGGAGGCGATTGATGTTACGGAGTTGGAAATATGCTGAGCGAGTGACATTATTGATTTGAGAGTTAAAGGATAATGTACTGTCAAGCATGACGCCAAAACTTTTCACAAAGGGAGAGGTAGAAACCGACAAATTATTGATTGTAACAGAAAAAGTGTTAGTCCTGATTTGGAGCCATCCAGGAGAAGTTCTGATTTATTGCTGTTGAGTTTAAGAAAAATGGAGGAAAACCATGAATTAAGTTCGGCTAAGCAGAGGGTGAGGGAGGGCAGAGGGAGAGAAGAGTCGGGTTTGGCGGACAGGTAAAGCTGGGTGTCGGCGGCATAACAGTGTACAACTTACACAACTCAAATCTCTCTGCCATATAGCAATCAAGTTTTTACATATCTCTTTTTTTAGATTGTTAAACAGTTTGTAGAAAACAGCTTCTCTATGTGCTGTACCAGACAATTCTAACTCCACAACGGTATTTATGCTTTGAGTAAATTTTCCTTTGGTAATACAATCCCTTATTTATAAATATTTCCAACAATTATTTTCTGTTAACAAACCATATATTTGGGTTATTTCAGCAAATGACATAAACACTCCCCCTGAGTAAAGATCACTTATCCTTTGTATGCCTTTGACAAGCCATTCCTTCCAGTACCCTGTTTTGTTTTGTTTTTTTCAATCTGTACAACAGTTTTGTTCCATAGCGAGGTATAAAGTTGTCTTAAATGAGATGCTCCACACATCTTGTGTACCACTGCGCAGACAGCTTTAGAATACCTGAGCATGAGGGTATCATGAAAGTCTTGTCAATTAATAGCTGATCCCTGTGAGAGAACATCCAAGGGTCTGAAAGAGCTCACTAGTTCCTGTTCGATTTTGATCCAGCTCAGTTCAGAGTCCCATCCTGTCCAGTGTTTGACCAGTCTTGACATTTGAAATGCTAACTGTAAATTATACTGTGGCGGGCGTGGATTGCGGTGCGTGTAGGCAAGGCAGACGCACCTGCATGGCATCCGTAATCATGCTCCACCTACTTAAATATCGTACTGGGTCCTGTGTTTGTTGATGTTGTGGTTGTTACGTTGAGCTGGCAGCATGAGAGCTGCAGCTCTGTGTGTATTGTGGACAGCAACCGTGTGTGTGAATAAAAGGATGCAAAGCATGTTGAACGTGCACCCGGGTCTGTCACATATACAATTTTACATTTGGAAGGTCTGTATTTGTATAGCGCTTTTCTAGTCCCTAAGGACCCCAAAGCGCTTAACACTACATTCAGTCACACACACATTCACACACTGGTGATGGCGCCACCGGGCCCTCTGACCACCACCAGTAGGCAACACGGGGTTAGTATCTTGCCCAAGGATATTTGGCATGCAGCCAGGAGGCAGCCTGGGATCAAACCACCGACCTTCTGATTAGTGGCTGACCTGCTCTGCCACCTGAGCTTCAGCCACCCCACCCCGTCTCTAGAGGCCCACATTTTCTTTATATTCACTCTTGGCTTCTTGTTATTCCACATAAAATCTTTAATTAGCTTCTCAAATTGACTAAATATGTGTAAAAGAATTCTTACAGGTAACATCATGGAAACATAATTGAACTGCGGGGCCACCATCATTTTAATCACAATAATTTTACCCCATAATGTAAGATTCCATTTACCCCACTTATCCAGATTTGTTTTTATCTTTAGGAGAAGAGCTTCCATATTTGAAAGCAGAATATCCTCTAATTATGGATTTAATACTATTCCTAAATACTTCATACCTGAAGGTAAATACTTAAAATGGAATGGAGTAATGTATCTAGAATGACAGGATACTGATAGTGGCATGCCTTCCGATTTGAACCAATTTATCTTTTAACCTGAAAACCTTGAATATGACTCAACGCATGTGAGAATCGCCGGTAGAGATTGCATGGGATCCGTTAATACTGCTAAGAGTCAACATTTTAGTACACTGAATTCAGAGTTAAGAGACGAAACATTGAGAGAAAATCTTTGTTGAACAGATAAACCCCGTCCTGTCCTCACTGTGTCTCCATCATGGCTGAGTCCTGGAGCCTCAGTAACTCTGAACTGTGAGGTTGAACATCCGTCTGCAGGATGGAGCTTCTACTGGTTTAAAGCTGTTCCTGATCTATCAGAGAAATCCTCCAGTTATGAGCTGCTACCTGATGGCAGTGGGACTGCACAGGACTCCTACATCATTCATGGACAGACACACACAGCAGGATATGTGTGCAGAGCTGGAAGAGGAGACCCAGAGTATCACACTGATCACAGTCAACCAAAGTTTGTCTGGTCTGCAGGTCAGATTGATTCTCTCTGTCCTTTCAATGAAGAGATTTTGTGTTGTAACCTTTATTCAAGAAGTGTTCAATAAGATTGACCTTATTAAAATCATTTTGATATTTTGAATGCTAACATCTGTGAGCTTTGTCTCTTCACTGCATGTTGTTTCCAGATGTTCATTCAGCAGCGTCTCTCACAGTGAGTCCTGACAGAGTGCAACACTTCACCTCTGACTCTGTCTCACTGACCTGTGAGGGAAACTTCCCTGAGTGGAGAGTGAGGAAGTTCTCTGAGGACGGCCGACTCTCTGACTGTAGGAGAATGACTGGATCCACATGTGACATCAACACATCAAAGTCAGATACTGCAGTGTACTGGTGTGAGTCTGGATCAGGAGAGTTCAGCAGTGCAGTCAACATCACTGTACAGAGTATGTTATTATACATTTACTACTTGGATTTGGATGATTTAGATGTCACATGAACATTTGTCCCAGCTTTGCTGTATGTGAAGTCATTTTATCTGGAGAAAAATAGCAGTTTTTAAATACACAAGATCAGATCTTCATGATGAAAAACATTTGTACAATCTCTTCTTATTATTGTCTGTCAGCTTTTTCTCAAAGTGTGCACCAGCTGATGTGACTGAAACAATTGTGTGTGATTGTGTCACAGATGATGGTAATGGTCCTATCCTGGTGAGTCCTGTTCATCCTGTGACTGAGGGAGCTTCTGTTAGTCTGAGCTGCAGTTTGAGAACACAAAAAATACTTTCCAATGTGTTTTTCTATCACAATGACAAACTTATTCAAAATGATCCCCGAGGGGAGCTGAAGATCTCTGCAGTGTCAAAGTCTGATGAAGGTTTCTACAAGTGTCAGTACTCAGGAAGAGAGTCAGCACAGAGCTGGATGTCAGTTAAAGGTGAGCAGGATCAAAACATTTTCTGCATTTCTGTAATGATTATCATGGTCACTATAGAGTATGTTAATGAGTATGTGTTTGTCTTGATTTTCATCTGATTCTTGTTTTGTAAGAATATTTTTTGAAAAATGTCTCACATTAAGTGTTTACTGTTAATGTTTACAATCACAGTAGCTCCATCAGGACCTGAAAGCTCTTCATTTCCTCTGTTCCTGGTTGTTGGACTGGTTTGTGGAGTCTCTCTTCTTCTTATTCTCTTGCTCTTAATGTATCGCTATAGAAAGGCAAAGGGTGAGACACTTTTACAAATACACCAACATGTGATGATGTTCTGGCACAAAATAGAAGTAAAATGCACTGAGAGAAAAAACAATTTTTTTTTCTCTTTTAACAGATTTATGCTTCACTGGGTTGGTATAAAACTTTATATTCCTATTTTCACTCTGAACATTCAGCAGTATTTTTCTTACTGTGCTAAATTTAGTGTATTATGTTATTATCTGTACATTTGTTATGTTTTCATTAGGCCGATCCAGTCAGATATCAACGGTCAAGACTCCACCAGAAATCATGGAGTCAATCAGGATGAAATACAGGATGAATACAAATCTCTTCACCCTGGTGAGTCATAAAATCAAACTTTAGTATTAATTATTAGTCTTCATAACCCCCAGGAGTTCTGGTCAACTGTTTTTCAAAGAGCCTGAATCAAAGGCAAAAATCCAGAACACAAAAACTTAGGACAAAAAAAATAATAATAATTCAAGTGAAATTAATTTGGTGTCTTTGCACTTTAACAAAAATATGTAGTTGCTGTAATACATTAAACTCTAACATGATACTCTGACCTTGTCTTTTTTAAGGTGAATATGAACTCTATGAAACAGTCCATCACTCAGAAGACACTGCAAATGGTGCGAATGGTACATGGGATCTTTTGAATAGCACAGAGCAGTTAGAAATAGAAATAATTATTTTAAAAGTATTGAAATTATACTCTGACCCTGTCTTTTTTATTCATTCATTTTTTTATTTATTTTTTTTGTCAAGGTGATCATCACATCTATGAAACAATCCAAGACCTGGAAGATAGTGAAAATGGTACACGTTATCTTTAAAATATCACAGTGGTTACCAGAGGTGGCAAAAGTATAGGTATTCTGTACTTGAGTAGAATTACAGATACTAGTGTTTAAAAATACTAAAAAAGTTGAAGCACTGATTCAATGTCTTAAATCAAGTAAAAGTGAAAAAGTACAGGCTCTGAAATGCACTCAAAGTAAGAATGTAAAAGTAGCTCTTTGAAGAACATTTCCACCAAATACTTTTGTACAAAGCTGAAAACAGAACCTTGTGCTATGTTAGTGTACTAATAAAATAATTTTGGTAGATGCAATTACATCTTTATTTCAATCTAAATGTTAATTCTAATAAAGGAATCACTACACACATTAATTTCTATTGAGAGCTCCAGTAGATTTACTTAATGTACCTGCTGCTCTTTGTGGATTTGAATTCAACAAGATGTCGGCAGATGTGTTAAGAATCATCCTGTTGATTTATATCCTTTACACTGTTTATGCTTTCTTATACTATACAGTATACAACCATTCACTGCTTAATTTCAAATTCATTTCTACTCCCCTTCATGTAACCTAACTCTGATAATGAGCACCAGTCACACACTGTTCTACACTATAAATCCATCACATTACACTATCTAACCTGCTTAATCTGTCAAGGTCCGCAGTGGCTGGCCGTGTGGAGAGTGTTTGGAGGACCCATGTGCGGACACAGATGAGCAGACAAAATTAACTTTAAACAAAGGCGAGCATTTATTTGAGGCTGGAGTACATGAACTAAACTAAACAAGAGCTGAACAGGGACAACTAAACAGGAACCTAAACTGGGAAGAAACTAAGAACAGTGAGACTATAAACAAGACTGTGCCAGAACATGAAGGAACTATGAAATATAAGAATAAGCAACATGACTCATGACCTTCACAGAGACTTGAAACCTGACATGACATAGGACGTGGAACACAGACAACGCGACACAGACTGAATGAAACACATGGACTAAATACACACAAGGGATGATCAAGGGAAGTGGCCACACATGGGAGCACAGCTGACACACATGAACCTAAAGACGGGACAGGGGAAGTGAAACTAAATACACTGACATTGGACACAGACTTCCAAAGTAAAACAGGAAACATAACAGACGCGGACTTAACTAGGGAATACATAGGAACCAAAAGACTAGAAAAGATAAACTATGACAAAATCAAAATTCAATGATGATACAAAACTCAAAACACTGGGTCACCGGCCCAGGAACATGATATAATCTGCACTAAACTGCAGTGGATTTTCATGCAACCTTTAAGCAATACAGTTAGTCTACCTCATTTTGCAGTCCTTGCCTTTAAATCGAACCCTTCTTCTGATAGAAACTCTGCATTTGGAATCATCTATCACTTAAAAACTTCTGATAAAGTGCCCCCCAAAAACCCATAAAAAATAAAGCTAAAAAACACCAGCCTACTGTAACCCCTGACTATGACACATGGTTTTGCCTCTTAAAAAATACAAAAACAGGATTTCCTTTCATGTGTTACTGTGAAGGCCCACAGTACCAAAATAATAACTCCCCTCAAATGCATAAAACCATAAGTGACAAACCTGTTTTGGAAATGGTAGTGGAAAGTACAGATGTTTGTCTAAAAAAGTAGGGAGTAAAAGTAGAAAATTGTCAGAAAAAAATACAGATATAGATGAAGATTGTACAAGTGCAATAATGTATTTGTACTTCGGTACTTCTGGTGGTTAGAGATGTATAAACATTTGAATTAAAAATAGTAACTCAAATGATATTTTATTATAATCCTCTAACATAACAAAATGTACATTTCAGAGGAAGTTGAATCATCCGAAGCCACATACTCTCTTATTGAGGTTAAAGACTTTGGGATGGAGAGTGAGTATCCAACATGTGCAATTTAAAACAACAAAGAAAAATAAAATACATTTAAAAATCTAGTTAAGAAAGGTTTTCACCTCCAGCACTGAAATGTGTATTGATTATTTTCTTTTGCTCATTCATCTGATTATCTTAACAGGGAAGCATCATAAACCACACAAGAGTACACTTTACACTGATGTGAATACGGGAACTTCAGGTAAACTCACAACAGTGATGCACTGAAATGTCTCATTAAATTGACAATATTCCTTGACAAGATTAAATGGCCTCACCACATAACATCCTTACTTTTTGTCTTTTGTGTTTGCCTTACAGGTCAGTGAAGAGAGCAACAGCAGCAAAGCCAAAGAGAAGCATAGTATAATCATACTATAATGATCAAAGCATATGCATGCTATATATGTTCCCTACATCCTCTGAGTGAGACACTCTTGATAAAACTTTGCATAAGCATTGCATAGGGCACTGTGAGTGACCCATGAATATGTAAATATTTGAAGTCTCAGAATCGTATAGAATTGTGTATTTGACAGTTCAACTGAGCAATAATGGAATATCAGATTAGAGTGGCGTGTCTAATTTAATGTATTTTAGCAACATATTATAGCATATCACAGTATCTTGTTTATCGTAGTATATACATATTTCTAGTCCCTGTCTCCAGTGCAGGGTGGAGGGATTTGTAATAATATAGACCCAATACTCTGTTTTTACACGAAGGCACCAATACATTTTTGTACAGTATGACATATTATACATTATGTTAAAATAAATAAATGGTGTGACTAATGGTGTATGAAGTTGAATGAAAGCACTTTCTGCACAGTTTTGAGAAGTTTATTCTTCTATGGATTTCTTTTTAAATTTCCAGTCTGTCAGCAGTATTTTTCTTGCATCATGCTGCTGTATATCATATTTGTAAACTATAACTGTAAAATCCAATAACACTGAGGTTTAGAAATATGATAAATCGTCAAGTAACAGCCATCACTAGGGGGCAGTGCACTGTTAATCGTGAGATTTCCAAATTCACTGTGCTGTATTTAACTGCTTGCAGTGGCGGTTTTTGATATGAGTGACAGCGGCCATTGCCCAGGGCTTTTCCTGGGTTACAGTTTCTCCAAGAAGGAATCGTAAAAACTGTAACAGTAACATACTAAACTATTGACCTGGTAGCCTGTCTGCCCCTGGGTGGGTCCGGGATGGGCGTGAGGGCCTGGGGGCGCTCCATCTCTGGGCCGGGGCCCTGGCTGGGCCTCGGGGCCTTGGGTCCTGGTTTGTGTGTTGCCGGGGTTGTGGGTGGGTGGGTGCATGGGGGCCCATCCCTGGCGCAGGGTGCCGCCGGTGTGTCGAGCCGCCCGTGGGGCTCTTCAACTGGTGGGGGAGATTGTCACACCTTGCAGGAACTCTCTGCAGGAGGGGGAGATCTCAGCCTGGGCGTCTATTGTCTCATGTAGTCTGGAAGACGAGTGGATGGTGGGGTGAGTGCAGTTTTCTCTGTGGTGGGGCTGGGTGGACTGTCCCGGGCTCTGTGGGGCCGGGGGGCGCTGCTGCGCTGGGCCCCGGTCTGGATGGGCCTGGGCCCCACTTTCCCTGGCGGGTCGCGGAGTATGGGAGTGCCTACTTGGGTCAGCGGGGGAGCTGGCCCCAGGGAGGGGTCACCTGCCCCTCCCTTCCTTCCCTCCCCATCTCCAGCTGCCTCCCTCCTCCCGCTCCACCACAACCACCCACACATGCAGGGCCTTGGAGTAGGGGTATGTCACCAGGGTGCAGAGGAGGCTACCCCCCCCCCCCCCCCTCTGTCCCCTTCTGGCTGCCTCTGCCTCAATTTTATCCCACAACTTAGACATTCACATTACTCACACCCTCATTACACATACATATAGGATCTTGGGGGTGGGCACAATACACGGAGTCCAAGTTACCATCAGGGTGTACACCTCACCCCTGGCATCGTTGCCCATCTCTCAATTTTAAATACACGTAGACATTGAGGGCTAACAGGAGGGACTATGTGCTTACCTGCTGCTCTCTGGCAGGTAGCTCCATGCCCTCCTGGGTTTTAATTGCACCTTAGAACACACATGCATCAACACTACAATGAGCGGGTGGAGGGAGGTTTGGAGTCTTCTCTCACCCCCGTTCTCTGCGGCCTGCTGGAGCGGGGGGGCTAGGAGGAGTTGGCCGTCCGGCTGCGGTCTGGGGTGTGGGGCCTCCCTGCTGCTGCGGAGTCGGGGCGGTCTGCCTCTCCCCACCGCAGGGAAAAGGGTAACACCACCTGGGTCTGGGTGCGGTTCCCCCCTCCAGGAGCAAGGGTACCTAGACCCGGTTTGTAGAGTACGTTTGGGGAGTGTGATCGTGTATACAGCGTCTCTTTATGTCTGTCTCCACGTCGGTTGAGTGTGAAGTGCACATGAGCGCATGAGGGTGGGAATGGATGTTTGTGTCTGTGTGTGCCTGTATGTTTGTGTCTATATGTCAGGTTGGGTATCAGACGCCACCTCTCTGGGGACATCTCGGGCCCTCCAAGGTTTGGAGGCCTATCTCCACCCACCACCACTTCCCCTGCCGGTGGCGGACTCCCTCAGATGTCGGTGCGTTGGTGGTTCTTTGTATCTGGGGGTGGGCGTCCGGGTACACACCGGCTCACTCCTTGGCGGCCCGCTTATTGGGGCTCGCTCGGGCCATTTCGGAGGTGGGGTGCCCCCGGCCTCTCGGCCTGGGGCTCGGTCACTCAGGCACAGCTGGCTGCCGGCGGAGCTCACGGGCGCGTCACTGCAACTCCCCCTGGCTTCTGCTCCGCGGCTGCTGAATGAGCCCTCATCTGAGACTCTCCTTAGCTCTTACTGGGACAGTGGCGCAGCTGCCCCTCTGTGGGTCTTCCTTGGTCTCTTGTGTTCTGGGGGCCTCTGGATGTCTGGAGTTTTGATCTCCTCCATACCTGCTTGATACCATAAAGGACAGGGCTGTGGCTCCCCACACTCCCTAGCAGATCATTACATGGAGAAACCTTTGGAATGCAAGCATGCTGATCCACACAGGTATGCACACAGGTGTACACATGGGTATTCACAGACGCGGACTACAGCTTTCTTGGCTGCTGCCTCAAAGCACACTGTGCGCTGTCTATCTTGCGTGTTGCACAATATCGTTTATTATTTAGTAACTATTGATATCTATGGCTAGCTAGTTTATTGTGATGGTGCTTTTTTTTTCTATTATTATGTTGCTCTTTGTTGTTTGCTGTCTCCTCTGTTTTTTTTTTTTTTCTCCATACAGGTGACCCAGGAGTTTTTTTTTTTGTTTGTTTGTTTGTTTGTTTGTTTGTTTGTTTTTTCTCTCTTCCCCCCCTTCTCACCGTCTCTTCTCCCCTTTGGTTTTCTTTCTTTCTCTCCCCCTCTTTCTTTCATTCTTTCCCCCTGTCCTATCCTACAGTTATGTCTGTCCCATTTGCAACTGAAAATAAAATAAATTCATAATTATAATAAAGGTCAATCAAATGGACCAATATGGCAAGGCCATGATGATCCACTTGGTAAAATAAATCCGCTTGGCATCTTTCTTGGCCTCAAGACAACAATTCTGATGGCTATAGATCCAAACGGGACAAAAAAAAAAAAAAAAAAAAACATACTAAACTATTTAAACAATACAATATGTTACAGAATTTACAAATTTAAGAATTAGCACTAATATATAAAGATCGTGTCATGGTCCGGGTGAGCACGGGGTTTTTCCACTTCGCTGGGTTCTACCTTCAGGCAGAGACTCCAATCAGCTTCCACACCTGGTTCCAATCAAGTCACCTGCATATAAGACCAGCATTCACAACAGACCTCTGCCAGATCTTCTGCTAACCCATGACCCACCTGGCAGTCACGTTTCCCGAACTACTCTCATCTCCGCCTGGACGCTGGTTCTGTCATCTGGTTTCTTCCTCTCCACCATCGGACTACACCTGCCTGCCTCCCTGCCAAGTCCCTCACTCCACGCATATTCTGGATCCTCTCTGGACACTCCTCACCCGGAACCCCCTGGACACCCCTTCCTCGCATGACACTTTAAACCTGCAACGCGTAAGCCCTAACCTCCATAGCCTAATCCTGCAGCTGTGATTCACTGGACTGCCACTGACTACTTGTCTCTTCTCATTATAGTGACTGCGTACCTCCATCCAAGCCGCTGCCCCTTTTTTCCATCCGTGAAATCCAGCACCTAGCCATAGCACTCAGTTTCATGTTCACAGTTTGGCCTCACAGTTCACAGTTCATAGCATTTCATAATTCATAGCATTCATAGTCTCCTGTTGTGTAATTTCACTAGACACTTGTAAATAAAGCACTGTGTTCACGCCCGTTTGCCTCCCTCTGTGTCTGCATTTGAGTCCACACCCACAGCCGGGCCCTCTCGGCCGTAACAGTAAGATCTGGCCACAATATGGACTCAGCAGACGCAGAGCGGACAGCCATTCAGAAACAAGGTGCAATCCTAGGTCACCACGAGCAATCCATTCAATATCTCCTGGCTTCACAGAAAGACCTTGGTGAGGGACAGGCTAAGATCTTTGCTGCCCTAGAGACTCTACAAGCTAACCTCGTTTCCGTGCCGCGTCCTGCCCCCGAACCCGCGCCCCCCGCACAAGACACACAGCCATCCACTTCGTCCCCTGCCTCGGCTTACGTGCTCCAAAGTGGGCCGATTTTTCGCGACGCATCATCCCCGGAGCCCGAACCTTTTTCTGGGGATCCGGGGAGCTGCACGGGGTTCCTACTTCAGTGCGATCTGGTATTTGGCCGCTCACCGCGCACCTTCATTGACAACGCCGCTCGGATTTCCTATTTCATAGGGAAATTACGGGACCGTGCTCTAAAATGGGCAGAAGCATACCTGTCAAGCCATCCCCTGCGAACTTGCTCTTATGATGACTTCCTGGGTGAGTTTAAAAAGACATTCACTCATCCTGTCTCTGAGGGCAGTTCGGCCCGTAAGTTGTTAAAGCTGCGCCAGGGTCGCCGTAGTGTTGCTGATTACCTCATAGATTTTCGAACGGCCGCCGCGGAGACGGGGTGGCCAGATCACGCGTTGCAGGGAATCTTTCTACAGTCCCTGAATGATAACATGAAAGATCAGCTTGCTTCACGGGATGAGCCCGCTACGTTTGAGGAGTTAGTCTCCCTTTCTCTCCGTATTGACATCAGGCTGAGAGAGAGGGAGAATGAAAGGAACTACAAACCCCAACGTCCCCTCCTCCGCCCACTTCCGTGTTCGTTTACGCCAGCCCCACCCATAATGCAGTCGCCTGTGTCGGCCGCCTCTCCCTCCGTCGTGGACGCGGCGCCGGAACCGATGCAGATCGGCCGCGCTCAGCTGCCGCCGGAGGAGAGAGAGCGTCGCTTTCGTGCACGCGCGTGTTTTTATTGCGGGTCGACAGAACATTTAATCGCAGCATGTCCCAAGAGGGGAAAAGGGCCAGCCCGCCAGTAGATTCGGGGATACGGGTGGGCGGTTCTCATAGTGATGATAAACCCCGTTTGCTTCTCACAGTCAGTTTAGTTATCAACCGTGCCACGCACACCTTTCAGGCCCTGGTCGACTCCGGTTCAGAGCAAAACCTAATCAGTTTTGACCACGCCACACGGTTAGGATTGCACCTTGTGCCTTTAGATCCGCCCATTTCTGCGAAAGCACTTAATAACCAGGTCTTTGCACAAATAACTCACCACACTGAGCCAGTGACTGTAATCACTTCAGGAAATCATAGGGAGGAGCTCACTTTCTTCGCCCTCTCATCGCCTGACACTCCCCTCACATTCGGCTACCCTTGGTTAAAGCTACACAATCCACACTTGGATTGGTCTGGACGGAAGATAATAAGCTGGAGTGAATTCTGCCATGCTAATTGTTTGAGGTCGGCGTGTCCCCCGGGCCCCGAGGAGCCCTATGCGTTGGAAGAAACAACCCCCGATCTCACTGGTGTGCCCATGGAATATCACGATTTCAAAGAGATTTTTAGTAAGAGTAAGGCGCAAGCTTTGCCGCCTCACAGACAATATGACTGTGCCATAGACCTTCTCCCCGGTGCTCCTTTGCCCTCCAGTCGATTATACAACATATCTAAACCAGAACGTGTTGCTATGGAGAAGTACATCAGAGAGTCACTTGCTGCTGGAATAATTCGACCGTCGTCTTCACCTGTTGCTGCCGGATTCTTCTTTGTGGGTAAGAAGGACGGGTCGCTACGACCATGTATTGATTTCCGTGGTCTCAACGACATAACTATAAAGAATAAATACCCATTGCCACTCATCAGTTCTGTGTCAGAGTCCCTGCAAGGCGCCACTATCTTCACTAAGCTGGATCTTCGTAATGCTTATCATTTGGTTCGCATTAGGCAGGGAGATGAGTGGAAGACGGCCTTTAACACGCCACTGGGCCACTTCGAGTACCTGGTCATGCCCTTTGGACTAACGAACGCCCCAGCCGTATTTCAAGCTTTGGTGAATGATGTTCTCAGGGACTTTCTGAACAGATTTGTGTTCGTATATCTGGATGACATACTCGTATTTTCCAGATCGCTCCAGGAACATCACGCTCATGTCCGTGCTGTCATCCAGCGCTTATTGGAGAACAAACTGTACATAAAGGCAGAAAAGTGTGAGTTTCATGCATCGTCAGTCTCTTTTCTTGGTTATATCCTGGCAGGGGGGCAACTGAAGACTGATCCAGCAAAGGTCAAGGCAGTCACAGAGTGGCCGGTGCCCACATCCCGTAAGCTTCTCCAGAGATTCCTGGGCTTTGCCAACTTCTACAGGCGATTCGTCAGGAACTACAGTCAGGTAGTTGCACCTCTAACAAGCCTCACGTCTACAAAGCACCCATTCACGTGGCCTACCGAAGCCGACAGAGCTTTCAACAAGCTGAAACAACTGTTTACAACAGCTCCCGTGCTAATTCAGCCCGACACCAGCAAGCCCTTCATCGTTGAGGTGGACGCATCAGATGTTGGAGTGGGGGCAGTGTTGTCTCAACATACTGGTCCATCAGCAAAGTTACAACCCTGCGCTTTCTTCTCGCGTCGCTTGTCTCCGGCAGAGAGAAACTACGATATTGGGGACCGTGAGCTGCTTGCTGTGAAACTAGCATTGGAGGAGTGGCGGCACCTGCTGGAGGGGGCTGAGCACCCATTCATAGTCTGGACAGACCATAAAAATTTAACATACCTACGGAATGCAAAGAGACTAAATACACGCCAAGCCCGTTGGTCACTGTTTTTTGCCCGTTTCAACTTTTCTATCTCATATCGCCCAGGTACCCGGAATGTTAAGCCAGATGCTCTCTCCCGCCAGTTCGAAGCTGCCTCAGAGCGGTCAGGGGTGCCCTCCATACTCCCTGCCAGCTGTCGTGTAGGGGCTGTCACATGGGAAGTAGACTCCGTCATTCAGCGGGCTCTGCAAGCAGAACCTGATCCGGGCACCGGTCCAGCTAACAAGCGCTATGTACCCACAGCAGCCCGCACCAAGGTTTTGGAATGGGTTCACACGGCCAAGTTCACAGGTCACCCGGGCCGAGGTAGGACAGCTATGCTACTGAAGAGACACTTTTGGTGGGAGACGTTGGATAGGGATGTACGTGAATACGTAGCTGCTTGCACGGTTTGTGCTCGTAATAAGTCCAGGAATCACCGTCCTTACGGACTGCTTCACCCACTAACCACCCCACACCGGCCATGGTCACATATTGCGTTGGATTTTGTAACAGGGCTTCCAAACTCTGCAGGAAAGACTACCATACTTACCATAGTTGACAGATTTTCCAAGGCAGCACATTTCATAGCTCTAGATAAACTGCCCACTGCTTCAGAAACAGCTAAACTGTTGGTTGAACATGTTTTCAGACTCCATGGGATCCCTATGGAAATAGTGTCTGACAGGGGTCCCCAGTTTGCTTCTCAGGCCTGGGGAGCCTTTTGTACGGCCCTGGGGGCCAAACCCTGTTTGAGCTCAGGCTACCATCCACAGACCAATGGCCAAACTGAGCGCCTGAACCAAGAACTCGAGACCACTCTTCGCTGCGTCACTGCCCATAATCCAGCCTCTTGGTCCACATTCTTGCCGTGGGTTGAATATGCGCATAACACACTCACCGCCTCGGCCACAGGTCTTTCACCTTTTGAGGCGTCCTTGGGTTACCAGCCACCTCTGTTCCCCGAGCAAGAAGCTGAGCTTGCGGTGCCTTCTGTCCAGCATCATCTGCAGCGTTGCCGCCGGGCCTGGACGCGGACTCGTGAGGCGCTGTTGCGCGCTGTGTCTCGCCAATGCCACTACGCCAACCAGCGGCGCACGGCGGCTCCTACTTACTCTCCGGGGCAAAAAGTGTGGCTGGCGGCTAAGGATATCCCGCTCCAGGGAACCTCCCGCAAGCTGTCTCCGCGCTATATTGGGCCTTTCGTGATTGACAGGCTGATTGGCCCTGCGGCAGTCCGGCTCACATTGCCTGCATCGTTGCGGATCCATCCGGTGTTCCATGTTTCGCAGGTCAAGCCAGTGTTGTCTAGTCCTCTGTGCCCTCCTTCCGACCCCCCTCCTCCCGCCCGGCTCGTCGATGGTCATCCTGCCTTCTCGGTGCGGCGTATCCTGGACGTGCGTCGGTGGGGCAGGGGCCGGCAGTTTCTGGTGGACTGGGTGGGGTACGGGCCTGAGGAGCGTTCGTGGGTGTCTCGGTCTCTGATCTTGGACCCGGCGCTTGTTTCTGATTTTTTCAGGTCTCGTCGCGTGTCCGGGTCTGCTCGGTCGCCGGGGGGGCGATCGTTGAGGAGGGGGTACTGTCATGGTCCGGGTGAGCACGGGGTTTTTCCACTCCGCTGGGTTCTACCTTCAGGCAGAGACTCCAATCAGCTTCCACACCTGGTTCCAATCAAGTCACCTGCATATAAGACCAGCATTCACAACAGACCTCTGCCAGATCTTCTGCTAACCCATGACCCACCTGGCAGTCACGTTTCCCGAACTACTCTCATCTCCGCCTGGACGCTGGTTCTGTCATCTGGTTTCTTCCTCTCCACCATCGGACTACACCTGCCTGCCTCCCTGCCAAGTCCCTCACTCCACGCATATTCTGGATCCTCTCTGGACACTCCTCACCCGGAACCCCCTGGACACCCCTTCCTCGCATGACACTTTAAACCTGCAACGCGTAAGCCCTAACCTCCATAGCCTAATCCTGCAGCTGTGATTCACTGGACTGCCACTGACTACTTGTCTCTTCTCATTATAGTGACTGCGTACCTCCATCCAAGCCGCTGCCCCTTTTTTCCATCCGTGAAATCCAGCACCTAGCCATAGCACTCAGTTTCATGTTCACAGTTTGGCCTCACAGTTCACAGTTCATAGCATTTCATAATTCATAGCATTCATAGTCTCCTGTTGTGTAATTTCACTAGACACTTGTAAATAAAGCACTGTGTTCACGCCCGTTTGCCTCCCTCTGTGTCTGCATTTGAGTCCACACCCACAGCCGGGCCCTCTCGGCCGTAACAGATCGCTTAATTATAAAGATCAAGAATTAGCAGAAGTAATTATAAATAAAACTGACAAGAATTTTACAGAGTAGAAAAGAGTGTGTGTAAAAAGGGTATAACTATTGCAGTGTTTACAGTGTGTTAGATGGAGGAGTTGTACAGGGAGATGGCCACGGGCAGGAATGATTTCCTGTGTCGTTCAGTTGTGTTTTTTGGTAATCTCAGTCTCACACTGAGCGTGCTCCTGTGACTAGCCAGCACGTCATGGAGTGGGTTTGAGGTATTATCCAGCATTGTCCTTATCTTGGACGACATCCGCCTCTGTTCGCCCAGGGTACCAAACATGCTAGGACCGCCCCTGAGTGCTTGCATACCTTTATTGCTGCTTTCAGTTTTACTTAAATGCCAAACATGTAGCATAGATCCTATAAGAAACTATTAACTCTAGCATGGCACAATTAACATTTCTTTTGCTACAACTAATTATTTATAAAAAAGATTGATGAGGAAACCAAACAAGAAGTTCAAATGTTGAAACTGCGTTCTTGTTTATTCACCACTTACCTAACCCATACTGTTGTTTGCAGCTTTGCTCTGCTCTCCAAAAATCAGAAATTTGCAGATGTTTGTATGTGACACAAATTACAAAATCTGATTACTACAGATGTGTTCTCAGTGGAAACTATTTTATTGTGAAATAGATGTTGGATTTCATTTAAAGTTACACTTCATGTAGTCTGATCTCACTGAATCTCACTATATACTGAAACTCATTTGCTGAAGTTTAAACAGCTTATTATGTTGAGATTGTTTGACTTTGACCTTTTCCCAAGAGCCCCAGGAACAGGCCTACTGTGAGGTAACTGAAAGCTTAAAGAAAACAAATTTCTGTGAATACACCGTCAGAGCTACTTTTAAGGACACATGTTAGCTCAAAGAGGAAGCAGGACCTCATCCTGCCTCACATGCACTTCTGTTTCAAAACGCTATTTCTCTTCTCCTCAAGCTCACCCACATCCTGCACAGCATCATGACCAGCCTTAAAACCAGGATGTCACGATAAGATGTAAAAAAAAGATTCTGTGTGGTTGTAAAATCAGACACTTAAACACAAACTCTTAAACCAAACTGCAAAAAGCACTTTTATATCCGCTGGCCCAAGCCAAAGAACAAAAAACTAAATCTTTACAAAAACGACAATAGTAAAGCAGGAAACTCCTGAATGTAAGAAGACACACATTCTGCAACAAGTGGCAATCCCATATCACTGAGACCGAACTCTATCATCTAAAATGACAATGCTCACTTCCACACAAAGGGTTTATCAAAGTACCTCCAAAATTTGGGAGTGGGGAGGATGAAACAGCCTGCCTGCAGTCCTGACCTCAACCCCATCGGATACTTGTGGGGTCAGCTTAGGGAAAATATTCTGTGGACTGTGGCATTAAAATAACACATAACTTCATAAAAAAACATCATACCAAATGTCAAACATAATGGCAACAATGTGATTATCTGAAACTTGTTTACTACTTCAGGACCTGGATGACTTTCCTTTACTGATGGAACCATGACTGCTGCAATCTAGTTGTACTGTTCAAAATTATACATGTGCAAGACACTGTTAATACTCTCAATAATAGATTTAAAGCTGCAGGTTTCATTGTTAAAAGTAAATGTCTTATTTTTTTTTTTTTAAAAAGGTTGTGCTGATGAACAGAGATTCAGTTAGGAAGAAGTGTGTAAGATGTGGTTAGTCTTTCATCTAGGTTAAATTATTATTTTCCTATTTGTAATAATAGTATAAATTCTATGGCCGAGAATCCTTCACAGGGTCACAGAGATGAGGTGACTGATTTTCTCTGACTTGCAGATTGCTGTGCTATGAAACTGGTATAGCACACAATTAAAGAGTTTGTGTAAGCTGTGCAATTATAAAATTACTGTGATTATCATTATAATCAATGATGACATCGTTATTTCAGGTAAAGGGTGATTATGACAACATCTAATCGCTGATTCAGCCCAAAGTCATTAACAAAACAAGCGAGTGCACAAAATGGGATACTAAAAAGCATGTGATCGCTAATAACAACAGAGGTGTTTGTTTTGAAATGCTTTCATTCATTACAACCTCAATGTGGTGACTCAGAGGAGAACTAATGTAATGTAAACCCAAATTTAGCCACCGCTATAAAATCTTAAAAACAGCTCTTTATCTTGTTTTTAAATTAAAGTAAAAAATGAAACATAATTCACAGCCCTTTAAGTGAGTCCACAGTGCAACTTGAGAATGAACGAATGAAAGACACCGTTATAGAAAATCACTGAGGGCTAATTTGAAGAGTGGAACCTGCATTGAAAAAAAAAATGATGAATGGGAGGAAGTGAAACTAAATGCAAGGCACAAGAGACAAAATACTATCAAAATAAAATGGGATGTGAACAATATCTTATGCAGCAACAATAACTGAACAAGAACAGAAGACAAATGAGGATGAAATGATGACCCAGCCAACCAGATGGTGAGTTGGATGCTGCAGTCTTTTTTTTTTTTTTTTGCTTAACTTATGTTAACTTATGACTTTTGTTCCTGTTAATTTAGAAATACAGGTTTTAAGTTTAGTTTGATAGTTTGTTATTTATTCTAGGTTCCTTTTATTTATCAATATTATTAATCTTCCTAGAATCAGTTGTATAACATGGTTTTTGAGATTTGTCGTATTGTTTATCATTTGGTGTTTCCTTATTGGGTTCCTGTTTGGGTTCCTGTTTGAGTCTTTTAGCTCTTGTTAGTTTGATGTCTTGGTTTGGCAGTCTAATATTTGTGGAGTTTTTTATTTGAGTTTCATACATTGTTTTTTCTTCACTTGTTTTTTGTTCTGTGGGTTTTGTGCTCTTGTTGTATTGAGTTCCTAGTGACTTACTTAAAATGTTGCATTTTTTAACCTCCTTATGGTTTCCTGTGGTTTTCCTTTAGTTATTTTCTGCTTGGTGGTTTGTTGACCTAAATAATTATTCTAGATGCTTCTGTGAGTGTAAGCAAGAGTGGCCATTTAACCTATGTACCAGTACAATGTTAATAGCAACATATCTGTGGAAGAATATACTGTGGAGATGTTGTTTCTGTGTTATTGATAAAATACGAACACATTTCGCAGACTTCTTATTTCAAATATAGAATAAATATAAATTGGTGGAAACTTTATTGCAAAAAATACATTGATATTCGTTTTTCAACTCTTTTGGGCATTTATTTAAAATGATTATCAGAGAGGGTACTAAAGACATCTAGATTGTCTTGGTTAATGACTGACTGGTCAGAATTGCTTTGCTCAGTTAGAAGTGCTCAGGACTGCGTCAATTATTTGTAAATATAAACCAAACTGGTTTTAAATTTCATGGTTTCAGCAGTCAAACAGTGGGTTTTTCTGAATGATCAACTTTATAAAGAAAGTACCAATGACTGTAAAAACATAAAACATGGAATCGGTGAACTTGTCTATTAAGATTTCAGTTAAAAAACTGTAGACTTCTCTATAAAGCTGTAACCAAACTGTGTGACTGTCACATTTTTATGAGGTGTTAGTAGTTCTAACAAGTTCTCATCCCAAAACGTAGCATTATACGCTATGTGATAAATCGTCGGTATGTTACGCTTCCGGAATGAGAACAATCTTGTTGTTCACATACAGGCAGTCTGCAGGCGTTTTACACAGAAACACCACACTGAGTTTCAATTTGGTAGTATTCTCGTTATCTTCCATCACATTAACATGACAAGAGACCAGTGAAACCACAGCACTGTTAGCTGATGAAACTGTGCAGCAGGGGCAGCAGCAGCAGTTCAGGTATTTGAGTCCCCTCATTATTGTCACTCTTAGTTTGGATTCTAGCACAGATGTGAATATTAAATCTAAATTGATCAGTAGTTAGCAGTTTTATAAATATTTATATTGATGTGTAACTACAGTTTGCTGACAAGCCTGATAAACTACCGTGAGTATACTTTATATATGTATAATCCTTTTTTAGCAGCTCTAAACTAAACCAAGGCTTATGCTAAGGCTAACCTTTTATACTTGCATATGTGTCACTGTGTGGATATTTTTCGTACGTTATCCTCCTCCTTGTGTTTAATGCATTGGACAACGTGGACATGTTGTTACCAAATGTGTGTGTGTGTGTGTGTGTGTGTGTATATATATATATATATATATATATATATATATATATATATATATGATTTCACAATATAGCTTTATAAAGAATGAACTTTGACCCTACTATCTTCTGCCTGCCCACTGGATGCAACAGCTGTGGACTGTACGCTCTCTGGTCAAAATGGTTTTCTGTGGAATGTTTCAGCAGTACAAATTCAGCAGCAGCAGAAGGAAAACTCAAAAGTGATTTTTAACTTATTTTCATTTCGTAACTCTTTACAGAGTTACGAAACGCAATCAGGAACATGATCGCAAGGTACGATGAATGCCTGTTTTTGAGGTATGGTTTGGTTAATTTAACACTTTATTTTTGAGATGCTGCAAAAGGATTTTGCAGATCAGCTACTAATTTGTTTTTAAAACCTTGAATTTTTTGTGTGACACTTTTCTCTCTGTGAGTTTTGCTGTTATCAGACACCATTGAAAGTTAGACCCCCACCAAACAGCTGTGGGGATTTTGCATCTGATGTTGTGCTGCGTTGTAGCCCCATTGATGGTTGTTGAATATCCCATTGATCATTTCCACTGATTTATATATCTACTGGCTTGAATGCTTTTGCGCTCTCTTGTCTCTTCACTGTGGCCACAGAACAAAAAAAAGCAAAAAAGCTAATCAAAAAATCGAACACTGGTAGCACAGTCATTTTGTGGTTGACCATTGTAGATCTAAAGACAGGTGAACTGCAGCTTGTAAATGTCAGAGCAGAACATTGTGAAAAGGTTTAGACTGTTTTTTAGTGTTTAATAAGCATATGCTTTCTGTTCAGTATCAGAATGAAATTACAGCTGGTGCTAACAGACAGGGATCAGGCAGGTCTCATTATTTTTTCTTCTGTCTGTCAACCCTGCAGTAGCCCAGGTTCACAGCTGTTAACTGTAGAACAGTTCAACAGATGTCAGTTATGACATTACACCTGAGTTTTACAGCTCATTACTTACAAACAAAGAAATTCCTCGCTTCAGTTTAACCATACAGAGAGTTGTTTCCTGTGTCTGTGTTCACGACAAAGCTCAGAACCGCAGATTAAGATTATTTATAGATCTGTGCTGATTATGAGCTGCAAGATCAGAGTCAAGCAAAAAAAGTGTTTCTGAAACATGATAAAAATAAAGGGAAACAAGAAAGAAAAGAAAGAAAAAGGCTGTGTCTATCTGCACATCTGACAGTGTGATGTTAAAAAGATGGAAATCAGTTGCAAACTGAAAACACACTCTACAAGCAGTCATTAGAAGGCAGGCAACATTATGAGTTTTAGTGCTGGTTATTAGAGCCGTCCTCTTAAAATGATGCCAAGAACGATGCCATCAAAGTGCCCTTGACTGCTGAAAAACAGATAGTGAACTCAGTCTTGTTACAGGGCTTATAAATGGCATCTGTCATTTATGGATTTGTCATCTAGAGCGGGTCAGCTACTAATGCAAGGTTGCTGGTTCAACCCCTGGCTGCTCCAGGCTTCATGTTCCAGTATCCTTGGGCAAGATACTGGTCCAGAGTTGCTCCTGATGCTTTCATCATTGTTGATAGAAAACACTTTGCAACTCGACTAAGCATGTAGTAATAATAATAATAATGATGGATTGCATTTATATAGCGCTTTACAATACCACTATTCATTCACTCTCACATTCATACACTGGTGAAGGCAAGCTACAGTTGTAGCCACAGCTGCCCTGGGGCGCACTGACAGAGGCGAGGCTGCTATATCGCGCCATCGGCCCCTCTGGTCATCACCTGTAGGCGGTAGGTGAAGTGTCTTGCCCAAGGACACAACGACCGAGACTGTCCAAGCCAGGGCTCAAACCAGCAACCTTCCGATTACAAGGCGAACACCCAACTCTTGAGCCACGATCGCCCTGTATGCATTAGCCATACTCATCTACATGTGGATGTCACACTTTTATGGATGTAATAGGTTGCATTAAACTGCAGTACCAGCAGATGGAGACATTCTATTTCAAGCCAACATGAAAACAGTCATGGAAAACATTTAGAGAAACATTATTAACACATTGTAATTATAGTCAAATACATATCAGCCACCTAGCTTAATCATTTCTGGCGTAGTAGGAGTCTGGTATGTATTTCATACCTTCCTTGGTCACTCGCCACCCGTTGACTTTAAATCTATATTCCCTCTGCTGGTACTGCAGCTTTTGCATTTGTCTGCATTTCACGCTCAGGAGAGGCAAATCGTCACATTGCTGTCACATGCTTCGCTGCGATATCAGATGCACTTATTTGAATAAGTGTGTGAATAATTGAGACTTGTTGTACAAAGTGGTTTGTTTTCTCAGGTATAGAAAAAATATATATGAGAACCAATGCATTTACTATTTACATTTGATTTATTTCATTAATAATCCATTTAAAAATTTAATTGACTCTAATATTTTAAAAACAATAATAGTGGGTCACAGTGGCATCTCATTTTTATTAACAGTGACTTCTCTTTCTTCAAAGTAGCACACTTTGAAATTATCTTTGGAACAGAGAGCTGCAGGACTGTGATGATGGGGAATACTTTGCTGGCATTATTCTGTAAGTACATTGATTTTCTCCGTTTGTGTGCCACTAATTAAAGAAAAATATGTTTTGTTTGATTGGATTCAGTTTATGTTTTTGTTTGTTTGCTTGTTTTGTTTTCATTAATTTTCTTTTTAAATCAGTATGATTGTTTATGTAAAATTGGTTCTTTGACTAAGTTTAGAAAAAGTAATTAAACTTACTGTAGTTATGTTTTTTTTAAGTTACCCAGTTAGTATTTCTTGTAATTCTTTCTTATTTCAAAAAATTCCTGTCAGTTATTTTTTGTCATGTTCCCAGCTTGTTTATGATCTCATAGTATATACGTACAAACAAACATTATTGATATTCTATTCATCATTCTGATTTTCTGCCAGATTGATAATGTCTTGATATTAATATTTGTTCTAGTGTTCAGCACATTTTTCTGTGGAAATGCAGAAGGTGAGAAATAGTTGTCTTCGCCTTTCAATTTTGTGAAGTGTTTTATATTTCCCTTGACCCAGCACCTTCGTTGATATATTTGATAAAAAATTTTATACATTCTATATTGTAAGTAATATTTGGATGTTACATACAACATGTTAAATTCACCCGTGAGGTTGATTTTTTGTATTTTGTAGTTTGTTTCCTTCGTGCCGATCAGTTTTCTTCTTGTGAATGTATGTGATCATGTCAGCAGATTCCAATAGTAATCCAGCAAAAGCCACCACTGAGAAGACAAGAACAGCCACAAGCACAGGTAGTCATCATATTCTTCTTTGTAGTGATTATCCCACATAGTAACTTTTAAAAGTCTTGAATTGAAAATTATAGGTTAACCAACTAATATTACACATTTACCTTTTCTGAACCACGTTGTCTTTATTTTGCTGTTTAAGATGTTGCTCCCAGATGTGTTGTAATCTCATGACTCCAGTGTGAGTCATATTTTAGTTTGTATTAAATGTAAATTCAGGGTTTTTGTTTATTTTTTTTTGTGTCTTTGCATTACCAAATGACAGAACTTGAAATCAAGGCCACTCTCAGAGCAGACAACACAACCATACCAGCAGGGGGCAATGTAACACTGACCTGTGATCTGAAGCACTCTGGTGACTTTGAATATCAGTGGTTCAGAGAAACCTCATCCAAAAGCAGGTCCACATTAGAAGTTGGATCGGATAGACAGATCAGTATCTCTAAAGGAGCATCTACACCTGCAGAGGAAGGAGCAAGAAAAATTCACTCACAATAGAAAGCGATCCAGTCACCATTGAGGAAAATGGTGAACTTTATATTTCTTTTGGAATACAAAGTTTTGATTGTGTGTGAAAGTGAAAATTTTGTACCAAATTTTTTAGACCAGTATTTGAAGTCATAAAAATTCGAACATAATATTTGAATGATGTAACTTCAGTAGCTTCTCTCTAGAGATGGGGATTGATAAGAATTTAGCAATTCTGATTCTCTTTTGATTCTCATTGGCTCCATTTTGAGAGTCACTGCCATCTCTAAGCATCATAACAAAGACATCACATTCATGCAAATTAATTACAGGCTGTGGATGAAATGTTTGTGGATGGCAGAGTTATTTCAGGTCTTTATTGTGATCAGTGCTGGGGTTGTTACTCAAAAAAGTAATGTATTACACAGAACATTTTTATTAAAAGTAATGCAGGACATTACTGATTACTCCAAGAAGTAGGTCATGTGTTGCACTCTTTGTTACATTACTATTGCATTTCCCTGTAAAATGACCTCAAACACATTGTCATGTAATTACCATTTAGCAATATAACACTTAGGCTACAGCCCCACACACCAACACAAATCCCTATCCTAATGAGGACCAGTGTTGCCAACTCCTCAGTAAGGAAAATCACTATTGGCTATCCTAAAAGTCAGTAGAAGTCGCTAAATAACGTCATCTCCTAATTTGCATAATTGATCATGTTTATGTAATTGTAACCTGTAACATGTTGTAGGAGAGAGAAATAACATTGTGGAAGAGACAAAGTGAGTAAAAAACATCCTAAGTGCATTTATAATACATTTACAACTACAAATTAAATTCTTTTAGCTATCACATTTCCATCTCCCTTACTCGGTCTTGGTGCCGGCAAAAGTGACCCGAAATGGGCACTCTGGTGGAGTTACTTTGTGTGTGTGTGTTTATGGAGTTTTAAACCTTGTGATTCACAAAAAATAAGAGTAAAAGAAGGGCGGGAGCAGTGGCTTTGTTCATGCGCGATTCATTTTCAGTTTGGACTAGGGATGGGTATCGTTTAGGTTTTATCCTATACGAGAACCAAACCGGTACTTTTGAAACGGTGCTGGTGCTTAAACCGTGCTCGAAGCGGTGCTTAAAGAATGGAGAACACACACTTTGTCCAAAAACCTCTCATGTTTAGCTGTTTTTTCTAAAAAGATAACAATGTTAGCCTTTTCTGCAGCTATAGGGCATATATGGTATCACTCTTGGCTGGAAGCAGTGCTTAAACAATGGAAAAAACACAAATTTTGTCCAAAAACCTCTCATGTTGAGCTGTTTTCCACTTTTTTCTTTGGTCATTTTAGCCTTTTTGGCCAGGGTGAAGGGAGCATCTGCCATCAAACAAGAAGACAGCCGCATGTAACTATGACGGTGTTTGCTAGTTCACCTTACATGCGTTAATTTAATAACGTGGTTAGCCTACTCAACGTAAATTACACACGAACAACATTAAGCTACTCATGCAGAGAAGAACAGCTGCTGCTGCCATCATCAACCGTCATCATTTCTGCTACACTGGCAGGGCTAGGGGCCAGGACTCTCCTCTTCGGGTTCTTGGGGGATGTTGCTAACTCCGGGTCAGATAACAGGCAACCCACCCGCAGTAGATGTGCTCTGTGTGAGGTCTCGCAGCAAGCTATCAAATACGGTGCATTTTTCGGCTTTTAAAAAAACGCTATGCGTCGCCAGGTGTTTCATCAGATTCGAGGTGTTACCTTCTTTGCACAGTATCAGCTTGAAGCACTTGTTGCAGGCTGCTGAGTTTGCATCTTTTGCTGTGAAGTACAGCCAGACTTTTGACCCTTCGCCTTGGGCATTTTTAATCTGTAGCTCTCCTCTAAAAGAACGTACGTACCTGGGCCCACCTACTACGCTTGCAAAGGTAAAATGATTGGCTAGAATCCAAAGTGTATGACATTTCAGGGACATTTCACACCGAAATGTGTGCTGCTTTTTGGTCTGGTTACTACCGTTTATGTCAGAACCACCGGTACCCATCCCTAGTTTGGACACGTAGAGGCCAGCATCTCTGACAGCAGCTGGGGGCGACTGCTGAGTGAGGATGATCTGCCGTCTGTGAGCGCTTTGGCATGGGCAAAGTGCGCAGGGCAGCGCCCGCTGCTTCTTGAGAGTAAGAGCGAGCTTTCAGTCAAAGAGTGGTCATAATTTCCTAATAACACCAGCAAAAGTCACCAGATTTGTCGCTAGTCGCTTTTTAGAAAAAAGTCACTAAGGGGTCTGAAAAAGATAGCGAAAAAGTTGCTAAGTTGGCAACACTGATGAAGGCATACATATGATCTTTTTCTTAGTATTTAGGTATGAACACAAAGCAAAAATAAAAACCAGAACAAACAGACTTTAAAGTGATCTCCAATGTAATTCTACTTTAGAAGCATGAACAGGATTGTATTGTTGTAGGGTCTTTACCCAACAAAATAAAGCACCTTGAGACAACTGTAGATGAGATTTGCCGCTAAATAATTACATGAAAAAAAAAAAAACAGGTAGAAATAGAGACTGCAGTCTGACTGCTCATCCATTTGTTACCTGAAAAAGTTTATCAGCAGCTGGCTTCACTACAGCTTACTTGACTGGGTTGGGTCAAGCGGGGTCTGCATTTATTCAGCTTTAGCGTCACTCTGGGCTCTTGGCTAGCTTAGCGTTAGCATTCTATGTGTGCAGGTGCTTGCAAAGATCTAAAGTTGTGTTAGCTACATAATGCAACTGTTTTTGTCCTGGAAGCAGTTTGAATTTACCATTGTGACCTTATCTTATTGTGCAAAAAAAAAGTAGTTATGTCTATATCCACTTTGGAAACTGCCCTGCTAACTCACTGACTTGCGCAGGTAACAAAGACAGTGATGAGCACTCAAGCGTAGAGCATTGCATTGCATTCTCCATACCTGTGTATATTTGAACTGTTGCTTTGAAGTGTTTTTGTGCTGGTTTTCAACTTTGCTTTCTTGTGCTGACTTTCTGGTGGTGTTGGCGGTAGTAGTGATTGTTATATCACCTGTTCGCTTATCGAGGGAATTTTTGAATGAGTGGATGATGGGAGAATGCGACTTTTGCTGACCGCTCAAGCCTTGAATGTTGTGATAACTGTTGTTTTGGATAAATTACTTTATCCAAAACAAAGTTACTTTCTCAGATGAGTAATTACAAAAAGTATATGAATATATGTGTAATGCATTTTTTTTAATAATAACCAGTAATGACATCAAGTAAAAACAAAGTGTTCAGATGCAAGTATTCCTACTGTTTCTGTGTGGACACAGACCTATTCACAGTTCTACTGTGTTTTTCTCCTAAAAATGTGTTTGTCCACCTGAAACTAACAAAAACACAGTCAATTATAGATTATAAATAAAAGCTTGTAGCTATGGCTGCATGATGTAGATGCTGGTTTATATATTGTCTGACAAGGCAATGAGTTCAGTGCTGGGAGGAGACACCGAATCCTGGATTGTGTCAGGAAGAGCATTTTCCAAACAAAACGTGTAGCTCTTTATTTTATGTGAATAAAGGAGCAGCTGAAAGTAACCAAGTAATGCATACCAAGTAAATTTTAAACATTTACAATTTAAAAGCTGTTGAAATGATGATACATGATAACATTACATTGTGTATTCAGCAGAGCTGCTGAGTCTGACAGTGGAGTGTAGAGATGCTGGTGTGCCAAACAGTTTATCTGTGACACAAATGTCTGTTTTACAGTCATCTTACTGTAATTACATCATATGTATGTATGTATGTATGTATATACCCAGTTCCTTAACAAGTGTGATAATCTCAACAAATCTTTGCACAAAGATCATCACACATACAAAAGCTATTAACTATACATTTTAGTAATAAGCATCCATTTATTAATCCCATTTCTTTTGATTTTTGTATTCATCATCCCCTGAAAATGTTACATTATCTGTTTTGTTAGTTTCATGTGTCACATTCAAGGTTTGTTGCCTGTGAATAACTTAATGGTCACAAAATTTTGTGTCGTTGACTGATTTTTTTTTTCTAGATCTACTCTAATTTTACTTGTTGTTGTTTATGCTTTTCTGTGAACAGTTTCCAATAAGCCCAATGTGACCCTGCAGCCATCCTGGACTCAGATATACAGTGGTGAGACGATCACTGTCAGATGTGAGCTCCATGGAGGAGACACTGAGTGGGATTATGAGTGGGAAACAAACAGCAGGATAAAAGCTCCAAATCAAAATGAATACAGGATTAGATCTGCTTCATCATCCAACAGTGGAAACTATCGCTGTAAGGGCAGAATGAAAAGTTCACAGCATGAAACAACAGAGTGGAGTGATTCAGTCACACTGACAGTTTCTGACAGTAAGTAGAGTCATAGTTCATTTAACCTGGAAATAGAAACAGTTTGTAAAAATGTGTTTTTATTAGTACATGTTGAGATATTTGACATGTTTAGATAGTCTCACTCTTAAAGTTCATCATAAATATTTGTGAGTCAACATTTTAGTGACATTGAATTCAGAGTTAAGAGACGAAAGATTGAGAGAAAATCTTTGTTGAACAGATGAACCCCGTCCTGTCCTCACTGTGTCTCCATCATGGCTGAGTCCTGGAGCCTCAGTAACTCTGAACTGTGAGGTTGAACATCCGTCTGCAGGATGGAGCTTCTACTGGTATAAAGCTGTTCCTGATCTATCAGAGAAATCCTCCAGTTATGAGCTGCTACCTGATGGCAGTGGGACTGCACAGGACTCCTACATCATTCATGGACAGACACACACAGCAGGATATGTGTGCAGAGCTGGAAGAGGAGACCCAGAGTATCACACTGATCACAGTCAACCAAAGTTTGTCTGGTCTGCAGGTCAGTTTGATTCTATCTTTTTTCAAGTAATGCAACAACCAAAAAATGTGAATTAATGGGTTGTTTTTGGCTTAGCATTGAAAGTGAAAATTATAGTTTGACCAATACGAACACTGCGTCTTTTAGCACTGACCTTTAAACATTAAAGCAAAAGAATATTTTCACTGTGATATTTTGAATCCTAACATCTGTGAGCTTTGTGTCTTCACTGCATGTTGTTTCCAGATGTTCGTTCAGCAGCGTCTCTCACAGTGAGTCCTGACAGAGTGCAACACTTCACCTCTGACTCTGTCTCACTGACCTGTGAGGGAAACTTCACTGAGTGGAGAGTGAGGAAGTTCTCTGAGGACGGCCGACTGTACTCTGACTGTAGGAGAATGACTGGATCCACATGTAAAATCGATTACATATTAAAGTCAGATACTGCAGTGTACTGGTGTGAGTCTGGATCAGGAGATTTCAGCAATGCAGTCAACATCACTGTACAGAGTATGTTATTATACATTCATCATGTTCTTTTGGTCATTTTTTTCCCGTTTATGTTATTTATTAGCTCATAGTGTTTCCCCACTACGGTACTGTTTGAAAGTAAATCTGTCAAAAAGAGACAAAAAGTGGGACATTTAGGCAATTGTAAGTCTTATTTTAGCTCGACCCTTATCAGTGAATAAGCAGTAAATGTCATGAAAAAAAGAAAAATTGTTTTCATAATTCTGCTAGAGGTGGGGTCGCCGCTGCATAGAGTTTTCAGAGTACCAAATATTCCTTTTTAACATATATACTAAAAAAAAAAAAAATTAATAAAAAGAAAATCGTAAACTCAACAGAAACCCATCAAATCAGAGTACATCTAAAATAACACCTCATGTTCCTCTTTTCTTGTGTGGCTGTGTTTGATATGTGCTAATGCATAAACAAGCAGCTGGTGAGTAGACAGATTTGATTTGGAATGTCTTATGAGATTAACGTTTGGAGTCTAAGGCACTATATATTTTATAGGTCATATGTATATTTGGTAAAAAAAAAAAAAAGTTCCTTTTAGGAAATGTACAGTAGTTCTTCAACACATCACAACCCTAACCTTCAGAAAACCTTCAAAAAGCTGAAGTTGCCAAAATAACATGATGATGTGATTTTTGTGACCTTCAGCTTTTTTTTTCTCAAGGTTACCCACTGACTAACAGGAACATCATTCATTATTTCACAGATAATTATTATGGTCCTATCCTGGTGAGTCCTGTTCATCCTGTGACTGAGGGAGCTTCTGTTAGTCTGAGCTGCAGTTTGAGAAAAACACAAAAAATACTTTCTAATGTGTTTTTCTATCACAATTACAAACTTATTCAAAATGATACCCGAGGGGAGCTGAAGATCTCTGCAGTGTCAAAGTCTGATGAAGGTTTCTACAAGTGTCAGTACTCAGGAAGAGAGTCAGCACAGAGCTGGATGTCAGTTAAAGGTGAGCAGGATCAAAACAGTTGATGGATTTTTTTTTTTTTAATACAGTACTCATTGATGGCGTATATCATTGAGTATGTGTTTTGTCTTCTTGTCACCTGACTCTACTTCTTTGAGAATATATCTTTTTTAATGTTTAGAAAAAAATTCTCACATAAAGTCTCTTAATGTTTTCTGTTAATGTTTACAATCACAGTAGCTCCATCAGGTCCTGAAAGCTTTTCATTTCCTCTGTGGTTGGTTGGACTGGTTTGTGGAGTCTTTCTTCTTATTATTCTCCTGCTCTTAGGAATGAGTATTCTGTATTGCTATAGAAAAGTGAAGGGTAAGACATTTTTCTTACTTGATACAAAATATAAAAACATCATAGCACTAAATAGAAGTAAAACAGTTTGGATTATCAAAAAAAAATCATTTTCCTTTTTTGACAGATTTATGCTTCACTGGGTTGGTATAAATCTCTGCATTCCTATTTTCATTTTAAACATTCAGTAGTAATTTTCTTACTGTACTAAATTTACTTTATTATGTTATTATCTGTGCATTTGTTATGTTTTCATTAGGCCGATCCAGTCGGACATCAACAGTCAAGACTCCACCAGAAATCATGGAGACAATCAGGATGAAACCCATGAATACAAATCTCTTCAGCATGGTCAGTGCTTAAACTAAAGTTTAGTATTAATAATTAGTCTTCTTAAAGTCCAGGAGTTCTGGTCATCTGGTCATCAATGAAATATCAAAAACACAAAAAGTTGTGCAAATAATCAAAAAAATCCTAAAAACTGAGTTAAACCAGAATTTACTCACAGAAATGTATATCTAACTAAATGAACTGAAGGATCAACAAAAGTTATTGTTCCATATCATTACAACACATACAATATTTTTAATACACTGTTGATTGATTGATAATATTATTCATCCCGGGGGAAATTGGGTTAAGGCTGCCAGCCTTCCCAGCGCCATCTTAGCCTTCCGACCATACATCCATTACACAAACATCACGGGGAAGACAGGTCAGAGAGTTATAGCAATGGAAAATGCACAATGTGAGGAAAGACGAGGAGAAAAAAGAACTCTCCCCAGACTGAGCTCCAACAGGGAGATCAAACTGTTAATCAAACTTTCTAAAACTGTAATTAAATTAAATTCGAATTTTGTGTCTTTGCACTTTAACAAAACTGTGTTGATGTATTTGCTCTAATAGTACTGACATGATCCTCTGACTTTGTTTCTTCAAGCTCATTATGAACCCTATGAAACACTCCATCTTGCGGAAGAGACTGCTAATGGTCCAAATGGTACACAGTATCTTTTGAATAGCACACAGCAGCTAGAAATACACATACTTACAGGTCATAGCTTTAAATTGTAATTCTGACTCTGGCGTATTATTTTTTTAAGGTGATAATCACGACTATGAAACAATCGCTGACTTGGAAGAGACCGCAAATTGTGAAAATGGTACATGTCATGTTTTGAATATCACAGAGTGGTTAGAGATACATAAACATTTGAGTTAAAAACAGTAATTCTGGTGATTTTTTTTATAATCCTATAAATACAAATATATATATTTCAGAAGCAGATAAAGTTCATGAAGCCACATACTCTCTTACCGACCTTAAAAATTCCAGAAAGAACAGTAAGTATAGTACAAATACTCGCACATGCAAAAAAGATAAAATACATGCAAAAAACTAATTAGGAAAGGTTTTGACCTGCAGTACTGATGTAAATGTATTAATTATTTTCTTTTGCTCATTCATCTGATTATCTTAGCAAGGAAGCATCATAAACCACATGAGAGTCCTCTTTCCACTGATGTGAACATGGAAAATGCAGGTAAACTCACAACAGTCATGCACTGAAATGTCTGATTACATTGACAATATTCCTTGACAAGATTAAATGGCCTCACCACATAACACCCTTACTCTGTGTCTTTTGTGTTTGCCTTACAGGTCAGTGAAGAGAGCAACAGGAGCAAAGCCAAAGAGAAGCATAATGTAATCATACTATAATGTTTAGAGCATATGCATGCTGTATATGTTCCCTACATCCTCTGAGTGAGACACGCTTGATAGAATTTTGCATAAGCATTGCATAGGGCACTGTGAGTGACCCATGCATATGTAAATATTTTGCACAAGTCTCAGAATCGTATATAATTGTATATTTGACAGTTCAATTGGAATAATGGAATATCAGAATAGAGTGGCGTGTCTAATTTAATGTATTTTAGCATCATATTATAGCATATATCATAGCATCTCATATGTGGTAGCATACAGATTTGTATTCCCTGTCTCCCATGGTAATTGCAGCGTGCTGGGATTTGCTTGTATGTAATGATATAGACACAATATTCTGTTTTGTTGTTGTTTTGAGGGTTTTTTTGTATTATCTGGTTTAACTGACAATACAGCTTTAAATAAAGGTTTTGCAATGCTACATTAGGGCACCAATACATATTTGTACTGCATAATGTATTATACATTATGTTGAAATAAATAAATAAATGCTGTGACTGATGCTGTATTGACTTGAATGTAAACTATAACAGTCAAACCCAATAACACTGAGCTTTATAAATATGATACATCATCAAGTGTAACAGCCGTTTGATCACTAGGGGGCAGTGCAGGAAGCACAGCTGTATTTCACTAATAACTGTTGATCATGATATTTCCAAATCGATTGTGTTCTACTGAACTGCTTACATACCTTTATTGCTGCTTTCAGATTTTCTTAGATGTCAAACATGTAGCATAGATCCTGCTAGAAGCTATTAGAAGCATGGCACAATTAACACTTGTCTTGCTGCAACTGAATATGCATAAAAAGGACATTGATGATGTAACCAAACAAGAAGTGCAAATGTTGAAACTGCATTCTTGTTTATTTACTGCTTACCTAATCCATACTGCTGTGTTTGCAGCTTTGCTCTGCTCTCCAAAAATCACAGATTTGCATTGTTTGCAAGTGACTCATTAAACCCCCCCAGAAAAATATAGTTTCTGCAGACGTGTTCTCAGTGGAAACAGAGTTTTGATTTCATGTAAAGTGACACTTGATGTAGTTTGATCTCAGCTGATTTCACTATATACTAAAACTGAATTCATTTACTGAAGTTTAAACAGCTTATTATGTTGTGATTATCAGAGATTCTTTAACTTCAAACTTTTCCCATGAGCCCCAGGAACTGGCCCACTGTAGGGTAACTGAAAGTTTAAAGGAAGAAAAAATCTCTGTGAATAGAGCTTTCAGAGCTACTTTTAAGGACACACGTGTTAGCTCAAAGAGGAAGCAGGATTAAATCTCACCTCACACTTCTGTTTCAAAACAGTATTTCTCTTTTCCCCATGCTCACCCACATCCTGCCCACTAAGTTATGACCATCTTTAAAACCAGAATTTCACCACATGGGAAATATTTTAAAAAGGAATCTGTTTGGGTGCAAGATCGAGAACCCAAACACAAACTCTTAAAGTGAACAGCAAAAAGCACATTTAATTCAACAGGTGGAAAGTCCAATCACACTTAGTATAGCTCTGTTGTGGTTTAATATCTTTAAAAAAAGACGTGCATCAGGAAACCAAACAAGAAGCAGAATTTTGCTTACATCATCCATGAATACAGTCGGTGTGTTTCCTGTTTTACTTTGAAGGCCTATGTCTCATGCCAGTGTTTTTAGTTTGCTTCCTTTGTCTCGTCCTGCCTAATTACTCCCAGCTGTGCTCTCCTTCTGTGTGTCATTGCCCTCATTATCCCTCAGTGTATTTAAGCCCCGTGTTTCTTTTTGTCAGTGTTGTGTTCTCCCTCATGTTGTGTGTTGCCTTGAAGTTTAGGTTATAATTTCCCCATGTAGTTTAGTTTTCTATAATTTCCTTGAGTCAGTAAATAAAGCTGTATTTTGAGTTCACTCCTGTGTGTTGTGAGTCCTGAATTTTGGGCCCAATCTCCTGCCTGCCACACAGCAATCCTTGACACTCATCCATTACCTGGTGTGGTTTGAACAGCGTCCCTGTTTAAAGTTAGCCAATGTTTGATTTGGGCAACATTACCCAACTGCCCCACTGTGCGGTTACTGAGTGCAGCAGTTACAGCTACTTTTAAGGAAGAGAGAAACAACATAGAGCACGCCATCTGGCCTCAAGCTCACTTCTGCTAAATGTCAGTTTTGCTCGAGGCCGCTCACTCTCTGTGTGTGAATTTATGACCACTCCAGAATTTCACGTTAAAGGAATCGGCCCTGATGTAATGCAGTACTTTACATTACTGAGCTCAGTTTTTTTCAATTAGGAAATATTTTTAGTTATAGATTCAACTGCTCTGTGAGAAAGTGCATGGATCAACAACACCTGCTGTGAAGGTTTACTGTCCGTGAGTATGACATCTCTGTTTATCAGTTAATGCTTTATTCATCTCTCAAACTATTTTCTTAACTGCTTATAAAACTTAAGTGGCAGGTGGCCTCCATCACACTCCAGCTGTTTTTAGAGTGAGATGTTGTGGTTTATTTACTTTACATTTGAATCAATATAATAATTTTGTGTTACAGCCTTTAGTATGAGAAATTAATGGCTGCTTAGATATTAGCAGCACCCTATTTGGGATTGTCTCTGTGGCATAAAAGAAAGAGTGTAAAGAAAAGTGTATTCTCTTCCTTTATAATGCTTTTGTTCACTTATCCATCTACAGCAGTTTGAACCAATCTGAATGAGGTGTTTATGTAGTGTTGTGTTTGTGAGGGTAATAATTATCAGTGGTAAAATTGCTTAATAACAAAATGAGCAGGCAAAGGCAATCTCCTGTTTCTGTAAGACCTCAGTCAAGTTTTAAGCCTTGCAATGCAGTTATTCCAGTGTGTGAAACACTTTCAAGCAAACTGCTTTTCAAAGTTTTTGTCTGGCTTTGACGTTTATTACATTAAAACCATTAACTGTATAATATTAGAGTCCATCAAGGGCACTCCCAGCATCCATAATAAACATATTACTGAGAAGTAATTTTATTACTTAATATTAGCAGATATTTGTTAGAAATTTGAAGACTGATAAGAAACTGGAGGAAAGCAGAAAAATAACAAGTTTCCACAAATGTATCAATGTATCAACAATTCCACAGGGGGAAAAAACTTTTTGCTAGATCCAGCAGTGTAACAGCATTCAGAGACTTTGTTTAACTGTTTAGACAAATTTGTTGATATTTATTGTTTCTAATTCATAGTTTTGTGTGAGTGGATGTATGAATTTATTAAGATTAGTAATAGTTCTGAGAATCTATTGTGTAAATATTATACTATATTATTATACTATTATACTATAGTATAAACACATCACAGCATGCTGTAGTCAGATCATGTTAAGTTGTTATTTTAGTGTAAAAGGAAGAAAGCAGAAAAAAAAACTATTGTTTCCTTCACAGCTCTTTGGTATCTGCTGTGCTGCTGCTTCACTCTCTCTCTTTACAGAAAGTTGTAGAAGTTTTCAGACGTGTCACTGCTGGATGTGAGGATGGGAGCCACTTTGCTCTGTGAGCTGGGCCTATTCTGTGAGTACATCACTGACTCCTATTGTTTGATTCATACTGATCCATAAACATGTTTTAGTAAGAAGAACAGAGCATCAGTCATTTGTACCATTTCAGGTCATGTGATCAGAGGACTCTCATGTTTGTTACCAACATGGTTGTTTGTAGACTGGATTAGATGCACTGACTCAGATCAGAGTGGAGCTGGTTTAGATTATCTAAGAAAGGTTTGTTTCTTCCTCAACAGTAATTTGATGCATTTTACATAATAATATAAGATAATAACACATTATAGTAGAAACTGATAAACCACAAGTGCTTATGCATGCATTTATTTGTTTATTTTCTGTATTTCAGTCTCTTAAGTTTGATAATGTCTGAAGTTTCTGTCTTTATTGTAGTGCTTTATACACTTCTCTGCACTGGACACGCTCAAGGTGACTGAACAGTTTTACTTTTTTATTTTCTTTTGTCGTGAAAGTTTTAAAATAAACTGCTAACACCAGGTGAAGATGATTTAAAGTGGTTTAATATTGTGCTGCAACATGGAGAGAAACACATTAGTCCAACATCAGATTGGTCTCTGAAGATCGGCCACTCTGATCCTTTTATACCTTCAAAATTACTCCAGTTGTCTCCCTAGCAGTGCTGGGCAAGTAACACTGACAAAGTAATTAATTATAGTTACTTCTTCAAAAAAATAACTGAGTTAGTAACTGAGTTACAAGATTCTAAAAATAATGAAAAGTAACTATTGCGTTACTTAGAAAAAAAAAAAGAAAGAAGAAAACAAAAATATTCAGGAATTAGAAAAAAACATCAAATCACTAGAAGAAGCCTACGCGTCCCACCAAGATCAGGAAACATTGAACAAAATATGCAAAACAAAACTAGAATTAAATGAAACTATTAATAAAAAAACACAATTCCTTATACAAAGACTTCGCTTGCAGAATTTTGAACACAGTAACAAATCAGGTCGATTTCTAGCTAACCAGCTAAAAATAAATAAAGAAAAAACAACTATATGTGCTGCTAAAGATTTATCGGGGAACACAATATATGATCCTGGAAGAATAAACAACATTTTTAGGGATTTCTATGAAACTTTATACTCACCACAAATAAACCCATCTAAAAATGAAATTGATCTGTTTCTTGACAACGTAACTCTTCCAAAATTACTAGACAGTCAAGCAATGGAATTGGATTCGCCACTGACGCCAAGTGAACTCCAGGAAGCCCTGATAAGTATGCCCAATAATAAGGCTCCAGGTCCAGACGGCTTCCCTGCAGAATTCTACAAAGAATTCTGGACAATTTTGGCACCAGTATTCCACAGCATGTTGCAGGAAATCGAGGAAAAGGGCAGACTACCACCAAATATGAATTCTGCCAACATTAGTCTCCTGCTAAAACCAGGCAAAGACCCTTTATTTCCCTCAAGCTATCGTCCAATTTCTCTTTTAAATGTAGACCTTAAAATAATCTGCAAAGCTCTCTCAAAGAGATTAGAGAAAATGACCCCCCTCTTAATTCATCCTGACCAAACTGGTTTCATAAAAGGTCGGCACTCCTCAACAAACACTCGTAGATTACTTAATTTAATAGACTACTCATACGATAAAAACATCGAAGCCATAATATTATCTCTAGATGCAGAAAAAGCATTTGACAGAGTTAATTGGAAATTTTTATTCGCAACTTTACACAAATTTGGTTTTGGAAACTCTTTCATAAACTGGATAAGAATATTATACAATTCCCCAACGGCTCGTATCAGAACAAATGACCAGACATCCTCCAGCCTCTGTCTCCTGAGGGGCACCAGACAGGGATGCCCACTCTCCCCCTCACTTTTTGCAATTTTTATCGAACCTCTAGCAGCAGCATTTAGACAGGCTACAACAATTAAGGGCATAAAATGTAAGAACATAGAACATAAAATCAGTCTCTATGCGGATGATGTGTTGCTTTTTCTGCAAAACACACAAACCAACCTCTCTGAGGTAATTACTTTAATAAACTGGTTTTCAAGAGTTTCAGATTATTCAATTAACTGGCCAAAATCTACAGTTCTCCCCATTAACTGCTCCTTCCATAATTCTTCCTCTGCCCCACTGCAATCCGGAAATATTAAATATTTAGGTATTAATATCTCTCCTAAGCTTTCAGACTTAACTAAACTAAACCACATCCCACTTCTAAAGAAAGTAGAAGGCGATCTGACTAGATGGAAATCTTTACCCATATCACTCATGGGAAGGGTCGCCACTATAAAAATGATGATCTTGCCAAAAATAAATTACTTATTTTTGATGATCCCTAACAAACCATCACAAGATTGGTTCAGATCTCTGGATTCATATATTTCCAAATTCCTTTGGAAAGATAAACCCCCGCGTATTAGCTTAAAAACGCTACAAAGAACCAAGGATAGAGGAGGATTAGATCTGCCTAATTTTCACCAATACTTCTTAGCCAACAGGCTTCAGTTCATCTCAGAATGGTTAAAACATACCTTCTTAGTTGAGCCCTGGCTAGATGTTGAACAGGCACTATGCAAGGATCTAGAGATTTCAGACCTACCATTTATTAGCTCAAACATCAAAAGACATGAATGCTTTAAAAGTATCAACATCAGCTTTTCTCTAACAGCATGGTGGGAGTTTCTAAAAATAACGGAGTCTTCATTAATCCCATGCAAACGTACACCTATCTGGAATAACCCTGACATATTACAAAACAATAATATGATTAATTTCCCAGAATGGAGTTGCAAAGGAATTAAATACTTAGAACATATATTAGAGGGAACAGAATTTATTCCATTTGACAGACTAGTTAAACAATATGGGATCAACAAGACAAGGTTTTTAGAATATCAACAAATTAAATCCATAGTAAAAAAGAAATTTAACCTCAGTCAAGTTGAATTACAAACACCACTAAGTGCGGCACATTTTCTTACTCTTAAATCCCCCAAATTATTATCTAAAATATACAGAACACTTTCTAAATTAGATGAATCAATATCCCTTCCTACTGCAAAGTGGGAAGCAGATTTATCAGTCAACCTAGACCAAAACTTCTGGTCTCAGATTTGCTTAAAAACTTTTAAATTAATTAAAAATCCCAGTCTGCAATTAATACAATACAAAATACTTCATAGAGTGCACTATACAGGTCATCGGATGTTCAAGATGGGCTTTACATCTTCCAACAACTGCTCACACTGTCAAGGCAATACACCAGACAATTACATCCACGCTCTTTGGTTCTGTCCACCAGTGCAAAAGTTTTGGCGCGAGATATGTGAAGATTTATCAAAATGTCTGAAATGTAACATTCCAACCTCCCCCTTAGTGTGTTTGTTGGGCAGCTTAGATAATGTCACTTCAGAAAAGAATATAGCCCATATGATCTTCACTGCCCTATGCATAGCCAAGAAAACAGTCCTCATGAACTGGAAAAATAAAAATAATCTTAATTCTAACCAATATAGAAATTATCTATTAGATTACATTAGTCTTGACACAGCCTCTGCCACCACATCAGATCAATTGCTCTGGGCCCCTTTTATCAGCTCCATCACCTAGTGGGGGTGGGGGGTCATAGTTTGGTCCCGCCTTCACTGTTGTGATTGGTGAGGGGGTAGGGACAGGCTTAGGGCGTCGGGGGGTTCCCCGGAGGCATCTTCCTTGGGGGGCTCAACCCGGGGTAGCGGTCACGTCCGGTTGAGGGCTCTGTTGGCTCTCAGGTGACTGTTTCCTCGCAGCTGCGTGCAGCGGGGCTAGGGGAGGGTCTGTGCTGACGGACGTGGGTTACTGACCTGGCAACCTGGCTGCCCCTGGGTAGGTCCGGGATGGGCGTGAGGTTCTGGGGGTGCTCCGTCTCTGGGCGGGGGCCCGGGCCGGGCCTCGGGGGCTCGGGTCCTGGTTGGTGTGTTGCCGGGGTTGTGGGCGGGTGGGTGCATGGGGGCCCGGCCCTGGAGCAGGGTGCCGCCGGTGCATCGAGCCGCCTGGGGGGCTCTTCAACTGGTGGGGGGGATGGTCATATCTGGCAGGAGCTTTCTTCTCTCAGGAACTCTCTGCAGGAGGGGGAGATACAGGAGAGGTGGAGGAAGATCTCAGCCTGGGCGTTTACCGTCTTATGTAGTCTGGAAGATGTGTGGTTGGTGGGGTGGGTGCAGTTTTCTCTGTGGTGGGGTTGGGTGGACTGTCCAGGGCTCTGTGGAGCCGGGGGGCGCTACTGCACTGGGCCCCGGTCTGATGGGCCTGGGCCCCCCTTCCCTGGCGGGTCGCGGAGGGTGGGAGTGCCTACTGGGGTCAGCGGGGGAGCTGGCCCCAGGGAGGGGTTACCTGCCCCTCCCTTCCTTCCCTCCCCATCTCCAGCTGCCTCCCTCTTCCCGCTCCTCCACAACCACCCACACATGCAGGGCCTTGGAGTGGGGGTATGTCACCAGGGTGCAGAGGAGGCTACCCCCCCCCTGTCCCCTTCTGGCTGCCTCTGCCTCAATTTTATCCCACAACTTAGACATTCACATTATTCACACTCTCATTACACATACATATAGGATCTTGGGGGTGGGCACAATCACGGAGTCCAAATCACCATCAGGGTGTATACCTCACCCCTGACGTCGTTGCCCACCTCTCAATTTTAAATACACTTAGTCATTGAGGGTTAGCAGGAGGGACTATGCGCTTACCTGCTGCTCCTTGGCAGGTAGCTCCATGCCCTCCTGGGTTTTAATTGCACCTTAGAACACATATGCATCAACACTACAATGAGCGGGTGGAGGGAGGTTTGGAGTCTTCTCCCACCCCCATTCTCTGCGGCCTGCTGGAGCGGGAGGGCTAGTAGGAGGAGTTGGCCGTCCGACTGCGGTCTGGGGTGTGGGGCCTCCCTGCTGCTGCGGAGTCGGGGTGGTCTGCCTCTCCCCACCGCAGGGAAAAGGGTAACACCACCTGGGTCTGGGTGCAATTCCCCCCTCCAGGGGCAAGGGTACCTAGACCCGGTTTGTAGAGTACGCTTGGGGAGTGTGATTGTGTGTACAGCGTCTCTTTATGTCTGTCTCCACGTTGGTTGAGTGTGGAGTGAGTGCATATGAGAGCATGAGGGTGGGAATGGATGTTTGTGTCTGTGTGTGCCTGTATGTCTGTGTCTATATGTCAGGTTGGGTATCAGACGCCACCTCTCTGGGGACACCTCAGGCCCTCCAAGGTTTGGAGGCCTATCTCCACCCACCACCACTTCCCCTGCCGGTGGCGGACTCCCTCAGGTGTCGGTGTGTTGGTGGTTCTTTGTGTCTGGGGGTGGGCGTCCAGGTACACACCGGCTCACTCCTTGGCGGCCGCTTGTCGGGGCCTGGGGCCTGGGGCTCGCTCGGGCCCCTTTGGAGGTGGGGTGCCCCCGGCCTCTCGGCCTAGGGCTCGGTCACTCAGGCGCAGCTGGGGGCCGGCGGAGCTCACGGGCGCGTCACTGCAACCCCCCCTGGCTTCTGCTCCGCGGCTGCTGAGTGAGCCCTCATCTGGGACTCTCCTTAGCTCTTACTGGAACAGTGGCGCGGCTGCCCCTCTGTTGGTCTTCCATGGTCTCTTGTGTTCTGGGGGCCTCTGGATGTCTGGAGTTTTGATCTCCTCCATACCCGCTTCACACCCTGGAGGACGGGGCTGTGGCCCCCCCACACTCCCTAGCAGATCATTACATGGAGAAACCTTTGGAATGCAAGCATGCTGATCCACACAGGTATGCACACATGGGTATTCACAGACGCGGACTAAAGCTCTCTTGGCTGCTGCCTCAAAGCACACTGTGCGCTGTCTATCTTGCGTGCTGCACAATATCGTTTATTACTTAGTAAATACTGATATCTATGACTAGCTAGTTTATTGTGATGGTGCTTTGTTTTCTCTATTATTATGTTGCTCTTTGTTGTTTGCTGTCTCCTCTGTTTGTTTGTTTGTTTGTTTGTTTTTTTCCCCATACAGGTGACCCAGGAGTTTTTTTTGTTTTTTTTTTTTTTTTTGTCTCTCTTCCCCCCCTTCTCACCGTCTCTTCTCCCCTTGGGTTTTCTTTCTTTCTCTCCCCCTCTCTCTCTCATTCATTCCCCCTGTCCTATTTATTAAAAAAAAAAAAAAAAAAAAAAAAATGACAAAGGATGAACTGAAGCTCTGCCATCACGTAATGTCGCATACTGCTGTTTCTGATGTCATTTAAAAAAAAAAAAGTCTAACCCTGTGGGGTCCAGTGTATAATTGGCCATTTTTAACTACTTTTGATTTTACTTCTACATTTCACCTTTAACCCTTTAAGACCTACCATAGAACCAAGTCCACCAGAGCTTATCTTTATATTATACATGCTGTAGTGCCATTTTTGGGAGCATAAGATAAGATAAGATAAGATAAGATAAGATAGAACTTTATTAATCCCTCGGGTGGGTTCCTCTGGGAAATTCGACTTCCAAAAAGCACAGCAACGACCGAAGTTACAGTTACAGAATTGTTATATATATATATATATATATATATATATATACACACACACACACACACACACACACACACACACACACACACACACACACACATATATATAAATACAGAGACAAATATAAATAAAATATACAAAGGGGATAAATAGAATAAATAGGAATAAAAAATAAAAATACAAGTGAAATTGCACATTTCAAGTATTGAGTCTATTGCACTGTTGACTATTTACAAAAGTATTGCACAAGGTATTGTACAGTGAGGTGAAGAGGCACTACAGCTTAGTTGTTCCCCCCTCCTTTGTCCTCCTGTTTCCCCTCCCTCTCCCCTCCAGAGAGGAGTTAAACAGTCTGATGGCGTGTGGGACAAAGGAGTTTTTAAGTCTGTTAGTTCTTGTCTTTGGGAGAAGCAACCTGTCACTGAACAGACTCTTCTGGTTGTTAATGGCCGTGTGCAGAGGATGCCCAGCATTGTTCATAATGTCCATCAGTTTCTTTAATGTCCATCAGTTTCTTTAAGTTGCATTTCAAGTTGCTATGCATCAATACAACCGTTATAGCCCACATTTTAGTAATATGTATGCACTAGGTTCATAGAAAGTACATAAATTGCAAAAAAGTGCAATAAACTACAAAAAAAATTGAAAATCTTTTTTTTTTGTTTTTGTTTTTACATATATTTCTAGTTAGAGAGATTTCAGAGGTTTATTCCTCAAAACTGTAAATGCAAAAAAGTTGCACAAAATAGTTTCCAACCACAGGAAATGTATTTTAAGTGTCTTCATAGTTTTATTTTTGAGATACACCAATTTTGATATCTTGCAGGAACAACGAAAATAAATATTATATTATGGGGCGATTGTGGCTCAAGAGTTGGGAGTTCGCCTTGTAATTGGAAGGTTGCCGGTTCGAGCCCCGGCTCCGTTGTGTCCTTGGGCAAGACACTTCACCTGTTGCCTACTGGTGGTGGTCAGAGGGTCAGAGGGCCCGGTGGTGCCAGTGTCCGGCAGCCTCGCCTCTGTCAGTGCGCCCCAGGGTGGCTGTGGCTACAATGTAGCTTGCCATCACCAGTGTGTGAATGTGTGTGTGAATGGGTGGATAACTGGATATGTAAAGCGCTTTGGGGTCCTTAGGGACTAGTAAAGCGCTATATAAATACAGGCCATTTACCATTTATATATTATAATGCAAATTTGCAAAGAAAACAGCATATGCATCAAAATAAACTATTTCCAGCAGTGCAATTTGAGTTCTAAGCATCCCAGAAACTATACAGAAAAGCATAAAGCAAAATATGACTTTCAAAAACACCAGTATAGGCTTATCAGGCCCTGAAGGTAAAAAACTAAATTTTCTGCAAAAATGACGTCATTTCTGATTTCAGCCAGGTAATGGTGGACATACGATAGTTCACACTGACGTCTATTGCAACCTAGGAAGTGTTGCATATTTCTGGAATATTATGTTTTTGTTGCTGCAAGAGCTTTTTATGCAATTTTTGGAAAGCTATATGTGGAAGGAAACCGTGACTTAGGACAAGCTAATGGCATAACATGTCAATACAACTCCTCTGGTTTCATATGCAAAAAATTTATTATTTATTTATTGCGCTACCTTACGTGGTTGTAGTTCTCCAGAGATTTTAAAATAGTTACGCAAAATGGAGCGTGTCCACTCCAGCTGGTTTTAAAGGGTTAAAAACTATTTACTTTGCCTTGTTTGGTATCATTCTTTTCAGCACAACCTCACGTGTCTGTTACAGTTCTGTTTTCATTTTGACATACTGTATTAACACAATTGATCTAAAATCAGACAAAAAACATAAAATCCGAGTAGAAAAAGTGATATTTTTTTACTGTAACAACCACAAACATGTTTATTGAATCATATTTCATAACTTTAAATGCAAATATAAATTGTCAATTTGAAAATCATATGCACAAGTTTTGCAAACAACAAAGTTATTTGCAGCCATTTACATTTTACCCCTTTTTTTAAATAACCATTTCAAAACTATTTACATAACAATCAGCTGTTCTACATTCAATAAGATTTCACACAAATTATTTGTGCCATTCCAAAAATGTCTGTCCACTATAAAGGAGAACATCACAGCCTGATACCTGCAGGTCTGACAGCAGCAGGTGTATCACTCCTTTTTCTACCTGGAGACAGCAGTCACCTCATTGTTCTGACACACAACACAAAATTACCCACAACACTACACACTAACTACACAAGACAACACATTAACTACACGCTCCAAACACGCTAAACGTCACAAATCTCTCACATCTCAAAACTCGCTCTCTCTCTTTTTCTGCTGTCTTTCTTTCTCTCTCTCTCTCTCTCTCTCTCTCACCGTCACTCGTAAACCTCCCCCCTCTTCCTAAACAACCAAATGTCATGTTGCCACATCATTTTTGATTGGTCGACATGGTACATTTTTCCACCAACACGAAAGGGCTGTTTTTTGTTTTGTTTTTTGCTCATAAGCAGAGAGTGCTTGCTAGCGCTGTCCTAAGACAGAAACTATGAGGAAAAAGTATATATATTGTTTATCATGACTCTGGTTTTACGTGGCCTATCAACACAATTTAAAAACTGGTATATATCACCTTGTTGCTTTGTCATCTTGAAGTGGTCATGTGATCGGCTACTATATTCTTCCTCAGTCAAACAGCAGCACTCATGCGATTGTTTTGCCCCCCTAGCTTCAGTTGTTGTGCTTGAAAGTGATCATCGGGCAGAAAGTGATTACTGTCAGTGGGAGCGCCCATAGCTGCTTAACCCTTTAAAGCCGGTCGGAGCGGGCACACTTTGTTTTGCGTAACTATTTTTAAATCCCGGTAGTGCTGCAACCACGTGAGCTAGCGCAATAATTTTTTTGCATATGAAACCGAAGGAGTTGTACTTACATCTTATGCCACCAGCTTGTCCTAGGTCACAGTTTCCTTCCACATATAGCTTTGCAAAAACTGCATAAAAAGCGCTTGCAGCAACAAAAACATAATATTCCAGAAACACGCTTTGCCGATCCGATAAGCTGTTCATAACACTTCCTATGTTAGAATAGACGTCAGTGCGAATTTTCGCATGTCCGCCATTACCTGCCCAAAACCGGAAGTGACATCATTTTCGCGGAAATGTAGTTTTTTACTATCAGGGCCTAATGAGCCTATACTTGTGTTTTTAAAAGTTATCTTTGACTTTATGACTTTCTGTGTTGTTTCTGGGATGCTTAGGACTCAAATTGCACTGCTGGAAATAGTTTATTTTGATGCATATGCTGCTTTTTTACAAATTTGCATTGTAATATTTCGTTTTTTCCTGCAGTATATAAAAATTGGTGTATTTCAAAAATAAAACTATGAAGACACTCAAAATAAATTTCCTGTGGTGGGAAACTATTTTGTGCAACTTTTTTGTATTTACAGTTTTGAGGGATAAGCCTCTTAAATTTCTCTAACTACAAATATATGTTAAAAAAACAAAAACGATTTTCAATTTTTTTGTAGTTTATTGCACTTTTTTGCAATTTATGTAATTACTATGCACTTAATGAATACATATTATTAAAATTTGGGCTATAATGGTTGTATTGATGTACAGCAACTTGAAATGCTCCCATAAATGGCTCCACAGCATGTAAAAATATAATATAAGCTCTGGTGGACTTGGTTCTATGGTAGGTCTTAAAGGGTTAAAGCTGTAGCTTCCAGATTACTTACGTAGTCAGCTACTTCCGTGCAACTGATATAGGGTGTAGTAAGCTGAACACAGCTTCAACCGTCTGTTTGTTGAAAAATAGTAACGGGCCGCACCGCATTTTCTTGTTAGCAACGGTAATGCCGTTGTAACGATAGGAATAGTAATTACTGAAAAAAGTAACGCTGTTAGTAACGCTGTTATTCCCATCACTACTCCCCAGAGACCAAAGTCTTCCAGCTGTCCTTTTATACCTTGACCAAACTTAGAGACAAAGGAAATTGAAGTTGGCCCATGTCACGAGGGGGCGATACCTTCAGCCTCATCCTTAAATCCTTCTCTTCAGAGTTTAAGAATTACGACGCTGTTTTCTTACTTAGCACCTAAAGAATTACATCCCGAATCCTCCCTCGATCTTCTCTGAGATAAGGATGGGAGTTTCACTGTCTGTCTGTATAAGATCTCACCTGAACTCACAATGGCCCCACTCTGTCTGTATGTGTATGTGTGATAGAGCATAAGGCCCATTTGGGGTGCTATTGTACATGCATATAACTAAGTGAGCAAGTGATATTAATAATACTAAAGTGATCAATATATAGAGTAAAGAAATGTCCAATACACTTCCTTTTTATCTATTTAGTAAAGATTGAACAGAAAATACTGCATACTCACCCTTAAACACTTTCCATTTCTGTTTTTATTTATTCATTTTTAATACGTTTCTCATTTTATGAAAACATCAACACAGATGTTGCCTTTGATGTCATAAAAGTATTTCAGATTGCTTATATTGTCCTTGTGTTTGAATCTAGATGCTGTGCTAACTATTCAACCCAGCTGGTCCATTTTTTTCACCGGGGAGTTTGTTACCTTCAAATGTAACATGAACAAAGGAAAAGACAGTAAATTGGAATACAAAATTAACAAGAATGGTCGAGAATTTATCCAGTACAACACACTGAAAAACTACAGATTAGAAATTAGATCTACTGGTGACAGTGGTGAATACCAGTGCTCAAGTCGTACAAAGAGCTCACATAAACCAAAGCACAGTAATACTGTCTCTCTAACTGTATTAGGTAAGTCCTCAGTGAAAAAACAAACGATACATTTAAACACTAATCTGGATGATAAAATACAGTGTACATTTGATTAATGTTGTCATGGAAACTTGAAACTTTGAACACAACCACTGTTTCTTACATGTTACTTTGCTCACAATATACACAATGCTAATGCACTCTATAATGCATCATATTCGTTTTAATGTGTAACAGCAGCACTTGTGAATGAAATTAGAAAAAAAACTTCTGTTATCTAAGCAAAAATCATACAAATACAAATCCCTCTTAACCCATCATTGTCTATCATTCAGCAGTGAACTGCATTACTTTACTAATTAGTTACAAGTAGTTCACTATTTTGTTCATGTATTAATTAAGTGCGACTTCTTCAGGCCAGAAAACTGAAAAACTGCTATACCATTCTTTTGTTGGGATGTAAGATTTACTACACCACTGGAACAGTGTTGAGATGGACACCGGAAAGAAAATAAAAATTAAAAAAACAAAAAACAAAACTGAAATATGATCATAGTGAAATATGTAGATTTTACCTCAAGTCAGAAATTGAATCCACTGAAAACATATTTTAAAGTGTAGCTTTATAATAGATCATGATGTGTATATTTTATTTCATATTAGCACATAAACCCAGGGCCACAGTGAAAGCAGGAACAACAATCATACCAGTAGGGGGCAGTGTGACTCTGACCTGCTCTGTGCAGAGCTCTGATGGATGGAAATATGAGTGGTTCAGACGAACCCAAAGAACCTCTGAAGGTAAAATCAGAGATCAACAAAACAGAGATATCAGAGTATCTGAAGGAGGAATCTACAGCTGCAGAGGAACAAGAGGAAACCCAGTTTACTACACTGATAGAAGTGATGAAGTCACCATTGAGAAAACCTGTGAGTTCAGTCATTTAGTTTGAAATATACATTCACTCATGATTATCAAACGTACAATGTTAAGTTTTCTGTGTTGATTTCATGTTTCTGTTTGTATCTCAACTGTTAATATGTGTAAACAGTTTCCAATAAAGTTGTTGTAAAACAACAACCCAACTGGCCTCAGATATTCAGAGGTGAGACGATCACTCTGACATGTGAGGTGCAGGAAGGAGGTGAAACCACTGAGTGGTGGTATGAATGGAGAGGACCCAGGACACCCACACAGTGGACACACAATAATGATGTGACATTCAGAGTTTCTGAGTCCAGCAGTGGAGACTACATGTGTAAGAGTCGATGCAGAGATGACTCATATTCTTCAACAGAGTGGAGTGAAGCCTTCACATTGTCAGCATCAAGTAAGTCATGTTTGTTGTGTGATCTCCATTTGACAAATGTCATAATGGTCAGCACAGGATGAATTCAATGGTCTACAAAGCATGTTACATTGTTAGTCAGACAAAGAGCTGCACCTGATAGTTGCCTCATTGTAGACAGTTTGTCACCACTTTGTCATCAACTTTCAACTGGTATCCAGTCTTTAAGTGAGGATGTGATGAACCCTGCTTCCGGGTCCAAATTACTCTTCATTTATTAAGGCTGTTGTGTCTTTAACATGTTTTAATGCTTTGTATCTTGTTCTATTTAATCTGAACAAAACCCCAAAAAAAGTCAGTTATCACTGTCAGTCTGCCTCGCTTTTTATTAGAACTATTCATTTTAAAACTCAGTTTTGAAAACCTTACGATGCACCTAGAGCCCATACAGCAGTATGTTAATGCAGTGGTTTCCAAACTTTTTTCGCAACCCCCTTTGTTTCACAAGAAAAATGCTGCATCTCCTGCTTTGCGTTTGTGTGGGCGCCCCGTCAAAAAACCTGTCCATTATGCTAGCAGTGCACCCCCCCTAGGGGCCGGGCCCCACACTTTGGGAAGCTCTGCGTTAATGACTAACCTCGTATTTTGGATGGATTATCTCAGTTGTTCCCCTGACTTAAGTTTGTTCTGTTTACAGCATCCTGCCATACCATTGCATTTGTCCCTAACCATTGGGAACCCCCACGTTAACTTTTATCAACTTGAAAAAAATTAGTGTTCATCCTCCAGCTTAACTGTGCTAATGTGTTTATATTATGCTATACGTAGATGTGTAGCTAGTCACCCCGTGTCACTTCAAAATATACCAGCTAGCCTCTTCAGTAACCCTAAAAACATCACTGCTGTTTAGTTCCCTGTTTTTATTGAGGTCGGAAGTGATAGCAGAGCTGTACTTTGAATTTTTCAGAATTCCCTCAGTCAGAACATGGTATATCATCTTTATACCATGTTACCACCTTAGGTAACTTCCTGCTAGCTTCTGACTCTGTTAAATTTCATAAATTCTGTTTTCATGAATGCCTGGATGTCAAATTTAATCGTTACACCTGGTAGAGCAACAACACTGATCATTTTATTAAAGATGAAAGAATTTAGACAGTTTGTAATTCTCAGTGATGCCACAGTGTTCGTTTGACTTTAGGACCTGGTGCTGAGTTTGGATCTGCACACGGCTAATGATGCCACCGCAATGCTGACCTGCTGCTCCATCACTTGAGTGCAATATTAACATAAATAAAGAGGGGAAAAAATGATTAGGTTGCCAGATTTAGCTTGACACCCAGTCATTACTACAATCTGAACCCATTGCTATGGAAGTAAAACCAGAGTGGACATAATCTGAGCCTTGTGCGTGAGTTCAGATGCATGGAGGAGGTTGTAGCCTGTGCACTGTCTATGCACCCACAGAAAGGGCTCACATCTGGGCATGCCGGGTGTGAAAAAAATGTAAAAAGAAGAAAATAAGTTTTGTAGGAGGTTAAAGAGCATATGGATGTAGGTTTGTTGTTGTAATATTTCAGGAGGAGATGTCAACATTTTCCTTACTAATAATTTACTCATTTTTTACTTGTTGCCATGGTGACTGATAACGCTATAATCAGTAGTCTATTTCCCTTGTTCAGCTGGATTAAGGTGGGATGAGACATCCTAGAACTATGTATAATGATTTGGTGACATTGATCATCATTTACAGAGCCAAGTGTTGTGAACATTTTTAGAATTTATTTATTAAGTTTGGACCAGGAGTTTATTGAGTTAATGAACAGTAATTTGTGAGTTTTGAGCCTTTTTTTCCAAACTAAAAAGGGATTTTTTTTATGACATGGGAATATGGCTGGTTTCTCTGTAAAGCATGTTCATCTCCTCCTGAGTGGTCTGACATCTGAGACTAAGCTTACTAACACTTGTTGGGTTATCTCACGAATTTGTTGTTGCAGTGGGACCTACAAAGAATCACACAAAAAAAGTAAAAGTATTTTTTTATACATGGAGTAGGAAAGGGGAAACACTGCTTTTACAATGTTGGGTGATAAAAATGTGATGCGCTCGTACCATTTCAGTTTGGTCTCTTTTCCTTGTATTTGTTTTTGGAAACTGAAGCAGAGGTGGACAAGAGGGGAAATGAAGGCTTGTAACATTAGTACAGTGTAGATCCTGACCTTTGTGTACAGTATAATATATTTACTTTTTTTCTTTTTCTATCTTAACTCAACAGCAGATCAACCAAAGTCCCAAATAACATCTGATATGAGAAACATCCCAGTAGGAGGAAATGTGACCCTGACCTGCTCTGTGAACTCATCATCATCATCTGGATGGAAATACTACTGGTACAGAGATGAGAACTCATCTGAACCTCTGATCATACAAGATGGAGTTTTCTACCCAAATGGACAAATCAGTGTCTCACAGGAAGGACTCTACAGGTGCAGAGGAGGAAGAGGAAACCCAGTTTACTACACAGAGGACAGCCAGTCAGTCAGGATTGATAAAAAGGGTGAGTTTTCCATCACTATCAAAGAGTGAATATTCCAGGAATAAAGAATGTGGAAATCAATATTGTCATTAGTCATTTATATACATATGAAGAGCATAAGATCCACAAAGAAGACAGTGAATGGGAATATGAATTGATGACAAATAAAGCAGGAAAAAAAAACCCACCACAGATTGCAATAAAATGTGCAATCATCAGTTACTATTAAGAACATTGTAATATAGCTGATATGTTCTGTAAACTCCCTATGTAAATTGTGGTGGTGATTCACATTATAATAATCTAATTAGGGTATATTATTTATTACAGCAGTACCTGAGCCTGAACGATCTTCATTTCTCACCCGGTTGATTGTTGGACTCCTTTGTGGAATTTTACTGATTCTTCTTCTTCTTCTTCTGTTGTTGTATGTCTTCAAGCGGTCAAAGGGTGAGACCATTTTCTTCTGGTATTAGATTGAATATGATCTATGATGTGTTTAAAAAGCTGCATGTAGTGTTACAACACTAAAAAAAGTAATTGTCTTTTTTTACAGATTCATTCTTTGTCAGGTTGGTTCACATTTCACTTCTCTTTTTAGCATACAAGAATTAAATCCTGTGTTTCTTAAATAATAATAATAATAATAATAATAATAATAATAATAATAATAATAATAATAATAATCTACTGTTTTACTACACCTTATGTTCCACCAGGACTGAGAACACAAATCAGAATGAAATTCAGAGACAAAACAGTTCTCCTCTCCAAGGTCAGCCTTTGTTTGCTATTATTGTTGCTGTTGGTCTGTAATGTAAATATGTAACAAATGTACTAAATAAGGAAGTGGATGCTATCCACATACTATAGTGGTTAATAATTAAAATTTGTATATGTATCTGATCATCTACCCAGAAATTGTCATTTCGTTTTTGTTTTCTTTGTTCTTTTTAAATGTTCTTTGGAAAGTTTATAGTGATGTAAAAATGCTATGCCTTTGCTGTTTGTAATGTTGTAACCACATTTAATATATTTACATGGCTTTGAGTGTCAGTATTTTTTATGTTTTTTTAATTTTTTTAGTTATTCTAACATCAGCCTTGATTTTGTAGATGATGCTTGTTTCTATGAATCAATCAAAGACTGCGACGACACACAAAATGGTAAAGTACATAAATAAGGCAATAAGGTATATAGAGTCTGTGTGATGTTTATTTATGTATGACTATGTAACTCTGTTCCAGCTGAATCTGGGGATTTCACATATTCTTTGATTGAGTTAAAAAACTTCACAATGAAAGGTAAGAATTTGATGTTATAAAAACATGAAATACAGTAGATTAGATGTTTTCATAGGACAGTAGTATCTATATTAAATTTAAAATCATTCATTCATATGAGCCTTCTAACAGAGACGAAGAAACATGCTGTCTGCTTGTCATGTGCATTCCTCAAAAATAAATAAATAAAACAAAAGCCAGTTAAATTTAAGAGGCATAAATACATCCAGTTAGGAAGCATAAACCATGGTGACTCCATATGACCTGCTAAAAGTGACAGCAGGTTCACTGGAGAGGCAACAAAATGGCAAGCCCAAAAATGACAACAGTACCTGCATCCCATTCTAGTTGGATAGGTAGACCAGCTCCTTCAGGATGGATCGTCCACACTTGCTGTTGCCAGAAGGTTTGCTGTGTCTCCCAGAATCAGAAGGAATATGAAGACAGCAGTAATCTGTAATCCTCTGCAGGGGTGGAGGAGGGTTGAGCTTCTCTGACACTGAAATGAGAGCTAACAGCAGCAGAGAAAGAAACAGATTTTTAAACATGACAGCAAGGGGTCATCAGGAAATCTCACCTTTAATAGAGCGAGAACCTCCTTCAGTCAGTTCATGTGATAAGTTTGGTGTTGACTGACAGAAAAATCGTTCCACCCTTTGTTTATGCTGAGCATCTGTCCATCCTCTTTTAGATGACAGCCAGTTCTACACACAGGTCTACTACAATAAAGCTAAATCCAAGAGAGACAAATGTAAGTAAAGTAATACAATCAATAATTTATTTATCTTTCTGTCTCATTTACAATTTTTTTTACAGATCAAAGAAAACTGTATAAAAACGAACAGCTGTCGTATGTAAGTAAGAGGTTACTGGCAATTAACTTTGACTAATGATGTCTTTATTTGTATGAAAATCCAGCTCCTGCAGCAACTGATGAAGACGTTTACTCTGAAATCAAGCCACAAACAGCTCTTGGTAATGAGTACCTTCAATAAGTTTTCAAGCAAGTAGATTCGGTCCCAAATCTGAATTGAAGAGATCATTGTGGGGGAAAAAAGCTAATGGACTGTATTATTAAAATAGAGCTTTATTATAAAGTGATGGCAAGCGTTGAGATTAGGATCTGTTTTCACGTTAGCATAAGCACTTATTCATTTATTTATTTCTTTAAGTATGTTTTTCTGTTACCTTGAATTGAATACGTATCATTTGACTCATTTCAAAAAGCTTTTTTAAAACAATATTATAAGTTGATTAACTTTTTTTGTCAGTAGTTTTTGTTATCTGATTACGTGTGTCATATAAATCATTTCTTTATTAAACCTGATATATTATTCACTTTGCAGTGTTCTGTGGTGTTTGCTGAAAAAGAAACCTGTTCAAGTTGACTTATACTCCTTCATGTTTTTTGCTCCAACACACCAGATAGAGTTGCGTGACACATGACTGTTTATCAGCTACTGCCACAGTTCTGGGTCCTTTTGACCCAGCATCTTCTGTTTCTTGTGTTTTTGTACTATTGTGTATTACGGTTTAGGTTCTGATCTTCAATTGTGCTTTCTGATCATTATTATCATTATTATCGTGTTGGGGTAGGTTTAGTTTAGTGTCTAGTCATCTCTGCCTGTGTTTGCCCTCTGTACTCTGTCGGTATGGTGTCTCTCAGTTCAGTCAGTGTGTTTCCTGTTTTACTTTGAAGGCCCATGTCTGACATCGGTGTGTTCTGTTTTGCGTCCCCCTGTCTCTTCACGTTATTTAGGTTAAGCCATGTCTCCCTCCTGTGTGCTGTTTCCTCGTTGATCTATCTTCCTTCCTATGTGTGGCAGAGGCGGAGCCAGACATTTGAAACACCCGGGGCTTAGCCCAAAAGGGTAGTATGCATGTGGGATTTTTTTGTTTTTTTCTTGGGGGGGGGGGGGGGGGGGGGGTAGAAATGACTGAAAGATTAATATGCTCTGTTTTGAGTTTTGTTCAAAAATGAATGACTTCACATAGGAAAAAAATATATTTCACATGTGCAGGACACCTTAAACTAGTTTTTTAATTAAGCAGCAAGGCAGAACAAAGTCAGGGCTGTATCAAGACACGAGGACTAAACCCCAATTCAACCAGACCCAGAACTGATCCGGAATTAAAACAGGACTACAACAGTTCAAAATCAGAACTACTGAGGACTTAACCAAGACAGAACCAGAATCATAGTAGCACTAAAAATCATCATAGACCTGCATTACACTTATTATTTAATTCTACCAAAGTACAATATTTAGATTCAGAAAAGTTTATATAATTATTTAGCCTTGTTGTGCAAACAAGCCTGCATAACTTGCATAACTGAATATGTTTCCAAAGCAACTTCATTCTAAGCCAAAGACTAGAAAATATGGTGAAGCATATCTGCCCTTTGGCTTCACCTGCACAAGTGCCAAGGTAGGTCTCCCCTGTAGAATTGGTTTTCCCTGCGTCGGGAGCAGCGCTGGGCTCTCCAAATCACAGACAAACAGTATCCCACATTCTTGATTTTTAGTTCACACACACATGTTGTTGTAATGACTAACTACTTTGGACATTTTGGAGCTGTTAGCTCTTTATACAGTAAAGTTACAGCGGGATACAAATAATATCAGGCTGATCCTGCCACAATTTGTTCCCCCTGTCTAAATCACGGACAAACAGTATCCAACAGTTGTTTATGTTTTGAACCCATTTTGCACAGAGAGGCATTTTTTGAAAAATTTATTGATAGCAATTCATCTCATGTAAACAATAACGTGGCGATGTGAAAAAAGGCACATACCTTTGATGTTGCATGACGAACTCTGTATTCCTTGTCCACACGTAAACGCAAAAAAGGAGTTTTAAAAAATTTCAGTTTTTGGTGATTACAAACGCCATTTACGTGTGGACAAAACAGCTGCGTTGTCAAAAATACCCGTGTAGGTGTGGACGCAGCGTAAAAGAGTTAGTAGTTTATTTTGCAGATTACTTGTATTTGCTTAATTGTTTACTAAATGTTTGAGGTGTGAAATAAACCGCAATGGAGCAAAATATGAGTGTGTGTGGTTGGAGGATGTGTTCGTGCGTTCGTGTGCGCGGGGGGTGTGGGCTACCACCTAACCCAACTTCAGTAACCTTACAAATGTCACTGCTGTTTAGTTTCCCATCTTCATTTATGTTGGAAGTGATAGCAGAGCTGTATGTTTGAATCTTTTCAGAAATCTTCTGTTCTTCTAACTCCGTTAAGGACACTGTATTTATTTTTCTCAAGCTCAGTCACTTCCTGTAGGAGATCTTATGACCAAATCAGAATTGTATTATAAAAGAGTTTGCAGTGGAGTAATAGGATACATCACATTAGCGAAGCTCAGGATTTTTGTCTAAGAGAGTGCATGGATTACCATCAACTGCTGTGAGCAGTACCATAAGTGAGTATGACATATCTGTCAACGATGCTTTAATCGTTTATGAATCCATGTTTTACCATGTTAAAACTTTGGGTCTCAGGAGGGCTGGAGCATGTCCTGGCTGTCTTAAGTGGAGTGCACCATGGGCAGATTTCTTTCTCATTTTAGATGGAAATTGATTTATTGTTTATTTGGAGAGGTATTTTTACATCTGGTTTGGTTCAGTTAGTTAGCTAATCTTAGCTTTGAATAGTGGTTTATGTAAAAACTGCATTTGTGGAAAAAAAGACATGCTACTAATTGTTTATGACAAAGAGTATTTAACATGTTTATCTGAGAGCAATCAGCAGATGTATGTTACAGCTCTTTGGTGTCTGCTGTGCTGCTGCTTCACTCTCTCTCTTTACAGAAAGTTGTAGAAGTTTTCAGACGTGTCACTGCTGGATGTGAGGATGGGAGCCACTTTGCTCTGTGAGCTGGGCCTACATCATTAGTCACTGACTTCTATTGTTTGATTCATACTGATCCATAAACATGTTTTAGTAAGAAGAACAGAGCATCAGTCATTTGTACCAATCATAGTAGGCACTGGTAAAACCCTGAGTGTTTTGTTTATGCCATATTTGAGTCTCCCCGGTGGGAGTTCTCGTTTAAAGCTGGGCAAACACTGTGCGATTTTTTTCAGTCGCATTATTCAGCTTCTGCTCAAACTGTACGATTGACTCGCAGGGGTTAGAAGTTCGTAGGTCACGATGCAGGGTCTCACACTATATGGCCCGATGCTCTGATCCGACCTGAGTGCTCACACTGTGCCTCCATAAAATTAAGGTTATAACAGAAATTCTGTCGCTCTCCCTCTCTGTCTTTCAGTCACACAGACTCACACCACCACCATCAACTTTGCTAAATTGCTAATGAAAAACATTGACCAGGCAGCTGTGAGTGAGCAGCAATGTAAATCCAACTGTTTTCACGGTTGTTGTGGTCGTGATAATTTTGAAGGCTCGGATGAGCTTTCCAAAGTTCTACAAGTGTCTCCATCGCTTGTGTCCAGATCACCTGCACTGCTGTGCTGCTCCGTCTTTTTCACCAACATTTATGTGTTTGCGCGTGCGCAGTGTGAGCAGCTGCGGTGACATCCTCACGACGGTCATGAGGATTTCAAACCGGTTTGAAATCCTTCCGACCAAGCGATTGATGATCGGGAGCTGGTCGTGAGGTGTTAATTGCTTCTTGTTACCCCACATATACTACACGATGCATGATGAAGGCCAAAATCGGGCCGATCACCTAAACGGTCGTACGATTAAAAAATCGGCCCAAAATGGGCCAAAAATCGCACGATGCAAGCCCAGCTTAAGGAGGTCGTTAACTCACTATGGATCATGTGCCTCATCACATGAGCCAAGATGTAAAAAAAGCTGTGGGTCATTATCAGCACTGTTTTATTTATGCAATATTTGAGTGTCTTTAGTTTGATAATGTCTTAAGTATCTGTCTTTATTGTAGTGCTCTGTACGCTCCTGTGCACTGGACATGCTCAAGGTGACTGAACAGTTTTTTGTTTTCATTTTTTTAATAATTTCTATAGCAAAGGTTAATTTTGACATACTGCATCATTCTTAAGTTATTTCCATTCTGTTTTTATTTTTTTAATTCTCGGCATAATTCTTATTTTATGAACATGCAGACCCTACATCCTACATAAACATCTTTTACATTTCTAATGGTGTGGCTGTGTTTGAATCTAGATGCTGTGCTAAATATTGAACCCAGATGGTCCAGTTTTCTCATCCAAGAATTTGCTATGTTCATATGTGACATGAATGAAGGAGAAGACACTGACTGGGAATACAAAATAATAATAATAATAATGGATTGATATAGCGCTTTTCAAGGCACCCAAAGCGCTTTACAATGCCACTATTCATTCACTCTCACATTCACACACTGATGGAGGCAGCTACGGTTGTAGCCACAGCTGCCCTGGGGCAGACTGACAGAAGCGAGGCTGCCATATCGCGCCATCGGCCCCTCTGGCCAACACCAGTAGGCAAGTAGGGTAAAGTGTCTTGCCCACGGACACAACGACCAGGACAGAGAGCCCAGGGATCGAACCGACGACCTTCCAGTTACAGATGCGATTCCCAACCCCCTGAGCCACGGTTATCAACAAGGATGGTCGAGACTTTGTTCCCTACAACCTGAACAAAATCCACCTTTTTGAAATTCAATTTGCAGGTCAAAGTGGTGAATATCAGTGCTCTGGTCGCAGGAAGAATTCACATTAGACAAAGAACAGTAATACTGTCTCTGTAATTGTTTTAGGTAAATCTTTAATGAACATCACCACTACATATTTGTATGATTTCTTTGCAAATACTTATTTATTATAAATTACTGGACTTACATTACTGTATTTTACCTTTTTTACATTATAAGCAATGCTAAAATTGTGACAGACTCTGTAATCTACCATTACTAAAGGTGTGTGTTTTAATGTGTAATAATATCAATTACAGATAAAATTTCACTTAAAAGAGAGAGAAAAAAGAAACATCAGAAGCTTTACAGAAATTGTGCTGACTGAAATCAGACAGATGCCTCTTCAACCATCATTGTGTTTCCTTCAGCAGTGAATGTAACTGTATTAGTTTACATTCAGTGTGACTTTTTCAGGTCAACTGAAAAACTGTTACACTGCTGATTTAGAGATTTTTAAATTGAATAATTGTCACAGTAATCCCATATTGAGCCAGAGACTGAGAATATTTTTTCCAATTGCAGGCAGCATGGTCAAAACAGTTGTCAGCAATGTTGCCTCACAAGATGAAGGTTCTGGGTACTAGGGCCTTTCTGTGTGTAATTTGAATGGTGTCCCAATGTCTGCTTGGGTTGACCGTGAATTGTATAAGTAGAAGAGAGTGGATGGATGATTCTGTAATTGGAGAGAAAGAGAAAAAAAAACCTGATTTAGTTTTTTCTGGTTTGGCGTAACAGAAGATAATCCCAAGACCACACTGACAGCAGCAACAACAATCATACCAGTAGGGGGCAGTGTGACACTGACCAGCTCTGTGCAGAGCTCTGATGGATGGAAATATGAGTGGTTCAGACAAACCCAAACAACCTCTGAAGGTAAAATCAGAGATCAACAAAACAGAGATATCAGAGTATCTGAAGGAGGAATCTACAGCTGCAGAGGAACAAGAGGAAACCCAGTTTACTACACTGATAGAAGTGATGATGTCACCATTGAGAAAACCTGTGAGTTCAGTCATTTAGTTTGAAATATACATTCACTCATGATTATCAAACGTACAATGTGAAGTTTTCTGTGTTGATTTCATGTTTCTGTTTGTATCTCAACTGTTAATATGTGTAAACAGTTTCCAATAAAGTTGTTGTAAAACAACGACCCAACTGGCCTCAGATATTCAGTGGTGAGACGATCACTCTGACATGTGAGGTGCAGGAAGGAGGTGAAACCACTGAGTGGGAGTATGAATGGAGAGGACCCAGGACACCCACACAGTGGACACACAATAATGATGTGACATTCAGAGTTTCTGAGTCCAGCAGTGGAGACTACATGTGTAAGAGTCGATGCAGAGATGACTCATATTCTTCAACAGAGTGGAGTGAAGCCTTCACATTGTCAGCATCAAGTAAGTCATGTTTGTTGTGTGATCTCCATTTGACAAATGTCATAATGGTCAGCACAGGATGAATTCAATGGTCTACAAAGCATGTTACATTGTTAGTCAGACAAAGAGCTGCAGCTGATAGTAGCCTCATTGTAGACAGTTTGTCACCACTTTGTGTCATGAACTTTCAGCTGGTATAGAGTTCTCTTCTCCTCAACCCTTACCGTTCTGCATATATGGCTGGTTTCTAGCCACATACATAAACAGCGATTAGGCAGAATGGTCCATCTCGACTACTGTACTCAAGGAGGCAGTGCAACTTGACAACTTTCACAAACCAGTGTGTGCTCCTATGTATTTTTAAGAGATTAATTCTAAGTCTAAAAGAACATATCATTTTGTAAGTGTATAGTGTATATTTCTAACTACAATATTCATTTTTCTATTAAACAAGCTCATAAAACAACTGTCTGTACATTTGACAAAGAGCTGTAATAAAGTGATTGTGTCAATAGCACAGGTTCTGATAGGTTGGTTTTAATTTGTGAAGTTAGGAGAACATGGACAGTCTCTGTGGAGCACTTGCGAGCTGGGTGTCTCAGCTTTCTTACTTGACACAATGGCAACACTGACTAACAAGTTAATTATTGTTAAAAAAAAAAAAGTCATTTTTGGCTGAAGTTGTGCCTCTTCCATTATTATTATCATGCCTTTTGAGCTGAACCATGACAGCATCTTATTAGAACCTGTTATTTATTACACACTCTGAAAACTCATCATTTCTCACTCCTTTGATCATTGGACTCATTTGTGGAGTTTTACTTTTTCTTCTTCTTCTGCTGTTGTATTACTTCAAATATTCAAGGGGTGAGACCATTATCCATCTAATATTAGACTGAATATGATGTAGTTATCCAGAACCACATATGAAGACTACATGTACTGTTACTGCACCAGTAACACAATACAATAAATCAATGCAATTGTCTTTTTTACAGATTCCTTCCTTATGAGGTTGGTTCAAATCTCCCCTCTCCCATTTTATCAAACTAGAATTACATCCTGTGTTTCTTTGAAGTTTTACTACATTATGTGTCCCACCAGAACTGGGAGCACAAATCAGAGCTCTGCAACGAACCACATGATCAACCAGGATGAATCTCAAAATGGTCAACATGCTCCTGCTCTCCCAGGTCAGCCTTATCCACAATAAGTTTTATTAATTTTGTTATGCATGTGACATTCTGGCTAGTTTATTTAAAAGATGATCAAATCCAAATATAGAAATTTTAATCATTAATCTAACATTTAGTTGATTTGTATAGGTGAAGCTTGTCTCGATTAATCAGTCGAAGACCACGATGACACACAAAATGCTGAAGTATATGCAGTGAATTATACATGTGTAAACTGTGATTATGATCATTTATGTATAAATGTGTAACTCTTTTAGTTGAATCTGGAGATTTCACATATTCTTTGATTGAGCTTAAAAACTTCACTAAGGAAGGTAAGGATTTTATGTTATAAAAATATAACATACTGTAGTTTAGTGTTAGGGTGGAAGGATCCACTGACAGTGGCCCTGCTAACCAGGGAAGGAAGGAAGGTTGCACTGATCTGACACTTAAATGAACGATAAAAAGTTATCATAAAATCTTATTCTTTAGAGCAAGAAGCTCCAGCAGTCAGTTCATGTGATGGGTTTGGTGTTGACTGAAAGAAAATGTAAATGTCAAGAAAATTAAAGCACGTCATCATTTCTTTGGATCCTGATTATTTGTCCATCCTCTTTTAGATGGCAATGTGTTGTACGCACAGATCTCCCACAATGAAGCTAAAGCCAGAGTCAAAGGTGAGTAAAGTAGTACCTTATTTGTTTTCTTATTGGGAAATTCAAAGAAAAAAAACAAAAACAATGAAAGCTTTGCAGTCATCAGTTTTAATGTCACCAGCAGTCACCCTTTTCTTCATTTGCAGGAAAATCAGCTCCTGCAGCAGCTGAGGAAACAGTTTATTCTGAAGTAAGACTAGCAGTTCTTGGTAATTGTACTTTTTCTGCAAAAATCAACTGAACGGAGGACAATGCAGAACTGATTTCTTCTGAATTTAACAAATCATCGGGAAAAAGAAAATGAGATGGAGATTGCACTGTTTTTGAAGTTTAAGAATATATAAAAGACTTGTGTGTTTTGTTTATTATTGTGTTATTGTCATATTATTTTCAAATGCATTACGAGGTACTTTGTTTCTGGCAGCTTGCAAAAAGCATGATTTATTGTCATTTCTTTCACTGAGTTCATGAAAGATGTCACATGATGTCATGAAGGTATCATAGTTTGACAGTGATTAACGTCGTATTTTAACACCAATAAAGTGATTAATAAGAGCTATTTTATACCTGCATATCCTGGCGTGTCCTGAAATTTTGACATAATAAAGCATCCTTCACCAGCACCTCCCTGCAATACTCTATACTATTTAATAGATGTAGTACTTTTAGAATTAATTTTCAATCAATTCAAACCTGCAAAGAAACAGTGATAAATATGTAGCCATGAATGCATATAAAGCAAGACCAAACTGTCACAATGCACGCCGAGAACCACGGCAGAAATGGCAAAAACATTTAACAGGGTTTATTGCAAACACACACTAGTATATTGCACAGGGAGACATAGAATATGCTAGGGTGTGGCATGGGTGGTGTGGTTACGAGGTTGTGTACCTAGACAGTGAAAGTGATTTACAGGCAGGCACGTCTGAAGGTTAACTGAGAAGAGAGGAAAATAGAGTTAGGATGGTGGCGAGGAGTAGGGAGGCTTGGAGGTGGTGAATATTACTGGTATTGTGCTTTCACCTCCTACGTCATTTCCTCTCTCACCGGAAGACCGCTGTGAGAATCAAGTTCTTTGATTGATTCTTCCATTGCCTTTAACATCATTCTTCCCACAATTCTAAAAGACAAGCTGGAGAATACATAAGTGGACCATCACCTCACTACATGGATACTGAACTACCTCACCGACCGACCACAGTATGTAAGAACTCAGGGCTGTGTGTCGGACAGGGTCATCTGCAGTACGGAGGCCCCACAGGGAACGGTTCTGGGTACGTTTTGTACTTTGTGCCGTGACCAAAAAATTTCCCATGTGTGGGACTAATACGGAGCCCCGCAGGGGTCATGGGAGAAAAAAAAATTAAGACGGACTTTTGCGAGATCTCGCAAGACTAACTCGACTAAAAAAAAGACTAAAAAAAAAGAGCACAATGCTGACACAATACCCAAGTATGATTTGAAACAGAAGCTTAACGTTTCTATGGGGAGTAAATTACACAGGAGAGAGTGTTTGGGCTGCACCTGGCAGACATTGGTGTATTATCTGTTTCTCTCATGTTATTATAATAACTTATAGTCCAGTCCAGACTTATTCAGTCCAGTTTTTTAAATATGTTTCTCAACTACAGCAGATGTCCCCACTGCTGAAATCTCTTTGTTTCCTGTTCTGATGATCGTTGGACTAATTTCTGGAATTACACTGATTTTCCTCCTGCTCTTGTTGTATTGCTGCAAAAAGTTGAAAGGTGAGACTTTGTTTTTTTTCTTCTTCTGATATTAGATATTTTATTTTTTAAAATGACTAAATAAACAGATGCAGCATAGGGTCATGAATTGTGAACTGTTCACAAGAATGTATAATCCACAAGAACATAAAACAAACATATTGTTTATAATTTTTAATAAAGGTGCTGCTAATGAGCAGACGCTCAATCGGGATGAAGATCAGCAGCAAGTGTACTCCTCTCTTCTTCATGGTTAGTTTTTCATGTAGTTTCAAAATTTCTGATGCTATTTGCAACAAGACTGTACTTATTACATCTGCTGCAGCTTTTAATATAAATGTTATTTGCAAGAACATTTGTGTTTAAATTAATATCACAGACATGAGGTGACTGATTTTCTCTGACCTGCAGGTGATCGTTGTGTCTATGAGACAGTCAGAATATGTGAAAACACTGAAAATGGTAAAGTTTACACTTTCATTAATATAGAGCTTGTGGAAGCTGGATGATGATACAGTAACTGTGTTTAACATGAAAGTCAATCAGATTATTATTTCATGTCCAGCAGAAGGTGATTACACCAATGTCACATCTGGGATTCTCAAAGTCATTAACAAGACAAGTGAGTGCACAAAATGTGAGATTTGAAATGCAAAATATACATTGGTAATTATTCTCACTGATAATAAATGCATTTGTGGACAAAACAGAGGGAGTTTGTTTTGAAATGCTTTCATTTGATCACCTCAACAGGGCAACGTGGTGACCCAGAGGAGAGCTCTGACTACAATAATGTCAATCCAAATTCAGCCACAGCTCTAAAATCTTAACAGCAGCGCTGTTTTTTTTCCCTCTCTTTTTCTCTTTAAAGTCTTTTAAAAACTTGAAGTCACTTTTAGTGAAAAGGAGATTTTGAATTCAAAGCAATGATCCTGTTTGCCTGAGTTTATATTTCTTTCAAATATATACCATAGATCAGTTTTTTGTAGCTGTTACATGCTGAATAAATGTGTCAGACTTGTGAAACAGAGTTAAATGAACAAAAAAACAACAACAAAAGAAAAAAAGTCCAAATGGCAAAATCTAGACTTTTAGCCATAAAAGTAAACATGTACAAATAGTAAAATAGGACATAGAACTTTTAGCACAAATGTGTATTTTCATTTCATATGTATGTATCAATGAAATTGTTGGAAAGGCTGTCAACTGTGTGGGAGATCCCCCTTGTGGCGAGAGACCACCGTTGCACTATTGAGCATATGGTATATGGTCCAGAGCACAGAGTTTTAACTAACATATAGTAAGAGCCACCTTGCAGACTAACTCAGCAGTGGATGTCTATGCATGGTGTGAGTTTTGTGTGTCACTAAAGAACTGTGAGTAGACATTGAGCCCTGCCTTTCCAGGCAGGACAGAAATACTGTCAATTTGGGTTCTTAGTGTCATCTTAGTGGTTGATTGACCCAGCCACAAAAATCCATTTAATGGAAAAAAAAACAAAAAACAAAAACCAAGACTCCACAAGAACCACCTGCAGATCACCCTGTGTGATTCTCCACTTTCCAAAAGACAATCTTGTGCAGCACTTCATCCATGTCATGAGAAGTGACACTGCGAGACTTCCTATTCAGGCAAACATCAGATGTCTTGTATGACTGTTTAAAAGAACTAGTCCAGGACCAGGTTAATCCTGCAGTGTAAATAACTGCACATACTCTTTCTCCTGTCATTTTGTTTGATTTCTTATAAATATTCAAATTTTATTGTAAATGTTTTTAATCATCTTTTTAAAAGGTTCAAAATGAGTTTTAGGTCATTTTTTTCATGACAGCTCTTTTATAATAATCTCTCTCATAATATTTAAATATGTGTCGAAATTGTCCATCACTGTATATCATCCAGTATCACACAATCCTGCTGCCAATCTCTCACTCCACACTCGCCTGTGTTTTGGGCCACAACTCATCCCTAAACCACAGTTAGAACTTCATCGTTTCTGAGCTGAAAATCACAGCTCAGAGCTGTCGGTGCTGATTCTCATTCCCTCCTCTTGACACTCTGTGGCAAATCGCCTCAGTATGAGCTGGAGTCCACCATCTTATGAAGCGAGGAGGGAAGTAAGCACAACTGTATTTCACTAGTAACTGTACGTAATCAGATTTCCATGGCAACTCAGCCTTGATTCTTGTGTTGCTTCCTTTATTTGATCTGTGATACGTATACCTCTAATTCTGTAAGACACATTCAAGTCTATAAACAGCTGCTGTGTTTGCAGCTGTGCTCTGCTATCCAAAAATGTAGCTGTGTAACTGAGTTTCATCATCTGAATTTACTTCATCTGATCTCACTGAAAACAGTTTGTACAAGAGTGAAATGTTTGTAAATGTCATTAATCAGATTTTTGTCATTGAGTTTCTTTCTGTTTTTGAAACTAAATGATTATCTCCTGAATTTTTAAAAGACTGTCATTATATAGTTAGACAATCTGAGCAACATTACTGAGTTACTGAATACTGCAAAACAATTTCATTATTTATTAATACAGTAGTTACGAATACTTGTAAGAAAACAGAGAGGAGCTGAGAGAGGACTTCATCTTGTCTCACAGTCACTTCTGGTTAAGGACACCATTTCCTTTTTAACTTGTGCGCGCTTACTTCCTGTGAGTGAACTTATGACCAAACTAAAATTTCACCATAAGGTAAAGATATGTTAAAGGAGTCTGCATTAGTTTAATGAGATACTTTGAATTAGTGACACTCTGCTTTGTTGATTACAATGTAAAAGTATTTTTAGTTAATCATTTCACTTCTGTGAAAGTGCATGGATTACCAACACCTGCTGTGAACATTTACATGAACATCAGTAAGTATGAAGTTTGTGTTCATCAGCTGATACGGGGCTTCACACCAAATGTATTCAATGTATATTTGAAGCAGTGTATAGATTTTGTGCATCAGTCTTTAGTGTATCATCATCTCGTTGCAAAGGAGCAGCAGCAAACTCAGTGACTACATCTGTGACAGGAAGGAAACAGTAACAGTTCATTGGTCCTCATTTATGCAGCTACTGCAGTTTAAATCCATTTGAATGCTGTATGCATGCAGTGTTTATGAGGGTAGTTATCATTGGTGTTAAAGCTCCTTATATGCATATAGTGTATAAACTCAAAATGCAAATTTCACTTAAAAATGAAGATGTGAAAATGTGAACAAATCAACTTGTTAGAGATATTCATCTCCTGTTGAAAAACCCCCAAAAAGGAAATGTCTTCTCATCAGATATTGATGCTTCTTTCCTGTGTGACAAAAAATAGGAGACAGAAGTTTGTTTGTTGTTTGTTAATTCCCAATTAAACTGTTTTATTGCTAACTACATTGCTGTCTGTATTATTGCTGAAGTCCTAAATAATACCTTTAAAGTGTTTGTGCTAATAACATCGTGTACAGTCAGACAGGCATGGAGAACAGCACTGACTGGGAGGCTTTGAATAGATCACATAGTTCAATGCAACATATGAGACTTTAAGAATGCACAAGCATCTACTTAAAATCTATTTAATTTATCATCTGTGATGTGATTATGTACAATTCCAATGTATTTTGTTCATCTCCCTTAAATAAACAGGCAGCCTTAAAGTATGAAATATTCATGTACAAATACACATAAATGTGTGAACTGTCTAAGTGGCTGAGAGTGCCCCACAGGCCTCAGTGTGAGCTTGAAGACATTTATAATGTTTAAGCAGTTTAATGTGTCGGTGCTGACGATAAACACATTTTGAATGAAAGCCGGGGAACTTTGGTAGCACAGAAACAAGTGGCTATTCTTTGTGACCATATAGATCGCTCCCTCATATTACCATTATTTCACCCAAAGGCACCAAGTTAATACTCAAATAAGCTGCAGCAATACACACAAATATAAACAGTACTTGGTGACATCTTTGCTTTTAGCCTCTAACCCTCTGGGGTCCAGGGTATAACTGGCCGTTTTTGACTCGTTTTGATTTAGCCTCTATATTTCACCTTTAAAAACTGTTTATCTTGCCAATCTGTTATTTTCTTATTTTGACAAACTGTATCAGCACAATTTATCTAAATTCAGACAAAATGTAAAATACGAGTAGAAAGTGATATTTCTGACTGTAAAAACCACAAGCATGTTTAAGGAAATATTTTCATAACTTGAAATGCAAATACAAATTGTACATTATTGTACATACAATTGTACATAGTTTGTGTCCACTCTAAGACAGAGGAGAACAGCACAGGGATAAACCTGCAGGTCTGACAGCGGGGCCCTATTTCAGGAAGTCGGTTTAGAAAACTCAGAGTGAAAAACGATACTCAGGGTTGAGTAACCCCGAACTGTCCAACTCAGAATATTCGGTTTCAGAAAGGCTGATAACAATTAGTTTGATTGATTGATTGATTGAATCTTTATTTTGAACATGTTGAAAAAGTATAAAAAAAAATAGAATTAAAAGAGACAAATGAACAAAGCAAACAAAAGGAAAACGAGCAACCACAACTCCAAATAACGTCGATGTTCAAAAAGGAGCAGGAAGAAGCGTAAGCTTATTTAATCCCACCCCTTTTCCACTATCTAGTATCAATAGACTACAGAAATACCTCCTTGCGTTCAGTCAACGCGGAGTTGCTTTAACCCCAAGTTAAGCGCGCGCACGAGGATACATAAAGCCCTGATTAGTGGAGCACAGATTAAGCGAGTCACCATGGAGATGGAGGGAAAGAAGGTGCGGTCAATGTATTTTACAGCGCTTGAGGCCGAAATTCTGATGGCAGCATATGCCGATAACATGCAAATTTTGCGGGAAAAAAGTAACACAGCCTCAGCTGCAAAAGAAAGGGAGCGTGCATGGCAAAACATAGCCGACAGAGTCAATGCGTGAGTGTTAATTTAAACATTGATCTAGGGATTTCCACCCATTTAACACGTTATTTTATTATATTTTATTTTTTATTTTATACATTTTATTTTATGATGTGATGTGAGCGCAGGTGCAACCCAACAGGCCCCAAACGTTCCTGGCAGCAAGTAAAAATGAAATATAAAAATATAGTCCAAACAAGTAAGGTGTAATTGTATTATGAGCCATAGCGCTTGGTCTGTTTGTCCGATGTAAATCAATTGCAGTTAGAGGCTACATTAATTTCCCCTCTGTAAGCACTTATTGAAATTATCTGAGCACATTACAAGTACATATTTGCTTACTCTGTATGCTCAAATGTGACCCGTTATAGCCAACAGAAAAAAAAGCGGAGGCCCGAAAAACAGGTGGGGGTCCTCCACCACCACCACTCACAGAGGCTGAGCAGTTGGCTTCCACATTTGTGATAATGTTGGCAGCATCACATATGATCTTCACAGTGCAGAGAACACAAATTAGCATCCATTACTATAATGAAATAATTTGTTAGTTTGAAATGCTACAGGGAACTATGTACCTGTACATTAATGCTGTGGAAAGACTTCCTGTTCACATAGTCTCCTTCATTTACTGAAGGAGCAATGATTGGAATGTGAGTGCCATCTATACAGCCAATCACGCCTGGGAACCGTGGGAATAAATGTAAAATTTAAGTAGTAGTCCAAGTATCACCACATCATGAATTAAGTTTCGTTCATCCTGATACCTGCAATTTTGTGGAATCCCTCTTTGATAAATCTTGTGGGTCTATGACCGGGGAACACCACAAACGAGTACAGGAGACGTTTCAGTGCAACTGTAACATTCCTGACTGCCCGACAGACGGTAGCCTTGGAAACGTGCTCAGCGTCACCAATATTATACAGAAAGCTCCCGTTTGCAAAAAACCGAAGTGCAATACAAATAATATGTACAGAACTGAGAGAATGTCCGCGATGTGTCACATGAGCAATATTAGGCCTGAGGATGTTATTCAAATAAATTATAGATTGTGCTGAAAAACGGTGACGTTCACACAGAAAATCATCAGGAAATGATAAAATGTCCGAACGCGCTCTAATCACTCTCTCCCGGCGGAGAGCTCTGCGGAGAATTTGGGCTTCAACATCTACTGGCTCTTCAAGGAAGGGGCATGCCATGTCTGACACTTCCTACAGTCAGGTTTCCGACAAAGAGGCGGAGACAGTCAGGGTTAGTTGAAGTAAACCTGCTAGGGGGCAGGTTAGCTTCACGGAGTGTGTCGTCATAGTAACTCACTCAGGATTAATCTAAACTCGCTTTGTGAAACCGAAAACCCAGAGTTTTCGTTAACTCAGGGTATACTTACTCAGAGTTTGCACTAAACCGGCTTCCTGAAATAGGGCCCAGGTGTGTCACTCAGTGTTTACACTGCAATCTGCTTTTGGTGGCAACTGTGACATTCACTAGTAGAACTCACACACAAAACAAAACAACGACTACACTACGACAATGACTACACCACTACACTTGAGACTCCAAACACGGTAAACGTCACGTATCTCTCACGTATCAAAACTCTCTCTCTCTCTTTCGCTCACTCGCTCTCTCTCGCCGGTCACTCCTAAACAAACAAATGCCACATGCTGCCATATCATTTTTTGATTGGTCGACATGGTACATTTTTTCCACCAATAGGGAAGGAGTTTTTTTTTTTTCACTCACAAGCAAAGCCTGTTCGCTAGCGCTCTCCTTAGAAAACGCAGTTTTTACCGTTTCTTCCCAGATTAAACGCCACTGTTTTATTCAGAAAAAAACAAAAAACATCGGTTTTACGTGTCCTATCAACACAATTTAAAAACTGGTAAATGGTTTGAAGTCCGCACATTAAACCCAAGTTGAAATGGAGACGGTTAATCAGAAAGCTTTAAGTTGGCTAGTTACAGGCAAAAAAGTATTTAGTTGTGCTTCCTGCACCCTTTACTTTAGAAGATGGTGGACTCCAGCTCGTATTGAGGCGATTTGCTGCTGAGTGTGAAGAGGAGGGAATGAGAATCAGCACCTCCAACTCTGAGCCGTGATTGACACTGGATAATTGTTGAAGTCATAACTGTGTTTTAGGGATGAGTTCTGGCCCAAAGCACAGGATTTTAAGGATCTTGTGGCAAGAGTGGAGTGGGAGATTGGCAGGTGGATTGGGTGATACTGTGTGACATCTGCAGTGATATGGATGCAGGACCAGTGTGGTGTAGTGAAGTGAGAGCTGAGTGTGAAAGTGAAGCTGTCTGTTGGCAGGTTGATTTACAGTGGGGCAAAAAAGTATTTAGTCAGCCACCGATTGTGCAAGTTCCCCCACTTAAAATGATGACAGAGGTCAGTAATTTGCACCAGAGGTACACTTCAACTGTGAGAGACAGAATGTGAAAAAAGAAATCCATGAATTCACATGGTAGGATTTGTAAAGAATTTATTCGTAAATTAGGGTGGAAAATAAGTATTCGGTCACCTCAAACAAGAAAAATCTCTGGCTCCCACAGACCTGTAACGTCTTCTGTAAGAAGCTTTTCTGTCCCCCACTCGTTACCTGTATGAATGGCACCTGTTTGAACTCATCATCTGTATAAAAGACACCCGTCCACAGCCTCAAACAGTCAGACTCCAAACTCCGCCATGGCCAAGACCAAAGAGCTTTCGAAGGACACCAGGAAAAGTATTGTAGACCTGCACCAGACTGGGAAGAGTGAATCTACAATAGGCAAGCAGCTTGGTGTGAAAAAATCAACTGTGGGAGCAATCATCAGAAAATGGAAGACATACAAGACCACTGATAATCTCCCTCGATCTGGAGCTCCACGCAAGATCTCATCCCGTGGGGTCAAAATGATCATGAGAACGGTGAGCAAAGATCCCAGAACCACACGGGGGGACCTGGTGAATGACCTGCAGAGAGCTGGGACCACAGTAACAAAGGTCACCATCAGTAACACACTACAACGGCAGGGAATCAAATCCCGCAGTGCCAGACGTGTTCCGCTGCTGAAGCCAGTGCATGTCCAGGCCCGTCTGAAGTTTGCCAGAGAGCACATGGATGATACAGCAGAGGATTGGGAGAATGTCATGTGGTCAGATGAAACCAAAGTAGAACTTTTTGGTATAAACTCAACTCGTCGTGTTTGGAGGAAGAAGAATACTGAGTTGCATCCCAAGAACACCATACCTACTGTGAAGCATGGGGGTGGAAACATCATGCTATGGGGCTGTTTTTCTGCCAAGGGGACAGGACGACTGATCCGTGTTAAGGACAGAATGAATGGGGCCATGTATCGTGAGATTTTGAGCCAAAACCTCCTTCCATCAGTGAGAACTTTGAAGATGAAACGAGGCTGGGTCTTCCAACATGACAATGATCCAAAACACACCGCCCGGGCAACAAAGGAGTGGCTCCGTAAGAAGCATTTGAAAGTCCTGGAGTGGCCTAGCCAGTCTCCAGACCTCAACCCCATAGAAAATCTGTGGTGGGAGTTGAAAGTCCGTGTTGCTCGGCGACAGCCCCAAAACATCACTGCTCTCGAGAAGATCTGCATGGAGGAATGGGCCAAAATACCAGCTACTGTGTGTGCAAACCTGGTAAAGACCTATAGTAAACGTTTGACCTCTATTATTGCCAACAAAGGTTATGTTACAAAGTATTGAGTTGTATTTTTGTTATTGACCAAATACTTATTTTCCACCCTGATTTACAAATAAATTCTTTACAAATCCTACCATGTGGATTCATGGATTTTTTTTCACATTCTGTCTCTCACAGTTGAAGTGTACCTCTGGTGCAAATTACTGACCTCTGTCATAATTTTAGGTGGGGGAACTTGCACAGTCGGTGGCTGACTAAATACTTTTTTGCCCCACTGTACATCATGCTTTAGTTAGATCTTGTTACATTTTTATTTCTGTGTAAAAGGAAGGAAGCAGAGAGAAGTAATACAAACTCTTGGTTTCCTTCACAGCTCTTTGGTATCTGCTGTGCTGCTGCTTCACTCTCTCTCTTTACAGAAAGTTGTAGAAGTTTTCAGACGTGTCACTGCTGGATGTGAGGATGGGAGCCACTTTGCTCTGTGAGCTGGGCCTATTCTGTGAGTACATCACTGACTTCTATTGCTTGATTCATACTGATCCATAAACATGTTTTAGTAAGAAGAACAGAGCATCAGTCATTTGTACCATTTCAGGTCATGTGATCAGAGGACTCTCATGTTTGTTACCAACATGGTTGTTTGTAGACTGGATTAGATTTTAGTGCACTGACTCAGATCAGAGTGGAGCTGCCTTAGATTATCTAAGAAAGGTTTGTTTCTCCAACAGTGACAATTTAATGCATACAAATCATAGCAGCCACTGGTACAACCACACGTGTTTGATTTATTTTATAGTTGTTTGTCTTTAGTTTGATAATGTCTCTGTCTTTATTATAGTGCTCCTCTGCACTGGACATGCTTGAGGTGACTGAAACGTTTTCTCTTAAATTTCTTTTATTCAGTAAAGATTATTCTCAGCGTAGTTCATCACTGTACAGCACATCCCATTTCTATTTCCATTGTTTTATTTTTCAATATATTTTCATTTCATGAACAGATTTTGCTTTGAGTACATAAAATTGTTTCGGATTGCTAATGATCTGTTTGTGTTGGATTCTAGATGCTGTGCTAACTGTTGAACCCAACTGGTCCAATTTTTTCATTGGAGAGGTTGTTACCTTCAGTTTACTACACACAGCCAGTCAGTCAGGATTGATGAAAAGGGTGAGTTTTTTTTATTCTTCTAGGAACCCAAAATGTGATAAGATAATGATCAGATGTGAGATCCATGGAGAAGACACTGAGTGTGTGTATGAAAGGATAACATCCAAAGAAAAATAAATCCAGGAAGTTAAATATGCTTATTAACCCCATAATGGAGTGTACAGGTGTAAAGGGAGAGCGCAGACCAGTATTCAACAGATTAGAGTGATTATTTCAATTTTTCACTATTCATTATGTTCTTTATACAATATTTAGAATAGAATCTAATTCCACACTCGCTCATTATCTACTGCATGATTATCATTATTAAAAAAATCACACTGTCTGCAGAGAAAATGTAAATGTTCTTCTGAGCTGAAACATTTTTTAGGCTGTTTATTAGCACGTAGAACTCATCCCAAGTCCGGATGAGAAAGGAGGAGGGTTGGGCTAGCAACCCGACCCCATAAATTTTTTTATGACCTCGTCATACTCATGGGCGACTTCAACACACAGATTGGACCTGATCGAAATGGCTTTGAGCAGGTGATTGGCCCACATGGATCGTCCGCGAATAAAAATGACAATGGCCTGCGATTGACTAGTTTCTGTGCGGCAAACAATCTCTGCGTCGGGAACTCATACTTTCGTCACAAGCATATTCACAAGAAGACGTGGAGAAGCCCGGATGGTCTAACAGCAAATGAGATCGACTACATTTGCATATCGAGGCAATGGAGGTCAGCTACTGCTGACGTAGTCACTCGACACGGCGCGGATGTTGGTCTGACCACTATCTTGTTATGGCAAAGATCCAGTTGCGGCTCAAACGAACAAGACAAGATGCTCGCCGCGTATGCTCTTTCGATGTTGCCAAGCTCAAGGATTGCGATTTCCGCGACCGATATAACGTTGAGATCTGAAATCGCTTTGCCATTTTTGGAAGAAGTCGAAGATCTGGAGGCACACTGGGAGTGTCTTCAAATTGCTGTGGCGGCCAGCGCTGAGAAGGCCATCGGGCGGCGAAGAGGTACCTTCAAGGAACGTTGGATCCAAGATCAAACATGGCAGCTAATCGATGAACGACGAAGAGCAAATATCGCCCGGGATCAGACGACATCAAATGAACAACAGCAAGCCACAGAGGAGCGGTACCGACGCCTTGATCGGCAGGTGAAGCGAAGAATGCTATACAGGATCGTGCGTGACCTCACTGGCACCTTTTCGGGTCAAGGAGTGCCAATTAAAAGCAGAGATGGCAGACCTCTCGTCACGCAGGAAGACCAAGATAAGCGCTGGGTAGAACATTTCAAAGACCTCCTGAATCAACCCCAGACACGCCCTAGTTGGACAATGAGTTAGCCAAAAATGATGAACTCGTTGACACTGACCCCTTCACTATGGACGAGACAAAGGCGGCAATTAAGTCTCTCAAGAGTGGAAAGGCAGCTGGCGCCAACGAAATCACCGCGGAACTCCTGAAGTACGCGGACCCCGTTCTGGTCAGAGCTTTGACAACTCTGGTCAACAAATGCTGGGAAAGAGGCGAAGTACCCGGCGACTGGACAAGAGATACCATCGTGAAACTCCCAAAGAAGGGTGATCTGTCAAACTGCAATAATTGGCGTGGCATCACCCTTCTCTCCATCCCAGGGAAGGTGTTCGGAAAGGTATTACTTCGGCGACTATTGAGAACGGTGGACGAACGGTTACGCGAGGAGCAGGCGGGTTTTAGAAGTGGAAGGTCCTGCATTGAACAAATATTCGCGCTGAGATCAATTATTGAGCAGAGCCTCGAATTCCAGCAAAGGCTATGCGTGAACTTTGTTGACTTTATAAAGGCTTTTGATAGCCTTAATCGAGACACGCTCTGGAAAATCATCAAGTCTTACGGCATACCCGACCGCTTCATTTCCGCGTTCCAAGCGTTGTACCGCAGCTCTAGTTGTTGCGTCCGAACAGACAAAGGCATCAGGGAATATTTTAACATCGATACTGGTGTGCGACAAGGCTGCGTCCTATCGCCATTCCTCTTCAACATCGCCATTGACCATGTCATGCGCCGAGCAATTGGACCGAACACGATGGGCATCGCCGGACGTGATCCCCTGCAGCAGTTCACAGATTTGGACTTTGCGGACGATATAGCCTTACTTGCACCAACACTCCGGGCTCTTCAGAAAACAACCTCATCTTTGGAAAGAGAAGCAGCACCAATAGGACTCAGGATCAGCGGTGAGAAGTCGAAGATTATGCGAGTTGGTTACGCTACACCATCAAACACAGCGGTAACTGTGAAGCAGCAGCAGCAACTAGAAGAGGTGGACAGGTTCATGTATCTGGGTTGCACTTTTAGCAGTGACGGGGACGTGGAGCATGACGGAATTGGGAAAGCATGGGCAGCCTTTCAACAATTACGACCCATATGGATGACAACCACACTGCCTTTATCAACCAAGTTGCGGCTCCTGAAGACCATCATAAAACGGACAGCACTGTATGCAGCGGAGACTTGGAAATCAACTGCAAAGATCAACCGCCAACTTGACGTTTTCCAACAACGTTGTCTTCGACGGCTGCTCAAGATCACATATCGGGATCGCGTTACCAATGAAGAAGTATATCGTCGTGCGGGAGTAGAGCCGCTCCATGTCCAAGTCACCAAGTGTCGGTTCAGATTTGCCGGTCACATCCTTCGGCTACCGGACCCGAGACCTGCCCGTGTCGCGGTTCTGTGGAACCCAAAGAATGGAAAGAGACGGCGAGGAAGACCTAAAATAACATGGAGGAGGACTTTCCTTGAAGATTTACGTTCAGTCGAACTGTCATGGGATGAAGCAACAACTGCCGCGATAGACCAAGTTCGATGGCGTTCTCTTGTCACCCGATGCGCTGATTGGCGCGGGAGGATCTAAGTCTAAGTAAGTATTAGCACGTAGCCCGCATTACAGTATAGATACAAAGTGAAGAAAAGCAATACAAACATTTGTCTCTGTAAAACTGACATTATGTTTTTGAATGATTAAACTATTCACAGAATTTATCACCACTCACCTGAATCAAAATATGCTGTTGGGTTAAAGACCTTTGCTCGAGTTACAATATGAACAGGAATCACTATAAATAACATGGATAAAAGAAACCTTTAAATGGTCCTACACATTGAGGCTGAGTGGTTGTGTACATCTGTTCAAGTTTGAACAGCTCCAGATTAGAAGCTTTCTCATATGATTTTCCACAGAAATCACAAACTAATCAAAATATTATGACGTATAAGTGATGAACAGGTATGAAATTCAGAAGTTTCTTTTGTATCACTATTTAAATAAATAATCACCACAGAGGAAGATGTGGCAAATTAAATATTTTCAGTTATTATCAGGAATAGTGATATTATAAACAGTACAGTATTTTATGTTCTAAAATGTCCCCATGTAAACTATGTTGATAATCTGTATAAATACATCTAATTAAAACCTGGTATTATTACAGCAGCACCTGAGCTTGAAAGCTCTTCATTTCTCACTCCTTTGATCGTTGGACTCGTTTGTGGAATTTTACTGATTCTTCTTCTTCTGCTGTTGTGTCGCTTCAAACAGTCAAAGGGTGAGACCATTATCAATCTGATATTAAACTGAATATGATGTAAATAATAAAATTCACAGATGTATCCTAAACACTCCATGTAATATTTCTGCACCAGAACAATTTACTATATATTCATTACAGATTCATTCTTTGTCAGGTTGGTTCAAATCTCCCCTCTCCAGTAGTAGAACTGCATCCCTTGTTTCTTATTAAATCTACAGGGTTACTACTTCCACGGGTTTCTACCAGGACTCGGAGCACAAATCAGAGCTCTGCAATGAATCACATGATCAAGGATGAAGCTCAACACAGTCAGCATGTTTCTACTCTCCAAAGTCAGCCTGATCCATGACAAGTTTTATTGTTGCTTTATTTATTCATTTATTTACTGAACATTTTTAAACTCAAAGTCCAATATATTTGTTTCGAGTTTGCTGATTTAATAATCAAATCTATACATTAGAACTTCAATTTTTAATCTAACATTGGCTTGTTTTGTAGGTGATTCTTGTGTTTATGAATCAATCAAAGACCACGATGACACAAAAAATGGTAATGTAGACACAGTAGCACAGAAGTATGTAGACCATAGGTGTCAAACTCTGGCCCGCGGGCCAAATTTGGCCTAATTACATTTGGCCCGCGAAGCCATACCAAATTACTATTACAGCTGGCCTACTGGTATTATACAGCTAATATATATATTGTTTAGCATTAAGCTTTGCTTGTTCCATATTCAGTTTTTCAGCAAAACTTGTTTGAGTCCATAAGAAAAGATTCATTCTTAAATCTGGAGGAAGATTTTTTTTTCAATAAATATTAATGTTAGCCCGCGACTTTGTTCCAGTTTTGAATTTTGGCCCACTGTGTATTTGAGTTTGACACCCCTGATGTAGACTGTGTGATTTAAGGTTTAAGAAATCAGCTGCACACCACACAGCTAAGAAAACAAAAGAAGCTGAACACTTGGTCCTTCCAGTGTGACACAAAGTCAGTTCAACTTTGAGGTCATCAACATACAGAAAAAAAATACAAACTTCAGGCACAGCTGGGGGCCGGCGGAGCTCATGGGCGCGTCACTGCAACTCCCCCTGGCTTCTGCTCCGCGGCTGCTGAGTGAACCCTCATCTGGGACTCTCCTCAGCTCTTACTGGAACAGTGGCGCGGCTGCCCCTCTGTTGGTCTTCCATGGTCTCTTGTGTTCTGGGGGCCTCTGGATGTCTGGAGTTTTGATCTCCTCCATACCCGCTTCACACCCTGGAGGACGGGGCTGTGGCCCCCCCACACTCCCTAGCAGATCGTTACATGGAGAAACCTTTGGAATACAAGCGCGCTGATCCACACAGGTATGCACACGGGTGTTCACTGCTCGTAGACCCAAATTACACCTTTCTTGGCCGCTACTTCGAAGCACATCTGTCCTGCGTGCTGCACAACAACATTGAATATTTAGTATTTACTGCTGTTTACACTTAGCTAGATTAATGCGATGGTGTTGTGTTTAGTATGTTGCTTTGTTTTTTTTGCTTGTTTTCTATTTTTCTCTCAACAGGTGATCCAGGAGATTTTTATTTTTTTTTCTCCCCCCCTTTCTCACTGTCCCTCTCCCCTTCTGTTTTTCCTTTCCTTCCTCTTTCTTTCTCCCTTTCCTATCCCTCACTCATGTCTGTCCCGTCTGTAACATCTGAAAATAAAATATAATAAATAATAAAAACAAAGATCGACCAAATGGACCAATACGGCAATGCCACGATGATCCATTTGGCAAAGTAAATCTATTGGGTATCCTTGTTGGTCTTCAGACAACAATTCTGATGGCTAAAGAACCAAATGGGACAGGCAAAAAAAAAAAAAAAAAAAAAAAAAAAATACAAACATAAATTCAATTTATTTCTTCATTTTCTAAAATCTTTGGATATATGTTTTTGTTTGTTTGTTTTTTAAATTTCAGAGGTTATTGTTTTTTCTTTATTTTGGTATGTTTTTTTGTGATGAAATTACTTTTTGTTTTTCTCATGCCAGATTACGGAATAAACATTATTATTGTAATTGTAATATTTTAACCTAGAAGCATTATGTAGAATTAATTTCAGTCCTGTTGTCAACAGAGTGAGTGAAGTCTGATCCTTAAGGTTTGGATTTGAGCTTAGTGGAAGGGTCATGCTGAGCAGGGTTGAGCTGATGTGACACTGAATTGAGGGCTAACAGGTTTTCATAGAAAAGGTTTTTAAACATGACACAAACATCTCATCTTTAACAGATTTTCAATAGATTTATGTGATCAGTGTGGTGTTGGCTGACAGAGATATAAATATAATGAAAATTACCACACTTAACATTTTATCCTGATCATCTGTCCATCCTCTTTCAGATGACATTTGTTTGTATGCACAGGTCTCCCACGATAGAGCTAAAACCAAGAAAGACAACGGTGAGTAAAATAATACATACCTTTTTTTCTTGTTTTTTATTTAGCAAGCAATCAACATTGACTACACCATTATTTCATCATTTTAAGAGGGTTATAATGACATCAGTTAGATATCATTGGATCATAGGGTCACTGACCTTAATAACCAGGGTGGAGGAAGCTTGAAGTGATCTGACACTGAAATGAGATTTAACAGCAGCAGAGAAAGAAACAGGTTTTCAAACATGTCTTCAATAGAGCTTCAAAACCTCCTTCAGTCAGTTCCTGTGATGAGTTACTGTAGGTGTTAACTGACAGAAATATAAAGGAAATTAAAGCCACTCAAGTTTGTTAATGCTGCTCATCTGTCCATCCTCTTTTAGATGACAGTCTGTTGTACGCACGGGTCTATTACATTAAAGCGAAACCTAAGAGACACAAAGGTAAGTAATGTAATAAAATAAGTAACTTATTTTTTGCTTTAGGTTTTAAATGTTTTACACAAGAAGGAAAATTGTATAAATAAATCAAGTCGTCACTTTGAACAAAGAGGTACTTGAAATCACATTTGACAAACTATTTCTTTGCAGGGAAACCAGCTCCTGTAGCAGCTGATGACACCGTTTATTCTGAAGTTAAATCACAAACAGCTCTGGGTAACTGTGCAGAAATAAAATAGCTTAAATGTTGTGATTTGTTGCTGTAACGATGAACCCAAATAAGTTTTAAAGGAAGTTAATTCAGTTCTAAATCACCTTTAATGACTGAATTATGCTGCATCGTTTCTTTCAGATTAATAACAAGATCTGCAAAACCAACTGGATCAGTGACAAAACTGAGTTAATTCCATTAGAAGTAAAGAGATCATTGAAGAAAATGAGATTATGCACTGTTTTGTAAAATAAAATAAAATAACTTTAAAAACTTTCTTCCATCATAATAGCACCAAATGATGATCTGGCTTTGAGACCAGGATGCTTTTTAGACATGAATATTCATTAAACTGTAAGTGTTATTACATGTAATTGTTCAATAAATTAATTACAAATAAAACAACACTTGGAAATGAAAATCATCAACCTACAGAGGGCTAAATGCAAAGACACATCAAAGTGACAACATAATGCAGCAGGTTTTTTTTTAACCATTTTTTTTAAAGAAAGAGAATAATCTGTTTACTGTTTCTCTCATATGATGACTGTGTGGCAGACAGAGCAGGACCTTAAATGCAGAACATGGTAATAAACTTTAAAAAAAAATCTTGATTTTATTCTCTGTGACTCACAGAACAAATTTAAATAGATAAGACAGAAGACACACAACCAAAGAGGGTTAAATGCGGCAAGAAACAAGGCGAGACTCAAACAACAAATGCATAAAAGGTAACATAGGAAGAGGAAACAGGTGGAAGAAAAGCTGGGACTAACTGGGGAAATGATGGGGAAATTAAAGCTGACCACTAACATATAAGAAAAAGGTTACCAAAAGAAAACAGGGAGTAACGAACACCTACCACAGAGACAAAGACTTAACAAGGTATGTGAAACACACTCTCAAAAGTGGAGTACGAGGATTTAACATCTATATGTTTATCTATATGCTGTTCTCCAAATAATTAATCATGCTTAATTCTAATTGAAGTATGACCCTAATTAATAGGATGAACAAGAAAAATTGTTTTAATGTCTGGATTTTGCCTGCACTGGCATCATTCACCTCCAACCTCAACATATTAGTCTCTGTGTGTGAGACTGACTGCAGGAATGTGGTGAAGATAAGAGTGTGGAAGTCTGTGGCTTGTCATCATGTGTGAGTGTTAAGTAGGTTGGTGATAGTTAATCATGCTTATTGCTAATCAGAACCAATATAAAGGGTCTTTCTGGAGGCGTCTGGCTGAATCCATGACACAGAAGAAAGATTAAACTGAAGCAGAACATAAACAAACTATGACCAAGAACTAACCTATAGCCTGATGGTGTAAAGACAAAAACATTATATGGTATCATAAATGTATGAAGCAAAAATTAGGCCCAATTACTCAGGATACTGAAGAATATGAATCTTGGTCTGTAACTTAAAGCTGGGTCTAAAGACGCAGCAGCACCATGACAGTCCCTGATCTCCTGCTATGTCACGTTTTCTGTGCAGCCTTAGTCAGCCTAAGAAGTGTGATTTCACCAGAACTGCTGTAATAAGTGCAGGAATCACCCCGAGTTATGATCAAATTCTAATGGTAGGTGATTTTAATATCCATGTATGCTGCCCCCACAATCAGCTGGCTAAAGACTTTTTAAATTTGATTGACTCTTTTAGCCTCATCCAGCATGTATTGGATCCAACACATGTACAGGGCCACACATTGGACCTCGTGTTGTCTTTTGGATTACCAATTTTTAATTTGGAAATAAGTGATGCAATCTTTTCCGACCACTGTCTATTAGTGTTTAATATACTTTTATCTCATTGCCATCTTAAACCTACATCCTCAACACGACGGTATCGTGTTTTTAAACCAACTTCCACAGAACAGTTTTCCACTGCCTTTGAAGGACTGTCGAATTCTGCTTTTGGTGATGGCATTGAGCAGATGCATTTGAATTTTAATAATAAGTAAGACTATTCTTGATGAGATCGCTCCATTTAAATCAGTGCAATCAACAGCTTACTCAGACCCGTGGATAAACGACTCAACTCGATCAGCTAGGCGACAGTGCAGGAAGGCCGAACGAAAATGGAAAAAAGTTACAAGTCTCTTTCCTGCTGCTGAGAGAGAGCCTATCTAGATATCAAGTCATCGTAAAAGCCAAGAAAATCTAAGTTTCTCGCAAGCATTATTGAGACCAACTCTAATAACCCTCGAACTCTTTTCTCAGTTATTGAATCGGTCTTGAATACCTCCCCCGCTTTCCATATAGATAGCTCCATTGAAACTTGCGATAGATTCTTGCAGTTTTTTATTAATAAGATAGAAAGGCTTCGATCTACATCTATCCCATTGCTGTATAATGTCTCATTAACATATACCCCCTCAACAACTTTTGACCAGTTTGAGGCTTATCAGGTGGAATATTATTTTACTGTCTCTGTGTTACTATTCACACTCAGTATTATTGCTTTTGCATCACTTATGGTTTATCATTTATGGTTACAGAAGAATCCTGCATTCCAGGCTTAATCATATTCATGTTAAACTGACCAATAATAAGAGGTCTGCAGATACATGCACTACACACTCCCCACACATTCCACTGTAATGCTGTCAGAGCTGAGGCCGACTAAAGACAACCCCATATTTGGTTTTGGACAACAATTGAATACACTTACACGGAGTACACACATTCAAGTTCACACTACACGCACCTACATAGTCATGTAGAACACGCACACACTTATGGAGAACTGTGAGGGCGTCTCAGGACATGCTCCCTGTTTGACACACACACACACACTCACAATAGACACGAATAGAAATACACACCACACACACTGGTTTTCTCTAAGTGCTGGACTGAGTGGAAACATCTGGAGGCCATATAAGGGGAACTTCCTGAGTTCTGAGAACTGACTGATACTTATCATGTGACTTGACGGCATCATTGCAATAAAAGCCTTGTGACATGGTTGTTCGGGGGAGATCAGCTCTGAAAGGTTTATGATGCTCATCTTCCCCACATATATATGTGTATAATAAAAACCACTATTTTGACATCTACTGAGGACCATGCAGTCGTTTGTCTCCTCCTCAAAAACTCGAACCTTGACAGGCTGTATGTCTTAACGAGGTAGAAGAGCTTTGCAATAGCATAAAGATATCATCCTGCCCCTCAGATGCAGTCCCAACCCATTTTCTAAAAAAGATTATTAAGGTAGTCGGTCCTGACATTTTAACTATTTTTAATAGCAGTCTCAGCTCTGGAGTAGTACCAACTGGATACAAGCACGCTGTAGTGCAGCCAGTACTTAAAAAACCAAATCTTGATTCTTCTGTTCTTGCTAATTTTAAACCTGTCTCCAAGCTACCGTTTCTGTCAAAAATGCTAGAAAGGATTGTATTTGAGCAGCTACAATCCTTTCTAAACAGTCATAATATTTTTGAGAAGTTCCAGTTGGGCTTCAAAACCCACCACAGCACAGAAACTGCCCTCTTAAAAATACTTAATGATATTTTATTAATCACTGACTCAGGAGACCCAGCCGTGCCCCTGCTCCTAGACTTAACTGCAGCCTTTGATACTGTTGACCACAGCATTCTGATCTCCTGTTTGGAGCAATGTGGTATCAAAGGTATCCCCTTGGAATGGTTTAGGTCGTACCTCTCCAAGAGGACTTTTTCTGTGAGCCTTGATGATTTTATTTCTTCCCCAACTCCTTTTACTTGTGGTGTCCCGCAGGGATCCGTATTAGGCCCAATTCTTTTTTCAATCTATATGTTGCCCCTAGGCCTAATTTTTAGGAAGCATAACATCTGCTTTCACTCATATGCCGATGACACCGAGATTTATCTTTGGTTTAATAGAAACACCTCTACACCCATGGAATCGTTAGTCAAATGTCTCGACGAAGTTAAAATCTGGATGGCCTCAAACTTTCTTCAAACTTTCTTCAACGAGGATAAAACAGAGGTAATTATTTTTGGACCAAGCTGTAATTTCAATGCCCCAGATTTGGACTTATGTAACCTAACATATGCTGTTAAAACGCATGTAAAAAACCTGGGGGTTCTCTTGGATAGCAAACTTACATTTGAGAAACAAATTAATTCAGTTGTCCAGCGGTCCTTTTTTAAATTAAGGCTCCTATCCAAAGTGAGATCTTTTCTATCTCTTAGAAACTTGCAACGAGCAATTCATGCGTTTGTTTTATCTCAACTGGATTACTGCAATTCACTGTATGTGGGTGTCAGTCAGTCCAGCTTGGCCTGGCTCCAACTTGTACAGAATGCTGCAGCTCGCCTTTTGACTCGTGTGAAGAAACACCAACATATTACTCCGGTGCTTGCTTCCCTTCATTGGCTTCCAGTGCGTTTTAGAATTAAATTCAAAATCTTACTTTTAACTTATAAAGTGCTAAATGGCCAGACACCGGACTATTTGTCTGACCTTGTGCAGCAGTATACGCCCTCTAGAGCCCTTCGATCAAGTGATCACCTACTCCTTACTTTACATAAGTCTAGGATGGTTCATAGAGGAGATCGGGCATTTGCAGTTGTGGCACCGAAAATGTGGAACGATCTACCTCTCCACATTAGAAAGGCCCCAACTGTTACTCTTTTTAAATCGCATCTTAAAACATATTTTTTTACTCTGGCTTTCGAAACTGTAGGAGAGTTACCAATTCTTTTATCCTAATCTGTTTTTAATTTTTATCAGTTGTTGTTGTTAATGTCACTGTTTAATTGTTATGTTGTACAGCACTTTGGTCAACGCCCTGTTGTTATTAAATGTGCTTTATAAATGAATAAATGAAATGAAATGAAGTGAAGAGAAACACAAGGAAACTATGTTAAGCTTAAGAAAGGCAAGTCTACACAGCAGGACACACAGTGTGGACGTTTTCCTCATCCACACGTAAATTTTACTCTCTGCAGTGTTTAAATGCTTACATATATAGTTAGAACTTTCGAAAATCTCCACCCTGGCAGGAGTTTTCAAAAATCTCCATTTTCAGTGACCGAAAAAGCCGTTTACGTGTGGACGAAAGGTGCAAACGCATAGAAAAATCTGTGTTTTCAAAAATACCCAGGTACATGTGGACGTAGCCTATGACTGTTAGATGCAGACCTTTTTATGTAGCTTGAGAATTCACTGTTGTGCTCATTACAGCAGTGTACATCCCACCCAGCGCTAATACTAAGGAAGCGCTCTGCGAGCTGATCAGTGAGCTCCTGAACTCACACTCCGATGGACTGTTTATTAACGCCGGAGATTTCAATCACGCAAATCGCAAGTCAGTCCTTCCAAAATTCCATCAACACGTTGACTTTGCCACGGGGGGTAAAACATGCTGGATCTTGTTTACACAAACATTCCCAGCGCGCAGAGAGCGAAGCCCCGCCGCCACCTCGGATACTCAGACCACTGGTCTATTATGCTAATTCCGGCATACAGACCGCTCATCAGACACTCCAAAGTGGTTCTGAGACAGGTGGGAACTTGGCCTACTTGAGCTCTCTCTGCTCTCCAGGACTGTTTTGAGCACACTGACTGGAACATGTTCAGGGAGGCTACAACAAATGGCGACTGGACCAACTTGGAGGAGTACACATCATCTGTGACTAGCTACATCAAGAAGTGCATCGATGATGTCACTTACTCCAGGGATATTATAATACGGACCAACCAGAAAGCGTGGATGACTGCAGAAGTGCGTGACCTGCTAAGGATTCAAGACTCCGCCTTCAGAGCAGGTGACAAGGTGGCCAAACTGTCTCAAACCATCAAAGCAGCGAAGCGCGCGAATGGCAGAAAAATCCACAGCCACTTCCAGGACAGCGGTGACACGCAGCGCATGGTTTGATCCCCAGAATGATGTGCTGGTGAGGAAGTCATAACGACCAGGTTCTCTGTCTGACCTCTGCTGATGTGAGGAAAATTCTTTGCAGAGTTAACCCACATATCCAGATAAAATTCCTGGTAGAGTGCTCAGGGAATGTGCAGACCAGCTGACATATGTCCTCACCGACATCTTCAACCTCTCCCTGAGCACTGCTGTTGTCCCAATGTGCCTCAACCACCATCGTTCCTGTGCCAAATAAGTCCCCAGTGTCCTGCCTCAACAACTACCGTCACTCACACCCATCATGATGAAGTGCTTTAAGAGGCTTGTCATGAGGCACATTAAGACCCTGCTGCCACCCACACTGGACCCACTGCAGTTCACGGAAACACACAGCAGCAGGCCTCTCTTCATCCCTGTTTAGCACAGGTGAAAAACACATAAATAGGTGTTATAATGGATAAAAGTCAGATTCAATTACTATTTTTCCCTTTAAAAGTAATCAAAAGCATTTTGGGGACATTTAGCTCTAAGAACGAACACTTAGTAAAGCAACACCAAACTTAAACTTATAAGTTAGTACAGGGAGAGGACCTACAGAGAATGTGCCTTACTGGTGTGGAGATCATGCAACTCTGGCTGGGAACCTCCACATATGCAACATGTTTGCTAGCGGTGTCCCACTGACTAATGCCCTCGACAACATTGACATGTGGAACCTTATTATTACAAAAATTCAATTTAAATAATAAAAAATAAAATCTATGCAATGCAGTTTTGTGAAAGTTCACTGTGACTCACACATTATTACATAGTATATTATAGCTGCAGCTACATACTACATATATACATATAAATAACATTATGATTTATGATTTGCTTCAAGATATGTTCTCTAACTGCACCTTTAGAGGAAGCTAATGTCTTCCGTCTCATTCTCTCCATCACTACCCAGAGCTTGTGACCACACAAGGGTAGGAAGTAGAGCTGGGCGATAGAACAATAATGATATGTATCACGATATAACTTTTACTCGATAGAGAAATTAAGCTATCGCGATAGACCTCGCCGCCCTTGTCCACAAAAAAAAAAAAAAAAAAAAAAAAGGTCAGCCAATCCAAATTAAGTAGCGCAGAGCCGAACCAATCACAGCCGCAGCGTCACGTCGCGTGACTTGTTACGTACAGCACAAGTGCCAAGCCGCACGTGTGTTTGTTTGGGAAGCAGCCAGCGGGTAATGGAGCCAGCGCATAATGGAGGAAATGAGTGTGCCGACTAGAAAAATCAACCGAGCGTGACCGAAGAGAAAACAGACGATGGTTCCAATGCCGGAGAGATTGTCGAACGGAAGAGCCATAGAAGTTCCGTAGTGTGAAGGTATTTCGGCTATTTCAAGTCTGACAAAAAATAGAGTAGCGTGCACCGTAAATTGTGCCGAAAGCAAGTCTGGAAATACAATAAACTGGTGCATGCGTCACACTGTGCGCCACGTTATTGTTTCGGTGAAATGAATTTCTACAATACTGTTACTGTTAATTCTACTCTCTGCAGTGTTTAAATGCTTACATATACACACAGTTACTGTCCGTCCACACATACGACTCGGTTCTGCTTCTATGCCCCAGCTTTGTTTACTTTTTCCCACCGAGGCTTCTAGACTTCTGATTGGCCAACATTTCTGCACGGTTAGGAATCTAGCGCCACCTGCTGCTTTGGCATGTTCATAGCAGCGTTTTCCTTCATTTCTGCTTTTATGTGTGGACGGGATTATTTTTTAAAACGAAAACGGAAAATCTCAGTTTTCAAAAATACCTGTGTACGTGTGGACGTAGCCTCAGTCTCTGACTGGAAGCGCTAATTCGTCATTCGGCTTTTGTCAGACTAAAGTAGCTGTTAAAACTGTTTGAAAAGCTCAGCTATACAACAAGGAGAGATTGAGAATTTCCTTTTAGTTCTCAGTTTATTTGATATTGACAAAAGTTAGTAAGTTTTGTCTGTTCTTCTGTAAAACAAACTAAGATTTATTTTTAGAATTAATATTTTGTTTCTAAGTGGAATTGACAATTTAGTCTGTTTTGTTTGTTCTATTTTGAAACTTAAACGCTTTAGTGGCTGCCTTTTGTGTAGTTTGCAATATTTGCCTTTATTTATCTGAAAAAGTCTCATGTTCCTTAAGTACATCTACCCTGTTGAACTTATTATGGGAAATAAATATTTAAATAAAAACAAGCTGCTGATTATTTCACATTTTACTTGTGAGCAACGGCACATTTAAATCTTACAAATATAGTTATTTGGCTTATATCGTGATAGATATCGTTATCGCCTGAAATGAAAAAAACATATCATGATATGAAAAAATCTCATATCGCCCAGCTCTAGTAGGAAGATAAATCAACCTGCCAACAGACAGCTTCACTTTCACACTCAGCTCTCACTTCACTACACCACACTGGTCCTGCATCCATATCACTGCAGATGTCACACAGTATCACCCAATCCACCTGCCAATCTCCCACTCCACTCTTGCCACAAGATCCTTAAAATCCTGTGCTTTGGGCCAGAACTCATCCCTAAAACACAGTTATGACTTCAACAATTATCCAGTGTCAATCACGGCTCAGAGTTGGAGGTGCTGATTCTCATTCCCTCCTCTTCACACTCAGCAGCAAATCGCCTCAATACGAGCTGGAGTCCACCATCTTCTAAAGTAAAGGGTGCAGGAAGCACAACTGTGTTTCACCTATCCAGTTGTTCAGTGATGACGCTAACTTCTAACTCCGTTAAATGTCATAAATTCCGTTTTCATGGATGCCTGGATGTTGAACTCAATTGTTACACCTGGTAGTGCAGAACGCTGATCATTTTATTAAAGATGAAAGAGTTTAGACAGTTTTTCAACTCTCAGTAATGCCATAGTGATCGTTTGATATATGGACCTGCAGCGGAGTTTAGACCCAGACACGGCTAGTGACGTCAGACTGAACAATCGGATAACTGTACGTTATCAGATTTCCATGGTAACTCTGCCTTGCTGAACTGCTTGCTTCCTCTTATTGCTTCCTTTATTAGACTTACAGCGTTAATTCTGTAAAACACATTCAAGTCTATAAACAGCTGCTTTGTTTGCAGCTGTGCTCTGCTATCTAAAAATGTAGCCATGGAAATGAGTAACTAAGTGTGTAAGTGTGCTTTTTAGTTACTAAGTGTAGCTAAAAGGCGCTTTCATTATTTATTAATACAGCAGTTACAACTACTTGTAAGAAAACAGACAGGAGCTGAGAAAGGGGGCAGGATTTCATCTCGTCACACGGTCACTTCTGGTTAAGGACACATTTCTATTTTAACTAGTGCACGCTTACTTTCTGTGAGTGAATTTATGACCAATCTAAGATGTCACCACAGTGGAAAGATATGTTAAAGGAATCTGCATTAGTTTAATGAAATAAAAATAAAATTACTGTTAGTTATTGATTTCACTGCTGTGTGAGAAAGTGTGTGGATTACCAACATCTGCTGTGAACATTTGCTGTCAGTAAGTATGACATCTCTGTTTATCAGCTGGTATGGGGGCTCACCTCAAATCCATTTAATGTATATTTGAAGCAATGTAATGATTTTGTACATCAATATTTAGTGTATCGTCATCTCCTTGTAAAGGAGCAGCAGCAAACTCAATGACTACATCTGTGACAGGAAGGGAATGGTAAAAGTTTATTCTCTTGGTGGTGTTTATTAAGTCGTCTTCATTTATGCATCTACTGCAGTTTAAAACGATATGAATGATGTGTACATGTAGTGTTTATGAGGGTAATTATTACTGGTGATAAAGCTCCTAATATTCAAACCAAGCATACAAGCAGCAGACAAAGGCAACAAAATATCCGTCGCTGCTTCTGTCGGACCTCAGTCAAATTTTAATAGAATAGAATAGAATAGAATTCAACTTTATTGTCATTGCACATGCACAGGTACAGGGCAACGGAATGCAGTTTCGTAATGCATGTAATGCCCAAGTCTGGAGTTATTACAGTATATACAAAAAGTCCATAGACAGCACTCTAAGCAACCAGGAAAAACTTATTACTAACCCGTTACTTTATTATCTAATGCTTGATAGATATTTGTTAGCAATCTGAATCTGAACAATGTTTCTCGTTGTGTTTCTGGGCTGTAAAATGAACTAAAGTACTTCACATTTAAAGCTTGTCTTTGACTTGTGTCTATCTCATTTTGGGCACTTAGTCAAGCTATTATTATTTAGTTTCAGTATATATATATTTTTTACAGCCGTTCTGATAAAAATCTGCCTGATATGTTTCTGCAGGAGAGTATAAATGTATCACATGATGTGGTGGTCAGACTATGTTAAGTTGTTATTTCTGTGTAAAAGGAAGGAAGCAGAGAGAAGTTTTAAAACCTCTTTGTTTCTGTCATGGTCCTGGGTCGGTGACCCAGCGCTTTTAGTTTGTTATCATTTTCTAGATGATTGTTTAGGTTCTGTGTTATATTCGGTCTGCCTCTGAGTCTGCGTCTGTATCTGTCTTTCTATGGTGTCACCCCATCTGTTTGTGAATCTGTCTGTTTAGTTCAATGTCTTGTCTGGTTCCATATTTCTGAGTTTCCTGTTTTATTGTGAAGGTCCGTGTTGTATGTGAGTGTGATCAGTTTACGTTTCCCCTGTCCCGTCAGCCCAGATTCCTCCCAGCTGTGTTGCCCTCTTGTGTCTCATCCCCTGATAACTGGTGTGTGTATTTAAGCCCTGTGTGTTTTCCTGTCTGTTGCCGGTTCGTCTGTATTACTCAGTGTCAGTCTGTGTATCCACCGTGTCGTCTCCCTGCTGTTCATCGTCATCCTCCTCTGCTCGTTTTCATTCAGGTTTGTGCTCTGTAGTTTAGTTGTTTCCCAGTTTAGTTTAGTTCGAGCCCTGTTTGCTGTTTGTCCACATTCTTTTTGTGTTCAATAAATCACCTTCACTTCTCTACGACTGCCTGCGACTGGATCCTCATTTATTCCACACGGCTCGCCTCGGCAGCTGTGACAGTTTCCTTCACAGCTCTTTGGTATCTGCTGTGCTGCTGCTTCACTCTCTCTCTTTACAGAAAGTTGTAGAAGTTTTCAGACGTGTCACTGCTGGATGTGAGGATGGGAGCCACTTTGCTCTGTGAGCTGGGCCTATTCTGTGAGTACATCACTGACTTCTATTGTTTGATTCATACTGATCCATAAACATGTTTTAGTAAGAAGAACAGAGCATCAGTTATTTGTACCATTTCAGGTCATGTGATCAGAGGACTCTCATGTTTGTTACCAACATGGTTGTTTGTAGACTGGATTAGATTTTAGTGCACTGACTCAGATCAGAGTTGAGCTGGTTTAGTTTAACTAAGAAAGGTTTGTTTCTCCATCAGTGATATTTTGATGCTTTTGACATCGTAATATAAAATGTAACCAATCATGGTTACATTTTATTAAACACATAAAGGCAGTAATTAAAGCCAGTGCTAGATTTAAAAATAGGCCTTTTAATGCAGACTAACAGAAATTTGCTTCCTTAGTCCAGGTAATCCTACTCCTGACTAAATGAAACTTGCTTCCTAAAGGAAGATTAGAGCTCATCCAGCCATAAATGGAGATTAAAAAAAAAACTCCCAGTAGGCAGGTTTAAATGTAGAAGACACATAAATTAGTTAAAATATGTCAATGTTGATCAACAAATATCACCTTCTAGACAAATTCTTATTGACAGAAGTGACTCACTGCAATTTGTCAATGGCATTAATTTTTCAGATTTTTTTTCACCATGTTTGTTTGTAGACTGGATTAGATTTCAGTGCACTGACTCAGATCATAGTAGACATTGAAAATCTCCAAGTGTTTTAAGGAGCTTGGTAAGAAAGCGACTGGACTTTAAACCCTAGTGGGATTGTTCCTTAAGAAGGTCATTAACTGACTATTGATCATGTGCCTCAAGAAATGAGACACATCATTACCAACAGTTTTTTATTTATGTTTCATTTTGGTGTCTTTAGTTTGATAATATCTGAAGTTTCTGTCTTTATTGTAGTGCTCTGTACGCTCCTCTGCAGTGGACACGCTCAAGGTGACTGAACAGTTTTCCTTTTTCTATTTCTTCCTTTTTATTTAATAAAGATTATTCTCAACCTGTGACTCTAATGCAGATCCTATTTGTGTTTCTTTTTATTGATTTATCACTGTATTTTCATTTTGTGTGAATATAAATAAAGTGTTATCAATCAATGTCTTGCCTTGAGCATTAAATAAGTGTTTCAGATTGTCTGTTGTCTGTTTGTGTTGGATTCTAGCTGCTGTGCTCACTATTGAACCCAAATCATCCAGTTATTTCATTGGAGAGTCTGTTACCTTCAAGTGTGACATGAATGAAGGAAGAGACACTGACTGGTATTATGCAATCAACAAGGATGGTCGAGACTTTGTCCGCTACAGTGAATACAAAGTCTACACATTAGAAATGAGATCTACAGATCGCAGTGGTAAATACCAGTGCTATGGCAGCTCAAAGTGGTCAGATTATACAAAGAACAGTAATACTGTCTCTGTAACTGTATTAGGTAAGTCCTCAGTGATTAATAATGTGATGACTCCAGTTAAAATACTCATCTGAATTATAAAAAAAATATGTGTTTAATAAATGTTTCATTGAAACTATTTTATTTCCAATGTATTGAAACTTTAAACTTTAACCAAGATCCTTGCATTTTACCTAACTTTGTTGACAGTACACACTACAACCAAAATACTCAGACAATATATTTTTTGTCATTACAACATGTGCATGTTTTAATGTATAACAAGAATAACTGTGGATGTAATTTAAATAATGAAAAAAAAGAAACATCAAAGCTCCACATAATTTAAGGTGACGATGTTTCTGTTGTCTAAATGTGAAACCAGGCAGATCCCTCTGAACCCATCGTGTGTTTCCTTCAACAGTGAACTGCATTAGTTTACATTCAGTGTGACTTCTTCAGGCCAAAGAATGGACAAACATTTGTACTGTGCTTATTTAGAGATCTACAACCTGAATTACCCGACTAACCTCAAAATTGTAGCTCTCTTACTATGTCAGAAAAAATTAAAATGATCTTAAACTGTATTTAAAAAATAAATTTAATTAGGATTAGCATTCAACTTTATTGTCATTACACATTTATAAATACAGGGTAAGGAAATACAGTTTGCATCTGATCAGAGTGCAAGAGTAGTAAGTGCTAAAAAATGGGAGCAATTATATACAGATAAGGGTAGTATAAATCAATGGTGGGATAGTTATGAACAGATTATGTACAGAGAGAGCAGATATACAGATGATCTATATAGTATACAGATGTTCTATATTGCTATACAGACGGGCAGAAATACAGATGTACTATGAACAAATATAAAGCTTTGCTAAATATATACAGATGTGCTACATATGGTAAACAGATCTACAGAGTGCTATGAATATATTCACAGTGGAAGCGTAGCGCTCTGAACAGACTATAATAGTAAACAGTGTACGCACTATACCAGAGACTATACTGATTCAGTGTCCTAAACTATAGCAGTAACCAATGTAAGCATATGGTGAATGTTGAGAATGAATGACAGTCATGATCATGGTCATTAGGAGGGATAAGTGGGTGTGGATGGAAAGGTTCAGCAGGGGACTGAGTTCAGTAAGCTGACAGCTGTGGGGAAGAAGCTGTTCATAAACCTGCTGGTTTTAGTCTGTAGGGTCCGGTAGCGTCAGCTGAAGGGGAGGAGCTGGAAGAGTTTATTGGCAGGATGAGAGGAGTCCCTGAGAATGATGCGTGCTCGGCAAAGACATCTCTTCTTGGAAGTTGGAATTTAAATCAAATGAAAGCATATTTTAAAATGTTGTTCAATGGCTTTGTGTTTTCTTTTTGTCTTTTTGATAACAGCATATATACCCAGGGCCACACTGACAGCAGGAACAACAATCATACCAGCAGGGGGCAGTGTGACTCTGACCTGCTCTGTGCAGAGCTCTGATGGATGGAAATATGAGTGGTTCAGACGAACCCAAACAACCTATGAAGGTAAAATCAGAGATCAACAAAACAGAGATATCAGAGTATCTGAAGGAGGAATCTACAGCTGCATAGGAACAAGAGGAAACCCAGTTTACTACACTTATGAAAGTGATGATGTCACCATTGAGAAAACCAGTGAGTTCAGTAATTTAGTTTGAAATATACATTCACTCATGATTATCAAACATACAATGTTGAGTTTTCTGTGTTGATTTCATGTTTCTGTTTGTATCTCAACTGTTAATATGTGTAAACAGTTTCCAATAAAGTTGTTGTAAAACAACGACCCAACTGGCCTCAGATATTCAGAGGTGAGACGATCACTCTGACATGTGAGGTGCAGGAAGGAGGTGAAACCACTGAGTGGTGGTATGAATGGAGAGGACCCAGGACACCCACACAGTGGACACACAATAATGATGTGACATTCAGAGTTTCTGAGTCCAGCAGTGGAGACTACATGTGTAAGAGTCGACGCAGAGATGACTCATATTCTTCAACAGAGTGGAGTGAAGCCATCACATTGTCAGCATCAAGTAAGTCATGTTTGTTGTGTGATCTCCATTTGACAAATGTCATAATGGTCAGCACAGGATGAATTCAATGGTCTACAAAGCATGTTACATTGTTAGTCAGACAAAGAGCTGCAGCTGATAGTAGCCTCATTGTAGACAGTTTGTCACCACTTTGTGTCATCAACTTTAAACTGGTATAGAGACGCCAATGCTGACCTGCTGCTCCATCACCTGAGGACAATGATGACAGAAATACAAAAACAGAAAAAAAAAACTGACAAGGTGGAAAAATTATTATTACAAACAAACACTGAGGTGATGTCTGTGGAAATACTGTGATGGACCGAGCAGTGAAGGAAACTTAGGCACAGGTTAAAGTCCAAAAAATGATTTTTTTTATTTAACCCAAAAAACATAATTGGTTAAATCATGCAAAAAGAATCAAAATCTTGGGCCCATAAAAGAGGTCAAACTAACAAAACTCTACTCAAAGTTGACAACACAACCGACAACTCAAACAAACTGACCTAACTTAACAAGACAAAGGGGAAACTTAAATAGTGGCTGATCAGCCCACAAAAACAGGAAAAGGGGTAAAACACACAAAACCTAACTAAACCAAACATAATGAACTCCAATTCCCCCCCATGGTCCCGAGTTATGGCGTGAACCAATTTGTAGCCTTCCTTTAAACCTCGCTCCGCCCCTTTTCCACCTCTTGGCTCCTTAATCAAGGGACTGGAACAGAAAGATTTAAAGAAAGAAATGTGAATGCAATATTACTTATAAGCCTCTACACTAACATGGTGATATTACCACTGTGTGGCTGTAAGTGCAGCCATCACACACTCCCCCTCTTCAGATCTCTCCCTGGGACAGCGAGAGAGACAGTCTGCAGTGCAGTTATCCTTGCCGGGGATGTGGTTGATGGTGAACCGGAATGGCTGGATTGCAAGGTACCATCGCGTGATCCTTCCATTTGTGTCCTTCATTCTCTCTATCCATTGAAGAGCCTTGTGGTCTGTTTCCAATATGAACTCCCGTCCGAGAAGATAATACCTAAAGGAGTCCAGGGCCCATTTGATGGCAAGTCCCTCCTTCTCGATGGTTGAGTATCGCACTTCCCTCGGAAACAGCTTGCGGCTGATGAAGGCCACTGGATGACGCTCTCCAGGCGGTCCCTGTAACAGAACAGCTCCCAATCCTCTCTCTGAGGCATCAGTCTGAAGAATGAAATTTCTCTCAAAATCAGGGCTGTGCAAGACTGGGCTCTTACTCAGAGATTGTCGTAGGTCCTGAAAAGCCATCTCAGCCTCCTCTGTCCAGGTGATCTTATTGGGACTTCGGGCACCAGTCAGATCCGTCAGAAGAGCTGCCCTGGCGGAGAAATGAGGGATAAACCGATGATAGAATCCTGCCTTGCTTCTTTCTAGAGGACCAACCATGTCCATCCCTAGCCGTTCAAATGGAGTGCTGATAATTGGTAGAGACTGGAGAGGAGCTCTGGAGGGGATTTTAAGAGACGACTTCTGGCACTGAGGGCAGCTTTTACAGAACAGTGTCACATCCGAGCGCACACCAGGCCAATGAAAATATTTTCTAATGCGGGCCATGGTTTTGTGCTTTCCCAAGTGGCCAGCCCATGGAATGGAGTGTCCCAAGGAGAGCACCACCTTCTGGACTGCTCTAGGAACCACCAACTGCAATGCTGAACCCTGCTGACGATACAGAATGCCATCTTTCAGCAGAAACTCCCCCCTGCTGTTCAAATCTTGCTTAGTTCCTTGGTTCCTCTCTGCAGCTTTCTGGAACAGAGATGTTAGAGATGGATCGTCATGTTGCATTTCAATAATATTAACAGGGATTTTGAAACCCAAAGGTAACTCCGGCTCTGTGCTAGGAGCTTCTCGAACAGCAGTATGTAGAAACTTCTCTTGCCTTCTCTGTCCACGTGACTGACGAGACTTCCCGGGTGCAGTCTCTATGTCCGCATCATAGAAGGGCAAGGCACGGAGTGGGTGTAGGGACTCCTCTTTCTTCTTAGCTTGAGCTCTTGTTACTGCAACATTGCATGTATGACTAGGACTCAGCAAGTCAAACAACACAGGCAGATCTCGACCCAGCACTACTGGAAATGGCAGATTCTCTGCAACACCAATATTTAGAATATACGTTTGTCCTTGTACCTTGATGTACAGATCTGGTGTTGGATATGACCTCTCATCTCCATGAATGCAGCGAACAGGGATTGTCTCCACATTAACTTTATTTGCGGGTACAAAGTCTCGGTGCACAAGAGTCTGAGTACTTCCTGAGTCAACAAGGGCCTTTAATGATTTCCCATCAACCTCAACTAAGGTCATTTTGAAACCATTCTCAAACTCCACTTTAGGCTCCACACTTTGTCGGGGCACAAAACACATCTGAGTTATTTTTGTAGAATTCTTTGGGCACATAGGTTTTGTGTGGCCCTCCATCCCACACAAATAACAAATCACAGTCTTGGGTGGAGATCTTGACGGCATATTGACAGACTGGCTCTTTGGAGGCTTACTCACCCCTGCTTTCTGGTAGTGAGGGACAGATTTTGAACCATCTCTCATTTTCCATGCTGTGTGGCTCCATGGCTGTCCTTTTTTCCGTGCCGCCACAAACACATCAGCCAGCTCTGCAGCCGCCGCTGCAGAGTTTGGATTGCGTTCTTTAATCCATATCTGTAACTCAGGAGACAGCATTCTCAAGTACTGTTCTAAAATTAATATTTCACTAACCTCATGCACCGTTTTTCCTTTTGGCTTCACCCACTTCTCATATAACTCTTTCAATCTTGCATATAGTTCTTTTGGATTCTCATCAGGTTTTACCTCCAGTGAACGGAATCTCAGTCTATATGTCTCAAGATTAATGTCATATTTTTGAAGGATAGCTGCTTTCACTTTGTCATAGTCTAGAGAGTCATCCATATCCATATGAACATACGCACCTCTTGCTTTGCCAGTGAGTAAAGGAATCAGATGAAAAACCCAGTCCATTTTTTGCCACCGGCAAACTACAGCCATGCGTTCAAATGTTGTTAAAAAATGTTCAATATCATCCTCCTCTGTCAATTTTTCCAGCCTGGGTTCATGAAAGCGAGACTGACCTGACTGAGGATGTATTTGCTCATTACTGGAGCCAGCACAGGGAGGATCCTCCTCTTCAAAGGACTCTACCTCTGGTTGTTCAGGTTCCTCCATTTGAGGCTCAGAGACCTCCATTTGAGGCTCAGGGACCGGGGAGGTACGAGTTTGCACTTCTACCTGCAACAGCTGAAACTGATGTTGCAGTGCTCTAAAGCGCTGTTCCTGGCGGGTAAACTCCTCCCTTCTTCTTGCTTCCTGGGCCTCCTGCTGACCCATATGAGAACGAAGCATGGAAATCAGTTCTGACATTGTCGGCTCCTTACCTTGGCTCTCAGTACTATCCACCCCTCCAGAGGCTCCATTTTCCTCTCCTCCTTCTACTTGCTCTACAACTCTAACTGGCTGGTTTTGACAATCTCCTTTTGCTCCTCTGCCACTCCTTCCCATTCTGTGCATGGCTTGATGAGTGAAGAGGGGAAAAAAAGAGAAAAATCCTGTGCCTTCAACTGCTGATCCCACTCCTGACACCACTTGTGATGGACCGAGCAGTGAAGGAAACTTAGGCACAGGTTAAAGTCCAAAAAATGATTTTTTTATTTAACCCAAAAAACATAATTGGTTAAATCATGCAAAAAGAATCAAAATCTTGGGCCCATAAAAGAGGTCAAACTAACAAAACTCTACTCAAAGTTGACAACACAACCGACAACTCAAACAAACTGACCTAACTTAACAAGACAAAGGGGAAACTTAAATAGTGGCTGATCAGCCCACAAAAACAGGAAAAGGGGTAAAACACACAAAACCTAACTAAACCAAACATAATGAACTCCAATTCCCCCCCCATGGTCCCGAGTTATGGCGTGAACCAATTTGTAGCCTTCCTTTAAACCTCGCTCCGCCCCTTTTCCACCTCTTGGCTCCTTAATCAAGGGACTGGAACAGCTGCAACTAAGGTAACTCAGAAAACAAAAGATTAATCATACATAACAGTGTAAACTAAAATGTGCGCACTTATTTTAGAATGCAGTGTTATGTGGATATGTGAATGAATTCTAAACCAAAACCAGTTATTTATTGTTCTGTAAATAAATTCCTATATTTAAAGAAAGAAATGTGAATGCAATATTACTTATAAGCCTCTACACTAACATGGTGATATTACCACTGTGTGGCTGTAAGTGCAGCCATCACAAATACAAAGTGGACAGAATGTGTGGGGTGAAGATGTAGCATATTAACCATATTACATTATCCTTTTTATAATAGATAGTAAGATTTATATATTTTTTTAATTACTGGTTGTCTTTGTGATTAATGGAGTTACAAGAAGTAATGCAATATTTTCCTTGTTCAGTTGCATTACTGTTGAAGATTTTTCTTCTTTCTCCTTTTGTCAGGAAATTGATGCTTTCAAAGACTTCATTTAAGAACAGTGGTAGATAAATCATTGCATTTTGTTGTATTGATGGAACGAACAGTGATGTGTGACTTTTTGATATTAGTGTGTATTTTTGCAACAGGAAGTTTATAGATACAGAGAAATATATTGATGTGTTTCTTCTGGTCATGTAGGAAGAAGACTATCCGCTAATCAAAGCAAACTTGCCATGAACAAATAATCTAAACAAATGAAAATGCTTTATGAAAGTCTGAAATTAGAAATCTCATAAATAAAGTGTTTCTATTTCAAATTTCTCTGTGCAGCTACTAGTTAGACTACTACTAGTCTGGGAATTATAAACTTCAATTGGGAAGAAGTTCTGTGTCTTCTGTTGTGGTACTCTTTTATAAATCCAGAGAAGAATCATAATGAAACAGAAAAAAATAAACACTAAAAGAATAAAATGCATTATCGGCCTCTGTAAGAGCACTCATACCATTTCAGTTTGCTCTTATTCCTTCCTATGTGTTGTTGGAAACTGGAGAGCAAGTTTATTCCCAACAACATACAGACACATGCAGATTGCATCAGACTGGTGTGATCCCAGCCTGTGTGTGGGGTATATATTCATATTGTCTTTCTGTCTTTGTTTAGACTCAACAGCAGATCAACCAAAGGCCCAAATAACTTCTGATATGAGAGACATTCCAGTAGGGGGCAGTGTGACCCTGACCTGCTCTGTGAACTCATCATCATCATCATCTGGATGGAAATACTACTGGTACAGAGATGAGAACTCCTCTGAACCTCTGACCACACAAGATGCAGTTTTCCACTCAAATGGACAAATCAGTGTCTCACAGGAAGGACTCTACAGGTGCAGAGGAGGAAGAGGAAACCCAGTTTACTACACAGAGGACAGCCAGTCAGTCAGCATTGATACAAAGGGTGAGTTTATAATATATTATTTAACTTTTTTTAACTTATAACTTAGGTTCAGTTTAAAACGTATGTTTCTTATCCACAGTAGATGACCCGAGTCCTGAAATCTCTTCATTTCCTATTCTGATAAGCATTGGAGCAATTTCTGGAATTACATTTATTTTCATCCTGCTCTTGTTGTATTGCTGTAAAAAGTTCAAAGGTGAGATTTTCATATTTTTCTTCTAATATTACATATTTTATATCTTAAATAATTAAATACACAGATGCAGCATTGAGTCATAAAATGCAAACTGTTCACAAGAATGTATAATCCACAACAACATAAAACAAACATCTAATTTTACATTTTTAATAAAGGTGCTGCTAATGAGCAGACGCTGAGTCAGGATGAAGATCAGCAGCAAGTGTTCTCCTCTCTTCTTCATGGTTAGTTTTTCATGCAGTTTCAAATATTCTGATGCTATTTGCAACAAGACTGTACTTGTTACATCTGCTGCAGCTTTTAATATAAATGTTATTTGTAAGAATATTTGTGTTTAAGTTAGTATCACAGACATGAGGTGACTGATTTTCTCTGACCTGCAGGTGATCGTTGTGTCTATGAGACAGTCAGAAGATGTGAAAACACTGAAAATGGTAAAGTTTACACTTTCATTGATATAGAGCTTGTGGAAGCTGGATGATGATACAAAAACTGTGTTTAACATGAAAGTCAATCAGATTCTTATTTCAGGTCCAGCAGAAGGTGATTACAACAATGTCACATCTGTGATTCAGCTCAGTCATTAACAAGACAAGTGAGTGCACAAAATGTGAGGTGATGACCATGAGAAAATACCTTGATAATTATCATCATTAATAATTACACTTGAAATGCTTTCATTTGATCACCTCAACAGGGCAACGTGGTGACCCAGAAGAGAGCTCTGACTACAATAATGTCAATCCAAATTCAGCCACAGCTCTTAACAGCAGCTCTTCAGCTGTTTTGTAATTGTCGATTGAGCCAGCACCGAAAATGTATTTAATGGTAAAGAAAGAAGACTCCACAAGAACCACCTGCAGACCACCCTGTGTGATGCTGCACTTGCCAAAAGACAAACTCTTGCAGCACTCCATCCATGTCAGATAAAGTGACACTGCCAGAGACTTCCCATTCAGGCAAACACCAGACCTCTTATATCCATCAGATCACTTGAAATAACTGTACATACTTCTTTCTCCCATCATTTTTTTTAAATGTCTTATACTGTAAATATTCTAATTTTATTGTGAACGTTCATTTTAATCAGCTTTCTTATTATTTAAATCTGTTTCATTATAAGTCAAAATTAGTTTTTTTTTTTTTTTTTTTAACCACTTTTTTAACCCTTTAAGACCTACCATAGAACCAAGTCTGCCAGAGCTTATATTATATTTTACATGCTGTAGTACCATTTTGGGAACATTTCAAGTTGCTATACATCAATACAACTGTTATAGCCCATATTTTAATAATATGTATGCATTAAGTCCATAGTAACTACATTAATTGCAAAAAAGTGCAATAAACTACAAAAAAACCTGAATATCATTTTTGGTTTTTTACATATATTTCTGCTTGGAGAAATTTAAGAGGTTTATCCCTCAAAACTTTAAATACAAAAAAGTTGCAAAAAAGAGTTTACAACAACAGGTATTTTATTTTGAGTGTCTTCATAGTTTTATTTTTGAAATACACCAATTTTTATACACTGCAGGAAAAACGAAAAACAATCCTATGATGCAAATTTTCAAAGAAAACAGCATGTGCATTAAAATAAACTATTTTCAGCAGTGCAATTTGAGTTCTAAGCATCACAGAAACTATTCAGAAAAGCATAAAGTCAAACATGACTTATAAAAACACAAGTATAGGCTTTGAAGGCCTACAAGTAAAAAACTATATTTTCTGCGAAAATGATGTCACTTCCGGTTTCGGGCAGGTAATGGCGGACACGCCATCGTTCGCGCTGAATGTGGGAAGTGTTACGAACAGCTGATCGGATCGGCAAAGCGTGTTTCTGGAGTATTATGTTTTTGTTCCTGCAAGGGCTTTTTATGTAGTTTTTGCAAAGCTATATGTGGAAGGAAACTGTGACCGAGGAAAAGCTGATGGCATGAGATGTAAGTACAACTCTTCCGGTTTCATATGCAAAAAAAATGATTGTGCTAGCTTATGTGGTTCCGGTTCGACAGGGATTTAAAAATAGTTACGCAAAACCAAGCGTGCCAGCTCCGACAGGCTTTAAAGGGTTAAAGAAAGAGAACAATCCATTTACTGTTTCTGTCATATGATGACTGTGTGGCAGACAGAGCAGGACCTTAAATGCAGAACATGGTAATAAACTTTAAAAAAAAAAATCTTGATTTTATTCTCTGTGACTCCCAGAACAAATTTAAATAGATAAGACAGAAGACACACAACCAAAGAGGGTCGAATGCGGCAAGAAACAAGGCGAGACTCAAACAATAAATGCATAAAAGGTAAAGTAGGAAGAGGAAACGGGTGGAAGAACAGCTGGCACTAACTGGGGAAATGATGGGGAAAGTAAAGCTGACCACTAACATATAAGAAAAAGGTTACCAAAAGAAAACAGGGAGTAACGAACACCTACCACAGAGACAAAGACTTAACAAGGTATGTGAAACACACCCTCAAAAGTGGAGTACGAGGATTTAACATCTATATGCTGTTCTCCAAATAATTAATCATGCTTAATTCTAATTGAAGTATGACCCTAATTAATAGGATGAACAAGAAAAATTGTTTTAATGTCTGGATTTTGCCTGCACTGGCATCATTCACCTCCAACCTCAACATATTAGTCTCTGTGTGTGAGACTGGCTGGAGGAATGTGGTGAAGATAAGAGTGTGGAAGTCTGTGGCCTGTCATCATGTGTGAGTTAGGGCTGCTCAATTAATCGAATTTTAATCACGATTACGATCTGGGCTTTCAACGATCATTAAAAGTGACTGAGCCGATTATTAGCCCCTCCCTCGTGCTTTACTCTCGCGCTGCTCCGTGTGGCAAATCGAGCGCACCTCTCTGCGTTTCGAACACGCGTCACAACAATTAAGAGGACCCGAGGGAAACTCGGAAAGCTAAGCAGAAGTTATTTGGAGAGGAGAGTGACTGCTGTTGGTTGAAAAGAGGGGTAAAAAAAAAAAACTTCAGTGGTGTGGAAACATTATGGGTTCGCGGAGTCAGACGTGGATCAAGTAGACATAGTGTGTAAACTTTGCTACGGTGTCGTAGCTGCACCACAGAGCAACAGTGCAAAGTTCACTAAACATAATTTTTCATTTATTTCTTATATTGCAAACATTTGCACTGTTATCAGTATTTGCACTGTTTTATATTATTTTTTTAAAGTCATTATTCAATACATTGTTATTGTTAACCCTTTAAAGCCGGTCAGAGCGGGCATGCTCCGTTTTGCATAACTATTTTTAAATCCCTGTAGAACCAGAACCACGTAAGCTAGCGCAATCATTTTTTTTTTGCATATGAAACCAGAGGAGTTGTACTCACATCTGTTGGGGGAAAACTCTGTAAAAGACCCAGGAGAAATAAAGACACAATGAGACAAAGTTACTTTCTTTATCAAACGTGTACACGGGTGAGCTGCTAAGAACAACTCACACCATGCACAGTGGCTTGGTAATTTTTATAGGAAAGACAGTGAGAACAGGATAAGAAAATACAAAACAAATAAAATAAACAACTCCATATGTGGCGCTAGTCTCGTCAGCAGAGAGCTGGGAGAAGGCTGTGAGAGATAAAACAATCTAAAACAATATGTCCCAAAACAGTATGTCTTTGCTGAGAAAGTCTAAAAAGATAATTCTAAACTAATCTAACCATAGACAAAAGGGCATGCTTGCACATTTAAAAGAAGGTAAAGAAACATAGAAACATTTTTCCTGTAACATTCCCTCCTGTTTTAACTTATTTTAAATGTATACAACAATTGTCTGTGAAGGTTATTTATTAAGTATCTTAAACAATTTTTTAATTTTTCAAAATGTCAGCATAGCAGAAATGGCAGTCATTTGGTCTAAAGAATAAAACAAAAGAAAATAATACAAAGAAAAACATAGTAAATGAAATAACAAGTGGAATAAACAAGAAAAAATAATAAAACTAAAACTACAAAAAATAAAGGATATATTTTAAAACGAAAACTTACAAAAAATAAAAGGGTGAAAAGTAAAATGAAAACTTTATATTTAAAAATGATGAAAACCTAATATGTAAAATGAAAACTTCAAAAAATACAAGGATGAAAACCTCATATTATAAAATGGAAACTTCAAAAAAAACAAGCATGAAACCTTATACTTAAAACGATGCAAACCTTAAATTGAAAACTTTATATGTAAAATAATGAAAACTTCATATTTAAAATGGAAACTTTATGTTTAAAACTGAAGACTTCAAAAAATAAAAGCATGAAAACTTTATATTTAAAATGAAAAACTTTGTTTAAAACTCAAAACTTCAAAAAAATAAAAGCATGAAAACTTGCATAACCTACTAATGTTTTAATCAGTGCATGATCACTTGACAAGTCATTTTTAATCACCACGTCATTTATTAGCAGCTAGTACAAGTTCTCCTCTAACAGAATTGCAACGGGATGTTGTTCTTCTTCAGGCACGGCAACATAAGCAGTCATTGTAGTTGTTATCATCTGTGAAATCATTACTCTTAGGCATGGCAACACACACAACACTAATATGAGCAGTGCTATCATGATGAGACCTAGAAGGAAAAATGGCTTTGCTACAGCAGCCAGCCATGAACCGCTGAACAGCCAGTCCAGCCAGCTTTGTGCTGTAGCTGCTCCAGGTGTGTGTTCAGTGACATATTTTTGCAGAGCGGTCAAATTCTGCAAAGCTTCATAAATGTCTCCTCCAGTTTCGTATCCATCAGGGATAAAAGTGCAACATGTTTCCCCGATCAGCTTGCAAACTCCTCCTTGTGATGCTGTTAGCAGGTCTAGTGTCAGTCTGTTCTGCAGCACCATCGTTCTGATGGCCTGCTGTTCTCCTGCTAAGGCGGTTCCCAGGGTCTTAGTCAAGTTGATGTGTCGTAGCAGAGCATATCGGTTGATTTCCACATGATCCCGCACCTCGGCAACTCCAATGCCGGGGATCAAGCTCTGTAAGAATTTCACTCCTCCTCCCCAGATGCGAAACTCTCCCGGCACTCCAGTGTCCACGGTAATGCCGAAAGAATTGGGGGAGGCGATGTCCACTTCACGTCTCTGCCGGCTGCTTGGGTGATGTGCAACACTTTGCATGAAGAAAACGTGATCTGATAATTCCACCAGGGCGCACAGACCTCCCCAACCTTCAGGGAGTGACAGATAAGCCTTGTTGCCACATAGGAAGTACCAGTCAGCCAAAACTCTGGTTCCTCTGCTGCTGGGTGCCGTCCGTGCACATCCTGTCTGGTACTGAGTCTTTGTTTGTAGTGGCATTCGGTAGCTGTAGTCGGAGCGACAGTTTAGGCCCATCAGCGTCGTGTTACTGGCACAGGTGGCGTTGATTGAACAGGTCATACACTTCCTCTCGTTCCTTGGTGGGCAGAAAGTGTATATGGACTTACATAGGTGAGTAGGCAGCTCCCCCACTGCCCGCGATCCATTGTTCATCACACATACTGGCAGTTGTGATGCGTTCAGTTTGTTCAGTAGAATTACATCAGGCAGTGGGTCTGAGACTTGGGGCCAGGTCAGTAGGTAGGTCTGTCCAGAACAGTTCACATTTGTGAGTGACGATGACCTCCAGGTTGCTTTTGCTGGGATGCTGTAGTTGGCTTTGGACCAAAGAGTACCGTAGCCTGGATGTGTTGCCAGGCCCAACAGACACCAACTGCGATCTTCAGGTATGCTGTACGGCCACAGGCCAGACGTCTGTGAGGATAGGGGCATATGGGTACATGCATAGCAGTCAGTTTTGTTATTCAAATGAGCTGTAGTGTTCATAAACTGCCACCAGAAGTTAGTGGCGTAGCCATGGGGAAACTTGGTGTACTTTCCTTTGTCATACAGTGTCTGCCTTTTCTCCATATAGCGTGACTTGTTGTCCCTCATGGAAGCAAAGGTGAAGAGCCCGGCCATGGTCAGGGCCGCTGCAGTTGATAAGAGCCACCACCTCATGACGACGGAACACACCCTCCTGTCGCGAGTAGACCCCCCGGCCAGGAAAGCTGACCCCTCCACCGGGCGAGATCACAACAAGTAGGCAAGCCTGCCGTCAGCTGTGTTTAGATGGCTTCACTGACTCGCCTGCAGTGACTCTGATGGACCCAGGATGGTCGTTCCGCAATTTTGCAAGCGGTCGGTGTAGTGAGGAGGACTTGGTATGGCCCCTCCCACCTGGGTGTGCTCCAGTTTTTCCTTAGGAGCACCTTGATCAGAACCCAGTCACCGGGCTTTAGTCTGCAAGACACTGGAGAAACATCATCAGGTTGTTGATTATGTACAATGATCTCTTTGTTTTCTAACAGCTTAGACATCCATTCTGCTAATGTGTTTTCTCTGATTGCTTTGTCTATTGGTTGACTGGTAATAGGCAGTGGAAACGGCCTGCCATGAATGATTTCAAATGGAGTTAGTTTATGGGAGCCTTGTGTTAAGCGCATCCACATCTTCACTAAACCCAAACATTCAGGCCACGGCCTTCCTGTTTCTGCCATGCATTTCCTGAGCCTTTGTTTTATAGTGCCGTTAGTTCTCTCTACAAGGCCTGCGCTCTGAGGGTGATAAGCACAGTGGTGTTTTATGCTGAAACCGAGTGCTTCAGAGACTTTAGTGATGACATCATTTACAAAATGAGTGCCGTTGTCTGATCGTATCAAAGCTGGGATGCCATATGTGGGTATGAAGTGGTTGCACAGGCACTTTGCTACTGAAATTGCATCTGCCTTTTTCACTGGATAGATTTCCGGCCACTTTGAGAACACGTCTATAACCACTAGGGCGTATTTTGACCCTTGACATTCGCTTAGTTCAATAAAATCCATATGAATTGTGTGAAAAGGATGAGGCGGAGTTGGAAAACGGCCTCTTCTTGGTCGCAGGTTACCCTGAGCATTATATTTTTGACACGTCATGCACGTTCTGACAAATTGTTTTGCTGAAGTTTCAAAATTTACAGTGTAGAAATGAGAGTTGACAATACAGGTCATTCCCCCCGATGACAAATGCGTACAGCCATGAGTCACTAATGCCGCCATCTTGTGGAGCGATTTTGGCAACACTGGCTTGCCATAACACATCATTAAATCGTTTGTCAGAACTGCACCGTGTTTTAGCCATTTTGCCTGCTCTGCTGTGCTTGCTGCTTTTTGTTCACTTTGCAACACATCCAGTGGAATCTGATGCGTGTTTACTGCCATCAGTGTCATGTTTGTCTTTTGTGCCGCCTGTTTTGCGGCACTGTCAGCAAAATTGTTGCCTGTAGTAATAAAAGAGCTATCAGTTTTGTGTGCTGCACATTTACACAATGCGAGTTGTTGTGGTAAATTTATTACAGTCAGCAGGCGTTGTAAGAGGCTGCCATGCTGGACTGGTTTACCGGTTGATGTAATCATTCCTCTGTTTTGCCAGAGCTTTGCAAAATGATGCACAGCAGAGAAAACATACTGGCTGTCTGTATAAACGTTTATTTGTTTATCTTTGTGTATTTCACATGCACGAATAACAGCTATCAGCTCAGCGCTCTGTGCAGAATATGAAGAAGAAAGTGGTTTTGCTTCTATTATTCTACTGTCTGTGGTTACTGCGTAACCTACACAATTACGGCCTGTGTTGTCTTTAGAGGCCAATCCGTCCACAAAGACATCAGTAAAACCAGCTTGTGGCTCAGCATGGATGTCAGGGCGGGGTTTGGTGTCTTTGTCTAATTCTGCATGGCAGTTGTGCACATCTCCATCAGCTGGTGTGCTCACTAGAGTCCCTGGATTCAGTGTGCCACATTTTTCCAGTGTGATGTGAGACTGTGATAGTAAAATGCCTACATACGATAGCTGTCTGGCATGAGTCAGGTAAGAGAGATTGGCTTGCAGCAGTATAGATGTGACAGCATGCGGGACCTTCACAACTAATTTGTGCCCTAAGACAATGTCTGCTGACTTCTTTACTGCTTCTGTGGCCGCTGCACAGCTTTGGACGCAAGTCGGCAGGCCCGAAACTACAGCGTCTAACTTACACGAGTAGAATGCTAAAGGGCGCTGTTTGTCACCAAAAGCCTGTGTCAGAACTGCCTTCATGTAGCCGGCCCCCCCATCAACATGCAGCACGAAAGGCTTGTCATAATCAGGCAGGGCCAGGACTACATTTGTTTGTAAAGCCACCTTTAGGTTAGTAAATGCTGTGTCTGCCTCTACCGTCCACGTTATTGTGTCGCGCAAAGCGAGGTTTTTGCCATAAATCATGTCTTGGAGTGGCTGAACTGTTAGTGCATACTCTGGAATCCAAGCTCTACAGAAATTACACAAACCTAAAAAACTCATCATCTGTTGTTTTGTTTTAGGTTTGGGTGTATTTTGCACTGCCAGCTTTCTGGTTCCCAGCAGTGTTTTGCCCTGGCCTGTGAGTGTGTGTCCGAGATATGTAACGTTATCACTCCACAGCTGCAGTTTGTGTTTTGAGACTTTGTGGCCCTGTTCAGCCAAATGCTGTAGCACAGCAAGCGTGTTGTCTTTGCACGCCTGCTGTGTGTGACCGGTTATTAAAATGTCATCTACATACAGCAAGTATTGACCTAGCTGTGGGAGCTTACAGCTAGACATTGACTTCTTCAGTGCTTCTGCATAGAGGGTTGGGCTATTCTGGAAACCCTGGGGCAAACGAGTGTATGTGTACCTCTGACCCTCAAAGGTGAAGCCAAACAATGGCTGTGAGTCTGGATGTAGTGGAACTGAGAAAAAAGCGTTTGAAAGGTCGATTACTGAGAACCACTGTTCGTTCGGTGTGACCTGATTTAAAATAGTGTGTGGATTAGCAACCACAGGTGGGATTTGTTCAGTCACTTCGTTTATAGCTCTCAGGTCATGTACTAGACGGTATGCACCCGTGATAGCTTTTTTAACAGGAAAGATAGGAGTGTTACAGGTGGCTGTCTTTGTTTTTATTAAAATTCCTGCCTTTTCCATGTCTGCTATCACTGGGCGAATGCCATGTCTAGCCTCAGTAGTGAGTGGGTATTGAGATATCAGTGGTCTGTGTTTTGAGAGAGGTTTTACTCTTACTTCATCTGCATTTTTTATAAGGCCGACATCAGCAGGGCCTGTAGACCAGAGCGTTTTAGGCAGCTGAGCTAGTGCTGCCTGATGTCATTCAGTTAATTGTGCATGTGTTTCAGCGGCATCGGCTAGGTGTACAGCGGGCCTGACTGCGACCAGCCAACCCAGTGTGTGTCGGAAACAACCCGTCCGGCGGCCTTGAAGCCAGCCTTCATGAGTGTCTTCCGTTTTTTCATAAGTGTCTGCTTCAACCCTGGCTAACACATTTCCTAAATCCTTCCAGTCTGAATGATAGTCATGCGCTACAGACACGTGTGGCTTAGGCATGCGGTTCAAAGCCTTCACGGCTGCTGATTGGATTACTGAGCACACTGCATTTCCCGACTTTGTGACATACAGGTGTTGTAAAGTCAAACTCTGTTGTCCTAGCTTCCACACTTGCTGATCGTAAAGTGGGTCTGGGCCTGGAGTTTGTTTAAATCTCAACGTGTTGTGATAGTCAGTGGGTTTCTGGAAATATGATGTGGGGGGTGTATATTTGCGGGCCACATTGTGTAGCTTTGTGAGCTCGGGCAGTTCGAGAGTCCAGTAATAATGTGGGACACCGTGGCCTTGAGAGAGACGCACGTTGCTGCTGTGTGCCGTGTTAATGCTATCTGGCTCTGGAGTGTTATCATTTAGCATGCATTCAGCAATCATGCCATTCTCTTCCGGTATCACGCCTATCTTGAGTTTTGTCAGAGCGTCTCTTCCTAGAAGGTTTACTGGGCATGACGGGTCATATATGCATTTAATGAAGCACCTGCGGCCACTTTCTGTATGTATTAGTTCTAAGGGGGCAGTTAGTTGTTGTACAGTGGTGAGGCCTGTGGCTGACTTCACAACTAATGTATCTTTTGAGTACTGTAAGTTCTTAGGTGCCTGCCTCAAAACCGTTTTACATGCTCCTGTGTCGCATAACATTTGGATTGGTTGCCCGTTCACATGGATTAGCAGCGTTGGTTTGTATTCTGACCCTAATAGCAATTGTTCTATGTTAAAAACTTCCCCTCCCTCATCAATGTTCATGTCTTGTGTGTTTTCTAGTCACATGTCATTGTTCTCCATAGATTCGCCACTGTTTTGCCTGTCATTGTTCCTCCTACTATTATGTGTCTGTGGCTTACTTCTGCACTCTCGTTCAAAGTGACCTCGTTTTCCACAGTTGAAACAGGCATTGTCTCTTTCATATCTGCTGTCTCTGTTTCTGTGTCTGCGGCCTTGCTGTCGATTACCTTGCTTCCCTTTCTGTCTCTGATAGCCTCCCGAAAATGCAAGGAAACCTGTCTCTGAATCTATGGTGAAGACGTCAGCCTTATTTTTCTGTTTGTGCACTTTTGTGGCGTGTTCAGCATGTAACAGGGCATCTGGCAGGTTGCCAGTGTTCATTGTGACCCAATGTTTCTCTACATGTGCTCTGATTGGTGGGAGCAGGCCATTTAGAAACGCATTTTTTAATTGCTGCTGGAATGGCGTTGCATCGCCATCGGCATAATCTAAACCTGAATGCTGCCTAAAAACTGGGCGCAGGCGGTCTAAAAAGTCTGATGCAGTTTCATTTTCTTTCTGTTTTACCTCTCCTATTTTATTGTAGTTTGGCTTGGGGGCCAGCTGTAGTTTCACACGTTCATAGAAATTATGTAGTTGGCCTTCTAATTCAGGGTCACCTGCACGCAGGGGTTGTGGTCCGTTGCCGACCACTAAAGAATCTAAAGGATTATTAATTGCCCCCCCAGTGAAAGAGCCTTTCACTGAGCCAAACTTCAAACCTAAAAGATCTTGAAGTACCTGGTACATTTCATGACCGTTTAAATACCACTGAGTCCTAATTGCTTCAACTGCTCTCTTCCATGTGTCAAAACCGTCATGCAGGGGCGGGACATCTTTAAGAACATTTTTGCGATCCTCATGTGACCATGGTCTAAACACAAGAATTGTGGGGTGTGCGTCTTGATGCCCCATAGGTCCAATCGGCTGACCATATCTGGGGTTAGGTGAACTTATTAATGGAAATACTCCTGGGGGGCTTGGGGGGTCAGGCCATATTTCCCTGCCTACATGATCTTCCCCTATATCTGCTTCAGGTGCATGTGTTAATGACATTTTAGCTAAATCTGCCTGCACTGAACCGTAAGGGTTATTCACAGCTGCATCTTTGTCTGTTTGCTTGGGAGTTGATGCAGAGGCAGTAATATAGGGGGGAGGGGCTGCAGCCGTTTCTTCAGGCACCTCACAGCTTTGCTTTTGTTTTTTATTCTGTCTCTTTTCTCTATTCTCAGCACGTCTCTGTTGCTCTTTTTTCCATGCATCTAGGAAAGTTAATTCATTTGTGCGTTTTCCTTTCTTTCTAAGATTTGTGGTTGCACTTATTTCCTTTAATAAGCTATCTTTGAGCTGTGTTAAAGCTGCGGGGCTGCACGTACCCTCCCACCCAGGACATGACGTCTTTTTAGGATTACGCCATCTCCCTGCGCTGATTTTTCCTGCACCTGGATATTTATTTTCTATCCATTGTTCGTCATTAATGAACTTTTGTGTATACTGCCCATTATTGGCAAGAGGTTTAGAGGTTTTATTCCCCATTTTTCAATTTTTATTATTTAGTGTATCTTACTTATGTATTTATTTAGTTATTTATTTTTATTTATTTATTTATACACTGGCAATACAGCTGCTATCCACCTTCGCTGGTATGAGGAATGAGAGTGGTTGTTCACACGCCCTTCTACTTTCGGACTATTTCCAAAAGCGGTGTGAACTTTACGAGGCGGAACTCGACCGTTCTCCCAAGCCACCAGCACTTCAGCGAACAGCAGTGAAAGAAAAACACAGTAGGAGCGGCTCAGTCTCTTATTGGACCGTGAAAAGTCAGCTTGCTCCGTTAGTTACAACAATACACACATACATTCACATTCACACTTATTCGCGCGATCGGAACCCTTATAATAAGGGGAGCTGCCAGTCTTTCTGTAGACGAGCTACTTATTCCCTTGACCCAGCTGGGGGAGCTACTCAGAGCTCCAAACCTAACCCACAAGAGTGGGGAGCTTCCAGTCGACGAGCTCCAAGCTACCAGCCGACGAGCTACTTTAAACCCACAGAAGTGGGGAGCTTCCAGTCGCGACGAGCTACTTTCGCTATTTTAAATTCCCTGAATTTAAAATACGATTTTACGCAAGATTGTGTCAGTGTGTCTGTATCTACCTGGTCAGTGTCGCCGGGTCTGGTCCACCTCGATCGGGCCCCACCACCGTGGGTCGCTTTCTAAGAACGTTGGCCAAGACTCGAATTTAACGCCCTTGGTCTTTGACCACACACCTAGTGTGTGGGCTGTCGACAGACGAGCAACGTGGACTGGTCACGGAGATGGGACACGATGGAGGCGATCCGGCTCCGAAGGACCAAGAAATGTTGGGGGAAAACTCTGTAAAAGACCCAGGAGAAATAAAGACACAATGAGACAAAGTTACTTTCTTTATCAAACGTGTACACGGGTGAGCTGCTAAGAACAACTCACACCATGCACAGTGGCTTGGTAATTTTTATAGGAAAGACAGTGAGAACAGGATAAGAAAATACAAAACAAATAAAATAAACAACTCCATATGTGGCGCTAGTCTCGTCAGCAGAGAGCTGGGAGAAGGCTGTGAGAGATAAAACAATCTAAAACAATATGTCCCAAAACAGTATGTCTTTGCTGAGAAAGTCTAAAAAGATAATTCTAAACTAATCTAACCATAGACAAAAGGGCATGCTTGCACATTTAAAAGAAGGTAAAGAAACATAGAAACATTTTTCCTGTAACAACATCTCATGCCATCAGCTTGTCCTAGGTCACGGTTTCCTTCCACATAAAGCTTTGCAAAAATTGCATAAAAAGCCCTTGCAGGAACAAAAACATAATATTCCAGAAACACGCTTTGCCGATCCGATCAGCTGTTCGTAACACTTCCCACATTGAAACAGACGGCAGCGCAAACTATCGCATGTCCGCCATTGCCAGAAACCGGAAGAGACGTCATCTTCGCGGAAAATGTAGTTTTTTACTTGTAGGCCTTAAAAACCTATACTGGTGTTTTTATAAGTCATGTTTGACTTTTCTGAATAGTTTCTGCGATGCTTAGAACTCATATTGCACTGCTGGATATAGTTTATTTTGATGCACATGCTGTTTTCTTTGCAAATTTGAATCATAGGATTGTTTTTTTGTTTTTCCTGCAGTATATAAAAATTGCTTTATCTCCAAAATAAAACTATGAAGACACTCAAAATAAATTTCCTGTTGTTGTAAACTATTTTTTGCATTTAAAGTTTTGAGGGATAAACCTCTTAAATTTCTCCAAGTAGAAATATATGTAAAAAAACAAAAACAAAAATGATTTTCAATTTTTTAGTTTATTGCACTTTTTTGCAATTAATGTAGTTACTATGGACTTAATGCATACATATTATTAAAATATGGGCAATAACAGTTGTATTGATGTATAGCAACTTGAAATGCTCCCAATGGCACTACAACATGTAAAAAAATAATATAAGCTCTGGTGGACTTGCTTCTATAGTTGGTCTTAAAGGGTTAAATAAATATCGTCAAATAATCGAGATCTCAATTTCAGTGAAAATAATCGTGATTATCATTTTTGCCATAATCGAGCAGCCCTAGTGTGAGTGTTAAGTAGGTTGGTGATAGTTAATCATGCTTATTGCTAATCAGAACCAATATAAAGGGTCTTTCTGGAGGCGTCTGGCTGAATCCATGACACAGAAGAAAGATTAAACTGAAGCAGAACATAAACAAACTATGACCAAGAACTAACCTATAGCCTGATGGTGTAAACACAAAAAAATAATGTGGTATCATAAATGTATGAAGCAAAAATTAGGCCCAATTACTCAGGATACTGAAGAATATGAATCTTGGTCTGTAACTTAAAGCTGGGTCTAAAGACGCAGCACCATGATAGTCCCTGATCTCCTGCTATGTCACGTTTTCTGTGCAGCCTTAGTCAGCCTAAGAAGTGTGATTTCACCAGAACTGCTGTAATAAGTGAAGAGAAACACAAGGAAACTATGTTAAACTTAAGAAAGGCAAGTCTACACAGCAGGACACACAGTGTGGGAGCCAGGTTACTATAGTTCAATTTATATTTGCTGTTAAACTTATTTTGGGTAATTAGTAATTTAATAAGTAAATTCATGTTTATAGTGAAACTAAAATTATTTTATTGTGTTTTGGCTTGGTAAAGTAAAACTTTGAATATGTTCACTTTAAAGGCTAGGTTTATACTTTAAATCTATGCATCATGGATTTATGCAACTAAGTGCACACGGTGCTGAGGGGGTGGGGACATAGCAGAGGCAAGACGCTGCAGAGCCACACGGTTTTTCTACCGTAGTTTGTTTGTTGTTGAGGGTAACTTAAACCTCATTACGCCTGTAAGACAATTTACATGCTCTGAATTATATTTCTGTTTGTATATTTTCATATCGGAGTCCCGTGGAAGGTTTTTCCTCTTCAAATGAACATACACGAGTGAAGGACGGGGAAACACACAGTACCCCACAGAAACAATTTGCTTGGAAGTTCTATTTTTATAAACGAAAAGAAAAATTGCTGACAGGACTACTAAAAAGAGGAACGATGCTCTCCAGTCTATGAGTTCTGTTCAGGATGAGGAATAATGAAACTATATCCACAGACAAAACATGTTTAAGTGGACAGATTACAAACTGTACAGAGCTTCATCTGTAGACAAAATCAAAAAAGGACAAGTTTTTATTGCTGTCAGGTTTAAAAAGTCCAAAAGGAATCAATACTAAGAAAACTGACTTATGAACACACAAGTGTTGTAATGATCCAGGGAACACTAGAATACACACAGCTAAGTATCTGGGTAACAAGAGCAAATACACAACAGAGGCAGAAAACTGAAAAAGCGACGGAAGACTGAGACAATAACTACAAGAGGATATGAGGCGAGTAGAAACAGGTGGGGAACACAGTGGGAACAAGTAGAATTATTACAAGTTTACAAATATTATTATTACAAGTAGATGAGATGGCGGTACGGCAACAGCACGCAGCGACCACTCTGGACCAAACAGTGCTGTTTTTGTGTTTTTTCTATCGCCTTTTTATCGTGACCTCTGAGCCACATGGACACCACAACGAGAATAATCGGTGTTCGGGTTTACCAATGGCATAGGTAACACTAATGTGCGTGTTTCGAATACTCCCAGATCAAAAAAGGCATGTCACCCAAATTTGACACCAAAGAGCTCAATGATTTGGACCAGTAGGTTCGGCTACGTACAGGAGAGGCGAACTGAATGAGACTCAGACAACCGCGAGTTTTGAAAAGTTACCGGAGTTGTATTTTTCTTTTCATTTAGAAACAACAGAACATTATGATAAACATTCAAAACATTTACAAATGAAATAATTCCCTTTCGGTACCAGTACTCTCTTAATGATACCTTTTGGCAAAATCACAGTAATCACTCGATGAGAAAGAAATCTTACCTGGGTGCACCCTTTCTAGAAGTACAGTTCACATCCAACAATGAACCACAATTTCAATCATCAGCATATAAATGTTAACACTTACTTGCATTTTCACAGATTTCGTTACAATTAGCAACAGTTAATCAGCTGGAGGGTTATTTCCAACCGCTCACACTCACTTTTGTTCACATTTATGGAATGTACAGAGTCTGTGAACCCAAGTCCTTATAACAACCCACCCGCGAGTCCAGAGGGATGTATGTGAAGAAGGGGGACTACTAGTACAAAATGGCGTGGTGTGTTTCTGTTTTGTTACATCTGGCCTACCACACTCTGATGTGCAGGACAGAACAAAGTCAATTGGTCCTTCAACGGGGTTGGCTCGCTATCAATTTCAGGATCCGTTGGAATGCACCAGGAAGATACAAACCAAAGAAACAAAAAACAAAACCAAACAACAAAAAAAACCTGACCTGTCAAGGACAGTGTCATGGGACATATTAAGTTCCTCATAAAATCACAATTCACACATTCGCTTCAACTACTGGGTTTCAGTAAATTGAACAGTTTCCTACAGAACATTCCTAAACAATTATCATTAAACACTGGAACATTTTACTTGCAAGGCATTCATGAAACACAGATAAATAATGAACAAGTAAAATACTTTGCTCACCGATCTCAGAATTAGAAAGACGGAGCAGCGCGAGATGGTGCACGACCGATGAAATGGCGTCGTCTCTAACTCCCGACCTTTCTCGACTAAGCAATGTAAAAAGAACCAGCTAATTACTCGTCTTAGCAATATACAAACAATAAAATAGTTTTAGTAAACGGTGAGTGCTAACTCTCCGCCTATATTACTCTTTTTCATACCTTGTCTCAATAATTCGCCGTGTCTCGTTTCCTTACTAGCTTGCTCATGGAAGGTTCGCGAGCGAAAAAGAGAGAAGAGAACAATCTGTGTCCTCCTAGGCAGGGGCGGCAGGCGGAGCCTGTACCATGTTTCAGCAGCTCATTGGCCTAGAGTAACACGTGTCTAAACCAGAACAGTTAACTCCTTAACTGCTGCACCTATAGTTTATTCATTATAAATGAAGTGTGCTGCTTAGATTAATGATTCTTTTCTCATTCTGGCATATTTTATCTAAGCCATACTCAAATGTGGGTTACACCCTCCCCACGTGATGGTATGCACGTCCCTGTGCATCTAAATGGCTAGACTGCATAAAGCTTGAAATGGCTTCGTTTAGGCTATTAAATACTGCATTAACAACAGTAAAATACCTTAGGTAAGGGGTTACCTAAGGTAGAATACTGCAACCTTTCTGGTGCTTGACATGACCTTTGAGATCGACGAAGAACGTCATGTTCTTCCTGAGAGCTGTTCTGTGAACCAAGCGAACTAGGCTGCTCAGTTATGACTCCTTCTTGGTCATTAGGACGCTCTAGCATCGTCTCATCCACATTGGGCAGGACTTGCTTGCTAGGTTGCTGGGTTCTCTCCACAGGATCTTCAACTTGAATGTTGGTCTCCAGCAAGCTAGGCTCAGGTAAGTCCACATGTTCGGGTAAGTTTTCAGTTGCAGTTTCAGGTAAGTTCACAACTTCCGTTTCCTCAATTTCCTCTGATTGTCTGTCACGTCCGATGGGATTGTCACATTCGGTGGGATTGTCACATTCGGTGGGATTGTCACGTTTGGCTTCATCATAAGCTGGAAACTGTCTTTGCACACTTTCAGTGCGGGGCACAACGAGAGTTGGCTTGACAGAGCTGGTAATGGAGATTGGTATCCAGGTCGAGGTCGTCGTCGTCTTCCTGAACAACAGTTTGCCTTCTGTTCCGCCGAGCTTGGGGCTTTTTGGGACTGTTTTCAGTTGACTCCGTGACCGGTATGAAGCTACAAGGAAGGAGCAGGTCTCTGTGCAATGTTCGGACTGGTCTTTCTTTCGCTTCCGGTTCAACCGTATAGACTGGTAGTTCGCCTGCTCTTTTCAGAACTACGTACACATCATCTTCCCATCTGTCTGCCAACTTATGCTTTCCCCTCAGTTTAACATTACGCACGAGAACCCTGTCACCCACGTTCAGAGTTGAGTCAGCCACTTGCTTGTCAAAGCGGGTTTTATTGCGCTCAGCATTCTTTTGTGCGTTTGAGGTTGCGATCTTAAAACTCTCCTCCAACCTATGTTTTAGATCACTGACGTACTGGGAGTGCGACTTCTTCTGGGCATTCACAGGCAACCCAAATACTAGATCAATGGGAAGCCTTGGTTGTCTCCCAAACATCAGCACATAAGCGAATAGCCCGTCACATCATTCTTGGTACAATTATATGCATTTACTAGAGGTTTTACATACTCTTTCCAATGCAACTTCTCATTGTCATTCAAGGTGCCAAGCATTTGGAGAAGTGTTCTGTTGAACCTCTCAACTGGATTGGCTCTGGGGTGGTACGGCGTTGTGTGTATCTTTTTCATGCCAATAATTGCGCAGAGTTCTTTTATTGTCTTCGATTCGAAATCGGGGCCTTGATCACTTAAAAGTCTCTCTGGGACACCATAATGAACAATGAAGTTCTCCCAGAGGGCCTTTGCAACAGTGCGCGCTCGTTGGTTTGGTGTAGGGACAGCTACTGCGAACTTAGTGAAGTGATCAGTCATAACTAATACATCCTTAGTGTTAGACTGATCTGGCTCAATAGATAGATAATCTATACAGACCAGTTCAAGGGGCCTGCTTGTCTTGATGTTCATGAGGGGAGCTGCCCTCTCTGGCCTACACTTCCGGCGAACACACCGTTCACACGTGTTGATCATTTTTTCAACTGACGTCTTCATTTTTGGCCAGTAAAACCGAGTTCTGACCAGGTCAATAGTGCGGTCAGTTCCTAGGTGGCCCATGTTACTGTGGAGGTGTTGGAAGACTACTGGCCTCAACTCCTCGGGTAACACGAGTTGAAAGGAGATGTCTGGACTGGTTTGCCTCTTTCGGTAAAGAACTCCATTCTGCAGTTCAAGACGACTGAGCTCATGCAGTAACAAGGGAAGCTCAGGTAGTTCTGCTCTAAGACTGGGAGGTGGGGTCTGACCAGTTTCTAACAGAGTGACTATAGCATCGAGAGCTGGGTCTAGCCTCTGTTTCTGTCTGAGCTCATCCTCTGCCATAGGCGGGGGAAGAGGAGAACCATTCAACAGCTCTTCTGCAAAGCTATCAGGGACAGCTGTAGCATGTAAGGCTAAGGACTCAACTAAAGCCAAACCTGGGCAAGTGAATGACTCTGAATCCAGGCCTGCTGAATTAACTGAATGCCTTTCGCAGATGGCCTGTACAACCTCCCTAGAAACCATTTCTTTGTCATCGCCACTGAGGTGAGTGAGGGCGAATTGCCGGATCCTTTCACTTTCCTTCTGTGAGACAGGATCATCACCTGGGCTACCATGGGGACGACGAGACAGTGCATCCGCGTCTACGTTTTGTTTACCAGCCCTGTACTGGAGTTGGAATGAAAAAGTAGACAAGGCTGAGAGCCAACGGTAACTCGTTGCATCCAGCTTCGCTGATGTTAGGATGTACGTTAACGGATTACTGTCCGTCACTACTGTGAATTCCGTACCATACAGGTAGTCGGAGAACTTTTCGATGACAGCCCACTTAAGAGCCAAGAACTCCAGCTTGTGGGCTGGATATCTCATCTCACTTCTTGAAAGTCCTCTGCTAGCAAAGGCTATGGCCCTCAACTGTCCATCCTGGAGTTGGTACAGAACGGCACCAAGGCCAATGGTACTAGCATCCGTGTGGAGGATATATGGGAGTCTGGGGTCGGCAAAACCCAACACTGGGGCTGAGGTTAGCCTACCAATGACTTGTTCAAAAGCCTCTTGACACTTTTGAGTCCACCTGTCACCAAATAGCTCTTTCGGGCTATGGTACATGGAGCTTTGTTGCTTCGTGGGTCTTTTCTTTCCTTTTCTCAATGGTGGGTAACCAGCGGTTAACTCATTCAACGGCCTTACAATATTAGAAAAACCCTGAATGAATCACCGGTAGTACCCAGCAAAGCCCAAAAATGACCTTAACTCTTTAAGGTTGGTGGGAACGGGCCAACTCGTGAGGGCTTTGATCTTCTCTGCATCAGTCTCGACTCCACGCTCTGACACCACGTGGCCGAGATACTTAACAGAGGTTTGGAAAAATTTACACTTCTCGGGTGCTAATTTTAACCCAAACTCTTTCAACCGCAACAGGACCTTCTTCAGGCATTGCTCGTGTTCTTCAAGAGATGATGAAAAGATGATGAGATCATCAATAAAGACAAGGACTTCCTTAAGATTCATCGGACCAATACACCGCTCCATGAGCCTTTGAAAAGTGGAGGGTGCATTGGTGATCCCTTGGGGCATCCTATTGAATTCCCAAAATCCTAAGGGACACACGAAGGCTGTTTTCTGTTTGTCTGACTCTGACATTTCAATCTGATAATATCCCGACTTGAGATCCAGGACCGAGAACCATTTTGACCCTGCTAGAGCGGAAAAAGCTTCTTCCAGATTCGGGAGTGCATATGCGGCTTTGATGGTTTGGAGGTTTAACCTCCGGTAGTCAATGCACAAGCGAACTGAACCATCTTTCTTTTTGACTACTACGATTGGGGAAGCGAATGGTGATTCAGATTCCCGTATCACTCCCGCGTTGAGCAGTTCCTGCAGGTGCTTCCTCATGGCCTCCACATCGTGTGGATGTATTGGTCGGGGTCTGGACTTGAATGGGGTTTCATCACTAAGCTTGATGTGATGTTGCACCTTCTCTGTGTGTCCAAAATCCAATGCATGCTGCGAAAATACTTCAGGCATTGAATTTAGCAACTTTGTGACACGATTTCTCCATTCATCAGGTAAGTCATTTCCAAAGTCGAAACTGATTTCTTCAGGTTGAGAAGAATTTCCTGAGTGGTCTGAAGAGTTTGACATCTTCTCTGTCTGTTCTTTACATATGACTCTGGTCACGGCATTAATGTCGGCTAGCACACGGCCTGACGGGACAACAATGTCGTGGTCGGTTTCATTTTTCACTACAACCGGCAGTTTACAAGGCTGCTTGGCTGGCAGGTTGACAAGACCAGTTAACACAAGCAAACCACTGGGCAAGGGAAAATCTGATGACGATTCGACAACTGCACATTTCTCATTAATGGAGTTGGGAATATACACCGAAGCTTCTAAAACTGCCGTCTGCCCTGCCGCCACCACGGCTTGCTTTTTACCCGTTAACTTTGCACACCCAAGGCTGCAATTGCTAGCGGATTTTCGACGTACTCCAAGGATTTTGAGGAGCGCTCTGAAACCATGGGGGACGGGCTGAAAGTTCGCACTGGACTCATGGAAGTCCGCATAAAGGGCATCTAAGGTATTTGTACCTATCAAGATCTGTTCTCGCGCCTCGGCTCGCAGAGGGGGGATAACTAATGCTAGGGTATTAACACTAATATCCGAACCCACAAAGTTCTTGGGAAAGGTGATTGAGAGTTCTACATAACCTAGATAAGGGACGGATTGGCCGTTTGCACACTCTACGTCCAGGAGATCGCCCAACGGGTTTATAGGCAAGTCTGAGAGATGCTTCTCATAAAAACTCTGAGGCACGGTTGTCACTTGTGACCCTGTATCAAGAAGACACTTCATTTCTCTGCCAGCGATGTTGACAGTAGCAGAAGTTTTGGTTCCGACCAAACCCTTTGGAAGGTGTATAGACGGCGCTTTTGACTGAACTTCCTTTGAAAAAGCACATTGTGGCTTGGGACGAGAATTGTCTCCGGCAGCCCCCACTTGTCCCACACTGGAGGCTGGGATTAGTTTAAAGGCGGCTCATCACTGGCCCTAGTTGATGCTTCCCAACTAGATTGCCTTTCTCTCAGCTGTTTTCTCTTCGTGGCCACTAAGGATGGATTTAGTTCGTTTTCACATGATGAGGCAATATGACCGTCCTCACCACAGTGAAAGCAGTACCAAGGACGCGGCTTTGCATTGGCTTTTGCAAAGTTCTGTGTGGTCGAAGCCTTCCTTTTCGTGGGGTAAACTTCAACTTTGGCATTAACTGTGTGGCACTTTGACTTTGAGTGCTTGGGCTGATTTTGCTTTTGGCTTTCTATTTTCCAACTGTTAAGTTGTGCACTCAAATCAGCAATTTGTTTCTTTAACACATCGAGGTCGGACTCACAGCTACTTGCTGTTTGTACATTTGACATGGCCCGGTGCTTTGGATTGCTAGGGCCAGGTTTGCTCTGACCAAGATGTTGTCTCATACGACGGACTTTTGAGGCTTGCTTGTCCTCTTCCGTGCGTAGAAGCAAGAGTAGCTCAGAGAACGAAGGTGGGCTCTCTTTTCTTTGTCCTAGCTGGAGGTCACTGATGAGACTGTCCTCCCAACAGCCACGAATAAATTGCTTTAACAATTGCTTGTCAAAATTTGACATATTGACACCTCCTCGTCGCATTGCTTTGGTCAAACAGACATGTAACCTTTGCAAATAGGCTGATGGTCTTTCTCCTTCATTCTGTAGTGTGTTCATGAATCGCGCATAGAGCTCATCGCCATGTTCGACGGCTCCAAACGCAGAATCGAGTACTCTCAGGTACTCAGAGGGTCTAGCATTTGGACCTAAATGCTTAGTGACGTCTGTGGCAGGCGACAGGAGACTGTCAAGTATCCTCTGTGTGCAGTTCAAGTCAGAAACGACTGGATCACTCATGAGGACTTCAACACTTGTGCGCCAGGCGTCGCAATCAGCTTCACTGTTAGGGCGGGGAATGCGCCCAGAGAAAGCTCTAATCCTACTCGGCATGGGCGAGTGTGAAGAAACTTCACTACTGCGCACCACATGTTCAACTACCACCCGCCAGACATTGGGCGGGTTAAGCTCAAGTGTGGGATGGAACTGGGTCGGTGAGTCAAGATCGATCAGGTTTTGATTTAAGATTGGAATCGAATCCGTAGACTGTGAGAAATCGGCAGCAGGTTGACTGGGGGAATGATCACCCTGTGCATGCCTCTGTCAGCAGGGGGAGAAACTGTAGGCTGAGAGGATAGAGGGGGCGCGTTTAAGTTAGCTAGCCCCTCTTTGAGCATGTTTTCTAGCGAGTGGCCACTAAGATTGGCCATTTCAGACAGTTGTCTCATGTATGCTCTGGTGACATTCCTTGCATTTGCTGCATACACCACAGTTAAACTCCTAATCTCAAACGTGACTTCAGGCTGAGCAAACCTTTGGATAGTCTGCGGCAAAAGGGGATTCAAAGTATCCATTGTGCTGGCATGATTGAATTCAGCTATCATCTGCCTGTGAAATTCAGAATGCGGATCATCTATACGGATGTGGCGGTTAACTGAACCGTGTTTCCCCAGGTAAATAGCTACTTCGTCATCGAGCCCTTTTATGATTACTGCGTTAGGGATTTTAATTGCCTCTTTAAGTACTACGTCCATTTTGTCAAACTAGGTTTTGATTGTTTCTTATCGTTGTAATACTTAATAAGATGAGTCTCATGCAGTTTCACAATAACTCCTGGCTGCTGGCTCGCCAACTGTGCGCCAACTCGCCACTGTTGTGCTCATTACAGCAGTGTACATCCCACCCAGCGCTAATACTAAGGAGGCGCTCTGCGAGCTGATCAGTGAGCTCCCGAACTCACACTCCGATGGACTGTTTATTATCGCCGGAGATTTCAATCACGCAAAATCTCAAGTCAGTCCTCCCAAAATTCCATCAACACGTTGACTTTGCCACGGGGGGCAAAACATGCTGGATTTTGTTTACACAAACATTCCCAGTGTGCAGAGAGCGAAGCCCCGCCGCCACCTCAGACACTCAGACCACTGGTCTATTATGCTAATTCCGGCATACAGACCACTCATCAGACACTCCAAACTGGTTCTGAGACAGGTGGGAACTTGGCCTACTTGAGCTCTCTCTGCTCTCCAGGACTGTTTTGAGCACACTGACTGGAACATGTTCAGGGAGGCTACAACAAATGGCGACTGGACCAACTTGGAGGAGTACACATCATCTGTGACTAGCTACATCAGGAAGTGCATCGATGATGTCACTTACTCCAGGGACATTGTAATACAGACCAACCAGAAAGCGTGGATGACTGCAGAAGTGCGTGACCTGCTAAGGATTCAAGACTCTGCCTTCAGAGCAGGTGACAAGGGGGCCCTGGGAACAGCAAGGGCCAAACTGTCTCAAACCATCAAAGCAGCGAAGCGCGCGCATGGCAGAAAAATCCGCAGCCACTTCCAGGACAGCGGTGACACGCAGCGCATGGTTTGATCCCCAGAATGATGTGCTGGTGAGGAAGTTCAACCCCCATCATAACGACCAGGTTCTCTGTCTGACCTCTGCTGATGTGAGGAAAATTCTTTGCAGAGTTAACCCACATATCCAGATAAAATTCTAAGCTGCCTTGTATGAAGGCATGTATGTATTTATGTTGAAGATGCCTCGTTCTGTTTTCTCTGAGGCTGCTGTGCCCTTTGGAGCAAAAATGAATATAAAGTTTACAGCATATCTTGTCACTGGAAATTGTTTGCACTGTTTATATATTTATATTATTTACTGTAGGTATTGGTGAAAAAAGCTTTATGTTGTGAAAAACTGAAATCTGGAAATTAGAATTGTTGTGCCTTATTTTGTTGATCTTTTTACATATATTCCTTTTGAAAATGGTCAAATTTGTATATTTATTTATTTCTGTTTGTCTGATAGCATTTATTTATAAAATAAATCGGACATTTCAAACAGTTACTCGCTACTTGAGTAGTCTTTTCGCCAAGTACTTTTTTACTCTTACTTGAGTAACTTTTTTGACAACTACTTTTCACTTTTACTTGAGTAATAATATTTTAAAGTAATGCTACTCTTACTTGAGTACAATTTTTGGATATTCGACCCACCTCTGATACGATGAGGAAGTATACTCAAAAACAAACTACTGATAATCAGTTATAATATTTAAATCCCCGCTAAGATGGATCAATTACAAAAAACCTATAGATACAAGAGTAAATTTTCCCAACATGGCTGAAAATACTATTTAACGTGCAGCTTTAGATGACAAACTCATTATACACATAAAACAAAATCTCTACAAACTCTAAAAGACAAAATGCAGCAACACAATCAGGGAAACACACAGCAGCAGGCCTCTCTTCATCCCTGTTTAGCACAGGTGAAAAACACATAAATAGGTGTTATAATGGATAAAAGTCAGATTCAATTACTATTTTTCCCTTTAAAAGTAATCAAAAGCACTTTGGGGACATTTAGCTCTAAGAACTAACACTTAGTAAAGCAACACCAAACTTAAACTTATAAGTTAGTACAGGGAGAGGACCTACAGCGAATGTGCCTTACCAGTGTGGAGATCATGCAACTCTGTCTGGGAACCGCCACATATGCAACATGTTTGCTAGCGGTGTCCCACTGACTAATGCCCCCGACAACATTGACATGTGGAACCTTATTATTACAAAAATTCAATTTAAATAATAAAAAATAAAATCTATGCAATGAAGTTTTGTGAAAGTTCACTGTGACTCACACACTATTACATAGTATATTATAGCTCCAGCTACATACTACATATATACATATAAATATATAAATAACATTATGATTTATGATTTGCTTCAAGATATGTTCTCTAACTGCACCTTTAGAGGAAGCTAATGTCTTCCGTCTCATTCTCTCCGTCACTACCCAGAGCTTGTGACCACACAAGGGTAGGAAGATAAATCAACCTGCCAACAGACAGCTTCACTTTCACACTCAGCTCTCACTTCACTACACCACACTGGTCCTGCATCCATATCACTGCATATGTCACACAGTATCATCCAATCCACCTGCCAATCTCCCACTCCACTCTTGCCACAAGATCCTTAAAATCCTGTGCTTTGGGCCAGAACTCATCCCTAAACCACAGTTATGACTTCAACAATTATCCAGTGTCAATCACGGCTCAGAGTTGGAGGTGCTGATTCTCATTCCCTCCTCTTCACACTCAGCAGCAAATCGCCTCAATACGAGCTCGAGTCCACCATCTTATGAAGTAAAGGGTGCAGGAAGCACAATTGTGTTTCACCAATAACTGTACGTTATCAGATTGCCATGCTAACTCTGCCTTGCTGAACTGCTTGCTTCCTCTTATTGCTTCCTTTATTTGACTTACACCGTTAATTCTGTAAAACACATTCAAGTATATAAACAGCTGCTTTGTTTGCAGCTGTGCTCTGCTATCTAAAAATTTAGCCATGGAAATGAGTAACTAAGTGTGTAAGTGTGCTTTTTAGTTACTAAGTGAAGCTAAAAGGCACTGTCGTTATTTATTAATACAGCAGTTACAACTACTTCTAAGAAAACAGAGAGGAGCTGAGAAAGGGGGCAGGACTTCATCTGGTCTCACGGTCACTTCTGGTTAAGGACACATTTCTATTTTAACTAGTGCACGCTTACTTTCTGTGAGTAAATTTATGACTAATCTAAGATGTCACCACAGTGGAAAGATATGTTAAAGGAGTCTGCATTAGTTCAATGAAATAAAAATAAAATTACTGTCAGTTCTTGATTTCACTGCTGTGTGGGAAAGTGTGTGGATTACCAACATCTGCTGTGAACATTTGCTGTCAGTAAGTATGACATCTCTGTTTATCAGCTGGTATGGGGGCTCACCTCAAATCTATTTAATGTATATTTGAAGCAATGTAATGATTTTGTGCATCAATATTTAGTGTATCGTCATCTCCTTGTAAAGGAGCAGCAGCAAACTCAATGACTACATCTGTGACAGGAAGGGAATGGTAAAAGTTTATTGTCTTGGTTGTGTTTAATCAGTTGTCTTCATTTATGCATCTACTGCAGTTTAAAACGATCTGAATGATGTATACATGTAGTGTTTATGAGGGTAATTATTACTGGTGATAAAGCTCATAATAATCAAACCAAGCATACAAGCAGCAGACAAAGGCAACAAAATATCCGTCGCTGTTACTTTAATATCTAATGCCTGATAGATACTTGTTAGCGATCTGAATCTGAACAATGTTTCTCGTTGTGTTTCTGGGCTGTAAAATGAACTAAAGTACTTCACAGTTAAATCTCATTTTGGGCACTCAGTCAAGCTATTATTGTTTAGTTTCAGTATATATATATATTTTTTATAGCCATTCTGATAAAAATCTGCCTGATATGTTTCTGCAGGAGAGTATAAATGTATCACATGATGTGGTGGTCAGACTATGTTAAGTTGTTATTTCTGTGTAAAAGGAAGGAAGCAGAGAGAAGAAGTATTAAAAAGTCATTGTTTCCTTCACAACTCTTTGGTATCTGCTGTGCTGCTGCTTCACTCTCTCTCTTTACAGAAAGTTGTAGAAGTTTTCAGACGTGTCACTGCTGGATGTGAGGATGGGAGCCACTTTGCTCTGTGAGCTGGGCCTATTCTGTGAGTACATCACTGACTTCTATTGTTTGATTCATACTGATCCATAAACATGTTTTAGTAAGAAGAACAGAGCATCAGTTATTTGTACCATTTCAGGTCATGTGATCAGAGGACTCTCATGTTTGTTACCAACATGGTTGTTTGTAGACTGGATTAGATTTTAGTGCACTGACTCAGATCAGAGTTGAGCTGGTTTAGTTTATCTAAGAAAGGTTTGTTTCTCCATCAGTGATATTTTGATGCTTTTGACATCGTAATATAAAATGTAACCAATCATGGTTACATTTTATTAAACACATAAAGGCAGTAATTAAAGCCAGTGCTAGATTTAAAAATAGGCCTTTTAATGCAGACTAACAGAAATTTGCTTCCTTAGTCCAGGTAATCCTACTCCTGACTAAATGAAACTTGCTTCCTAAAGGAAGATTAGAGCTCATCCAGCCATAAATGGAGATTAAAAAAAAAACTCCCAGTAGGCAGGTTTAAATGTAGAAGACACATAAATTAGTTAAAATATGTCAATGTTGATCAACAAATATCACCTTCTAGACAAATTCTTATTGACAGAAGTGACTCACTGCAATTTGTCAATGGCATTAATTTTTCAGATTTTTTTCACCATGTTTGTTTGTAGACTGGATTAGATTTCAGTGCACTGACTCAGATCATAGTAGACATTGAAAATCTCCAAGTGTTTTAACCCTTTAGAGCCGATCGGAGCGGGAACGCTCTGTTATGCGTAACTATTTTTAAATCCCGGTAGCACTGCAACCACGTAAGCTAGCGCAAAAATTTTTTTTGCATATGAAACCGGAGGAGTTGTACTTACATATTGTGCCATCAGCTTGTCCTAGGTCACGGTTTCCTTCCACATAAAGCTTTGCAAAAACTGCATAAAAAGCGCTTGCAGGAACAAAAACATAATATTCCAGAAACACGCTTTGCCGGTCCGATCAGCTGTTCAAAACACTTCCTAGTTGGAATAGACATCAGCGCGAACTTTTGCATTTCCGCCATTACCTGGCCGAAACCGGAAGTGACGTCATTTTCGCGGAAATGTAGTCTTTTTTGCGATCAGGGCCTCAGGGCTTATACTGCTCTTTTTAAAAGTTATCTTTGACTTTATGACTTTCTGTGTCGTTTCTGGGATGCTTAGGACTCATATTGCACTGCTGGAAATAGTTTATTTTGATGCATATGCTGCTTTTTTGCAAATTTGCAGTATAATATTTATTTTCGTTTTTCCAGCAGTGTATAAAAATTGGTGTATTTCAAAAATTAAACTATGAAGACACTCAAAATAAATTTCCTGTGGTGGGAAACTATTTTGTGCAACTTTTTTGTATTTACAGTTTTGAGGGATAAGCCTCTTAAATTTCTCTAACTACAAATATATGTTAAAAAATCAAAAACGATTTTCAATTTTTTTGTAGTTTATTGCACTTTTTTGCAATTTATGTAATTACTATGCACTTAATGAATACATATTACTAAAATCTGGGCTATAATGGTTGTATTGATGTATAGCAACTTGAAATGCTCCCAAAAATGGCTCCACAGCATGTAAAAATATAATATAAGCTCTGGCGGACTTGGTTCTATGGTAGGTCTTAAAGGGTTAAGGAGCTTGGTAAGAAAGCGACTGGACTTTAAACCCTAGTGGGATTGTTCCTTAAGAAGGTCATTAACTGACTATTGATCATGTGCCTCAAGAAATGAGACACATCATTACCAACAGTTTTTTATTTATGTTTCATTTTGGTGTCTTTAGTTTGATAATATATGAAGTTTCTGTCTTTATTGTAGTGCTCTGTACGCTCCTCTGCAGTGGACACGCTCAAGGTGACTGAACAGTTTTCCTTTTTCTATTTCTTCCTTTTTATTTAATAAAGATTATTCTCAACCTGTATGACTCTAATGCAGATCCTATTTGTGTTTCTTTTTATTGATTTATCACTGTATTTTCATTTTGTGTGAATATAAATAAAGTGTTATCAATCAATGTCTTGCCTTGAGCATTAAATAAGTGTTTCAGATTGTCTGTTGCCTGATTGTCTGTTTGTGTTGGATTCTAGCTGCTGTGCTAAGTATTGAACCCAAATCATCCAGTTATTTCATTGGAGAGTTTGTTACCTTCAAGTGTGACATGAATGAAGGAAGAGACACTGACTGGTATTATGCAATCAACAAGGATGGTCGAGACTTTGTCCGCTACAGTGAATACAAAGTCTACACATTAGAAATGAGATCTACAGATCGCAGTGGTAAATACCAGTGCTATGGCAGCTCAAAGTGGTCAGATTATACAAAGAACAGTAATACTGTCTCTGTAACTGTATTAGGTAAGTCCTCAGTGATTAATAATGTGATGACTCCAGTTAAAATACTCATCTGAATTATAAAAAAATATATGTGTTTAATAAATGTTTCATTGAAACTATTTTATTTCCAATGTATTGAAACTTTAAACTTTAACCAAGATCCTTGCATTTTACCTAACTTTGTTGACAGTACACACTACAACCAAAATACTCAGACAATATATTTTTTGTCATTACAACATGTGCATGTTTTAATGTATAACAAGAATAACTGTGGATGAAATTTAATTTAAATAATGAAAAAAAAGAAACATCAAATCTCCATATAATTTAAGGTGACGATGTTTCTGTTATCTAAATGTGAAACCAGGCAGATCCCTCTGAACCCATCAGTGTGTTTCCTTCAACAGTGAACTGCATTAGTTTACATTCAGTGTGACTTCTTCAGGCCAAAGAATGGACAAACATTTGTACTGTGCTTATTTAGAGATCTACAACCTGAATTACCCGACTAACCTCAAAATTGTAGCTCTCTTACTATGTCAGAAAAAATTAAAATGATCTTAAACTGTATTTAAAAAATAAATTTAATTAGGATTAGCATTCAACTTTATTGTCATTACACATTTATAAATACAGGGTAAGGAAATACAGTTTGCATCTGATCAGAGTGCAAGAGTAGTAAGTGCTAAAAAATGGGAGCAATTATATACAGATAAGGGTAGTATAAATCAATGGTGGGATAGTTATGAACAGATTATGTACAGAGAGAGCAGATATACAGATGATCTATATAGTATACAGATGTTCTATATTGCTATACAGACGGGCAGAAATACAGATGTACTATGAACAAATATAAAGCTTTGCTAAATATATACAGATGTGCTACATATGGTAAACAGATCTACAGAGTGCTATGAATATATTCACAGTGGAAGCGTAGCGCTCTGAATAGACTATAATAGTAAACAGTGTACGCACTATACCAGAGACTATACTGGTTCAGTGTCCTAAACTATAGCAGTAACCAATGTAAGCATATTCTGAATGTTGAGAATGAATGACAGTCATGATCATGGTCATTAGGAGGGATAAGTGGGTGTGGATGGAAAGGTTCAGCAGGGGACTGAGTTCAGTAAGCTGACAGCTGTGGGGAAGAAGCTGTTCATAAACCTGCTGGTTTTAGTCTGTAGGGTCCTGTAGCGTCAGCTGAAGGGGAGGAGCTGGAAGAGTTTATTGGCAGGATGAGAGGAGTCCCTGAGAATGATGCGTGCTCAGCAAAGACATCTCTTCTTGGAAGTTGGAATTTAAATAAAATGAAAGCATATTTTAAAATGTTGTTCAATGGCTTTGTGTTTTCTTTTCGTCTTTTTGATAACAGCATATAGACCCTGGGCCACACTGACAGCAGGAACAACAATCATACCAGTAGGGGGCCGTGTGACACTGACCTGCTCTGTGCAGAGCTCTGATGGATGGAAATATGAGTGGTTCAGACGAACCCAAACAACCTATGAAGGTAAAATCAGAGATCAACAAAACAGAGATATCAGAGTATCTGAAGGAGGAATCTACAGCTGCATAGGAACAAGAGGAAACCCAGTTTACTACACTTATATAAGTGATCATGTCACCATTGAGAAAACCAGTGAGTTCAGTAATTTAGTTTGAAATATACATTCACTCATGATTATCAAACATACAATGTTGAGTTTTCTGTGTTGATTTCATGTTTCTGTTTGTATCTCAACTGTTAATATGTGTAAACAGTTTCCAATAAAGTTGTTGTAAAACAACAACCCAACTGGCCTCAGATATTCAGAGGTGAGACGATCACTCTGACATGTGAGGTGCAGGAAGGAGGTGAAACCACTGAGTGGTGGTATGAATGGAGAGGACCCAGGACACCCCCACAGTGGACACACAATAATGATGTGACATTCAGAGTTTCTGAGTCCAGCAGTGGAGACTACATGTGTAAGAGTCGACGCAGAGATGACTCATATTCTTCAACAGAGTGGAGTGAAGCCTTCACATTGTCAGCATCAAGTAAGTCATGTTTGTTGTGTGATCTCCATTTGACAAATGTCATAATGGTCAGCACAGGATGAATTCAATGGTCTACAAAGCATGTTACATTGTTAGTCAGACAAAGAGCTGCAGCTGATAGTAGCCTCATTGTAGACAGTTTGTCACCACTTTGTGTCACGAACTTTCAGCTGGTATAGAGACGCCAATGCTGACCTGCTGCTCCATCACCTGAGGACAATAATGACAGAAAAACAAAAACAGAAAAAAACTGACAAGGTGGAAAAATTTATTATTACAAACAAACACTGAGGTGATGTCTGTGGAAATACAAAGTGGACTAAATGTGTGGGCTGAAGATGTAGCATATTAGCGATATTAAATTAGCCAACATTTAGAGATAGTAAGATTAATGTCTTTTCTTTAATTACTAGTTTTCTTTGTGATTACAAGAAGTAATGCAATATTTTCCTGGTTCAGTTTCATTATTCTGGGGCGAGGCATCCTAGAGAGAGAGTGATTTGGTTGCATCAATCAACATTTTTAGTGACTGGTTTGTTTTGCCAGCTGAGGTGAACTGTGTGAAAAATGTTCTTCTTTCTTTTTTTGTCATGAAATTGATGCTTTCAAACACTTTATTTAAGAACTTTGCATGAACAGTGGTGGATAAATGAATGCATTTTGTTGTATTAATGGAACAAACAGTGATGTGGAAGTTTTTGATATTAGTGTGTATGTGTTCAACAGGAGGTTTATAGAGACAGAGATATGTTGGTATGTTTCTTCTGATCATGTACGAAGAAGACTATTCCCTAATCAAAGCAAACTTATGATGAAAAAATATGCTAAACAAATGAAAATGCTTTATGAAAGTCTGAAATTAGAAGAAATCTCATAAATAAGTTCTGTGTCTTCTGTTGTGGTAATAAGAAGGAATCACACATAATAAGCACAAGTATTATTTTATAAATCCAAAGAAGAATCATAATGAAACAGAAAAAAATAAACACTAAAAGAATAAAATGCATTATAGACATCTGTAAGATTACTCATACCATTTCAGTTTAGTCTTATTCCTTCCTATGTGTTGTTGGAAACTGGAGAGGAGGTTTACAAGAGGTAACATCAATGGAGACAACATCAGGGCCGTGTGATCCCTCATGTGGGGTATATATTCATATTTTCTTTGTGTCTTTGTTTAAACTCAACAGCAGATCAACCAAAGGCCCAAATAACTTCTGATATGAGAGACATCCCAGCAGGGGGCAGTTTGACCCTGACCTGCTCTGTGAACTCATCATCATCATCATCTGGATGGAAATACTACTGGTACAGAGATGAGAACTCCTCTGAACCTCTGAACACACAAGATGCAGTTTTCCACTCAAATGGACAAATCAGTGTCTCACAGGAAGGACTCTACAGGTGCAGAGGAGGAAGAGGAAACCCAGTTTACTACACAGAGGACAGCCAGTCAGTCAGGATTGATCGCAGGGGTGAGTTTTTTTCTTCTTCTAGAAACACAAAATGTGAAAAGTTAATGATCTGACATTTACACCTTTAGTGGATGTATGAATAGAAAACGACCAAACTTCCAACAAAAATGAATTCAGGAAGTTAAATATGCTTTTAAAACCCGATGATGCAGAATACAACTGTGAGGGGAGAGTGCACACCAGGGTTCAACAGATTAGAGTGAATACTTCAGTTTGTCAGTATTCATTATGTTTTTATACAATACTTAGAATAGATGAAGATGTGAATCTACTTCTATGCTCACTCATCATCTACTGTATAATTATAATAATAATTATCATTACTGAAAAATTCACAGTGTCTGCAAACAAACGTAAATGTTCTTCTGAGCTTAAACATATTAGCACAGAGCTTTAAAGTATAAATACAAATTGATAAAATTGCGATATATACTTTTGTCTCTGTAAAGCTGACATTATGTATTTGAATTAGAAAACTATTCACAGAATTTATCACCACTTGCATGAATCAAAATATGCTGCTGGTTTAAAGACCTTTGTTCATAAAGGAATGATAAACAGGTGATGTGAAATTCAAAAGGTTTTTTTTAAATCACTATTCAGGTAAATAGTCACCACAGAGAAATATGATAGTAAAACAAATAGAATATTTTCAGTTATTATTAGGAATAGTGATATTGTAAATAATACTATATTTTAAAATGTTCCCATGTGAATTATGTTAATAATCTGTTTAAATGCATCTAATTAAAGCCTGGTATTATTACAGCAGCACCTGAAAGCTCTTCATTTCTCACTCCTTTGATCGTTGGACTCGTTTGTGGAGTTTTACTGATTCTTCTTCTTCTTCTGCTTTTGTGTCGCTTCAAACAGTCAAAGGGTGAGACCATTAACCATCTGATAGTAAACTGAATATGATGTAAATAATAAAAATCACAGATGTATCCTGAACGCTCAATGTAAAATTTTGCACCACAACAGGTTACAATAAAAAATGTAATTGTCTTTTCTTACAGATTCATTCTTTGTCAGGTTGGTTCAAATCTCCCCTCTCCTGTACTAGAACTATATCCTGTGTTTCTTATTAAATCTATCGGTTTACTACGTTTGTTTTTTTTGTTGTTTTTTTTGTTCCACCAGGACTCGGAGCACAAATCAGAGCTCTGCAATGAACCACATGATCAAGGATGAAGCTCAACACAGTCAAGATAACTCTACTGTCCAAGGTCAGCCTGATCCATGACAAGTTTTGTTGTTGTTGTTGTTGTATTTATTAATTTATTTACTGACGGTTTTTAAACTCCAGGTCCAATATATCTGTTTCTAGTTTGCTGATTTAGAAGATAATCAAACCCATACATAAGAAATTCAATTTTTAACCTAACATTGGCTTGTTTTTGTAGGTGATGCTTGTGTTTATGAATCAATCAAAGACCATGATGACACACAAAATGGTAAAGTAGATACAGTAGCATTGACATATGAAGACTATGTGATTATTTATGTTTAAACATTGAAGTTTTAGAAATCAGCTGCACACAGATAAGAAAACAAAGAGGTTGGACACTTGGTCCTTCCAGTCTAACACAGGGTCAGTTCAACTTTAAGATCAGTCTGTCCTACAAAACGTAAACCACTGTGAATCTGTTTTATGAATCTATCTCATTCCTCCTGACTGATTATTCTCTAGTTTCACTTTTTGCTGGTGTTCCTGTCACTACTAACAGTATGAGACAACAACCAGTAATCAACCTCATGTCTTCATTTTTTAACTCTTTGCTTATATCCTTTTTTTGTTTGGTTGTTTTTACATTTCAGAGATTAATATTTTTTTCTTTATTTTGGTATAATTGTTTTTTAAATGTCATTATGTTTTGTTTTCATTTTTCTTATGCCAAGTTATGTATTAAACATCATTGTTATTATTGTTATTCTAATATTTTAACCTAGAAGAATCACGTGGAATTAATTTCAGTGCTGTTTCAGATAAGAGATTAGAAGAAACATTTGAGGAGTCTGTTGATTAGAGCACATTATCTTATTTTAAGAGGACATAAATTGTATGAGTAGTGCAGGAGTATAGAATGGCAAAGATGGAGGAAAAGTGAACGGTGATCCTTAAGGTTTGGATTTGAGCTTAGTGGAAGGGTCATGCTGAGCAGGGGTGAGCTGATGTGACACTGACTTGAGGGTTGACAGGTTTTCATAGAAAAGGTTTTTAAACATGACAGAAACATCTTTAATAGACCTTCAATAGGTTTCTATGATCAGTGTGTTGTTGACTGACAGATATATAAATGTAATGAAAATGAACACACTTAACCTTTTATCCTGATCATCTGTCCGTCCTCTCTCAGATGACAGTGTGCTGTATGCACAGATCTCCCACGATAGATCTAAAACCAAGAAAGACAACGGTGAGTAAAGTAATATAATATATAACTTTTTTCTTGACTTCATTGACTACACCATTATTTCATCATTTTAAGAGGGTTATAATGATATCAGTTAGATATCATTGGATTATAGGGTCACTGACCTTAATAACCAGGGTGGAGGAAGCTTGAAGTGATCTGACACTGAAATGAGATTTAACAGTAACAGGTTGTCATAAAATCTCGTCTTCAATAGAGCGAAAATCTCCTTCAGTCTGTTCCTGTGATGAGTTACTGTAGGTGTTAACTGACAGAAAATATAAAGGAAATTAAAGCCACTCATTTTTTAATGCTGCTCATCTGTCCATCCTCTTTTAGATGACAGCCTGTTGTACGCACGGGTCTATTACACTAAAGCGAAACCTAAGAGACACAAAGGTAAGTAATGTAATAAAATGAGTACCTTATTTCTTTTGTTTTGGGTTTTACACGTTTTACACACCAAGGAAAACCGTATAAATAAATCAAGTTGTCACTTTGAACAAAGAGGCACTTGCAATGACATTTGACAAATCATTTCTTTATTTGCAGGAAAACCAGCTCCTGCAGCAGCTGATGAAACAGTTTATTCTGAAGTTAAATCACAAACAGCTCTGGGTTACTGTGCAGAAATAAAATAGCTTACATGTTGCTGTAACGATGAACTTAAATACTAAAGTTTTTAAGTTTTTAGGGAGTAAATTTAGTTCTAAATCACCTTTAATGACTGAATTGTGCTGCACCATTTCTTTCAGATTAATAACAAGATCTGCAAAACCAACCGGATCAGTGACAAAACTGAGTTAATTCCATTAGAAGTAAAGAGCTCACTGGAGAAAATGAGATTATGCACTGTTTTGTAAAATAAAATAAAGTCAAACAAACTTTCTTTCATCATAATAGCACCAACTGATGATCTGGCTTTGAGACCAGGATGCTTTTTAGAGTCTTTTTACATTTAGATTGCTCAATAAATAAACAACAAATAAAAAAATAAAAATAAACAACATTTGGAAATGAAAGTCAACAACCTACAGAGGGCTAAATGCAGAGACACATCAAAGTGACAAAATAATGCAGCAGGTTTGTCCATTTTGTCAAATGTTCATTGCACCAACTCAGAATGATACTCAGTTGTCAGTTTGGCCAACGTGTGCTTGTGTGCATGCCTGACAATCTTGGAGCATATGGATAATGAGTCAATGGTGTCCTGGGGATCTCCTCCAAGATCTGGACCAGGGCATCTGAGCTCCTGGAGAGTCTGAGCTGCAGCATGGCAGCTTCAAATGGAGAGAAGCATAATGTCCCAGTTGGATTTTGGTCAGGCGAGTGTGGGGACCAGTCAGTGGTATCAATTCCGTAATCCTCCAGGAACTGCCTGCATACTCTCAACACATGAGGGTGGTCATTATCATACCAGGAGGAACCCAGGACCCACAGCACAATAGGGTCTGACAGTGGGTGACAGACTCTTGAGCATGCACTGAATTGGCATCCTAGAGGAGTTGGACATCCTGTACAACCTCTGTAGCATCCAGGGATCGTCTCACCCTGCTGTACCTAGTGTTAACTACATTTTCTGCTACTTCATCGAGGATAGACATTTGAGTGATGTGATGCTAAACACTGATTAAAAATAATTCCTTTAATTTTTTTTGAGCAGTGCATGTTTACAGATGTTTCCTGTATTGTTTCTAAAATCATTTGATGTGTATGATAACCATACATGTTTCTCTTTCCCTGCATGAATTAAGCATCACTTGACATTTTTCTATAAAGTTGCTTTTCTTCTTTTAACAGCTTTAGGAAAAGATCAACTTTAAATTTTATTTTATGGAAGCTGCTTGGAGAGCTGCAATTGTGTTATATGAATATGTGTTTCCTATAAGATATTTAATCTCAAATATTGTTACATCTACAGTCTTGTTTGTTGAAAAACAATTTTTCTTGTTTTCTTGTTTCTGCGCTTCATTGCTCCAGATAGATCTAATTCACACATGGCTGATATCATCCACATATTTTAGTTTCTGTCAGTGTAAGATTTAGTTCTTCCTCCCAGCTGTTACCAGGTGCTTGTTTAAAGCAGACTTTTTATTTTAAGGTGATTATCTTATAAAATAAAGCATTTTGAGGTGGCTATTATTGTGAGTTGTTGTTAAATAAACAAAATTGATTCAAATTGACTTGAACGTTTGTGTTCCAAACACTAAAGTAAGTTAAGTGCTATCAGATCATAGATGGCTCAGAGTGGGGAATGTTCATGAACAGCTATACATGGGAAGAGAAAGACAGAAATAATAATTATATGTACAGTCTGACTACAGGATTTACTCTACTGTTAAAAATAGGAGCCTAGATATTGATCTTCAGAGGTACCAACAAATACACAGATTACTGTCTTGCAACTGCTGATGCCTTGGGTGTTGATGAGGGTACTTGTTCATCAAACACACTCAGTGATACAGTATTTATTTGTTTGTTTATTTGTTCAGTTTTACAACAAATACATCATCTGGTTATTTTATAAAAATAGAAAGATTGTCTCATTCTTGGCTTTAAAAAAGGAACAGGATTGTGAAAGTGTTTAGACAGCAGATATGATGATTCAAAGGTAATAGATAAAAACACTAATAATTACAGTACATCAATTTAAAATTATAATAATATTCTAATGAAGTTTTGACTGTCTCAGCTTAGAAAGAACACCCAATAAGTTATTGCACTCCGTAAGTGAAGTAGACCCGTAGACTTTTGTTTTCAATAACTTTCATAGTGTAAAAGCCCTTTGATTACTTTATCATTTCTTACTGGTCTATATCCTGTTCTTTTTGTGCAACTACAACATGCCCAGTGTGAGTCATCTACTCATCCATCCATTTGCTGTAGATTAAAATTTCCATATTCTTCGGTCACAGAGGGGCTTGAACCTCTCAAGGCAGGGTGTAACCTGGAGAGGTCACCAGTCTATCAGAGAGTCAACAGAGAAGGAAAGAGAAAATCACTCACAGCTCCAGGGAATTTCAAATCACTGATTGACCTCACATGCATATGTTTGGACGAAGCAGACGTACTCTGAGAGAACCCACACAGGTATAGAAAGAGCCAATCCAGACTCTAGTGCAGCAGTGCCACTGTCAAGTTAAATGCTGCTGTTCTCTGACATGAATACCTCGTCTTCCATGTAGTTCCATGGTAACAAGGTTGTGCCAGATAAACCCAACAGTTTCCTGACGTTGTCCCCGAGTTTCTCTCGTGATGGCCTGCCTTTTGTCTCTTTCTCTCTCTCCTGTTGGTGTTTGTGTGTGTGCTTGTGGACATGTGTGGACATGAGCTCCACTCATTTTCTCTGCTGCCCCATTGGCTGCTCTCCTGTAGAGGATCAGCTGATCAGATTCACCTGCTTCACCATTTCTAATCAAGCTCAGTATTACGGCGGAAGCAGATACTCAGCGGTTGCCATATTATTGTGTCAGTGAGATATGTGCTCTGCTTCTTTCTTATATGAGTTTCTGTTTGTGTTTCAGTGGAATAATCAGTCTCTCTGTGTGTATCAAGCCCCCTGAGTTTCAAACAACAGTGCTTTCCTTGGAAAGCCTCAATACTTTCACCGCCATTCCCAAATATCTAATGCACGGATGTCAAACTCCAGTCCTCGAGGGCCGCTGTCCTGAAACATTTCCATGTGTCCCTGCTGCAACACACCTAAATAAAATTAATAGGTCATTAGCAAGAGACTAGAACTTGAAAGAATGCTGAGGTGGCAATTCAGCCATTTGATTCATGTCACAGCAGCTCATGAGTGAATGAATGTGGTGCAATAAAATTGCTTTAAGAAGTAAATTATTCCAAACAATTACATTTATTGTAAAATGTAATTTTACAATAAATGTAATTGTAAAATTACATTTATTGTAATTTTACAATTACAATAAATGTAATCCAGCAAGACTCCAACAAAGACAGAAAGTCGAGATAAAGTGAGAAAGCAAAGCTCAGGGTAATCAAATTTAGAAATGTCAAACAAATAGTCATAAGTAGGGTTAGGGCACAGGTGTCAAACCCCAGGCCTCGAGGGTCGGTGTCCTGCAACACAGCTGATTCAAGTGGCTAAATTACCTCCTCAACATGTCCTGAAGTTCTCCAGAGGCCTGGTGATGAACTAATCATTTGATTCAGGTGTGTTGACCCAGGGCGATATCTAAAACCTGCAGGACACCGGCCCTCGAGGCCTGGAGTTCGACACCCTGGGGTTAGAGGTTGTAACCTCAGCATGCAGTCGAGTTCAATAATTTCTTGCTAATGACCTACTAATTTTATTCAGGTGTGTTGCAGCAGGGACACATTTAAAAGTTTCAGGACAGCGGCCCTCGAGGACTGAAGTTTGTCACCCCTGCATTAGAGATTCACCAGCTGCTTTGTCTGTTTCTATTCACACGTGAACAAACCCGTCTGTGAGTGGGTCTATCATTCTGCCGATCCATGACATCGCCACCAATCTAATATTGTCGTACAACTAGGGTTAACCTGAAAGCATTATACAGGACACCAAGTGTCTATTCAGCCTAGTTATAGCTTTGCTCCAAGTGTGTTTTTGAAGGGGGAAAAACCTCCGATTAACAATCTTGCGACCTCAGTAAAGTGCTATCATCAAAGCACATGGTTTTGGGTAAATTGTCAGTGGGAGCTAACAAATAATTGTTAATAACTTTCAGCTTCAAATATAACAACATTTTAAAATACAAACATACTAGAAACATATATGTGAGGAGTAGTCACACACAAATAAATCACTAGATACTGAGGTACAACCCCAGGCTTGGGTGACTTTGGTATATTGTATTCTTTTGATGTTGCATTTTGAGTTTTGTATTTGCTAACTTAAAGATTTTATTACTAGTTAGTTTAATTGAATTTATATTCCCTGCACTTAGTTTTAGTTATCTGGGTTCTCTTCCTGGTCATAGTTAGTTATATTTTGTTCCTCTTTTTCACTCATCTTGCTTAAGTCTTGTTACGTCAAGTGTCAAGTTTTGATGTTTGAGCAACAAATATTTATCTGTGCCATGTAGTATTTTTGTCCTTAAAAGTTAAAACTGCATATGTTACAGCTGTACTTTTCTAACCTGTATGCGTCTGCTACTGTGCATGACATTTAATTTTGAACATAAAATGTGGTATTTTTGCTTGAGAATTCTGGTCGTGGGATGAGTTTCTCTGACAAACCTGCCACGCAATGGATGACTATGTTGTTCCATTTGTCATTCTGATTTCCTAGTAGGTGAAACAACTCATATATTTCAGTATCTTAGTTGTAGTTTTTTAATGCAAAGACCTTTATTCCTCTTTCTTGCATGAAGCAACTATTTTCTAACATTTCACTCTACACTTCCTCATTTATATATATAAAAAAACACAACAGCGGACTTTTTATTCAAAACCACAGGAGTGTCAGATGCTGTAATACTTTTATAAACCCTGTTGATCTTTAACTGTATAGCATTTTTAATTGCACATCTTTCCTGAATGCATTATAAATATATAAAGAAGTTTGTTTGCATATGTATGAAGCTCAATGTCTGAGATGATGTCAAAGCCCTGATCTAGCAGCACATTGCAAGGTGTGAAAAAGAAGTTGAGCTCATCAACCACATGCTAACCGTCAGTGTCATGGTCCCCTAGTCCTCCTAAACTTCCTGCTCCAAGTTTAGTTTTTCTCCCTATCTCTCTCTCTCTTCTGTGCATGTGTGTCTGTCTGTGGGTGGGACCCACTACAGGTTCCTGCCTCTGGCTGAATGCAGCTGCAGCAATCAGCCACCCACATCATCTCATCGGGAAGCCACTACATAAAGCATTAGCTGAGGCTCCTTCTTTTTTCTGTTTTTTTTTAAAGCATTATTGTTCTAACAATCTGCCCCTGAGAAAATCTACATTCAGGCTTGAATTTATTTGCTACCTTCCGTTTGAACCCCAGATTTTAAGTAGTCTAAGACATAACAATGATAAATTGTTCCATTTTTTTTTCTTTAAATTTGTTTTTAAATTAAACCGTTGGTGACACTCTTATAATCTTAAAACACTACGACAAATCACTTTCCCAAACATTATTATCTGAGCAGTTACAATTTACTTTCAGAAGCAGGGATCATATATAATGTCAGCTCTGCATACTGTCCACAGTAAAACAGGAAGTGTCAACAGTTAAAAATAAGATATGTCATCAGTGTCCTCATGTAGGGCTAAAAGAGAAGTAGCAGTGAAGGGCTGAACACATAAAACGAGGTTGCAGAAAGCCTCTACTCCCATAATCAGATGAAACATTACTATTTTCTCACATTCTGGGTTTCTCACTTCTGTTTCAGTGTTTCTGTTGTCAGTAGCAGTGACAGACTTTCAGGCTCAGTGTGAGGATGGGGCTCACTGTGCTCAGCGTGCTGTCCTTATTCTGTGAGTATAAGAAACTTCCTTTATTTGACCGATAAAGACGGAACTATATTGAGTGCTAAATGTTTGTCCAACTATTGATACTACTGGTAAAATTCTATTCATTAAAAAGGCTTTTATTTGCGACATGTGACCACTGATGATTGAATGATATGTTACAGTGCTGAATATTACCCTCTGCTGTGGAGACGCTCAAGGTAAATGAACAGCTTTCTTCCTTTTTTATTTTTCTATGGATTGATGTGTGAATAACATTCTTGTTTTTTCTTCATTTTTGCAAATTATATTAAAAATACATTAATAATTGCTTGTAAAGTGAGAAATCTTCCTCTGCATTAAGACAAAATCTGGTCTGAACTTTTTCTGTGTGTTTATGTTCATGTTGGATTTTAGATGCTGAGCTGAGCCTTAAACCAAACGTGTCCCATTTATTTGCTGGAGAGTCTGTAACCTTCATCTGTGACATGAGAGAGGGAAATGCCACTGACTGGCTTTACAAATTCAACTGGAATGATCAAGAAATGGTCCAATTCAGTAAAAGTAGCTCCTACTCACTTTACCTGACAGCAGAGCTGAGTGGGAATTATCAATGTATTGGTCGTCGCAATGGCTTGAAAGATTTTACAAAACAGAGTAATAACCTGACTCTGTCCATATCAGGTAAGCTACTGTATCATATTTATTAGACTTTCATTCTCCAGTAGCACAGCTGTGTTAAATCCAGCATCAGAGTTTCAGTTTATGTTATTCCAAAGTTTCTGTTTAGTATTTTTCTTTTATTCTTGCTGATATAATGATCTCTGCACAGCAGGGAGTGGACAGTGACATTAAGCAGACATTTCTTGCTAGGTTACAAACTCAGAGTCGACCTGTGAAGGCTGAAAATGTAGCAGGAAGTAAATATGTCAAGTACGATGTAACTTTCAGCTGAGCGTTGTGAAAACTGGTGAAGATGACACCAAATTAGGAAGCAGTGTGAACTTTAGCATAGTGTATGTTATATATAGTATGATGTATGAGAGACGTGAGAAGAACTGGTCACATGAGATGCTGCCTTGATGAATTACTTCAGCCTTTTATTCTACATATTATGAGAAATTGTTAACGTTGAGGTTTTCCCAGAAAAAAAATGCATAAATAACAAAAACAACATATTCTAAATCAAACAGCACTCAGACCCACGGTGACTATAACAGCAGACAGGACAACTATTCCAGTGGGGGGCTCGGTGACACTGACCTGCTCTGTTCAGGGCTCTGCTGGCTGGAATTTTGATTGGTTCAGACAAGTACCAGATTCTCGTGAAGTAGCAATTAATACGAACACTTTGCAGAACTTCATTAATGTCTCAGATGAAGGCATCTATCGGTGCAGAGGAAGAAGAGGAAACCCAGTTTTCTTCACAAACCTCAGCAAAGTGTATCACATTCAGAAAACATGTGAGTTTGATAACTTTTTGTAAGAAATTAAAGAACAAAGATTTATGATGACCAACCTTTTCTTTATTAATTCATTTTCGGTATGAAAAGTGTCCAACAGGGCCTTTGTGACTCTGCAACAGAACTGGACTCAGATATTCAGCGGTGAGATGATCACCATCAAATGTGAGATCCAAGGACGAGAAAACACTGAGTGGCAGTATGAATGGAGAACAACAAGCTCAAAAACACCTCCCACACACAGTGAATACAACATCAGCAGTGCTTCATTTTCCTACAACGGGCAATATTGGTGTAAGGGTAGAAGAGACTTGTTCTTCTCTACAGCTTGGAGTGATGCTTTTACACTAAAAGTCTGTAAGTAAAATCACCTTTGAGTTTATTATCTACTCTTTTTCATCTGACCAGCTATAGAAAAACATCTCTATTTTACTCTAACAAACAGCAAACAAACCCAGACCCACAATCACTGCTGAGAGAAGAACTATACCAGCTGGAGGCAATGCAACACTCAGCTGCTCTGTGGGGAGCTACAATGAGTGGAAATACTTCTGGTTCAGACGTGCCTCAGTCTTCTCAGAAATTCAGGTGATTAGAAACGACGAACCAGATCAAATGATCACTGTCACACAGGGAGGTATCTACTACTGCAAGGGAGGGAGAGGAAACCCAGTTTTCTTCACAGAGGACAGTGATCCAAGCACTATTGAAAAAAGAGGTGAGTTTAAGCGTTTTCATTTGGATTAGCATGGGATGCAGAAATATTTCAAACTGGACCAATTAGATTTTTGTTTTTGTAAACAGTTTCCAACAAAGCAGTTGTGTCCCTGGAGCCCAGCTGGCCTCTGATATTCAGTGGCGAGAAGATCACTGTTAGATGTCAGATTTCTTTAGGTGGAAGCACTGAGTGGGAGTATGAGTGGAGCAAACCCGACTCAAGCACAGTTATGGCAAATAATGCATACTTAAATCTTAATGCATCTGTGATCAGCAGTGGAAGCTACAGGTGTATGGGTAAAAACAAACAGGAGCTGTATGCTGTGACAGAGTGGAGTGATGTCATCACACTGACAGTCTCTGGTAAGAAAGTTTCATTTTATTATGCCTATATAAGGCACAAGCGTAACATTATATAATAACTACATAGTGTAAGGCATTAATGATCTATTGGTGCATCGTTGATTATTTATAAAAACCTTATGGCATAATAAACATTACAACTAATAATGATGAAATCATTATTCTTCATTAATGGGTCATAGCATGTTTAATGAGCATTTTTGTTGTTTATAAAGTCACTGAGTAAGTGAGGTTAAATCTTTCAACAAGATGAAGACATTAGACTCATGAATATTAAAACCACCAACAATTTAAAGTGATCATAATTCAGGGTTATTTCACCCACAAACTCTGCAAATTCCATTTAAAAATCTTAGTGGTAGATCAGAGTGCACAGCACAGTATAAATGTCGACATTGGAAACTGGATTTGAAAACAGTTGCTAACCCCCACCTCTGCCAGTAGTGCAAAGGGAGCTGAAAACAGACAAGAGAAGGTAGTTGTAAGAATAGGCTGGACTCACCAGCACTAAGACAAGCATCTGTGGGAAACATAAAATCCTGTGAGGTGAAGAATTCATTTAACAGAAAAGCCTTATTTGTTAATGATCTACCATTAATAAAAGTCAAATGAAATATCCTCTCCTCATATTGTAGTGGGGTGGCTTAGTGGGCGAAGATTCCCATAATCTTCATTTGCCTTGGAAGAAGAGTCTCCACTGACAAGTTCAGTAGAGCCGGATAGACAGGTTAGATCCATCGAAGCTCCAGTTATAACAGAGAAGATGGAGAAGACTGAAGGAATACTTTGAAGAACTCATGAATGTAGAAAATGACAGAGAAGATGGAAGGGGAAAAGTTAGGAAGTGCAGAGGATTAGTAGGGAGGAAGTGAGTGCAACTGATAAGCAGATGAAGAGTACAAAGGCAGCTGGTCCTGATGTCACATCAGTGGAGGTATGGAGATGTCCAGAAGAGAGAGCAGTGGGCCTTTTAGTCACATTGTTTAACACAAGCCTGAGGAATGGAGAACTGTATTGGTGCAGATTTTCAAGATCAAGTGTGAAACGTAGAGCTGTAGTAACAGTGATGAAACTGATGAGCCATAACATGAAAATATGGGAAACAGCTGTTGAAGCTAAGTTGAGAAGGGCGGTGATAATTAGTGAGCAAGCAGGATGGAGTGATGGCTAGAAGAGCATTGCAGATGTGATATTTGCTTTGAGAGTGTCGATGAAAAGGGTAGAGAACGTCAGAATTGAATGCAATTCAATTTAATATAAATTTGAACAATACTGGGAGATCAAAGTAATATAGTTATACAATTAAAAAGGACTTTGGGGAATTATCTGCAATATGTACCTCTTAAAAAGTGCAATGTCTTGGGGCACTCTCATATTTATTTCCTGTGAAGTGAGAGTGAACACAATGAGATGTGAAGTGAAGTTCTGACCTTCAGTTCTAAGGTCAGAACTTAGTAACCTTGGGGGATACTCCCACTGGGTTTAAATCTGGGACTCTTCGCCATTTAACCTTAGAACTGAAGAAGCTTCTCGGATGAGAGGTGAAACGTCTTCAAGGAACTTAGAGAAGTCCAGTCGCTTTTCTTTCCAAGCTCCTTAGACCACCTGCTGTTAAATTAGTTTCTTCTACCAAAATAAATAATAACAAAAGACTTTGATATTTGAATATTCCTTATTAAGACCTGAATATTCAATGTGCGGTCCTAATTTTTTCATAACAGTGCATTTGTTACCAACAGATGACTGCAAAAATAAACTGAATTTGATAAAAGCATATAACTGCAAATGTTAATATTTCATATATGTGATGCAAACATACATACTTGGTACAGGCTTAGTGCTACTGAATAAGGCTACGTTCACACTGCAGGCAAAAGCGCATCAAATCCGACTTTTTTGAGCCTATGCAACCCATATCCGATCATGGTATGACAGTTTGAACAGCACAAATCCGATATTTTCAAATCCGACCTGGGTTTCTTGCGTATGTGGTACTGAATCCGATACATATCTGATGTTTTAGAAAGCGACTGCTGTTTGAACGGTCATGTCGCATTAAATCCGTCTTTTACGTCACTGACACAAGACAGACGCCAATTATCAGCGCCCGAGACGACACTCCTGGCCATCCCGTGTAGATGTCAGTGAAACTGGTGGGAAGACAACGTTGGAGAAACGTGAACATTTTATTTGTACTGTATAATCTGCAGATTCTGACAGAAATCTGCAGCTATCCTTTGAAGCACCGCTCCTCTAAAACAGCAATAAGGATCATTATTAGGCCATATGTAAATAACAAAAATTATTTTATAACTTAAAGCAAAATTGGGAAACATAAAGTCTGAAACAAGTCTTTATATTAAAGCCATCAGTCAAACAATATTGTTTGGTCTGGGTCTAAACAGAGCGCATTGTGTGTGACGTCTTCTTTTGCGCATGCGGGCCGCATTGAGGGTTCACCGTAGAGCGCGTTTGCTATCACATTTTATCTTTAGTGTGAACAAGCAGACAAAAAAATCGGATTTGATCAAAAAATCCGAATTGAGCATTAAGACCTGCAGTGTGAACGTAACATAAGATATACTATGTATCGTTTAAGAATTGCTTGTAAAATTGTAATTGTCTCTAAAGCAAAGGGGCAGTAATTGTTTCACTGTAATTTTATTATACTTTTTTTTCTAAATTAAACAGGAAACAGACCAAAGGCCAGCATCAGTGCTGACAGTAGAGTCTTTCTAGAAGGTGATACAGTCACCCTGACTTGCTCTGTGACACCATCTACAGCTGGTTGGAGTTACTACTGGTACAGAGGCAAGAAAACCTCAGAACCACTGACGATGGCAGAAGTTGTTCTCCACTCTGATGGACAAATCGGTGTATCACAGGAAGGAGACTATTGGTGTAGAGGAGGACGAGGCAACCCAGTTTACTACACAGACTACAGTGATGTGATCAGTATTAAAAAAACTGGTGAGTCATGGTGAATTTCCCTTTATTTAATTAATGGAAGATGTTAAAAAGTAGTCATTTATTTTTATTATTATTATTTTTTTATCTGTTTAACAGTTAGAAACAGGCCTGCTGTGACTCTGCATCCAAACTGGCCTGAGGTATACAGCGGAGAGACAATCACTTTGAAATGTGAGATCCCAGGAAGAGACACTGAGTGGGATTATGAGTGGGCAACAAGCAGCTCACATCAACCTCCAAACCAAAATGAATACAAGATTAACTCTGTTTCTACATCACACTATGGGCACTACTGGTGTAAGGGCAGAATGAGAAGTGCACAACAGAATTCAACAATGTGGAGTGCATCCTTTGAACTAAAGATAGTTTATGGTGAGTGAATTATAAATGTAATGTGAATTGTATGCTTGCATTTATTAACAGACGATCTGCCCTTAAGGTTCTTGTTCTTGATCTCACTCTGAAAATATATTTTCCCAACAGAACGTCATCCTGTCCTCACTGTGTCTCCATCATGGCTGAGTCCTGGAGCCTCAGTAACTCTGAACTGTGAGGTTGAACATCCGTCTGCAGGATGGAGCTTCTACTGGTATAAACTTATTAAACAGGAGTCAGGCATGTATCACCCCTACCTCTATTACCCCTATGACTATTACTCCAGACACAGACACCGGATTCATCATAATAGAATTAATCGCCTCTACAAGTATGAATTATTACCTGGAAGCATCAGTGGGACTGCACAGGACTCCTACATCATTCATGGACAGACACACACAGCAGGATATGTGTGCAGAGCTGGAAGAGGAGACCCAGAGTATCACACTGATCACAGTCAACCAAAGTTTGTCTGGTCTGCAGGTCAGTATTTTTGCTCCTAATTTAAAAAGGAAAAAAATAAGTGTTATTATTGCATTCACAGTCTTCAATCTATTAATCTATCAAGAAAAAAATGACAGTTCTTGTTTTTCTCTAGATGTAAATTCAGCAGCCTCTCTCACAGTCAGTCCTAACAGTGTGCAGCACTTCATTTATGATTCAGTATCTCTGAATTGTTCTGGAAACTCTTCTCAGTGGAGAGTTATGACATTTACTCAGGACGGCTATCTGAGAGAACTCCGGGAATGTGGAAACCGGGGGATAATGACTGAATCCACATGCAACATAGATCTTCACTGGTTCCGCCGGTACCAAGATGCTGTGTCCTGGTGTGAGTCTGAATCAGGACTGTTCAGCAATGGAATCAACATCACTGCACTTTGTAGGTCTTTACATCCCTAATTCTAAAGAGTTTGGACGCTGTGTAAATTATAAATTAAGAAAGAAAACAGTGTCTATGTTTAAGCTTTTAAAATGAGAAAGTGTATAATTGCAAGAAATAAGTCATTTTGAATGTGGTGGCAGCAACGCATCACAAAAAAGGGAGAGGGCCACATTTACCACTGTCTAGCATCTCCACTTCTTTTAACAACAGTCTATAAACATCTGGGGACTGTAGAAACCAGTTGCTGGAACTTTGGGAGAGCAATATTATCCCATAGTTTTCTGATAGAGGCTTATAGCTGCTCAACAATCCTGGGTCTTCTTTGTCATTTTGTGATACACAAATTGTTTTCAAATGGTGAAAGACTGGGACTCCAGGCAGCCCAGTTCAGCTTCTGTACTCTTCAAATATGCAAGGCCTTTCATGAAAGAAGTCATGTTGATGAGAGCATATTTTGCTCTAAAATCTCTATATACTTTTCAACATTAATGGTGCCTTTTCAGATGAGCCACAAAACTCATATTCCATAGTCACTAAAGCACCTTAAACCATCAGAGATCCAAACTTTAGAACTGAGCCCTAATAACAGCGTGGATGGTCCTTCTTTTCTTTAGTCCAGTGGATGTGGCATTTATGTATTTTAAAAAGAATTTCAAATTTGTATTAATGTAAACAAGAAAACAATTTTCTGTGTTATCTTGGTTTCATTCAAATGAGTTTTGGCCAAAACAAGACACTGAATGATGTTCCCACATGGCATCGTCTTTGAATGTTAGACCTGTAGCCTGTATTTCTGAATGGCATAGTAACCTTGAAACACTGACTAATCTGCAACATAGAAGTGCAAACAATCAACAGAATACTGTATGTACCACATTAGTTTATATTGCATTAGAGGAAAAAAAATCTATCCTTGCTGCAAGTCATCTTATTACAATGTATATACAGCAGAATAGAACATGCATTTATACAATGTTTGACATGTTTCATTATATGGTTCAATATCTACATTTTTGAAATATATTTTCCACATAATTATGACGATACCAAGAGTCATAAGTGGCACCAACAGGATTTAAATTCACAGTACAGCCATTGCACACATTGTGCTAATTTCTGAGTTATTTATTTATTTACAAATAACTCCAACACTGCAGAGGATGAAGCAGAAATGTGAGCCCATGATTATAGGTGTGGTAATAGCTTTGTGTCATGACAGTATTCATAATTATGAGAGGATGTAGCCAAAAATGCATCTGAAATCCAGCTATAGCTTAAATGATCATGCTGTGGTTAAAAGTGTGAGGAAAAATAACACTAATAAAACACAACAAAGAACAGGATTAGAGCTGTTGATGCAACCGTCTTCATTTACCAAACAAGGATGGAAACAGTAGACTGTATGTTGGCAAGTTCTCTCATATTCTAATGGCTTTTACAGATACTGATGTGATCCTGGTGAGCCCTGTCCATCCAGTCAATGAAGGGGACTCTGTTGCTCTTGGCTGCAAGTTGAGGACAGGAAACGTCAATTCCACTGTTGCATTCTACAAAAATGGGAAACTAATTCAAAATGATGACCGAGAAAAGCTAAATATCCCTGCAGTGTCAAAGTCTGATGAAGGTTTCTACAAGTGTGACTATTCAGGGCATGAGTCACCAGAAAGTTGGATGTCAGTAAAAGGTAAGTGTGAACGATACAGTTGTAGACAGAAAAGAAATACCCTGTTGTCTCTGTTTCAAAAGATTTAAACAAAAGGCTCATAAAATAAAACCAGCCGGCCAGTAGTGACAGTCTACAAAATCGAAGTGTGAAAATGAAGAAGATTAAAAGGTTAAAAGAAGGTTAAAATGGTCCTGCCCATATAAAGTATGCAAACCCTTATTTTGAACTAAAACTGCATTTTATAGTTTGTCTTTTTAGCCATTTTTATAGTGTTGATTGTTTAACATCCCAGTCGTTACTATGTAACCATTCACAATATTTTTCATCTCCACAGTTTTAAGAGATGACTTTCTGATTTAACAAAACATTTACAGAAATCTTCAGACACGCCAGAAAATGCCTGTCAGGTTCAAAGTGTCCTTTGCCCATGATGTATCCCATTGATTGGGTTATATCATTATAGATTAAGCTAATTTTTATTCTTTATCATTACAGGATCCAGATCATCACTTTCTGTCTCTCTAATCACGGGGCTGGTTAGTGGTATCTCACTGATTCTCTTGCTGTCCCTGCTGCTCTGTTGTTGGCACAAAAAATCAAAGGGTGAATTTTTTATTTATTTATTTATTTTTATTTCATATATTAACTGCCAGACACTGCCATGGTATGGACAATTATTGTGTTTATTTGTAATACTCACCCATTTAATATGATTATTACTGTCTTCTCCATAGGTGCACTTTGTATCAGGTTGGTAAAACACTTTCTTGTCTTGTCTCCAGTAAACAAACACTATGTAACACATTCATTGTAATTTGAACCTGCTTAAAACCTCAGACCAGCCCAGTCTCAGGAAACCAGTCAGGCTGCTGCTACAGTTCAAACTATGAGCCAGGATGAAAATCAGCAGCAAATATATTCCTCTCTTCTTCACGGTCAGCCACACACCTGTTACAAAATAAGAGCATTTACAGCTGAACCTTTCTATACTCATGTTCACAGTTATAATATAGCTGTAAGTTTACTGCACACAGAGTGATTATTTTGTCATTGTCTTGATTCTCACTGACCCAAAGGTGACATGAACGTCTATGAGTCATGTAGACCTTCTGAAAACACTGGTACAGTATAAGATATGTCTTTTTTATTTATTTATTAAAGATTAGATTGAAATCGTATTTCTACTGAGAAATAAAAATGTAAAATAGTACAATTGTCCTCATTTTAGGTGGACGGACAGATGACTACAGAAATATCTGTCTTCAGCTCAGAAGTGTCGAACAGAGGAGTGAGTACAAAAAATATGAAAATACAAAACAGATTTTGAATTATAAATGTAAATACATCATGCAGCCAAAAGCATGTGCACTTCTGAAATCATACCTCTAAATATATGTAACATTTAAGTTTCAGTGAATAAAATATCATTTGTATACTGTACCATTTAAATTTTAAAGGCCCTTCAGAGTCATGATACCCACATATATTTTCCGTGTTAATATACAGGAAAGCGTGATGATCCAGAGGAAACCTCTGACTACCATAATGTAGATCCAAACTCAGCTACAGGTACAAATATTAAATGTACCAAATATTTAGTTTCAGGGATGAAATATGTATCACATATGTGTGTTGGGCTACATGTGTGTTAACGTCAAGGGAGCTTTAATTAGATGTCCTAATAATAATAAGAAACTCATTTGTAGCCCTTTTAAAAACACGCCTTCAGTATCATTAAACCTGTTCTTTAGTTAGTTTTACTTTATTCTGTTTTCATTTATTTCATTTTATTTATTTACATTTGAAGGTCCCTAAAGGGAGGCACGGCATCAATAAAACAAGAGAAGGTCAACAGCAACATGAAAAAACAAACAAAAACATAAAAAAAACATTATGTCAGTGATATGGCAGCATATGGCTTCATGCTGAGAAAGAAATATAAGGAAGGTCAGAGGGAGCTTCACTGTGTCTTTGTGGATCTAGAGAAAGGATATGGTGCCAAGCGTGTGGGGTACTGCGTGAGGATGTCAGGAGTAGCAGAAGAGTATGTGAAGGTGGTGCAGGACATGTATGAGGACAGTGAGACAGCAGTGAGGTGTGTGGTTGTATCTTAGCAGTTCAAGCTGGGGGTGAGATTACATCAGGAATCAGCTCTGAGCCCCTTCTTGTTTGCAGTAGTGATGGACAAGATGACAGATGAGGTCATGCAGGAGTCTCTGTGGATTATGGTGTTTGCAGAAAACATTGTGATGTGTAGTGAGAGTAGGGAGTAGGTGGAAGAGAGGCTGGAGACGAGGACGCATGCACCGGAGAGAAGAGGAATGAAATTCAGTAGAAGCAAGACAGAACACATGTGTATGGATAGGAGACAGTTTAACAGTGAAGCTGCAAGGAGTAGAGGTAGTGAAGGTGGATAAGTTCAACTGAGAGCCCCAAAGAGAGTGCAGCAAGGGTGGGTAAAGAGTGGGCAGGGGTGATTTGTGACATATGGACAGCAGCGAGATTGATAGGGAAGGTTTGCAAGACTGCACGACTATTTATTTGTAAATGATCAATTAATAAATTAATTGTTATTGTAACAATTATTATTGTAATTGTATAAATGTTTACAGTATAATTCAGAGTTTGATATCAAACTAAAGGGAAATTACCAAGACACTTCCAACTCTAACAATACTAAGCTCCTAAGTATCATAATTGTACTGGTGACCATGTCACATGATCACCAGTATAAACATGCTCATGAGTATCATGATGAGTAATTCTGTGTGTAAATATATACGAAACATATAAACATGAGGAAGTTTGAATTTTGTAGAAGTGTTTTTATGATGAAAATATTGTATAAAGTATAAGTATAAAGTGTATTAAGTAGTTTTTCACATTGAACTGTATCCCATTTTCTCATTATTGTAATCGTGTTTCTACTAAAATAAAAAATATTAAATTACTTAAATGTTGTTGTAGGAAGCTCCATTTCTTGCACTAGTCGCTCTATCACAGTAACATTATAAAAATTTCTGTATTTCCAACCATGTTTTGTTTCAGTCTTGGAGACTTAAGTACTTGAGCTTATATTTATGCTTTGTGTTTGATTTGACTCATTAGATTACGACACAAGATGTGAAGTATTTTCTCAAGCCAGGTGCTCGGCTGTGTGTTGACTCACACAGGTGGTCCTCTTGGGGTACAACATATCTACCTTCCTCCATCATATCTCCTTGCTGTCTTCCTTTAAAAGTCAGAGTTCCATTTAAAGTTCCTACTTTCTTCTCCAAACTCTTGTCTTTCCTCTCTTGCTGTCCTCAACACACCACCTCTGTCTCCCCTTCCTTTGTCTATGGAAAACAATAGCACAGTTTCTACTGGCACCTTGTTGTCTTGCAGCACCAGAGGAGGCCCCAACCTATGTAACATGGAAACCACATTTTACATTTATGATGCATGTGTTTGATTTGGCAAATATTTTATATTAGACCAGTGGTTCTCAAACTTTTCACACTGAGTAAACCCTCATAAAATATATGGCTCTTGAAGTACCACCCTTATGACCAACATTAAAGCACAGTAGTATAGGCCTATTTAACGCCATTTACAGTTTACATGAGTCAAATGTATTTGTTATATGAATATGTTTATTTTAACTGTCATAAACAGGATGGGAAAAGTAATAATAATAAGAAGAACTGTACTGCATTAAAACATTCACAACAGGTGGGATATCTGGTCTTTAAGTGATGACGTATGAACCCTGCTTCCAGGTCCAAACTACTCTGCATTTATTAAGGCTTTGTGTTTTTAACATGTTTTAATGTTTTGTATCTTGTTCTATTTGATCATTGTCGACTTCTCTCAGTTTTCATTACAGCTATTCATTTTAAAGCTGAGTTTTTAAAACCTTACAATGTAACTACAGCCCAGCCCATGCAGCAGTATATTAATGAGTAACCTTGTAATGTGGATGGATTATCTCAGTTGTTCTCCTGACTGAAGTTTTGTCCGTTTATAGCAGGGGTGTCAAACTCAAATACACAGTGGGCCAAAATTCAAAACTGGGACAAAGTCGCGGGCTAACGTTAATATTTATTGAAATATATTTATTCCTCCAGATATAAGAATGAATCTTTTCTTATGGACTCAAACACGTTTTGCTGAAAAACTGAATATGGAACAAGCAAAGCTTAATACTAAACAATATATATATTAGCTGTATAATACTAGCAGGCCAGCTCTAATAGTTATTTGGTATGGCTTCGTGGGCCAAATGTAATTAGGCTGCGGGCCAAATTTGGCCCGCGGGCCAGAGTTTGACACCTATGGTTTATAGCATCCTGCCATGCGATTGCATTTGTCCCTAACCTTCGGGAACCATCACGTTAACTTTCATTGAATGGAAAAATGTTAGCGTTCACCCTCCAGTTTCACTGTTTATATTATGCTAACATAGCTGTGTCGCTAGCCACCACATAGCCCAACTTCAGTAACCCTACAAACACCACTGCTGTTTAGTTTTCCATCTTCATTTATGTTAAAAGTGATAGCAGAGCTGTATGTTTTAGATTTTGCTGTGGCAGTTAAGCCAAGAGAAGCATTGCCAGGAATTATTGAAACTCAATGTAAAAGCACAAGATGGTGATGTGGTAAAATTTGACACAGATTATGCACAGCTTTATATCAGCTGTGTAAAAAGACACAGATCTGATTAAGGTCATTAAGTCCCCAAAACAACTAACATTAAGATATAATTTAGTTTGTGACACAAGTAATTAAAACCATCTGAAAGCGTCCACAGGAAAACAAAATAAAAAGAAACTAAAAGGACCCAGCCCTGGACACTGAGAACGACCAATGCATCAGCGGGTGAGGTTCTGAGAGTGGTGGTCTAAGATCTGAGCTGACACACAGACAAACAGCCACACACAGTCACAAACGTGCATTCCCACCCTCATGCACGCATATGCAAATACTCGCACACACATGGAGACACACAGAAATGAACACAGTACACACACACTCCCCATACATACTCTATACCCTCAAGCCTGTGGAACATCAGAGGCAGATGATAGATATGGACAGGCCAAGTGGAACACAGCTTGGCTGAAGCAAAACTCGGGTGTGGGAGGCACACAGTGCAGGTGGAGCATTGATGACTTTAACTGAGGATATTGTTGGGCGGTGGATGTAATTCTTCGAGGACTTCCTTAGTCCCACTAACATGTCAATGCAGTTTTCATCCCGGTCGCGGAACAGTGGATCAGCTCTTTACCCTATCAAGTTTGCCCAACCAGTCTACGTGTATTTTGTGGACTTGGAGAAGGCATTCGACCGTGTTCCTCAGTGTGTTATGTGGGAGGTGCTTTGGGAGTACTGGCCCATTGCTATGAACCATTCGATCCTTATACACCCATTGCAAAAGCTTTGCCTGCATAATCAGCAATAAGTCAGGCTTGTTTCCAGTGGGTGTTGGACTCCGCCAGGGCTGCCCTTTGTCACCGTTTCTGTTCATTATATTTTGTGGACACTTGGGCATGCTAGCCATCTTTGAAAGGTCAGAAAGTAATCAGGTATAACATCTAACAACTAAAAACATATTTTTCCTGTTCATGAATGGCAGTAAATAATTTGGAATCTTAGTACTTATTCCTTTCCTAAGAAATTAACAAGATTAACTGGGGGCCACACAGCAAAGCTGGGTTCTCTAATGTGTTTCTATCCTTTCTTACACTTTTTCTTCTTCCTTTTCATCTGTTCATCCCACGAAGTCTACAATAAAACATTTAAAATGTGGGTACATAGTGATGTGGGGACAAACTGACTGACAAGTCTAGCTTGACACATTTACATCTCTGTCACTTTGTTGAGCAGCAGTTAAATATGTATAAAGAGATGTGAGTCAGAAAATCACAAGAAGCACAAATATAGTATTTGTACAGCAGCTGTGTTTGCAGCTCTGCTCTGCAAATATCAGACTGACAGAGTCTTGTATGTGGTCAGCAAAACAGCTGTAAAATCTGAATTTATTCCAATTGTTCTCAGTGCAAACAGTTTATAGAAGAGACACATGGTATTTTAATCAAATGGGTTTTGGATTTCAATAAAAGTGTTCTGTATTTGTAGCTCACTGTGCTTCAGTGTGCTTTATAACCAAATAATCATGTCCTGTAGTTTGAACAGCTTCCTGTTTTAAATTTAGCCAGAAAGTTTTTTTTTTTTTTTTAATTTCAGCAGCATTTCCCTTTGAACCTTTTGAACTGGTGGCCCAGTGGTTACTAAGTGCTAAAAAACAAAACAAAACAAATCAAAAAATCTTCAGGATTACAACAGTTACAGCTACTTTTATGGGCACAGAGATAAGCTGAGAGAGTGGGCAGGAATTCACCTCGTGTTCACTTCTGGTTAAGGACTCAATTTCTGTTTTGCTTCAGCTAACTCATTTCCTGTGGATGAATTTATGAAAAACTACAACTGAACTATAAAAGAGTTCATGTTTGTGGGAGACTTTACATCAATGAAGCTCAGCTTAAAACTAAAAGGGAAGTATTTTTAGTTATAGTTTTAACTCTTGCATTAAAAAGTGCAGGGTTATGAACAGCTTCTGTGTTTGGTAGTGATTTTGTGTGCTGGTGATTAGAGTGCACCAGCAGTTTATGACTGCGAGGTAGCAGAGGTGGCCTACTGGTTGATCACATCAATGACAGGAGGGAAATAAAAGTATGTTGTCTTGCTTGCTAATATTTTTTATCTCTGCAGTTATACCTCTATGTCAGTTTGAACCCATCTAATATATGTATTTTTTTAGACTTCAAATGTAGAGTTACCTCAATGACCCAACAGCAAACGCTTGTGAGGGTAATTATTTTTTGGTGATAAAGCTTCTACCAAACAAAGCTAGCAGGCAAAGATGAGACGTGATGTGATGCTAGTAATGGTTTATGACAAAGTGAATTTCACATGTCAGCATACAGTGCATTCAGTCTTTATATGGTATGTGTGCATTTACTTTGCCTTATGGTAGACACTGTGAATAATGGCTGATTTAGATTTCTCTGGTGAATCTTCGTAAAGCCTATGATGTAACCTACATAAGTTTTTGTAGGTTGTAAAACAACCATAAGCATTTATGGTTGTGTGTGGTACATTATGTGTTCCTGTCCTGGTGTTTTATATGTGGCAGCAATCATGATGGAAACAAACAATCTTTATAGGGATCTTTATTTCCCTTTTTTTGTTCATTTGAATCCTAGGATTCTACTACAAACGTGTGTTCTTCCAGTTTTTATGTAACTATTTGGTAGATTTTCCAAGAAACCCCACCTTGCTGAGGTCAGAATTTGTTATTTCTGTGTAAAAGGAAAGAAGCAGAAAAGTCTTTGTTTCCTTCACAGCTCTTTGGTATCTGCTGTGCTGCTGCTTCACTCTCTCTCTTTACAGAAAGTTGTAGAAGTTTTCAGACGTGTCACTGCTGGATGTGAGGATGGGAGCCACTTTGCTCTGTGAGCTGGGCCTATTCTGTGAGTACATCACTGACTCCTATTGTTTGATTCATACTGATCCATAAACATGTTTTAGTAAGAAGAACAGAGCATCAATCATTTGTACCATTTCAGGTCATCTGATCAGAGGACTCTCATGTTTTGTTATTAATGTGTTTTGATGGTTGACTCTAATCTGAGTCTGTGTGTGGAGCTGGTTTAGTTTATCTAAGAAAGATTTGTTTCTACATCAGATTGTCATGGTCCGCGGCCCGGCGTCCGAGGTGCTGATGGGATGCCCACGCCCACGGGCTTGGCTGTTAACTCCACACCTGCATCCCATCCCAGGCGATCATCAGGTGGACTATTTGATCCAGCCCAGCCTGCTGCTCCACGCCAGTCCGTTAGTCGTCTCACAGTGGTAACGTACACCTGTGGGAAAGCGATTGTGAAAACTCTCATTTGTCTGAACGAGCGCTAATTCTGTCCTGTGCACTCAGATAACAGCTCGGCGTGTTTTTTGAGCCACCTGCCTGTCCACCTGCCCGTCTGGAGTTTGGATCGCCTTCAGTACTCGTCACCTCGACTTTCCTGGAGCTCCCCCGCGGACCCTCACCCCTCCCTCCGGCTCCCACGGCCCCGCTTTCACTCATACTCTCCCCCACATATTCTGCTATTTCCCCGCGCCGCAATAATTCTTTTCCTTTTTCTGTTGCAGCCTCCCACAGTCCTGTTTTCGGCGTTCCTGCGCGACTCATCTCCCGGTCCCTTGGTTTCTCGAGTTTCACGCGTGTTTTCCTTCTACCCTCCCGGGACACCTTCAGTTAAAATAAAGTTTATTTTCTCGTACTCCTGTGTGTGTTGGCTCTGCTTCTGGGTCCAGCTTGTGCACTGAACTTCGGTTCATGACACAGATATAATGTGATGTATTTAAGATCTTAATATAAATGGAACCAATCATAGTACACTGGTAAAACTCCAGGTGTTTTGTTTACGAGATATTTGAGTGTCTACGGAGTTTCTTGAAGAGACGCTTCTTCAGTTCAAAAATCAAAAAATGGAGAGTCCCAGGAATTTAAACCTCAATGGTGGTGTCCCTTACTGTCTGCACCTTCATTGCAGTTTTGAGATCCCTACTGAATAGTACACATGATAGTGTAAGGCAAGGTTGGTGATACATTATTGAATTATTTAATAATGTAATGTATGTAATGTATTACGTACATTATATTCTTTCTATTCGTAATCTGTCCTTTTAGTACGTCTTCCCCTCTTTTTTTTTTTTTTTGCTCCTGTTTGTCCTGCCTTAGACACTGTCATACATAAATAATACTACTTAATGTAATAACTAGGGATGGGACTCAATTAAAAAATTAATCTAATTAATTAGAGGCTTTGTAATTAGTTAATCTCGATTAATCACATTTCATTGCACAGGAAAATTTTCCCCAAAGCCAATAAAATGTCTTTTTATTGGAAATGGTTTTAGTGGGCGACAGAATCAAATAATGGACATGGACATGAATATTGTAAACTCAAGCTCTTTTAATTTATGGGGAAAAAAAACAAACATTTAAAGTGCATTTCGATTCAAAACAGAGAAACACAAATAATATCCCTGGCCAAACCTGGGCAGACTAAAAAATAAAGTGCTATTTTCTTTGAGTACATTTTCAAAATGGTATTGTCTTTAAATAATAATAAATTTCAACATAAAGTGCAGTTTTTCTTCTTAAAAAAATAAGGCATAAACATAAAAGGTTATTAGACCAGCTTCACCTTTAAAACTCTGACTTCTATTAAAAAAAAACAAAAAACAGAGTAAATCTGAGTAACCTTAGCCAACGTTATTTTTACATGAGGCTAAAACAGTGTGATCGTCCAACATTTTAGTGCAAAAAATGGACTCCATGCCATCTCTTTCAGCCAGTTACTTTGACAAACTATCCTGTCCAAATTTTCAGAGCTCAGCAGCTCTCTTTTTTGTTGCTATGTGACCTTCAAGTGAAAACAGTCTCTCACATGGGACAGAAGTGGTAGGACTAATCAAATACTTGTGGGCCAGGACAGACAGCTGTGGGTGGGTCCCTGCTTGACTGGACCAGCATGCAGTGGCAGACTGTCTCGCTGATGGTGGATTCCGCTCTGTAGAAACTCAGGGCCCTGTTACACAGTGCTTGCTTATCTGAATCAGAGTCTAAAGACAATGAAGAGAGGAGGAGGCTCTTTGTCTTTGCTGGCTCCTTTGTGGTGGCATCTTTACACTGTTCCTGCAGCAGGGCCTCAAGGCTGGGCCAAACCTCTTTTTGCACTCCCCTTGCAAAACACTTTAAATCCTTAAAGCGTGGGTCAAGCACAGTAGCTATTTGAGCCACTGATGGTTGAGTGTAGCTACATGTTGGGATGGGACTCCGAGAAAACGACTGAAAACCATAGTGTGGATGCGGGTCCACACTACTACACTCAGGTGTAAATTTTGGATTTGCTTTAATAGTTCTCAGTGGAAATAGTTTATGGAAGAGTCATACAGTGTTTCTTTTTTGCCTGTCCCGTTTGGATCTTTAGCCATCAGAATTGTTGTCTGAAGGCCAAAAAAGATGCCTAGCGGATTTACTTTACCAAGTGGATCATCATGGCCTTGCCATATTGGTCCATTTGATTGATCTTTGTTATAATTATGTATTTTATTTTATTTTCAGTTGTTACAGATGGGACAGACATGACTGGGGGATAGGATAGGGAGAAAGAAAGGATGAAAGAAAGAGAGGGAGAGAAAGACAAAATAGAGGGGAGAGAGAAAAAAAGAAAAGCAAACAAACAAACAAAAAAGAAAAAAACAACACCTGGATCACCTGTCGAGAGAAGAAAAAAAAACAGAAGAGAAAACAAACAAAAAAGAGCAACATAATAAATACAACACCATCACAATAAACTAGCTAACAGTAGATAACAGTAGATACTAAATATTAAACGCTATTGTGCAGCACACAAGACTGACAGCGCACAATGTGCTTTGAGGCAGCAGCCAAGAAAGATGTATTTTGTGTCTGTGAACACCCGTGTGTACACCTGTGTGCACAACTGTGTGGATCAGCACACTTGTATTCAAAAGGTTTCTCCATGCAACGATGTGGGGAGCCATAGCCCCGTCCCCCATGAAGCAGGTATGGAGGAGATCCAGGCCCCAGACATCCAGAGGGCCCAGAGTATGAGGACCCAAGGAGGACCACCAAAGGGACAACCGTGCCACCCTCCTGGGAAGGGCTGAGGAGAGCCCCATATGAGGGGTCACCCAGCAGCCATGGAGCACAGGTCAGAGGGGGTTGCAGTGACGTGCCCGCGGGCTCTGCTGGCAGCTGACTGTGCCAGAGAGGACCGACCCCCAGGCCCAGAGGCCTGAGGGCGCCCCACGCCAGAGAAGAGGCCCAGCTGGACCACAGGCGCCAGGTCCCACCAAGCGGCTACCAGGAGTGAGCCGGTACATACATGAGTGCCCAGCCCCAGACACCAAGAACCACCAACGCACCCACGTCTGAGGGCATCAGCCACTGGCAGGGAGTGTGGTGAGGGGACATAGGACTCCATACATACTGAGATGTTCCCAGAGAGGTGGAGTCTAAGACCCAACCTGACATATAGACACAGACGTACAGGCACTCACAGACACAAGCATGCTCTCAATTTTTACAGCCCTATTAAAAAAATATCAGTCTGTACATGCTTCAGATAGCTTTTCTTCAAATTCTTTAATTCTCACTCTCTTTTGCAACTTTGTACTTTTGTGTTACTCGCAGCAACAACTCCACCTCATTGTTCGTCCATTTAAAAACTCGGTGCTTTTCCACGAGCCAGAGAGTAAATAAACGGCAGACAGAACTGAATCGAATTGAATCGTTTTGTGTTTCACGCCAGCGCAGGACTGGAACGTAAGCGTTTTCGGCCGATTCAATGTGGACACACAACTCTGTGAAAACGACTGAAAACAATAGTGTGGACGCGGAGCATTTTCAGATGAAAACACCGTTTTCAAATCTATCCGGGCTGGTGTGGACGTAGCCTTAAATTTCACCATGTAGTTTGAGTCATCATTGCAGACCTCCATGGTGTGATGCAGGTGTCAGAAAGCACCTGAACATGAGACACATGTCTCACCTCCAAGAAGCTCAGTCACAAACCTGTAGTAGACAGTTCAAGAAAGGAATTATTAATGTTGGAGTCAAATTGTTAAATGTTGTCATTGTGTTACTTAAATTTGTAAGTCTTAGTTCAAGCAGCATGATCAAAGACATTCCTTTGTCTCTGACCACCTCTCCAACCAGTTTGTTGGTGGGGGAGGCTGTAGTGTTTTATTATAAGGACATCTATGTGAGGGTTCTGTTTTCTTGCTTAGTGAACTTCCTGCCTTTATGACCCTTTTGGTAAGCAGGTGGTCACACAAACGCACCCCCAAACACAAGCATACACACTCACACACTCACACACACACACACACACACACACACACACACACACACACACACACACACACACACACACACACACACACACACACACACACACGTGTGTATATGAAATATATACAAAAATATGTGCATCAGGAAACCAAGCAAGAAACACAAATATAGCATTCATACGGTGGCTCTGTTTGCAGCTTTGCACTGCTCTCCAAACATCAGACTTACAATGTTTTGTATGTGTTCAGCTCGAACAGGTGTAAATTTTGGATTTGCTTTAATAGTTCTGAGTGGAAACAGTTTATAAAAGAGTCAAACAGAGTTTTATTTAAATTTCAGTTTAAAAAAACAAAAAACAAAACATTACTCACATTTCCCAGGAACCAGCCCACTGTGTTGTCACTGACACAGCTTACATCACCATGAAAACAGCAGCACGTATAATCTGAGAGAGAGGGCAGGACTTCCTCTTGCTTCATGCCCACTTCTGGTTAAGGACACTATTTCTGATTTGCATTAGTGTAATGAAATACTTTAAATGAGTCAATCTCAGCTTTGTCAGTTAAGAAAACCTTAATATTGTATGAATCTGTTTTCTTGGTTGTTTATAAAGTTCTGTGTCTCAGGTGGGCTGGAGCCTATCCCAGCTGATGAGAGGTGAGATACACCCTGGACAGATAACTGTATTTGTTCATGGAAATGTATTAATTTGATATTTGAAGCAATTTAATGATTTTGTGCAGCAGCCTTTAGTGCAACATTAGCATTTTGTGTCTTTTTATGTATGTTTCTGTATGATGATGCTTCGATGCTGTGATTTGATGCTTCTAATGGTTTATGACAAACAGTATTCGGTGTGTGTGGTGTGTGAAGGTGCAGCCAGAGCTGTGTTCTTGTTGTGCTTTTGGCACGTAAGATAACCTAAAAACTTCACATTTAAAAGTTGTAATAATATTGTGATCTTATTTTGCCTTTTTAGCTGCTCAGTCACACTGATATTTGTATAATAAATCTTACTGCATGTCTGTTTTTTTCAGTTTAGTTTTTGTATTACAGGCCTTTTCATAAAGAAAGTACCTGATGTTTCTGCAGCAGCAGAGAGTATAAAGATGTCACAGCATGCTGTGGTCAGATCTTGTTAAGTTGCTATTTCAGTGTAAAAGGAAGGAAGCTGAGAGAAGAAGTTAAAAAAAACCCTCTTTGTTTCCTTCACAGCTCTTTGGTATCTGCTGTGCTGCTGCTTCACTCTCTCTCTCTTTACAGAAAGTTGTAGAAGTTTTCAGACGTGTCACTGCTGGATGTGAGGATGGGAGCCACTTTGCTCTGTGAGCTGGGCCTATTCTGTGAGTGCATCACTGACTCCTATTGTTTGATTCATACTGATCCATAAACACGTTTAGTAAGAAGAACAGAGCATCAGTCATCACTATTTCAGGTCATGTGATCAGAAGACTCATGTTTTGTTATCAACATGTTTTTGATGGTTCATTCTAATCTGAGTCTGTATGTGGAGCTGCTTTAGCTTATCCAAGAAAGATCTGTTGTCATGGTTTGCTGTGTGGCAGGCAGGATGTTTGACTCGTAAACAGAGGAGTAAACTCAAAATGGCAGATTTAACGCTGGAAAACTTCTCATCCAAATACAAAGCAAAACTAAAAAGTCAAACACTAGAAAATAAACGAGGAACTGAAAACTAGGAATTGACCTGGAACACGGAGGAAAGAAACACACAGCATTATGAATGTGCGACATGACAAATGACAGGACTTAAACACACAGGCAGGACAACGAGAGGATGGGGAACAGGTGGCAACACAGCCGGGACAAACCAGACCTAACGAGAAAAGGGAAGCAAAACTGGAAACACTGCACACAGGGCAGGACTATCAAAATAAAACAGGAAACACACGACAGGCACAGAGGCACGATGTTGACACTGAGAACACAGAGCACAGGCACAGGAGTGACAAACTGCGACATGAGACACGACTGACTGGGGAAATAAACAAGAAGACAGAACGGAACCTACACTAAACATGAGGGGCACAGGAACAAAACCCAAGAACTAGAAATCACAAAACAAACAACAACTAAAGCTAGAAATACAGATCCACAAACAATAAGACTAGTAATAATAAACCAGGGGTAGGTACCTGGTTGCCTTTGGTTGCGTTTAGTTTAGTTATGTTTCACTTAGGTCTTCTGTGTTAGTCTGTCATGTTTCCTGTCTTCTGGTTCATGTTGTCAAACTTGTGTTGTCATGTCTGCTTTCCACTCTGTTTCCTGTTTTATGATGATTGACAACCTACACAGACATATTTGAGTGTCGCTACTTTGATAATGTCTGAAGTTTCTGTCTTTATTTTAGTGCTCTGTACGCTTCTCTGCACTGGACACGCTCAAGGTGACAAAACACTTTCCACTTTTTCTGTTTTTAATTTATCTTACTTCTGTTTACGTACTACTGTTTCAGTCTTAAGAACTTTACATTTTTTTCTTTTTATTTATTTATTTATATATCTATCACTATCTTTATAATTTTGTGAATATAAACAAAGGTTGTGCCTTCAATAGTACATGAAGTGTTTCAGATTGTAAACTTTGTGGTTGTGTTGGATTCTAGATGCTGTGTTAACTATTGAACCCAAATCGTCCAGTTTTTTCATCGGAGAGTTTGTTACCTTCAAATGTGACATGAATGAAGGAGAAGACACTGACTGGTATTACGAAATCAACAAGGATGGTCAAGAATTTTTCTCCTACAGGACGAACAAAGATTTCAAATTAGAAATTACATCTACACGTGACAGTGGTGAATATCAGTGCATTGGTGACAGGAAGAGCTCACGTGATAAAAAGATCAGTAATACTGTCTCTATAACTGTATTAGGTAAGTCTTCAGTGACCGACAGCATAAATGTATGATCCCTGTTCAAATACTCAACTGAACAACATTTAATTAAATTTGTCATTGGAACTTGAACTTTAACCAGGACCAGTGTAAAGTCAGTGCGTCAATACTCACAAGTTGTCATTAACAAAATTAACAAATTGAGTTTTAACAACAGAGTCAATCGTGGATGAAATTAAATTTAACTACATTTCTAAAGGAAAAGAAGAAACATGAAAAGCTTCATGAAGTTTAAAGTGATGATGTTTCTGTTATCTAAACCAACTAATCAGCATTAGTTTACATTCAGGGCCATAGAATGGACAAACATTTAGACCGTGGTTATTTAGAGATCAGCAAATATTAATGTAAATATAAACTGTATTTTTTTTTAATGTTCTTATGTTGTTATAATGAATCCCATACTTATTTTGCTTCCTCTTTCATAACATCAGATAAACCCAGGGCCACACTGACAGCAGGAACAACAATCATACCAGTAGGGGGCAGTGTGACACTGACCTGCTCTGTGCAGAGCTCTGATGGATGGAAATATGAGTGGGTCAGACGAACACAAAGAACCTCTGAAGTTCAAATCAGAGATCAACAAAACAGAGATATCAGAGTATCTCAAGGAGGAATCTACAGCTGCAGAGGAACAAGAGGAAACCCAGTTTACTACACTGATAGAAGTGATGATGTCACCATTGAGATAACCTGTGAGTTCAGAATCAGAATCAGAATCAGTCATTTAGTTTGAAATATACATTCACTCATGATTATCAAACATACAATGTGAAGTTTTCTGTGTTGATTTCATGTTTCTGTTTGTATCTCAACTGTTAATATGTGTGAACAGTTTCCAATAAAGTTGTTGTAAAACAACAACCCAACTGGCCTCAGATATTCAGAGGTGAGAGGATCACTCTGACATGTGAGGTGCAGGAAGGAGGTGAAACCACTGAGTGGTGGTATGAATGGAGAGGACCCAGCACACCCACACAGTGGACACACAATAATGATGTGACATTCAGAGTTTCTGAGTCCAGCAGTGGAGACTACATGTGTAAGAGTCGACGCAGAGATGACTCATATTCTTCAACAGAGTGGAGTGAAGCCTTCACATTGTCAGCATCAAGTAAGTCATGTTTGTTGTGTGATCTCCATTTGACAAATGTCATAATGGTCAGCACAGGATGAATTCAATGGTCTATAAAGCATGTTACATTGTTAGTCAGACAAAGAGCTGCAGCTGATAGTAGCCTCATTGTAGACAGTTTGTCACCACTTTGTGTCATGAACTTTCAGCTGGTATAGAGACGCCAATGCTGACCTGCTGCTCCATCACCTGAGGACAATAATGATATAAAGATACAGGATAAGAAGTACAGCATTTTTCAAACTTGCTCAACAAATAACTACAAATCTCCAAATGTTATTAAACAAAAACAAAATCATCTTGGCTTAATATCTTATGCAAATAATGTGATCTGTTAAAATAAATGACAGTATTAAATAAATAAATAGTTCAGTCCACTGTGTAATTCACTGTGCCTAACACAAACAGCAGGGTGGCATGCTGCTTTGCACTGGTTTCAAATCCACTGTCTGTCTGAGGTCTTTCAGTGTGGAGTTTGAATGTTCTCTCCATGTCTCTGTGGATTTTCTCCAGATTCTCCATCTTCTTCCCACAGTCCACAGAGTTAGTTGGGTTAGGGAAATTGGTGAATCTAAATTGCTTGTAGGTGTGAATGTCTCAGCCCGGTAACAGATGAGCGACCTGTCCCGAGGAGCTTCCCGTTAGCTGTGATATGGTCCAATACCTTGTGACCCTAAATTGTTGAAGCAGAATATATTAATGAGTTTGATTAAAAATAAATGCAATGATCAAGAATCAGATTTGACATTTTAGTCAAAATATTCAGGGTTGGAGCCACAACCCAAAAAGACATCAGTGCAAAGCAGGAAATGGAGGAAAATTGAAGGAGGGAAGTTAAAATAATGTTACTGTTGCTATGCTTACCATCCTCACCAACACTAGAAAGCTCCAGCAGGAGGCTAGAATATTGAGATCATTCCCTTTAAACCCACTCCCAGGCCTTAAAGAGGTGTGTGTGTGTGTGTGTGTGTGTGTGTGTGTGTGTGTGCGTGCGTGTGAATGTGCCTGTGCACTCATTCTGCAAAACATAAAAAATAACATTAAAAATGATGTAGATGTAGGAATTATTTATTTTATGTATAAGTCATTATTTACAGAGTGTAATATTTGTGTTTCTTTTTGTCTGCTTGTTTTTGTGACTAAAATAAGCAATCTGGTGTTGTCATTGTTCAGCTGGATTATTGTGGGATCTGGCATCTCTGAAAGAGGAAAAGTATCTTGATGACATCTATCAAAACTTCAAATGGCCTGCAGCATTTATTTCGAATGAACTTTATATATTTTTCTGATGTAAAACAATCATTTTAAAACCACACCTTAGCGGCATCAGCTCATCACACCTCCACTGCATTTAAGGCTTGACTGGCTCCTGAGTTTGTTGTTGTTGTGTGTGTGGCTGGCAGCTGACAAGCTGCAGCTGAGAGCTGAAGGAGCAGCAACCGAAATAAAGTGTTGAAAAATGTTGAAATGTGGTCGGGTCTGTTGTGCGTCTGTTACAGTTTGGAAAGTCACAAGTAACGCAAACTCCACGAAATAACAAATAATCAAATCATATGAAAATGCTTAACGAGGGTCACAAAATGTTACAAAGTCTCTTAATTAAAGTTTTACTATTTCTAATTCCTCTTTGCAGCTATAATGTGTATTTCCTCCTGTGTGGTCTGACATCTGAACCTCAGATTATAAGAAGTCTTCTTGTGAATCTGTTGTTGTGGTGCGAGTAATTTATAAATAAAATGCATTCACTGAAAGGATAAAAGGCATTCTGGGTGTGTAAGAGTGGAGGAAAGTGAATTACATCAGTATAAACACAGCCTGGACCCTTTTACCATCCTGTGGTTATCAAAAAGAAGGATGTACTCATACCATGGCAGTTTGGTCTTATTGCTTCTTACGTGTTGTTGGAAATCTAAATAGAGGTATAGTGATGTTGAATTCTGACAACATCAGGGCAGTGCAATCCTAACCTGTTTGTGTGGTATATTATATTTATTCTTTCTATCTTTGTCTAAACTCAACAGATCAACCAAAGGCTCAAATAACTTCTGATATGAGAGACGTTCCAGTAGGGGGCAATATGACCCTGAAATGTTCAGTGAACCCATTATCATGTGAATGGAGATACTACTGGTACAGAGATGAGAACTTGTCTAAACCTCTGACCACACAAGATGCAGTTTTCCACTCAAATGGACAAATCAGAGTCTCACAGGAAGGACTCTACAGGTGCAGAGGAGGAAGAGGAAACCCAGTTTACTACACAGAGTACAGTGATCCCTTTAAAAATGGTAAGTTTTTTTTTCAGCAGTAACGTTTCTATTAATACAAACTGTGAAAAAAAGTTTTATTTTCTCCTTTTTGTGCCTGTATTATTGATATCTGAACACAGTTGGCATCAGATGGGCAGAGCAGAGAAAATAATAATCAGATGTGAGATCCACAGAGACGACACTCAGTGGGAATATGAACAGAGGTCTACCAAACTTTGAAGGAAAAAACTATGTATGGAAGTTAAAACTGTTTATGTTTGTTTTGTTTATTTGTTTGTTTAACTCTGACTGAAACTTGCAAAGGCAGAATGAAATGTGCACAGCAGTCTTCAACAGACTGAAGTGCTACCACTTTCTTAATACGTTTTATAAAATTAAACAATTTTTCAAACTCCCTCTTCTTCCCTCATCCGGATTCTCTCCGGATTTTCCAGCTTCTTCTCACAGTCCACAGAGTTGGAAACTGCAGGCAGCGTAACATTTTCAGTCAGACAAAGAGCTTCATGTGATCGTAGCTTTCTCACCACTTTGTGTTTGAACTTTCAGCTGGTGTATGTAGCGCAGTACTCATATGCTGCTTTCTCACCTGAGTACAATCATGAAAAAAATAAACAAAAAAAGTACTCATTTGTCATTTTAAACCCCTGTAACTAAACAAAAAAATTGATTTCTCTAAAAAAAGAATAGAACTCATCCTACCTGACTTCATCAGATTAATACAAAAATGCAATGATGAAGAAAAACATCAGAAATAATGTTACTGTGTACGCACGCCCAGTCACCTGCGATAAGACCTGTGATAAGACACCCTAAAGAGCGGCCAGTATATTAAGGACCGACAGACAGATTTGGTCTGATATTTGATTATAAATCCTGGTCCCCACGAGTTTGAAGGCATTTTTGAGACTCAAAATGTGGTTTTAATGTCAGGGTTACAATTAGGTTATGGTTAGGTTTAGGGTTGGAGTCAGTGTTAGGCTTTTGTTTTTGATGGTTAGGGTTAGGTAGGGAAACCATTATGTCAATGAGATGCCTGCACAAGGATATAAATACACACACATGTGTATGCGTGTGTTATATTGATGATGTGATTTGTGAAATTTTGATATAGTCTGTATGTTTTGGAGCAGATTAAGAAATTAGTCAGAAGTTAGAAATAACATATTTGAAGTTGCTGCTATTTCAAATGTCCCTGTGCAGCTATAATGTGCATCTCCTCCTGTGAGGTCTGGCCTCTGAACCTTACACTAATGAGATGTCTTGTGTTTCCTGGTAAATCGGTTGTAATGAAGAGTTGCTCTGAGGGAAGCATCATGCAGAGTACAGAAAAAGATTGATTTATAAATGTAAAGAAGAGTAGTGGTCAAATGGATTCAGAAAAAATAAAGTCTATCATGTGCACACTGTAACATGTTTTTTTATGGGGGAAAATGTGTTTCTAACAGATAAACCCCATCAGTCAGAAAGACAGACACGAAGACAACGCAGAGATGAGACTAAGGCTACGTCCACACGTACTTTTGAAAACGGAGATTTTCCGTTTTCTTTTTAAAAAAATAATCCCGTCCACACGTAAACGCAGAAATGAAGGAAAACGCTGTTAGGAACATACCAAAGCAACAGGTGGCGATATATGCCTAACCGTGCAGAAATGTTGGCCAATCAGAAGTCTAGAAGCCTCGGTGGGAAATAGTAAACAAGGATGGGGCATAGAAGCAGAACCGAGTCATATGTGTGGAGGGACAGTAACTGTGTGTGTATATGTAAGCATTTAAACACTGCAGAGAGTACAATTAACAGTATTGTAGAAATTCATTTCACCGAAACAATAACGTGGCGCAAAGTGTGACGTCAAAAAAGGCGCACACCTTTGACGCTGCGTTTTCTCCGTGTTTTCTGTTTTTTCCGTTTTTCTCGTCCACACGTAAATGCAAAAACAGAGTTTTCAAAAATATCCACCCTGGCCAGAGTTTTTAAAAATCTCAGTTTTCAGTGACCGAAAACGCCGTTTACGTGTGGACGAAAGGCGCAAACGCATAGAAAATCTGCGTTTTCAAAAATACCCGGGTACGTGTGGACGTAGCCTAAAGGTACAGAGTGAAAAACATGAGGGAGAACTAACTAAATATAAACCATAAAGTGATGAACAACTAAAGCTGAAAAGTTTAGGCATGAATACAAGAATACAAATGAATATATAAACAAAAACAACAAAGCAAGAAAATAAACCATAAAGAAGCCATATGAAGTATCAGACCTGAAATACGTGCAAAATATAGAAAAGTGACACTGGGGACGTAAAATAATACAAAACTACTAAAAACAGAGAACACAACACAAACTTAAATCACTTTACAAACCTAAAAGGAATCATGATTGTTATTTACAGCAAGTGGTCCCACTTTTAAATGTTGTCAAGTGTGGCACATGTATTGAAGAGGTTATATAATATTATTATATATCTTTAAATGAAAGTTACTTTTAAGACTTGTTTTGCACTTCATTTTGTTGTTGTTGTTAAGGTTCTTTCTATCCCTACTAGTGTTACCAGAGGATCTGACTCAACTGAGTTCAGTTTAATAAAGTTAACAGTTCATTCTTCTTATTTGCAAAGCTGTGTCCAGTTCTTCATTTCTTCTTCTGATGATCACTGGACTCATTCCTGGAATCATATTTATTTTGCTCCTGTTCCTGTTCCTGTACAAAAAGGTCTACAAAAAGAAAGGTGAGACTTTTACATATTTTACTCTTTAAAATATTTAAATATGGAGATGCAACATTCCAAAACTGAAAACTGTTCACAATATTATATAAAACATAATAAACTATGTGAACGTTAGTGTCTTATTTTGAATTTTTAATAAAGGTTCTGCCGATGACCAGAGGGTGAGTCAGGATGAAAATCAACAACAAGTCTACTCCTCTCTCCGTCATGGTTAGTTTTCTTTTTACCTAGTTTAAAATATCCTGATGCTTTTCTCTTCTGCAGCTTTAACACTGTTGAATTAAAGAAAACTAAGACAATAATGAAATTTAATCATGTACAGCATTTACAAGTAATAATACGCTTTCTAATTTCACTGTATGTTTGTGCTTACACTGACATTAAAACTTATCTTATCTCATCTCGTCTTAGTATAAATGTTATTGACAAGAATACTTGTGTTTACATTATGTGGTGACTCATTTTCTCTGACTTGTAGGTGATCGTTCTGTCTATGAAACAATCAGAGGCTCTGGAAAAACTCAAAATGGTACAGTATCAACTTTAATATATAGTTTGTGGAAGCTATGTGATTATAAAATAACAGTGATTATTACTAAAAACAACACTAACATTATTATTTTAGTTTGACCAGAGGTTTTTTACACCTATAATAATAATGAACTGCAGAGCTGTTTCATACTGAGAGTATATTTGAATATATTTTACAGAAGTTCAGTGTTGTTCATGAATCCACTGGAAGAGAGCATTCATCTAATGTGCTCATTTAAAGCAGAATGTATCTGGAATTGTGAATTTATTAATTTATCTGTGCTTTACCGCCCTTGCTCTATATGAAGCTGGGTGACCTGTGTGCTGTAGGTCCAGTGGCTCCTTCTTGTGGAAAGTCAGCGATTCTTTCTATCGAAAGTGGGTGAGCTATAAGCATCTCCTTTCCTATAACTCAGTGGTTCCCAAACTTTTTTTTCTAGACCCCCTTTTGTTTTACAAGAAAATCTTCGTTGTCCAAGTGAAGCCAAAGACAAGATATGCTTCATCATATTTTCTATGGCTTGGAAAGAAGTTGGGTTGGAAGCATATTTGGCAATGCTTCAACCTCTGCTTTGCGTTTGTGTGGGAGCCCCGTCAAAAAACCTGTCCATTATGCCCCCCTGCAATGCCCTCCCACTTTGGGAACCACAGTCATAACTGAAGACTAATTCTCATTCTCAACCATCAGAGCTTTGTCAGGTCCCATTCCCACATATTTCCCACCATTCACAGACCATCAAATGATGGGTACAAATATACATTAACGTTTCCTAGTAAAGTGTTTAGGTTTAACATTTAACTAAACATCTGAAATATGTTTTAAAAATGATTCTCTGATTTTTTGTTTTTATATTATATTTTTTAATTCTCACTGAAAAAATGGAAATATCAGTAGGAATATTTTGATAATGTAAACATTAAATCATCATTTTAAGTGAGGCAACTTTCTTAAAGGTTCATTGATTACATTATCTGTGTCAGTGTTTTCATTTTAAATGGTTGTGATTTTCTCCTTAACATTGTACAATAAGTTGGTTAGAAATCATATTAAATACCATAATATAGACTTAATATTGTCTTTTTTTCCCATTAAGTATTCGTGTTCTTTACAATCGAATATTTTTTTTATTAAAGCTTTTTTATAACATTTCATGTAACACGAAAAAGTTTAAAAAGTGTTATATGTAATATTTGTAGTGTGTGAAAATGTGGCTTTAAATTCTTTGTTGGCTTTTGTTTCTTTGTTACAGTAGATATAATGAGAATATTTTTACACATTAGATCTTCTACATTATCCCCAAAGTAATGAAGAATACATACAGTATTCACAAATAGTGTATGGATTTGAATGTATCGTGTATTTCATGTCTATTTTTTTTCTATACAAATTTGCAATACATTTGTCTTTATGGAGCTGGAACAGCAAATACAGTGGTGATCATCTTAAATTGTTATGTGCTTTTGGCCTTTTTTTGAGGGATGAGTGTGGTTTTACAGTTTATTTTAAGTCAGTGTCAATCATGACCATACATGTGCAGCAGCAGTGAACAAAGACATGAATGCTCAATTCTCTAAGACAACTGGCAAATATACAAGAATTTCATGCATTGGCCTACAGTAGCAAAAAGGTTCAATCTGGTGGAATATAGTGAAAAAAAAAATCAAATGCTTTTCTTCAAAATGAAAAGCTGACAATACAGAATGCATTGTTTTATACTGCAGTGGCAGAGAGATTTAAATGTGGTTTCAATGGAAGCCAATAGGACATTATTCTCCATTGCACTTCACAAAACAATGACATTACAATTAAGTCAGTTTTGCTGCTGATCTTTGACATGTCCAAGACTCTAATCACCACGAGTGTCCTTCCCCTTACTAGATATTATATGCAAAATAAACATTTCAACAAACAACAAATAATTTAAATGTTTAAACTGTCATTTAAAGGCTTAAAATGTCTGAAAATTGATGGAAATATCTTATTGCTTGATCAATGAGATCAAAAGATCTCAAGTTGATTCGGTGATTTATGAAATAAAGACAAAAATACATTCTTATGTGACGATTTCATGGCAGATTTTGTGTGTGTACAGTTTTTGTCCACTAAGGTTTCGAAAGGATTTAAAATTTAAGTGTTAACAATGATAATCTGGACTCCACTCACCCGACTTTCAGCAATATGCAGACTTTAAAACATGGGACAGTACAACTCTGGGCCTTCTATGCAAACACCATGGATACACACATAGCCGGTGCCCTCCTCCCAGTAGCTAGATTAGACAAACTTGTCCTGTTAATACTCAATATACTCATGTCAAAGACTTTCTGTTCTGCTAAAAGCAGGATTTATCTGCTGCAAAACTATAAATGTAGCACTTATCTATCTGATATGACTGATCCAGGCAGTTTGAGATAAAATATCAACTGTGTTTAAGCCTCTGCTTCACTAATTTATAAAAGGCCTTCATTTAGCTCCTCAACAGAAGCTTTTTAGCTCATCTGCATCAAATGTTTGTACTGCATAAAAATAGCAAGTTGCTTTTCAAGTCCACAGATGTGCATCTCAGGGTATCTTGTGATTGTAGAATTGCTGTGAAATTTAAAATACCTAAATATAAACTGCTTTTTAAATGTGGCTTGTAGTTTTAACTTTTAACATTAAAACTAGAAAAGTGCTGCATAAATCTCACTCTGTGGTATCTCTTGTCAAATGGAGGTGTTATTTGAAGACAACATGAGCTTCTGTCTCTTTAAGGGTTTCATGAGAGTGAACAGGGGAAACACCCACTGCTAAGTGCTCTGTGTATAGTAGTTGCCGATTTAAAAATAATAGTAATAAAGAAATAGAAATAGAAATTAACAGGTGTAACTGCGGGTGAAACAACATCATACCTTAATTTTTTTCCCCATTTTCTTTCTCTTCTTCTGTAAAGTATAAAGCACAAAGTGTGAAACTTTGACACATTGGTGTGGGCACCAACCCTAACCCTATGTCACATGTTTAAAGTTTATTTGATTTCAAAACCATGACCCATGAGCCTCATGAACTCAGCCCAGCTGACATCACCATAAACACAGCAGCACTTTTAAAGTAACAGAGATACAATCTGAGAGAGGGGGAAGGACTTCCTCTTGCCTCACGCCCACTTCTGGTTAACAACACTATTTCTGTTTAGCTTGACCTTGCTCACAACATGTGGGTGAATTTATCACCAAACCACAATTTCATAGTTCAGATGTATTTTCAGTTTTATATTTACATCTCTGTTTATCAGCATCAGTTAACACTTTGTTCTTCTATCAGTCTATTTTGGCCTGTATTTGTGTAGCGCTTTACTTAATCCCTAAGGACCCCAAAGTGCTTTACACTACATTCAGTCATTCACCCATTCACACACAAGCTCGAACCAGCAACCTTCCGATTACAAGACAAACTGTCAACTCTTGAGCTACGATCGACGATATGACCACGATTTTCTTAATTGTTTACAAAGTTCTGGTTCTCAGATGGTTTGCTGACTATCAAAGCTGTTTTAGGATGAGAGGTAGAGTACAGATGAACATTTCAATAAATGTAAAAAAGTATAAACACGTCATGCGGTGGTCAGAGCTTGTTAAAGAGTGTTAGTTCTGTTGAAAAGGAAGGAAGCAGAGAGAAGAAGTAAAAAAAACAAACTCTTTGTTTCCTTCACAGCTCTTTGGTATCTGCTGTGCTGCTGCTTCACTCTCTCTCTTTGCAGAAAGTTGTAGAAGTTTTCAGACGTGTCACTGCTGGATGTGAGGATGGGAGCCACTTTGCTCTGTGAGCTGGGCCTATTCTGTGAGTACATCACTGACTCCTATTGTTTGATTCATACTGATCCATAAACATGTTTTAGTAAGAAGAACAGAGCATCAGTCATTTGTACCATTGCAGGTCATGTGATCAGAAGACTCATGTTTTGTTATCAACATGTTGTTTGATGGTTCACTCTAATCTGAGTCGGTGTGTGGAGCTGGTGTAGTTTATCTAAGAAAGATTTATTGTCATGGTTTGCTGTGTGGCAGGCAGGATGTTGGACCCAAGTGTAGGACTCGTAAACAGAGGAGTAAACTCAAAACGATAGCTTTAACGCTGGAAAACTTCTCATCCATATACAAAGCAAAACTAGAAACTCAAACACTAGAAAATAAACCAGAAACTGAAAACTAGGAATTGACTTGGAACAGGAAAGAAACACACAGCATTATGAGTGTGCGACATGACAAATGACAGAAAGAAACACAGGACTTAACCCTCTGGGGTCCTGGTATAATTGTGTGGATGCCAGAGGCATCCACACAATTAATTTGTCCCATTGAAATGAATGGGAAACTTCTACAATTCTGCTAAAACTTGCTTGTCTTTGAAACTTAACTACTTCCTCATACTTTCACCTAGAAACTCCATTCAAACTTTAAAATGTTCTCAAATTATTGGGCTATTCCTGTATGATTCAGCTTTTTCAGATCTTCTACCGTTTTAATCTTATCCCTCTTTGAGTTTTCAGTTGCAAAATTGTGATTTTTCAGAAAATACATGCGTTGCTATGGTTGCTATGCAATTAACTCCCAGTGCACACTCGTCCGTTCTGAATTTTCTCTTCATGTCTGAACAACTTCTTGCTACTCGCTCAATTTCCACTCAACTTCCACAAATTATACATCAAAACGTAGGTAGTTTTGCTGGCTTTAAGACAGTGTCACTATAATTATTGTGAGAGTTACGGGTTTTTCACAATTTGCCTCGAAGTGACACAAGGTCTAAAAACTCCCCATTCAAAGTCTATGGGGAGGTTGTGAAACTCAGAGCTGAAATACTGAAACTGAAGGCATTTTCAAATCGTCATATCTCCTTGACAAAGCGAAGTTAAGACATGAGGCTTGTGCCAATTCATCTTCAGACACTGCTGACACTCACGGTCTAAGCAGTTTTTGCAGTCATCTTACCGTTGAGCCATAAATTACATTTGTTTGAGGGGTGGAAATCTGTCCTCTCATTTTTCAGACTCCGAAAATGAAGCCGTTTCTTCTCTCGTCATATCTCCGCGACGGAGATACAAAAGAGCTATGGAAATCGCAGTCAAAGTACACCAAAGTCCGCTGATTCACCCAGTGCAAGAATTATGCTTCTATCCCACCTAGTTTTTAAGTTACACGACGTTTTGTAACTCCAAAAAACGGCGTTTTTCCACCTCTCACCGCGATCAAATTCTGACTGCTGATCACCCTCTTTTTTAAGGCGCCCCGCCCCCTTTCCAGGTGGCCCGATTGGTGATGACACGGCTCTTCAGACCAAAGGTCGTGGGTTCGATTCCACCTTGGCCCCACGTTTTTCTCATTACAAATTTATACACTATCACAGACCGGTAATTTATATTGATAATTTATTACAATTCTGCAAACTTTTATGATTTTACCAGCTTTTCTAATATGGACCTCACATTCTTGTTAACAGTCTATGGCAGAAATACATACAAGTACACAGCCTGATGAAGCAGACAGAAGCAGTACCTCTGATTGGTTCAGCATTTTCACCTCTTATCAGCACAAATCTCAGCCTCTTCTTCTGTTTTCATTAGAATTTTAAGCTTTTCCACCTTTTTTCAGTTACGTGAGAACCAGTTTGGCTCAATGAGTAGCTGAAAAATATCAGCCTCTTCTGCTGTTTTAGCAGGATTTCAGAGTTCAGCTTTTTCACTTGTTTTATGCACAAATTTCAGTTTCTTTACCTCATTTCACAACAAAGTTCTTCCTCTTCACCTCTTTTCTGCTAATTTGAGCTTCTGCTCCACAGTGCACATTTTCCCTCTCATCATATCTTTGCTTGTGACCAGAACTCATTTGGCTCAGAGGGTAGGGCAGCTGCCGTGAGACCCGGTGGCAGAGGTTCGAATCCTACCTGTGACAGTTGCTACACATGTTCCCTCCTTGCATGCGCTCTGCTTTCTTGACACTCTCCAGTGTGTCATTACACATACAGCCATCTTCAGCAAGCACTTCTGTTTCTACACCTCTTTTCAGCTCATCTTTTTGCTTCTTTACCTCTTTTCAGCAGAAATTCTTCTGATTCACCTCTTTTCTGCCAAATGTTTAGCCTTTTCACCTCTTATCAGCACAATTCTAAGCAGCTTCTGCTAATTTCACCAGAATTGTCAGTCTCTCCACCTCTTCTTTGTGAGAATGAGTTTGGTACAGTGAGGAGAGTCGTTGCCGTTAGACCAGAAGGGCCGGGTTCGAATCCTGCTCAGGGCAACCTTTTTTTTTTTGGTTTTCAACTTTTTCAGCTTTTTTCAGCGGACATCTTCAGCGTTAAGGCATCCACACAGCATTTTCGCAGGAAATGCAAATTTTTCTAGTTACAACTGTTGTTGACTACTTTTGATTTTACTTCTATATTTCACCTTTAAAAACTGTTTATCTTGCTTCGATTGGTACCATTATTTTCAGCACAACCTCAAATATCTGAAATTTGAGGGTTTGTTTTTTTCATTTTGGTATACTATATTAGCACAATTGATCTAAATCCAGACAAAAAATTCAAAATCCGAGTAGAAAAAAGTTCTATTTTTTACTGTAAAACCCACAAACATGTTTAACGAATCATTTTCATAACTTGAAATGCAAATAGAAATTGTACATTTCTAAAAATTATGCACAAGTTTTGCAAACAAAGTTCTTTAATACCATTTACCTAAAAATGCAGCCAAGGCCTCAGGCGTTTTTTATATAACCATTTAAATCTCTTTACAGAACAATCAGGTGTGCTGCATCAAATAAGAAGGCACACAAATTACTAGTGCCACTTCAAAAAATAGTTTATGTTCAGTATGAGACAGAGGAGAACACTATCTATCTATCTATCTATCTATCTATCTATCTATCTATGACAGAACTAAACATGAGGGGCACAGGAACAAAACCCAAGAACTAGAAATCACAAAACAAACAACAACTAAAGCTAGAACTACAGATCCACAAACAATAAGACTAGTAATAATAAACCAGGGGTAGGTACCTGGTTGCCTTTGGTTGCGTTTAGTTTAGTTATGTTTCACTTAGGTCTTCTGTGTTAGTCTGTCATGTTTCCTGTCTTCTGGTTCATGTTGTCAAACTTGTGTTGTCATGTCTGCTTTCCACTCTGTTTCCTGTTTTATGATGATTGACAACCTACAGAGACATATTTGAGTGTCGCTACTTTGATAATGTCTGAAGTTTCTGTCTTTATTTTAGTGCTCTGTACGCTTCTCTGCACTGGACACGCTCAAGGTGACAAAACACGTTTCACTTTTTTTGTTTTTCTTTTTCATTTATCTTACTTCTGTTTACATACTACTGTTTCAGTCTTAAGCACTTTACATTTTTCTTTTATTTATTTATTTATAATTTTGTGAATATAAAGAAAGGTTGTGCCTTCAATAGTACATGAAGTGTTTCAGATTGTTAACTGTGTGGTTGTGTTGGATTCTAGATGCTGCACTCAGAAAAATTATGGTTCTTAAATGGTTCTTCAGATGTCTTCATGGTTCTTTAAAGAACCATCATACGTCAAAGAACCTTTTTATTTTGTGGATGGTTCTTCAGCTATTACAAATGGTTCTTTAAAGAACAAAAGGTTCTTCATCCTTAGCAATCTAAGTTTGATGGTGTAAATGGCATAAATATTTATTCACTATAATGAGGCTGTGAATTATACTGTGTGTTTTCTTTGTGTGCATGTGTGTGCGAATGGGGAGGGCGGGATACCTGGCAATTACCCTTTAAGAGAAGATGGTAGGAAGCTGAATATTCAAATAAAAGTTAGAAATATTTGCAAACAGTAGACACAATACACACATTCAAATACTGTACTTTAGTTTTAAATTTTAATAAAGCATTACTATTTTCTACTCCAAGGCATTGCTTTTGAGATTATTATATATTTTTGAAAATATAGCATAATGATAATACTAGTTATTGTAAACTTTACAAACCACCCAGCAGTATGTAAAGTCAAATTATAAAATACAAGTAAATAACAATTGCAGAACAGAATGTCAGTGTAATGAACACACACTTCGTTTTGACAAAGCGCACTGCTTAGGTAAATGATCTGAGTAGTTGTTCATCACTGAGCAATTTGTTAATATGTGTTTCGAGCCAAATAAATGACAGGGAGAGAGACAGTGACGTCAGAACACGTCATACTATAACCTCCCGGGAGCGGACGGAGGGGTCCGTCGTTGGGATGCAGACAGAGTGTGCGAGCGGCGGGCCTTGACCTTTCGGGAAAAAAAACCTCACGGACGGTGACAGCGAAACGGATAACAGTCTTCAGTACCTGCTGGACTTTGAAGCTGTGGATTCTGGGACTGTTGGAAAAGGTAAAACATTTTCATTAAAACCTTATTACTGTTTTGTTTTTGTTACTCGTCATTGTAGCTTGCTGTTAATGTTGTGCTAACAGTAGCGATTAGCTAGATACGTTAGCCGTTGATGTCAGCGCAATTTAGTATCCAACTGTTTTCCTAACAAAACCACTGTTATAATTAAGTGAAGCTGCTCCCAGCTAATTTGAACCTTTGGCTTCTAAAATATGTGGTTCAATTGCGTGCTGCGTACATAACCTAATGTCAGCTAGACCGAAATTAAAATTTAATATATTGTTAAAGTCACTAAAATGGCGCCTGAAGCCTGTTGTGGCGTGAGCTCTGTCTGCTCTAGAAACTCTGAAATTCTGTAGATCTGAGCCGTACATTAAATACTCACATGAACCTGTACTTTGAATTCTGTATGAGCTGTATAAAATGCAGCTATGCATAAGAGTTTTGAATGAATAATTCGATTAGATAACTCTTTATTGTCTAATCAAATTATATAGAAATGAATAGAAATGTGACATGAGAAGGTGTGTCTTTGACTGTTCCTGCATAACTTAGTTTCGGACTAGTTGACAAGTTATGCTCCGGTCATTTGATGTTTCCAAGATAGATGTTCTTTTGTAATATAGTTAATTTTTTTTTATATTTCATTTATCCACCATCATACATACAAGCTAAGAAGAGGTCGTTATACTAACAAGAGGTATCAACGCTGGGCCAAAGTTCAGCACATGGTTAAAGTTTGTAATCCAGCCAGGGTGTAAATATCACTCAGCAGCCAGAGCTGAAGCAGGTAGCATCAACACATAAATCTACTCTACCCGGCTTAAATCACAAGAGCACCTCTGACCAAAAAGCTGTAGATTTTTCTTGTTTGCACAAATTAATCCAGATTCACATTAATTGTGTTCACAGCTCCAACAAAATGAGGAAGAGGAGGGGGAGAAACACAATTAGGTTGAATTACAATTGGATGGAAGGCGAGGACAAGGAGAAGGAAGCTTAGGATGAGGAGGAAGAGAAGCAGCAGGAGCATCTTTAGGGCTCCCTATGATGAGGTTTGTTTCATTAATATGGTCCTCTCACAAAGAAAGATGACTTGTTTTAGTTCACCTACTTCCTGTATTAAATAGTGATGTGCAAAATGTTGTGAAAAACCATGGAGCAGGTATGTATAGTGCATCTGCAGGTAAATGAACATCAAATCTCTAAGACAGACTGAAATCTGTATATTTATCACCCTTATGATAAAACCCACGTCAGCCATTGGTTTATGGACTTTGTATTTTGAAGCCTCAACATTTGCTTTCTTGCTGTTGCTATGTTGGGACCATATTAGGATGAGGGATCAGAATCTGGAGTCATGCACACTATTGTTTCATTTAGTGTGTATTCATAAGATTCGTACAGCAGATCCAAGTTGTGCCTTGAAAACAGGAAAGTCGTCTGCATAGAGGAGAACTGTAATAGCAGGCTTTTACAAAGTGAGGCTTTGTGCACTCGTTTTACTTCTGTCACCCTGTTTTGATGCAGATTTCACTTGAAATCAGGCAAGAACTGGACTTATTTTTTATGTGTTCTTGTGAATTAATTGTGTATCGCATATGTTTGATTTGACTTTCTGCAAGACAACAGTCGTCCACTGGCCAAAAAAGTTTTCCAAATACCTCCACGTGATCTAGCCTGGATTTAGAAAAGAATAGCACAAAAAATCTGCACCTCCTGCTTCAGATGAAATTTGTGTTTCTGTGTTCAGAGGCAGCGGTGAGAGGGGAGACCTCGGCTCATCCAGCTGGAGAGCCTGACCAGGAGGAGTCGAACATTAACTCAGCTCTTCCAGGGCACCCTGCAGACTCGGCTGCTGGCATCGGCGAGGGATGACGTGAACGCCAAACAGGAGTCCATCACAGGTCAACTGCAGGTATGCGAGTCAGACCTTCTGAGGAGGGTTTCACTTCTCTCTCTTCTTTATAATTGACTCTTTTCTCTCTCTTTCAGCTCCTTGTCTCAGAGTGGGAGGGGTTTGAAGCACAAAGGGAGGAACTTGTCGTTTGGTTGGCTGATATGGATGTCTGCCTGAGTGAGGTTGACCAGCTGACAGGAAACACCAGTGAAAAACTGAAACAACTGCAGGTGTGGGCTTGTTTTGATATGACATATATTTGATATGATACATACGTCAGAGACATTATCCTAAACTGGACTAACAAAGGACCATGAGTACAACATGAAATGTACATTACATAGCGTAAGGCTGAAGTTCATTGATCATTTTAATCATAAACTTGTTGAAATATTTTTACTGAACATGCAAACATCTGCTGATGAAAATGTGTTGATTTATTGGTCTGTTATGAAGCTATTGCTATTTCTAATGTGTTTTATCACTTTCTGATGTTTTATTAATTAAACAATACATGTATTATTTGTTGTGTTATCTGTAGCTATAGTATTTATATATATTTATTTATAGTATAGCAAATATATTTAATTATTACTGTTTAAAACACTAATATGTGACATGTATTAATAGTGATGTTGTGCTGAGGGTTAAAATGCCTTTTTGTCTTTTGGTAACTACAAAATGACAATAAACCATTAATATATGTCTATGCTGTGCTCGTATTTATTTTACCCTACTCAAATTCAATTTATGATGCATTTTATTTTGAAAGATTTAAAATGGTTTTTTTAAAGAACCACTCAAAAAAGGTTCTTTAAAATGGTTCTTTTAAAGAACCATTTGAAGGACCTTTTTAAAAAGGTTCTTTGAAAAACCATTAAAGGTGCCCCAAAGAACCATTTCTTGATGGTTCTTTGGGGCACCTTTAAAGGTTCTTCAATGAACCACTGAAAGAAATGGTTCTTCAAAGAACCATTGTTTGAAAGGTTCTTTGTGGCACCAAAAAAGGTTCTTCTATGGCATCAGTCTAAAGAACCACTTTTGGTTCCAGTTGGCACCTTTATTTTTCTGAGTGTGTGCTAACTATTGAACCCAAATTGTCCAGTTTTTTCACCGGAGAGTTTGTTACATTCAAATGTGACATGAAAGAAGGAAAAGACACTGACTGGTTTTACAAAATCAACAGGGATGGTCAAGAAGTTTTCTCCTACAGGCCAAACAAAGACTCCAAATTAGAAATTACATCTACACGTGACAGTGGTGAATATCAGTGCATTGGTGACAGGATGAGCTCACATGATAAAAAGATCAGTAATACTGTCTCTATAACTGTATTAGGTAAGTCTTAGGTGACCGACAGCATAAATGTATGATCCCTGTTCAAATACTCAACTGAACAACATTTAATTAAATTATTCATTGAAACTTGAACTTTAACCAGGACCAGTGTAAAGTCAGTGCGTCAATACTCACAAGTTGTCATTAACAAAATTAACAAATTGAGTTTTAACAACAGAGTCAATCGTGGATGAAATTAAATTTAATTACATTTCTAAAGGAAAAGAAGAAACATGAAAAGCTTCATGAAGTTTAAAGTGATGATGTTTCTGTTATCTAAACCAACTAACCAGCATTAGTTTACATTCAGGACTATAGAATGGACAAACATTTAGACCGTGGTTCTTTAGAGATCAGAAAATATTAATGTAAATATAAACTGTGTTTTTTTTAATGTTCTTAATGATGTTATAATGAAAAACACATTTTTTCATATCATATCCTCTTTCATAACATCAGATAAACCCAGGGCCACACTGACAGCAGGAACAACAATCATACCAGTAGGGGGCAGTGTGACACTGACCTGCTCTGTGCAGAGCTCTGATGGATGGAAATATGAGTGGTTCACACAAACCCAAAGAACCTCTGAAGGTCAAATCAGAGATCAACAAAACAGAGATATCAGAGTATCTCAAGGAGGAATCTACAGCTGCAGAGGAACAAGAGGAAACCCAGTTTACTACACTGATATAAGTGATGATGTCACCATTGAGAAAACCTGTGAGTTCAGTAATTTAGTTTGAAATATACATTCACTCATGATTATCAAACATACAATGTGAAGTTTTCTGTGTTGATTTCATGTTTCTGTTTGTATCTCAACTGTTAATATGTGTAAACAGTTTCCAATAAAGTTGTTGTAAAACAACAACCCAACTGGCCTCAGATATTCAGAGGTGAGACGATCACTCTGACATGTGAGGTGCAGGAAGGAGGTGAAACCACTGAGTGGGAGTATGGATGGAGACGACCCAGGACACCCACACAGTGGACACACAATAATGATGTGACATTCAGAGTTTCTGAGTCCAGCAGTGGAGACTACATGTGTAAGAGTCGACGCAGAGATGACTCGTATTCTTCAACAGAGTGGAGTGAAGCCTTCACATTGTCAGCATCAAGTAAGTCATGTTTGTTGTGTGATCTCCATTTGACAAATGTCATAATGGTCAGAACAGGATGAATTCAATGGTCTACAAAGCATGTTCAGGGCTCGCAAAATCGCTAGCCCGACGTCCCGGGGCTAGCGATTTTTCCAGTCGGGCTACCAAAATCTATCTCTGCCCTGCCCGTCGGGCTATTGTAGGAAGGAAAAATATATGCCAATGCTTTTGCATTCTTTCAGAAATGTAGCTGGGTAATTATGTCATTGGCATCGGTGAGCCACTGTCAATATGTGACATATTGAAATCGCGTTTGAATTTGCGCTTGTTTTTTGCTTTCACTTTGCAATCGCGCGAACTGTGTATAGAGAGCGACAGCACTGATTGGTGAGTGATGATAATTTGTGCACCAATTCCTCTGACATCGTTTTATTAATCGTTAGCTTACTATGCAAACATGACAAGTGAAATCTCCCGCAGCAAGCTTAAACATATGAGAGGTTGATTGAGCAGAGAATCGCTGACCGTTATGTGTGTGTATGTAAAAGCAGCAGGATATATATTTTAGTTCTGCTGAGCCAAATAAGACAGGTCAGGGTGAAGAAGTGACAGCCAAAGAAAAGCTTACCACAAAACGGAAAAGTTATGACAAATCAGACTATTAGGCAAAAAGAAAGTGCAGCTTTATGGTTTCATGGACAAAAGAATTTCTGTGGCTGCAATATGACGAGCTAAATAACCAGGGCTGCACATAAGTGGTCCGCAGGTGCGCATTCGCTGTCAAAATAAAAAACGCGCACAAGATATGAAGTTGCAACGCGTGTTTGCATACATAAGATTTTCTGGAGGAGGACAGACATTTGTTTAGAACTCTTAAAGATGTCGAAGAAGCTCCTTTAAGCAATTACTTTGGTGTTCCTCCACCTCCAAAGAAATGTCAGAAGGAGTCCGAACCACAAAAGAAGCGCGTATTCTCAGAAAAGTGGTTGCAGGAGGTGAGCTGGCTTCAAACAAATGATGAACGCACAGAGATGTGGTGCGGAATGTGCCGTGAAAATCCCACTCTAGCGGACAAAAACAGTGCTTTTTATATGGACGCAAACGCGCGTTGCAACTTCTTATCTGGTGCGCGTCTTTTATTTTGACAGGGAATGCGCACATGCGGACCACTTATGTGCACCCGTGTAAATAACATAATGTTCTGCCGGGTGTGTTGTTGGTTTTCTCTCGATTTCTGAGTCGACAAGCGCCTTTGTTACTGGGACCAGTCATTTTAAGAAAGGCCCCCATTAGAACCCATGAGAAATGCAAGAAATGCATTATTGCTCAGTCTGCAATATCTTTCCCAGAACAAACACCAATTGCAAATAACATACTAAAAATAAACCTGAAAAATCTGTTTAGAACAGCGTACTATGTTGCAAAGAGTGAACTACCACTGGCAAAATTTAGCAGTCTTTGCAAACTTCAAAAAGCAAATGGCCTCGATCTTGGTTCCACTTGTCTCTTACCCGTGACTTCAGCGGAAATTTCAAAGTCAGGATCTGACACAGACTGATTCATGTCCTACAGTTCTTACAAGTTCATAGAAATTTCTGTTCAATTAGAACCAAGTATTTGAGTTGATGATTGTAATTTTTATACAATGTTGTAATTTGTTTTTCAACATTTTTTTGATTAATGTTTTGTTTCCTTTACAATATTACACTTTAATGTATAATATTGTAAAGGAAACAAAACAGGAAACAAAACATCAATCAAAAAATTGCTCTCTTTTTTTATTCGGGCTACTTACATTTATTTTGGGCTACCAAAAACTGAAGAGTCCCTGCCCGAAGGGCTACCAGGGATTTTGAAATTTTGAGAGCCCTGATGTTACATTGTTAGTCAGACAAAGAGCTGCAGCTGATAGTAGCCTCATTGTAGACAGTTTGTCACCACTTTGTGTCATGAACCTTCAGCTGGTATAGAGACGCCAATGCTGACCTGCTGCTCCATCATCTGAGGACAATAATGACAGAAATAAATAGGATCGGAGATGTATTATTTTTCAACTCCTTCAACAAATAACCACAAATCTACAATTTCTATTAAAAAAAACAAGGTCATCTTGGCCTAGCATCTTATGCAAATACTGCAATCTCTTACAGTACAGAAAAAAGTCCACTGTTTAATTCACCATGACAAATACAAGCTCCATGGTGGCTCAGTGGTTAGCACTGGTTTCAAATCCACCATCTGGCCGAGATCTTTTTATGTGGAGTTTGAATGCTCTCCCTGCTTCTGCATGGATTGTCTCCGGGTTCTCCAAGTTCCTCCCACAGGGTACTGCACCACTGTCTGGCATAGGGTCCAATATCTTGTGACCCTGAACTGGATCATCAGAAGAGATGAAAACAAAAACGTAAAGATGAAGAATAATATTTGGAGCTTCAGTGAGAATATTGAGAGCTGCAGATGGAAGAAAATTGAGTAAGGGAAGCTAAAATAATGTTATGGTTGTTATTACCACAAACTTCACTACCTCCAGACAGCTGCAGACAGTGTGTGAATGTGTGTGTGAATGGGTGGATGACTGGATATGTAAAGCGCTTTGGGGTCCTTAGGGACTAATAAAGCGCTATATAAACACAGGCCATTTTACCATTTAGCTGTAACAGGAGACTATTGAGATTACACTAGTTCTGCAAAAAAAAAAAAGTAGGCATTATTCATTATTTTTAGATTGCAGTATTTATGCTTCTCTTTGATTATTTGTTTTGGTTACTGATAGAGCTACAAGAAGTGATTTAATGTTGTCTTTGTTCAGCTGGATTATTGGATTATTGGATTATCGGGCATCCTAGAAAGAGAAATAGTGACTTGATGACGTCTGCAAATGGTCTACAGGGTTTATTTTGTATGAATTTTGAACATATTTCTTATGTGAAACAAGCATTTTAAAACCCACTGCAATTTACTTACTTTTTTCCGAAGAGCTAAAATGTGTAAAAAAAAAAAAAAATTTCCCCACTCGCCTCTGTGGGCAGTCCATCCTTCAAGCTCGGGTCCTCTACCAGAGGCCTGGGAGCTTGAGGGTCCTGCGCAGTATCTTAGCTGTTCCTAGGACTGCGCTCTTCTGGACAGAGATCTCTGATGTTGTTCTCGGGATCTGCTGGAGCCACTCGCCTAGCTTGGGGGTCAGTGCACCGAATGGTCCGAATACCTCGGGGACCACTGTTACCTTCACCCTCCACATCTTCTCCAGCTCTTCTTTGTATTTCTCCAGCTTCTCGTGTTCCTTCTTCCTGTTGCCTTTTGGTATCAATACATCTATCACTATGGCCATCTACCTCTGCTTCTCTATCACTACTGTGTCCGGTTGGTTCACTATTTTTTCCTCTGTATTTGGAAGATCTTAGCTCAGTCATTCTCGACCACCCTAGTGGTCGTCTGCAATTTTGACCTCGGGACTTCCAGGCCATACTCTGCACAGATGTTTCTGTATACTATGCCGGCCAAGTGGTTGTGGCGTTCCATGTATGCCCCGCCTGCTACCATCTTGCACCGTGCTGTTATGTGCTGGATTGTCTCAGGGGCATTTTTACACAGCCTGCACCTGCAGTCTTGCCTGGTGTGATAGAGCCCAGCCTCTATGGCTCTTGTGCCCAGAGCTTGTTCTTGTACTGCTATGGTTAGTGCTTCCGTGCTGTCTTTCATTCCGGCTTTGTCCAGCCACTGGTAGGATTTCTGGAAGTCAGCCACTTCTTCTATCTGCCAGTGGTACATACCGTGCAGGGGCCTTTGGCCAGCTTATTATCCTGGCAGGTTACCTGATCACAGGCAGGGCTTAGATGATGACAGCCCGGATTATGTTCTTATCGTTCAGCTGATTCCACAGGACTTGCCTGACGCACTGCAGGTACTTGGTGGTTGCAACTTTCCTAGATGCCTCTTCATGGTTCTGTTTTGCCTGTGGGATTCCCAGGTGCTTGTAGCTTTTGATGCGATCCCCACAGTTCTGACTACCTTCCCTCTCTTTGTTATCATCCAACTACACTTCTCCAGTCCGAATGGCATTCCAATGTTGTTGCTGTATATCCTGTTGGTGTAGATCAATGAATCACTCTTGGCATACAGCTTGATGTCATCCATGTAGAGGAAGTGGCTGACAATTGCTACATTCCATAGTCAGTCTCCCGCTGTGTGTCAGTGTTTATTTAATTGTGAGTTCTTGTGCCTTGTTGCCCCTCGTCTTTTATTCCATCGTGTTTATTCATGTTTCCCCAGCCCATCGTGTCTGTACTCTCCTTCATGTTCCCTCGCTCCATCTCGTCTGCCTCTCTTCCACTCCCTCATCATGTTTCTTGTTTTACTGTGAAGGTCCCATATTTTTACGTTCATTCTATTCAGTCTAGCTTCCCCTGTCTCGTTATGATTATTCATTATTATTCATGCGCTCCCACAAGGTAAGAACTGAACTAAAGTTCAGTTCACCTGACACTCGTACCGGTGGCCGCCTCGGGTTTCTCCTCTAGCCTCCCCTTTCTCTCATCCACCTGCTGGCCTCTGTGTGCTCCCACATCCCATGTTCCATTTTGTGAGGTATTGATATTTGTTGCTGTGTTTTTAAGAGGAGTTTTAGGGAGGGATACGGGGGGTATCGGAGAGCAATGCTGATATGCTGCTCCCTCACGTAGTACAATATTGAAATAAATAAACTAGCCATTTGTAATTTCAAACGCCCTGTAACTATGAAAACAATTATGATTTTGCTCAAAAAAGAATAAAAGTCATCCTGCCTTATCATCTCATACAAAATAAATAAAACACACAGAAACACACTGTCTGTTTCACTATGACTTTAAGTGTTTAACACAAAACACATAAATGATGAAGAAAAACATCAAAAATATTGTTCCTGTGTTACTTTGGTTATTACTACCATCCTCAGCACCCCCAATCACCTCCAGACAGCTCAAGCAGGAGGCTTGCATCTTAAGATGATAATACACCCTAAAAAGAGCCAGTTTATTACAGACTGACCGACCAATTTGGTCTGATACTAAATATTACTCTAAGCAGAATCTGAGCTCATTTATATGGGAAGAAAATCAGAATGCAAAGAATGTATGTGTGTGCGCGTGTGTGTGTGGAGATGCAAAAACCTGATGATTAAGTTTGTTTTATTGATGATGTGATTTATGAGATTTTCAATTTGTCAGCTTATGTGCATCTCCTCCTGTGAGGTCTGGCATCTGAACTTTACATTAATAAGAAGTCTTGTGTTTTCTGGTAAATCTGTTGTTATGATCAGTATGTCTGAGAGAAGCATCATCCAGATCACAGGAAAAGAATAATTTATGAACTGACAAAAGTGTGATAGTTAAATGGACTAAGAAAAAAATAAACTATATCATATTCACACTGTAATGTGTTTTCATAATGGGAAATGTCTTTCAAGCAGATAAACCCCGTCCTGTCCTCACTGTGTCTCCATCATGGCTGAGTCCTAGAGCCTCAGTAACTCTGAACTGTGAGGTTGAACATCCGTCTGCAGGATGGAGCTTCTACTGGTATAAAGCTGTTCCTGATCTATCAGAGAAATCCTCCAGTTATGAGCTGCTACCTGATGGCAGTGGGACTGCACAGGACTCCTACATCATTCATGGACAGACACACACAGCAGGATATGTGTGCAGAGCTGGAAGAGGAGACCCAGAGTATCACACTGATCACAGTCAACCAAAGTTTGTCTGGTCTGCAGGTCAGTTTGTTTCTGTTTATTCCAATGAGCTGAAGTTATGTCATTTCTGACTATGATCAAGCCAGACTGAATTTATTTGTTCCTTGTTTTGTAACTCTTTCCTTCATCAATTACAGTGATAGTAAAAAAGAGAAAATTAATATACAGCAATGTGCAAAAGTTATGAGCCACTCCTCATTTTCAGTCAGACTTTTTTGTCATTTTTAACTCTCATGTTGCATTCTGGTCAAATTCACAGATTTAAAAGTTGGACAGACACACGCATACATGCGCATATATACACACACATACAGTGGGGCAAAAAAGTATTTAGTCAGCCACCGATTGTGCAAGTTCCCCCACCTAAAATGATGACAGAGGTCAGTAATTTGCACCAGAGGTACACTTCAACTGTGAGAGACAGAATGTGAAAAAAAAAAATCCATGAATCCACATGGTAGGATTTGTAAAGAATTTATTCGTAAATCAGGGTGGAAAATAAGTATTTGGTCAATAACAAAAATACAACTCAATACTTTGTAACATAACCTTTGTTGGCAATAACAGAGGTCAAACGTTTACTATAGGTCTTTACCAGGTTTGCACACACAGTAGCTGGTATTTTGGCCCATTCCTCCATGCAGATCTTCTCGAGAGCAGTGATGTTTTGGGGCTGTCGCCGAGCAACACGGACTTTCAACTCCCGCCACAGATTTTCTATGGGGTTGAGGTCTGGAGACTGGCTAGGCCACTCCAGGACTTTCAAATGCTTCTTACGGAGCCACTCCTTTGTTGCCCGGGCGGTGTGTTTTGGGTCATTGTCATGTTGGAAGACCCAGCCTCGTTTCATCTTCAAAGTTCTCACTGATGGAAGGAGGTTTTGGCTCAAAATCTCACGATACATGGCCCCATTCATTCTGTCCTTAACACGGATCAGTCGTCCTGTCCCCTTGGAAGAAAAACAGCCCCATAGCATGATGTTTCCACCCCCATGCTTCACAGTAGGTATGGTGTTCTTGGGATGCAACTCCGTATTCTTCTTCCTCCAAACACGACGAGTTGGGTTTATACCAAAAAGTTCTACTTTGGTTTCATCTGACCACATGACATTCTCCCAATCCTCTGCTGTATCATCCATGTGCTCTCTGGCAAACTTCAGACGGGCCTGGACATGCACTGGCTTCAGCAGCGGAACACGTCTGGCACTGCGGGATTTGATTCCCTGCCGTTGTAGTGTGTTACTGATGGTGACCTTTGTTACTTTGGTCCCAGCTCTCTGCAGGTCATTCACCAGGTCCCCCCGTGTGGTTCTGGGATCTTTGCTCACCGTTCTCATGATCATTTTGACCCCACGGGATGAGATCTTGCGTGGAGCCCCAGATCGAGGGAGATTATCAGTGGTCTTGTATGTCTTCCATTTTCTGATGATTGCTCCCACAGTTGATTTTTTCACACCAAGCTGCTTGCCTATTGTAGATTCTCTCTTCCCAGTCTGGTGCAGGTCTACAATACTTTTCCTGATGTCCTTCGAAAGCTCTTTGGTCTTGGCCATGGCAGAGTTGGGAGTCTGGCTGTTTGAGGCTGTGGACAGGTGTCTTTTATACAGATGATGAGTTCAAACATGTCACGGAGGAGCAGGGAGGACTCGGCGCAGACTGAAATCTCAGAAAAACAGGTTTATTTACACACTCCAGGTGCACTATATACAGGTGAAGGAGAAGGGGGCCAGGGTTCCCAGGGGTGCAGAGAGGGGTCGGGAAAAGCGTCCAGAGTCCCCAAACCAAGCACGAGAAATCTGCATACAGAGAACAAGAGTTAGCACGGAACTTTCACGGACAGAGCTCAAAACTGGCCGAGGCTAAAGTAGCACTGACGAGCGTTACTCAATAGTCCAGCGGCGAGGTGCTCTCAGTCACTGCCTCAAGTAGCGGGAGCAAACAAGGTGAGGAGCCACAGGTGATTGCCTACAGGTGGTGGAGGCCGGGAGCTCACAATGAGCTCCGCCCAGGCAGCGAGCAGAGAGAGAGGAGAGAGAGAATAGACAAAACATAACATGTAGCCACACAGGGCCAGCCGAGCAGGCACGGGGACCATGACAAAACAGGTGCCATTCATACAGGTAACGAGTGGGGGACAGAAAAGCTTCTTACAGAGGACGTTACAGGTCTGTGAGAGCCAGAGATTTTCCTTGTTTGAGGTAACCAAATACTTATTTTCCACCCTAATTTACGAATAAATTCTTTACAAATCCTACCATGTGAATTCATGGATTTTTTTTTTAACATTCTGTCTCTCACAGTTGAAGTGTACCTCTGGTGCAAATTACTGACCTCTGTCATCATTTTAAGTGGGGGAACTTGCACAATCGGTGGCTGACTAAATACTTTTTTGCCCCACTGTACAAGCACCTTGGGTTCTCTGGTAGCCACTTTGGTAATTGCTGTCCACTAGAGCCTCTCTTCCATGGAAACAACTCCTGTGTTGGCATTTCTCACAGACAGCTGCAACATTGTTTCAACAGCACTGAACTGTTCTTGTAGCTTTGATGTATAATGCTTTTTTGAGGTCTTACTCAAAGGTCACTGTTTGGCAACATCATGGCAGGTTGATATACCCTATGTGAGGCTACTTGATCACCACATTAGTGAGGACAAATGTGGCCAGGAAATTGACAGTGAGGATGGATTAGATAAGGAAGTGTCAGAAGCTGAAGACGGCAGGGAACATAATCTGTGCAATCCAGACCAAGAAATGACTGATCGGGAGGAATCCAGTGATGAAGAGTTTGCTGTCAGATTCAAGTAAAAGAATGGGAACTTATCCCCACCTGAGAATTAAGTTAGTTTTCAGCTGAAAATGTCATCAGGATGACCAGAGCACCAACAAAATTTATTGTGTCCTGTATTGATGACATCAAATCCTGCTTTGAACTATTCTGGACTGGGTCCATCAAACCCAGTGGTAAACATGACCAACTTGGAGGGGAAACAGATTTACAAAAAGAATTGGAAGGAGGTAACCCAGAAAGAAACCAAAGCATATATGGGTGATGTGTATAGATCCAGAAATGAATTTACCAGCAGTTTCTGGGATGCAGAAACTAGTCAGACAAGGGTCAGATGTACACAAATGAAATATTCCCGGTCACTTTTGACTGGAAACATAACAAATGTTACTTTATGTGACTGTATAAAAATTTTAAACGGTTTCAAAAAATGTCCTTGGTGTGTTTAACCCAAAGTAGACGGTGATAAATAGTACAGTATGTTTCGTCTGATTATTTCTTTCATTCAGAATCATCCAGAAATTCAGGGTTTTTTTAGAATTTAAGGCATTTAAGCTCAGATTAATGAGACATACAGGCCATAAATAACAAACAGTCCAAAATCTAACAAACGAGTAGTGATAATATATTTATTATTTTAGTTTTTATGATGAGTCTTAATGGAAAATTCACAAACTTGTTTAACATGAAATGTGCACCACAGAATAAATTCTTAAAATAACAAATGAAATAAACATAATGCAAAAACACAAGAAAATTGAGAACGCTGGGTCATAATGACCCAGGACCATGACAAGTTGTCCCCCCATCAATTGTCCTCATTCTTAGATACACATAGTATTCTGGATAAATATCAGTCTAGTTTCTGAGCCTTCCATAGCACAGAGTCTGCTCTACTGAAGGTGTTCAATGATATGCTGGTGACTCTAGAAAAAGTACAGTTTTAATTCTTCTAGGCCTGAGTGCAGAATTTGACATGGTTGACCACACAATCCTATTAAACTGTTTGAAGACATGCGTTGATATTCAAGGTTGTGCTCTAAAATGGTTTGCCTCTTCCTTAGAGAGCAGAGCATACTCCGTGATGCAGGGAAAGAAATACTCTTGCCCTGCTTACACTTGCTTGTGGAATGCCTCAGGGCTCTATTCTGGGCCCTGTCTTATTCTCCCTATACATGCTCCCATTAGGCTCTATTTTTCAGAAACACCAAATTTCCTATCACTCTAATGCAGATGATACACATCTCTCTTTAAAACCAGGCATTGATAGCACATTGCAGAAAGTTTCAGATTGTCTTAGTGACATAAATTGCTGGATGTCTTTGAACTTTCTCAAACTAAACCATGACAAAAGTGACATTAGAATTTTTGGCAAACAAGACTCTGTTAGTCTCATAAGAAATGACTTGGGCCCACGATCAGCTAATCTACATCCCCATGTTAAAAATCTTGTTTTCATTTTTGATTCTACAGTTGTTTGTGGCAGTTTCTTCCAGCTCAGGAGCATTTCTAAACTCAAAACTATCTTGTCATCTAAAGATCTGGAAACCATTATCCATGCCTTCATTTCATCACATCGTGAATAGTGTAACTCTCTTTATTTACGCGTCTGTCAATCAAGCCTGTTCCGCCTGCAACTTGTTCAAAATGCGACCGCAAGGCTCCTGACGGACACCAGAAAGAGAGACAGTATTACTCCGATACTCACAGCTTTACATTGGCTGCCAGTTATATACCAAATTGATTTCAAGGTTTTATTATTTGTTTTTAAAGCCCTCCATGGCTTGGCTCCAGCTTACATTTCAGATCTCCTTAGCCTGCACCTACCCACTCGAACTCTGTGTTCCTCCAGTCAGATGCTTTTACTGGTTCCACGCTCCCAGTTAAAATCCAGAGGTGACAGGGCTTCCTCCATCGCCACTCCGAGACTCTGCAACAGTCTTCCCTCTTTTATAAAATCCTCTTCCTTGTAATTTTTTTTGTAATTTTCAAATCAAGTTTGACGACCTATCTATTTTCAAAGGCTTTCGGATCTCTTTGACACCACTTTTATTCTGTTTTAGCTATTCTGGTGTTTTATCTCATTGGATGATGTATGCATGTGTATATGTATACATGTATTTGTGTCCACGTGCGTACCTGTGTGTGTGTTGGTGTGTGTATATACATATATGCATGTTAGATAATAATGGAGATGCACTTGTTTATTCTTCATACAATAAACAATTTGATAGGGTTCCCAACAGAGACCGCTGTGTGTTTTTCAATCCAGATATTCTTTTACGACACTGGTAGTCTGTTTGGCATCATTTTAACTTCTTTAAGTACTATTCCGGAGGACTAGTTAAATAAATTACAAGACATTTTGCCTACGAGAGTTCAGCTTATGTTAAAAAATAAAGGTGGTAATACCAAAGTTTTACTTTATTTATACACACAATCCTTGTCTTATATATGATACATTCATTTATGTTTGCATGTTTCCATTTCCCGTTTTCCTTACAAACTATTAAGAAATGAGGCATGGCTTAAGGTTTTGAATAGTGTTGTTTGAGATTTATTTATTTGTACACATAACAATGCTGCCATTCTTATCCAGGGTACAATTTTTAGGTTGACCAAAACGAACATCTTGTTAACTTATAACTTATTAGCACATAGTAAAAAAAATATACCAGATAAATTAAAATAATATTTAACATCTCTGAGCTTTGACTCTTCGCTGCATGTTGTTTTCAGATGTTCATTCAGCAGCGTCTCTCACAGTGAGTCCTGACAGAGTGCAACACTTCACCTCTGACTCTGTCTCACTGACCTGTGAGGGAAACTCTGCCAAGTGGAGAGTGAGGAAGTTTTCTGATAATGGCCAACTGAACTCTTCTAACTGGAGCAGAATGACTGGATCTACATACAACATCAACACATCAAAGTCAGATACTGCAGTGTACTGGTGTGAATCTGAATCAGGAGACTTCAGCAATGCAGTCAACATCACTGTACACGGTATGTAAATGATTACCCCAATAACCTGGTGTAAGTCATTGTATGTGGCAAAGAAGACCTAAATATTTTCCTCAATGGTTCAGAAATTTCCCCTCTGTGAATCTCCACTTTATCACAGTGGAGGGGTTTGTGGATTCCAGTGATCCTAGGAGCTATGTTGTCAGGGGCAATTTTGCTTGATGGATTTAGAGAATGCATTTGATCACATCTCTTGGGGTACCCTGCCTGTTGTCACAGCGTATTCAGTCCCTGTACAACAACAGTGAGCCCATAGAAGAGTGGCCAGGGGAAGGAAGTCTGCACTTCTCTGCCTAGACTCCTTCCTACAGAAAACCCCAAAGTTAAAAAATCTGGTACACTAAATTTATATTGCAGACTCACAGGCAGGACACAGGAAACATGTGGATAACACAGTGATTTTTCATAAAAAAAAATGCTGATTATTCTTGGGATTTCCAACATTCAAAATCCGAAGTAAATAAAGAAATGATGCAATCCAAATATCAGAAATAATGTGGAGCACTCATGAAGTACACGGAAAACAGACCTAGGTAACACACACCTCCACGGACGAAACAAGAAAAGATAAAAATAAAAAACTATATACAAGAGATAGTGAGGGGAAATGAAACAAGCAGGGAACCAGACACAACTGAAAACAATCAAGAAATTCCTGAGAATAAGGACAGGAAATAAAACTAGACAAGATAAACAAGATCAAACTGTAACTAAAAAAAAGGAAAGAAGACAATTAGATGGAGAAAGAAGACTAATTTAACACAAGGAGGAGAGAGGAAGGTATGGGAATACTGAAAGACAGAAACACAGACAACACAGAGACCATAAAGTGATCAGTGACTAAAGCTGAGAACATAAAAAAGTAATGATCACCTCTCTCATTGAATTTTGAGTGTTTTAATCAACCTTGTTAAACCTGTGGTGTTCCCCATCAAAAATGACCACCATAGGAAATGAATGGGAATCCACTCACTCGCTCACTCACTGAATGACCCCCTGAATGGCCCAGCGAATGACCACTAAAAGATCCACTGAAAGATCCACAGGAACTGAGTTTGGTTTTCAAAAATGTCTTTTGTGCTAATTTAAGAGCAGTTAAAACGGACCGAAAAACACTAAAGTAAGGGACGAGAGGTAAACACGACAGGAGGGTTTTAAAAACTCTAACTTTGTGCAATTCAGTTTGTTGTTGTTGTTGTTAAGGCTCTTTCCATCCCTAAAAGTGTGACCAGAACTAATGTGATTTGCCTGTTTTGCAGATTATGATCCTATCCTGGTGAGTCCTGTTCATCCTGTGACTGAAGAAACGTCTGTGAGTCTGAGCTGCAGTTCAAGAGAGAAAATACTTTCCAATGTGATTTTTTATCACAATGACGAAATTATTCAAAATGATACCCGAGGGGAGCTGAAGATCTCTGCAGTGTCAAAGTCTGATGAAGGTTTCTACAAGTGTCAGTACTCGGGAAGAGAGTCAGCACAGAGTTGGATGTCAGTTAAAGGTGAGCAGGATCAAAACACTTTATTTTTCATGACCTACTGTAGGTGGCTTATCCAAAAAACATTTACAGTAGATACCTTGTCTACTGCACTATAATATGATCTTAAAACAGGCATGTATTTTTTTTTCAACAATACTGTGGTTAACACAAATGCCTAACATGTATACAATTCCCTGGTTTGAGAGTGATAGCAGATATAAATCCCTGAGAATTTAAACAGCAAGTTCAGTTCAGTTTATTGAAGTTAACAGTTCATTTTCCTTATTTGCAGTAGCTGTATCCAGTTCTTCATTTCTTGTTCTGATGATCACTGGACTCATTTTTGGAGTCATATTTATTTTCCTCCTGTTCCTGTTCAAAAACCTCTACAGAAAGAAAGGTGAGGCTCTTTTCACTCTTTAAAGTGTTTGAATGGGCAACGTTCCTAAACTGGAAACCGTTTGCAAAAATGTATAATACATAACCATGTAAATGCAATATTTTCATTTTAAATTGTTAATAAAGGTTCTGCCGATGAGCAGAGGGTGAGTCAGGATGAAAATCAACAAGTCTACTCCTCTCTTCTTCATGGTTAGTTTTTCATCTAGTTTAAAATATCCTGATGCTTTTCTCTGCTGCAGCTTTAACACTGTTGAATTAAACAAAACTAAGACAATAACAACATTTAATCATGTACAGCATTTATAAGTAATAACAAATTTTCCAATTTCAGGGTATGTTTGTGCTTACACTGACAACAAAGCTTATCTCATTGTATTTTAATATAAATGTTACTGACAAGAATACTTGTGTTCACATTAGTATCACAGACATGTGGTGACTCATTTTCTCTGACTTGTAGGTGATCGTTGTGTCTATGAGACAATCAGAGGCTCTGGAAATACTGAAAACGGTACAGTGTCAACTTTAATGTATAGTTAGTGGAAAATGTGTGGTTATAAAATAACAGTGATTATCATTAAAATCAATACTAACATTATTATTTTAGTTTGGGCAGAAATTGATTACACCCACAATTTTAATGTAGTGCACAGCTGTTTCAGACTGAGAGTATATTATACAGATGTTCAGTGTTGTTCATTAACGCCCTGAAAGAGAGCATTCACCTAATGTGCTCATTATTGCAATTCTGCTCATTTAAGCTGAAGATATTTGAAATTGTAAATTTATCTTTAATTTATTTGTGCTTTGCTCTTTAGGAAACTGGGTGACCCATGTGATGTAGGTCCAGAGAGCAGCATGATCCTGAGCTGTTCTGTGGACAGCTCTACAGGCTGGATGTTCAGTCATTTTCAAGATCAATTTGACCAGATTAAACACATATTTTCTGTCTGAGTTCACTCTGCATGGACATCTTCACCTTTCTATATTGATAACAATTCATAAGAATTATCAGTAAAGTAGCTACCATTATGGCCTGTGGCCTGTATTTATATAGCGCTTTACTAGTCCCTAAGGACCCCAAAGCGCTTTACATATCAGTCATCCACCCATTCACACACACATTCACACACTGGTGATGGCAAGCTACATTGTAGCCACAGCCACCCTGGGGCGCACTGATTATCACATCATTTATGATTAGCTGTTAATAGCAAGTGGTGGAGGAATTTTTTAAACCATTCCTTCAGGAAAAGAAGTACTCAAATACTATGAAAATATCCCACTAGACTCAAGACTCAAGAAGTTTACTGTCATTTCGTATAGTGTTACCCAGCCTGAAACGAAATACTGTTTCTCACCAGCCACTGCAGTGCAATAAGCAATTGTGGAGATCAGGGAAATATTTTACTGCTACTATTCATAACCATCATTATCATTACATTAATTATCATTTCATCAAAGCATTTATTCAATAGATTACACATGTTCTTAGTTAAGATTATTACACCTATCACAGAGAGCTTCTGTCTGGTAAAAGGTCAGAAGCGTCAACGGGCGGGGTGAGGCCGAGTGCATTTTGAGGTCGAGACACACACACACACACACACACACACACACACAAACAGTAGTTATACTCATGTTTAGGTAAGTATTCAAATAATAGTTTGCAAAAGCTTGTGACTGCAAAATTGTGTCTGCCTAAGGGACAGTTTGTTCCAGGAGATAAGCGAGAGTTAGAAGATTAATAGGAAGCACCTGGCCTCGAGACGGAGAAGATGTCCTTTTAAATGTGTCAAAAGTCGTCAACAGAACATTTGTGGTTTTGAAACTTATGCATGTACTGTATCTGCTTTGACGCTTGAGGCGGTGTCATAAATGATACCCTGATGTTATAAAAACAACTGCTTGTGTATTATTGGGCGGAGATCGATGCTGTCTGCGTGCAGTGTTCCTCTCCCCATGCGTGTGTTCATTAAAATCATTGTTTGACTGACTCTCCTGGACCAATTGTTGTTTTTTGTGCTCACCCTCAATATTTGAACCCGTAACACAATACAGTTTAAAAAGAATACATTTTAAAAAGAGCAGCAAAAAAGGCATAAATAGCATAAAATCTAAGTTCTAAAACAAACTCCAGCCACATTTGTTTGGGTAGATAGCAGCAGTCCTTTCACAGAAGGAATACTTTCACTACACACACATCAACATTACTGCTTCATATATTTACATTTGAGCTCATTTTAAATACTTCATATTCTATTTCTTTCATCATTGTTTTTTTTAAATATTTGATTTTAAAAACTATGAATCAAAAAGCTTAAACAGTGTGTGAGAGGGGCACGCCCATTAAAAGAGAGAGAGAGAGAGAGAGCTATCCTATGAGCATGAAAAGAAGTGGAGGTTTCAATGACAGTAACCGACTGTGGGACACAAGATGGCAGTAATGTAAAGAATCACTTTACTGGGACCAAACAGCAAAGCAGGCTTCTTCATCGTATTTCTACCTTTTCTCGTATATCTTCTTCTTCTTATCCCTGCGAAGTGTATAATAAAATAAGGAAAATCAGGAAACTTTAATAATAAAATGTCTTAAACACCAATATGAGGACAAGCTATCAAGTGTAGTATCACTTAGTTACATCTCTTTTGCTTTGTTAGGCTGCAGTTTAACATCTATAAAAAATATGTGCATCAGGAAACCTAACAAGAAACACAAATGTGCTTACAATATTCATACAGTGTTTGAAGACTGTCCCGTTTTAACATCAGTTCAAGTTAGATTTCTGAAATATTTCCCCCTTTGGAAGAGGCTCACTGTGTGGTTTATTAAAAAAAAACAACAACAACAAACCCCCCCCCCCCCCCCCCCCCCCACTCATTCTGCAATAATGCAGCAGCTACTTGTCAAGAAAGAGAGACAAACAGAGAGAGGGGGCAGGACTTCATTTTTGTTTGAGGACTCTATTTCTATTTGTTTTAGCTCATTCACTTCCTGTGGCTGAATCTGTGACCAAAGCACAATTTCACCTGAATGGAAAGATTTGTGTCACCGTGCATTAGTGTAATGCAATAACTTACATTAGTAAAGCTCAGCTTTGTCAGTTGAGATAAAAATTAAATAAAGGTTATGTGTAAATTCAATGAGGAAGCTCTATAATCACACACACCCACATTGTCAAGCTGATTGTGACATCACTGGTCTTGTCCAATCATCTTTCTGCCACCCTTCTTAAGACAAATCAGCCTTCAGTCCACGTACTTTAAATGTCACTGCACATCTATCATTCTCACTTGCAGATGCCTTCATAATGATCGTCTGAATATATGGACAATAAAGAACTGTGGCCTGACCTGACTGTTGAGCAGGCCAGGGAGAGTCCAGCTGTACATAGTTCTGTGTACAGCTCGACCTGAAACTGCAATAAATTGTTTCAGAATCCCATTTGGACCTTAGATTTTGCACTTCACTTAGTGATTCATTCAAAACTACATTGTTAAGTTTAGAAAAAGGAAAGAAAATTGTAATTTAATTCCATATTCCTCCTTTAGTGCTGTGAAATGGTCAGCATATAACTAGCTAAATTTCATCATCTGTAGTATAACAGAACCCTGTTATTAGTGTTGGTTTATACAGTACAAGAATTTCCCACCCAATTATGTCTTCAATACTTAGGAATTCTGCTTTCCTGCTGACTTGCTCTAAAATTACACATCTAAAATACAAGATGGTGCCGAGGCTCTTCAACTTCAGTTTTCATTAAAAAATAATTATTGTATCTTATGTTTAGACTTCACTACTAGTTCACTATATTTGTGGTTCATTCAATATACACAAAATGCAAAATTTTTTTTTATTCAAACAGGGTTTTAGTGGGCAACAGAATCAAATAATAGACATGGACATGAATATTGTAAACTAAAGCTCGTTTAACTTATGGAAGAAAAGCATTGAAACTGCGTTTCAATTCAAAACAGAGAAACAAAGATAATATCCCTGGCCAAAATTGGGCAGACTTAAAAATAAAGTGCTATTTTAAGTACTTTAAGTACATTTTCAAATGGTATTGTCTTTAAATAATAACACTAAAAATTTCAGCATAAATGCAGTTTTTCCTTCTTAAAAGAATAAGGCAGTGTTGTGGAAGTTTTCCATTTAATAAAGCCTGCAGACAAGCTAAACCAAGCTTAGTGAGAGAATGCATCATCGCGGGACAGACGATCAGCAGAGTCTCTAAGGCTACGTCCACACTAGCCCTGATAGATTTGAAAACGGCGTTGTCATCTGAAAACGCTCCACGTCCACACTAGCATTTTCAGTTGTTTTCACAGAGTTGTGCGTCCACATTGAAACAGACGAAAACGCTTATGTTCCAGTCCTGGGGATTAAAGAATTTGAAGAAAAGCTATCCGGAGCATGAATAAACTGATATTAATCTTTAACAGCACTGTCAAAATTGAAAGCAATCAAAACAACTGCTGTATAAAGCACTCCGCTATCTTTGTTTAATTGGTCACATGACTGCATCACATGACTAAAATGCATCATCGATTTAGAAAGTCTGCGTTTTGGAGTGTCCACACTGTGACCGGACAGCTCTGTTTTGAAATGTATGTGTTTTTGAGAGCGTTTCCAGGACAGACAGCTGTGGGTGGGTCCCTGCTCAACTGGCCCACCACTGCAGCGGGCAGTCTGTCTCGCTGATGGCGGTTTCTGCTCTGTACAAACTCAGGGCCCTTTTACACTGGGCTTCCTCATCTGAATCAGAGTCTGAAGACAGAGGAGGAGGCTCTTTGTCTTTGTTGGCTCCTTTGTGGTGGCATCTTTACACTGTTCCTGCAGCAGGGCCTCAAGGCTGGGCCAAACCTCTTCTCGCTCTCTAGTCAAGACTGCCTAAACCAAGACCAAGACAATACCAAGACCAGAGGGTCACAAACCGAGTCAAGACCAAGACAAAGTCGAGACAAGACCAAGACATAAAAGTCTTTAAACCGCAGCCAGCTGCTGCTTCGTTTACGGGTGTCGGGCATATTTATGTGTTTTTGCAATGCACTCGCACAGCCCTCCTCACTGCTGTCCACTGTCTCACTCAGAAGAGGACAGACCCATGCTCTACTTGACTGTCGCGTCTCTCACCCTCTCTGTTTTTCACATACTGATATTATCCTATATCCTCATATGTGACTGGCCACAATATGGAGGGATTGGAGCATAGCTGAGCCACTGTGTGAGAGCTGAGCAGCGAAAGGAAATTAAGTGAGGAGCCGGCTCTCGCTCAATGGAAGTCGACTCTGATTCACTACAAAGCACTCTCTAAGCACGGCTCTTAGAGCTAATGCTTTTACGCATGACACATTATTGTATGTTACGTTGTGTGTCATGGATACTGTTGACTCCAAATCTCCCGACCACTATGTCGATCTGAGACAGCAAGACCGAGACAGTGAGACCAAAACAAGACCAAAGTCCATCGAGACCAAGACCATGTAAAAGTGGAGTCTCGAGACATCCAACTCTTTTTTTTTTTTTTTGCCTGTCCCGTTTGGCTCTTTTGCCATCAGAATTGTTGTCTAAAGGCAAAGAAAGATGCCCAACGGATTTACTTTACCAAATTGACCATCCCAGCCTTGCCGTAATGGTCCATTTGATTCACCTTTTATTGTTTTTTTTATTTTCACTTACTGAATACGGGACAGACTTGACTGGGGGAAAGAAGGGAAGAAAGAAAGAGGGAAAGAGAAACAGCTGAGAAGAGGGACGGGGGAGAAGGGCAAAAAACAAAAACCAACAGAATGAGCAGAAAAAGAAAAAAAAGAAGAAAAAAAGAAAAAAAATGCATATATCAATCACCTGGGTCACCTGCTGAGAAAGAAAAAAGAAAACAAGCAGAAGAGAACAAGAGTAATAGAATAAACAACATCACAATGATATATGGGAATATGACAGTAAATACTAAATATTAAACATTATTGTGCAGCACATAAGATCAACAGAACACAGTGTGCTTTGAGGTAGGAGCCAAAAAGGGTGTAGTTTGTGGGTGTGATCACCCGTGTGTACACCTGTGAGCATGGACACGCTTGTTTTTTGTTTTTTAAAAGGTTCCTTCATGTAATGATCTGCTAGAGGGTGTGGGGGGGCCACAGCCCCATCCTCCAGGGCATGAAGCAGGTATGGAGGAGATCAAAACTCCAGACATCCAGAGGCCCCCAGAACACAAGAGACCAAGGAAGACCAACAGAGGGGCAGCCGCGCCACTGTCCCAGAAAGAGCTGAGGAGAGTCCCAGACATCCAACTCTAATAGCTACATGGTTGGGATGGGTCCTTTGTGAAGGCAGTCTTAGGGTACGTCCACACTAATACGTTTTCGTTTGAAAGCGCATCTTTTTCTCTCCGTTTTGGCCTCCCGTCAACAGTGAAGGAAAAAAGCAACGTTTTGTAAATGCATACATTTGAAGACGGTGCTTTCGCGTCGCAGTGTGGACAGCAAAAATGGAAACTTTTTGAAAACAATGACACATTTTAGTCATGTGATGCAGTCAAGTGACCAATTAAACTGAGATAGCGGAAGGCATTATACAGCAGTTGTTTTGTTTGCTCTCAATTTTGACAGCCCTATTAAAGATTAATATTGGTTTGTAGATGGTTCAGATAGCTTTTGTTCCTAATCCTTCAATTCTTACTCGCAGCAACAACTCCACCTCCTTCTTAGTCCATTTAAAAAACTCGGTGCTTTTCCTCGACATTTTGCTGCGATGTTTCAAAGAGCCGGAAAGTAAATAAGCAGCAGACAGAAATGAGGCAGGTCGAATCTTCTTGCGTTTCATGCATGCACAGTACTGGAACGTTAGCGTTTTCGGCTGATTCAATGTGGACGCACAACTCTGTGAAAATGACTGAAAAAGATAAAATGGACGCGGAGGGTTTTCAGACGAAAATGCCGTTTTCAAATCTATCCGGGCTTGTGTGGATGTAGCCTTAAATTTCACCATGTAGTTTGATCGTTGCAGACCTCCATGGTGTGATGTGGGTGGCAGAAGACAGGTAAAACCACTGAACATGAGACATATGTCTCACCTCCAAGAAGCTCAGGCCCAAACCTGTAGTAGTTCAAGAAAGTAATTATTAATCTACACAATAACTGTCAACTATAGAACTTTTTGAAGAAACAGTAAGAATAAGTTAAAAAAAATAGTTTTATTTGCCTGCATGGCTCCAGGACAGTCACCAGCTTTTGGAGAAGCAGCCTCTTGATTCTTTAGTGGACGAGAAACCATATCCAGTGTTTAAAACTGGTTGTGGATGTGAGGTTTTTAAAGTATTTAAAGTGTACAAAATAAAATGTTTTATAAATGTGGCTTGTACTATTAGTGTTTAATAGTCATTAAAACTAGAAAAGTGCTGCATAAACCCCACTCTGTGGTATTTCTTCTGAAACTGAGATGTTATTTGATCCTGAGCTTCTGTCTCTTGGCAGAAAAGGGGAAACACCTGTTAGGTTTTGTATTGTTGATTGTCATTTATGCTTAGAAATATTTAACCATATATGCTTAGAAGTATATAATCATTTGTAGATTGAAAGAATGTCTCATCCTAGGAGGTCTGTAACAGCTCTGTGTAGCATGAAGAGGGGAGTGCGTTCATTCCTCTACAGAGTGTTCTGGCATAGATCACACACCTCCTAGGAGAGGTCGTATCTTCTCTTGTTGATATATGGTTTAGCAAACACACGTATATCTCTTTAAGTATAAGAGCCTTTTGTTCAGATGGACCCGCTAGACTCCTGGCACCAGCTTTGGGGAGTCTTCACAGGGTCACATCTTGACCTCACACAAATCACACACACACACACACACACACACACACACACACACACACACACACACACACAGGCAAGGTACGCTTTGTGTGTATGTAGACGTCATATGTTAATGAACCTATGCATATTCATGTAACCTCAATAAAAGAGCAGTGTTACGAGGGAACAGACGAGAGCAACTGGGGTCAAGCGAAGGAACGGCGTTTGTCCGGTTCTCTCCCGTGCACGAGAAACATGAAGAACTTTGCCTACTTTGTGTCTTGCTTGCTGTGTAATTATATTGCCTTCAACGTTCCAGCGAATAGGTTCAAGCTACAAACCTATCAACCCACTGCCCATGAGTTATGCTGTTTGTACTAAATGGGTGTGCTCTGTTATATATATATATATATGTATATAAAATACATACAAAAATATGTGCATCAGGAAACCAAACAAGAAACACAAATATAGCATTCACACGGTGGCTCTGTTTGCAGCTTTGCTCTGCTTTCCAAACATCAGACTGACAGTGTTTTGTATGTGGTCAGCTCAAACAGGTGTACATTTTGGATTTGCTTTAATAGTTCTCAGTGGAAACAGTTTATAAAAGAGTCTGACAGTGTTTTATTTTACATTTCAGTTTTGATTTTAAAAACATTACTCACATTTCCCAGGAACCAGCCCACTGTGTGGTCACTGACACAGCTTACATCACCATGAAAACAGCAGCACGTATAACCCGAGAGAGAGGGCAGGACTTCCTCTTGCTTCATGCCCACTTCTGCTTAAGGACACCATTTCTGAGTTGCATTAGTGTAATGAAATACTTTAAATGAGTCAAGCTCAGCTTTGTCAGTTAAGAAAACCTTAATATTGTATGAATGTGTTTTCTTGGTTGTTTATAAAGTTCTGTACGTAACATAACCTAAACACTTCACATTTAAAAGTTATCCTGAAATTGTGATCTTATTTTGCATTTTTAGCTGCTCAGTCACGCTGATATTTGTATAATAAATCTTACTGCATGTCTATTTTTTTCAGTTTAGTTTTTGTATTACAGGCCTTTTCATAAAGAAAGTACCTGATGTTTCTGCAGCAGCAGGAGAGTATAAAGATGTCACAGCATGCTGTGGTCAGATCTTGTTAAGTTGCTATTTCTGTGTAAAAGGAAGGAAGCTGAGAGAAGAAGTTAAAAAAAGTCTCTTTGTTTCCTTCACAGTTTTTAGTGTCTCGTGTGCTGCTTCACTCTCTCTCTTTGCAGAAAGTTGTAGAAGTTTTCAGACGTGTCACTGCTGGATGTGAGGATGGGAGCCACTTTGCTCTGTGAGCTGGGCCTATTCTGTGAGTACATCACATCTATTACATCTATTGTTTGATTAATACTGATTGATAAGGATGTTGTAGTAAGAAGAACAAAGTATGAGTTATTTGTAGGAATTGGCTTGGAACAGGAAAGAAACACACAGAATTATGAGGGTGCGACATGACAAATGACAGAAAGAAACACAGGACTTAACCCTCTGGGGTCCTGGTATAATTGGCTATTTTTGACTACTTTTGATTTTACTTCTATATTTCACCTTTAAAAACTGTTTATCTTGCTTCGTTTGGTATCATTGTTTTCCACACAACCTCAAATATCTGAAATTTGAGGTTTGTTTTATTTATTTTGGTATACTATATTAGCACAGTTGATCTAAATCCAGACAAAAATTTCAAAATCCGAGTAGAAAAAAGTTCTATTTTTTACTGTAAAACCCACAAACATGTTTAACGAATCATTTTCATAACTTGAAATGCAAATAGAAATTTTACATTTCTAAAAAAATTATGCACAAGTTTTGCAAACAAAGTTATTTAATCCCATTTACCTAAAAATGCAGCCAAGGCCTCAGGCGTTTTTTATATAACCATTTAAATCTATTTACAGAACAATCAGGTGTGCTGCATCAAATAAGAAGGCACACAAATTACTTGTGCGACTTCAAAAAATTAGTTTTTGTTCAGTATGAGACAGAGGAGAACACCACAGGCCTAAACCCTGCAGGTCTGACAGCAGGAGGTGCATCAGTCCAGTTGTCCATGTGGAGACAGTGTTTACACTGGAATCTGCCTTTGGTGACTTTTTTGGAGTAACTGTAACATTCAGCAGTATAACTGACACACAGGACAATGAGAGGATGGGGAACAGGTGGCAACACAGGCGGGACAAATCAGACCTAACAACACAAGGGAAGCAAAACCAGACACACTGCACACAGGACAGGGGATATCAAAATAAAACAGGAAACACGACAGGCACAGAAGCACAACCTTGACACTGAACAGAGAGAACACGAAGCACAGGCACAGGAGTGACAAACTGCGACTATCTATCTATCTATCTATATATATCTATATCTATATAGATAACACCCAGCACGCCCCTGCGGGCGGTTTATCCTTCAAGCTCGGGTCCTCTACCAGAGGCCTGGGAGCTTGAGGGTCCTGCGCAGTATCTTAGCTGTTCCCAGGACTGCGCTCTTCTGGACAGAGATCTCCGATGTTATTCCCGGGATCTGCTGGAGCCACTCGCCTAGCTTGGGAGTCACCGCACCTAGTGCTCCGATTACCACGGGGACCACCGTTACCTTCACCCTCCACATCCTCTCGAGCTCTTCTCTGAGCCCTTGGTATTTCTCCAGCTTCTCGTGTTCCTTCTTCCTGATATTGCTGTCATTCGGAACCGCTACATCGATCACTACGGCCGTCTTCTTCTGTTTGTCTACCACCACTATGTCCGGTTGGTTAGCCACCACCATTTTGTCCGTCTGTATCTGGAAGTCCCACAGGATCTTAGCTCGGTCATTCTCCACCACCCTTGGGGGCATCTCCCATTTTGACCTCGGGACTTCCAGGTTATACTCGGCACAGATGTTCCTGTACACTATGCCGGCCACTTGGTTATGGCGTTCCATGTATGCCTTGCCTGCTAGCATCTTGCACCCTGCTGTTATGTGCTGGATTGTCTCTGGGGCATCTTTACACAGCCTGCACCTGGGGTCTTGCCTGGTGTGATAGACCCCAGCCTCTATGGATCTTGTACTCAGAGCTTGTTCTTGTGCTGCCATGATTAGTGCCTCTGTGCTGTCTTTCAGTCCAGCTTTGTCCAGCCACTGGTAGGATTTCTGGATATCAGCCACCTCCTCTATCTGCCGGTGGTACATACCGTGCAGGGGCCTGTCCTTCCATGATGGTTCCTCGTCTCCCTCCTCTTTCTTGGGTTTCTGCTGCCTGAGGTATTCACTGAGCACTCGGTCAGTTGGGGCCATCTTCCCAATGTATTCTTGGATGTTCGTTGTCTCATCCTGGACTGTGGTGCTGACACTCACCAGTCCCCGGCCCCCTTCCTTCCGCTTAGCGTACAGCCTCAGGGTGCTGGACTTGGGGTGAAACCCTCCATGCATGGTAAGGAGCTTTCTTGTCTTTATGTCAGTGGCTTCTATCTCCTCCTTTGGCCAGCCTATTACCCCAGCAGGGTACCTGATCACGGGCAGGGCGTACGTGTTGATGGCCCGGATCTTGTTCTTACCATTCAGCTGACTCCTCAGGACTTGCCTGACCCTCTGCAGGTACTTGGTGGTTGCAGCCTTTCTAGCGGCCTCTTCATGGTTCCCATTTGCCTGCGGGATCCCCAGGTACTTGTAACTGTCCTCTATGTCTGCAATGTTGCCTTCTGGTAGTTCAATCCCCTCAGTTCTGACTACCTTCCCTCTCTTTGTTACCATCCGACTACACTTCTCCAGTCCGAACGACATTCCAATGTCATTGCTGTATAGCCTGGTAGTGTGGATCAGTGAATCGATGTCTCGTTCACTCTTGGCATACAGCTTGATGTCATCCATGTACAGGAGGTGGCTGACAACTGCTCCGTTCCGTAGTCGGTATCCGTAGCCAGTCTTGTTAATGATCTCACTGAGGGGGTTCAGGCCTATGCAGAACAGCAGTGGGGACAGAGCATCTCCTTGGTAGATCCCGCACTTGATGGTGACTTGTGCTATGGGCTTGGAGTTGGCCTCTAGTGTTGTACGCCACATCCCCATTGAGTTCCTGATGAAGGCTCTTAGGGTCCCATTGATCTTGTACAATTCTAGGCATTCCAGTATCCAGCTGTGGGGCATTGAGTCATAGGCCTTCTTGTAATCAATCCAGGCAGTGCACAGGTTGGTCAGTCTGGTCTTGCAGTCTCGGCTGACTGCTCTGTCTACCAGTAGCTGGTGTTTTGCGCCTCTGGTATTCTTGCCAATTCCTTTCTGTGTCCCACTCATGTATTGACCCATGTGCCTGTTCATCTTAGCCGATATGATGCCTGACAGGAGCTTCCATGTAGTACTGAGGCAGGTTATTGGTCGGTAGTTGGAGGGGACCGGTCCCTTCTTGGGGTCCTTGGGGATCAGGACCGTCCGACCTTCGGTTAGCCATTCCGGGTGTCTCTCGTTAACTAGCAGCTGGTTCATTTGTGCTGCCAGACGCTCGTGGAGTGCAGTCAGCTTCTTTAGCCAGTAGGCGTGAACCATGTCGGGCCCTGGTGCTGTCCAACTCTTCATACTGGAGACCCTTTCTTGGATATCTGCCACTGTGATGGTTACTGGACCCTGTTCAGGGAGGTCGCTGTGGTCTGCCCTCAGATCCACTAGCCACTGAGCATTGCCGTTATGGGTTGCGTCCTTCTCCCATATGCTCTTCCAGTATTGCTCCGTCTCCAGCCTTGGTGGTGCTGTTCTCTTATTATTGTTCCCTTGCCACTGAGAGTACACCTTTGCTGGTTCTGTGGAGAACAGCTGGTTTATTCTCCTGCCTTCTATCTCTCTGGTGTACCTCCTCAAGCGGCTGGCCAAGGCTGTGAGTCTTTGCTTGGCAGTTTCCAAGGCCTCAGGTATTGCTGTATTTCTTATGCACCTTCTTTGTCGCACCTTTCTGCAACTCCGTTAGTTGGCTAACCTCCCTCCGTGCTACTTTGATCTTGCCCTCTAGCCTCCTTCTCCATGGAGGGTACTGCCCCTTGTGGCTGTTCAACTTGTAGCCAAGCATCTCACTGATCACTGCTGCCGTATTGTAGATCAGCTTGTTAGTGTCGGTAATCGTGGTTGTAGGTATTGTCCGTAGTGCTGCATTAACATCATCTAGCAGACCTTCTGAGGGTACTTCACGTAATCTTGGTAACCGGCTACGGGGGATCCAGGTTTCGAGCTTGGCCATTATCCTATTTTTCAGGTCAGTTCCTCTCGCACTCAACGATCCTTCTCCTATCGCACTTGGGGCTATGTACCCAATCTCGGGTGGGGGTGATGATATCTCCCCCCTGACCTGGCGTCCTGACTCCTCCTTGCCATAGCATTTGTGTTGTACCTCGTCAATCTCTAGCTGTGAGAGCAGTCCCTTCTTTCGAATGTTGGAACACTGAGCTACTAGTTGTTTCGCCGTCATTGTGGATGTTGGGTATCGAAGAATCCATAGGTCCGTCATCCTATTCATGTAGCCCCTTCCGCCGGGGTTACTTGCGTAGTAGCATTCCAACAACGCCCTGTTTTCGTCTCTTGCCCACCGATGCCTTCTTGTTCCAGTAGCCCACTTTTCGTCAGGGTGCCCTGGTTCCTCAACACCTGACGCGGACCTTGTTGATCCGGGCGACGTCCGAGCCGGCATGCCTTCATATTTATCTGTCTCGCTCATGTCTGCGGTAGGCTCGCTTAGCATAGGGGGTCTAGCCTTAGGACCCTTACTGGATACAGACGCCCCCAGGCAGGAATCGAACTTGCGATCCTGGGTTCCAAAGGCGTGTAGTCTAACCACTACGCTATCCAGCTGCTATAAGATAGATAGATATATATATATATATATATATATATATATATATATATATATATATATATATATATATATATATATATATATATATATATATATATATATATATATATATATATATATATATATATATATATATATATATATATATATATATATATATAAAAACAAACATGAGGGGCACAGGAACAAAACCCAAGAACTAGAAATCACAAAACAAACAACAAATAAAGCTAGAAATACAGATCCACAAACAATAAGACTAGTAATAATAAACCAGGGGTAGGTACCTGGTTGCCTTTGGTTGCGTTTAGTTTAGTTATGTTTCACTTAGGTCTTCTGTGTTAGTCTGTCATGTTTCCTGTCTTCTGATTCATTTTGTCAAACTTGGGTTGTCATGTCTGCTTTCCACTCTGTTTCCTGTTTTATGATGATTGACAACCTACAGAGACATATTTGAGTGTCGCTACTTTGATAATGTCTGAAGTTTCTGTCTTTATTTTAGTGCTCTGTACGCTTCTCTGCACTGGACACGCTCAAGGTGACAAAACACGTTTCACTTTTTTTGTTTTTAATTTATCTTACTTCTGTTTACATACTACTGTTTCAGTCTTAAGCACTTTACATTTTTCTTTTTATTTATTTATTTATATATCTATCACTATCTTTATAATTTTGTGAATATAAACAAAGGTTGTGCCTTCAATAGTACATGAAGTGTGTCAGATTGTTAACTGTGTGGTTGTGTTGGATTCTAGATGCTGTGCTAACTATTGAACCCAGCTGGTCCAGTTTTTTCCTCGGAGAGTTTGTTACATTCAAATGTGACATGAATGAAGGAGAAGACACTGACTGGTTTTACAAAATCAACAGGGATGGTCAAGAAGTTTTCTCCTACAGGCCAAACAAAGACTCCAAATTAGAAATTACATCTACAGGTTACAGTGGTGAATATCAGTGCATTGGTGACAGGAAGAGCTCACGTGATAAAAAGATCAGTAATACTGTCTCTATAACTGTATTAGGTAAGTCTTCAGTGACCGACAGCATAAATGTATGATCCCTGTTCAAATACTCAACTGAACAACATTTAATTAAATTTGTCATTGAAACTTGAACTTTAACCAGGACCAGTGTAAAGTCAGTGCGTCAATACTCACAAGTTGTCATTAACAAAATTAACAAATCGAGTTTTAACAACAGAGTCAATCGTGGATGAAATTAAATTTAACTACATTTCTAAAGGAAAAGAAGAAACATGAAAAGCTTCATGAAGTTTAAAGTGATGATGTTTCTGTTATCTAAACCAACTAATCAGCATTAGTTTACATTCAGGGCCATAGAATGGACAAACATTTAGACCGTGGTTATTTAAAGATCAGGAAATATTAATGTAAATATAAACTGTATTTTTTTTAATGTTCTTATGTTGTTATAATGACAACACATATTTATTTTTCTTCCTCTTTCATAACATCAGATAGACCCAGGGCCACACTGACAGCAGGAACAACAATCATACCAGTAGGGGGCAGTGTGACACTGACCTGCTCTGTGCAGAGCTCTGATGGATGGAAATATGAGTGGTTCAGACGAACCCAAACAACCTCTGAAGGTCAAATCAGAGATCAACAAAACAGAGATATCAGAGTATCTGAAGGAGGAATCTACAGCTGCAGAGGAACAAGAGGAAACCCAGTTTACTACACTGATATAAGTGATGATGTCACCATTGAGATAACCTGTGAGTTCAGTCATTTAGTTTGAAATATACATTCACTCATGATTATCAAACATACAATGTTAAGTTTTCTGTGTTGATTTCATGTTTCTGTTTGTATCTCAACTGTTAATATGTGTAAACAGTTTCCAATAAAGTTGTTGTAAAACAACAAGCCAACTGGCCTCAGATATTCAGAGGTGAGACGATCACTCTGACATGTGAGGTGCAGGAAGGAGGTGAAACCACTGAGTGGGAGTATGAATGGAGAGGACCCAGGACACCCACACAGTGGACTCACAATAATGATGTGACATTCAGAGTTTCTGAGTCCAGCAGTGGAGACTACATGTGTAAGAGTCGACGCAGAGATGACTCATATTCTTCAACAGAGTGGAGTGAAGCCTTCACATTGTCAGCATCAAGTAAGTCATGTTTGTTGTGTGATCTCCATTTGACAAATGTCATAATGGTCAGAACAGGATGGATTCAATGGTCTACAAAGCATGTTACACTGTTAGTCAGACAAAGAGCTGCAGCTGATAGTAGCCTCATTGTAGACAGTTTGTCACCACTTTGTGTCATGAACCTTCAGCTGGTATAGAGACGCCAATGCTGACCTGCTGCTCCATCATCTGAGGACAATAATGACAGAAATAAATAGGATCGGAGATGTATTATTTTTCAACTCCTTCAACAAATAACCACAAATCTACAATTTCTATTAAAAAAAACAAGGTCATCTTGGCCTAGCATCTTATGCAAATACTGCAATCTCTTACAGTACAGAAAAAAGTCCACTGTTTAATTCACCATGACAAATACAAGCTCCATGGTGGCTCAGTGGTTAGCACTGGTTTCAAATCCACCATCTGGCCGAGATCTTTTTATGTGGAGTTTGAATGCTCTCCCTGCTTCTGCATGGATTGTCTCCGGGTTCTCCAAGTTCCTCCCACAGGGTACTGCACCACTGTCTGGCATAGGGTCCAATATCTTGTGACCCTGAACTGGATCATCAGAAGAGATGAAAACAAAAATGTAAAGATGAAGAATAATATTTGGAGCTTCAGTGAGAATATTGAGAGCTGCAGATGGAGGAAAATTGAGTAAGGGAAGCTAAAATAATGTTATGGTTGTTATTACCACAAACTTCACTACCTCCAGACAGCTGCAGACAGTGTGTGAATGTGTGTGTGAATGGGTGGATGACTGGATATGTAAAGCGCTTTGGGGTCCTTAGGGACTAATAAAGCGCTATATAAACACAGGCCATTTTACCATTTAGCTGTAACAGGAGACTATTGAGATTACACTAGTTCTGCAAAAAAAAAAAAGTAGGCATTATTCATTATTTTTAGATTGCAGTATTTATGCTTCTCTTTGATTATTTGTTTTGGTTACTGATAGAGCTACAAGAAGTGATTTAATGTTGTCTTTGTTCAGCTGGATTATTGGATTATTGGATTATCGGGCATCCTAGAAAGAGAAATAGTGACTTGATGACGTCTGCAAATGGTCTACAGGGTTTATTTTGTATGAATTTTGAACATATTTCTTATGTGAAACAAGCATTTTAAAACCCACTGCAATTTACTTACTTTTTTCCGAAGAGCTAAAATGTGTAAAAAAAAAAAAATTTCCCCACTCGCCTCTGTGGGCAGTCCATCCTTCAAGCTCGGGTCCTCTACCAGAGGCCTGGGAGCTTGAGGGTCCTGCGCAGTATCTTAGCTGTTCCTAGGACTGCGCTCTTCTGGACAGAGATCTCTGATGTTGTTCTCGGGATCTGCTGGAGCCACTCGCCTAGCTTGGGGGTCAGTGCACCGAATGGTCCGAATACCTCGGGGACCACTGTTACCTTCACCCTCCACATCTTCTCCAGCTCTTCTTTGTATTTCTCCAGCTTCTCGTGTTCCTTCTTCCTGTTGCCTTTTGGTATCAATACATCTATCACTATGGCCATCTACCTCTGCTTCTCTATCACTACTGTGTCCGGTTGGTTCACTACTTTTTCCTCTGTATTTGGAAGATCTTAGCTCAGTCATTCTCGACCACCCTAGTGGTCGTCTGCAATTTTGACCTCGGGACTTCCAGGCCATACTCTGCACAGATGTTTCTGTATACTATGCCGGCCACGTGGTTGTGGCGTTCCATGTATGCCCCGCCTGCTACCATCTTGCACCGTGCTGTTATGTGCTGGATTGTCTCAGGGGCATTTTTACACAGCCTGCACCTGCAGTCTTGCCTGGTGTGATAGAGCCCAGCCTCTATGGCTCTTGTGCCCAGAGCTTGTTCTTGTACTGCTATGGTTAGTGCTTCCGTGCTGTCTTTCATTCCGGCTTTGTCCAGCCACTGGTAGGATTTCTGGAAGTCAGCCACTTCTTCTATCTGCCAGTGGTACATACCGTGCAGGGGCCTTTGGCCAGCTTATTATTCTGGCAGGTTACCTGATCACAGGCAGGGCTTAGATGATGACAGCCCGGATTATGTTCTTATCGTTCAGCTGATTCCACAGGACTTGCCTGACGCACTGCAGGTACTTGGTGGTTGCAACTTTCCTAGATGCCTCTTCATGGTTCTGTTTTGCCTGTGGGATTCCCAGGTGCTTGTAGCTTTTGATGCGATCCCCACAGTTCTGACTACCTTCCCTCTCTTTGTTATCATCCAACTACACTTCTCCAGTCCGAATGGCATTCCAATGTTGTTGCTGTATATCCTGTTGGTGTAGATCAATGAATCACTCTTGGCATACAGCTTGATGTCATCCATGTAGAGGAAGTGGCTGACAATTGCTACATTCCATAGTCAGTCTCCCGCTGTGTGTCAGTGTTTATTTAATTGTGAGTTCTTGTGCCTTGTTGCCCCTCGTCTTTTATTCCATCGTGTTTATTCATGTTTCCCCAGCCCATCGTGTCTGTACTCTCCTTCATGTTCCCTCGCTCCATCTCGTCTGCCTCTCTTCCACTCCCTCATCATGTTTCTTGTTTTACTGTGAAGGTCCCATATTTTTACGTTCATTCTATTCAGTCTAGCTTCCCCTGTCTCGTTATGATTATTCATTATTATTCATGCGCTCCCACAAGGTAAGAACTGAACTAAAGTTCAGTTCACCTGACACTCGTACCGGTGGCCGCCTCGGGTTTCTCCTCTAGCCTCCCCTTTCTCTCATCCACCTGCTGGCCTCTGTGTGCTCCCACATCCCATGTTCCATTTTGTGAGGTATTGATATTTGTTGCTGTGTTTTTAAGAGGAGTTTTAGGGAGGGATACGGGGGGTATCGGAGAGCAATGCTGATATGCTGCTCCCTCACGTAGTACAATATTGAAATAAATAAACTAGCCATTTGTAATTTCAAACGCCCTGTAACTATGAAAACAATTATGATTTTGCTCAAAAAAGAATAAAAGTCATCCTGCCTTATCATCTCATACAAAATAAATAAAACACACAGAAACACACTGTCTGTTTCACTATGACTTTAAGTGTTTAACACAAAACACATAAATGATGAAGAAAAACATCAAAAATATTGTTCCTGTGTTACTTTGGTTATTACTACCATCCTCAGCACCCCCAATCACCTCCAGACAGCTCAAGCAGGAGGCTTGCATCTTAAGATGATAATACACCCTAAAAAGAGCCAGTTTATTACAGACTGACCGACCAATTTGGTCTGATACTAAATATTACTCTAAGCAGAATCTGAGCTCATTTATATGGGAAGAAAATCAGAATGCAAAGAATGTATGTGTGTGCGCGTGTGTGTGTGGAGATGCAAAAACCTGATGATTAAGTTTGTTTTATTGATGATGTGATTTATGAGATTTTCAATTTGTCAGCTTATGTGCATCTCCTCCTGTGAGGTCTGGCATCTGAACTTTACATTAATAAGAAGTCTTGTGTTTTCTGGTAAATCTGTTGTTATGATCAGTATGTCTGAGAGAAGCATCATCCAGATCACAGGAAAAGAATAATTTATGAACTGACAAAAGTGTGATAGTTAAATGGACTAAGAAAAAAATAAACTATATCATATTCACACTGTAATGTGTTTTCATAATGGGAAATGTCTTTCAAGCAGATAAACCCCGTCCTGTCCTCACTGTGTCTCCATCATGGCTGAGTCCTAGAGCCTCAGTAACTCTGAACTGTGAGGTTGAACATCCGTCTGCAGGATGGAGCTTCTACTGGTATAAAGCTGTTCCTGATCTATCAGAGAAATCCTCCAGTTATGAGCTGCTACCTGATGGCAGTGGGACTGCACAGGACTCCTACATCATTCATGGACAGACACACACAGCAGGATATGTGTGCAGAGCTGGAAGAGGAGACCCAGAGTATCACACTGATCACAGTCAACCAAAGTTTGTCTGGTCTGCAGGTCAGTTTGTTTCTGTTTATTCCAATGAGCTGAAGTTATGTCATTTCTGACTATGATCAAGCCAGACTGAATTTATTTGTTCCTTGTTTTGTAACTCTTTCCTTCATCAATTACAGTGATAGTAAAAAAGAGAAAATTAATATACAGCAATGTGCAAAAGTTATGAGCCACTCCTCATTTTCAGTCAGACTTTTTTGTCATTTTTAACTCTCATGTTGCATTCTGGTCAAATTCACAGATTTAAAAGTTGGACAGACACACGCATACATGCGCATATATACACACACATACAGTGGGGCAAAAAAGTATTTAGTCAGCCACCGATTGTGCAAGTTCCCCCACCTAAAATGATGACAGAGGTCAGTAATTTGCACCAGAGGTACACTTCAACTGTGAGAGACAGAATGTGAAAAAAAAAAATCCATGAATCCACATGGTAGGATTTGTAAAGAATTTATTCGTAAATCAGGGTGGAAAATAAGTATTTGGTCAATAACAAAAATACAACTCAATACTTTGTAACATAACCTTTGTTGGCAATAACAGAGGTCAAACGTTTACTATAGGTCTTTACCAGGTTTGCACACACAGTAGCTGGTATTTTGGCCCATTCCTCCATGCAGATCTTCTCGAGAGCAGTGATGTTTTGGGGCTGTCGCCGAGCAACACGGACTTTCAACTCCCGCCACAGATTTTCTATGGGGTTGAGGTCTGGAGACTGGCTAGGCCACTCCAGGACTTTCAAATGCTTCTTACGGAGCCACTCCTTTGTTGCCCGGGCGGTGTGTTTTGGGTCATTGTCATGTTGGAAGACCCAGCCTCGTTTCATCTTCAAAGTTCTCACTGATGGAAGGAGGTTTTGGCTCAAAATCTCACGATACATGGCCCCATTCATTCTGTCCTTAACACGGATCAGTCGTCCTGTCCCCTTGGAAGAAAAACAGCCCCATAGCATGATGTTTCCACCCCCATGCTTCACAGTAGGTATGGTGTTCTTGGGATGCAACTCCGTATTCTTCTTCCTCCAAACACGACGAGTTGAGTTTATACCAAAAAGTTCTACTTTGGTTTCATCTGACCACATGACATTCTCCCAATCCTCTGCTGTATCATCCATGTGCTCTCTGGCAAACTTCAGACGGGCCTGGACATGCACTGGCTTCAGCAGCGGAACACGTCTGGCACTGCAGGATTTGATTCCCTGCCGTTGTAGTGTGTTACTGATGGTGACCTTTGTTACTTTGGTCCCAGCTCTCTGCAGGTCATTCACCAGGTCCCCCCGTGTGGTTCTGGGATCTTTGCTCACCGTTCTCATGATCATTTTGACCCCACGGGATGAGATCTTGCGTGGAGCCCCAGATCGAGGGAGATTATCAGTGGTCTTGTATGTCTTCCATTTTCTGATGATTGCTCCCACAGTTGATTTTTTCACACCAAGCTGCTTGCCTATTGTAGATTCTCTCTTCCCAGTCTGGTGCAGGTCTACAATACTTTTCCTGATGTCCTTCGAAAGCTCTTTGGTCTTGGCCATGGCAGAGTTGGGAGTCTGGCTGTTTGAGGCTGTGGACAGGTGTCTTTTATACAGATGATGAGTTCAAACATGTCACGGAGGAGCAGGGAGGACTCGGCGCAGACTGAAATCTCAGAAAAACAGGTTTATTTACACACTCCAGGTGCACTATATACAGGTGAAGGAGAAGGGGGCCAGGGTTCCCAGGGGTGCAGAGAGGGGTCGGGAAAAGCGTCCAGAGTCCCCAAACCAAGCACGAGAAATCTGCATACAGAGAACAAGAGTTAGCACGGAACTTTCACGGACAGAGCTCAAAACTGGCCGAGGCTAAAGTAGCACTGACGAGCGTTACTCAATAGTCCAGCGGCGAGGTGCTCTCAGTCACTGCCTCAAGTAGCGGGAGCAAACAAGGTGAGGAGCCACAGGTGATTGCCTACAGGTGGTGGAGGCCGGGAGCTCACAATGAGCTCCGCCCAGGCAGCGAGCAGAGAGAGAGGAGAGAGAGAATAGACAAAACATAACATGTAGCCACACAGGGCCAGCCGAGCAGGCACGGGGACCATGACAAAACAGGTGCCATTCATACAGGTAACGAGTGGGGGACAGAAAAGCTTCTTACAGAGGACGTTACAGGTCTGTGAGAGCCAGAGATTTTCCTTGTTTGAGGTAACCAAATACTTATTTTCCACCCTAATTTACGAATAAATTCTTTACAAATCCTACCATGTGAATTCATGGATTTTTTTTTTAACATTCTGTCTCTCACAGTTGAAGTGTACCTCTGGTGCAAATTACTGACCTCTGTCATCATTTTAAGTGGGGGAACTTGCACAATCGGTGGCTGACTAAATACTTTTTTGCCCCACTGTACAAGCACCTTGGGTTCTCTGGTAGCCACTTTGGTAATTGCTGTCCACTAGAGCCTCTCTTCCATGGAAACAACTCCTGTGTTGGCATTTCTCACAGACAGCTGCAACATTGTTTCAACAGCACTGAACTGTTCTTGTAGCTTTGATGTATAATGCTTTTTTGAGGTCTTACTCAAAGGTCACTGTTTGGCAACATCATGGCAGGTTGATATACCCTATGTGAGGCTACTTGATCACCACATTAGTGAGGACAAATGTGGCCAGGAAATTGACAGTGAGGATGGATTAGATAAGGAAGTGTCAGAAGCTGAAGACGGCAGGGAACATAATCTGTGCAATCCAGACCAAGAAATGACTGATCGGGAGGAATCCAGTGATGAAGAGTTTGCTGTCAGATTCAAGTAAAAGAATGGGAACTTATCCCCACCTGAGAATTAAGTTAGTTTTCAGCTGAAAATGTCATCAGGATGACCAGAGCACCAACAAAATTTATTGTGTCCTGTATTGATGACATCAAATCCTGCTTTGAACTATTCTGGACTGGGTCCATCAAACCCAGTGGTAAACATGACCAACTTGGAGGGGAAACAGATTTACAAAAAGAATTGGAAGGAGGTAACCCAGAAAGAAACCAAAGCATATATGGGTGATGTGTATAGATCCAGAAATGAATTTACCAGCAGTTTCTGGGATGCAGAAACTAGTCAGACAAGGGTCAGATGTACACAAATGAAATATTCCCGGTCACTTTTGACTGGAAACATAACAAATGTTACTTTATGTGACTGTATAAAAATTTTAAACGGTTTCAAAAAATGTCCTTGGTGTGTTTAACCCAAAGTAGACGGTGATAAATAGTACAGTATGTTTCGTCTGATTATTTCTTTCATTCAGAATCATCCAGAAATTCAGGGTTTTTTTAGAATTTAAGGCATTTAAGCTCAGATTAATGAGACATACAGGCCATAAATAACAAACAGTCCAAAATCTAACAAACGAGTAGTGATAATATATTTATTATTTTAGTTTTTATGATGAGTCTTAATGGAAAATTCACAAACTTGTTTAACATGAAATGTGCACCACAGAATAAATTCTTAAAATAACAAATGAAATAAACATAATGCAAAAACACAAGAAAATTGAGAACGCTGGGTCATAATGACCCAGGACCATGACAAGTTGTCCCCCCATCAATTGTCCTCATTCTTAGATACACATAGTATTCTGGATAAATATCAGTCTAGTTTCTGAGCCTTCCATAGCACAGAGTCTGCTCTACTGAAGGTGTTCAATGATATGCTGGTGACTCTAGAAAAAGTACAGTTTTAATTCTTCTAGGCCTGAGTGCAGAATTTGACATGGTTGACCACACAATCCTATTAAACTGTTTGAAGACATGCGTTGATATTCAAGGTTGTGCTCTAAAATGGTTTGCCTCTTCCTTAGAGAGCAGAGCATACTCCGTGATGCAGGGAAAGAAATACTCTTGCCCTGCTTACACTTGCTTGTGGAATGCCTCAGGGCTCTATTCTGGGCCCTGTCTTATTCTCCCTATACATGCTCCCATTAGGCTCTATTTTTCAGAAACACCAAATTTCCTATCACTCTAATGCAGATGATACACATCTCTCTTTAAAACCAGGCATTGATAGCACATTGCAGAAAGTTTCAGATTGTCTTAGTGACATAAATTGCTGGATGTCTTTGAACTTTCTCAAACTAAACCATGACAAAAGTGACATTAGAATTTTTGGCAAACAAGACTCTGTTAGTCTCATAAGAAATGACTTGGGCCCACGATCAGCTAATCTACATCCCCATGTTAAAAATCTTGTTTTCATTTTTGATTCTACAGTTGTTTGTGGCAGTTTCTTCCAGCTCAGGAGCATTTCTAAACTCAAAACTATCTTGTCATCTAAAGATCTGGAAACCATTATCCATGCCTTCATTTCATCACATCGTGAATAGTGTAACTCTCTTTATTTACGCGTCTGTCAATCAAGCCTGTTCCGCCTGCAACTTGTTCAAAATGCGACCGCAAGGCTCCTGACGGACACCAGAAAGAGAGACAGTATTACTCCGATACTCACAGCTTTACATTGGCTGCCAGTTATATACCAAATTGATTTCAAGGTTTTATTATTTGTTTTTAAAGCCCTCCATGGCTTGGCTCCAGCTTACATTTCAGATCTCCTTAGCCTGCACCTACCCACTCGAACTCTGCGTTCCTCCAGTCAGATGCTTTTACTGGTTCCACGCTCCCAGTTAAAATCCAGAGGTGACAGGGCTTCCTCCATCGCCACTCCGAGACTCTGCAACAGTCTTCCCTCTTTTATAAAATCCTCTTCCTTGTAATTTTTTTTGTAATTTTCAAATCAAGTTTGACGACCTATCTATTTTCAAAGGCTTTCGGATCTCTTTGACACCACTTTTATTTTAGTTATTCTGGTGTTTTATCTCATTGGATGATGTATGCATGTGTATATGTATACATGTATTTGTGTCCACGTGCGTACCTGTGTGTGTGTGTTGGTGTGTGTATATACATATATGCATGTTAGATAATAATGGAGATGCACTTGTTTATTCTTCATACAATAAACAATTTGATAGGGTTCCCAACAGAGACCGCTGTGTGTTTTTCAATCCAGATATTCTTTTACGACACTGGTAGTCTGTTTGGCATCATTTTAACTTCTTTAAGTACTATTCCGGAGGACTAGTTAAATAAATTACAAGACATTTTGCCTACGAGAGTTCAGCTTATGTTAAAAAATAAAGGTGGTAATACCAAAGTTTTACTTTATTTATACACACAATCCTTGTCTTATATATGATACATTCATTTATGTTTGCATGTTTCCATTTCCCGTTTTCCTTACAAACTATTAAGAAATGAGGCATGGCTTAAGGTTTTGAATAGTGTTGTTTGAGATTTATTTATTTGTACACATAACAATGCTGCCATTCTTATCCAGGGTACAATTTTTAGGTTGACCAAAACGAACATCTTGTTAACTTATAACTTATTAGCACATAGTAAAAAAAATATACCAGATAAATTAAAATAATATTTAACATCTCTGAGCTTTGACTCTTCGCTGCATGTTGTTTTCAGATGTTCATTCAGCAGCGTCTCTCACAGTGAGTCCTGACAGAGTGCAACACTTCACCTCTGACTCTGTCTCACTGACCTGTGAGGGAAACTCTGCCAAGTGGAGAGTGAGGAAGTTTTCTGATAATGGCCAACTGAACTCTTCTAACTGGAGCAGAATGACTGGATCTACATACAACATCAACACATCAAAGTCAGATACTGCAGTGTACTGGTGTGAATCTGAATCAGGAGACTTCAGCAATGCAGTCAACATCACTGTACACGGTATGTAAATGATTACCCCAATAACCTGGTGTAAGTCATTGTATGTGGCAAAGAAGACCTAAATATTTTCCTCAATGGTTCAGAAATTTCCCCTCTGTGAATCTCCACTTTATCACAGTGGAGGGGTTTGTGGATTCCAGTGATCCTAGGAGCTATGTTGTCAGGGGCAATTTTGCTTGATGGATTTAGAGAATGCATTTGATCACATCTCTTGGGGTACCCTGCCTGTTGTCACAGCGTATTCAGTCCCTGTACAACAACAGTGAGCCCATAGAAGAGTGGCCAGGGGAAGGAAGTCTGCACTTCTCTGCCTAGACTCCTTCCTACAGAAAACCCCAAAGTTAAAAAATCTGGTACACTAAATTTATATTGCAGACTCACAGGCAGGACACAGGAAACATGTGGATAACACAGTGATTTTTCATAAAAAAAAATGCTGATTATTCTTGGGATTTCCAACATTCAAAATCCGAAGTAAATAAAGAAATGATGCAATCCAAATATCAGAAATAATGTGGAGCACTCATGAAGTACACGGAAAACAGACCTAGGTAACACACACCTCCACGGACGAAACAAGAAAAGATAAAAATAAAAAACTATATACAAGAGATAGTGAGGGGAAATGAAACAAGCAGGGAACCAGACACAACTGAAAACAATCAAGAAATTCCTGAGAATAAGGACAGGAAATAAAACTAGACAAGATAAACAAGATCAAACTGTAACTAAAAAAAAGGAAAGAAGACAATTAGATGGAGAAAGAAGACTAATTTAACACAAGGAGGAGAGAGGAAGGTATGGGAATACTGAAAGACAGAAACACAGACAACACAGAGACCATAAAGTGATCAGTGACTAAAGCTGAGAACATAAAAAAGTAATGATCACCTCTCTCATTGAATTTTGAGTGTTTTAATCAACCTTGTTAAACCTGTGGTGTTCCCCATCAAAAATGACCACCATAGGAAATGAATGGGAATCCACTCACTCGCTCACTCACTGAATGACCCCCTGAATGGCCCAGCGAATGACCACTAAAAGATCCACTGAAAGATCCACAGGAACTGAGTTTGGTTTTCAAAAATGTCTTTTGTGCTAATTTAAGAGCAGTTAAAACGGACCGAAAAACACTAAAGTAAGGGACGAGAGGTAAACACGACAGGAGGGTTTTAAAAACTCTAACTTTGTGCAATTCAGTTTGTTGTTGTTGTTGTTAAGGCTCTTTCCATCCCTAAAAGTGTGACCAGAACTAATGTGATTTGCCTGTTTTGCAGATTATGATCCTATCCTGGTGAGTCCTGTTCATCCTGTGACTGAAGAAACGTCTGTGAGTCTGAGCTGCAGTTCAAGAGAGAAAATACTTTCCAATGTGATTTTTTATCACAATGACGAAATTATTCAAAATGATACCCGAGGGGAGCTGAAGATCTCTGCAGTGTCAAAGTCTGATGAAGGTTTCTACAAGTGTCAGTACTCGGGAAGAGAGTCAGCACAGAGTTGGATGTCAGTTAAAGGTGAGCAGGATCAAAACACTTTATTTTTCATGACCTACTGTAGGTGGCTTATCCAAAAAACATTTACAGTAGATACCTTGTCTACTGCACTATAATATGATCTTAAAACAGGCATGTATTTTTTTTTCAACAATACTGTGGTTAACACAAATGCCTAACATGTATACAATTCCCTGGTTTGAGAGTGATAGCAGATATAAATCCCTGAGAATTTAAACAGCAAGTTCAGTTCAGTTTATTGAAGTTAACAGTTCATTTTCCTTATTTGCAGTAGCTGTATCCAGTTCTTCATTTCTTGTTCTGATGATCACTGGACTCATTTTTGGAGTCATATTTATTTTCCTCCTGTTCCTGTTCAAAAACCTCTACAGAAAGAAAGGTGAGGCTCTTTTCACTCTTTAAAGTGTTTGAATGGGCAACGTTCCTAAACTGGAAACCGTTTGCAAAAATGTATAATACATAACCATGTAAATGCAATATTTTCATTTTAAATTGTTAATAAAGGTTCTGCCGATGAGCAGAGGGTGAGTCAGGATGAAAATCAACAAGTCTACTCCTCTCTTCTTCATGGTTAGTTTTTCATCTAGTTTAAAATATCCTGATGCTTTTCTCTGCTGCAGCTTTAACACTGTTGAATTAAACAAAACTAAGACAATAACAACATTTAATCATGTACAGCATTTATAAGTAATAACAAATTTTCCAATTTCAGGGTATGTTTGTGCTTACACTGACAACAAAGCTTATCTCATTGTATTTTAATATAAATGTTACTGACAAGAATACTTGTGTTCACATTAGTATCACAGACATGTGGTGACTCATTTTCTCTGACTTGTAGGTGATCGTTGTGTCTATGAGACAATCAGAGGCTCTGGAAATACTGAAAACGGTACAGTGTCAACTTTAATGTATAGTTAGTGGAAAATGTGTGGTTATAAAATAACAGTGATTATCATTAAAATCAATACTAACATTATTATTTTAGTTTGGGCAGAAATTGATTACACCCACAATTTTAATGTAGTGCACAGCTGTTTCAGACTGAGAGTATATTATACAGATGTTCAGTGTTGTTCATTAACGCCCTGAAAGAGAGCATTCACCTAATGTGCTCATTATTGCAATTCTGCTCATTTAAGCTGAAGATATTTGAAATTGTAAATTTATCTTTAATTTATTTGTGCTTTGCTCTTTAGGAAACTGGGTGACCCGTGTGATGTAGGTCCAGAGAGCAGCATGATCCTGAGCTGTTCTGTGGACAGCTCTACAGGCTGGATGTTCAGTCATTTTCAAGATCAATTTGACCAGATTAAACACATATTTTCTGTCTGAGTTCACTCTGCATGGACATCTTCACCTTTCTATATTGATAACAATTCATAAGAATTATCAGTAAAGTAGCTACCATTATGGCCTGTGGCCTGTATTTATATAGCGCTTTACTAGTCCCTAAGGACCCCAAAGCGCTTTACATATCAGTCATCCACCCATTCACACACACATTCACACACTGGTGATGGCAAGCTACATTGTAGCCACAGCCACCCTGGGGCGCACTGATTATCACATCATTTATGATTAGCTGTTAATAGCAAGTGGTGGAGGAATTTTTTAAACCATTCCTTCAGGAAAAGAAGTACTCAAATACTATGAAAATATCCCACTGGACTCAAGACTCAAGAAGTTTACTGTCATTTCGTATAGTGTTACCCAGCCTGAAACGAAATACTGTTTCTCACCAGCCACTGCAGTGCAATAAGCAATTGTGGAGATCAGGGAAATATTTTACTGCTACTATTCATAACCATCATTATCATTACATTAATTATCATTTCATCAAAGCATTTATTCAATAGATTACACATGTTCTTAGTTAAGATTATTACACCTATCACAGAGAGCTTCTGTCTGGTAAAAGGTCAGAAGCGTCAACGGGCGGGGTGAGGCCGAGTGCATTTTGAGGTCGAGACACACACACACACACACACACACACACACACACACACACACACACACACACACACACACAAACAGTAGTTATACTCATGTTTAGGTAAGTATTCAAATAATAGTTTGCAAAAGCTTGTGACTGCAAAATTGTGTCTGCCTAAGGGACAGTTTGTTCCAGGAGATAAGCGAGAGTTAGAAGATTAATAGGAAGCACCTGGCCTCGAGACGGAGAAGATGTCCTTTTAAATGTGTCAAAAGTCGTCAACAGAACATTTGTGGTTTTGAAACTTATGCATGTATTGTATCTGCTTTGACGCATGAGGCGGTGTCATAAATGATACCCTGATGTTATAAAAACAACTGCTTGTGTATTATTGGGCGGAGATCGATGCTGTCTGTGTGCAGTGTTCATCTCCCCATGCGTGTGTTCATTAAAATCATTGTTTGACTGACTCTCCTGGACCAATTGTTGTTTTTTGTGCTCACCCTCAATATTTGAACCCGTAACACAACACAGTTTAAAAAGAATACATTTTAAAAAGAGCAGCAAAAAAGGCATAAATAGCATAAAATCTAAGTTCTAAAACAAACTCCAGTCACATTTGTTCGGGTAGATAGCAGCAGTCCTTTCACAGAAGGAATACTTTCACTACACACACATCAACATTACTGCTTCATATATTTACATTTGAGCTCATTTTAAATACTTCATATTCTATTTCTTTCATCATTGTTTTTTTTAAATATTTGATTATAAAAAATATGAATCAAAAAGCTTAAACAGTGTGTGAGAGGGGCACGCCCATTAAAAGAGAGAGAGAGAGAGAGCTATCCTATGAGCATGAAAAGAAGTGGAGGTTTCAGTGACAGTAACCGACTGTGGGACACAAGATGGCAGTAATGTAAAGAATCACTTTACTGGGACCAAACAGCAAAGCAGGCTTCTTCATCTTATTTCTACCTTTTCTCGTATATCTTCTTCTTCTTATCCCTTCGAAGTGTATAATAAAATAAGGAAAATCAGGAAACTTTAATAATAAAATGTCTTAAACACCAATATGAGGACAAGCTATCAAGTGTAGTATCACTTAGTTACATCTCTTTTGCTTTGTTAGGCTGCAGTTTAACATCTATAAAAAATATGTGCATCAGGAAACCTAACAAGAAACACAAATGTGCTTACAATATTCATACAGTGTTTGAAGACTGTGCCATTTTAACATCAGTTCAAGTTAGATTTCTGAAATATTTCCCCCTTTGGAAGAGGCTCACTGTGTGGTTTATTAAAAAAAAACAACAACAACAAAAAAAAAGCCCACTCATTCTGCAATAATGCAGCAGCTACTTGTCAAGAAAGAGAGACAAACAGAGAGAGGGGGCAGGACTTCATTTTTGTTTGAGGACTCTATTTCTATTTGTTTTAGCTCATTCACTTCCTGTGGCTGAATCTGTGACCAAAGCACAATTTCACCTGAATGGAAAGATTTGTGTCACCGTGCATTAGTGTAATGCAATAACTTACATTAGTAAAGCTCAGCTTTGTCAGTTGAGATAAAAATTAAATAAAGGTTATGTGTAAATTCAATGAGGAAGCTCTATAATCACACACACCCACATTGTCAAGCTGATTGCGACATCACTGGTCTTGTCCAATCATCTTTCTGCCACCCTTCTTAAGACAAATCAGCCTTCAGTCCACGTACTTTAAATGTCACTGCACATCTGTCATTCTCACTTGCAGATGCCTTCATAATGATCGTCTGAATATATGGTCAATAAAGAACTGTGGCCTGACCTGACTGTTGAGCAGGCCAGGGAGAGTCGAGCTGTACATAGTTCTGTGTACAGCTCGACCTGAAACTGCAATAAATTGTTTCAGAATCCCATTTGGACCTTAGATTTTGCACTTCACTTAGTGATTCATTCAAAACTACATTGTTAAGTTTAGAAAAAGAAAAAAGAAAATTCTAATTTAATTCCATATTCCTCCTTTAGTGCTGTGAAATGGTCAGCATATAACTAGCTAAATATCATCATCTGTAGTATAACAGAACCCTGTTATTAGTGTTGGTTTATACAGTACAAGAATTTCCCACCCAATTATGTCTTCATTACTTAGGAATTCTGCTTTCCTGCTGACTTGCTCTAAAATTACACATCTAAAACACAAGATGGTGCCGAGGCTCTTCAACTTCAGTTTTCATTAAAAAAAATTATTGTATCTTATGTTTAGACTTCACTACTAGTTCACTATATTTGTGGTTCATTCAATATACACAAAATGCAATTTTTTTTTATTCAAACAGGGTTTTAGTGGGCAACAGAATCAAATAATAGACATGGACATGAATATTGTAAACTAAAGCTCGTTTAACTTATGGAAAAAAAGCATTGAAACTACATTTCAATTCAAAACAGAGAAACAAAAATAATATCCCTGGCCAAAATTACTTAAATATAAAGTGCTATTTTAAGTACTTTAAGTACATTTTCAAATGGTATTGTCTTTAAATAATAACACTAAAAATTTCAACATAAATGCAGTTTTTCCTTCTTAAAAGAATAAGGCAGTGTTGTGGAAGTTTTCCATTTAATAAAGCCTTAGTGAGAGAATGCATCATCAGATGATCAGCAGAGTCTGTAAGGCTACGTCCACACTAGCCCCGATAGACTTTAAAACGGCGTTGTCATCTGAAAACGCTCTGCGTCCACACTAGCATTTTCAGTTGTTTTCACAGAGTTGTGCGTCCACATTGAAACGGACGAAAACGCTTACGTTCCAGTCCTGGGGATTAAAGAATTTGAAGAAAAGCTATACGGAGCATGAATAAACAGATATTAATCTTTAATAGCGCTGTCAAAATTGAAAGCAATCCAAACAACTGCTGTATAAAGCACTCCGCTATCTTTGTTTAATTGGTCACATGATTGCATCACATGACTAAAATGCGCCACAGATTTAGAAAGTCTGCGTTTTCGAATGTCCACACAGCTCTGTTTTGAAATGTATGTGTTTTTGAGAGCGTTTCCAGGACAGACAGCTACAGCTGTGGGTGGGTGCCTTCTCAACTGGCCCACCACTGCAGCGGGCAGTCTGTCTCGCTGATGGCGGTTTCTGCTCTGTACAAACTCACTGTCATGGTCCGGGTGAGTATGGGGTTTTTCCACTCCGCTGGGCTCCACCTTCAGCTTCCACACCTGGTTCCAATCAAGTCACCTGCAAATAAGACCAGCATTCACAACAGACCTCTTCCATATCTTCTGCTAACCCATGTTAGTGCTAGGCCGCCAAGCCCTTGTGAGAACCCTTAACTACTGCTTTTCTCCTCACCGTGTTACCTGGCAGTCGCGCTTACCAACCTAGATGACTCACATCTCCGCCTGGACGCTGGTTCTGTCATCTGGTTTCTTCCTTTCCATCATCGGACTACACCTGCCTGCCTCCCTGCCAAGCCCCTCACTCCAAGCATATTCTGGATCCTCTCTGGACACTCCTCACCCGGAACCCCCTGGACACCCCCTCCTCGCATGACACTTTAAACCTGCAACGCTGACTGCGTACCTCCATCCAAGCCGCCGCCCCCTTTTTCCATTCCCCGGATCCATCCGTGAAATCTAGCACCTAGCCATAGCACTCAGAGTTTCATGTTCACAGTTTGGCCTCACAGTTCACAGTTCATAGCATTCATAGTTTCCTGTTTTGTAAGTTCACTAGGCACTGTAAATAAAGCACTGTGTTCACGCCCGTTTTGCCTCCCTCTGTGTCTGCATTTGAGTCCACACCCACAGCCTGGCCCTCTCGGCCGTAACACTCAGGGCCCTTTTACACAGGGCTTCCTCATCTGAATCAGAATCTGAAAACAGAGGAGGAGGCTCTTTGTCTTTGTTGGCTCCTTTGTGGTGGCATCTTTACACTGTTCCTGCAGCAGGGCCTCAAGGCTGGGCCAAACTCTTCGTGCTCTCGCTCTCTAGTCAAGACTGCCTAAGCCAAGACCAAGACAATACCAAGACCAGAGGGCCACAGACCGAGTCAAGACCAAGACAAAGTCGAGACAAGACCAAGACAACAAAGTCTTTAAACCGCAGCCAGATGCTGCTTCGTTTACGGGTGTTGGGCATATTTATGTGTTTTTGCAATGCACTCACACAGCCCTCCTCACTGCTGTCCACTGTCTCACTCAGAAGAGGACAGACCCATGCTCTACTTGACTGTCGCGTCTCTCACCCTCTCTGTTTTTCACATAATGATATTATCCTATATCCTCGTATGTGATTGGCCACAATATGGAGGGATTGGAGCATAGCTGAGCCACTGTGTGAGAGCTGAGCAGCGAAAGGAAATTAAGTGAAAGGAAATTAAGCTCTCACTCAATGGAAGTCGACTCTGATTCACTACAAAGCACTCTCTAAGCACGGCTCTTAGAGCTAATGCTTTTACGCATGACACATTATTGTACGTTACGTTGTGTGTCATGGATACTGTTGACTCCAAATCTCCCGACCACTATGTCGATCTGAGACAGCAAGACCGAGACAGTGAGACCAAAACAAGACCAAAGTCCATCGAGACCAAGACAAGACCAAGACCATGTAAAAGTGGAGTCTCGAGACCAAGACCGGTCTCGAGACATCCAACTCTAATAGCTACATGTTGGGGTGGGTCCTTTGTGAAGGCAGTCTTAGGGTACGTCCACACTAATACGTTTTCGTTTGAAAGCGCATCTTTTTCTCTCTGTTTTGGCCTCCCGTCAACAGTGAAGGAAAAAAGCAACGTTTTGTAAATGCATACATTTGAAGACGGTGCTTTCGCATCGCAGTGTGGACAGCAAAAATGGAAACTTTTTGAAAACAATGACACATTTTAGTCATGTGATGCAGTCAAGTGACCAATTAAACTAAGATAGCGGAGGGCATTATACAGCAGTTGTTTTGTTTGCTCTCAATTTTGACAGCCCTATTAAAGATTAATATTGGTTTGTAGATGGTTCAGATAGCTTTTTTCCCCAATCCTTTAATTCTTACTCGCAGCAACAACTCCACCTCCTTCTTAGTCCATTTAAAAAACTCAGTGCTTTTCCTCGACATTTTGCTGCGATGTTTCAAAGAGCCGGAAAGTAAATAAGCGGCAGACAGAAATGAGGCAGGTCGAATCATCTTGTGTTTCACACATGCGCAGGACTGGAACGTTAGCGTTTTCGACTGATTCAATGTGGACGCACAACTCTGTGAAAACGACTGAAAACGATAATGTGGACGCGGAGGGTTTTCAGATGAAAACGCAGTTTTCAAATCTATCCGGGCTTGGATGTAGCCTTAAATTTCACTATGTAGTTTGATCATTGCAGACCTCCATGGTGTGATGTGGGTGGCAGAAAACAGGTAAAACCACTGAACATGAGACATATGTCTCACCTCCAAGAAGCTCAATCACAAACAATGGCAATGACAGTGTTTTGTATGTGGTCAGCTCAAACAGGTGTACATTTTGGATTTGCTTTAATAGTTCTCAGTGGAAACAGTTTATAAAAGAGTCAGACAGTGTTGTATTTTACATTTCAGTTTTGATTTTAAAAACATTACTCACATTTCCCAGGAACCAGCCCACTGTGTTGTCACTGACACAGCTTACATCACCATGAAAACAGCAGCACGTATAATCTGAGAGAGAGGGCAGGACTTCCTCTTGCTTCATGCCCACTTCTGCTTAAGGACACTATTTCTGAGTTGCATTAGTGTAATGAAATACTTTAAATGAGTCAAGCTCAGGTTTGTCAGTTAAGAAAACCTTAATATTGTATGAATCTGTTTTCTTGGTTGTTTATAAAGTTCTGTACGTAACATAACCTAAACACTTCACATTTAAAAGTTATCCTGAAATTGTGATCTTATTTTGCCTTTTTAGCTGCTCAGTCACGCTGATATTTGTATAATAAATCTTACTGCATGTCTATTTTTTTCAGTTTAGTTTTTGTATTACAGGCCTTTTCATAAAGAAAGTACCTGATGTTTCTGCAGCAGCAGGAGAGTATAAAGATGTCACAGCATGCTGTGGTCAGATCTTGTTAAGTTGCTATTTCTGTGTAAAAGGAAGGAAGCAGAAAGAAGTTAAAAAAAAGTCTTTGTTTCCTTCACAGTTTTTAGTGTCTCGTGTGCTGCTGCTTCACTCTCTCTCTTTGCAGAAAGTTGTAGAAGTTTTCAGACGTGTCACTGCTGGATGTGAGGATGGGAGCCACTTTGCTCTGTGAGCTGGGCCTATTCTGTGAGTACATCACATCTATTACATCTATTGTTTGATTAATACTGATTGATAAGGATGTTGTAGTAAGAAGAACAGAGTATGAGTTATTTGTAGGAATTGACTTGGAACAGGAAAGAAACACAAAGCATTATGAGTGTGCGACATGACAAATTACAGAAAGAAACACAGGACTTAACCCTCTGGGGTCCTGGTATAATTGGCTGTTTTTGACTACTTTTGATTTTACTTCTATATTTCACCTTTTAAAACTGTTTATCTTGCTTCGTTTGGTATCATTATTTTCAGCACAACCTCAAATATCTGAAATTTGAGTTTATTTTTATTTATTTTGGTATACTATATTAGCACAGTTGATCTAAATCCAGACAAAAATTTCAAAATCCAAGTAGAAAAAAGTTATATTTTTTACTGTAAAACCCACAAACATGTTTAACGAATCATTTTCATAACTTGAAATGCAAATAGAAATTGTACATTTCTAAAAATTATGCACAAGTTTTGCAAACAAAGTTCTTTAATACCATTTACCTAAAAATGCAGCCAAGGCCTCAGGCGTTTTTTATATAACCATTTAAATCTCTTTACAGAACAATCAGGTGTGCTGCATCAAATAAGAAGGCACACAAATTACTAGTGCCACTTCAAAAAAATAATTTTTGTTCAGTATGAGACAGAGGAGAACACCACAGGCCTAAACCCTGCAGGTCTCACAGCAGGAGGTGCATCAGTCCAGTTGTCCATGTGGAGACAGTGTTTACACTGGAATCTGCCTTTGGTGACTTTTTTGGAGTAACTGTAACATTCAGCAGTATAACTGACACACAGGACAATGAGAGGATGGGGAACAGGTGGCAACACAGGCGGGACAAATCAGACCTAACAACACAAGGGAAGCAAAACCAGACACACTGCACACAGGACAGGGGATATCAAAATAAAACAGGAATCACGACAGGCACAGAAGCACAACCTTGACACTGAACAGAGAGAACACGAAGCACAGGCACAGGAGTGACAAACTGCGACATGAGATACGACTGACTGGAGAACATGAAAATAAACATGAAGAGCACACACATTCTGTAGACATAGATAAACATCATCAGGTTTTCATGTATTTAAGTTTTGTTTTTTGTTTTTTTCTCTTGTTATTTCAATTATATTTGCATGTTTGAAATAAAATTGTCTGTCTCTCTCTCTGTAAACATGAGGGGCACAGGAACAAAACCCAAGAACTAGAACCAAACAACAACTAAAGCCAGAAATACAGATCCACAAACAATAAGACTAGTAATAATAAACCAGGGGTAGGTAACTTGTTGCGTTTAGTTTAGTTATGGTTCACTTAGGTCTTATGTGTTAGTCTGTCATGTTTCCTGTCTTCTGGTTCATGTTTTCAAACTTGTGTTGTCATCCTCTGTTTCCTGTTTTATGATGATTGACAACCTACAGAGACATATTTGAGTGTCGCTACTTTGATAATGTCTGAAGTTTCTGTCTTTATTTTAGTGCTCTGTACGCTTCTCTGCACTGGACACGCTCAAGGTGACAAAACACTTTTCACTTTTTTTGTTTTTAATTTATCTTACTTGTGTTTACATACTACTGATTCAGTCTTAAGCACTTTACATTTTTCTTTTTATTTATTTATTTATTTATATATCTATCACTATATTTATAATTTTGTGAATATAAACTAAGGTTGTGGCTTCAATAGTACATGAAGTGTTTGAGATTGTTAACTGTGTGGTTGTGTTGGATTCTAGATGCTGTGCTAACTATTGAACCCAGCTGGTCCAGTTTTTTCATCAGAGAGTTTGTTACATTCAAATGTGACATGAATGAAGGAGAAGACACTGACTGGTATTACCAAATCAACGCGGATGGTCAAGAAGTTTTCGCCTACAGGCCAAACAAAGACTCCAAATTAGAAATTACATCTACAGGTTACAGTGGTGAATATCAGTGCATTGGTGACAGGGTGAGCTCACGTGATAAAAAGATCAGTAATACTGTCTCTATAACTGTATTAGGTAAGTCTTAGGTGACCGACAGCATAAATGTATGATCCCTGTTCAAATACTCAACTGAACAACATTTAATTAAATTTGTCATTGAAACTTGAACTTTAACCAGGACCAGTGTAAAGTCAGTGCGTCAATACTCACAATCTGTCATTAACAAAATTAACAAATTGAGTTTTAACAACAGAGTCAATCGTGGATGAAATTAAATTTAACTACATTTCTAAAGGAAAAGAAGAAACATGAAAAGCTTCATGAAGTTTAAAGTGATGATGTTTCTGTTATCTAAACCAACTAACCAGCATTAGTTTACATTCAGGGCTATAGAATGGACAAACATTTAGACCGTGGTTCTTTAGAGATCAGAAAATATTAATGTAAATATAAACTGTGTTTTTTTTAATGTTCTTATGTTGTTATAATGAAAAACACATATTTATTTTTCTTCCTCTTTCATAACAGCAGATAAACCCAGGGCCACACTGACAGCAGGAACAACAATCATACCAGTAGGGGGCAGTGTGACACTGACCTGCTCTGTGCAGAGCTCTGATGGATGGAAATATGAGTGGTTCAGACGAACCCAAACAACCTCTGAAGGTAAAATCAGAGATCAACAAAACAGAGATATCAGAGTATCTGAAGGAGGAATCTACAGCTGCAGAGGAACAAGAGGAAACCCAGTTTACTACACTGATAGAAGTGATGATGTCACCATTGAGATAACCTGTGAGTTCAGTAATTTAGTTTGAAATATACATTCACTCATGATTATCAAACATACAATGTGAAGTTTTCTGTGTTGATTTCATGTTTCTGTTTGTATCTCAACTGTTAATATGTGTGAACAGTTTCCAATAAAGTTGTTGTAAAACAACAACCCAACTGGCCTCAGATATTCAGAGGTGAGACGATCACTCTGACATGTGAGGTGCAGGAAGGAGGTGAAACCACTGAGTGGGAGTATGAATGGAGACGACCCAGGACAGCCACACAGTGGACACACAATAATGATGTGACATTCAGAGTTTCTGAGTCCAGCAGTGGAGACTACATGTGTAAGAGTCGACGCAGAGATGACTCATATTCTTCAACAGAGTGGAGTGAAGCCTTCACATTGTCAGCATCAAGTAAGTCATGTTTGTTGTGTGAGCCCGGACCATCCCAGCCTTGCCCTATTTGTCTATTTGATTCACCTTTTATTGTTTATTTTATTTTATTTTCACTTGCTAAATACGGGACAGACTTGACTGGGGAAAAGAAAAGGGAGAAAGAAAGAGGGAAAGAAAAAAGGCGGTGAAGAGGAACTGTGATAAAGGGCAAAAAACAAAAACCAACAAAACAAACAGACAAAAAATACATATATCAATCACCTGGATCACCTGTTGAGAAAGAAAAAAGAGAAAACAAGCTGCCCCAGGCTCCAGGCCCCGACAAGCAGCCACCAGGAGTGAACCGGTGCGTACCTGGATGCCCATCCCTGGACACAAAGAACCAGGGCATCTGCCACTTGCAGGGGAAGTGATGGGGGGAGATAGGCCTCCAAACCTTGGAGGGCCTGAGATGTCCCCAGAGAGGTGGCGTCTGATACCCAACCTGACATATAGACACAGACAAACAGACACACACAGATACAGACATCCATTCCCACTCTCATGCTCTCATATGCAGTTACTCAGCATATCCTGGTCCTTTCTGTTACAGTGCGTTCACACCGAACGTGATAGACGTGACCAAAAAGCGCCAGACGCCCCTAGCTGGTCGCGTGCACATTCGCACCTCGAAGCGCGTTCAAAGCGAACTGGTCGTGCTTTAAAATATGCAATTTTCACGCGCATGAATCAGAATTGTGGGAGGAAGTAGTGCCAGACACAGTAGCGGTTTTTGATACGGGCAACACGGGCGGTTGCCCAGGGCGGCATCATGGTGGGGGGTCACGCTGGGCCATGGGCCACAGGTGCCAGGGCCAATTTCTTGTCCAGTCCAGTCCTACTCCATGTTGAGAAGATAAAATTTTCTTTCTCATGTGATTTTCCATAGAAATGACAAACTAATCAAAATGATATGAGATAGGAGTGATGAACAGGTGATGTGACATTCAGATCAAAGTTTTCTTATTATCGCTATTCAGGTAAATATTCACCAGAGAGCAGGATGGTGTAAAACAAGTGCAATCTTTTCACTTTTTATTAGGAATAGTGATATTGTAAATAGTACTATATTTTATGTTTTAAAATGTTCCTAAATTATGTGGATGAATCTGTATAAATACGTCTAATTAAAGCCTGGTATTATTACAGCAGCACCTGAGCCTGAAAGCTCTTCATTTCTCACTCCTTTGATCGTTGGACTTGTTTGTGGAATTTTACTGATTCTTCTTCTGCTGCTGTTGTGTCGCTTCAAAAAGGGTGAGACCATTTTCTGAACTGAATATAAAGTAAATAATAAAATTCACATATGTAACTTCAACACTCCATGTACCAGAAGAATTTACTATATAACACTGAAATTTTCTTTTCTTCCAGATTCATTCTTTACCAGGTTGGTTAAAATCTCCCCTCTCCTGTACTAGAAGTATATCCTGTGTTTCTTATTAAATCTACAGGTTTACTACTTTTTTTTTTTTTTTTTTTCAACCAGGACTCGGAGCACAAATCAGAGCTCTGCAATGAACCACGTGATCAAGGATGAAGCTCAACACAGTCGACATGCTTCTACTCTTCAAGGTCAGCCTGATCCATGACAAGTTTTGTTGTTGTTGCTGTATTTATTTATTTATTTATTTATTTATTTAGTGACAGATTTTAAACTCAAAGTCCAATATATCTGTTTCTAGTTTGATTTAGAAGATGATTCATACATAAGAATTTCAGTTTTCAATCTATCATTGGCTTGTTTTTGTAGGTGACGCTTGTGTTTATGAATCAATCAAAGACCACGGTGACACACAAAATGGTAAAGTAGATACAGTAGCATTGACATATGAAGACTATGTGATTATTTATGTTTAAACATGGAAGTTTTAGAAATCAGCTGCACACAGATAAGAAAACAAAGAGGTTGGACACTTGGTCCTTCTGGTGTAACACAGGGTCAGTTCAACTTTAAGACCAGTCTGTCCTACAAAACGTAAACCACTGTGAATCTGTTTTATGAATCCATCTCATTCCTCCTGACTGATTGTTTTCTAGTTTTGCTTTTTGCTGGTGTTCCTGTCACTACTGGTAGCATGAGATGGTGCACCACCTGCAGTCCATTCAGGTAGACCAGCTCGTTCAGGGCGACACATTTAGCGCACTCTCAGGAAAGTGCTGTGGCATACTAGAAGATGATCTGTAACACAAGCAGAGCTGAGCATCAGGGCCATAAGGGCTTTAACCAAGCAGCATGTGCATGTTTCTGGTCAAACTATAAGAAACAGACTCCCTGTTTATAACCTGAGAGACTAACATCCTTAACTAATACCACAGTCCAGCAACGTGCCACTCAGGTGGACAGTAGCACAAAGGAAAACTAGAGAAAAATAAGTCAGGAGGGATAAGGAGAGAGCGATGACCTGTGGCCACCACCTGTACAAACACTTATTTTTTGGCAGTTGCCTTGTTGTTGCCTCTCCAGTGCACCTCTTGTCACTTTGATTTGCACCAAAGCAGCTAAAACGGATTCAGATGGGTTTACACTTCCTAAATAGACAAATTGTTGTTCTTGATGTTTATCTCACTCTGTGTTATGTCGGTTTGGTAGATTTTGGTATAGTTCAATAAAATTCCTTTTTTTTTTTTTTTACCTCTGTACTATCTAGCATGTAGGTATGTAGATATGTAATAAACATTATTATATTAGTGTGAGTGTATTATTTTCACCTATAAGCATTGCATGTAATTAATTTCAACCCTGTTCTTATCAGAAATAAGAGAATAGAAGAAACATGTGAGGAGGCTGTTGATTAGACCAGATTATTGTTTTCAAAGGACATAAATGGTATGAGCTACATTCCCTCACTGGAATTTAGGTTCTGACAGAGATGGAGGAAAAGTGAAGAGTGATCCTTAAGGTTTGGATTTGAGCTTAGTGAAAGGGTCGTGCTGAGCAGGGATGAAGGGGGGTTGAGCTGATGTGAAACTGAATTGAGGGCTAACAGGTTTTCATAGAAATGTTTTTAAACATGACAGAAACATCTCATCTTTAATAGACCTTCAATAGGTTTAGATGATCAGTGTGGTGTCGACTGACAGAGATATGAATGTAATGAAAAATTAACACACTTCACCCTTTTTTTTTTATCTTGATCATCTGTCCGTCCTCTTTCAGATGGCAGTGTGTTGTATGCACAGGTCTCCCACGATAGAGCTAAAACCAAGAAAGACAACGGTGAGTGAAGTAATAAGATTTCTTTTCTTTTTTCTTGTTTTTTATGCATCAAGCAATCCTCATTGACTACACTATTATTTCATCATTTTAAGAGGGTAGTGATGATATTGGTTACATAAATACATAAATTTCCCTCACTGGATTATAGAGTCACTGACTTTAATGACCAGGGGTGGAGGAGGGTTGAACTGAAGCTTTTTATCCTGATCATCTGTCCATCTTCTTTTAGATGACAGCCTGTTGTACACACAGGTCAATTACAATAATGCGAAACCGAAGAGACACAAAGGTAAGTAAAGTAATCAAATAAGTACCTAATTTCATGCTTGCTTTGAGTTTTAATTATTTTTACACAAGAAGAAAAAGTTGTAAAAATAAATCAAGTTGTCACTTTGAACAAAGAGGCGCTTGCAATGACATTTGACAAATCATTTCTTTGCAGGGAAACCAGCTCCTGCAGCAGCTGATGAAACAGTTTATTCTGAAGTTAAATCACAAACAGCTCTGGGTAACTGTGCAGAAATAAAATAGCTTACATGTTGTGATTTGTTGCTGTAACGATGAACTCAAGTACTCAAGTTTTTAGGGAGTAAATTTAGTTCCAAATCACCTTTAATGACTGAATTATGCTGCATCATTTCTTTCAGATTAATAACAAGATCTGCAAAACCAACTGGATCAGTGACAAAACTGAGTTTCATTTGAATTTAAGAGAGCTTTAGAGAAATTGAGATTATGCACTGTTTTATAAGATAAAGTAAAATAAGTAAAATCTTTCATCATAATAGCCCAAGTGATAATCTGGCTTTGAGACCAGGATGCTTCGCACACATGAACATTCACTGAACTGCAAGTGTTGTTACATGTTCACTGCTAAATAAATAAAATAAATAATAAATAAATAAATAAATAAATAAATAAATAAATACAAATACAAATACAAATAAACAACATCTTGAAATCAAAATAATCAACCTACAGGGGGCTGAATTTTGATACACATCAAAGTGAAAAAAAAATGATGCAGACCATTTTGTTGAAATTTCATTGCACCGACTCAAAATTATACTGAGTAGTCAGTTTGTCTTCCATGGACTTGTATGCTTTCCTGACAATTTTGGAGCATACTCCACAAGAGACGATGGTGTCCTGAGGATCTCCTCCCAGATCTGGACAAGGGCATCTGAGCTCCTGGACAGTCTGAGCTGCAGCATGGCAGCTTTAGATGGAGAGGAGCATAATGTCCCAGTTGGATTTTGGTCAGGCGAGTGTGGGAACCAGTCAGTGGTATCAATTCCTTAATCCTCCAGGAACTGCCTGCATACTCTCGCCACATGAAGCTCGGCATTGTCATACCAGGAGAAACCCAGGACCCACAGGCACCAGCGTAGGATCTGACAATGGGTGACAAACTCTTGAGACTGTGCTAGCAAACCTGACAATTGCACGCATTGAACTGGCAACCTAGAGAAGCTAGACTGCCTGTACAACCTCTGTAGCATCCAGGGATTGTCTCATCTCATCCTACCAGTAACGATGATCACTCTAGCCAAAAGTAAAACTAGTGAAAAAGACAGAAAATATGAGAAAGGAAAAAATGTCAGTAACCTCTAGTTGTAAAATGATTCCTGATTTGGGATGCACCTTTTGTTAACTGCATGTTTTGCTACTTCACAGAGCAGAGATGTGTAAGTGGTGTGATGCTTTACTTGAATTAAAAGTAATTCTTTAATTTTTTTTTGAGCAGTGCATATTTACAGATGTTTTCTGTGTCTTGTCTAAAATCATTTGATGTGTATGATAAGCATACACATGTTTACATGTTTATTTTCTCCTGGATGAATTAAGCATCACTTGACATATTTCTATAAAATTGTTTTTCTTCTTTTAACAGTTTTAGGAAAAGATCAACTTTTTGTTCTTTTTATTTTAGGTAAGCTGCCTGCAGAGACAGTTTTATTTTCTGTCAGTGTCAGACTTAGTTCTTCCTCTCAGCTGTTACCAGGTGCTTGTTGTTTATTGCAGGGTGTTTAACTTACAAAATCAAGGCATATTAAGGTGACTGTTATTGTGAATTGTTGTTAAATAAACAAAACTGATTTAAATTGACTCAAATGCTTGTGTTCTAAACCAGCAAAGGAAGTAAAGTGGTATCAGATCATACATATCTTAGGGTGGGGATATTCATAAACCCCACAACTGTACATGGAAAGAAAAGGACAGAAATTATAACTTTATGTACAGTCTGACTACAGGATTTACTCTGTTAAAAATATGAGCCTATATACCTCTGATATCAATTTTCAGAGGTAACCAACAAATAATTGTATTTTTGATCAGAAGGTTGGTGGTTTGATCTCTGCCTCCCCCAATCTGCATGCTAAATATCTGAGGGTAAGATACTAATCCCAAGTCCCACAGTCTTGCAACTATTGATACCTTAAGTTGATCAAGGTACTTGTTCTTTAGACGCACTCAGTGATACAGTATTTATTTATTTATTTATTTGTTTATTTGTTCAGTTTCAGAAAAAATACATTATCTGGTATTTTCCTGTAAATATAAAAAGATTGTCTCATTCTTGGATTTAAAACAAGGAGCAGGATTGTCAAAGCGTTTAGACAGCAGATATGATGAATCAAAGGTAATATATAAAAACACTAATAATTGCGGTACATCAATCTAAAATCATAATAATAAATGAAGTTTTGACTTTCTTCTCAGCTTACAAATAAACACCCAATAAGTTAGTCTCACCTCTAACTGAAGTAGAGGCGTGACTTCTGTTTTCAATCATTTTCATGTAAAAGCCCTTTATTATTTTATCATTTCTTATTTGGCTTCTCTGTGAAATCCTGTTCTGTTTGTGCAACCACAAAATGCTCAGTGTGAGTCTTCTACTCATTCATCCATTTTCTGTGGGTCAGAATTTCCCAGTTCTTGGGTCACAGAGGGGCTAGAACCTCTTCCACGTGCCATCTTTCAAGATGCAACACCGCACCTTTTCTTAACTTTAACTTTTTTTAGACTAGGCTTTCAAACTTTATTTCACCTTCCTCTAGTTTCTCTACTTATACCTCTTAGATATAGCGATACAAGATACTTGAAATGTGCAATTCACTTGTATTTTTATTTTTATTCCTATTTATTCTATTTATCCCCTTCGTATATTTTATTTATATATGTCTCTGTATTTATATATGTGTGTGTGTGTGTATATATATATATATATATATATATATATATATATATATATATATATATATATATATATATATATATATATATATATATAATATTCTGTAACTCTGTAACTTCTGTCGGTGCTGTGCTTTTGGAAATAGAATTTCCCAGAGGAACCCACCCGAGGGATTAATAAAGTTTTATCTTATCTTATCTTATCTTATCTTATAAGTTCAGGACATGGTGTACCCTGATCTGGTCACCAGTCTATCACAGGGACAACAGAGAAAGAAGGAGACACCTCTTACTGTTGTTCTCTGACATGAAGACCTTGTCTTCTGTGTTCCATGGTAACATAGTTCTGCCAGAAACCAAACAGTCTCCCTGTCACGGTCCCTGAGTTTCTCTCACGATGGCCTTTGGCCTCTTTCTCTCTCTCTCCTGTTGGTGCTTGTCTGTGTTTGTTCGTGGAGGTGTGTTACCTTTGTACAGAGGTAGCTCCGCTCATTGTCTCTGCCTCCTCACTGGCTGCTAACCTGTAGAAGATCAGCTGATCATACTGATGTACAGCTCGTTGCTCATCAAGCTGACTATTTCAGACTGACAGAAGCAGACACTCAGTTGTTGCCATATTATTGTGTGAGTGAGGTACGTGCTCATCCTCTGTCTTGCATGATTTTCTGTTTCTCTTTACGTTGAATTAATCAGTCTGTCTGTGCAAATCTCTCTGTGTGTATCGAGCCCTGTGAGATTAAAACAACAGTGTGTATTTACTCTTGGAACACCGCCTCTCCCAAATCTTTAATGCATTCACCTGCTGCTTTGCCTCTGTTTTATTGACTTAGCTGTAAATAACACTGTTACATATTCCCCAGTGCTCTGTGAGTGGGTTTATCATTCTGCTTTTCCCCTTTTTTTCCGTATTTAGCAAAGTGAAAATAAAATAAAATAAACAATAAAAGGTGAATCAAATGGACCATTACGGCAAGGCTCAGATGGTCCATTTGGTAAAGTAAATCCGTTGGGCATCTTTCTTCGCCTTTAGGCAATAATTCTGATGGCAAAAGAGCCAAACGGGACAGGCAAAAAATAAATAAATAAATAAATCATGAATTAACTTACATTTTTTGGAAAGCTGGGTTCAAAAAGTAACACATCCTTCATTGATCTATCAGTCTGGAAAGGGTTACAAAGCCATTTTTAAGGCTGGGAAAAAAATGGGAAAAATTTAGAAACTTGGAAGAGTGGCAAACCGTCCTAGAAGTGGGCGGCCTACCAAAATTACTCCAAGAGCGCATCAATCCCTCACTTAGGAGGCAACAAAAGACGACTGAACAGCATCCAAAGAACTGTAGATCTCACTTTCCTAAGTTAAGTTCAGAGTTCATGATTCAACAATAAGAAAGGGACTAGCAAAGAACACAAAATGTCTCATAATTATCAGAAAGGAGAAGAAAAAAAATAAAAAATAAAGGAGTTTGGATTTGTGGGACACTTTACATTCATAAAGCTCAGCTTAAAATTTAAAGGGAGGTATTTTTACTTATAGATTTAACTCTTGCATGAAAAAGTGCAGGATTACCAACAGCTGCTGTGTTTGGTAATGATTTTGTGTGCTGGTGATTAGTGTGCACCAGCAGTTTATGACTGCGATGTACCAGTGGTGGCCTACTGGATGATCATATCGATGACAGGAGGGAAATAACAGTCTATTGTCTGGTTTGCTAATATTTTTTTTTATCTCTGCAGTTATACCTCTATGTCAGTTTGAACCCATCTAATATATGTGTTTTGTAGACTTCAAATGTTACCTTAATGACCCAACAACAAATGTGTGTAAGGGTAGTTTTTTTTTTTTTTTTTTGGTGATAAAGCTCCTATCAAACAAAGCAAGCAGACAAGTAGGAGGCAAAGATGAGACACTTGTGTGATGCTAGTAATGGTTTATGAAAAAGTCAATTTAACACATCAGCATACAGTGCATTCAGCCTTGTTATGGTATATAAGCATTTAATTTGCCTTATGGTAGACACTGTGAATAATGGCTGATTTAGATTTCTCTGCTGAATCTTCATAAAGGCTATGATGTCACCTACATAAGTTGCCAGCAGTTATGGTTGTGTGTGGTACATTATGTGTTCCTGTCCTGGTGTTTTATATGTGGCGCCAACCATAATGGAAACAAACAAAATGCCAGAATTGTTATTTTTCCTTCTTTTTTTTGTTTTGTTAATTGAAATCCTGGGATTAAACTGTTTGCTTGTTTTTTAAAGTTTGCTTTTCCAAAGAAAAACATGTGCTCTCCCAGTTTTTCCACTTGTTTGTATATTACCCTTGTACTGTGTACCTGTTTGATAGATTTTCCAAGTAACCCCACCTTGCTGAGTTGTAATTTCTGTGTAAAAAGGAAGGAAGAGAGGGAAGAAGTTAAAAAAAAACCTATTGTTTCCTTCACAGGTCTTTGGTATCTGCTGTGCTGCTGCTTCACTCTCTCTCTTTACAGAAAGTTGTAGAAGTTTTCAGACGTGTCACTGCTGGATGTGAGGATGGGAGCCACTTTGCTCTGTGAGCTGGGCCTATTCTGTGAGTACATCACTGACTCCTATTGTTTGATTCATACTGATCCATAAACATGTTTTAGTAAGAAGAACAGAGCATCAGTCATTTGTACCATTTCAGGTCATGTGATCAGAGGACTCTCATGTTTTATTTATTTCATATTTGAGTGTCTTTAGTTTGATAATGTCTGAAGTTTCTGTCTTTATTGTAGTGCTCTATACACTCCTCAGTGGGGATTCTTTCCAGCTACTCTATACAGGGAGTGCAGAATTATTAGGCAAATGAGTATTTTGTCCACATCATCCTCTTCATGCATGTTGTCTTACTCCAAGCTGTATAGGCTCAGAAGCCTACTACCAATTAAGCATATTGGGTGATGTGCATCTCTGTAATGAGAAGGGGTGTGGTCTAATGACATCAACACCCTATATCAGGTGTGCATAATTATTAGGCAACTTCCTTTCCTTTGGCAAAATGGGTCAAAAGAAGGACTTGACTGGCTCAGAAAAGTCAAAAATAGTGAGATATCTTGCAGAGGGATGCAGCAGTCTCAAAATTGCAAAGCTTCTGAAGCGTGATCATCGAACAATCAAGAGTTTCATTCAAAATAGTCAACAGGGTCGCAAGAAGCGTGTGGAAAAACCAAGTCGCAAAATAACTGCCCATGAACTGAGAAAAGTCAAGCGTGCAGCTGCCAAGATGCCACTTGCCACCAGTTTGGCCATATTTCAGAGCTGCAACATCACTGGAGTGCCCAAAAGCACAAGGTGTGCAATACTCAGAGACATGGCCAAGGTAAGAAAGGCTGAAAGACGACCACCACTGAACAAGACACACAAGCTGAAACGTCAAGACTGGGCCAAGAAATATCTCAAGACTGGTTTTTCTAAGGTTTTATGGACTGATGAAATGAGAGTGAGTCTTGATGGGCCAGATGGATGGGCCCGTGGCTGGATTGGTAAAGGGCAGAGAGCTCCAGTCCGACTCAGACGCCAGCAAGGTGGAGGTGGAGTACTGGTTTGGACTGGTATCATCAAAGATGAGCTTGTGGGGCCTTTTCGGGTTGAGGATGGAGTCAAGCTCAACTCCCAGTCCTACTGCCAGTTCCTGGAAGACACCTTCTTCAAGCAGTGGCACAGGAAGAAGTCTGCATCCTTCAAGAAAAACATGATTTTCATGCAGGACAATGCTCCATCACACGCGTCCAAGTACTCCACAGCGTGGCTGGCAAGAAAGGGTATAAAAGAAGAAAAACTAATGACATGGCCTCCTTGTTCACCTGATCTGAACCCCATTGAGAACCTGTGGTCCATCATCAAATGTGAGATTTACAAGGAGGGAAAACAGTACACCTCTCTGAACAGTGTCTGGGAGGCTGTGGTTGCTGCTGCACGCAATGTTGATGGTGAACAGATCAAAACACTGACAGAATCCATGGATGGCAGGCTTTTGAGTGTCCTTGCAAAGAAAGGTGGCTATATTGGTCGCTGATTTGTTTTTGTTTTGTTTTTGAAGGTCAGAAATGTATATTTGTGAATGTGGAGATGTTATATTGGTTTCACTGGTAAAAATAAATAATTGAAATGGGTATATATTTGTTTTTTGTTAAGTTGCCTAATAATTATGCACAGTAATAGTCACCTGCACACACAGATATCCCCCTAAAATAGCTAAAACTAAAAACAAACTAAAAACTACTTCCACAAACATTCAGCTTTGATATTAATGAGTTTTTTGGGTTCATTGAGAACATGGTTGTTGATAGGTTTGTAGCATAAACCTATTCGCTGGAACGTTAAGACAATTGCAGACTATCAAGGATCAAAACCTCTACCAATCTACAACTAATTACAAAACTCTAAGCATATATAAGTAAATATTTCTAAGCATAAATGACAATCAACAATACAAATCTAACAGTTGTTGTTCAATAATAAAATTATTCCTCAAAAATACAACTTGCCTAATAATTCTGCGCTCCCTGTATACTTCCCACAGTCAAGAGAGTTAGTGGGAATAGGTTAATTGGCAAATGTAAATTGTAGGTACATACGCAGGTACGCTTGTAGGTACATGTGAATGGGTAACAGACCTGCCTAGAATGTGGTCCAATACCTTGTGACCCTGAATTGGATCAGCAGAAGAGATGAAAACAAAAATGTAAAGATAAAGAATTATATTTGGAGCTTTAGTGAGAATATTCAGGGCTGAAGCCACACAAAAAAAATAAAGTATATCATATTCACGCTGTAACATGTTGTCATTATGTGAAAAGGTCTTTCCAGTTGATAAACCCCGTCCTGTCCTCACTGTGTCTGCATCATGGCTGAGTCCTGGAGCCTCAGTAACTCTGAACTGTGAGGTTGAACATCCGTCTGCAGGATGGAGCTTCTACTGGTATAAAGCTGTTCCTGATCTATCAGAGAAATCCTCCAGTTATGAGCTGCTACCTGATGGCAGTGGGACTGCACAGGACTCCTACATCATTCATGGACAGACACACACAGCAGGATACGTGTGCAGAGCTGGAAGAGGAGACCCAGAGTATCACACTGATCACAGTCAACCAAAGTTTGTCTGGTCTGCAGGTCAGCTTGTTTATTCATCCTGTCATTTCAATGAGCTGGTGTTATGTGATTACTTTGATTCAACAATATCTCTTTTTCACTCAGATGCACCCCTTTAAAAACTTATTCATATGAAAAGGCAAAACAATCTTTTCATTTCTGACTGTGATCCAGCTAATCTGAGTTTACTTGTTTCTTTTTCTTAACCTTTTCCCTTTTCACTTACAGTGATAGCACAAAAGACTAAAGGTATAAACAACAATCAGAATCAGAAAGACTTTATTTATCCCCGAGGGGCAATCAAGATACAACAGAGCAGCATGACATTGAAAATGAGTACAGAGCATAAACAGGTAATAACAGAGAGATAAAAAAAAATACACAGAATATACAGTATATACACAGTTTTAAGATTGCACAGTTTTATCCTTTAAGTGACTTAAAGGGGAATAAATAACTGTAAGTGAGTAAAAGTGTCAGTAGTATAAAAAGAGTGTAGAGTAGTTTATGTTTATGGGTGTGGGAAATGTTCTTATCGAGTTAAAAAGCAGAGTGGCTTTGGGGACAAGGGTGGCTCTCCTCCTCTCAGTCCTGCAGGAAATGCAGCAGAGGCATCGCCCAGAGGGGAGCCATTGAAATGCGGGGTGAAGAATGTGGGAGGGGTCATTGATGATTTTGGCTGCCTGTCTAAGGGCCTGTTGGCTGAAAACCTGTACCAGGTTTTCAGCCAACAGGCCCTTAGACAGTAGCAATCTACTCCTCTTGTATTTGTTAAAATAGTCTCGAGAAAAAATTCTCTGGTCTTTCTGGAGGTCTTTCAAAGTTCTTCTTTGGATGTTGTTAAGCCTTTTATTCCATTCTGTCAAGATGATGCCACACTGCTCCAGTAGTCTTGAGTTTTGGGTTCTGAGTTGACTTTTCTAGACTAAATTCAAAGTCTAGAATTTAAACGAGTTGTTTGAGGCAGAAACAACATGAACTCAGTTTCCTGTTAGAAAACGATGGAGATGGGATGTTCATTAAATTGTTTGTTCTTCAATTAACCTATTATTACTTTGATTCATAAACACATAGAAGGTGTAGACTATAAACTTGTAGACTAAATTTCCATTTATATTTATACATGTTATGTCATTTCACCAATTTTACATTTTCCTTAAAACTATAAAGAAATGGAACATGGCTTAAGATTCTGGATAGTGTTGTTTGAGATTTTTGTTATTTATTCGATCCATCCATCCATTCACTTCTGCTTATCCTTTTCAGGGTCACGGGGGGCGCTGGGGCCTATCCCAGCTGTCATAGGGCGAGAGGCAGGGTACACCCTGGACAGGTCGCCAGTCTGTCACAGGGCCAACACACAGAGACAGACAACCATTCGCGCCCACATTCACTCACAGATTCACACCTATGGGCAATTTGGTTTAACCAATTAACCTATCCCCACAAACTGCATGTCTTTGGACGGTGGGAAGAAGCCGGAGTACCCAGAGGGAACCCACTTAAACACGGGGAGAACATGCAAACTCCACACAGAAAGACCCTGGCCTGATGGTGGAATTGAACTCAGGACCTTCTTGTTCAAGTTAAAAAAAATAAGTTCACTAAAAACAAAAAAAAAAAAAAAAAAACAAACCACAAATTGTTAAGTTATCAGCACTGACCATCAAAAAATACCAGAAACATTTAACATTTCTGAGCTTTGTGTCTTCACTGCATGTTGTTTCCAGATGTTCATTCAGCAGCGTCTCTCACAGTGAGTCCTGACAGAGTGCGACACTTCACCTCTGACTCTGTCTCACTGACCTGTGAGGGAAACTTCACTGAGTGGAGAGTGAGGAAGTTCTCTGAGGACGGCCGACTGTACTCTGACTGTAGCAGAATGACTGGATCCACATGTGACATCAACACATCAAAGTCAGATACTGCAGTGTACTGGTGTGAGTCTGGATCAGGAGATTTCAGCAACGCAGTCAACATCACTGTACACTGTATGTAAATGATTGCCCCAATTACCTGCTGTAAGTCATTGTATGTGAAAACAAAGACCTACATATTTTTCTCAGTAGTTCAGACATGCCCCCTCTGTGAATCACCACTGTATCACAGTACAGGGGTTACATTCTGCTGGTAGACTCTCAAGGCAAATTGGTCCTGGGTGGGGTGCCAGATGTAGAATAATTCTGAAAACTCTTATGATGCCCACCTACCAGAAATCAACAGTCAATTTTATCATTTAAATTTTTTGTATATTCTGGACAATTGGGTAAAGAAATGAGCTGAACTGTCAACTGATTACCACTTTTGAGTTGGTGAAACCATAAGATGCTGGACACCTGTCAAAGAGTCCTGCATCATATCCCTTGAGGGTAAGTGGGAATTTGCCCAACCAATCTGCATTTGCCTTGTGGAATTAGAGAAAGCACTGTTTGCATCTCTCGGGGTATCCTGCATGGGATACCTGGCTCATTGTCACAGCCTATTCAGTCCCTGTATAACCACAGTGAGACCATGGAAGAGTGGCCAGGGGAAGCAAGTCTGGACTTCTGTCTAGACTCTTGCCTACAAAAAACAAAAACAAAACAAAAACAAAACACCAAACCTCAGATCTGGTTCTCTTTGTCATATTCAGCTGAATGTAGAGTAAATTTAAATTCCAGACTTGAGATTGTGCAATATCCCATATATTAATATATGGGATATTGCACAGTGGCAGGAATGAGCAGGGGGGGGGGGGGGCAGTTGTTGTTACAGTATTGCACTTTTATAAATATAAATACCAATAAAGTGGAGTGACCAGCGCAGATTATACAGAGTACTTGTGAAGCTGCAGGGTAGCTTCTGAGTGCATCCTGTGGAGTGTGTGTGTTTGTTTAAGTGTTGTGGTTGAGGTGTCGTATGGCTTGGTGGTAAAAACAGTTTTTAAGTCTTGTAGTCCGAGCAGACAGACTCCTGTAACGTCTGTCAGATGGTAACAAGGAGAAGAGCTGATGTGCTGGGTGGCTGTGGTCCTTGATGATGCTGTGTGCTTTACGGAGGCATCGCTGAAGAAATGTCCTGAATGGCAGGAAGCCTCATGTCAGTGATGTGCTCTGCTGTCTTCACCACCCTCTGTAGTGATTTACGGCTGCTGGCAGAGCAGCTTCCGTACCAAACTGTAATGCAGCTCGTCAGCAAGCTCTCGATTGCTCACCTGTAGAAATTTGAGGTGATGTTGGCATTCATGCCAAACTTCCTCAGCCTCCTCAGGAAGTAGAGTCGCTGGCGAGCTTTCCTGATAGCAGTGTGTGTAAGGGTCCAGGAGAAGTCCTCGGTGATGTTGACTCCAAGGAATTTGAAGCTGCTGACCCTTTCAACCTTGGTACTGTTTATGTGGATGGGCTGGTGTTCCATGACTGGCCGTTTCCGGTAGTCCACTATCATTTCTCTAGTTATGCTGATGTTGAGAGTCAGGTTATTTTCCAGACTCCACTCGTACAGTGCCATCGTCTCCTTTCTATAGGCCGTCTCACTTCTTATCGCTAACTTTGTGCAATTGATTTTGTTGTTGTTGTTAAGGCTCTTTCCATCCCTAATAGTGTGACCAGAACTAATGTGATTTGACTGTTTTGCAGATTATGATCCTATCCTGATGAATCCTGTTCATCAGGATATTCCTATTTATTCTATTTATCCCCTTCGTATATTTTATTTATATTGTCTCTGTATTTATATATATGTGTGTGTGTATAACTCTGTAACTTCTGTCGGTGCTGTGCTTTTTTGGAAATCGAATTTCCCAGAGGAACCCACCCGAGGGATTAATAAAGTTCTATCTTATCTTATCTTATCTGAAGGAAGTTCTGTTAGTCTGAGCTGCAGTTCAAGAGAAAAAAAAAAATACTTTCCAATGTGTTTTTCTATTGTAGCGAGTAAACGCCACCGAATAACTGCTAAGGGCCTCTATACTACTTGTGCAACCTTTCAGGCCCAAAGCTCTCACAGGAACGAGCCCAGAACAAACAGGACAAGAGGGTCAATATCGGTCAGATATGTTAAAATTTATTATTTTAAAAGAACACAAAGGGTTTGCAAAAGGCCTAAAACATCAAAATGGAAAAAGTCACTAACGATCACAAGATAGTGTTATTGGTGCAACCTGCCAGCAATGCAACTATCACCTGAGGGCTTGCTCTCCCTTGGCGGTCCCAGATGCTCGTTGCTTTAAAAGAAACAAATCCACCCCAAATAAATACGAGCCCAACAGAACACTTATCGCATGCACTAAGTGTTTTAGTTCAGGCAATAATGGGTGGCACTAAAAATCACTCTTAATAAAACATATTCACTGCAAATCCACACGGAGCACCTCTAAAAGACCTAACTCCCCTAAGGTAAGAGCCCAGCTCAGGGATTGCACATTGCCCGACTAATATTGCACCAGCCCAGTAGAAAATAAAAACAAACCTGGCATAAAAACAGTTTTAAAAGGTGACCCTACTAAAACCAAAAACGCAACAAAAAGGAGAAGGAGAAAAAAAAAAGTGACAAATTCACATGTGCAGCCTGCCCTGCAGGAGGCAATACAATATAAAATAGATTATAGTGCATAAATATACTTTTTTAAATGTCCAAATATATTAAGTTAACATACCTCCAGCAGAGGTATGCTGCACATGTGGCTTATCTTGGCTTATCTTCTGAAATCACTACTAAAAACAAAATACAATAAACATCAAATACATTTCAACAAATTAAAAAAAAAAGCACTAAAAGAAAAACAGCCTGTACCTCAAACCTCTGCTGTAGAGGTTTAAAACAACGGTTTGTGTAGCAGACAATGAAAACTTCTCAGGCTCTTCACCTACTCACAAAACCATTGTTCACAGCCGCTCATCAGTGGAAATGAAGAGCAGCTGCTGCTACTTCCTCTTTTATACCCTCCATTGGGTCCCCTGGGTCCTAAAGCCTTCCCATTACACTATCACAATGACATACTTATTCAAAATGATACCCGAGGGGAGCTGAAAATCTCTGCAGTGTCAGATTCTGATGAAGGTTTCTACAAGTGTCAGTACTCAGGAAGAGAGTCAGCACAGAGCTGGATGTCAGTTAAAGGTGAGCAGGATCAAAACATTTTATTTTTCATGACATATTGTAGGTGGCTTATTCAAATATATTTACAGTAGATACCTTGTCTACTGCACTATAATATGATCTTAAAACAGGCATGTATTTTTTTTTCAACAATACTGTGGTTAACACAAATGCCTAACATGTATAAAATTTTGCAGAAAGACTGGATTTTCTCTTCAGTGGGAGAAACCCAACACTTACAGTTTTTTCTGATTGCTTAAGCACATTTTTTGTAACTATTGGCTAATTTTGCAAAACTCTTCACACAAATAAATAAAACCTGTCACCCAATTATCAAAACATTTTAGTTCTCTTGCAAAAGCGAACACAGCTAGATTAACTCTTCACACCTTCGTAAAAATGGTGTTTCCGTATCAAACAGTACACACAAGCCATCATCTACTAAGCACACAATGCGCCAACTGCACACTTATGGTATGAATACAAAACAAATCTGGCTTTTGCTTTCTCTGTGCACAAGGTAGGCTATGTCAGTTTGAGCTCATACTTCTGTCATAGATCCATAAGCATAGAGGGATCCAAACTTCAAGTACTGGTGTTTATTCAAACAAATCAAAACAAACACAAGTGTTTATTTCCAAGTATAGGATTATTTGCAATCTCCATAATGACTATATGGGTTACTTGGTCTGCAGTGAACATGCTTCCTCTGCCCCCAGCATCTGGTCATCTCGCAATTCTGTAAAGTAACAATTTCAGTATTTTTACATCAATGGTATTGGTGTGTTTCTCATTGGCATATGGCAGTGCCACAAATCTTTGTGCGAAGTGACTGTACTAACCGATTCTCATTTCAAGATGTCCTTATGGTACTTGCTACAGTGTAGCGGCTCGAGTTGGGCTGGACCCGTTGGCCAGTTACCCTCAGGGTCATTCCACGGTTGATTACATGGTCCACTATTGTAGCTCTGATGTCATCAGCAATTCGATTTCTTACTCTTCCTACCCTTCCTCTCCCCCCTCCTCGTCTTCCTCTTGCTCCTCCTTGTCCTTGTCGTCCTCTTCATCCTACTTCTTGACCTCCACGTCCTCTTCCTCGGCCTCCTCTACTTCTCACTCTTTCTGCTCCCTCCATTGTACTCCGCACACACAGCTTACCTGTATTATAGTGCTTAGGCTGATTGCAAAGTGAACTAATTATCTAAAAAAGATTTCACATGTGAAAGTGTGCCAGACAGTTGGCAAATTAGTGTTAATGATAGCCATACATGTGTATACTGTTGCTAGGAGTGTGTTGGAAATTTGGTAATTGAGTGTTGTGCAGTGAATTGTGCCTACAGTTTTGCAAAGTCTCTGTTACAAAATTGCAAACTGAGTGCAAAGCAGTTTTTGTGCTTTTAGTTTTGCAAACTCAGTGAGTGGTTTTGCTATAAGTCTGAATAGTTTTAGAGGTTGTGCTACAGGAATCACAGTTAGGGTTTAAGCATTCAGAAAAAACTGTAAGTGATTAAGGGGTATTGCAAGCTTGGAATAGTCTTTTATAAACCTCCTGTAATATCCAGTGAACCCAAGGAAAGACTTAAGCTACTTGATCTTAGCTGGTCTTGGCCAGGTAGTGAGGGCAGCTGGATCTGTTTTGACCCCTTCTGATGATACAACATAGCCGAGATATTGGACAGATGTCCTGAAGAACTGACATTTCTCTGGCGACAGCTTTAAAGTAAATTCTTTCATCCTATGGAGGACCTTCAGCGATCGTTCCTCATGGTTCTCAAGTGTAGCTGAGAAAGGAGTGACATCATCAAGAAAAACCGAGACCTGACTCAAATTCCTGCTGCCTATACACTTTTCCATAACATAAGAGGAAACAAGAAGACTAGAACACCTCCTTATGCTGTTTTTAATAGAGAACACTTGGGCATTTATTTTAACACAACACCTAACAGTCTTACCTTCTCTTATCAGTAACTCGAATGATTTGCAGAATGTTGACATTAGTTTTGGGACGAAAGCTCAATATAACCCTGCCTCACCCAGTTTCTATACTGGTCCATTTATGTCTGTTGTTACAGTTGCATGTTTGAGTACACTTTCAGTTTTGATTGTTTTTCATCTTCATGTGGTGCACAGCTGCTGGGGTGTCCTTTGCTAAATCTTTAGTGCCTCCAAACTTGAGATTCAACACCTTACTTTCTTTTATTTTGACATTGAGGAAAAGTTGCCTACACAGAATTTCTTATTTTGAAACAGCTCAACAGGCACTGCTGGGATTTGAACCCAGGATCTCCTGTTTACAAGACAGGTGCTTTGACCGGCTAAGCTACAGTGCCTCCTTCAGGGAAGGGAAAAACCAAGTAACCTCTGCAGACACAGGTTTGAATCGGTTCGTCACATTTTTCCCCACCAGCTGTTGGGCAGTAGCCAGAGGCACACAGCTCAAGGCGCTGTGGCTTAGCTGGCCAAAGCGCCTGTCTCGTAAACAGGAGATCCTGGGTTCAAATCCCGGCAGTGCCTTACCTCCCTACCAATGCCATTACATTTCATTAACGAGTGCTGATGGCGGGAAGCATTGGGAGTTATGCTTTCTCTCCTTCGTTTCCAAGAAGAGGACACAATGAAGATTTAGACACGCCCAAGACATCAATATTGGGTGAACAACCCTCAGAAGCTCCACTAGCGGTTTAATGCCTGGGACACCTCCAGCATTTGTTCTAGAATTGAAGAAGCTTCTTGGATCAGGATGTGAAAAGAAGTTTTTAAAGCTCTCAAGAGTACCGTGAGGTGGATAACTGAGGACATACACAGACTTTGAAAGATTTCCCAACTCCAAGATTAACAATGCAATCAACACTGTGAAGAAGATGGTTTCAAATGGTAATAGCAAGGCACTGCTGGGATTTGAACCCAGGGTCTCCTGCTTACTAGACAGGCGCTTTGACCAGCTAAGCCACAGTGCCTCCTGCGGTGAGGCAAACCGGTGATACCTGGTATTACCTGGTACTGCAGAAGGAGACGAGTTCAATCTTTTTAACCTTTGTGCACTATAAATGTAGGATATGGTCAAATAGTCCAACAAGTAACTTCCTGTTCCTCACTTCTTCAATGACCTCAGTGGAAACATCATAAGGTGAAGGAGAATCTTTTGAGACTGATTCAACAGGGTGAGTCTGAACAAGTCCTCAAAACAACTCTATTTCCCTTGGCAAGGGTGGATTCCCGCACTTGACTGTCAAACCTTTGTTTGTTTCGCAAAGCACTCTTTTGACTGTGCTCAATGGCTAACTGGTAGCTTTCTGCAAGACTCTCTCAGCTCTCCAGATCTAATTTCTGTTCACGTAGCCAATCGGAAAGAGACATCTGCTTCAGGGGGCATGGCCCAGCTACATCAGTTTGACAGAAATCTGCTGGTATTGCAGAGGCTCCAATAGCCAAACATTGTACTCGTGCAGACGATGATACTGCTGCCTCCTCCTCAAGAGTTGAGGAATACTCATGTCTCTTGCATACTGCCTTTACTGCCTCGGTTGGAAAATCAGGCTCTTTGTTGCGGCGCAAGAGCTGTGCAGTAAAGCCTTCAATGGCATTTTCCTCATCATTAGAACTCTGATCAGATATATCACAGGCATGCCGATACGGACGTCTCAACAGCCCATCTGCATCTTGGTTGTTCTTCCCAGCGCTATACTCAATGTCAAAATCAAAACTGGAAAGTACGGCCAACCAGCAATGCCCTACTGCATCCAACTTTGCAGATGTTAAAACATATGTGAGTGGATTATTGTCTGTCATCACTGTAAATTTTGCTCCATAGAGATAGCGGAAAACGTTCTGGGTGACAGCCCACTTCACAGACAGGAAGTCAAGCTTGTGTGCAGGGTACCTTTGCTCGGACTTGGAGAGACCCCTACTGGCACAGGCAGTGACTCTTAACTTGTTCTCCTGTTCTTGATATAAGGCTGCACCGAGAACATGGGCGCTTGCATCGGTGTGCACAATATAATGTCTCTTTGGATCTGCAAACCCAAGAACAGGAGCTGTTGTGAGCTTGAGAATCAATGTCTTAAAAGTATCTTCAGCGGTTGGGGTCCATTTTTCGTGAAAAGGTTTTTTGAGATCCGCACTGGTAGAAACCTTGTGGTTTCTGCCAGACAGACTGGATTTTCTCTTCAGTGGGAGGCAACCAGCACTTAAGTGATTAAGGGGTATTGCAAGCTTGGAATAGTCTTTTATAAACCTCCTGTAATATCCAGTGAACCCAAGGAAAGACTTAAGCTACTTGATGTTAGCTGGTCTTGGCCAGGTAGTGAGGGCAGCTGGATCTGTTTTGACCCCTTCTGATGATACAACATAGCCGAGATATTGGACAGATGTCCTGAAGAACTGACATTTCTCTGGCGACAGCTTTAAAGTAAATTCTTTCATCCTATGGAGGACCTTCAGCGATCGTTCCTCATGGTTCTCAAGTGTAGCTGAGAAAGGAGTGACATCATCAAGAAAAACCGAGACCTGACTCAAATTCCTGCTGCCTATACACTTTTCCATAACATAAGAGGAAACAAGAATACTAGAACACCTCCTTATGCTGTTTTTAATAGAGAACACTTGGGCATTTATTTTAACACAACACCTAACAGTCTTACCTTCTCTTATCAGTAACTCGAATGATTTGCAGAATCTTGACAGTACTTTTGGGACGAAAGCTCAATATAACCCTGCCTCACCCAGTTTCTATACTGGTCCATTTATGTCTGTTGTTACAGTTGCGCAGTTTCATGTTTGAGTACACTTTCAGTTTTGATTGTTTTTCATCTGCATGTGGTGCACAGCTGCTGGGGTGTCCTTTGCTAAATCTTTAGTGCCTCCAAACTTGAGATTCAACACCTTACTTTCTTTTATTTTGACATTGAGGAAAAGTTGCCTCTTATTTTGAAACAGCTCAACAGGCACTGCTGGGATTTGAACCCAGGATCTCCTGTTTACAAGACAGGTGCTTTGACCGGCTAAGCTACAGTGCCTCCTTCAGGGAAGGGAAAAACCAAGTAACCTCTGCAGACACAGGTTTGAATCGGTTCGTCACATTTTTCCCCACCAGCTGTTGGGCAGTAGCCAGAGGAACACAGCTCAAGGCGCTGTGGCTTAGCTGGCCAAAGCGCCTGTCTCGTAAACAGGAGATCCTGGGTTCAAATCCCGGCAGTGCCTTACCTCCCTACCAATGCCATTACATTTCATTAACGAGTGCTGATGGCGGGAAGCATTGGGAGTTATGCTTTCTCTCCTTCGTTTCCAAGAAGAGGACACAATGATGGCATGGCACAACACAGAAGAGCCACCTCCACAAGACAAGACTCAGCAGTCCATCTGCATCTTAAGGATAAAGGACACTCTTTCGAGGATGCCAACGTTGCCATTTTGGACAGAGAGGACAGATGGTTTGAAAGAGGAGTGAAAGAAGCCATCTATGTCCACTGTGAGCGACCATCTTTGAACAGAGGCGGGGGTTTACGACACCAACTCTCTGCCATCTATAATCCAGTTTTGAGATCCCTTCCCAGACGCCTTAACACCCACTCACATCCTGGGCCATCTGACCTCAGGAATTCGCATGATAAGGTGGGGCCAGGTTTCACAATGAACACAACCGAAACTCTGGCTGATGGGGACCCACACCCAGTTTCACACCTTGGCTCAGGCGATTAGAGGATCATCAGGGGGTCCTTTTGTCCCTCTGTGGGGGGTCACTCCCACTAGGTTTATATCTGGGACTCTCCACCATTTGACCTTAGAACTTAAGAAGCTTCTCGGATGAGAGGTGAAACGTCTTCAAGCAACTTAAAGAAGTCTAGACGCTTTTCTTTGCAAGCTCCTTTGACACAATGAAGATTTAGACACGCCCAAGACATCAATATTGGGTGAACAACCCTCAGAAGCTCCACTAGCGGTTTAATGCCTGGGACACCTCCAGCATTTGTTCTAGAACTGAAGAAGCTTCTTGGATCAGGATGTGAAAAGAAGTTTTTAAAGCTCTCAAGAGTACCGTGAGGTGGATAACTGAGGACATACACAGACTTTGAAAGATTTCCCAACTCCAAGATTAACAATGCAATCAACACTGTGAAGAAGATGGTTTCAAATGGTAATAGCAAGGCACTGCTGGGATTTGAACCCAGGGTCTCCTGCTTACTAGACAGGCGCTTTGACCAGCTAAGCCACAGTGCCTCCTGCGGTGAGGCAAACCGGTGATACCTGGTATTACCTGGTACTGCAGAAGGAGACGAGTTCAATCTTTTTAACCTTTGTGCACTATAAATGTAGGATATGGTCAAATAGTCCAACAAGTAACTTCCTGTTCCTCACTTCTTCAATGACCTCAGTGGAAACATCATAAGGTGAAGGAGAATCTTTTGAGACTGATTCAACAGGGTGAGTCTGAACAAGTCCTCAAAACAACTCTATTTCCCTTGGCAAGGGTGGATTCCCGCACTTGACTGTCAAACCTTTGTTTGTTTCGCAAAGCACTCTTTTGACTGTGCTCAATGGCTAACTGGTAGCTTTCTGCAAGACTCTCTCAGCTCTCCAGATCTAATTTCTGTTCACGTAGCCAATCGGAAAGAGACATCTGCTTCAGGGGGCATGGCCCAGCTACATCAGTTTGACAGAAATCTGCTGGTATTGCAGAGGCTCCAATAGCCAAACATTGTACTCGTGCAGACGATGATACTGCTGCCTCCTCCTCAAGAGTTGAGGAATACTCATGTCTCTTGCATACTGCCTTTACTGCCTCGGTTGGAAAATCAGGCTCTTTGTTGCGGCGCAAGAGCTGTGCAGTAAAGCCTTCAATGGCATTTTCCTCATCATTAGAACTCTGATCAGATATATCACAGGCATGCCGATACGGACGTCTCAACAGCCCATCTGCATCTTGGTTGTTCTTCCCAGCGCTATACTCAATGTCAAAATCAAAACTGGAAAGTACGGCCAACCAGCAATGCCCTACTGCATCCAAGTTTGCAGATGTTAAAACATATGTGAGTGGATTATTGTCTGTCATCACTGTAAATTTTGCTCCATAGAGATAGCGGAAAACGTTCTGGGTGACAGCCCACTTCACAGACAGGAAGTCAAGCTTGTGTGCAGGGTACCTTTGCTCGGACTTGGAGAGACCCCTACTGGCACAGGCAGTGACTCTTAACTTGTTCTCCTGTTCTTGATATAAGGCTGCACCGAGAACATGGGCGCTTGCATCGGTGTGCACAATATAATGTCTCTTTGGATCTGCAAACCCAAGAACAGGAGCTGTTGTGAGCTTGAGAGTCAATGTCTTTTTTTTTTTTTTTTTTTTTTTTTTTTTCAAAGTCAAAGTCAACTTTATTTGTCGATTCTTCCACATGTACAGGACATACGGAGAATAGAAATTGCGTTACTCTTCAATCCCTAGATAAATAGCAAATGAACATTTAAATATATTTAAATATAAAAGTGATTTAAAAAAATGCAAGTAAAATAATTAAAAAGTAAAAATTTAAATAAATACAATTTTACATATAACAAGGAAGCTATACAATATACAATATAATGGGTAAGTGACATTGAGTGTAAGTCTTCAAAGTATCTTCAGCGGTTGGGGTCCATTTTTCGTGAAAAGGTTTTTTGAGATCCGCACTGGTAGAAACCTTGTGGTTTCTGCCAGACAGACTGGATTTTCTCTTCAGTGGGAGGCAACCAGCACTTAAGTGATTAAGGGGTATTGCAAGCTTGGAATAGTCTTTTATAAACCTCCTGTAATATCCAGTGAACCCAAGGAAAGACTTAAGCTACTTGATCTTAGCTGGTCTTGGCCAGGTAGTGAGGGCAGCTGGATCTGTTTTGACCCCTTCTGATGATACAACATAGCCGAGATATTGGACAGATGTCCTGAAGAACTGACATTTCTCTGGCGACAGCTTTAAAGTAAATTCTTTCATCCTATGGAGGACCTTCAGCGATCGTTCCTCATGGTTCTCAAGTGTAGCTGAGAAAGGAGTGACATCATCAAGAAAAACCGAGACCTGACTCAAATTCCTGCTGCCTATACACTTTTCCATAACATAAGAGGAAACAAGAATACTAGAACACCTCCTTATGCTGTTTTTAATAGAGAACACTTGGGCATTTATTTTAACACAACACCTAACAGTCTTACCTTCTCTTATCAGTAAATCAAATGATTTGCAGAATCTTGACAGTACTTTTGGGACGAAAGCTCAATATGACCCTGCCTCACCCAGTTTCTATACTGGTCCATTTATGTCTGTTGTTACAGTTGCGCAGTTTCATGTTTGAGTACACTTTCAGTTTTGATTGTTTTTCATCTGCATGTGGTGCACAGCTGCTGGGGTGTCCTTTGCTAAATCTTTAGTGCCTCCAAACTTGAGATTCAACACCTTACTTTCTTTTATTTTGACATTGAGGAAAAGTTGCCTCTTATTTTGAAACAGCTCAACAGGCACTGCTGGGATTTGAACCCAGGATCTCCTGTTTACAAGACAGGTGCTTTGACCGGCTAAGCTACAGTGCCTCCTTCAGGGAAGGGAAAAACCAAGTAACCTCTGCAGACACAGGTTTGAATCAGTTCGTCACATTTTTCCCCACCAGCTGTTGGGCAGCAGCCAGAGGAACACAGCTCAAGGCGCTGTGGCTTAGCTGGCCAAAGCGCCTGTCTCGTAAACAGGAGATCCTGGGTTCAAATCCCGGCAGTGCCTTACCTCCCTACCAATGCCATTACATTTCATTAACGAGTGCTGATGGCAGGAAGCATTGGGAGTTATGCTTTCTCTCCTTCGTTTCCAAGAAGAGGACACAATGATGGCATGGCACAACACAGAAGAGCCACCTCCACAAGACAAGACTCAGCAGTCCATCTGCATCTTAAGGATAAAGGACACTCTTTCGAGGATGCCAACGTTGCCATTTTGGACAGAGAGGACAGATGGTTTGAAAGAGGAGTGAAAGAAGCCATCTATGTCCACTGTGAGCGACCATCTTTGAACAGAGGCGGGGGTTTACGACACCAACTCTCTGCCATCTATAATCCAGTTTTGAGATCCCTTCCCAGACGCCTTAACACCCACTCACATCCTGGGCCATCTGACCTCAGGAATTCGCATGATAAGGTGGGGCCAGGTTTCACAATGAACACAACCGAAACTCTGGCTGATGGGGACCCACACCCAGTTTCACACCTTGGCTCAGGCGATTAGAGGATCATCAGGGGGTCCTTTTGTCCCTCTGTGGGGGGTCACTCCCACTAGGTTTATATCTGGGACTCTCCACCATTTGACCTTAGAACTTAAGAAGCTTCTCGGATGAGAGGTGAAACGTCTTCAAGCAACTTAAAGAAGTCTAGACGCTTTTCTTTGCAAGCTCCTTTGACACAATGAAGATTTAGACACGCCCAAGACATCAATATTGGGTGAACAACCCTCAGAAGCTCCACTAGCGGTTTAATGCCTGGGACACCTCCAGCATTTGTTCTAGAACTGAAGAAGCTTCTTGGATCAGGATGTGAAAAGAAGTTTTTAAAGCTCTCAAGAGTACCGTGAGGTGGATAACTGAGGACATACACAGACTTTGAAAGATTTCCCAACTCCAAGATTAACAATGCAATCAACACTGTGAAGAAGATGGTTTCAAATGGTAATAGCAAGGTACTGCTGGGATTTGAACCCAGGGTCTCCTGCTTACTAGACAGGCGCTTTGACCAGCTAAGCCACAGTGCCTCCTGCGGTGAGGCAAACCGGTGATACCTGGTATTACCTGGTACTGCAGAAGGAGACGAGTTCAATCTTTTTAACCTTTGTGCACTATAAATGTAGGATATGGTCAAATAGTCCAACAAGTAACTTCCTGTTCCTCACTTCTTCAATGACCTCAGTGGAAACATCATAAGGTGAAGGAGAATCTTTTGAGACTGATTCAACAGGGTGAGTCTGAACAAGTCCTCAAAACAACTCTATTTCCCTTGGCAAGGGTGGATTCCCGCACTTGACTGTCAAACCTTTGTTTGTTTCGCAAAGCACTCTTTTGACTGTGCTCAATGGCTAACTGGTAGCTTTCTGCAAGACTCTCTCAGCTCTCCAGATCTAATTTCTGTTCACGTAGCCAATCGGAAAGAGACATCTGCTTCAGGGGGCATGGCCCAGCTACATCAGTTTGACAGAAATCTGCTGGTATTGCAGAGGCTCCAATAGCCAAACATTGTACTCGTGCAGACGATGATACTGCTGCCTCCTCCTCAAGAGTTGAGGAATACTCATGTCTCTTGCATACTGCCTTTACTGCCTCGGTTGGAAAATCAGGCTCTTTGTTGCGGCGCAAGAGCTGTGCAGTAAAGCCTTCAATGGCATTTTCCTCATCATTAGAACTCTGATCAGATATATCACAGGCATGCCGATACGGACGTCTCAACAGCCCATCTGCATCTTGGTTGTTCTTCCCAGCGCTATACTCAATGTCAAAATCAAAACTGGAAAGTACGGCCAACCAGCAATGCCCTACTGCATCCAAGTTTGCAGATGTTAAAACATATGTGAGTGGATTATTGTCTGTCATCACTGTAAATTTTGCTCCATAGAGATAGCGGAAAACGTTCTGGGTGACAGCCCACTTCACAGACAGGAAGTCAAGCTTGTGTGCAGGGTACCTTTGCTCGGACTTGGAGAGACCCCTACTGGCACAGGCAGTGACTCTTAACTTGTTCTCCTGTTCTTGATATAAGGCTGCACCGAGAACATGGGCGCTTGCATCGGTGTGCACAATATAATGTCTCTTTGGATCTGCAAACCCAAGAACAGGAGCTGTTGTGAGCTTGAGAGTCAATGTCTTCAAATTATCTTCAGCGGTTGGGGTCCATTTTTCGTGAAAAGGTTTTTTGAGATCCGCACTGGTAGAAACCTTATGGTTTCTGCCAGACAGACTGGATATTCTCTTCAGTGGGAGGCAACCAGCACTTAAGTGATTAAGGGGTATTGCAAGCTTGGAATAGTCTTTTATAAACCTCCTGTAATATCCAGTGAACCCAAGGAAAGACTTAAGCTACTTGATCTTAGCTGGTCTTGGCCAAGTAGTGAGGGCAGCTGGATCTGTTTTGACCCCTTCTGATGATACAACATAGCCGAGATATTGGACAGATGTCCTGAAGAACTGACATTTCTCTGGCGACAGCTTTAAAGTAAATTCTTTCATCCTATGGAGGACCTTCAGCGATCGTTCCTCATGGTTCTCAAGTGTAGCTGAGAAAGGAGTGACATCATCAAGAAAAACCGAGACCTGACTCAAATTCCTGCTGCCTATACACTTTTCCATAACATAAGAGGAAACAAGAAGACTAGAACACCTCCTTATGCTGTTTTTAATAGAGAACACTTGGGCATTTATTTTAACACAACACCTAACAGTCTTACCTTCTCTTATCACTAACTCGAATGATTTGCAGAATGTTGACATTAGTTTTGGGACGAAAGCTCAATATAACCCTGCCTCACCCAGTTTCTATACTGGTCCATTTATGTCTGTTGTTACAGTTGCGCAGTTTCATGTTTGAGTACACTTTCAGTTTTGATTGTTTTTCATCTGCATGTGGTGCACAGCTGCTGGGGTGTCCTTTGCTAAATCTTTAGTGCCTCCAAACTTGAGATTCAACACCTTACTTTCTTTTATTTTGACATTGAGGAAAAGTTGCCTCTTATTTTGAAACAGCTCAACAGGCACTGCTGGGATTTGAACCCAGGATCTCCTGTTTACAAGACAGGTGCTTTGACCGGCTAAGCTACAGTGCCTCCTTCAGGGAAGGGAAAAACCAAGTAACCTCTGCAGACACAGGTTTGAATCAGTTCGTCACATTTTTCCCCACCAGCTGTTGGGCAGTAGCCAGAGGAACACAGCTCAAGGCGCTGTGGCTTAGCTGGCCAAAGCGCCTGTCTCGTAAACAGGAGATCCTAGGTTCAAATCCTGGCAGTGCCTTACCTCCCTACCAATGCCATTACATTTCATTAACGGGTGCTGATGGCGGGAAGCATTGGGAGTTATGCTTTCTCTCCTTCGTTTCCAAGAAGAGGACACAATGATGGCATGGCACAACACAGAAGAGCCACCTCCACAAGATAAGACTCAGCTGTCCATCTGCATCTTAAGGATAAAGGACACTCTTTCGAGGATGCCAACGTTGCCATTTTGGACAGAGAGGACAGATGGTTTGAAAGAGGAGTGAAAGAAGCCATCTATGTCCACTGTGAGCGACCATCTTTGAACAGAGGCGGGGGTTTACGACACCAACTCTCTGCCATCTATAATCCAGTTTTGAGATCCCTTCCCAGACGCCTTAACACCCACTCACATCCTGGGCCATCTGACCTCAGGAATTCGCATGATAAGGTGGGGCCAGGTTTCACAATGAACACAACCGAAACTCTGGCTGATGGGGACCCACACCCAGTTTCACACCTTGGCTCAGGCGATTAGAGGATCATCAGGGGGTCCTTTTGTCCCTCTGTGGGGGGTCACTCCCACTAGGTTTATATCTGGGACTCTCCACCATTTGACCTTAGAACTTAAGAAGCTTCTCGGATGAGAGGTGAAACGTCTTCAAGCAACTTAAAGAAGTCTAGACGCTTTTCTTTGCAAGCTCCTTTGACACAATGAAGATTTAGACACGCCCAAGACATCAATATTGGGTGAACAACCCTCAGAAGCTCCACTAGCGGTTTAATGCCTGGGACACCTCCAGCATTTGTTCTAGAACTGAAGAAGCTTCTTGGATCAGGATGTGAAAAGAAGTTTTTAAAGCTCTCAAGAGTACCGTGAGGTGGATAACTGAGGACATACACAGACTTTGAAAGATTTCCCAACTCCAAGATTAACAATGCAATCAACACTGTGAAGAAGATGGTTTCAAATGGTAATAGCAAGGCACTGCTGGGATTTGAACCCAGGGTCTCCTGCTTACTAGACAGGCGCTTTGACCAGCTAAGCCACAGTGCCTCCTGCAGTGAGGCAAACCGGTGATACCTGGTATTACCTGGTACTGCAGAAGGAGACGAGTTCAATCTTTTTAACCTTTGTGCACTATAAATGTAGGATATGGTCAAATAGTCCAACAAGTAACTTCCTGTTCCTCACTTCTTCAATGACCTCAGTGGAAACATCATAAGGTGAAGGAGAATCTTTTGAGACTGATTCAACAGGGTGAGTCTGAACAAGTCCTCAAAACAACTCTATTTCCCTTGGCAAGGGTGGATTCCCGCACTTGACTGTCAAACCTTTGTTTGTTTCGCAAAGCACTCTTTTGACTGTGCTCAATGGCTAACTGGTAGCTTTCTGCAAGACTCTCTCAGCTCTCCAGATCTAATTTCTGTTCACGTAGCCAATCGGAAAGAGACATCTGCTTCAGGGGGCATGGCCCAGCTACATCAGTTTGACAGAAATCTGCTGGTATTGCAGAGGCTCCAATAGCCAAACATTGTACTCGTGCAGACGATGATACTGCTGCCTCCTCCTCAAGAGTTGAGGAATACTCATGTCTCTTGCATACTGCCTTTACTGCCTCGGTTGGAAAATCAGGCTCTTTGTTGCGGCGCAAGAGCTGTGCAGTAAAGCCTTCAATGGCATTTTCCTCATCATTAGAACTCTGATCAGATATATCACAGGCATGCCGATACGGACGTCTCAACAGCCCATCTGCATCTTGGTTGTTCTTCCCAGCGCTATACTCAATGTCAAAATCAAAACTGGAAAGTACGGCCAACCAGCAATGCCCTACTGCATCCAAGTTTGCAGATGTTAAAACATATGTGAGTGGATTATTGTCTGTCATCACTGTAAATTTTGCTCCATAGAGATAGCGGAAAACGTTCTGGGTGACAGCCCACTTCACAGACAGGAAGTCAAGCTTGTGTGCAGGGTACCTTTGCTCGGACTTGGAGAGACCCCTACTGGCACAGGCAGTGACTCTTAACTTGTTCTCCTGTTCTTGATATAAGGCTGCACCGAGAACATGGGCGCTTGCATCGGTGTGCACAATATAATGTCTCTTTGGATCTGCAAACCCAAGAACAGGAGCTGTTGTGAGCTTGAGAGTCAATGTCTTCAAAGTATCTTCAGCGGTTGGGGTCCATTTTTCGTGAAAAGGTTTTTTGAGATCCGCACTGGTAGAAACCTTGTGGTTTCTGCCAGACAGACTGGATTTTCTCTTCAGTGGGAGGCAACCAGCACTTAAGTGATTAAGGGGTATTGCAAGCTTGGAATAGTCTTTTATAAACCTCCTGTAATATCCAGTGAACCCAAGGAAAGACTTAAGCTACTTGATCTTAGCTGGTCTTGGCCAGGTAGTGAGGGCAGCTGGATCTGTTTTGACCCCTTCTGATGATACAACATAGCCGAGATATTGGACAGATGTCCTGAAGAACTGACATTTCTCTGGCGACAGCTTTAAAGTAAATTCTTTCATCCTATGGAGGACCTTCAGCGATCGTTCCTCATGGTTCTCAAGTGTAGCTGAGAAAGGAGTGACATCATCAAGAAAAACCGAGACCTGACTCAAATTCCTGCTGCCTATACACTTTTCCATAACATAAGAGGAAACAAGAAGACTAGAACACCTCCTTATGCTGTTTTTAATAGAGAACACTTGGGCATTTATTTTAACACAACACCTAACAGTCTTACCTTCTCTTATCAGTAAATCAAATGATTTGCAGAATCTTGACAGTACTTTTGGGACGAAAGCTCAATATGACCCTGCCTCACCCAGTTTCTATACTGGTCCATTTATGTCTGTTGTTACAGTTGCGCAGTTTCATGTTTGAGTACACTTTCAGTTTTGATTGTTTTTCATCTGCATGTGGTGCACAGCTGCTGGGGTGTCCTTTGCTAAATCTTTAGTGCCTCCAAACTTGAGATTCAACACCTTACTTTCTTTTATTTTGACATTGAGGAAAAGTTGCCTCTTATTTTGAAACAGCTCAACAGGCACTGCTGGGATTTGAACCCAGGATCTCCTGTTTACAAGACAGGTGCTTTGACCGGCTAAGCTACAGTGCCTCCTTCAGGGAAGGGAAAAACCAAGTAACCTCTGCAGACACAGGTTTGAATCGGTTCGTCACATTTTTCCCCACCAGCTGTTGGGCAGTAGCCAGAGGCACACAGCTCAAGGCGCTGTGGCTTAGCTGGCCAAAGCGCCTGTCTCGTAAACAGGAGATCCTGGGTTCAAATCTCGGCAGTGCCTTACCTCCCTACCAATGCCATTACATTTCATTAACGAGTGCTGATGGCGGGAAGCATTGGGAGTTATGCTTTCTCTCCTTCGTTTCCAAGAAGAGGACACAATGAAGATTTAGACACGCCCAAGACATCAATATTGGGTGAACAACCCTCAGAAGCTCCACTAGCGGTTTAATGCCTGGGACACCTCCAGCATTTGTTCTAGAATTGAAGAAGCTTCTTGGATCAGGATGTGAAAAGAAGTTTTTAAAGCTCTCAAGAGTACCGTGAGGTGGATAACTGAGGACATACACAGACTTTGAAAGATTTCCCAACTCCAAGATTAACAATGCAATCAACACTGTGAAGAAGATGGTTTCAAATGGTAATAGCAAGGCACTGCTGGGATTTGAACCCAGGGTCTCCTGCTTACTAGACAGGCGCTTTGACCAGCTAAGCCACAGTGCCTCCTGCGGTGAGGCAAACCGGTGATACCTGGTATTACCTGGTACTGCAGAAGGAGACGAGTTCAATCTTTTTAACCTTTGTGCACTATAAATGTAGGATATGGTCAAATAGTCCAACAAGTAACTTCCTGTTCCTCACTTCTTCAATGACCTCAGTGGAAACATCATAAGGTGAAGGAGAATCTTTTGAGACTGATTCAACAGGGTGAGTCTGAACAAGTCCTCAAAACAACTCTATTTCCCTTGGCAAGGGTGGATTCCCGCACTTGACTGTCAAACCTTTGTTTGTTTCGCAAAGCACTCTTTTGACTGTGCTCAATGGCTAACTGGTAGCTTTCTGCAAGACTCTCTCAGCTCTCCAGATCTAATTTCTGTTCACGTAGCCAATCGGAAAGAGACATCTGCTTCAGGGGGCATGGCCCAGCTACATCAGTTTGACAGAAATCTGCTGGTATTGCAGAGGCTCCAATAGCCAAACATTGTACTCGTGCAGACGATGATACTGCTGCCTCCTCCTCAAGAGTTGAGGAATACTCATGTCTCTTGCATACTGCCTTTACTGCCTCGGTTGGAAAATCAGGCTCTTTGTTGCGGCGCAAGAGCTGTGCAGTAAAGCCTTCAATGGCATTTTCCTCATCATTAGAACTCTGATCAGATATATCACAGGCATGCCGATACGGACGTCTCAACAGCCCATCTGCATCTTGGTTGTTCTTCCCAGCGCTATACTCAATGTCAAAATCAAAACTGGAAAGTACGGCCAACCAGCAATGCCCTACTGCATCCAAGTTTGCAGATGTTAAAACATATGTGAGTGGATTATTGTCTGTCATCACTGTAAATTTTGCTCCATAGAGATAGCGGAAAACGTTCTGGGTGACAGCCCACTTCACAGACAGGAAGTCAAGCTTGTGTGCAGGGTACCTTTGCTCGGACTTGGAGAGACCCCTACTGGCACAGGCAGTGACTCTTAACTTGTTCTCCTGTTCTTGATATAAGGCTGCACCGAGAACATGGGCGCTTGCATCGGTGTGCACAATATAATGTCTCTTTGGATCTGCAAACCCAAGAACAGGAGCTGTTGTGAGCTTGAGAGTCAATGTCTTCAAAGTATCTTCAGCGGTTGGGGTCCATTTTTCGTGAAAAGGTTTTTTGAGATCCGCACTGGTAGAAACCTTGTGGTTTCTGCCAGACAGACTGGATTTTCTCTTCAGTGGGAGGCAACCAGCACTTAAGTGATTAAGGGGTATTGCAAGCTTGGAATAGTCTTTTATAAACCTCCTGTAATATCCAGTGAACCCAAGGAAAGACTTAAGCTACTTGATCTTAGCTGGTCTTGGCCAGGTAGTGAGGGCAGCTGGATCTGTTTTGACCCCTTCTGATGATACAACATAGCCGAGATATTGGACAGATGTCCTGAAGAACTGACATTTCTCTGGCGACAGCTTTAAAGTAAATTCTTTCATCCTATGGAGGACCTTCAGCGATCGTTCCTCATGGTTCTCAAGTGTAGCTGAGAAAGGAGTGACATCATCAAGAAAAACCGAGACCTGACTCAAATTCCTGCTGCCTATACACTTTTCCATAACATAAGAGGAAACAAGAATACTAGAACACCTCCTTATGCTGTTTTTAATAGAGAACACTTGGGCATTTATTTTAACACAACACCTAACAGTCTTACCTTCTCTTATCAGTAAATCAAATGATTTGCAGAATCTTGACAGTACTTTTGGGACGAAAGCTCAATATGACCCTGCCTCACCCAGTTTCTATACTGGTCCATTTATGTCTGTTGTTACAGTTGCGCAGTTTCATGTTTGAGTACACTTTCAGTTTTGATTGTTTTTCATCTGCATGTGGTGCACAGCTGCTGGGGTGTCCTTTGCTAAATCTTTAGTGCCTCCAAACTTGAGATTCAACACCTTACTTTCTTTTATTTTGACATTGAGGAAAAGTTGCCTCTTATTTTGAAACAGCTCAACAGGCACTGCTGGGATTTGAACCCAGGATCTCCTGTTTACAAGACAGGTGCTTTGACCGGCTAAGCTACAGTGCCTCCTTCAGGGAAGGGAAAAACCAAGTAACCTCTGCAGACACAGGTTTGAATCAGTTCGTCACATTTTTCCCCACCAGCTGTTGGGCAGCAGCCAGAGGAACACAGCTCAAGGCGCTGTGGCTTAGCTGGCCAAAGCGCCTGTCTCGTAAACAGGAGATCCTGGGTTCAAATCCCGGCAGTGCCTTACCTCCCTACCAATGCCATTACATTTCATTAACGAGTGCTGATGGCAGGAAGCATTGGGAGTTATGCTTTCTCTCCTTCGTTTCCAAGAAGAGGACACAATGATGGCATGGCACAACACAGAAGAGCCACCTCCACAAGACAAGACTCAGCAGTCCATCTGCATCTTAAGGATAAAGGACACTCTTTCGAGGATGCCAACGTTGCCATTTTGGACAGAGAGGACAGATGGTTTGAAAGAGGAGTGAAAGAAGCCATCTATGTCCACTGTGAGCGACCATCTTTGAACAGAGGCGGGGGTTTACGACACCAACTCTCTGCCATCTATAATCCAGTTTTGAGATCCCTTCCCAGACGCCTTAACACCCACTCACATCCTGGGCCATCTGACCTCAGGAATTCGCATGATAAGGTGGGGCCAGGTTTCACAATGAACACAACCGAAACTCTGGCTGATGGGGACCCACACCCAGTTTCACACCTTGGCTCAGGCGATTAGAGGATCATCAGGGGGTCCTTTTGTCCCTCTGTGGGGGGTCACTCCCACTAGGTTTATATCTGGGACTCTCCACCATTTGACCTTAGAACTTAAGAAGCTTCTCGGATGAGAGGTGAAACGTCTTCAAGCAACTTAAAGAAGTCTAGACGCTTTTCTTTGCAAGCTCCTTTGACACAATGAAGATTTAGACACGCCCAAGACATCAATATTGGGTGAACAACCCTCAGAAGCTCCACTAGCGGTTTAATGCCTGGGACACCTCCAGCATTTGTTCTAGAACTGAAGAAGCTTCTTGGATCAGGATGTGAAAAGAAGTTTTTAAAGCTCTCAAGAGTACCGTGAGGTGGATAACTGAGGACATACACAGACTTTGAAAGATTTCCCAACTCCAAGATTAACAATGCAATCAACACTGTGAAGAAGATGGTTTCAAATGGTAATAGCAAGGCACTGCTGGGATTTGAACCCAGGGTCTCCTGCTTACTAGACAGGCGCTTTGACCAGCTAAGCCACAGTGCCTCCTGCGGTGAGGCAAACCGGTGATACCTGGTATTACCTGGTACTGCAGAAGGAGACGAGTTCAATCTTTTTAACCTTTGTGCACTATAAATGTAGGATATGGTCAAATAGTCCAACAAGTAACTTCCTGTTCCTCACTTCTTCAATGACCTCAGTGGAAACATCATAAGGTGAAGGAGAATCTTTTGAGACTGATTCAACAGGGTGAGTCTGAACAAGTCCTCAAAACAACTCTATTTCCCTTGGCAAGGGTGGATTCCCGCACTTGACTGTCAAACCTTTGTTTGTTTCGCAAAGCACTCTTTTGACTGTGCTCAATGGCTAACTGGTAGCTTTCTGCAAGACTCTCTCAGCTCTCCAGATCTAATTTCTGTTCACGTAGCCAATCGGAAAGAGACATCTGCTTCAGGGGGCATGGCCCAGCTACATCAGTTTGACAGAAATCTGCTGGTATTGCAGAGGCTCCAATAGCCAAACATTGTACTCGTGCAGACGATGATACTGCTGCCTCCTCCTCAAGAGTTGAGGAATACTCATGTCTCTTGCATACTGCCTTTACTGCCTCGGTTGGAAAATCAGGCTCTTTGTTGCGGCGCAAGAGCTGTGCAGTAAAGCCTTCAATGGCATTTTCCTCATCATTAGAACTCTGATCAGATATATCACAGGCATGCCGATACGGACGTCTCAACAGCCCATCTGCATCTTGGTTGTTCTTCCCAGCGCTATACTCAATGTCAAAATCAAAACTGGAAAGTACGGCCAACCAGCAATGCCCTACTGCATCCAAGTTTGCAGATGTTAAAACATATGTGAGTGGATTATTGTCTGTCATCACTGTAAATTTTGCTCCATAGAGATAGCGGAAAACGTTCTGGGTGACAGCCCACTTCACAGACAGGAAGTCAAGCTTGTGTGCAGGGTACCTTTGCTCGGACTTGGAGAGACCCCTACTGGCACAGGCAGTGACTCTTAACTTGTTCTCCTGTTCTTGATATAAGGCTGCACCGAGAACATGGGCGCTTGCATCGGTGTGCACAATATAATGTCTCTTTGGATCTGCAAACCCAAGAACAGGAGCTGTTGTGAGCTTGAGAGTCAATGTCTTTTTTTTTTTTTTTTTTTTTTTTTTTTTTCAAAGTCAAAGTCAACTTTATTTGTCGATTCTTCCACATGTACAGGACATACGGAGAATAGAAATTGCGTTACTCTTCAATCCCTAGATAAATAGCAAATGAACATTTAAATATATTTAAATATAAAAGTGATTTAAAAAAATGCAAGTAAAATAATTAAAAAGTAAAAATTTAAATAAATACAATTTTACATATAACAAGGAAGCTATACAATATACAATATAATGGGTAAGTGACATTGAGTGTAAGTCTTCAAAGTATCTTCAGCGGTTGGGGTCCATTTTTCGTGAAAAGGTTTTTTGAGATCCGCACTGGTAGAAACCTTGTGGTTTCTGCCAGACAGACTGGATTTTCTCTTCAGTGGGAGGCAACCAGCACTTAAGTGATTAAGGGGTATTGCAAGCTTGGAATAGTCTTTTATAAACCTCCTGTAATATCCAGTGAACCCAAGGAAAGACTTAAGCTACTTGATCTTAGCTGGTCTTGGCCAGGTAGTGAGGGCAGCTGGATCTGTTTTGACCCCTTCTGATGATACAACATAGCCGAGATATTGGACAGATGTCCTGAAGAACTGACATTTCTCTGGCGACAGCTTTAAAGTAAATTCTTTCATCCTATGGAGGACCTTCAGCGATCGTTCCTCATGGTTCTCAAGTGTAGCTGAGAAAGGAGTGACATCATCAAGAAAAACCGAGACCTGACTCAAATTCCTGCTGCCTATACACTTTTCCATAACATAAGAGGAAACAAGAATACTAGAACACCTCCTTATGCTGTTTTTAATAGAGAACACTTGGGCATTTATTTTAACACAACACCTAACAGTCTTACCTTCTCTTATCAGTAAATCAAATGATTTGCAGAATCTTGACAGTACTTTTGGGACGAAAGCTCAATATGACCCTGCCTCACCCAGTTTCTATACTGGTCCATTTATGTCTGTTGTTACAGTTGCGCAGTTTCATGTTTGAGTACACTTTCAGTTTTGATTGTTTTTCATCTGCATGTGGTGCACAGCTGCTGGGGTGTCCTTTGCTAAATCTTTAGTGCCTCCAAACTTGAGATTCAACACCTTACTTTCTTTTATTTTGACATTGAGGAAAAGTTGCCTCTTATTTTGAAACAGCTCAACAGGCACTGCTGGGATTTGAACCCAGGATCTCCTGTTTACAAGACAGGTGCTTTGACCGGCTAAGCTACAGTGCCTCCTTCAGGGAAGGGAAAAACCAAGTAACCTCTGCAGACACAGGTTTGAATCAGTTCGTCACATTTTTCCCCACCAGCTGTTGGGCAGCAGCCAGAGGAACACAGCTCAAGGCGCTGTGGCTTAGCTGGCCAAAGCGCCTGTCTCGTAAACAGGAGATCCTGGGTTCAAATCCCGGCAGTGCCTTACCTCCCTACCAATGCCATTACATTTCATTAACGAGTGCTGATGGCAGGAAGCATTGGGAGTTATGCTTTCTCTCCTTCGTTTCCAAGAAGAGGACACAATGATGGCATGGCACAACACAGAAGAGCCACCTCCACAAGACAAGACTCAGCAGTCCATCTGCATCTTAAGGATAAAGGACACTCTTTCGAGGATGCCAACGTTGCCATTTTGGACAGAGAGGACAGATGGTTTGAAAGAGGAGTGAAAGAAGCCATCTATGTCCACTGTGAGCGACCATCTTTGAACAGAGGCGGGGGTTTACGACACCAACTCTCTGCCATCTATAATCCAGTTTTGAGATCCCTTCCCAGACGCCTTAACACCCACTCACATCCTGGGCCATCTGACCTCAGGAATTCGCATGATAAGGTGGGGCCAGGTTTCACAATGAACACAACCGAAACTCTGGCTGATGGGGACCCACACCCAGTTTCACACCTTGGCTCAGGCGATTAGAGGATCATCAGGGGGTCCTTTTGTCCCTCTGTGGGGGGTCACTCCCACTAGGTTTATATCTGGGACTCTCCACCATTTGACCTTAGAACTTAAGAAGCTTCTCGGATGAGAGGTGAAACGTCTTCAAGCAACTTAAAGAAGTCTAGACGCTTTTCTTTGCAAGCTCCTTTGACACAATGAAGATTTAGACACGCCCAAGACATCAATATTGGGTGAACAACCCTCAGAAGCTCCACTAGCGGTTTAATGCCTGGGACACCTCCAGCATTTGTTCTAGAACTGAAGAAGCTTCTTGGATCAGGATGTGAAAAGAAGTTTTTAAAGCTCTCAAGAGTACCGTGAGGTGGATAACTGAGGACATACACAGACTTTGAAAGATTTCCCAACTCCAAGATTAACAATGCAATCAACACTGTGAAGAAGATGGTTTCAAATGGTAATAGCAAGGTACTGCTGGGATTTGAACCCAGGGTCTCCTGCTTACTAGACAGGCGCTTTGACCAGCTAAGCCACAGTGCCTCCTGCGGTGAGGCAAACCGGTGATACCTGGTATTACCTGGTACTGCAGAAGGAGACGAGTTCAATCTTTTTAACCTTTGTGCACTATAAATGTAGGATATGGTCAAATAGTCCAACAAGTAACTTCCTGTTCCTCACTTCTTCAATGACCTCAGTGGAAACATCATAAGGTGAAGGAGAATCTTTTGAGACTGATTCAACAGGGTGAGTCTGAACAAGTCCTCAAAACAACTCTATTTCCCTTGGCAAGGGTGGATTCCCGCACTTGACTGTCAAACCTTTGTTTGTTTCGCAAAGCACTCTTTTGACTGTGCTCAATGGCTAACTGGTAGCTTTCTGCAAGACTCTCTCAGCTCTCCAGATCTAATTTCTGTTCACGTAGCCAATCGGAAAGAGACATCTGCTTCAGGGGGCATGGCCCAGCTACATCAGTTTGACAGAAATCTGCTGGTATTGCAGAGGCTCCAATAGCCAAACATTGTACTCGTGCAGACGATGATACTGCTGCCTCCTCCTCAAGAGTTGAGGAATACTCATGTCTCTTGCATACTGCCTTTACTGCCTCGGTTGGAAAATCAGGCTCTTTGTTGCGGCGCAAGAGCTGTGCAGTAAAGCCTTCAATGGCATTTTCCTCATCATTAGAACTCTGATCAGATATATCACAGGCATGCCGATACGGACGTCTCAACAGCCCATCTGCATCTTGGTTGTTCTTCCCAGCGCTATACTCAATGTCAAAATCAAAACTGGAAAGTACGGCCAACCAGCAATGCCCTACTGCATCCAAGTTTGCAGATGTTAAAACATATGTGAGTGGATTATTGTCTGTCATCACTGTAAATTTTGCTCCATAGAGATAGCGGAAAACGTTCTGGGTGACAGCCCACTTCACAGACAGGAAGTCAAGCTTGTGTGCAGGGTACCTTTGCTCGGACTTGGAGAGACCCCTACTGGCACAGGCAGTGACTCTTAACTTGTTCTCCTGTTCTTGATATAAGGCTGCACCGAGAACATGGGCGCTTGCATCGGTGTGCACAATATAATGTCTCTTTGGATCTGCAAACCCAAGAACAGGAGCTGTTGTGAGCTTGAGAGTCAATGTCTTCAAATTATCTTCAGCGGTTGGGGTCCATTTTTCGTGAAAAGGTTTTTTGAGATCCGCACTGGTAGAAACCTTATGGTTTCTGCCAGACAGACTGGATATTCTCTTCAGTGGGAGGCAACCAGCACTTAAGTGATTAAGGGGTATTGCAAGCTTGGAATAGTCTTTTATAAACCTCCTGTAATATCCAGTGAACCCAAGGAAAGACTTAAGCTACTTGATCTTAGCTGGTCTTGGCCAAGTAGTGAGGGCAGCTGGATCTGTTTTGACCCCTTCTGATGATACAACATAGCCGAGATATTGGACAGATGTCCTGAAGAACTGACATTTCTCTGGCGACAGCTTTAAAGTAAATTCTTTCATCCTATGGAGGACCTTCAGCGATCGTTCCTCATGGTTCTCAAGTGTAGCTGAGAAAGGAGTGACATCATCAAGAAAAACCGAGACCTGACTCAAATTCCTGCTGCCTATACACTTTTCCATAACATAAGAGGAAACAAGAAGACTAGAACACCTCCTTATGCTGTTTTTAATAGAGAACACTTGGGCATTTATTTTAACACAACACCTAACAGTCTTACCTTCTCTTATCACTAACTCGAATGATTTGCAGAATGTTGACATTAGTTTTGGGACGAAAGCTCAATATAACCCTGCCTCACCCAGTTTCTATACTGGTCCATTTATGTCTGTTGTTACAGTTGCGCAGTTTCATGTTTGAGTACACTTTCAGTTTTGATTGTTTTTCATCTGCATGTGGTGCACAGCTGCTGGGGTGTCCTTTGCTAAATCTTTAGTGCCTCCAAACTTGAGATTCAACACCTTACTTTCTTTTATTTTGACATTGAGGAAAAGTTGCCTCTTATTTTGAAACAGCTCAACAGGCACTGCTGGGATTTGAACCCAGGATCTCCTGTTTACAAGACAGGTGCTTTGACCGGCTAAGCTACAGTGCCTCCTTCAGGGAAGGGAAAAACCAAGTAACCTCTGCAGACACAGGTTTGAATCAGTTCGTCACATTTTTCCCCACCAGCTGTTGGGCAGTAGCCAGAGGAACACAGCTCAAGGCGCTGTGGCTTAGCTGGCCAAAGCGCCTGTCTCGTAAACAGGAGATCCTGGGTTCAAATCCTGGCAGTGCCTTACCTCCCTACCAATGCCATTACATTTCATTAACGGGTGCTGATGGCGGGAAGCATTGGGAGTTATGCTTTCTCTCCTTCGTTTCCAAGAAGAGGACACAATGATGGCATGGCACAACACAGAAGAGCCACCTCCACAAGATAAGACTCAGCTGTCCATCTGCATCTTAAGGATAAAGGACACTCTTTCGAGGATGCCAACGTTGCCATTTTGGACAGAGAGGACAGATGGTTTGAAAGAGGAGTGAAAGAAGCCATCTATGTCCACTGTGAGCGACCATCTTTGAACAGAGGCGGGGGTTTACGACACCAACTCTCTGCCATCTATAATCCAGTTTTGAGATCCCTTCCCAGACGCCTTAACACCCACTCACATCCTGGGCCATCTGACCTCAGGAATTCGCATGATAAGGTGGGGCCAGGTTTCACAATGAACACAACCGAAACTCTGGCTGATGGGGACCCACACCCAGTTTCACACCTTGGCTCAGGCGATTAGAGGATCATCAGGGGGTCCTTTTGTCCCTCTGTGGGGGGTCACTCCCACTAGGTTTATATCTGGGACTCTCCACCATTTGACCTTAGAACTTAAGAAGCTTCTCGGATGAGAGGTGAAACGTCTTCAAGCAACTTAAAGAAGTCTAGACGCTTTTCTTTGCAAGCTCCTTTGACACAATGAAGATTTAGACATGCCCAAGACATCAATATTGGGTGAACAACCCTCAGAAGCTCCACTAGCGGTTTAATGCCTGGGACCCTCCAGCATTTGTTCTAGAACTGAAGAAGCTTCTTGGATCAGGGTGCAAAGAAGTTTTTAAAGCTCTCAAGAGTACCGTGAGGTGGATAACTGAGGACATACAAAGACTTTGAAAGATTTCCCAACTCCAAGATTAAGAATGCAATTAACACTGTGAAGAAGATGGTTTCAAATGGTAACAGGAAGGCACTGCTGGGATTTGAACCCAGGGTCTCCTGCTTACTAGACAGGCGCTTTGACCAGCTAAGCCACAGTGCCTCCTGCAGTGAGGCAAACCGGTGATACCTGGTATTACCTGGTACTGCAGAAGGAGACGAGTTCAATCTTTTTAACCTTTGTGCACTATAAATGTAGGATATGGTCAAATAGTCCAACAAGTAACTTCCTGTTCCTCACTTCTTCAATGACCTCAGTGGAAACATCATAAGGTGAAGGAGAATCTTTTGAGACTGATTCAACAGGGTGAGTCTGAACAAGTCCTCAAAACAACTCTATTTCCCTTGGCAAGGGTGGATTCCCGCACTTTACTGTCAAAGCTTTGTTTGTTTCGTAAAGCACTCTTTTGAATGTGCTCAATGGCTAACTGGTAGCTTTCTGCAAGACTCTCTCAGCTCTCCAGATCTAATTTCTGTTCACGTAGCCAATCGGAAAGAGACATCTGCAGCAGGGGGCATGGCCCAGCTACATCAGTTTGACAGAAATCTGCTGGTATTGCAGAGGCTCCAATAGCCAAACATTGTACTCGTGCAGACGATGGTACTGCTGCCTCCTCCTCAAGAGTTGAGGAATACTCATGTCTCTTGCATACTGCCTTTACTGCCTCGGTTGGAAAATCTGGCTCTTTGTTGCGGCGCAAGAGCTGTGCAGTAAAGCCTTCAATGGCATTTTCCTCATCATTAGAACTCTGATCAGATATATCACAGGCATGCAGATACGGACGTCTCAACAGCCCATCTGCATCTTGGTTGTCCTTCCCAGCACTATACTCAATGTCAAAATCAAAACTGGAAAGTACGGCCAACCAGCAATGCCCTACTGCGTCCAACTTTGCAGATGTTAAAACGTATGTGAGTGGATTATTGTCTGTCATCACTGTACATTTTACTCCATAGATACAGCGGAAAACGTTCTGGGTGACAGCCCACTTCACAGACAGGAAGTCAAGCTTGTGTGCAGGGTACCTTTGCTCGGACTTGGAGAGACCCCTACTGGCACAGGCAATGACTCTTAACTTGCTCTCCTGTTCTTGATATAGGGCTGCACCGAGAACATGGGCGCTTGCATCGGTGTGCACAATATAATGTTCTTTGGATCTGCAAACCCAAGAACAGGAGCTGTTGTGAGCTTGAGAATCAATGTCTTAAAAGTATCTTCAGCGGTTGGGGTCCATTTTTCGTGAAAAGGTTTTTTGAGATCCGCACTGGTAGAAACCTTGTGGTTTCTGCCAGACAGACTGGATTTTCTCTTCAGTGGGAGGCAACCAGCACTTAAGTGATTAAGGGGTATTGCAAGCTTGGAATAGTCTTTTATAAACCTCCTGTAATATCCAGTGAACCCAAGGAAAGACTTAAGCTACTTGATGTTAGCTGGTCTTGGCCAGGTAGTGAGGGCAGCTGGATCTGTTTTGAGCCCTTCTGATGATACAACATGGCTGAGATATTGGACAGATGTCCTGAAGAACTGACATTTCTCTGGCGACAGCTTTAAAGTAAATTCTTTCATCCTATGGAGGACCTTCAGCGATCGTTCCTCATGGTTCTCAAGTGTAGCTGAGAAAGGAGTGACATCATCAAGAAAAACCGAGACCTGACTCAAATTCCTGCTGCCTATACACTTTTCCATAACATAAGAGGAAACAAGAAGACTAGAACACCTCCTTATGCTGTTTTTAATAGAGAACACTTGGGCATTTATTTTAACACAACACCTAACAGTCTTACCTTCTCTTATCACTAACTCGAATGATTTGCAGAATGTTGACATTAGTTTTGGGACGAAAGCTCAATATAACCCTGCCTCACCCAGTTTCTATACTGGTCCATTTATGTCTGTTGTTACAGTTGCGCAGTTTCATGTTTGAGTACACTTTCAGTTTTGATTGTTTTTCATCTGCATGTGGTGCACAGCTGCTGGGGTGTCCTTTGCTAAATCTTTAGTGCCTCCAAACTTGAGATTCAACACCTTACTTTCTTTTATTTTGACATTGAGGAAAAGTTGCCTCTTATTTTGAAACAGCTCAACAGGCACTGCTGGGATTTGAACCCAGGATCTCCTGTTTACAAGACAGGTGCTTTGACCGGCTAAGCTACAGTGCCTCCTGCAGGGAAGGGAAAAACCAAGTAACCTCTGCAGACACAGGTTTGAATCAGTTCGTCACATTTTTCCCCACCAGCTGTTGGGCAGCAGCCAGAGGCACACAGCTCAAGGCGCTGTGGCTTAGCTGGCCAAAGCGCCTGTCTCGTAAACAGGAGATCCTGGGTTCAAATCCTGGCAGTGCCTTACCTCCCTACCAATGCCATTACATTTCATTAACGGGTGCTGATGGCGGGAAGCATTGGGAGTTATGCTTTCTCTCCTTCGTTTCCAAGAAGAGGACACAATGATGGCATGGCACAACACAGAAGAGCCACCTCCACAAGACAAGACTCAGCTGTCCATCTGCATCTTAAGGATAAAGGACACTCTTTCGAGGATGCCAACGTTGCCATTTTGGACAGAGAGGACAGATGGTTTGAAAGAGGAGTGAAAGAAGCCATCTATGTCCACTGTGAGCGACCATCTTTGAACAGAGGCGGGGGTTTACGACACCAACTCTCTGCCATCTATAATCCAGTTTTGAGATCCCTTCCCAGACGCCTTAACACCCACTCACATCCTGGGCCATCTGACCTCAGGAATTCGCATGATAAGGTGGGGCCAGGTTTCACAATGAACACAACCGAAACTCTGGCTGATGGGGACCCACACCCAGTTTCACACCTTGGCTCAGGCGATTAGAGGATCATCAGGGGGTCCTTTTGTCCCTCTGTGGGGGGTCACTCCCACTAGGTTTATATCTGGGACTCTCCACCATTTGACCTTAGAACTTAAGAAGCTTCTCGGATGAGAGGTGAAACGTCTTCAAGCAACTTAAAGAAGTCTAGACGCTTTTCTTTGCAAGCTCCTTTGACACAATGAAGATTTAGACACGCCCAAGACATCAATATTGGGTGAACAACCCTCAGAAGCTCCACTAGCGGTTTAATGCCTGGGACACCTCCAGCATTTGTTCTAGAACTGAAGAAGCTTCTTGGATCAGGATGTGAAAAGAAGTTTTTAAAGCTCTCAAGAGTACCGTGAGGTGGATAACTGAGGACATACACAGACTTTGAAAGATTTCCCAACTCCAAGATTAACAATGCAATCAACACTGTGAAGAAGATGGTTTCAAATGGTAATAGCAAGGCACTGCTGGGATTTGAACCCAGGGTCTCCTGCTTACTAGACAGGCGCTTTGACCAGCTAAGCCACAGTGCCTCCTGCGGTGAGGCAAACCGGTGATACCTGGTATTACCTGGTACTGCAGAAGGAGACGAGTTCAATCTTTTTAACCTTTGTGCACTATAAATGTAGGATATGGTCAAATAGTCCAACAAGTAACTTCCTGTTCCTCACTTCTTCAATGACCTCAGTGGAAACATCATAAGGTGAAGGAGAATCTTTTGAGACTGATTCAACAGGGTGAGTCTGAACAAGTCCTCAAAACAACTCTATTTCCCTTGGCAAGGGTGGATTCCCGCACTTGACTGTCAAACCTTTGTTTGTTTCGCAAAGCACTCTTTTGACTGTGCTCAATGGCTAACTGGTAGCTTTCTGCAAGACTCTCTCAGCTCTCCAGATCTAATTTCTGTTCACGTAGCCAATCGGAAAGAGACATCTGCTTCAGGGGGCATGGCCCAGCTACATCAGTTTGACAGAAATCTGCTGGTATTGCAGAGGCTCCAATAGCCAAACATTGTACTCGTGCAGACGATGATACTGCTGCCTCCTCCTCAAGAGTTGAGGAATACTCATGTCTCTTGCATACTGCCTTTACTGCCTCGGTTGGAAAATCAGGCTCTTTGTTGCGGCGCAAGAGCTGTGCAGTAAAGCCTTCAATGGCATTTTCCTCATCATTAGAACTCTGATCAGATATATCACAGGCATGCCGATACGGACGTCTCAACAGCCCATCTGCATCTTGGTTGTTCTTCCCAGCGCTATACTCAATGTCAAAATCAAAACTGGAAAGTACGGCCAACCAGCAATGCCCTACTGCGTCCAACTTTGCAGATGTTAAAACATATGTGAGTGGATTATTGTCTGTCATCACTGTAAATTTTGCTCCATAGAGATAGCGGAAAACGTTCTGGGTGACAGCCCACTTCACAGACAGGAAGTCAAGCTTGTGTGCAGGGTACCTTTGCTCGGACTTGGAGAGACCCCTACTGGCACAGGCAGTGACTCTTAACTTGTTCTCCTGTTCTTGATATAAGGCTGCACCGAGAACATGGGCGCTTGCATCGGTGTGCACAATATAATGTCTCTTTGGATCTGCAAACCCAAGAACAGGAGCTGTTGTGAGCTTGAGAGTCAATGTCTTCAAAGTATCTTCAGCGGTTGGGGTCCATTTTTCGTGAAAAGGTTTTTTGAGATCCGCACTGGTAGAAACCTTGTGGTTTCTGCCAGACAGACTGGATTTTCTCTTCAGTGGGAGGCAACCAGCACTTAAGTGATTAAGGGGTATTGCAAGCTTGGAATAGTCTTTTATAAACCTCCTGTAATATCCAGTGAACCCAAGGAAAGACTTAAGCTACTTGATCTTAGCTGGTCTTGGCCAGGTAGTGAGGGCAGCTGGATCTGTTTTGACCCCTTCTGATGATACAACATAGCCGAGATATTGGACAGATGTCCTGAAGAACTGACATTTCTCTGGCGACAGCTTTAAAGTAAATTCTTTCATCCTATGGAGGACCTTCAGCGATCGTTCCTCATGGTTCTCAAGTGTAGCTGAGAAAGGAGTGACATCATCAAGAAAAACCGAGACCTGACTCAAATTCCTGCTGCCTATACACTTTTCCATAACATAAGAGGAAACAAGAAGACTAGAACGCCTCCTTATGCTGTTTTTAATAGAGAACACTTGGGCATTTATTTTAACACAACACCTAACAGTCTTACCTTCTCTTATCAGTAAATCAAATGATTTGCAGAATCTTGACAGTACTTTTGGGACGAAAGCTCAATATGACCCTGCCTCACCCAGTTTCTATACTGGTCCATTTATGTCTGTTGTTACAGTTGCGCAGTTTCATGTTTGAGTACACTTTCAGTTTTGATTGTTTTTCATCTGCATGTGGTGCACAGCTGCTGGGGTGTCCTTTGCTAAATCTTTAGTGCCTCCAAACTTGAGATTCAACACCTTACTTTCTTTTATTTTGACATTGAGGAAAAGTTGCCTACACAGAGCTTCTTATTTTGAAACAGCTCAACAGGCACTGCTGGGATTTGAACCCAGGATCTCCTGTTTACAAGACAGGTGCTTTGACCGGCTAAGCTACAGTGCCTCCTTCAGGGAAGGGAAAAACCAAGTAACCTCTGCAGACACAGGTTTGAATCGGTTCGTCACATTTTTTCCCCACCAGCTGTTGGGCAGTAGCCAGAGGAACACAGCTCAAGGCGCTGTGGCTTAGCTGGCCAAAGCGCCTGTCTCGTAAACAGGAGATCCTGGGTTCAAATCCCGGCAGTGCCTTACCTCCCTACCAATGCCATTACATTTCATTAATGAGTGCTGATGGCGGGAAGCATTGGGAGTTATGCTTTCTCTCCTTCGTTTCCAAGAAGAGGACACAATGATGGCATGGCACAACACAGAAGAGCCACCTCCCCAAGACAAGACTCAGCAGTCCATCTGCATCTTAAGGATAAAGGACACTCTTTCGAGGATGCCAACGTTGACATTTTGGACAGAGAGGACAGATGGTTTGAAAGAGGAGTGAAAGAAGCCATCTATGTCCACTGTGAGCGTCCATCTTTGAACAGAGGCGGGGGTTTACGACACCAACTCTCTGCCATCTATAATCCAGTTTTGAGATCCCTTCCCAGACGCCTTAACGCCCACTCACATCCTGGGCCATCTGACCTCAGGAATTCGCATGATAAGGTGGGACCAGGTTTCACAATGAACACACCCGAAACTCTGGCTGATGGGGACCCACACCCAGTTTCACACCTTGGCTCAGGCGATTAAAGGATCATCAGGGGGTCCTTTTGTCCCTCTGTGGGGGATCACTCCCACTAGGTTTATATCTGCAACTCTCCACCATTTGACCTTAGAACTTAAGAAGCTTCTCGGATGAGAGGTGAAACGTCTTCAAGCAACTTAAAGAAGTCTAGACGCTTTTCTTTGCAAGCTCCTTTGACACAATGAAGATTTATACGCGCCCAAGACATCAATATTGGGTGAACAACCCTCAGAAGCTCCACTAGCGGTTTAATGCCTGGGACACCTCCAGCATTTGTTCTAGAACTGAAGAAGCTTCTTGGATCAGGATGTGAAAAGAAGTTTTTAAAGCTCTCAAGAGTACCGTGAGGTGGATAACTGAGGACATAGACAGACTTTGAAAGATTTCCCAATTCCAAGATTAACAATGCAATCAACACTGTGAAGAAGATGGTTTCAAATGGTAACAGGAAGGTACTGCTGGGATTTGAACCCAGGATCTCCTGTTTACTAGACAGGCGCTTTGACCAGCTAAGCCACAGTGCCTCCTGCCGTGAGCCAAACCGGTAATACCTGGTATTACCTGTTACTGCAGAAGGAGACGAGTTCAATTTTTTAATTTTTGTGCACTATAAATGTAGGATATGGTCAAATAGTCCAACAAGTAACTTCCTGTTCCTCACTTCTTCAATGACCTCAGTGGAAACATCATAAGGTGAAGGAGAATCTTTTGAGACTGATTCAACAGGGTGAGTCTGAACAAGTCCTCAAAACAACTCTATTTCCCTTGGCAAGGGTGGATTCCCGCACTTGACTGTCAAACCTTTGTTTGTTTCGCAAAGCACTCTTTTGACTGTGCTCAATGGCTAACTGGTAGCTTTCTGCAAGACTCTCTCAGCTCTCCAGATCTAATTTCTGTTCACGTAGCCAATCGGAAAGAGACATCTGCTTCAGGGGGCATGGCCCAGCTACATCAGTTTGACAGAAATCTGCTGGTATTGCAGAGGCTCCAATAGCCAAACATTGTGCTCGTGCAGACGATGGTACTGCTGCCTCCTCCTCAAGAGTTGAGGAATACTCATGTCTCTTGCATACTGCCTTTACTGCCTCGGTTGGAAAATCAGGCTCTTTGTTGCGGCGCAAGAGCTGTGCAGTAAAGCCTTCAATGGCATTTTCCTCATCATTAGAACTCTGATCAGATATATCACAGGCATGCCGATACGGACGTCTCAACAGCCCATCTGCATCTTGGTTGTTCTTCCCAGCGCTATACTCAATGTCAAAATCAAAACTGGAAAGTACGGCCAACCAGCAATGCCCTACTGCGTCCAACTTTGCAGATGTTAAAACATATGTGAGTGGATTATTGTCTGTCATCACTGTAAATTTTGCTCCATAGAGATAGCGGAAAACGTTCTGGGTGACAGCCCACTTCACAGACAGGAAGTCAAGCTTGTGTGCAGGGTACCTTTGCTCGGACTTGGAGAGACCCCTACTGGCACAGGCAGTGACTCTTAACTTGTTCTCCTGTTCTTGATATAAGGCTGCACCGAGAACATGGGCACTTGCATCGGTGTGCACAATATAATGTCTCTTTGGATCTGCAAACCCAAGAACAGGAGCTGTTGTGAGCTTTAGAGACAATGTCTTAAAAGTATCTTCAGCGGTTGGGGTCCATTTTTCGTGAAAAGGTTTTTTGAGATCCGCACTGGTAGAAACCTTGTGGTTTCTGCCCGACAGACTGGATTTTCTCTTCAGTGGGAGGCAACCAGCACTTAAGTGATTAAGGGGTATTGCAAGCTTGGAATAGTCTTTTATAAACCTCCTGTAATATCCAGTGAACCCAAGGAAAGACTTAAGCTACTTGATCTTAGCTGGTCTTGGCCAGGTAGTGAGGGCAGCTGGATCTGTTTTGACCCCTTCTGATGATACAACATAGCCGAGATATTGGACAGATGTCCTGAAGAACTGACATTTCTCTGGCGACAGCTTTAAAGTAAATTCTTTCATCCTATGGAGGACCTTCAGCGATCGTTCCTCATGGTTCTCAAGTGTAGCTGAGAAAGGAGTGACATCATCAAGAAAAACCGAGACCTGACTCAAATTCCTGCTGCCTATACACTTTTCCATAACATAAGAGGAAACAAGAACAGTAGAACACCTCCTTATGCTGTTTTTACAGTTTTTTCTGAATGCTTAAACCCTAACTGTGATTCCTGTAGCACAATCTCTAAAACTATCCAGACTTATAGCAAAACCACTCACTGAGTTTGCAAAACTAAAAGCACAAAAACTGCTTTGCACTCAGTTTGCAATTTTGTAACAGACACTTTGCAAAACTGTAGGCACAATTCACTGCACAACACTCAATTACCAAATTTCCAACACACTCCTTGCAAAAGTATACACATGTATGGCTATCATTAACACCAATTTGCCAACTGTCTGGCACACTTTCATATGTGAAAACTTTTTTAGATAATTAGTTCACTTTGCAATCAGCCTAAGCACTATAATACAGGTAAGCTGTGTTTGCGGAGTACAATGGAGGGAGCAGAAAGAGTGAGAAGTAGAGGAGGCCGAGGAAGAGGACGTGGAGGTGGAGAAGTAGGATGAAGAGGACGACAAGGACAAGGAGGAGCAAGAGGAAGACGAGGAGGGGGGAGAGGAAGATGAGGAGGGGGGAGAGGAAGGGTAGGAAGAGTAAGAAATAGAATTGCTGATCACATCAGAGCTACAATAGTGGACCATGTAATCAACCGTGGAATGACCCTGAGGGTAGCTGGCCAATTGGTCCAGCCTACAGTGGACCCACTGTAGCAAGTACCATAAGGACATCTTGAAATGAGAATCGGTTAGTACAGTCACTTTGCACTAAGATTTGTAGCACTGCCATATGCCAATGAGAAACACACCAATACCATTGATGTAAGAATACTGAAATTGTTACTTTACAGAATTGCTAGATGACCAGATGCTGGGGGCAGAGGAAGCATGTTCACTGCAGACCAAGTAACCCATATAGTCATTATGGCGATTGCAAATAATCCTATACTTGGAAATAAACACTTGTGTTTGTTTTGATGTGTGTGAATAAACACCAGTACTTGAAGTTTGGATCCCTCTATGCTTATGGATCTATGACAGAAGTATGAGCTCAAACTGACATAGCCTACCTTGTGCACAGAGAAAGCAAAAGCCAGATTTGTTTTGTATTCATACCATAAGTGTGCAGTTGGCGCATTGTGTGCTTAGTAGATGATGGCTTGTGTGTACTGTTTGATACGGAAACACCATTTTTACGAAGGTGTGAAGAGTTAATCTAGCTGTGTTTGCTTTTGCAAGAGAACTACAATGTTTTGATTATTGGGTGACAGGTTTTCTTATTTGTGTGCAGAGTTTTGCAAAATTAGCCAATAGTTACAAAAAATGTGCTTAAGCAATCAGAAAAAACTGTAATAGAGAACACTTGGGCATTTATTTTAACACAACACCTAACAGTCTTACCTTCTCTTATCACTAACTCGAATGATTTGCAGAATGTTGACAGTACTTTTGGGACGAAAGCTCAATATGACCCTGCCTCACCCAGTTTCTATACTGGTCCATTTATGTCTGTTGTTACAGTTGCGCAGTTTCATGTTTGAGTACACTTTCAGTTTTGATTGTTTTTCATCTGCATGTGGTGCCCTTTGCTAAATCTTTAGTGCTTCCAAACTTGAGATTCAACACCTTACTTTCTTTTATTTTGACATTGAGGAAAAGTTGCCTACACAGAACTTCTTATTTTGAAATAGCTCAACAGGCACTGCTGGGATTTGAACTCAGGATCTCCTGTTTACAAGACAGGTGCTTTGACCGGCTAAGCTACAGTGCCTCCTTCAGGGAAGGGAAAAACCAAGTAACCTCTGCAGACACAGGTTTGAATCGGTTCGTCACATTTTTCCCCACCAGCTGTTGGACAGTAGCCAGAGGCACACAGCTCAAGGCGCTGTGGCTTAGCTGGCCAAAGCCCCTTCTCGTAAACAGGAGATCCTGGGTTCAAATCCCAGCAGTCCCTTACCTCCCTACCAATGCCATTACATTTCATTAACGAGTGCTGATGGTGGGAAGCATTGGGAGTTATGCTTTCTCTCCTTTGTTTCCAAGAAGAGGACACAATGAAGATTTAGACACGCCCAAGACATCAATATTGGGTGAACAACCCTCAGAAGCTCCACTAGCGGTTTAATGCCTGGGACCCTCCAGCATTTGTTCTAGAACTGAAGAAGCTTCTTGGATCAGGATGTGAAAAGAAGTTTTTAAAGCTCTCAAGAGTACCGTGAGGTGGATAACTGATGACCAATGTTCCCTCTAAGCTGCGCACGTGCACAATTGCGCACTGCTGGCACGGTCTCTGCGCACAGAAAATCTGCGTTGCGCACAAAAAAAATCTAACCTGAATTGAATTTAAAACTTCTGTTTTGCAGTGTTAGTCAGTGAGTGACTAGCTGCTCCCGTATGGGATTAGAACGATGCCACCTTATCCCATAGTCCAGCCAATAATGCGATTCACATTACACATCTAATCGACGTCATTGACAGGCTATGACAGTGTCTTTATGTGCCGACACCGGTGTTTTAGCTAGCAAAGCGGCGTGGCTGATGTGGAGTGAAGCCACGTTAATGACAACGTGTACAACCATTGGAGATGTGAGCAGGACAGACGGAACAATTGACGGAAAAAGTGTAAAAGTGTTGACTTTATACCAGTTTTTAAATTGTGTTGATTGGCCACGTAAAACCAGAGTTATGATAAAAATATCTGCAGTGTTTGTTTTTCTTCCTGAATACTATCGTTATTTACTGCGGGAAGAAACGGTAAAAACGGCGTTTCATAAGAAAAAAGGCTTGAAAGCCTGTGAGCAAAGACAAACTCCACCCCCCTCTCCCTTTCCTATTCGTCCAAAAAAGTACCATTCGACCAATCAAAAAATGATATGGCAACGTGGCATCTAGTTGTTAAGGGAGGGGGAAGTTTTAGGAGTGACGGCGGTGTTTTGAGATGTGAGAGATTTGCGATGTTTAGCCAAAATCTTGTGTAGTTAGTGTGTAGTGTAGTCAATAGTTTTGTTGTGTGTGTCAGAACAATGAGGCGACTGCTGAATGTTACAGGTGTTACAGCAGTGATACAGCTCCTGTTGTCAGGCCTGCAGGGATCAGGCTGTTGTTCTCCTTCATCTCATAGTGGACAGAAATTATTTTTTGGAGCGGCACAAATAATTTGTGTGGCATCAGATTTGATGCAGAACAGCTGATTGTTCTGTAAATAGTTTAAAATGTTTATTTAAAAAAACGCCTTGGCTGCGTTTAAAAAAATAGCTGCAAAAAACTTTGTTTATTTGCATAACTCAGTTACTTTTTTGAAGAAGTAACTATATAATTAATTGCCCAACATTGGTCATTATTTACTGTATTTTGCAGACAGAGAGTTACAGGACTCTCTCCCAGACCACAGACTTATAATACAAGTCAGAGCTTTATAAAATTTTTAAAAAAGAATTAAGTTGTGTTTTCAAAATTGGAGTTCAAGTTATTTTTACTTCCAATAGTGTTAACATACTACACAGGTCAATGACTAGAATTTTTTAAGTTTTCATTGTAAGAGGGTTAAAGCAGTTAATTAAAAGTAGTCTAACATAAATGTAAATGCTATAATTTGATTATTTTAATAAACCATGTAACTTGGATGGATTAGATGCTGGTGTGACCACAGTGCACAAGTCTGATGTCGCTCACAGTGGTCAAAGGGATCGCTCAGGGAGTTTGTGTGTTCGCTCATTCACATGAAAAATTAGAGGTAACATTGCTGAGGACATACACAGACTTTGAAAGATTTCCCGAATGCAATCAACACTGTGAAGAAGATGGTTTCAAATGGTAACAGGAAGGCACTGCTGGGATTTGAACCCAGGATCTCCTGTTTACTAGACAGGCGCTTTGACCAGCTAAGGCACAGTGCCTCCTGCTGTCAGGCCACCCGATATTACCTGGTTTTACCTGGTACTGCAGAAGGAGACAAGTTCAATTTTTGGGCACTATTGTTGGCATTCAGAAAATAGTGCTTGAAAATTAAAGCGGATTCTTAGCTTGCCTCCTGGTTACTCACCAAACCCTTTAAATACTGTCAGAACCATGTAACTTGATTCTTATCTGTGTAATTATTAAAATAAGTAACTCTTTGACCCTCGTGTTTTACCTTCTTACAGGCTGTTTCTTTTTGTTAAGGTCAAAAGATTAAAGCATATTTCTGATAAACTCTTAATTTAAAACCAAACAGAGATGACAAAGCTTTTTATTCTCTCGCTTTACATTTGCAGGATAATAAATAACATCCAGGGTCAAATTTCAGTGAATAAATTTTAATTTTGGAGACTTTGCTAAACATGACAGGCTGTTAGTGAAGAGCAGTAGGACCACCACCACCGTCGAATGATGCACAGAAGACAAACGGTGTGCTCGTCCGTGTGAACTTCAGATGTCATGAGAAGCTGTTTAATGTTCAGGTTGCAGATTTTCATCGCTCCACACAAACACGTTTTTAAAATGTTTGTTTTTACACTTAGAGCCTAGCATGAAGCTTCTCAAGATCCTCGGCGGCAGACGGCCGTATCCTGCTCTCAGCCCGACCAGGACCGCCCTCGCGTCGCTTTTAAACCAGGCCCGGGTGTCCGTTTTACTCGAAGCACTTCACGATTGGCTCGTGTCCCGTCTCCTTGAGGAAGCACAGCAGGTCGTCCGGTCTGAGCCCCATGATGGCAGCGTTGGTCATCGGGTGGAAGTAGACCATCTTGTGGCCTCCTTCCACCAGGTCCCGGTCCAAGACTAACTTCACGCTGTGACCCTGATTGAAGAGCAGTGCAAGAGCCGTCGCACAGCCCTGACCCACCTGAAGGAGAGGGGAGGAGGAGTCTAAAGCTGTGACCTGTGAATCCAACTCAATAATTGGCCCTCCCCGTTTTGATCCTCCCTACCTTCAGCTTTTCCAACATGGCTGCCTCATCTGCGAAGCACAGATTTCCACTCTCAACACCAAGCTTCTTGGCGAGGTCATTAAGGTTCACCTGCAGATGGAACGAGAGGAAGTGAGGTGTTAGTCTTTAGTTTTTAAGTCAGAGGTCATGTGGAGGAGCTGACCTGGCGGTCATGGCGGGCCGACACCAGCCACAGCCCCTTCTTCTTCTTGTCCTTTAGGAACAGGTTCTTGGTGACGGCGCCATTCACGCCCTGCAGGTGAGGCATCATCTCCTCCACCGTGAACACCTGCAGGAGGAGGAAAGTGGGTGAGAGCGGGTTCTTTGTGGAAGCTGGGCATGTAGTACCTCACTGTATTACTAACATCAAAGCCTCCTGCAACTCTTCCTGGTTTCCTACATTAAAACAGCTTCTAAGTTCAGTTCAGTTTATTAAAGTTAACAGTTCTTTTTCCTTATTTGCAGTAGCTGTATCCAGTTCTTCATTTCTTGTTCTGATGATCACTGGACTCATTTTTGGAGTTGTTAGGTTTATCTATTCACAAGGAATATGACCCTGTGAATGATTCCCAAGATAGCTGGGCCAGAGAGTGCAGCAGTTCCCCTAAACAAAAGCCTCTTTTACTTAAACAGATACAGATGTGTTTGCCATAGCATATATCCAGAGATGGGCAGTTACGCGTTAACGCATTACTGTAATCCGATTACTTTTTTCAAGTAACGCGTAAAGTAAGGGATTACTATTGCAAAAACGGTAATTAGATTACCGTTACTTTCCCGTAGGAACTCTGCGTTACTAAAACCGTGATTTTTTGCGAGAAGGTCTTATGACAGTGAAGTAAGCGAGTGTAAAAAAGTAAAAAAAAAGTAACTAAGTAACTAAGCAATTAATTACTTTTGAAAATAAGTAATCAGTAAAGTAACGGGATTACTTTTTTGGGGAAGTAATCAGTAATTAGTTACTGATTACTTTTTTCAAGTAACTTGACCAACACTGTATATATCAGAGAGAGAAGATACAATCTCTCTTATGACCTTAGGATGTGTGTGAGGTATGCCAGAACACTCAGGAAAAGAAGTGTACGTCCTACCATCTCATGGTACACAGAGTCTTAAAGACCTACTAAGGATGAGACATTCTATCAATATGGAAACGATTATATACCTCTAAGCATATATGATTATATGTTTCTAAGTGCAAATGACGATTTTTCGGTTTCAATCCATTTTTCAGTTTCAATCTGCTGGCACTGTTTTGGCGTCCGGGGGCGCGCTGGGGGGGGTTTCCGGCCCGCATGTATTTGCATAAATTATAGAGGCCACTAGTGCTGACCAAGCTGCCATCTTTCTCTCTTCCCGTCTTTCAATGGCTGCTTCAATTTCAGCTTGAACCTCCAAACCGCAAGTAAGTAATCATTTTTTGTCATCTTTTCTTGCTGTCCCACTGGGCTGGACATTAGTTTAGTTTTTTTAGCTACATCTGGTGAAGTTGTGGTAAAATGCTGGTATTAGCCTATTCGTCGTAGCAAGCTAGCCTGAAGCTAATATTTGCTCAATTTAGGGACACCCGTGTCTCTTCAGGAGTTGGAGGCCGGTGTTCTAGGAGCGGATCTCAGGATCTCAACAGGCAGTGTTGGGCAGTAACATAATACATGCACCGGCGTTACGTATTTAAAATACAAAATATGAGAATGTATCCGTTACAATTACTGTTCAATAGGTGATATTGAGAATACAGTTAGTTTGTTGAAATAAATGGATTACATGGCGGTATTTACCAGTTTCATATGTTAGGCTATGGTCTCTCTATTTTTGGTAATTCCACACCGGTGGAAACCCAAACAAAACACGCAATAAGAGCCTCTAAAAATTATTATACAAAAATGATTTAATATGAAGGCAATAGCAGAGTGTTACAGGCATCGCCCTAAACAATGTAGCCTCATGGGCAGTGTAGTCCGTGCTGCAGGGAGAATGGACTGCCATACCCGTTATGTGTCTGTGAGCGAGGGAGGGAGAGAAAGGAAAAGTACAGCTGTCACGGAGCAGAAACGGGAGCTGGAAGCATGTAAATATAATAATAACCACTAAAGCCAAAAAGAGTGCCTGACGAGCCCAGCTGTAAGTAAGCTGTTAAGACTCGACTGTACACCGTGTTCGTGTTTTCCTCCGAAACAATAAGCAGCCTTTCAACGCCTCTCTGTCTCTCGCTAGCAAACTTGACCCAGACAACAAAGTAAAGCTAGTTTTCAGCTACGAGCCTGACACGAACCGGAGGTATTAGCCAGAGGTCCCTTTACTACGGTTCGGAGTCGCTGACCTGTTTTATATACGCGCGGAATAGTTTTATATATGAGATCGCTGCAGCCTTACCTAATGTCCACCTACTGTTACTCATTTATATTAAGATTTTAACATCTAGTTGGTGTTGGTATGGCGAGTAGCCTTCAGTAATAGTAATAAATCACACAGCAATAGCACATTCATGTAGTTGTAAAGTATTCAGAATACATTACTTCTATAATCTTTGGTGAAATACATTTCAAAATTAACCTTCCCAACACTGTCAACAGGTTAGCACCTCATACCACAGTGCAGCAAAGCAGTCTCATGAGCGCTGGGAAGGACAAGCCCAGAGCCCAAAACAGACAGTGCAGGAGATGACAAGGTTAGTAATTGTATGGTGAAAATTATACTTTGTTATCTTGATTGGCAAAAGAAAAGTAAATACAAAATCTGCTTCTCACATTTAGGGCATTTCCAAGATTTTTTTTTTTTCCAAAACTTCAATTTCTTTCATTACAGCTGTCCTGTGCCAGAAGTTCTGTTGACCCACAGTGGGAGGCATCATTTCAGAAACACCAGGAAGATTGAAACTCGTCGCCAGGATCAAGCAGGGCTCGTGATCTTCACCAGCAGCTCCCTCACAAGAAGGATAAACCCAGCATTTCATGAACACTGATGGAGACCTTTGCTTTGTGTAATGTTAGAAGTACTCAGATAATCCTCAGAGGGTCTGGACTTTTACATAATATAATAGAATAGAATTCAACTTTGTCATTGCACATGCACAGGTACAGGGCAACGAAATGCAGTTTGCATCCATCCAGAAGTGCTTTAGCCATGATATAGATATATTACAATATATATTAGCAATAGTATAGATATGTAAGTATATTACAGAAATGGGTCTATTATGGTATGTTACAATGTACACGGTATGAAGTATGTTGTGAATATTCTATAACTATAAGTATGTACAGGCTGTAGTGAGCACAAACTATGTACAGGATATAAATATGAAAAACTACAGAAATCTGAGATATACAGTTATACAGAAATGTGAACTATACAAATTATAAACAGTTGTAGGATTAAAAATCATATGTACAGAATGATTATTTACACAGAACTATACAGTAGTGCAGTTAAGTAATAGCTATAAGCTATAGTAATAGCTTTAAGTCCTGTAGAAAGTTAAATATGTTGTGCTCACTGGTTACTGTGGTATGAATGACTCTGAATTACTTTATGATAAATAACACACTATTGTCAAAAAACAGTGAAAGAATTCCAGATCACAAGTTTTTAGTTCAAATACAAGTAACAACCTTTGACTTTAATCAGGTTTTATTTAATTGTGTCAGAGAAAACATCATGTGCTCTTCATGTAGCTGAGTACATTCAGTGTTTAAAACAGAAGTTGTGCAGGTCTGAGATCAGCAGTTTTCTGAAACACCAAACTGAGGTACTGTTAATGCTGATGTATAGTGACACAGTTACAGGGGTGATTGATCCTTGTGACTTTTTGTCTTTAAATTGATCAATAAAACAGCTGCAGCTTTCACTGACAGCACATGTGGTACTTTAACCTTTGTACTGTTTTCTTCAGTTAATTTTGGAGTTACTACAAAGATTGAAGATATAGGATGATCTGTCTGCTGTCACTGGGTGGTGCTGAGGTCTGAATCTGAGGACAGCTCCTGTAACCACAAACAGAACAGAATCATCACAAATTGAAATATAAAGTTTATCTCTCAAATCTGAAATACAGCTGATCCTACTCGGGATCTGAAGTTGTTCAGTCCTACAGTTCTGCCGACAGCTGTTTATTTTTTTATTTGTTTTAAAGGCTTTAACACATTTTCTAATATCATGTTTACCTTTGAGTTGTTGATGCTTTATAAATGGACATCTGCAAAGATGAGATGATGGAGCAGGTTTCAGTCGAGGTTCAGTCTGCTGCTGCATCCTGGTCACAACATACAGAGGTGTTATCAGCTCAGTATTGAACAAGAAATATTAATGTTTCAAATTATTTGTCCTAAAGGATGCAAGCTGTACAGAGTACTGAACATGTGACTTTGTGAACATAATTCATTAAAAATAATTTGGACAGTTTTTTAACCTGAATATTTGTAACAAACTCAAAAAAAAAAAAAAAAAAAATAATCAGGGGAAAAATGTAACATTTTAACTTAAGCTGACAAGCGGAAGTAGTTGGTTTCAGTACATAAGTATCGGGCTTTGCTATTTAATCTGTAGCTATTGACTAATGAGGGGAATTTAAAAGTTGGCTTTAATGTCCTTCCACATGTGGAAAGCGACAGAAAACAAGCAGAGTGAAGCTGACCCCCCACCCACTTGAAACGTAAAGGCAAACAGGCGGAGCGGTTAGTGCTACGTTTGTGCAGATTTGTGCAGGTAAAATTAGCGTTTGTGCTGCTACGGTTTCCGAGATATTAAACTTTATTTTATAGGTCATTCAAAGGTCACCATCCCCCCAGACTGCTCCAAAACGGGTCAAAATGGTCTACTTTTTTAGTGCTACGTTTGTGCTGATTTGTGCAGGTAAAATTAGCGTTTGTGCTGCTTCTGTTTCCGAGATATTAATGAAAATGAAAAGGTCAAAAGGTCAACCAGCCCCCCCACATTACCCAAATCCAACAAAAGTGGTATCAAACGTTTGTGCTACGTTTGTGCTGCAAAGATTTTCGTTTGTGCTGCTATCATTTTAAAGATATTAATAAAAATTTCTAGAGGTCAACCAGCCCCCCCATATTAATGGAATCAAACAAAATGGATGTCAAACGTTTGTGCTGGTTTGTGCTGCAAAAATGCTTGTTTGTGCTGCTAACATTTTAAAATGTTTAATAAAATAACGTCTTGATGCGTGCTTAATCATCCAGGTAAGTAAATCCCAAAAGGTTGATTCTGTTCATCTGGACATTTTCAGTTGGAGAAACGTTTCGTCACTCATCCAAGTGACTTCTTCAGTCTCAGCTGACTGCAGGTTTCCCCAACCATATAAACAGTACATTTGCATAGTGAAGGAAACTAGCGCCACTGAATGAACAATGTGCTGGGGGGTTAATTCCATGATTGTTAGTATGCAAATTCTTATGACCATTGATCAATGACAACTAATCAAAGCCTATTGATCAATGGCCATGAGTACCATTCACAGAAAGTGGGGAATGGCTACAATCACAGCATTGTAGGATGGCGAAAGATGTACCCTTGGGCCCCCCTTCTCGATTCAGAGATGGTCAGCATCCTGACAGCCCAATGGACGAAGCCGTCTCTCAGTCTGCTGGTTCTGGCCCGGAGGCTCTTCAGTATCCTTCCTGATGGCAGCAAACTGAAGACGCTGTTGAAGGGATGAGTGGAGTCACCTGTAATGGAGAGGACCTTCCAGATGAGGCAGGTGCAGTAGATCTCCTGGGGAGGGAGGCAAGAGAGGTCCCCACAATGCTCTCAGCTGCTCTCACTACCCGTTGTCATTTTTTCCTGCAGAACCCAATGCAGGAGTCATACCACACAGTGATGCAGCTGGTGAGGATACTCTCAACTGTGCCTCTGTAAAAGGTGCTCATAATGGGGGTTGGATCTCTTGTGCTTCTCAGTTTGCAGAGGAAGTAGAGTCGCTGTTGGTCTTCTCCACATTCAGGGACAGGTTGTTGTTGCTGTACCACTCTGGCAGATGGTTAACTTCACCCCTATAGTAGATCTCGTCGTGGGTCAGCAGAGTGAAGAGAAGGGAGCTCAACACACATCCTTGGGGAGCCCCCGTATTCCGTGTTCTTGGGCTGGAGGTGTTGCTGTTGACCCGTACTGTCTGCTGTCTTCCTGTCAAGAAATCTAGCAGCCCGTTATACAGCAAGGTGCTGATCCCCAGCAGATCCAGTTTGTGAATGAGTTGCTGGGGAATGATGGTGTTGAATGCTGAACTGAAGTCTATGAACAGCACTCTGACATATGAGTCTCTAGTGTTCAGATGTGTGAGGGCTGAGTGAGGGGCAGTTGAAATTCCATCATCGGTTGAGCGTTTTGACCGGTATGCGAACTGAAATGGATCCAGGTTGGGGGAAAGCGATAATTTGATTTGATGCATGACTAACCGTTCAAAGCACTTAACTTAATAATGATGGAGGTGAGTTTGACAGGACGGTAGTCCTTAAAGCAGGAGATAGATGACTTCTTGGGTTCAGTAATGATGGTGGAGGGATCTCCACACACTGTCTGGGGATTGTGTCACCACGGTCTGTAGAGTGGGCTTGTAGTCTGTGATGGTTTGTATTCCTTGCCACTGCCTCCAAGTATCTCTGCTGTCGCTGAAGCTTTGCTGTAACTGATGCCACGTGACAGGTTTGCCCTTGCTGTTCTTAGACTCACCTAATTCCGGCTCTGAAGGCTTGCATTTTTCAACTTTAGGAGCATTTAAACCTGACCTGTGAGCCATGGTTTCTGATTGGCCCAGACAGTGATAGTCCTGGTCTCTGTGACATCATCGATGCATTTTGGGATGTAGGCAGTGACAGTTTCTGTATATTCCTGAAAGTCTGTGGTGTTGTCGTGTGTGGCGGCCTGTGGTGGAAAAGCAGTCCCTCTGAGGACCCTTCTGGCCACACCTGTACCTGCTTACGAACTGGTTTGTTGACTTTGAGCAGGGGCCTGTGGGAACCCATGGCGCACCTAGATTTCTGCCTGTACTGACCCTTATGCAAAATAGGTGGAATTAAGACACAGTTCCAAAAGCAAACACGACTGATCAGTGCTGAGAGTGGTCCTGTTGCTGAGGTTGGGATGATCCTGTAATCTCTTAAGAACGACCTCCAACGCTTCTATGACTGGGATGCAAGTGAAGACAGATGTAACATCTCTCTCTCACTGTACATGTACTGTTTATAAAATTAGGGAAAAATAACCTGCACAAACAAAATAATTTGCAGGACAAATGTTTGACATCAATTTTGTTCGATTTGAAGAAGGTAGGGGGGGCAACTTCACTCACGGGTGTTTATAAGGTTGGGGAAACCTGCAGTCAGCTGAGACTGAAGAAGTCACTTGGATGAGTGACGAAACGTTTCTCCAACTGAAAATGTCCAGATGAACAGAATCAACCTTTTGGGATTTACTTACCTGGATGATTAAGCACGCATCAAGACGTTATTTTATTAAACATTTTAAAATGTTAGCAGCACAAACAAGCATTTTTGCAGCACAAACCAGCACAAACGTTTGACATCAATTTTGTTTGATTCCATTAATATGGGGGGGGGGGGGGCTGGTTGACCTCTAGAAATTTTTGTTAATATCTTTAAAATAATAACGGCACAAACAAAAATTTCTGCAGCACAAACCAGCACAAACGTAGCACAAACGTTTGATACCACTTTTGTTGGATTTGGGTAATGTGGGGGGGCTGGTTGACCTTTTGACCTTTACATTTTCATTAATATCTTTAAAACAGAAGCAGCACAAACGAAAATTTTAGCAGCACAAACCAGCACAAACGTGGCACAGTTGATTGACACCCATTTTGTTTGATTTAATTAATGTGGGGGGGCTGGTTGACCTCTGATGACCTCTAGAAATTTTTATTAATATCTTTAAAATGATAGCAGCACAAACGAAAATCTTTGCAGCACAAACCAGCACAAACGTAGCACAAACGTTTGATACCACTTTTGTTGGATTTGGGTAATGTGGGGGGGCTGGTTGACCTTTTGACCTTTACATTTTCATTAATATCTTTAAAACAGAAGCAGCACAAACGCTAATTTTACCTGCACAAATCTGCACAAACGTAGCACTAAAAAAGTAGACCATTTTGGTTTGTTTTGGAGCAGTCTGGGGGGATGGTGACCTTTGAATGACCTATAAAATAAAGTTTAATATCTCGGAAACCGTAGCAGCACAAACGCTAATTTTACCTGCACAAATCTGCACAAACGTAGCACTAACCGCTCCGCCTGTTTGCCTTTACGTTTCAAGTGGGTGGGGGGTCAGCTTCACTCTGCTCAGAAAACATGCTGCTGTTTGCACATATTTAATAATCAGCTCTGCACAGGAGCAGAAGCAGAGTCCAGCCCGTTGCTCTTACAGTATAATACTCATAATAAAAGTACAGTAACCGTGGTTAGTCACCAAGCAGCCCGGTGCGTTTCTCTTGATTTCTTTAGTCAGGGTAAATTCATTCACCTGCACGGGTTAGCTAAACGAACTTTACAAAACATGTTTCCCCGACAGCCGAGTGCTCATTTTAGCTAGCTAGGTCCTTAGGTAGCTAGCCAAGGACCTAAATTACGGATTAGCTTACAAACACATTTAACTTACCAAAAATAATGCGGTGGGGCCTCAGGTCCTCCTGTCCGGTAGTCCAATTTACTGAAGAACACCTCAGGCTGTCACTTTGAAATAGTCGGTAATGTAAACGCTGGACCTCTCAGCATCTGCCATTCCCGAACAGACACGTGCGAGTTTGTCCGTGACCGCAGCCGCGTCGTCAGTGTTTTCTCCAGTCATTGGTCAGCATTATAATATATGCAAATACATGCGGGTCGGAATCCCCGCCCCCCAGCGCGCCCCCGTACGCCAAAACAGTGCCAGCAGAGTGAAACTGAAAAATGGTTTGAAACCGAAAAGTGGATTGAAACCGAAAAATGGTTTGAAACCGAAAAATGGATTGAAACCGAAAAAAAAAATTGTAAGCGAAAACAAAAAAATTACAGTTTCAATTAATTGTTTTTCACTATCAATTTTTTTTTCGGTTTCAATACAAGATTTTTCAGTACATTTATTTCAGTTACAATATTTTTTTTCGGTTTCAATCCATTTTTCGGTTTCGTTTCAAGGTGGCATCGTTCTGATTCCACAGACCTCAAGCCTCACTGACAGCAGATAAAGAGTTGCACCAGCAGGGGGCAGCATGATCCTAAGCTGTTCTTAGCTCTGAAGGCTGGAGGTTCAGAGATAACTCCAAATATTTATTCCTCATAAACTTGCACAAAATGGGAAAACCTACAGAACTTCTTTTTTCTTTTCATTAAGGTGTGTTAGGTCTGCACTCGCAGGCCCCGCTGGTTCAGAGACTTATTACCGTGAACGAAGCAAGATAGTTAAAGGTCAGCCTATTTTTAATTGCAAGCTGCAAGCTCTGCACCCAACCTCAGATGACTCCAGCTCTGGCCTCTGCTTACAGTCTTTTTATTGAAATGCATACATTTACACAGTTTTAACTTTTAACAGTCATTAAAACTAGAAAAGTGCTGTGTAAGGCTACGTCCACATCGTTTTCTCTCCGTTTTGGCCTCCCGTCCACATTGGGATGGCGTTTTCCCCAAGGAAAAAAACAGCATTTTGAAAATGCTCTCGAAAACGAATAAATTTGAAGACGGTGCATTTGCGTCACAGTGTGGACAGTGAAAACGGAGACTTTCGAAAACAATGACACATTTTAGTCATGTGATGCAGTCATGTGACCAATTTAACAAAGATAGCGGAGGGCATTATACAGCAGTTGTTTTGTCTGCTCTCAATTTTCACATCCCTATTAAAGATTAATATCAGTTTGTACATGCTCCAGATAGCTTTTCTTCAAACCTTTTACTTTTGTGTTACTCGCAGCAGCAACTCCACCTTGTTAGTCCATTTAAAAAATGTGTTGCTTTTCCTCAACATTTTGCCGCAATGTTTCAATGAGCCGGTGTTGTGCCAAAAAGTGATTGTCTGCCAAAAACTGATTTCCGGTATTTGCCAAAAACTGATTGCTCGTATTTAAACTGCTATAAGTAACTTGTTGGGCTATAATATGTGAAACATATGTCAAATGCATCCCTCATGGATGACATAAAGTCATCTTGAGCCACAAACAACATTCGTGTAACAAGGTAGAAGCCGCAATCAGTTTTTGGCAGTGACTTTATACAGTTAAAAAAATCTCATTAACATTAAAAATGTCTTTTGTAAGAGTAAGTTGGCCAAGAGGACAGCAGACATGGCAGCAAATATTACAATATTTCTGTAAAAATATTTTAAGTGGGGATAAAGGACCGGATTGGTTATAATGTAAGTACAATAGCAGAGAGTTGTAAAGATACTTGAAAAACAGATATTGTTTTAATTCTCTATATAACCCCTTTGTAAACCCTGTTCACCGAAGTCTTTTTACGAACATACGTAAAGATATTACACATAAAAAATACACAGAAACATTGGAAATCAGTTTTTGGCAGACAATCACTTTTTGGCACAACACCGGAAAGTAAATAAACAGCAGACAGAAATTAGACAGGCCGAATCTACTGGAACGTAAGCGTTTTAGGCCGTTTCAATGTGGACGCACAACTCTGTGAAAACGACTGAAAACGATAGTGTAAACGCGGAGCGTTTTCAGACAAAAACGCCGTTTTCAAATCTATCCAGGCTAGTTTGGACATAGCTTAAATCTCACTCTGTGGTATCTCTTGTGAAACTGATGAGTTATTTGAAGACATCCTGAGCTTCTGTCTCTTAAAAGGTTTCCAGAGTGTGAAAAGGGAAAACACCCACTGCTAAGTGGCTGTGATCTGTGTATAGTAGTTACCCATTAAAAAATAATTGTAATAAATAAATACAAATAAACAGGTGTAAATGCGGCTGAAGCAACATTGTGCTTTTACTTTTTTTTTGCATTTTCTTCCTCTTCTTCTGTAAAGTATAAAGTACAAACTGTGAAACTTTGGCACTGATGTGGCATTGAAGTTTAGCATGTCACACTTACACCTTTGTCACATGTTTAAAGTTTATTTGATTTCAAAACCATGACCCATGAGCCTCAGCAACTCAGCCAAGCTGACATCACCATAAACACAGCAGCACTTTTAAAGTAACAGAGATATAATCTGAGAGAGGGGGAAAGACTTCCTCTTGCCTCATGTCCACTTCTGGTTAACGACACTATTTCTGTTTAGCTTGAGCTTGCTCACGTCATGTGGGTGAATTTATCAGCAAACCACAATTTCATGTTAAAAAAAATCTGTATTAGTGTAATGAAATACTTTATTTTAAATATTTTCTTAATTGTTTATAAAGTTGAGCGTCTCAGATGATTTGGAGCCGATCAAAGCTGTTTTAGGATGAGACGTGGGATACACCCTGGAGAGATGAAAATTGAAATAAATATAAAAGAGTATAAACACGTCATGCTGTGGTCAGATCTTGTTAAAGAGTGTTAGTTCTGTGTAAAAGGAAGGAAGCAGAGAGAAGAAGTAAAAAAAACCCTCATTGCTTCCTTCTCAGCTCTTTGGTATCTGCTGTGCTGCTGCTTCACTCTCTCTCTTTACAGAAAGTTGTAGAAGTTTTCAGACGTGTCACTGCTGGATGTGAGGATGGGAGCCACTTTGCTCTGTGAGCTGGGCCTATTCTGTGAGTACATCACTGACTCCTATTGTTTGATTCATACTGATCCATAAACATGTTTTAGTAAGAAGAACAGAGCATCAGTCGTTTGTACCATTTCAGGTCATGTGATCAGACGACTCTCGTGTTTGTTACCAACATGGTTGTTTGTAGACTGGATTAGATTTTAGTGCACTGACTCAGATCAGAGTGGAGCTGCTTTAGTTTATCTAAGAAAGGTTTGTTTCTCCATCAGCGAATTGAATTGAATATTAATTTTACATCTTAATACAAAATGTCACAAATCATAGTAGACACCAGTAAAACTCCAAGTGTTTTATTTATGATTCAATAAAAGGACTAGAAGTTACAATCCCTGATTATGCATTCATTCAAATGGAGAAAGTCTTGAGGGATGGCAGCCTGGAAACTTTACCAGAGAGACACATCATTGTATGCCTCAACTTAACAGGGTGTTTCAGTCTTTTATCAAAAGCTATTTTGCCATTTTTTAGATTCTTTTTACCTTCCTTGGTTAGGTTTAGGGATTAGAGATCTGAGCTAGATTATAAAATAAAATTTTGTGACATCAGTAGTGGACCTTGGATTCATCGGGTGTTTCGGCCATTATCACTAGACACCCTCATCCAAGGAGGGCCTGCCAGGGTTAATCAGGCCCTGGGGTGTGTTACTGGTTTATGTTATATTGTTGTTTCTCTTCTATTTTCTTCTGTTTATTTTTCTACATTTTATTTTCTTCCATCAATTCACTGTAAAACAAGAAGCAATACTTACCTCTTTAATATTTATGGAGCCTCACTTCTTCAAAGGGATAGAAAAGGTGATAGAGAGAAGTAAGACTAAAGAGAAAAGATAGGAGAGAGGAGAGACAGAAGGGAGGCACCTGATCTGGCATCCCACACCTCCCCGCCGGATAGGGCTGTACACTCTTACCTCCCCACTGCCTCTCAGAAAATGAAAAAAGAAAAAGAACAGAGGGGAGAAGAGTGGCATTTTTTTTCTTTTTCTTTTCTTTTGTCGTTCTTTGGTTAGGTTTCACTACCATAAGGTTAACTTCACAGCTGGGTTGGTTGGTGTTGGGTTTTCTACCCTTTTGATGCTCTCTCTGCTCTCCGCCATGGGTTGATCAGTTCTGGGCATGTGTCTACGATATTTGAGTTTCTACAGAGCTTGGAAAGAAGACAACTTGAAGTTTTGTGGAGATGTTTCACCTCTCAACCGAGAAGTTTTTACAGTTCTAAAACCAAAACATGGGGAATGCAGCTATTTAAACTCTAGTCATGGCATCCCTTACAGTCTGCCACCTACAATGCATTTTTGAGATCCCTTCCGAGGAGCCTGAATCCCTACTCCCATCTAGCATCAGGTGTTGTCAGTAGGCCACATAATAGGGTGAAGCAAGGCCTCAAAATAATTTTGAAACCTCTCAGGTCTTTGGTAGCCTTGAGGGCTGAAAATAGACCAGTTCTCCCATCTCTGTCTGCGTGTTATTGTGACTTCCTACCCTCATTATCAAGTACATTTCTTGACACAGAAACATACACACCAGACTTGTCAGCCTCTCACTCTCACTCACACACACACACAGAACACACACACACCACAGTAATATATAGATAGATATATAGATAGATAGAATGTTATAGCTGAAATAAAACTAATAGGTATGAAGAAAATATAAACAAATAAACATGAACCAGGGGAGCTTGGAGAAAATTTATAGCTGTGTTTGACAGAAAATTATTCAGATCGTATTTCTCATTGCAAAGACTTGTCAGATAGGACAAGATTTTTTAAAAAAGAAAGAAAAGTAAAAACCTCCAGTGACAATGACCCACACTGTTATTCACACCTTGGCTCATGTGATGAGGCACAGGATCAATATTGAGTTAACGGTCTTCTTAAGGGATTCCACCACTAGGGTTTAAATACCTGGGATTCTCCACCATTTGGTTTTAGAACTGAAGAAGCTTCTTGGAAAAGATATGAAACACCTTCAGGAATCCTAAAGAAGTCCAGTCACTTTCTCACCGAGCTCCTTAGACACTCAAGTATGACATAAACACACTAACATGATCTGTATGATTGACAAACTACACACACATATTGAGTGTCTTTTATTTGATAATGTCTGACATTTTTTTCTTTATTGTAGTGCTCTGTACGCTACTCTGCACTGGACATGTTCAAGGTGACTGAACAGTTTTACTTTTCTTGTTTCTTTCTTTTTTATTTATTCAGTAAAGATTCATCTTAACTGCTTTATCAGTCTTAAGCACTTCACATTGTTGTTTTTATTTCATTGTTCATCACTAATTTATAATTTTATGAATATAAACACAGTTTGTGTTTTGAATAGTAAAATATATATATGAACAATATATGAACAGTGTATGAACGTACTGTCACAGATGCATAAAAGTGTATCAGATTGTAAACTTTGTGGTTGTGTTGGATTCTAGATGCTGTGCTAACTATTGAACCCAGCTCGTCCAGTTTTTTCATTGGAGAGTTTGTTACCTTCAAATGTGACATGAATGAAGGAGAAGACACTGACTGGTATTACGAAATCAAGAAGGACGGTCGAGAATTTGTGCCCTACAACACAGACAAAGACTTTAGATTTGAAATTAAATCTACAGGTTACAGTGGTGAATATCAGTGCTTTGGTAGCAGGGTGAGCTCACATCATATAAAGAACAGTAGTACTGTCTCTATAACTGTATTAGGTAAGTCTTCAGTGACCGACAGCACAAATGTATGATCCCTGTTCAAATACTCAACTGAATTATAAAATAGAGAACATTTAATTAAATTTGTCACTGAAATTTGAACTTTAACCAAGATCACTGTACCTGTTACTTCGTTCACAGTAAAGTCAGTGCTACAATACTGACAGACTCTGTAATCTATCATTAGCAGGTGTGTGAGTTTTAACAACAGCAATTATGGATGAAATTCAATTTAATTACATTTCTAAAGGAAAAGAAGAAACATCAAAAGCTTCATGAAGTTTGAAGTGAAGATGTTTCTATTATCTAAACCAAAACATGAGGAAGAGACATTTAAAGCATCATTATGTTTCCTTCAACAGAGAATAGACAAACATTTATGCTGTGGCTATTTAGAGATCAACTAATAAAAATATAAACTTTATTGTTTTTTCAGTGTTCATATGTTGTTATAACGAATCACAGATATTTATTTATTTTTCTTCCTCTATCATAACAGCAGATAAACCCAGGGCCACACTGACAGCAGGAACAACAATCATACCAGTAGGGGGCAGTGTGACACTGACCTGCTCTGTGCAGAGCTCTGATGGATGGAAATATGAGTGGTTCAGACAAACCCAAACAACCTCTGAAGTTCAAATTAGAGATCAACAAAACAGAGATATCAGAGTATCTGAAGGAGGAATCTACCGCTGCAGAGGAACAAGAGGAAACCCAGTTTACTACACTGATAGAAGTGATGATGCCACCATTGAGATAACCTGTGAGTTCAGTCATTTAGTTTGAAATATACATTCATTGTGTGTGTGTGTATCTATCTATCTATCTATCTATCTATCTATCTATCTATCTATCTATCTATCTATCTATCTATCTATCTATCTATCTATCTATATATATATATATATTTAACAAGAAGCAATGATCAAGAAAAAACATCAAAAATAATGCTACTCTGTGACTGTGATTATTGTTACCATCCTCAGCACCCCCAGTCACCTGCAGACAGCTACAACAGGAGGCTAGCATATTAAGATAATAAAACACCCTAAAGAGTGGCCAGTTTATTAAGGACTCACAGACAAATCAGTTTCATTTTGGGATGGGGATAAAGTGGCAGGAGTGAAACTGAGCAGTACAACATTTTTGAGTGGCAGTTAGTACAGTATTGCATGGAATAAGGGTTTTTATTTTTATGAAAATACTAATAAAAATGAGATGACCAGTGCAGAGTGTAGTATGTACCTGTGAAATTGTAGGACAGTTTCTGTCTCCTGTTGAGTGTGTTGTGTGTGTTTATGTGTTGTGGTTGAGGTGTCGAATGGCTTGGTGGTAAAAACTGTTTTTAAGTCTTGTAGTCTGAGCAGACAGACTCCTGTAACACCTGTCAGATGGTAACAAGGAACAGCTTTGTGAGGATTGACCATCTCACATCTTCTGTTTTGAGTGTTAGAGTTACAGCCTCACTGTCTTCCTGAGGGAAGAGGATCTGCTTTTTGTTGTCTGCATCAAAACGAGCGTAGAAGTTGTTAAGCTCGTCTGCGAGAGATGCGGTGGGCTGAACACTGCCTGTGTTTTCGTTCTTGTTGTCAGTGATGCAGCGCAGTCCATTCCACAGTCGCCTGGCGTCAAATCTAGTGTGATATTCGATTATTACTGTACACAGAAGCTGAGCTCATTTACAGTGGCTTGCAAAAGTATTCGGCTGAACTTTTCCACATTTTGTCACATTACAGCTACAAACAGGAATCAATTTTATTGGAATTCCACGTGAAAGATCAATACAAAGTGGTGTACACGTGAGAAGTGGAACAAAAATCATACATGATTCTAAACATTTTTTACAAATAAATAACTGAAAAGTGGGGTGTGCGTAATTATTCAGCCCCCTGAGTCAATACTTTGTAGAACCACCTTTTGCTGCAATTCCAGCTGCCAGTCTTTTAGGGTCTGTCTCTACCAGCTTTGCACATCTAGAGACTGAAATTCCTGCCCATTCTTCTTTGCAAAACAGCTCCAGCTCAGTCAGATTAGATGGACAGCGTTTGTGAACAGCTGTTTTCAGATCTTGCCACAGATTCTCGATTGGATTTAGATCTGGACTTTGACTGGGCCATTCTAACACATGGATATGTTTTGTTTTAAGCCATTCCATTGTTGCCCTGGCTTTATGTTTAGGGTCGTTGTCCTGCTGGAAGGTGAACCTCCGCCCCAGTCTCAAGTCTTTTGCAGACTCCAAGAGGTTTTCTTCCAGGATTGCCCTGTATTTGGCTCCATCCATCTTCCCATCAACTCTGACCAGCTTCCCTGTCCCTGCTGAAGAGAAGCACCCCCAGAGCATGATGCTGCCACCACCATATTTGACAGTGGGGATGGTGTGTTCAAAGTGATGTGCAGTCTTAGTTTTCTGCCACACATAGCGTTTTGCATTTTGGCCAAAAAGTTCCATTTAGGTCTCATCTGACCAGAGCACCTTCTTCCACATGTTTGCTGTGTCCCCCACATGGCTTGTGGCAAACTGCAAATGGGACTTCTTATGGTTTCTGTTAACAATGGCTTTCTTCTTGCCACTCTTCCATAAAGGCCAACTTTGTGCAGTGCACGACTAATAGTTGTCCTATGGACAGATTCCCCCACCTGAGCTGTAGATCTCTGCAGCTCGTCCAGAGTCACCATGAGTGTTGCCAACTCCTCAGTAAGGAAAATCGCTAAGTCACTAGCAGTCACTAATTGACGTCATCACCTAATTTGCATAATTGGTCATGATAATGTAATTGTAACCTACGCTGTTGGACAGAGAAATAACATCGTGGAAGAGAGATAAAGTCAGTAAAAAACGTCTTAGATGCATTTATAATTAATGTCTTTTGGCAATTATTGTTTTTTTAATGTCACAATTCCAACCCTGCTCCTTTATCCGGGCTTGGACCAGCAAAAGTGACCCAAAATAGGAACTCTGGTGGAGTTACTTTGTGTGTGTTTATAAGTAGTTTTAAACCTTGTGGCCCATAAAACAACATAACAGTAAAAGAACTGACTGCGTTACAGTCAGTGCGGGAGCAGCGGCTTCGCTCATGCGCGATTCATTTGCAGTTTGGACGCACAGGTGTGAACGTCTCCTGCCCTGATAGCAGCTGGGGGAGGACTTCCTCCGCCTGTGTTCGCTTTGGCACGGGTGAGGTACCCATGGCAGCACCCGCTGCTTATTGAGAGTAAGAGCGATACGCGTTTTCACATCAAAAAGTCATCATAAATAAGGCTCCAATAACACCAGAAAAAGTTGCCAGATTTGTCGCTAGTCGCTTTTTAGAAAAAAAGTCGCTAAGGGGTCTGAAAACTCGCTAAATATAGCGACAAAGTCGCTAAGTTGGCAACACTGGTCACCATGGGCCTCTTGGCTGCATTTCTGATCAGCGCTCTCCTTGTTCGGCCTGTGAGTTTAGGTGGACGGCCTTGTCTCGGTAGGTTTACAGTTGTGCCATACTCCTTTCGTTTCTGAGTGATTGCTTGAACAGTGCTCCGTGGGATGTTCAAGGCTTTGGAAATATTTTTGTAGCCTAAGCCTGCTTTAAATTTCTCAATAACTTTATCCCTGACCTGTCTGGTGTCTAAATCCAAACGAGAATCTGTGGAAACCATAAGAAGTCTCGTTTGCAGTTTGCCACAAGCCACACAGCAAACATGTGGAAGAAGGTGCTCTGGTCAGATGAGACCAAAATTGAACTTTTTGGCCAAAATGCAAAACGCTATGTGTGGCGGAAAACTAACACTGCACATCACTCTGAACACACCATCCCCACTGTCAGATATGGTGGTGGCAGCATCATGCTCTGGGGGTGCTTCTCTTCAGCAGGGACAGGGCAGCTGGTCAGAGTTGATGGGAAGATGGATGGAGCCAAATACAGGGCAATCTTGGAAGAAAACCTCTTGGAGTCTGCAAAAGACTTGAGACTGGGGCAGAGGTTCACCTTCCAGCAGGACAACAACCCTAAACATAAAGCCAGGGCAATAATGGAATGGCTTAAAACAAAACATCCATGTGTTAGAACGGCCCAGTCAAAGTCCAGATCTAAATCCAATCGAGAATCTGTGGCAAGATCTGAAAAATGCTGTTCACAAACGCTGTCCATCTAATCTGACTGAGCGGGAGCTGTTTTGCAAAGAAGAATGGGCAAGGATTTCAGTCTCTAGATGTGCAAAGCTGGTAGAGACAGACCCTAAAAGACTGGCAGCTGGAATTGCAGCAAAAGGTGGTTCTACAAAGTATTGACTCAGGGGGCTGAATAATTACGCACACCCCACTTTTCAGTTATTTATTTGTAAAACTTTGTATTGGTCTTTCACGCTGAATTCCAATAAAACTGATTCCTGTTTGTGGCTGTAATGTGACAAAATGTGGAAAAGTTCAAGGGGGGCGAATACTTTTGCAAGCCACTGTATGTCCCATTTCCCATCCCAAAATAAACTATAAAGAAGCCATATGAAGTATCAGACCTGAAATACAAGCTAAATATACAAAAGTGACACTGGGCAGTTAAAATAATAACGCAAAAATACAAATACTAAAAACAGAGAACACAACACAAACATAAATCACTTGACAAACCTAAAAGGAACCATGACTGTTATTTACAGCAAATGGTGCCAGTGTTTAAAAGGTTGTCAAGTGTGCCAAATTTAGTGAAGAGGTTATATAATATTGTTATATATTTAAATTAGAGTTTACTTTTAAGACTTAACTCTGACTTTGTGCAATTCGGTTATGTTTAATAAAGTTAACAGTTCATTTTCCTTATTTGCAATAGCTGTGCCGAGTTCTCCATATCCGGTTCTGATGATCACTGGACTCATTCCTGGAATCATTTTTATTTTCCTCCTGTTCCTGTACAAAAAGGTCTACAGAAAGAAATGTGAGACTTTTTTTTCTTCTGATATTACATATTTTACTCTTTAAAATATTTAAATATGGAGATGCAACATTCCAAAACTGAAAACTGTTCACAATATTGTATAAAACATAATAAACTATGTGAACGTTAGTGTCTTATTTTGAATTTTTAATAAAGGTTCTGCCGATGAGCAGAGGGTGAGTCAGGATGAAAATCAACAACAAGTCTACTCCTCTCTCCTTCATGGTTAGTTTTTTATCTTGTTTAAAATATCCTGACGCTTTTCTCTGCTGCAGCTTTAACACTGTTGAATTAAAAAAAGCTAAGACAATAACAACATTTAAACATGTACAGCATTTCTAAGTAATAATAAAATTTCCAATTTCAATGTATGTTTCTGCTTACACTGACATGAAAGCTTATCTTAACTTAATATAAATGTTATTGACAAGAATACTTGTGTTTACATTATGTGGTGAATCATTTTCTCTGACTTGTAGGTGATCGTTCTGTCTATGAAACAATCAGAGGCTCTGGAAATACTCAAAATGGTACAGTATCAACTTGAATATATAGTTTGTGGAAGCCGTGATTAGAACGTAACAGTGATTATTATTAATATCAATACTAATATTATTATTTTAATCTAATGGTTTTTTTTAATTTAATTATTATTGTAATCACAAGAATGTGATCACACCTATAATAATAATGAACTGCAGAGCTGTTTCAGACTGAGAGTATATTTGAACATATTTTACAGAAGTTCAGTGTTGTTCATGAATCCACTGGAAGAAAGCATTCATCTAATGTGCTCATTTAAAGCAGAATGTATCTGGAATTGTGAATTTATTAATTTATCTGTGCTTTACCGCCCTTGCTCTATATGAAGCTGGGTGACTTGTGTGCTGTAGGTCCAGTGGCTCCTTCTTGTGGAAAGTCAGCGATTCTTTCTATCGAAAGTGGGTGAGCTATGAGAAGTGACAGTAGTTTGAGCATCTCCTTTCCTATAACTCAGTGGTTCCCAAACTTTTTTTTCTAGACCCCCTTTTGTTTTACAAGAAAATCTTTGTTGTCCAGGTGAAGCCAAAGACAAGATATGCTTCATCATATTTTCTATGGCTTGGAAGGAAGTTGGGTGTGATGTGGGTGCAGTGGGTCCGATTCTTTCTACCCAAACTGGGTGAGCTATGAGAAGTGACAATAGTTTGAGTGTCTCCTTTCCTCATAACTGAAGTCTAATTGTCATTCTCAACCATCAGACCTTTGCCACGTCCTATTCCCCCATATTTCCCACCATTCATGGACCATCAAGTTACAATCTATGGGCACAAATATAAAATAAGGTTTTCTGGTAAAGTATTTAGGTATAACATTATAGCTAAATATCTGAAATATGTTTTATAAATGTTTCGCTGATGTTTTGTTTTTATATTATATATGTTTTAACTTCTCTTTGATGTAAAAAAAATAATTTAAATATCAGTAGGAATGTTTTGATGACGCAAACATTATTAAATCACGTTCTAAGGGAGGCAAATTTCTAAAAGGTTCATTAATGAGATTTTCATGCAATTACTGTTCCAGTGTTTTCATTTTAAATGTTTGTGATTTTCTCCCTAACATTGTACAATAAGTTGGTTAGTGTCATCATAATTTTTTTTATTAAAACTTTTGTATAACATTTCATGTCACAACAGAAAGTTTGGAAGGTGTTATATGTAGTGTATGTAGTGAAATGTGGCTTTAAATTCAGCTGTTGCTGTGTTACAGTACATACAATGAGAATATTTTTACACATAAGATCTTCTACATTATCCCAAAAGTAATGAAGAATACTTACAGTATTCATACATACTGTATGGATTTGAATGTATCATGCATTTCATGTCTATTTTTTTTCATTCAAATTTACAATGCATTTGCAAATAAAGTGGTAATAAGTATATTGAATTGTTCTGTGCTTCTGGCTCTTTCATGAGGGATAAGTGTGGTTTTTCATTGTATTAGTCAGTGTCAATCTTTGATCATACATGTACAGTAGCAGTGAACAAAGCCATGGTTGCTCAATTTTCTAAGACCACTGATGACTAATTCACTGGTACATCAGATGGAAAAGACGATCAGCCACACTAAATATGTACTTCATTCATGTTTATATCTTTCTGATATCATAGCAGTGTGACAAGGTTAAAATGATGCAGGGGCTTCAGTTAAGTGGCCCCAACACTCAGTGCGGGTCATGCACCATAATATAACTATTTATTAATAACCTTACTAAACTTGTATCAAAAGGGAACAAAGAGTAAGAGAATCATACTAGCTTTAGCTGTAGTATGAGTGCCCTTACATATGTTTTACACTGCAACCTGAACAGTATATAGACCTTAGGCCTCACTGATAGCAGATAAGAGAGCAGGGAGCATCATGACCCTGATCTGTGCTGTGGACAGCTCTGCAGGCTGTTCAGAAATAACTCCCGATATTTATTCCTCATAATCTTGCACAACATGGGAAAACCTTCAGAATTTCTCTTTCCTTTTTATTTAAGTTGTAATTGATGCTGGTGACAAGCGCATTTAATAGTATTCTATTTTACAGTGCAGTTTTTCAAAAACCTTCCTTCACTGTTTACCAATTTTCAAGTTAAATTTGATCTAATAAAAACACATAATTTTTGCTGTCTGGCTACACTCAACATGGAAATCTTCACCTTCGGCAGTACTAAGTGGCTGAAGAATTGTAAAATATTATTCTGTAGTTAGACAAATATCTACTATGTTACCACCAATTATTTACTATCAGCTAATAATGGCAAGTGGTGTAGGAATTTTTCAAACTATTCCTTTTTTAAAAAAATGCAATCAAACACTGTGAAAACACGTCACTACACATGATGCATTAATATTACTGCTGTATATGTTTACATTTGAGCTCATATTAAATACTTTATACTTTATATTCTGTTTAATGTCCAGCATTATATTCTTTAAATCATATGTTTATTGTGTCTGTCCTGTAAGCAGTGTTGGGCAAGTTACTTTGAAAAAGTAATCAGTTATAGTTACTAGTTACTTCTTCAAAAAAGTAACTAAGTTAGTAACTGAGTCACAATATTATCACAATATATCTAATTACCAGGAAAAGTAACTATCGCGTTACTTTTAAAAATGTTTAAATATGTTGGGTCCCTCTTAATGGAACTTACTAAATTACTAAAATATAAATTACTAAACATACTTGAACACATTAAAATATAAATTCAACTCTTTATTATAAAACTTAATGTATAATTGAAATAAATGGGCACTTACAGCAAACACTGTACACTAATCTGAACTATTGATTTGAAAATTGTTTCACACACACACGGCTCCATAATATAACTGACAAATATACAAGAATTTCATGCATTGGCCTACAGTAGCAAAATGGTTCAATCTGGTAGAATACAGTAAAAAAATGTCAAATGCTTTTCCTTAAAATTAAAAGCTGACAATACAGAATGCATTGTTTTATACCGTGTTGGTGGAGAGATTAAAAAAAGTGGTTTCAGTGGACATGAACAGGGCATTATTCTCCATTGCACTTCACAAAACAATAACATTACAATCAAATCATTTTTGTTGCTGATCTTTGACATGTCCAAGACTCGGATCACCACCAGTGTCCCTTGCCCCTACTATGTATTATATGCAAAATAAACACTTCAACAAACAATTAATAATTAAAATGTTTAAACTGTCATTTTAAAATATCTTAAATCATCTGAAAATTGCTGGAAATCTCTTAATATTTGATCATTTTGAAAAGATCTCAAGTTGATTAAGAACTTAATGAAAAAAAGACAAAAATATATTCTTGTCTGCCAATTTTATTTATGGCAGATTTTGTGCGTTTTCAGTTTTTGTCCATGAAGGTGACAGAAGGGTGTAAAATTTAACCTCTTAAGCCCCAAGGGGGTTTCTGAGTTTCCTGCTCGAAAATGTAATTCCCAAATTTAATTGATTATTTCTTTGCAATAACAAACTCTGTCCTTACAATCTTGGTATCAAAATAAAGCTAACACTTGTGAAATTTCATCAGAGGTGTAAATATTGAAGCAGATATTACTGTGTCAAAGTTACTGAGAAAGTTACTGAGACTGTAATTTCTTTTTAAATTTTTAGCATATAACCCTTTTAAAAATATGCCTCAGTTCACATTTCATTTCAGAAATTCAGTAACCAAAATATAAACATCATCTGTGCAAAGATTTATGTTTCTAAAGTGAAACAGTGAAACATTACAGCACTGTCAATACATGAATATCCACACCTTGTACAAAAATGTCCAATTTTGGCACACAACTGGACACCATGCCAGTTGATTTTTTTTAGGTATTAAAGAGCAGAAATTAATACATTTTAGGCCTAAAAATGCTTTTTTTAAAAAATATATATTTGAAGAATTTACCACACATTTACATGGCAATGGCCCTTTACTGCCTAGCGCATGGAGCGTTTAATTGGTCTCTGGCCCTTTAAACTCTGAGGGGCTGTAACTTTGGTTACTTTTGGTCAATTTGCATGATTGACACATCTTTTTAATCGTTTGAGCCAATAGAATGACAGTAATGATGCCACGTTCACGTCACTTCAACCAATCGGACGTTGCAATGCCAAAACCCATGTGGGCCCAAATTTACTGTATGTGGCGTCTGTCCAGTCACGTGTCTGTAGGTGTGTCTAAAATGGAGGTTGTTGACTGAAAACGGCACTCATGCGGCTAGGTAGGCATGGTAACTACTGATGTCTGTGAAGGTTCTCAGTCATCCAGGTCATCGTAGTCAAAGGAGCTTGCAAAGAAAAGCGTCTGGACCCAGCAACACGCTCAGACAAAAACTGGTTCACCCGAAAGATAAAACGCCAAAACACAGACTTAACAATGTGGTGTATGCTGTACAGTGCAGCGAGGAATGCCCAGACCTCTACATTGGAGAGACCAAACAGCCACTTCACAAGCGCATGGCACAACATAGAAGAGCCACCTCCACAGGACAAGACTCAGCAGTCCATCTGCATCTTAAGGATAAAGGACACTCTTTCGAGGATGCCAATGTTCACATTTTGGACAGAGAGGACAGATGGTTTGAAAGAGGAGTGAAAGAAGCCATCTATGTCCACTGTGAGCGACCATCTTTGAACAGAGGCGGGGGTTTACGACACCAACTCTCTGCCATCTATAATCCAGTTTTGAGATCCCTTCCCAGACGCCTTAACGCCCACTCACATCCTGGGCCATCTGATCTCAGGAATTCGCATGATAAGGTGGGGCCAGGTTTCACAATGAACTCACCCGAAACTCTGGCTGATTGGGACCCACACCCAGTTTCACACCTTGGCTCAGGCGATTAGAGGATCATCAGGGGGTGCTTTTGTCCTTTTGTATTCCCACTAGGTTTATATCTGGGACTCTCCAGCATTTGACCTTAGAACTGAAGAAGCTTCTCGGATGAGAGGTGAAACGTCTACAAGTAACTTAAAGAAGTCCAGACGCTTTTCTTTGCAAGCTCCTTTGGTAACTACTGATAATCACGTGGCTACCAGCTACTGGCGAAAATAATGGAGGAAATTGGGATGGTAAGCCAATTTCTGTCTTAGCGCATTTGCGCCGCTATGTGTTTTTGTGGTCTTCTTTTGCGGCTCATTCAGTGAATTTTGGTCAGAGCGTGGTGAAAGTTGGCGTGTGGAGTCAGTGATAGCTCTGGAAGCTAACTAACCTTTCTTTAGCCGATTACATTAAGTTTGAAGAATTTCTTGTTCGGTTTTGTTTGTTTAGCAGACTTCTGCGCATTTACGTAACTGCTCGTTTAATCATGGCTTGTTTTCGGTGTGTTTGGTGGTTGTAGAAATGGTTTATATGAGATTTTAGCTGAGATTCAGAGGTTTCTGTGGATACCACACATGTCTGGACTTATATTTCTCACCCTGTGTTATAACCGATTAAACGTGGTCGCCTCCTTTTTGCCCCCGATACCGGGGGCGATAATCTGGACTCCACTCACCCGACTTTTCAGCAGTATGCAGACTTTAACAGTGTGTTCACACCGAAGGCGATAGACGCGATCAGAGCATCAGGTTTACATGTAAAGTCAATGTAGAAGCGCGATGACACGCAATTGCGGGTCCCGCGAAAATTCGGAAGCAGATTTGCGTCGCGAAAATGCAAAAACGCGTGAAACGCACGTCAAAGCAGCACGTCAAAGCAGCGCGTCAGTTTTTGTGTTGCATTTTGTGCATACGCACGTTTTGCGTCTACCGCTCGAGTTGGAAAAATCTGAACTCCAGCGTCAATTCGCGCAGCGACAACCAATCAGGAGCCTGGTGACGTGGCCCTTACCTAGGTCAAAGGGGCAGATCCAGCCAAAGCCCTTCATACTTCATTCAATATGGAGGAAAGGCTAATCAGCACTGTAGCAAACCACCTGGAGCTGTACGACACCAGCTGCTTTGTGTACCAAGACAGGAATAAAAAGGACCGAGCTTGGAGAAAGATATGTGAAGAGATCGGGCAACCTGGTAAGTTCATTCATATCCCTTTTGAAATTTTTGACTGACCTGGGGATGCCGCACAAAACCTAGCAAGCCACCGCTATTTTGCCACTGATGTACAAATACCTTTCTGCTTTTGCATAAAAGCAGAAAGATGTTGTCATGTAGGAATATATTTTATTGTTTATTAATAAACAGCACACAGTGGTTCCGCTGTTCATCCGTCACTGCTTTGCTTTTTCGCTGATTTTTTTATTGCACAATACAGCATTGCATTCTGCAGCCTGGTTGACAAACCTCCTCCGTGTCATGTTTCCTGCGCTTGCCAAATTTATCATGTTTGGTTTTGATAACCATCACGTCCAATAGAAAAAACAGCACAAAAACATCCATAACTAATACCTTCATTTGGAAATACACACCTGCACCAGGAGGGAAGAAGGCGCACGAAAGTGGCAGGCATGTGAAGACAAAACGCTGCATAATAATACTTTTACGTTTTGCAATCTACAAAGGTTTGCACTTTGAGAATCAACTTGTGAGAACTGTGACTAATCTTCATGTGTGTATTGCATATTTTGATGCGCGATTGATTCGCATTGGACACGCGTCGAAGTGCGAATGTGCACGCGTCAAATTAAGGGTGTCTAGCGCGTTTTGTTCGCGTCTATTGCGTTCAGTGTGAACACACCGTAAGACATGGGACAGTACAACTCGGGACATTCTATGTATGCATCCCAAGTGTTTGCATAGAATCTATGCAAACACTTGGGATGCATACATAGTCACTGCATACTGTCCCCAGTAGCTAGATTAGACAAACTTCTCCTGTATACTCAGTATACTCCTGCATGTCAAAGACTTCCTTTTCTGCCAAAAGCAAAAAAAAAAAAAAAAACACAGCAAAGAATTTATCTGCTGCAAAACTCTAAATGTAGCACTTGTCTATCTGATATGACTGATCCAGGCAGTTTGAGACACATTATCAACTGTGTTTCAGCCTCTGCTTAACTAAGTTATAAAAGGCCTTTATTTAGCTCCTCAACAGAAGCTGTTTAGCTCATCTCTATCATATTTGTACTGCATAAAAATAGGAAGGTGCATCTCAGGTTATCTGGTGATAATAGAATTGCTGTGAAATTTGAAGTTCTTAAATTGTACAGTATAAACTGCTTGTAGCTTGAAGTTTTAACTTTTAACAGTCATTAAAACTAGAAAAGTGCTGTGTAAATCTCACTCTGTGGTATCTCTTGTGAAACTGAGGTGAAGACAACATGAGCGTTTGTCTCTTAAAAGGTTTCCAGAGTGTGAAAAGGGGAAACACCCACTGCTAAGTGGCTGTGATCTGTGTATAGTAGTTACCCATTTAAAAATAATAGTAATAAATAAATATAAATACAAGTAAATGGGTGTAACTGCAGGTGAAGCGACATTGTACCTCTATTTGGTTTTTTGTTTGCATTTTCTTCCTTTTCTTCTGTAAAATATGAAGTACAAAGTGTGAAACTGTGGCACTGATGTGGCATTGAAGTTCAGCATGCCACACTTACACCTTTGTCACATGTTTAAAGTTTATTTGATTTCAAAACCATTACCCATTAGCCTCAGCAACTCAGCCCAGCTGACATCACCATAAACACAGCAGCACTTTTAAAGTAACAGAGATACAATCTGAGAGAGGGGGCAGGACTTCCTCTTGCCTCATGCCCACTTCTGGTTAACGACACTATTTCTGTTTAGCTTGAGCTTGCTCACGACATGTGGGTGAATTTATCAGCAAACCACAATTGCATGTTAAAAAAAATCTGCATTAGTGTAATGAAATACTTTAAATGAGTCAAGCTCAGCTTTGTCAGTTCATATGTATTTTTAGTTATATATTGACATCTCTGTTTATCAGCATCAGTTAAAACTTTATTCTTCTATGAATCTATTTTCTTAATTGTTTATAAAGTTGAGCGTCTCAGATGATTTGGAGCCTATCAAAGCTGTTTTAGGATGAGACGTGGGATACACCCTGGAGAGATGAAAATTGAAATAAATATAAAAGAGTATAAACACGTCATGCCGTGGTCAGATCTTGTTAAAGAGTTTTAGTTCTGTTGAAAAGGAAGGAAGCAGAGAGAAGTAAAAAAAAAAAACCTCTTTGTTTCCTTCTCAGCTCTTTGGTATCTGCTGTGCTGCTGCTTCACTCTCTCTCTTTACAGAAAGTTGTAGAAGTTTTCAGACGTGTCACTGCTGGATGTGAGGATGGGAGCCACTTTGCTCTGTGAGCTGGGCCTATTCTGTGAGTACATCACTGACTTCTATTGTTTGATTCATACTGATCCATAAACATGTTTTAGTAAGAAGAACAGAGCATCAGTCATTTGACCATTTCAGGTCATGTGATCAGAGGACTCTCATGTTTGTTACCAACATGGTTGTTTGTAGACTGGATTAGATTTTAGTGCACTGACTCAGATCAGAGGTGAGCTGCTTTAGTTTATCTAAGAAAGGTTTGTTTCTCCATCAGTGATAATTTGATGAATTTATCCATCTCTGTCTGCCTGTTATTGCGGCTTCCCACCTTCATTATCAAGTACATTTCTTGACTCAGACTCGACACTCATATTAAGATTTTTTTAATCAATGTATCTGTGCATTGTCATATTTTTATGTTCCAGGTTCTGCTACATATAATGTTATTGCTGAAATAACACAAATAGATATGAAGAAAAAAAACAGATAAACATATGAACCATAGGAGCCCGTAGAAAATGTATTTGTATTGTATGTGTTTATTCAGATTGTATTTCTGATTGCAAAGACTTTCAGAAAGGACAGGATTAACAAACACTAGGTTTACTAAACCTGCGCAAATTTGCGTAACTTCCCTAAACCCAACACCCCCTAGCAGGGCCGTGCAGAGAGGTTTAAAGGGGCGGGTGCTCAAAGTTAAAAAGGGGCACATTGAACCAGGCTGAATAACAACAACACACATTCATCAAAAATCTAATATGGGCAACAAGGCAAAGCAAACGTAGCCGATGTTTTACCTGATGGGTACAATGTTGCTGTTGAGGGGTTGCTGTGGATAGTGCTGGAGGGCAGGGCTGTGTTGATCTGAGACTGTAGACATTCAAAAGTCCACAGGAGAGATGGTAGCTGATTAAACAAGTGTCATGAGATAATAACAAAATGCAAAGATTGGTGACAGCGCTTGGAACCATAAGGCAACAAAAAACTGTGAGAAATAAATTAGGCTCTGCCTGTGAATCACTCTTTGCTTCTCTTCTTCCTTCCATCCCATCATTTCATATATCACTCTCCACTTGCTGTCTATCTGAGAACAAGGCACAACTTGCTATTGCAATAAACTATAATTTAATTATCCACACCTAACAACTCTTGCACTTAATCTATAATAAAATGATGACAGAAAAATGTTATAGCACTGCCTTTAGTAGCCTCACACAGCTCCTGCTGTTTCCTCCTCATGTCCTTACCAGGCATGTCTGGACAATAAGATAAGATAAGAGATAAGATAAAACTTTATTAATCCCTCGGGTGGGTTCCTCTGGGAAATTCGGTTTCCAAAAGCACAGCACCGACAGAAGTTACAGAGCGTGAGCAGAATATTATATATATACACACACACACACATATTTAAATACAGAGACATATATAAATAAAATATACGAAGGGGATTGTAACGGTGGACCCAAGAAATACCAGCCGGAGCGACTTTGACAATGCAGAAACCTTTTATTAAACTCGGGGTTGTACGTGGACACATATACTCCGCGCTCTCTTTCTCTGCTGTCACCTCCGTCTCCGTCTGTCACTGCCAACATATAAAGAGACACAATCACTGTCAGATCCCAGCACACCTGTTCACCCCGCCCCTGCGCCGCCCCGGGAGCTCACTGCTTCACGCCTCCTCTGCAGCTGGCCAAGGACCACACCCACGCCACACATCCCCACCGCCCGACTGAGGCCGGGGCCCATCCGGCCGAACCTACTCCCCCCCCCCGCGAGCGAGAGAGGAAATCGGCCACGACCATCTGCGCACCCGGCCTATGGATCACCTTGAACTTAAAGGGCTGCATGGCCAGATACCACCGAGTGATCCGGGCGTTGGCATCCTTCATGCGGTGGAGCCACTGCAGCGGGGCGTGGTCCGAGCAGAGGGTGAACGGGCGGCCCAGGAGGTAGTAGCGAAGGGAGTCGACCGCCCACCGGATCGCCAGGCACTCCTTCTCCACGGTGCTGTACCGTGACTCGCGGTCCGTGAGCTTCCGGCTGATGTAAGCGACCGGCCGGTCAACTCCCCCCACCTGCTGGGACAAAACGGCCCCCAGCCCTCTGCTCGAGGCGTCAGTCTGCAGACAGAAAGGGAGGGAGAAGTTAGGTGTGAACAGCAGCGGCTCTCCACAGAGAGCCCGTTTCACCTGCACAAACGCCGCCTGGCACCGCTCCGTCCACTGGACCAGATCTGGGGCACCCTTGCGGGTGAGACCAGTCAGGGGGCTGGTCAGGTCCGCGAACCCTGGGACGAACCGCCGGTAATAGCCGGCCAGCCCCAGAAACCGTCTCACCTCTTTTTTCGTCTTGGGACGCGGGCAGGATGCAATCGCCGCCGTCTTCTCCACTTGAGGTCGCACCTGCCCGCTCCCCAAGTGGTACCCCAAATACTGTACCTCCCTCCGTCCAACCGCACACTTCTTCGGGTTGGCCGTGAGCCCCGCCTGCCTCAGGGACTCCAGCACCGCGGCCACACACCGCACATGCCCCGCCCACGTGTCACTGTAAATGATGACGTCGTCTAGGTAGGCGGCAGCATAGGCAGCGTGGGGCCGCAGCACCCGGTCCATGAGGCGCTGAAAAGTGGCAGGGGCGCAGAACAAGCCGAATGGAAGCGTCACGAATTGGTACAACCCATACGGAGTGGAGAAGGCCGTCTTTTCCCGGGACTCTGTAGACAAGGGAATCTGCCAGTAGCCCTTGGTTAAATCCAGAGTCGTAAAAAAGCGAGCGGTGCCCAACCGGTCCAGGAGCTCGTCGACCCGGGGCATGGGATAAGCATCAAAACGTGACACCTCATTCACTCTGCGATAATCGACACAGAACCGTATAGACCCATCCTTCTTTACTACAAGGACGATGGGGCTACACCAAGCACTGTGTGACTCTTCTATTACTCCCAGCCTCAGCATTTCCTTCAATTCCCGGAAAACAATTTGCCTTCTATGTTCCGGCAGCCTGTAGGGCCGTGAACGCACCGTCACGCCAGGCCGGGTCTCAAAATGGTGCTCTATGAGAGAAGTACGGCCGGGCAAGGGGGAGAACACGTCGGCAAAGCGCTGTTGCAATGCAGCAACATCCGCCCTCTGGGCCTGTGTGAGATGGTCACTGCAATGGAGGGAGGCGGGGATGCTAGACTTTGGCGCCTCCGGCCCCAACTCATCTCTCCCTCTTACCAAGCTCACTAGAGAAGCGGTCTCCGCCACCCTCCAGGCTTTGAGGAGGTTGAGGTGGTAAATCTGCGTGGCCCCGCCCCTGTCCGACCGTACCACTTCATAATCAACGTCCCCCACTCGCTGTGTGACCACGAAGGGTCCTTGCCACTTGGCGAGTAATTTAGAGCTGGAAGAAGGAAGTAACACAAGCACCTTATCTCCCGGTGAAAATTGCCTGAGTCTAGCCCCTCTGTCATACAGGCGTCGCTGCCGCTGCTGGGCCTGGAGCAAATTCTCCCGTGAGAGCCTCCCCAGTGTGTGCAGCTTTGCTCGCAGGTCCAGCACGTACTGAATTTCACTTTTCGCAGGGCTCGGACCTTCCTCCCAGTTTTCCTTAATCAGGTCGAGCACCCCCCGCGGCTTCCTGCCGTATAACAGCTCGAAGGGAGAAAATCCCGTGGAGGCCTGGGGCACCTCCCGCACTGCAAACAACAGAGGGTCTAACCAGCGATCCCAATTGCGTTCATCCTCGCGAATGAACTTACGAATCATGGATTTTAAAGTCTTATTCAGCCTCTCCACCAACCCATCAGTCTGAGGGTGGTAGACGCTGGTCCGAATAGATTTAATACCCAGTAATTCGTACAGTTCCCGCAATGTGCGCGACATGAACGACGTGCCCTGGTCAGTCAGTATTTCTTTCGGAATACCGACTCGGGAGATGACCTGAAACAGTGCCTGCGCCACGCTCTTCGCTGAAATGGTGCGTAGCGGCACTGCTTCCGGGTACCGCGTTGCGTAGTCCACCAGGACCAGCACAAAGCGATAGCCGCGTGCACTCCGGTGCAATGGCCCGATGAGATCCATGCCAATACGCTCAAACGGGATCTCCATCAGCGGTAATGGGCGCAACGGCGCCTTTGGCACGGCCGGCTGGTTAACCAGCTGGCATTCGGGGCACGACGCACACCAGCGGCGCACGTCGGCCCAAATGCCCGGCCAATAGAATCGGGCCATTATGCGCTCCAGAGTTTTCTCGCCACCCAAGTGCCCTGCCATGGGGTTCGAATGAGCCGCCTGGAAAATCATTTCCCGGCGGCTTTGCGGCACCAATAACTGTGTGCGGATTTCATTAGTGTGAGTGTCACGGCTCACTCTATAAAGCCGATCGTTCCGCAATTGGAAATGAGGGTACGTTCGCGCAGCGTCGGGGCGCACCGAGCGACCATCAATATCCATCACTTGGTCATAGGCTGAGCGTAGGGTGTCGTCCCGAGACTGCTCTAGTGGAAAATCTTCCGTGGGGTACACAACGGGAGGCGGCGGGGCTTCCGTGGAAGTCCCCGCCTCCTCCTCCCCCCCAGAGTCAGCGTCGGTCGACCCCGCGTCACCGCCGAGCGCCGCGCAAACGTCACACGAATTTACAGACCGCGATCGCATCCCCGCGTACTGCCCCAGTAAGCTGTGGAACCCCGGCCAATTCGTACCCAAAATAAGGGGATGCGACAGGCGCGGGCTAACCGCCGCCTTCACTCTATGCGTTTTGCCCCTGAATTTCAGCAACAGTGACACTACTGGGTACTTGTGAATATCCCCGTGCACACATTTAACCTCCACCCAGTCAGCCTCCAACAATGCCCCGGGGCGAACCAAACTTTGGTGGACCAGAGTCTGCGTGCAGCCCGTGTCCACCAAAGCATGGCGAATACCCCCTTGACACCTTACCGGCACGCGGTACGTCACTCCTGGACCGGGGGCGGGCGCTGGAGCGCCGGCAACGCGGAACACCTGCCCCACCTCCATGAGCGGACAGTCTCGGCGCAGGTGCCCCGGCCGCCCACACTTCCAACAGTCCGGCCCCGGCGTCTGTGCGGCTCCCCGTGGCTCCGGGGCAACCTCGGCGGCCGCCGGGGTTCCGGCGGGAAGCAGCGGCCGGAACGGGTTCCTGGGGCTCCACCCTGCTGCCTGCTCCGTTCCCGCAGGGCCGCCGCCTCTCCTCTGCGACGCCGCCGCCGGTGGCCTGGGCGGCGGAACACGGGCGCCCCGCCGCGGCTCCTCACGGCCCGGTACCGGGTCGGCCGCCAGATGGTCCTCTGCCAGCGTCACCGCCGCCGTCAAATCCGCCGGGCGGTGGCAGCGAACCCAACGAGCCGTCGCCTCGGGCAGGCCTCCCACGAACTGCTCGAGGACGACCATGGTCAGCATCCGCGTCTCCCCAGCCGAGGGGCCCGGTCGCAGCCACCTCGCTGCCGCATCCTCCAGCTGCCGAGCCCAGGCAAACGGCCGCTCCCCCCCCCGACATCCTGCTGGCCCGGAACTGACGGCGGTAATCCTCCGGGGAGAGCCCCAAACGATCCAGCACCGCCCGGCACACGTCCTCGAACACCCCCCGCGAGCCGGGGGGCAGGCTCAGCGCCGCCGTCTGGGCCTCACCCGACAGAAGCGGCAGCAGCCGGGCGGCCCACTCCTCCTCCGGCCACCGACAGGCCACCGCCGTGGCCTGGAAAGCCTCGATGAAAACCAGCGGGTCCTCCCCATCCCGCATCCGGTGCAACGTCACCGACAGCGGATGGGCGGGAGCCGGCGTGGCCGCATTCCCCAGCAGCCGCCCCAGAGCCGCGGTCTGCTGCTCCGATTGCAGGCGAAGCAACGCCAACTGTTGGTCCTGCGTGGCCGCCTGACGAGCCGCCATCGCCGCCATGTCCACCATCATCTGGCCCAAGATCTGCAGCGGCTGGGCGGGCGGCGGGGCGGGCGGCGGCGCCGCCGGGGGAGCAGGGGGAGCCGGCAGGGGACCGGACATCACGCGTGGGTTTCGGCACCAGTGTAACGGTGGACCCAAGAAATACCAGCCGGAGCGACTTTGACAATGCAGAAACCTTTTATTAAACTCGGGGTTGTACGTGGACACATATACTCCGCGCTCTCTTTCTCTGCTGTCACCTCCGTCTCCGTCTGTCACTGCCAACATATAAAGAGACACAATCACTGTCAGATCCCAGCACACCTGTTCACCCCGCCCCTGCGCCGCCCCGGGAGCTCACTGCTTCACGCCTCCTCTGCAGCTGGCCAAGGACCACACCCACGCCACAGGGATAAATAGAATAAATAGGAATAAAAATAAAAAATACAAGTGAATTGCACATTTAAAGTATTGAGGTCTATTGCACCGTTGACTATTAACAAAAGTATTGCACAAAAGGTATTGCACAGTGAAGTGAAGAGGCACTACTGCTTAGTCGTTCCCCCCTCCTTTGTCCTCCTGTTTCCCCTCCCTCTCCCCTCCAGAGAGGCGTTAAACAGTCTGATGGCGTGTGGGACAAAGGAGTTTTTAAGTCTGTTGGTTCTTGTCTTTGGGAGAAGCAACCTGTCACTGAACAGACTCTTCTGGTTGTTAATGGCCGTGTGCAGAGGATGCCCAGCATTGTTCATAATGTCCAGCAGTTTTTTTAGTGTCCTTTTCTCTGCCACTGACACCAGAGTGTCCAGCTTCATGCCAACCACAGAGCTAGCCTTCCTGATCAGTTTTTCCAGCCTGGATGAGTCCTTCTTTGCTGTGCTGCTCCCCCAGCACGCCACAGCATAGAAAAGTACTCCAGCAACCACTGACTGGTAAAACATCCTCAGGAGCTTCCTGCAGATGTTAAAAGACCTCAGCCTCCTGAGGAAGTACAGTCGGCTTTGGGCTTTTTTATACAGGTGCTCTGTGTTGCATGACCAGTCCAGTTTGTTGTCCACCCACAGCCCGAGGTACTTGTAATTGTTGACCACCTCCACCTCCAATGTTATATCATGAGTAATTTTTTTTTTTTTTTTTAATCCATCTAAATAAAACACACACATGCACGCACACACAGTGACATTTTAGACCTTCTTCAGAATACTGTATATACTATGGGCATCATGGTGCTGATCCAGAATCCTTACATTATTATTTATTACTAGAGCTACAATAATAAAGCAATGAGGAGGGGGAAGTAATAAATATGAAATAATATCATTAATATTATCATTATTTAAGCAGCGGAGGCGTGTGTTCCATTTGTTTCACTATCCACTCTGTGCAGGGGCAAAGCTTATTACATTTTTAAACTGTAGAGATACAATCATTTTACTGCTGTAAAATCCAAATTTTGTCTTGTTTAAAATATAAATCTAATATAATCTGCTTCTTAATGTATGTTCTTTAAAATACAGCGTGTGTTTTTTAATATATTATAATTATAATAATGCATAATTATGTGGACATGCATATTAGATCGTTTTTTAGTGAAATATAATCCCTCCAGAAAGGCAGGAAAAGCCCGGAAACTTACCTTAAAACTAAATATGTTCCCTAAAACGGTGGACAGAGCTACAGACCCATGACAGCCTTACACAGGTACCCAGCAGCTATGACCAGCACTACTTGTGCAGTTAATAAAAGGACAGGTAATGTTTGTCGCGCTGTTGCACACGCAGCACGCTCGTTTGTTTCAACATACCAACGTGTACGTAATAAGCTAATACTCCTAGGTGCTACACACTACAGTGTGCGCTGTACACCTACTTACTGGTTTTGTTGCATCAGTCTGTGTCTCTGAGTTAACTTGTGTTTCTCCTACAGCTCCGAACTGCAAAAAATGCGCGTGCTCTTTGTGAGCTCGTTCCCGGCTCGTAACCAGGGCGTTCTGCCGTCAAGGGCGATCATTGATTAAATGTGATCATGTGACTGATGCAAGCCAGATCCTTTTATTTAGCAAAACTGTGATTAATAGTTAAATATTATTGTTGAGGGGCACAGACAAGACTCCGCACGCACACACACATTAAAAAAAATAATAATAATAAATTTTTTTTAAAAAGCTGCCTCAACAAAAGGGCACTTTGGGCACCCATCAGGAAATGGGTGGGCGCTCAAGCCCCTCTAGTCCCCCCCCCCCCTGCATTTGCCTGCCCCCTAGAATTACTGGCTTGTTTATTTTCTGCTGCAAGTCCCGAGGTGTTAATCACCCCTGCTGAGATTTTCACAGGCCGTCAGCTCGTTTCTCCTCCAGCTTTTGTTGTGCAAACCACCCATTATCCTTGAGGCCTGGCACATTTGCATTTGCTCACTCAGAGTTGCTCAGATCCAAGTCAGGCCAAACCTCTGTGTTACAACTTTCAGAAATTGCTGCCGTATCTATACAAAATATCCCACACATTGACTGACTTGCAAATATAAAAGACACACATTCACACCTTCCTTGACTCTCAGCACAGATCTTCCATTGTTCCATTGTCACTGTGTATGTGAGGGAGTGGCATTGCTTGACTACAGCACAGTGCTGTGCATAAAAGTAGACCAACCCAGGCGGGAGAATCATTTCTTGTTCGCATTTCTAAGAATGCACATCAGGATGGCCTCTGTATCACTGCCACGCAGGAAGAACCTCTCTGCACCACAGGCTTTGGCCTTGCTTCAGGAAATGGACGAAGCAGATTCTGATGGCGGAGAGGTTTCATTTGTCCAGCAGGCCACTGATACCTCCTCAGAAGAATCTGAAAAGGAGACGGAACAAGAACCCAACATGCCTCCACGGAAGAAGCCAGAGCCACACAGCAAAAGACGGCACTGTGTGGGTAGAGGAGGACATTGGAATGCCCAGTGCAGTAGCAAATCGTTCGTGCTTCACTGCGCAAGCTGGACCCACAGAGTCTGCTAAGGTTTGTCACTGCCATAGTAGATATGATATTTATATAAACCCATTTAGAGTGAGGTTCATGTAAATTTACCATTCTCTATTTGTTTATCTTCCGACAGCGTAAGATTACAAGTGTGCTCCAAAGCTTCCTTTGCCTGTTAGACGTGGGAATGCTGCAGACCATCAGGGAGTGCACAGTACATCAAGCCCACAGAACAGAGCCGGACTGGAATTTGTCAGTTCATGAACTGATGGCATTCATTTCAATCCTGTTTGTAAGAGCAAGCATGTGTGCTGTTGGTGCCATTGTGGATTGCTGGTCAGAAAGATTTCTGGTACCAGTAATCAAAGAGACAATGCCCCGAGATAGATTCATTTCAATTATACAACACCTTCGATTTGATGACAGGGACACATGGGCAGAACGGGTGAAGACAGACAAATTTGCGGCGATCTCCGACATCTGGACACGCTTCAATGAGAACTGTGCTAAGAGTTTCACTCCAGGAGAACACATGACCATAGATGAACAGCTGTTCCCTACCAAGGTTCGCTGTCCATTCACACAGTATATTGCAACCAAGCCAGACAAATTTGGGATCAAGTTCTGGATGGCCACAGACTTGGAGACCAAATATGTCTGCAGTGCATCTCCTTACTTGGGAAAGGACCCCAGTTGTCAGAAGGGAGAGAGGCTGGCAGAGAACGTGGTCATGAAACTGATGGAGCCATTTTTGGATGTTGGGAGAAATGTCACAACGGACAATTTCTTTACTTCACTGTCGCACAGACTGCTGCAGCGCAAAACAACATTACTGGGCAAAAGAAGATTGTTTCTGAGTTTTCTAGCTTAGCAGCTTCGTTGCCGATTCATGCAGCACAAGGAAATATTAGCACAGAGGCAGGCTGCTGAAGCTGCTGCAGCTGCTGTGCCAGGGACCGTAAAGACAACACAGTGCCAGGTGCAAGAGAGCTGCAACAGGAATCGCAGCAGGTTTACCTGTGCAACATGTCAGAAATTCACCTGTGCCAAATGCAGGGGTGATGGACACTGGGTCTGCAAATGCTGTAAAGTTTGAAACACCTTGAAATAAAACAGACTTGTGTACCCATATATTGTGAATGTGTGTCTTTTGTATGTAGGTTGTAACACAGAGGTTTGGCCTGCCTTGGATCTGAGTAAACAAATGCCAATGTTGCACACACACACACACACACACACACACACACACACACACACACACACACACACACACACACACACACACACAAGTGGAAAATCTGAATTTATTTGTCCCACAAGTGGAAAATCTGCATTGTCATTGCAAAAAAGTGGACAGTGCAAGACAAAAGCAGCTAAATAAAAATGTACACACATATACATGTATATATATATATACAGTGTTGGGGAGTAACGGAATACGTATTTAAAATACAAAATATGAGTAACTGTATTCCGTTACAGTTACCATTTAAAAAGGTGGTATTCAGAATACAGTTACTTTGTTGAAATAAATAGATTACACTGCGGTACTTTCCTGTTTCATATTGTCGCGGGTCAGGACTGTTTGGGTTTTGTTTGACAGCTACGTTCTGTTGTTCCAGGCGGCAGCGTTATGGTTGCCATGGCTACAGGGCGACGCTCTCTCTCTCTCTCTGCGACTGTGTGTTTCCTAGGTGAGAGAGCGCCTTTTCGTTGTTGTTGTTGTTGTGCTAAGCTAACAGGCAGAATGCTACAAGCATAGCTCTAAAGAATGTAGCATCATGGGCAGTGTAGTCCGTGTTGCAGGGAGAATGGACTGCCATACACGTCATGGGTCTGTGAGCGTGAGGAGGGAGAAAAAGGAGAGTGGAAACGTACGAGCAGTCATCGAGGAAAAACGGGAGCTGGAAGCATGTAAATATAATAATAACCACTTCAGCCAAGAAGAGTGCCTGACGAGCCCAGTTGTAAGTAAGCTATTAAGACTCGACTGTACACCGTGTTCGTGTTTTCCTCTGAAACAATAAGTTCCGTTGGAGCAGTCTTTCAACGCCTCTCTCTGTCTCTCGCAAGAAAAGTTGACCCAGACAACAAAGTAAAGGTATTTTTCGGCTACGAGCCGACAGGGACCCCGCCATATTAGTCAGAGGTCCCTTTACTACAGTTCGGAGTCGCAGACCTTCAGTAATAGTAATAAATCACACAGCAATAGTACATTCACGTTGTTGTAAAGAGCATGATAATATATTAAGTAATCCAAAGTATTCAGAATACGTTACTGTCATTGAGTAACGTAACGGAATACGTTACAGAATACATTTTGGGGCATGTATTCTGTACTCTGTAATGGAATACATTTTAAAAGTAACCTTCCCAACACTGTATATATATACATATGTATATATGTGTATGTGTGTGTGTGTGTGTGTGTATGTATGTATGTATATATATATATATATATATATATATATACAGGGAGTGCAGAATTATTAGGCAAATGAGTATTTTGTCCACATCATCCTCTTCATGCATGTTGTTTTACTCCAAGCTGTATAGGCTCGAAAGCCTACTACCAATTAAGCATATTAGTTTATGTGCATCTCTGTAATGAGAAGGGGTGTGGTCTAATGACATCAACACCCTATATCAGGTGTGCATAATTATTAGGCAACGTCCTTTCCTTTGGCAAAATGGGTCAAAAGAAGGACTTGACGGGCTCAGAAAAGTCAAAAATAGTGAGATATCTTGCAGAGGGATGCAGCAGTCTCAAAATTGCAAAGCTTCTGAAGCGTGATCATCGAACAATCAAGCGTTTCATTCAAAATAGTCAACAGGGTCGCAAGAAGCGTGTGGAAAAACCAAGGCGCAAAATAACTGCCCATGAACTGAGAAAAGTCAAGCGTGCAGCTGCCAAGATGCCACTTGCCACCAGTTTGGCCATATTTCAGAGCTGCAACATCACTGGAGTGCCCAAAAGCACAAGGTGTGCAATACTCAGAGACATGGCCAAGGTAAGAAAGGCTGAAAGACGACCACCACTGAACAAGACACACAAGCTGAAACCTCAAGACTGGGCCAAGAAATATCTCAAGACTGATTTTTCTAAGGTTTTATGGACTGATGAAATGAGAGTGAGTCTTGATGTGCCAGATGGATGGGCCCGTGGCTGGATTGGTAAAGGGCAGAGAGCTCCAGTCCGACTCAGACGCCAGCAAGGTGGAGGTGGAGTACTGGTTTGGGCTGGTATCATCAAAGATGAGCTTGTGGGGCCTTTTCGGGTTGAGGATGGAGTCAAGCTCAACTCCCAGTCCTACTGCCAGTTTCTGGAAGACACCTTCTTCAAGCAGTGGTACAGGAAGAAGTCTGCATCCTTCAAGAAAAACATGATTTTCATGCAGGACAATGCTCCATCACACGTGTCCAAGTACTCCACAGCGTGGCTGGCAAGAAAGGGTATAAAAGAAGAAAAACTAATGACATGGCCACCTTGTTCACCTGATCTGAACCCCATTGAGAACCTGTGGTCCATCATCAAATGTGAGATTTACAAGGAGGGACAACAGTACACCTCTCTGAACAGTGTCTGGGAGGCTGTGGTTGCTGCTGCACGCAATGTTGATGGTGAACAGATCAAAACACTGACAGAGTCCATGGATGGCAGGCTTTTGAGTGCCCTTGCAAAGAAAGGTGGCTATATTGGTCGCTGATTTGTTTTTGTTTTGTTTTTGAATGTCAGAAATGTATATTTGTGAATGTGGAGATGTTATATTGGTGTCACTGGTAAAAATAAATAATTGAAATGGGTATATATTTGTTTTTTGTTAAGTTGCCTAATAATTATGCACAGTAATAGTCACCTGCACACACAGATATCCCCCTAAAATAGCTCAAACTAAAAACAAACTAAAAACTACTTCCAAAAACATTCAGCTTTGATATTAATGAGTTTTTTGGGTTCATTGAGAACATGGTTGTTGTTCAATAATAAAAAATTATTCCTCAAAAATACAACTTGCCTAATAATTCTGCACTCCCTGTGTATATGTGTGTGTATATATATATATATATATATATATATATATATATATATATATATATATATATATATATATATATATAAAAAATATACAGTGTTGGGAAGGTTACCCCAAAATGTATTCTGTAACGTATTCCGTTACGTTACTCAATGACAGTAACGTATTCTGAATACTTTGGATTACGTAATATATTATCATGCTTTTTACAACAACGTGAATGTACTATTGCTGTGTGATTTATTACTATTACTGAAGGTCCGCGACTCCGAACTGTAGTAAAGGGACCTCTGACTAATACGGCGGGGTCCCTGTCGGCTCGTAGCCGAAAAATAGCTTTACTTTGCTGTCTGGGTCAACTTTTCTTGCGAGAGACAAAGAGAGGCGTTGAAAGGCTGCTCCAACGGAACTTATTGTTTTCGGAGGAAAACATGAACACGGTGTACAGTCGAGTCTTAATAGCTTACTTACAACTGGGCTCATCAGGCACTCTTCTTGGCTGAAGTGGTTATTATTATATTTACATGCTTCCAGCTCCCGTTTTTCCTCGATGACAACTCGTACCTTTCCACTCTCCTTTTTCTCCCTCCTCGCTCAGTTACTCATATTTTGTATTTTAAATACGTAACGGCGGTACATGTATTCCGTTACTCCCCAACACTGTGTGTGTGTGTGTGTATATATATATATATATATATATATATATATATATATATATATATATATATATATATATATATATATATATATATATATGTGTGTGTGTGTGTGTGTGTGTGTGTGTGTGTGTGTGTGTGTGTATATGTAGATATAGATGTGCGTGTGTACGCTGCAGGTAAAGAAGGAAAGTAGCCTTGCAGGGAACAATGGAGCTGAAGACCTGTGAAAATCTCAGCGGGGTGCCAAGAGGTGTTAGGGTCGGGGGAATTTATGCAAATCTGCGCAGGGCTAGTAAATCTAGTAGTAGGGACTTGCACCAGGGAAAAAAAAGGCTCAGTAATTCTAGTGTTAACAAAAAAAGTCAAACCTCCAGTGACAATGACCCACACTGTTGTTCACACCTTGGCTCATGTGATGAGGCACAGGATCAATATTGAGTTAACGGCCTTCTTAAGGGATTCCACCACTAGGGTTTAAATACCTGGGATTCTCCACCATTTGGTTTTAGAACTGAAGAAGCTTCTCAGAAAAGATATGAAACACCTTCAGGAAACCTAAAGAAGTCCAGTCACTTTCTCACCGAGCTCCTTAGACACTCAAGTATGACATAAACACACTAACATGATCTGTATGATTGACAAACTACACACACATATTGAGTGTCTTTTATTTGATAATGTCTGACATTTTTTCTTTTATTGTAGTGCTCTGTACGCTACTCTGCACTGGACATGTTCAAGGTGACTGAAAAGTTTTACTTTTCTTGTTTCTTTCTTTTTTATTTATTCAGTAAAGATTCATCTTACCTGCTTTATCAGTCTTAAGCACTTCACATTGTTGTTTTTATTTCATTGTTCATCACTATATTTATAATTTTATGAATATAAACACAGTTTGTGTTTTGAATAGTAAAATATATATATGGACAATATATGAACAGTGTATGAACGTACTGTCACAGATTGTGTCGTGCATAAAAGTGTTTCAGATTGTAAACTTTGTGGTTGTGTTGGATTCTAGATGCTGTGCTAACTATTGAACCCAGCTCGTCCAGTTTTTTCATTGGAGAGTTTGTTACCTTCAAATGTGACATGAATGAAGGAGAAGACACTGACTGGTATTACGAAATCAAGAAGGACGGTCGAGAATTTGTGCCCTACAACGCAGACAAAGACTTTAGATTAGAAATTACATCTACAGGTTACAGTGGTGAATATCAGTGCTTTGGTAGCAGGGTGAGCTCAGGTCATATAAAGAACAGTAATACTCTCTCTATAACTGTATTAGGTAAGTCTTCAGTGACTGACAGCATAAATGTAGATGCTGTAGATCCCTGTTCAAATGCTCAACTGAATTATAAAATAGAGAACATTTAATTCAATTTGTCACTGAAATTTGAACTTTAACCAAGATCACTGTACCTGTTACTTCGTTCACAGTAAAGTCAGTGCTACAATACTCACAGACTCTGTAATCTATCATTAGCAGGTGTGTGAGTTTTAACAACAGCAATTATGGATGAAATTCAACTTAATTACATTTCTAAAGGAAAAGAAGAAACATCAAAAGCTTCATGAAGTTTGAAGTGAAGATGTTTCTGTTATCTAAACCAAAAAATGAGGAAGAGACATTTTAATGCATCATTGTGTTTCCTTCAACAGAGAATAGACAAACATTTATGCTGTGGTCATTTAGAGATCAACTAATAAAAATATAAACTGTATTGTTTTTCAATGTTCATGTATTGTTATAACGAATCACAGATATTTATTTATTTTTCTTCCTCTTTCATAACAGCACATAGACCCAGGGCCACACTGACAGCAGGAACAACAATCATACCTGTAGGGGGCAGTGTGACACTGACCTGCTCTGTGCAGAGCTCTGATGGATGGAAATATGAGTGGTTCAGACGAACCCAAACAACCTCTGAAGGTCAAATCAGAGATCAACAAAACAGAGATATCAGAGTATCTGAAGGAGGAATCTACCGCTGCAGAGGAACAAGAGAAAACCCAGTTTACTACACTGATATAAGTGATGTTGTCACCATTGAGATAACCTGTGAGTTCAGTCATTTAGTTTGAAATATACATTCACTCATGATTATCAATATACTGTGTTAAGTTTTCTCTGTTGATTTTATGTTTCTATTTGTATCTATTATGAGAAGTCTTCTGTCTTCTTGTGAATCTGTTGTTGTGGTCGGAGCAAGGAGACATCACAACAAATAATGGAAAGGCGTAATTTACAAATAAAATAAAACATCATAATGAATTAGAGCAAAAACAATGTATGCACTGAAAGGATAAAATGCACTATGAGCCTATGTAAGAGGACAGAGTGGAGGAAAGTGAATTACATCAGTATTAATACAGCTTGGACCCTTTTCCCCTCCTGTGCTTAGCAAAAAGAAGGATGTTCTCATAGCATGGCAGTTTGGTCTTATTGCTTCTTATATGTTGTTGGAAACCTACATAGAGGTATACTGATGTTGAATGCTCACAACATCAGGGCAGTGCAATCCTATGGTGACCACACTGTTTTAAACCCCTTGGTTTAGACTAGCTATAGATGGTGTAGCGGCAATCTTTGGTCCTTCTTTGCCACTTCTGCAGGACGTAAAGTTTCTGACTTGTGCTTTTGTTAGATTACCGTAAATCCCGGACTACAGAGCGCACCTGATTAAAAGCCGCATGCTCTAATTATAGAAAGAAAATCTATTTTGTACTTGTACAGGCCGCACCGGATTTTAAGCCGTATGCATTTCACTTGTAATATGAGATATTTACACAGAAATATTACACGTGAGGATTTTTAACGTTTAATTTTATCCGTAAGGTAACATCAACGTGGTAACATAAACGTTATGGTAACATACAAAAATACATACTGCAAATGCTTTTTTTCCTCGAACAGCACCTGTAACACGACTACCTTTAAGTATACGTATGTGTTGGTAACACACAAATTACGTTGCTTATGGTTTTTTTATGTAACAGTGCACAAACAACATTACAACATCTCTTAACAACCGATAAAAATATATAGCGTATATATACTACTTATCATTTTGATTGGTCTACTGTTACCAGGCAAAATGTTTTTGGCCGCATGAAAAAAATATGCATTAGCCACACGTCAGTATAAGCCGCAGTGTTCACAGTGTGGGGAAAAAGTAGCAGCTTACCGAAAACTACGGTACTTGTATGCCTTTCAGTAGCAAAAAATGAGGAAAATGTAAAAAAAGGAAAAACATTTATTTATTCTACACAAACTCGAAAAGTACAAAACAAATGTCTCAAGTAGGAGCTCCATTTACATTTCTATGATATTATATCTGAAATAACTATCACAGCAATGATCAGAAAACTGTTCCTCCATGCCCTGCGTACTAGCCTCACCTTTCATCACCACATGGTGGCCCACTACACACCGCCTTTACGACACCTACCAACACTTTAAAACAACACAACAAAACAGGACAAATTCATGGAGCTTAATATATTACATTACAACATAAAACAATCCAGATTATAACTAGAATTTACACAAGTTTTACGTCATAACAAAATGCTTAAATATGACCCGATATAGTTGAGTAAATATTGGCCTGAATTGTCTATGCTCCAATAGATGGGGTCCAAAAATCACAACACGAACAACATAATAGAAATAAAAGGAACTAATTCTCCTTAGAGCGCTTACAGAAACCCTCCTTTAAAACCAAGGGTTTCCAGATTACATCAATTCACTGTCCCCTCTCGAATGATTAACACTGTATCATCAACATAACACAATTTACAATGTTCATAAGGAAATGGTCCCAGTTTCTACAAGTCAGTCCCAACAAAAATGTCCTTTGGATATGAAACCATATACAGTGTCTTCTTTGAAGGTGTAACTGTAGTGAACAGGAGACGACAGTGGGATCCTAGTCTGTTAAGCTGACCAAAGATACAGCAGCCGGAGTGAGCAATAGAGTTTGGGGTCCACAAAAGCAAAGAAAATAGAAACCATACCTTTGTCTCTGGGTGACACTGCGTGGGAAAATCACCAGGCTACGCAACGGCAACGCTTTCACAGACAGCCGAACGAAACACATACCCTATTCACCGCTGACTCACATTGTTCTTGTGTTTGTTTCTTAGAATGAGCCCAAACTCAGGCCAGTAACTGGCAACATTAAGTGAGGTCGCTAAAGCCCTCGCAGAGACTCGTTAGCTCCGAACATTCACTTAACGGCCGAACTCGGCCTAATCCAACTGGAAACGGAGGTGGGTCTTAAAGAACAGTGCAGCTAAGGTTAACTTTCGCTCCGACTTCCCACCACCACGCTGTCGGCGATGGCCTGCAGCACCACATGTTGTGGCTAGCGGCTAGAAAAAGCCAAGCTTCGTACAAGCAACTTAATTTTGACTGACCTCTCGGATCCCCCTTTTGGGCTCAGCCGAAACGTGACGCTTCCTTAATGTGGCTGACCGTGACAACATGCGCAAGACGGCTACTTCTCCTCTCCTTGGCTCCACACGCACAAACGAGCGCGTGCGGGTTCTCTGTCTTCTCTTTGATTTTCTCTTGCCTTTCTCAGACAAGCCATTCAAGGCACTATATGGCAACCCCCACAATCTACATACCTTTACATTTGCCCACAACCGTTTCTCCACCAAGTATTTAGTCACAGTTTACTTAGGGATCAAATACATGTTTCACTGAGTAACATGCAAAGTCAATCAATAACATTTATGTAATGTGGCAGGGGTTATGGATTTTTGGGTGATATTGTGTCTCTCTCCACAAGTTTCTATCCACTATCTTCAGAACAGAAAATATGAAGTAATTCAGAACATACAAGATGCAAACAGAACTAACTTAACATTAGGAGAATAGTGAAATATATGTCCGACCAGAGTCTAAGTTTGTAGGAGAGATTAAGATTGACAGTGAAATACTGAGCAGCTGAAGTCAGAGGGTACTTTAACTTAAAGCTGAACCTTCTTCATTCAAAATAAGCATGGATAAGTTATCACAAAGCACCAGGTCAGATTTCAGGGCTTCACAAACATGGATATTGTGGCATAAACACTACAAAGTATCCATCATATTAAACTGACTCTTCAAAAAATTATGCAATATCAGGCGAGTCTTTGTGACAAGGGAGCAGCCTAAAGAAGCTTTTAACACTTACATATGCATACTTTGTGATTATTCCACTTGTTTGTGAGGCTCTATTTTATAATATTATAAGAGACATTATGCTTTAGTCCATCTGACGCTACCTGGTTGCACCTCACCTCATAATTAATGTTATTCTTTCTTACAGCACAGTCCAGGACTGAAACGTTTCCTACTCTGTTGATCGCTGGACTTCTTTGTGGAATTTTACTGATTCTTCTTCTTCTGCTGCTGTGTTACATAAAGCTGTTAAAAGGTGAGACTTTTTCTTTCCGATACGAGATTGATTATGATCTCGTTATTATGTAATTATTCAGAATCACAGATGTATCCTGAACACTCCATGTAATGTCACAGCACCAGAAAAAGTAAAAAGAAAAACATGTACTTGTCTTTTTTACAGATAAAACTTTTATCAGGTTGGTTCAAATCTCCCACTTCACATTTTCAACAAACCAGAATTACAACCTGTGTTTCTTATCAAATTGAATGTTTTACTATATTTTATTACTATATTAGGACTCAGAGCACAAACCAGAGCTCTGCTATGAAACACAGGATCAACCAGGGTGAAGCTCAACACAGCCAAAACACTTCTCTCCAAGGTCAGCTTTAACCATAACAATTTTGCTATTGTTACTTTATTTATTCATTTATTTATTGTCAAATTGTGAACTTTGACTCTGATATTTGCAGTTTTTTTATTTAAAAGATGATCAAAATCATATATTGAAATGTTAATGTTTAATCTATCACTGACTTGTTTTTTGCAGGTGATGCTTGTATATATGAATCAATCGGAGACTACGATGACAGAGAAAAGGGTAATGCATTTATAGTTTCATATAAGTATGCAGACTCATTGTGATTATGTTCCATTTTTATATATTAATTCTCCATTTTAGCAGAATGCAGGGATTTCACATATTCTTTGATTGAGCTTAAAAACTTCACTAAGAAAGGTAAGAATTCAAGTTAATTCAGTTCAATTCAATTTTATTTATATAGGGCTAAATCACAACAACAACTGACTCATTGACCCTACAGTAAAACAGAGAAAACCCCAACAATCAGATGATCTGAAAGCCAAAGGCTCTGCCTTCCGTTCTACTTTTAAATATTGTAGGAGCGACAAGTAAGCCTGTTGTCACAGTAAACTGAGGACTCAAGTGCAGGACTCCAATGCTTGGAAGAATACAGAGAATTTATTTATAATGTTCCAAGTGTATGCACAATAGTGCAAGGGTAGGTGTTTTATACACAGCAAATCCAGCATGTCCAAATTAACACTGTCGGATTTGATTTCAACACTATTAAAGTGTCTATATGGGTCCACACCAGAGAGTGTTAATTTAACTCTTTTTGGAGAGTTGGTACGTTAACTCTGATTTAGTGTTAAACACCAAATCTGTCTGGAGTTGATAATTTAACACTTGGTGTTAAGAGTTTATATATTAACTCTCAAAGAGTATTTTAGTTTAACTACGTAAGAGTTATCTTCTAATTCATTCTAAAAAGCGGGAATTTTACTGTTCTGAACTTCTAGAAATTTCTTTTGGAAATAAACATTTACTAAAAAGATGCAATGGTTTTTGAAAAACATTTATTCTGAACTGTGCACCACAATTTCAAAACATTTTCTGAAAGATGTAACAGTATGCATGTTCTCACTTTTATTAGAATTTTGTTTATCAAAAGGTCTGACATGGTAAATGCAAATAACAGCATTCTCATCACTTATTTCTTCAATACAATATGCATGTCCTTCATTCATCCCTTTGTGGAACTTCAACGCACTTCTGCTCTCCCCCATATTCCATCTTCACAAGCATATCCTGTGTGGAGATTGAATAAAAATTAGTTGACACTAATTAATGGCACTAATAATCCAGTAAACAATTGCAGCACAGTAAAAAAAAAAAAAAAAAAAAAAAGGAATCCTCTTTGAGCCATTACTTGTGTAAAGTATTTTCCCAAAAGACAAGGACACAGGCAACAGGTAATACTGAACTAAATGTAAAACCTCAACCTTTTTCATTTTTACCTAAACCGTGTGCACAAAACTCTGGAGGGATCTATGCTACCGTAGAATCGAGTCAGGACGTCAGCTACTGCTGTTTGCTCGTTTTTTTGTTTTTTTTTTATGGGCGATCGTTTTCAGGCTTCAAGTAGCACCATTATACCAACATTTCACATTCTAGACATTGTTTTAGGTGTATTTGACCAAACGTTTGACTGAAAATTCACATGCAAGCTTTTTTCAAGGCTGTGGTATTTGCCCGCAAACAATACCTTTCAGCTAGCTAAAACAGAATATTATGCTATCAGCGAGCAACGTGGCTAATGCCTTTCACACAGCTTTGTCTCAACTCCAAAGAGCCACAGAAGTAAAGGCTAATAACAATTGAAACAATCTTTGAAAAAATGACTTACCAAGCATGGCAAACAACTCAAATATGTAGAGCAAAATGTTCTGAAACGGCTTCACTTCAGCTTCGATTGGAGCCGTGCTGGGGGCGGAGTCTGCGAATTTACTCTGTTGGTGTCATAGCCCCTCTAGGAGTTCAGAGTTAAGAGGTCAAGAGTTAATGTTTCCATTGTAACACCTCCAGATTTGACAGAGAAACACTCATTTTTAACACTCGATTTTAACTACTATCATTTTACACCTCAGAGTTACATTAAAAGAATGTGACTCTACTTAGAGTAAAATTAACTCTACTTTTGCAAGGAGACTATTAACACCAAAAAATTTAACACTTTTGAATTTGCTGTGTACAGGAGTGCATGGGTAGGGACTCTAAGAAATCCAAGGGAGGAAGAAAACAGTGAAATCACTCTTGCTCCTCTTCAGCCACACAACATAGACTGCCAGCCACTCTCCACTCGCTCATGAAAATCCACTCTGGGAAAACAGGGACAAGTCCAGATAATCTATAAGAATATATCTATATCTACAAGAACAAGAATATACAAACTAGTACGAGGGCAAAGAATCAACAAGAACTATGAACAGACTTGAGCTGGGGCTACACTGACACGAGTCATACAACGACCCAGCGATGAGTAGCTTCATTTCTTCAGCTTAAGTAGTGGCAGGGATAGGCAGGTGTGTGGGCTTTGTACAGAGCCCCAGATCCTGTGGAAGTGAATTTGTAAGTGTAAAGGTAAGAATGTCATCCTATTTTACCGTGATGAACTGTCCATCCTCTCATAGATGACAGCCTGTTGTACGCAGATGCCACCTACAGTAAGGCTGAATGTAACAGTGACAAAAGTAGGCAAAGCAATAAAATGGGTACCATATTTTCTTCTCTTTTACATTTCATTTATCCATCAAGGAAAATGATATAAATGGGTAAAGTTGTCAGTTTAAAGTAAGATGTTACTAAAAGTCATGTTGTTTTTTTATGGGCAGGAGAATCAGCCACTGAAGCAGCTGACGAAGGGGTTTATTCTGAAATCAAACCACAAGAAACACAAGGAACTTTCATGTTGTGACTGTAATGGTTATCAAATAGGTTTTAAAGAAAGTAAATGCATTACCAAATCACCTTTAACCATTTAATAATCATGATTATGTACTTTCAAAACAAGCAAAAGCAGACGAATGCAGGACAGAATTTACTTTATTTCACATGAATTTTACAAAGCATTGAAAAAAGAAATGAGAGGAAAAAAGTTTTTCCCCTTTTTTTTATAAATCAGTTTAAATGAGCTTTATCTAAAAGTGATGATGTGGCTTTGAGTTCACTTTTTTTTCACTTTCACATGAGCAGTTATTAAACTGCATTATTAATATATGTATATATGCTGATGTTTTCTATGTCTTTTCTAAATATTTTTGTTTCCCCAAATGGATTAAGTATCATTTGAAAAAAAATTTTTTTTTTAGTTTTACAAACTTCTAAACTGCAGGCAGGTTTTTCATTGTGTTATCTGATTATGTGTGCCATATAAACACACACTTTATATACTGTGACATGTTGGGATCAGGTGAATGGAGTCCCCCGCTGTGCTTCTGGAACAGTGTGTTTCACATTGAGTTTTAAAGAAGCTGTGTTTACTGTATTTGTTATAGTAATAAAGCTGCTATTGTTGCAATCTTGTTTTCACTTACAGTTATTGTTGTTGGGTTGGTGGAATAGAGATGTTACATCATGAGTGAAGTTATGTGCAGAGTTAGAGCCCTTTAGAGGCAAAGTTTGAGTGTCTTTAAATGCTTAATAAAATCGTGTCCCCCTTTGTCTTCATATATAGTGCAGCTGTCCATGGGACTAAAGTTTCACTTCATTCAAAGTTAAATAAGATTAAATTTGCAGCCTTCGTTCTATTTTTGACTTCTACTCATTTATGTTTCACATTTCTGTTCATGTATAAATGAAGGAGGACAAATAAAGAAACTAAAAGAATTCATAGTGTTTTTATTATTATCCAAGCTTCACATCTTCATTACTCAAAACTCACAAACAGTGTAGAAGCAGGGCAAAAAAAAAGAAAAATCTGTACTAAACCAAACATTAAAACAAATCAGAAAAAAGATTGTTTTAAGAAAATAGATTTATTTTTAGAATTTATGATGATTGCCCCGTAAACCTAAGAACTCTTTAGGCCACCCTTAGCAGCCCTGTGAAGAGAAATTGTAGAAGGCAAAGGAACTCAGACTCAAGATATCTTAATACATGTGCACACATGGACGATCCCCCCTCATGGCCCGATCCATCCTGCACTGGATGTGTGCAGGACAAATGTGAGACAGAGGAAAGACCGCCCAGGGCATCCAGAACTTGCTTTATTTATACAAGTTTTCAAGGAAGTAGGAGTGGCAAAAACATTTCCATAAAAGGAGAAAGAGGCCATTAGCTTGTCAGTAGCTGAAACAGAAGATAACTTGGTATGTATAGAAATGCAGACATTCCCATATAAGGGGAGAGAGAGAGAGAAAGCCAGTTTGTCTGTAAGAATGACAGGAAGTGTCGTATGTCACCGCATTCCTCTACACATATGGCTTCAATCTCTCCTCCTGTGTTGGCTCCAATTCACAAGCTCTTCTTTTAAATGAAGCTACAATCTAAGCATAATCACAAAATTAAAAAATCTCTCATCAAGCCCCGACTAGAATCAAGTGTTTGCGATAACTGGCAGGGAGTCTCTCTCAGCACTGTGGAGGAATTTTGGCCCACTCATCTTTGCAGAACTGTTGTAATTCAGCCATATTGTTGGGTTTTTTGAACATGAAACACGTTTTTAAGGCGCCTCAATCGGATTCAAGTCAGGACTTTGATGGGGCCACTCCAAAGTCTTCATTTTGTTTTTCCATGCAGAGGTGGACTTGCTGCTGTGTTTTGGATCAATGTGCGGCTGTAGCTGTGGGTTTTTTTTTACCTTGATGATCTGAAGTATTTAAGTGTGACAGACATACAATTAAAAAAAAAAAGGAAATCAGGAAACTGAGCAAACACTGTTTCACACCACTGTATCCATCTGATCAATCCTTATTGTTTAACAAGTGGGCCAGAACAGGGAAGGCAGTGACCGCCATGAAATCGGAAACAGTGAACAAAAAAATGCAGTGGATGTTTTTCACTGTTTTTAACACTTTGTTTCACTTAAGCTCTTTGTATCTTACAAAAACTTAGTGTTGTGATTCATTAATGTGATTGTCACTGATGACAAGGTTGTATGAACTTTGAGAGACATCTGAAGTTTAAACATGCACAAAACTGCAAACTATTTTACTTGGAAAAGTCTTGGAAAACAACAAAAGTGAGTGCAGTGCTGAAGCCTCAAACATAAAAAATAATGTCTTTCTGTATTTCTTCAGCATCTTTTTGATTATTTTATGGTATCTTTTGCTAATCTGTGCTGTAAAGCAAAGGTTTCAGTAAAAGAAACATATAGAGAAACATATAAAGATATATCGTCAGCACTATGAGCCTGTTTTGCAGATGTTTATTATGAGTTTGTTTCAGGTCCATAAAGAGAAATTAATTTTTGTAAGCATAAAAAACACCGAAACAAATAACTGAACTCTGTGAAGATATTCGACTTACCAAAACTTCTTTACAAAATGAAAAGTGTTTGTAGCTCCAAAAAACCAAAACTGTTATGATTTGAATTTAAACATTAAACAGGTCACTAAAGGTTAGTGTTTACTGTGAAGTCTGTGAAGGTTCTCAGTCATCCAGGTCATCGTAGTCAAAGGAGCTTGCAAAGAAAAGCGTCTGGACTTCTTTAAGTTACTTGAAGACGTTTCACCTCTCATCCGAGAAGCTTCTTCAGTTCTAAGGTCAAATGGTGGAGAGTCCCAGATATAAACCTAGTGGGAGTGACCCCCCACAGAGGGACAAAAGGACCCCCTGATGATCCTCTAATCGCCTGAGCCAAGGTGTGAAACTGGGTGTGGGTCCCAATCAGCCAGAGTTTCGGGTGAGTTACTGTGAACCATTTTTAGGGCTCTGTCTCTGATTGTGATTATAAGACCTATCGGATGCACTTCAGTCTGCAACCACTTCCATTTCACACGTGGACTTGTAATCTATATCTGAATCAGATGTTCCTATAGTGATTTGGTCATGCCTGTCAGTTGTGGCTGCCACAGTGTCACGGTTGTTGGGTTTTTCTGTGTTTGTGTATTTATATTTGAGATTGGGTCGCTCTCTAGGTTTTATTGTTTAATGATTTATAAGGCCTTAATTACATTAAATTGCAAACACAGAAAGCTGGAAAAGTCATTCTTCTCCCCTGCTTGGGGCGCATGCATAGTTGTTTTAGTTTAATGTGAATTCTCCACAGACTTATCCATGCAGGCAGGACATCTGCACGGACTCACCGTCTGATGATGAAATTTACGGGCTCATTGACACGGCTTCAGTTCTTGTTTCTTGTATTTGGGATTCATGGTTCAGTGAGCCGGACTTCATCCTAAATGAAAGTGTCATCTTTTGTGGTTTTAGTCTGCATCATGATCATCATTTTGGTCATCTCCTCCTATGATCTGCAGTAAAACACATTATTACTTCCTGCCTCCTGCTGTGTGCTGGACTGTGTCAGAGTGCAGGTTGGCTCATGTCTACTGTGGTAGACTTCTGCCTGTGAAAGCAACATAGTCTGATAGTCCAGTTAACAATTAGCATGGAGAAAATGTCCAACCAAGAAGAAACATTTTTAAAGTAATTAATTAATTATTTTATTATCATTCAGTATGTTCATTGAAAAAACAAACTGGGAGAATTATTTGTTTATTTCATTCGCTTTAGTTTTGGTGTTACAGTAGTGCAGTAGCAGCAGTGTCGATGAGGCCCTGATGCCTTCATTTTTAACTTAGTGTGTAAATTAAACTCTGTGGTTGTTTATGTTACGTCAAACACACAACACAACAGTTGGTCAGCGTTTGTCCACTTTGCAGCCTCAGAGTGTACTGTGGTCTCAACACGTTTGCCTGTCACAGCAGCAAAGCTCTTGTAGAGGAACTGCACACATGCTGAGTGGAACTACTGACTGGCTGACTTGCAGGTGACAAAGCTGTTTGATTTATTGTTGTTGTTTGTTTTTTTGTTTCAGGATTAAGCTGATAGTCAAACACAAATGTGAGTAAATAAAACCCTATTTTCATTTTTTTCTGTTTTCAATATTTAGAAAATACATTTTGTAAATTAATCTGTCATATTTAACTGTAAGTTTTCCTTTTCAAGCCTGCTACAGAAGACCCATACATAAACTGTATGCACCAAGCATAATGAAAACTTTGATGAAGTTTTATTATTGTTTTATTTGTGATTTACATACAGCTGATTTGCTCAGCTCCTTCAACTTTATGTTGTTGGCCTCTTGTCAGTGCTGTGCACTTTTAGTTTCTCTTCCTGTATTTGTGCATTTGCACTTGCAGTTCGAAGAGCATTTATGGTGTAAAATTTAACAAACAATGTGAAAGTGCGTACTATGACTTTAGATGAAAAAGCCATTCAATCATTTTCTCTTTGTTAGATAAATTTGTTCTTTCCTTGTCTTGGTCTACACAAGATAACTGCAGCATGTTATCTATTGTCAGTCACAAACTTATTCAAGTCATTTTATTTAACTGTCAAACCGATGCTTTCTATGCTGCAATGGATGATGATGGGCTCACAGGCAGTATTTTGAGTGAAATAAAGCTGAGCGTGTTATATGGTGTTACACATTAGTGCTGTAAAATGTCTGTCCGCACTTGCATTCTTAAACTGCATTCAGCTATATGTCTAAGCTGGCGTCCGTATAATATTTGTATGACTTCTGGCATGAAATAAAGAAATGTTTTATGAAGGTTTCTTTTCACTGAAGAAGCTTGATTTTTTTTTTTTTCAGAAAGTCTCTTCTTGTTGCTAATCAGACTTTTCATTTGAAAGAAAGACTGATTACTGTGTTTTAGTGTTGTCGTGGAATAATGGTTTGTGGAGAAATCAAAAGTTGCTCCTAACAGTCGATTAGTATTCAGCTTATTGTGCTTCAAAAGTATGTGAAGAAACTGTTTTGCTTTGGCCTTTTTCAAATATTAAAGAATGTATTGGCATATCTTATCTCACTGTTCATCATGTCTGACCACTTCTGCTTTTTTATCCGACAGAACCCTCACGCACTCTCCACCTTCTATTTTATTTTTTTTATTTTTTGTCTGTGTTATCAAGAGAGTTAATACCCTACAGCTTATGACAAAATTTGATCCGAAGTGATTGATGGCCCTAATCACGACCTTTTGACCTCCCGCCCCTCCCCCCCGGAAGCGTGTAATGAGCGTGACGAATCGCATCCGGAGAAGGGGGGTGGGAAACCCCCCGCGTGACGAATCGCATCCTGAGAAGGGGGGTGAACCCCGGAAGCGCGCCATCTGTTGTTGGGAAAAAAAAGTTTTTAGTGGGAGGGACTGCAGCGAGGGAGGAGAATAAAAAGCAGAGAGGAGGAGTCCGTCACAATTTCTAAGTCACACACACACAAGATGGATTTCCTTCTGCACCCCAGCAGCGGTCCTGTTTACTTGGACGGTGAAGAAATCTGCTCTCCCGCAGAACCCTCGAGCATGGGCGGCAGCAGCAGTGAGTGGGCCTCGTCGATTATCAGCGATACGCCTGTCTCTGTCTACAGTACCAGATCCGAAGCAACCGCCACTCCGCGGAAAGAAGGAAGAAGTAAGAGCGTCTTCATGTTCCGCAGCCAAATTCCAGCACCGAGAAACTTGCGAGGAGAATGGCCTCTGCCTGCTGAGGGTTGTGGAAAGTGGGGCTACATATTCAAATATGAGTCAGGGGAGCTCTGGTTTTATCAGTTGAACGAAGGAAAAAGCTTGACGGAATCGAGCAGCATTGTGAAGCTGACTCCCAGTGACTGGGCCGTGCTGAAGCTGCTGGTTGCGATGGCTATCGGAGAGGCAAACGAGGATTTTCCCATTCCTGAAGAGGAAGATGTTGCCGCTAAAAGACCCCGGAGAGAGGTAGATTCTCCTCCCCCTCCTCCTCCTTCTCCTTTCGGCTTCGATGATGAAGAAGAGCATGATGCTGCTGATGATGAAAAAGATCCTCCTTCTCCTCCTTCTGTCTCCTCTGATGAAAAAGAGGATACTGACCCTGCTGTTGAGAATGATGAGGATAAAGAAAAGACCCCCTCTGTAGAGGATGTTTCCTCCCCTGATGAATCAGCTGTTGAATCAGCTGATGATGATGATGATGCTCATCCTCTCTACACAGTTACAGAAGAAGAAGAAGAAGAAGATGATGAGCCCCCGGCTGAAAAACTTCCAGAAGACGCCGATGTTCCCCTAGCTCCTGAAATAAAAGAGGAGAAAGCAGCTCCTGAGAATAAAGAAAACATTCCCCCAGCTCCAGAAATAAAAGAGGAGAAAGCAGCCGCTGAGAATAAAGAAAACATTCCCCCGGCTCCAGAAAAAGCTACGGAAGAAGAAATAGAAGCTATTCCCCCTCCCCCGCCGCGGAACGGAGGCATACGCTTCAATGATGAGCAACTGATCAAGACTAAAACAATCTTGTCAACCGTCTGGTCTTCAGGAACCACAGCCACGGGGAGATGGAGAATGAGAGCCAGCCTGCGCTCTACTGATGAATCTGATGCGCCTGACATTTTTGTCATGGAGAAATTCAACCCCGACTGCGGATTATTTCGCAGCATGATGGTTATACCAGCCAAAGAGTGGGTCGTAAGAATGCTGCAAGTGAGGAAGGATATTACAATTCTTTTTCAAACTTGCCGCTGCTGGAGGGATGCTGTAGGAGTAAGGAAATGTCTCAGCTTCTGAAAATCCCCGCCCCTCCCGGACCACGCCCCCCTTCCTTCTGTTTTAAAAGTCCGATCAAAAAGCCTTTTTTAGCTCAGAGAGAGAGATGGACTCTGCATCTCTGCTTCGCGATGAGGAGACCAGCTCCACCGATTGTTTTTCTGACGAGGGCGAGGTGGTACCCGACACTCCCGGCTACTACGGGCCTCTGAAGCGACAGAGGCGGCAGCGGCAGCAGCATACCGACGAGATGGACGGCTGGGCGTCTTCTTTATTCATCGACACTGTGAAAACGGCTGTGTATCATCTGGTCAACTTGGTGATAAACAAGCACCGCACCGACGAATGTAATGGCTGTAAGATAGACCATCCCAGCCAGAGACAACACGAGTGCCTGCAAATTCTGGAGGATGATTTTTATTCCGACAACTATTATAACATCAGAAAGAAACTGCTCACTCCTCGCTTTGTCCCTTCCATTCAACGTCTGCTGATTGCCCGCAACATCAAGACTGAGGACGTTAAAGTTGGGATGGTTGCGGAGACTCTGCTTCATGAGCTGAAATCGGTGAGGAAAGTCTTTGACGCCATCACAGACGCTTATGACAATTTGGTGGGGCAAGACGTGGTCAAAATCGGGGAACTCCGTTTGGTTACGGAGTTTTACAAAGGTTGCTGATTCTTATCCTGCATGCTTCTTATATTTAACCTTGTTTTTTAAATCATGTATTCTGTTTCTTTTTAAAAAAAACAAAAAACTACCTTGTTTTTTAATCATGCTTTATTTTAATCATGTATTCTGTTTCTTTTTTAAAAAAAACAACAAAAAAAAACTACCTCGTTTTTTAATTCTGCTTTATTTTAATCATGTATTCTGTTTTTTAAAATCCTACCTCATTTTTTAATCATGTATTCTGTTTTTTAAAATCCTACCTCATTTTTTAATCGTGTATGCTTTAAAAAAAAAGTATCCTGTTTGTTTGTAACCTTTTAACATGTTTACCTCATGTTTTTAAAAAAGAAAAAAAAGAGAGTTTTTTTTTGTAACCGTTTGACTCTATAACTGTGTTTTATCTCAGGGTTTTGAATAAAAGTGTATTCCTGTTTTTTTTCGCATGTTAAACCTTCTGGTTTTGAATAAAAAAAAAAAAAGAGTTTTTGTATTCTATAACTGTGTTTTATCTCAGGGTTTTGAATAAAAGTGTATTCCTGTTTTTTTCGCATGTTAAACCTTCTGGTTTTGAATAAAAAAAAAAAGAAGAGTTTTTGTATTCTATAACTGTGTTTTATCTCAGGGTTTTGAATAAAAATGTTTTCCTGTTTTTTGCATGTTAAACCCTCTGGTTTTGAATAAAAAATATTTAAAAAGCATTCATCTCTGGTTTTTGAATAATGTATTCCTGTTTTCTGCACATTAAGCCCTCTGGTTTCGAAATAAAAAACATTCATCTCTGGTTTTTGAATAAAATAATAAAAGCCGACTCCTGCGACGTTATAACGCAGACGAGCTTTTTATCAGAAGACGAGATGGCCGAGAAAAGTGAGATGAAAAAAGTGTATTACGACCTGCATCACCCAGGTAGTTTCGGAGGAGTAAATAGACTCCGTCGTGCTTTAGAAGATGAAACTGGTAAAAAAGTTGATATCCGCAAGGTGCAGAATTTTTTATCCGAGCAGGACGCCTATACTCTACACAAGCCGGCGCGAGTAAGATTTAAGAGAAATAGAGTGTTTGTGACCAAACCCCTGAAGCAGCTTCAGGCCGACCTGTGCGACATGAGACATCTGTCTGAATACAACGACGGATTCAATTATTTATTAACCGTCATAGACGTATTTTCAAAAAAGGCTTACGCCCGCCCCCTGAAAAGGAAGACGGGTTCGGAAGTGACTGAAGCTTTCGAATCTGTGTTGAGAGAGAGTGAAATACCGGAAAATTTACAGACCGATGCGGGAAAAGAGTTTTTCAACAAGAGTTTTCAAGCTCTGATGAAAAATCACAGCATCTCCCATTTTGCTACCGCCAGCGACCTAAAGGCCTCGGTGGTGGAGAGATTTAACCGCACCCTGAAAACGAGGATGTGGAGATATTTCACCGCGCACAATACCAGACGCTATCTGGAGGTGTTGCCCGACCTGTTAGAAGGATATAACCGCAGTTATCACAGCAGCATTAAAATGGCACCTGCCGAGGTGCGCCCCGAGAACGCGGATCAGGTGTTTCGCAACTTGTATGGAAAGACACCCGCCCGTCCTAAAATAAAGTTGAAATTTAAGAGGGCTGATCTGGTGAGAATATCCAAATTGAGAGGAGTATTTGATAAAAAATACGAACAGAGTTTCACGGACGAAATCTTTACTGTGATCCGGGTCCTTCACCGATCGCCACCTGTGTATAAGCTAGAAGATTATGACGGCGAGCCTATCGAAGGGTCGTTTTATGAGCCCGAGCTGCAGAAAGTGAAACTGACCGAGGACAAAGCGTTTCATGTGGAGAAGATTTTAAAGCGACGCACAGTCAGAGGGGAAAAACAGGTTTTTGTCAAGTGGAAAAACTGGCCGGATAAATTCAACAGCTGGGTGAAAGCCTCGGAAGTGGTAGGCGTATAAAAAAAGAGACCCCTCGCATCATTCGGCTCATTTTTTAAAATTCATCATGGAGTCCGAAGGGTTTTACGTGACCCTGCCTTCCAACGCCAGCAAGGGCTTATTTAAAGATAACACCAGCGGCTGCTACACGGTGGATCTGGCCAAACCCCTCGAGCTGACCGGAGAATGGAGCGTGGGCTTATGCGAATTCATTTATCCGCGCACATGGTACAATCTACCGCCGGACGCCTCCTACTTGGAGCTGATGCGGACGACGGAGGAAGATCAGCCCCTGGTGATTTTAAAATTCGGCAGGGGAGGTCATTACGGACGCGTTAAAGATCTATTGGATCACCTGGTGCCGGCGATCCAAAAGTACGACCCGTCCTTCGAGGCTTCATTCAACAACATCACCAAACGTCTGGATGTCAAAGGAGTCGGGAGCCATAAAATAAAGGTCTTCCCTCCTCTGTCTTACATGCTGGGATTGAAAACGAACGAGTGGTGGACTCTGTCGAAGCGCTCTACTCCGTATCCGTGCGATATGAACGCGGGCGTATATAACCTGTTTCTCTACACCGACATCGTTCAGTACCAGCCGGTCGGTGACAGTTACTCACCGTTGCTCAGCGTCCTTAACGTGAAAGGCGATTACGGAGACGTGATCAGCATCAGACATAATACGGTCCATTACTTGCGCGTATCTAAAAAATACATTAAAACCATACGCGTAGAAATTAAAACGGACCGCGACAGATTCGTGGATTTTGTTTACGGGAAAACGATAGTCAAGCTGCACTTTAAACCGGCTTGAGAATGGCGGCGCGTCTCCCGCAGGACCCCCACCGTTTTGTGAGGTATTATGAGGGGCAGGTGGGAGGTTCCCTTCCGGGTTTTTACGGAGCGCCCGTGATGTACGGCAGAGGGATAGGATCCATCTTCTCCAGACTGTTTCGTTTCGTGTCTCCTCTCTTCAAATCCGGGTTCGCCGTAGCTAAACCTCACCTGAAAACGGCCGCAACCAATATCGCTACAGACGCTGTGAAAAGAGTGATGGGTAAGCTGACAGAGCCTCGCCAGGAGGGGGCGGGGGGTATGATGGTCCTCTCCCGCAGGAAGAGGAAACGCCCTCCGGGCGAGCGGATTAAAAATAAAAGCGTCGGAGTAAAAAGTAAATCAGTCAAGGCTGGCAGTGGGAAGAGAAGGAAGCCCCAGAGGAGCTCGGACATATTTTAGAAGAAAATAAATAAATAAAAAAATGTCTCTCTTACACAAGAAATCTGCCGAATGCACCCTTGCCGAACTGGATCTATTTTCGGCTCCCATGACCCAGCTATCCATAGAGGATAAAAAATATCAAGAATGTCAGCCCCTCTCTGCTTTGAACGACAACTCACCCATTGAATTTTTCATCCCCGGAGACGGGGAAAAGTATCTCGATCTGAACGACACCATGCTCCATCTGAGAGTGAAAATTACGGAAAAGGACGGGAGCAACATCCCACCCGATGCAGGGGTAGCCCTCATCAATTATCCTCTCAACACAATTTTCAGTCAGTGCGACGTTATTCTGGGGGATCGATTGATTTCGCAGTCCAGCGCCACCCATCCTTACAGGGCCATGATCGAGACGCTGCTCAACTTTTCAGAAGACACTCTAAAGAGTCAATTCAGCGCCGGTCTGTTTTACAAAGACACGGCCGGAGACATGGATTCTATAGTTATAAGCAACGGGCCGAACAAAGGGATAAAACAGAGAGCCGTTTTCACGGCCGAGTCGCGAGAAGTGGACCTGCTGGGTCCCCTCCACGCTGATATTTTCTTCTGCGAGAGGCTCCTGCTGAACTCTGTGGATTTGAGAATTAAATTGATACGCAACAGCGATGCCTTCAGTCTGATGGGAACTCGGGATTCGCAGTTTGCCCTGAAAATAACTTCGGCCTCTCTGTTTGTTAAAAAGGTCACGGTCTCGCCGGCCGTCAGGCTGGGGCACGCCGCGGCCCTGATGAAAGGAAACGCCCTCTATCCTCTTTCGCGCGTTTCTGTGAAAACCTACTCCATCCCTGAAAATTCCAGGATCTGCAACCAAGAGAATCTCTTTCTGGGAGCCATGCCAAAATACGTGGTCCTGGGCATGGTTCATCACGACGCCTTCACCGGGAGGAGGGATCTGTCGCCTTTCAACTTTAGACACAACGATGTGGAGTATCTGGCGTTGTGTCAGGACGGCAGGCAGGTGCCCGCCAAAGCTTTCCAGCCACAGTTTGACCGCGGAAATTCGGTCAGGGAGTTTTATCACATGTTTTCCGCCACGGGGAGACACCTCAAAGATTTACCTCTGAGCATCGACCGCCGGGAATTTAATGAAGGTTACGCCCTGTTTGCCTTTAATCTGGAACCCAGCGAGGATGCTGACGCCCTGTCTCCCGTCTCCAACGGGAATTTGAGGCTGGAGATGAGATTCAGAGTTCCTCTGCCTCAGACCACCACTCTCATAGTGTACGCCTGCTACGATTCCATTTTGGAGATTGACTCTAAAAGACAGGTGCTGGTGGATTATTACTAAAAAAAATATATATATATACATGGATAACCTTCAGCTGGAGCACATTCTACATCGCGCCTTGGGAGACGTTTTCTGCGGGGTTTGGGCCTCGGACCAGCTGGCCTTTTTGAGGCGCGACTTTAAACCCCCCGCCTACTTTATAGTAAACACTCACCCCTCGCACTTGAGGGGAGAACACTGGCTGGCTCTGACTCTGGAAAGGAACGGCTCCTCCACTTTTTTTGACTCTTACGGATTCCCTCCCGACTTTGCTCACTATCCCTCGGTCATCTCAGAGTTTCTGGAAGGCCGCTCTGACAAAATACTCTATCACGATCGTCAACTTCAGCACCCTATGTCTGTCGTTTGCGGGCAACATTGCATTTTTTATCTATGTCACAAGGCTCAGGGGTTATCCGTCGGTAAAATACTTTCTCTGTACTATAACGATGTGTTTAAAAATGATGACATGGTGTCTGACTTTCTGAAAGGACGCTGCCCCGCTCGCTCTCGCAGAGGTCATCACGGGGCGTGCTCCTTACAAAAGTTTAAAGATGTGTGTATCGAATAAAGAAACGTAAACAAAAAAAAGTTTGTTGCAGCTTTTTTTATTTCATTTGTAAACAAAAAACATTTGATTTTACATAGAGGTCGAGCTCGGGGAAAGCGTTATTTTGACCCGAGAAGGTTTTCTCCCCCTTCGCGCAGGTGTCTGTCCTCCCTCCTCCTCCACAGATTTAAGACGCGCATACTGATCGCGAGCTCTACGGTTATGTATTGAGGATGAGGGTATGTTTGTTTCGACCAAAGTAGTTAAAAACGCGTTCCATCCTTTCGGTCGCGTTTGGTTTTTACTTTTAAAAGAGAGGGAGAGGTTTTTAAATAGATCGATCATGTGCGAACCCCGCACCGCATCCCCCTTGTAAACAAATTCACCCCTCTTTGTCCATCCTCCTCCACCCTCAGCTAATTTCTGCATAATGTAGCGGGCGTTTTTGCGATCTCGAGGGGGTAAGGATTTTAATACTTCTTCCATCATTTCATCATCCTCCTCTCTGGGCCGCTGCACTTGTTGCTGCTGCTGCACTTGTTGCTGCACCTGCTGCTGCACCTGCTGCTGCACCTGCTGCTGCGCCTCCTCGGGCGGGAGGTGGAAAGTCACCCTACTCTCCTCGTCCCGGCCCTGTTTAGAGAGTGTGAGATATCTCCGCAGCAGAGACTCGTATCTTTTGATTTTTTCATACGAATTTAGCCGCGGATCCTCCAGTATGGCTTTCATCTTTTCGTCCAAATCGTCTTTGGCAGTTTCTCTGACGGTAGGCTCGGTGGGTCGGGTCAGTTTTTTCAACTCGTGAGAGGGAACGAGAATCATTTTTTTAAACATCTCAGCGTTTTTGAAATATTCCTCCCAGCAGGTTCCCCAGAATGGGTACGGCTGCGGACAACAGAGGGAAAAGAAACCCGCCCGTTTGTTTCTTTAAAACTTGACGTTTACGGTTTAAACTCGTTTTCTTGTCGGCCAGCAGCCTGATGATCTTTTTCTGGCGTTTCAGTTTTTGGTATTGAGGAGCGGAAAGAGGTATGTTTCCCCTTAAAAGATTTAAAGCTATCTCGCACAGCGCCTGGAGGAAATCCGGGGAGCTGTGAGCGAGAATGTCTTTGCGTTTCTGCGGCGACGCGTGGTACAGAGCTTGCAGTAAGACTGCGTTTCTTTTTATACGCTGAGACATGGCTACTTGGGTTTAGGCAGGTAAATGACGGGGTACTGCCCCGGAAGCAGACCGGCGCGCACTCTGTAGCGTTCTGGGCACGAGGGAGTGAGATCGAGGATTAAATACCCGTGGGGCTCCTCGGTGGCGTCTTTGAAACTGTCGGAGAAAAATGTTTTTTGCGAAGGGAAAATCTGACGGGCCAAAATCTCAATCTGCAGCTTGTCTCTGGGGTTTTTAAACAACACCATATAATTGGAGTTTAAGCTGATGGTGCGACTGTATTTACCCTGATGGAAAACATTCTGGGTCAGCATCATGACCGAGACGTTTTTATGGTGGCGGTATTGAGTGAAAATTTTAACCACTTCCTGGTGATCCGAGGCCTGAAAGATGACGTCATCCAGCACCACCAGAACGTCTCGGAAATCTTCAAAAGAATCAGGCAGCCCCTCGACAAATTTAATGTTTTTATTGGTCTTTGAAAGCTCCTCGTACATGGGTTGAAAAGAAGTATAAATCCACACAATATTCGCGGGCACAGTATCCATGACGCGTTCACAGTTTTCCAAAACACACTTTACAAAATGAGTTTTCCCACACCCGCTAGGACCCACAACTAGACAGGAAAAAGGCACTTTCAGTCTGTGATCAAAATCAGTTTCCTCCATTTTTTTTTTTTTTTTTTTCTAGAAGAAAACAAAAACACTAGTACCCGAAAGGCAGAGTTGTGCCGTCTGGAAAGAGACGTCTCTTGTCGTAAACCACGCGAAACTTTTTCTGAAATGTTCTGTTTTTGAGCACAAAGCCTCTCTTATCCCTCTGAATCCCGTTCTGAGGGGTCCCGAGCTCCGCCTCTTTCATACCAGAAAGGTAACTTTCCACCAACCCGCTCATACTGTCGAAATTGACACGTTCGCAACATTCTCTCGTCTGCGTTATTCCTTTCATTTTTACCACCAGTTTCTTTTTGTTTCTGGTCCGGTAGGCGTAACTCTTTGGACCCGCGGAGACAAATTCCTGGATGGTGTCCCCGTCTAATTCGTCCGTGAGATCCCCTAGATAGTTGCCCAGCTCTAAAGGTTCCTCCCCCTCTTTCACTACGTAGATCAGAGAGTCGGTGTCGGTGTACAGAACGCTGCGCTGCAATTTTTCTAAATACTCGTAGAGTTTTAGACGGGCGTAGGCTGTGGTGAAAGCGGCGATGAAAACGTTATTGGTAGCGCCGGGAGGTATCACGCACCGCTCGTTATAGCTCCACTGAATTAAAGCCACTTCCTGTTTTTTGGTCTTTAAAAAAGAGACGTGTTTAAAGACGTACTGTCCTGAAAAGACGTAGTTAAAAAACTGACTCGGTTTTCTGACCAGAGTGGTCTGAGTCATGTTGGTTCTCTGAGCAAACTTTCCCCAGAAACTGTTGAGACACAATTTCGAAACTTGTCTTTTGGCCGGATTCACCTCTATTTTTGACGGGTCTAAACGTATGCCCTGATGCCTGTGGTACTCTTCCACGTATTTGTTCCTCTCATCCTCGTCGCGAGCTTCCGGAGGATAACCGGAGGCTTCCTGTTTGCCTTTGAGAAAAGTGTTAATATAACCGGCGAAAATATCGCTGCTGCGACTATCAAAGTGCCAGACCTCTGTGATTTTAGCCACTCTGTAACCTAATTCTAAGGCTTTGTTAAACTCGACGGTGACCCAGACCCCGGTGAGAGCTCTGGCCTCGTCGTCGTGAAGGCACGGACCGCTTTGTTGATTAGTCTCGGCGCAGGTGCGACAGAGGGAGAATATTAATTTACCTCCGGGGGTTTTGTACGGTAGAACAGGGAAATAGAGCCCGCGCGGCGGGTAAACGGTGGCTCTGATCAGCCCGAAATAACTGCGAGGGTCTGCAAAATTCTCTCTGATGATTTGGGGGTGATGCAGAGGGTAAGCGCGCTTGGCGTTGACGTAAGGGTACAGGGATGTGACGTCTACGTAATACACATTTTCTCCTGGCGAGGCGCTATAACGCAGCCTCAAGGCCGAAGTGCGGCCTCCGTAAAGTCCCGAGCGAGGAGACAGAGGTTCCGGGACTTCGTAGCTCCGCATAAAATTTATAACCTCCTCGTTCGATTTTTTCATCTTGTTCCATTCGTGCTCCCACAGAGTGACCGTGCGGACTCTGTAAACGTTTCTCAGCTCCCGGAGCCTCGCCTCGGCAGAGGCGTGCAGGTCCCCGTAAGGAGCGCGGGTCAAAGGGCAGATTTCCTCAGGCCTGTAGCATTTTGGACAGCCGTGATAAAAGCATCCCAGAAATTCCCACACCCACTTTTCCCCGTTAATCAGCGCGTATCCGTCGACAAAGTACGGGCCTATTTTTTTCTCCCCACCGGTTGTGAGAGCGTGTTGAACGGGAATTTTCTGAGAGTGAGCTACCCACTCCAGCCACTGAATGGACGCGTGCGAATAGGCTTTGAACCTGCGCCCGTAGTTGTCGGGCGAGGGAATGGCCAGACTGTTTTCGGGTAGGAAATTGGTGAGAAACACTTTCATGCAGGCTGAAGCTATAGTGACGCAGCTGAAAGGGTCTACTTTAGTTTCGCCTATAAACCCGTCTCTGAACTTTACGCACGCCTCCCTCAGGATATTAACGTCGTTTTGGCAGTAATACAGGGACTCTTTTTCAAAGTTAAACACTCCCCGGGAGGCCTCGCAGTGCCAACGCAAAAACTCTGCCCGTTCGGGGAGTGACATGCGCTCCACCCCGTAATCTGAAGGAGGAGGGTACGGACCCGAGTATTTTAATCGGTCCCGCGAGCTGAATTTGTGAGGAAAAAATCCCTTGGATTTGTCCTCGAAGCCTAAAGCTTTGGGCATAGCGCTGAGACGCATGGTGAGAAAAGAAAGCGAGTCTATGAATTTGAGAAGGAAATCGGATTCTGTGAAACATATAATTTTACTGCCTTGCATGATGAGAGAGGGCGTCATCCCACCCCCCACCAGGTGACTTAGAATTAAATAGCTGTCAAACCCTTTCGCGTTGTGCGCAACGAACGTGGTCTCTCTATATCTTTTCCTTCTGTATCTTTGGAGAAACTTTTCAACACAGTCTACACCGTAAGCGTGCCACTCTTCTCCTTCTAGAGATTTTGTGCACACTAGGTAAGGGACGTGCGCCCCCTCCCTGTCTGGGAAGGTTTCAAAGTCATAAAAGATTATGGAAGCGTTATCAGAGTTTTCATGTTTCAAAGGTTGGATGTAACACAGGTGTTGATCGTTGTCGGGAGGAAGCTCCGCGCGACAGATTTTACATCTGGCGGCTGTGCACCTGTGCTTTTCGCGACGGGAGAGGAACTTGCAGTCCGGACATTTATACAATTGTTGACAAACGCTGAGGCCTGAACCGGAGTGAATTCTAGGTTGTTTGTGCTTTAAATAACACGCGCGTGTGCGACATGATCTGTTACAATCCGTACAGATTACAGAGTCCAGAAAGTGAGTGACAAAAGTGTTCCTCTCTTTTATAATACCCGCGGTGACATTCCTCGCAAATGTACTGGATTCCTAAAAATGTTTTTAGATTTTTTATCCCGTAATAGTGATGGTGGAATAAGAATAAGTACAGCGGGTGAGGCGTGTTCGGGTAGTCTGTTTCGATTAATGAAAGAGTTCTGTCCTCGGGCGGGCGGTAAAACACGACGATTTTACGTTTTAGTATTTGTTCGAATTTACCTATGTCGGTGAGAGTTACCTGAGTGCGATCGCTCAACCCCGCTAAACGCTGCAGCTCTCTGCCGCGTTCCAGGGCCTGTTTATCTGTGAAATGAGGTTGAGTGAGGTGAATCAGGTTGGTGGCAAAACACAGATTATCGTTTTTGTTTTTTACCACGTACAGACAGCGACGCTTTTTGACTAGAATTTCATCATCTAACATTTTGTGAATCTTTTTACGCGGGTCATTACTGCCACCGCCTCTAGGATTTCTAATTACTTGCACAACAATTTCTAGGGGAGAGCCTGCGACGATCGCTCCGTTTGATTGTATCAGCCTGGCTAGCAGGTCCTCAAAAACCGGTACAATGTTTTCAACGCTTTCGTCGTCGACGTTAAAAACAGTGATTTCGCGCGTGCTCGCTGATGATCTCCAGTTGAACCCGGTCGTTACGACTAACTTCCGGTCTGACCCTATCCGCTAGATCTACAAAATTATCCCTGACGTCGAGGTAAAATTGAGCGAGGTCGCTCGCTTCATCTGGAGAGGGAATGTTAAATACTCGCCTTATTTCGAAATTATTAAAATGTTCGCGGCGAGTCACCGCATCGTTCTGTACCCGAGATCCTCCTCCTTGTTGATGCTCCGCAGGCCGGTCCTCCTCCTCCTCCCTGGGCTGCTGATGATGATGCTGCTCCACCTGCACCTGCTGCACCTGCTCCTCCCCCTGCTGCTGGTCGTAGAGCTGAAGAGCATTTTCTATCGGCTGCAGAGGGTCAAAGTTCAGTAGACCGGCAAGCCGTTCGTTTTCAATGTTTTGAAGGAGGACCTGCAATGCGTTTTCTAAAGGTTGTAGTGGATCGTTTGGTGGTGGGGCTATATTGTTTTCTATCGGTGGGGCTAAATGTTCATCGTTTCTGTTTAATTCTGCCACGGCTTCCAACAAAGCCTCAGGAATGCTGTGTTCTTCCGACATGATTTTCTTTATTTCTTAATTCACAGACTTTTACATGCTTTTACTTTACAGGTCCTTGTGTCTGTATATCGATGCATATGTGCGAACTGTTATGGCGTACATGAAAGCGAGGTTTTCAAGGATTCTCTTCTTATGAAGCAGCCGTCGAGCTGTAAGAAAAGACGGACAGAATGTATTTTTAAACCTTACATTTTTTATTTTTATTTTTATAGAGCAGAGAAGTTTAATAGGATCGATTCATCCCCCCGTCAATTACCTCTCAGTCTCCTGAGAGGAGGAGCTCTGGACGGTTCCTCCTCCTCCGCCTGATTTTCTTCCGCCTGATTTTCTGTATCGGTCTCTGTCGGGGAAATAAAACAGAAGAGATTTAAGAAAACAATCTCCTCCTTCCTATTTTTTGAGAATGAAAAAACTTTTTATTTACCTCGCTCCTCCGCCCGATTGTCTGTAGCGGGGGATTGGTTAGGTATATCCGCAATCTCGGCTGCCGAGAAATAAAACAGAAGAGATTTAAGAAAACAATCTCCTCCTTCCTATTTTTCGAGAATGAAAAAACTTTTTATTTACCTCGCTCCTCCGCGCGATTGTCTGTAGCGGTGGGGGTTTGTATAGGTATATCCGCAATCTCGGCTGCCGAGAAATAAAACAAAAAGAGAAAGATTTAATAAATAAAAACTTTCTAGCACGCTTTATACCACTCCAAGTCGGGAGGGGCGGTATAGCACACTCGGATTACTCCGTCACATCCTGATATTTATCGAAATGACGGATATTGCATCATATTGTTTACCTTTTGGTTTAAAAGGTATTTTCCTGCAGTTCTCCGGGTATGCGTTGACGAAAATAACGTCGTCGTCTTCTTCTTCTTTTCGCTGCGGCGGGGTCTGTATATTCTCGATTACCTCTGTCGAGAAATAAAGCAAAACTTTTTAAAAATCTGCTCCGGGTCGGGAGGGGCGGTATAGCACACTCGGATTACTCCGTCACATCCTGTTATTCAACAAAATGGCGGATAATGCATCATATTGTTTACCTTCGATTTTAAAACTTTTTTCTCCGCGGTTCTCCCGGTATGCGGAGACGAAAATAGCGCCGTCTTCTCGTTCTTCTCTTCGACGCGGCGGCAGCGGAGGTTCTGCGGGGGATATGGCGTCTAATTCGCCGCGGAAAACGGCCGGATTTTTGCTGTTACTCACTGCACTATCGATTGCTTCTGTAAGTATCAGAGCTTGGTTAAATCAAGTCTATCTAAACTTATTTAAAAAATGGTATATACTTATTTAATCGTACCGTAGTCCACTTGCGTGAAATCATTGATGTAGAAATCTAAAAGAAAGTAATCAAATTATTGACATCTCTGTTGATATATAATTTAAAGTCGTAAAGAAAAAAACTTACCGGGGTGAGGTATGAACAGTTCTGGCGAGATGGCCCTGGCGCTCTGATCGGCGGCGTTGTTTGAACGGAATGCTGACATAATATTCACGGATTCTTCCTCGCGATTGGTAGAACTGTCACAGTAGGGCTGAGCAGATAGCGACTCCCCTCCCGTTTCTTCTCTCATTTTATCCTAGTCTAGCGAAGCATCTGTTTTTCGCATCTTTCTCTTGACAATACCGATAGTTAGAGAGGGTTGTTTTTTTTTTTGATTGCCTTCTTGCGAACGCCGTCTGTTTTCCACATTCTGCAACGGTAAAATATGACTTTGAGACGGGTATTTGTTTTACCAAATGGACAATTGCTGTCTGACCTTGTTCTTGCTGTTGACAAAACTCGCCTCATGGTTGACTCTTTCCCACAGAGGGGGGTGCTTTAATAAACTTATTCGAATATGAGCTTTTTTCCACTAAGACTTGTTTTATGGGGAGATGTACGAAATTATTTACCGGGTTACAAGCAATGATAATATCGGATGTTGACTCCTCAGCGTCATCATTTTCTATCTATTGAGAAAACTTATTGTTAAAGTATTGAAGAAAAAAACTCCTCCTTGGCCCGCGGTGTGTGTGTGTGTGTGTGTGTGTGTGTGTGTGTGTGCCTTCTTGCGAACGCCGTCTGTTTTCCGCATTCTGCAACGGTAAAATACGACTTTGAGACGGATATTTGTTTTACCAAATGGACAATTGCTGTTGACAAAACTCGCCTCATGGTTGACTCTTTCCCACGGGGGGGGGGGGGGGGGGGGTGCTTTAATAAACTTATTCGAATATGAGCTTTTTTCCCCGCTAAGACTTGTTTTATGGGGAGATGTAAGAAATTATTTACTGGGTTACAAGCAATGATAATATCGGATGTTGACTCCTCAGCGTCATCATTTTCTATCTATTGAGAAAACTTATTGTTAAAGTATTGAAGAAAAAAACTCCTCCTTGGCCCGCGGGGTGTGTGTGTGTGTGTGTGTGTGTGTGTGTGTGTGAGTGAAACTAGATCGCCTGTCGCTGCAATTATGGTTTGTTTTTCAGTCTCTCAAAAGGAAAAGTAGTATTCACTAAGGGATAGTTATTCGTTTTTACACATAGGCAGCCTGTAGGTTACAAGCGGATAGAAAGTTCTTCTTTTCATCACAATCTATGGTGTATCTTAAAGGTTTTTTTTACAGCGTCTGTATTATAGGAAAATAAAATACTATTGAAATCTCTACAGGAAGTCACTCTTTATTTCCATTACAAACGCCGGTGCAGCTTAAGAAAGTAAAATTACATCCGCTCTGTCTCTCTATACATCACAGAATCATCTGCTGCATCACCGCTGTGCTTAGGGAACATGACGCAACAGGTCTGAAAATGACTAGACACTTCCGGAGTATTTCCGGTAGGGTCATAAGGTCCGGATCGAGGCCTTCCATAGTAAATATGCTGTATTTGAATATGTCATATTCAAAGCCTTCTTCTTTGGGAGAGCAGATCTCATCGGACACAGGAACGCTGCGGGGCTGCAGAAGGAAATCCATCTTGTGTCTGTGCCTTAGAAATTGTGACGGACTCCACCTCTCTGCTTTTTTATTCCCCTCCAACAGATGGCGCGCTTCCGGAGGTTTCCCCCTCCCTCTAAAAACTTTTTTTCCCAACAACAGATGACGCGCTTCCGGAGGTTTCCCCCCTCCCTCTAAAAACTTTTTTTTCCCCAACAACAGATGACGCGCTTCCGGGGTTCACCCCCCCCCCTCTCAGGATGCAATTCGACACGGTTAGCAACAGATGGCGCGCTTCCGGGGTTCACCCCCCTTCTCAGGATGCGATTCGTCACGCGGGGGGTTTCCCACCCCCCTTCTCCGGATGCGATTCGTCACGCTCATTACACGCTTCCGGGGGGGAGGGGCGGGAGGTCAAAAGGTCGTGATTAGGGCCATCAATCACTTCGGATCAAATTTTGTCATAAGCTGTAGGGTATTAACTCTCTTTATCATGTCAACACACAATCACACATCAGAAGTGGAAACAGTCATTGTTCCTCTTCCCGTGGAGATGGTTGTTGGTGTTCTTTACTGCCAGAGCGCCTTCCTCAGATACAGTGTGGTGCTGTTTCTCGGGGACTGCCTCCAGGGTATGTGCAACTTGCAAAAACTTGAAAATGTATAGATGAAGAGGGGTTTTTGTTTTGTTTTTGTTTTTTTGTTTTTCCTGTGTTTGCAAATGCAAGCTAATTAATAGCACCATTAGTATCATTTGAAAAAAATACACGGACTTCTAAAATTAAAAATAAGTGTAAATGAATTCAGAACACCAACAGTTTTCTCATGATTGAAGCATGACTGGTTCAATCCCCTGCTCTCTGTCATGGTTGTTGTGTCCTTGGGCAAGATACTTCACCTACTGCTTACTGGTGTTGGCCAGAGTGGCGCGATATGGCAGCCAGTCAGTCTGCCCCAGGGCAGCTGTGGCCACAACTGTAGCTTGCCTCCACTAGTGTGTGAATATGAGAGGGAATGAATAGTGCAGCGAGGGTCTTAAAAAGTGCTATATAAATTCAATCCATTATTATTATTATGCCATACCAGATGGTGCTCAGAATTTCTGAGAATTTATACCACCTCAGGGGGAATCAGTTTGTGTTTCTGTCTCTTGTTAGTTGTCAGTTTTAAGCTACAAAATATCCCATCTCTCCCTCTGAAATACAAAAGTTACAACTGCCCTGAACCCTGCTGACATCCAGGGATTGTGTTGCAAGAGATGCAGTTCATTTTATATTCAATGTGATGGTACATGAAGAGTAGATGTGATGCAGTTTGTGCAAAAGGAACAAAAGACCATTACAAGAAATAAGTAAATAAGTTGCATAACTTAACTGGCCTCAAACAACCACATTTCAATCCTCTTAAGGATTTGAATCTGTCTAATTTCATTCTACAGAATGATATACGACAATTCTTAAAAGTTTCACAAGATGGTGCTCCAACACGGGGGATGAAAGTATTTTTGTGCAGGCAGCTGGTCAGTTGTCAGACCTCCGTGAGCCTGCACAACCAGTTCAAACATAAACAACCCATTTGAAACCACATCTTGAACCATTATGCATAATAATCATAAGCACACCTTACATCCAATCATGTTTTAAAGACAGCCTCACGAGTTCATGATGGCATTTTTTAGTTCCAACCAGATATATACAATAAGAGAGCCAACTACCAACGTCTGAAATAGGCCCATGAGATTCATCAGTGTCCTCCTGATGCTGCTATAATAGATGCAGATTCTCTAAGCTGCTTTTATCCGAATAATTAACATTTTCTTTACTGAACTGTATGACTTCATTGTTGGTAGAATTCAGTTGAGAGGGCCCACTGACCTTTTTGAATGAGCATGCAACACCAGTGCCTGTCCATAATACAGAGACCGCCTTCACACAATGCACTGCTTAAAGTCACATTGAAAGGTGAAGGAAACCCCTGAATAATCAGGCCACACAAGTCATCACTAACTAGTGCATAAACTAAATATAGCTACAACAAATTTGTATCAAAGTGGCAAAAAAGCAGCTTCTTAAACATAATACAGTTAAACTTTAGCTCATGTGATGTTATCCACAGCCATATTTACATCACTCAACCTGTCATGAAAGGGATGCACTGTACTGTATGAAATAAATAACTTTACTAGCACAAAAGCTACAAGTAAGAGTTTAAAAAATTGGCGAATGATGTTGCTGTTACCCAGCAAACCAAGTTTGACCCCAATAACAAGGTTTGAAATATGAAAATCTTCATTTGTTTGTCTGCAGCAACACAATTTATGCATTGTTATGAACTCCACTGGGGATGACTTGTGACTAAACTTTAAAAAGTGATCAGCAGATGGCAACAAACCTTAAAAGCATATGCATAGATTTATGCTTGAACTATCATCAGTACATGTTACACTTTCAGTGTCAAAATACCCCTTGAAATCTGTCACCACAATCCTAAAAAACAAACAGAAATATGGCATAGACAATTTCACAGTTTAAGATTCTCTGAAGGTTTTCCTTGATATGATCCACACTGATGAATACAAAATCTATCTCAGATGATATTTCTCAGATTGGACCAAAACAGCCTCAGTATGCAAACTTTGTAGCACCTGTGCAACAGTACAAAAAATTATACTTAATAAATAAAAACATGTTTCTGTATTTTGAGTCTCTTTGAGAAAATTTCAGGCCGAAAATAATAAAATTTGGCGTGTTTGACCTAAATTTGAACTGAACTGAAGGTAAAGGTTAAACCATTAGCATGCTGTGTTAAAAATTAATTTAGCAACAAGCCTTCATAAAGGGAGGGTTTTTTGTATTTGTTGTATCTATTATTCTGAATTTTTAAGATGTGGAGGCTTCTAAACATTCTCCATTTAAGGACAGATCAGAGCTGAACCCTAAAGATTTTACTTTGAAGGGAACACCGGCTGTTAAGACATGTTTGCACTAAAATATGCACTGTGCTTTCAAAAACATATATGTGGTATTAAAATATGACATATGTTTTCCTTTTAAGCGCATTTTATATAAAACTGATTTACCAGTAGGCCGCCATTGTTATTTACTTCTCAATGCACTCTGGGTAGTGACGTCACACGGTTGCACCGCATCGAGTTCACAGTTAGCAGAGCACTGGAAATGGCTTCTGTTCAACCTTTCCAGTTTGAACCAGAGCAATCCGAGAGAGAGAATGAAAATAGTCAACCAGTGCTTAGTTTAGATGAAGATGAAAACAGTCCGTCACACGAGGACACGACAGTGAGGGAAAACTACTGGTGTCTATGCTTGCAGAGTGAGGGTCACACTGCAAGTTCAGGGTAAGACACAGGGTAAGGTCATTAAACAAACATCCTGATGACATTAAGTGAGTGATCAATAAATGATAACCTACAAGCTCAGGAGGTTGGCTTGTGTTTTCTGTAAATCCTCATTAATTTTATAAATATACCCTGATATAATACACAGATTAAAAAGGTATTAATGTGATATTTTATATTTTGATCTTTGACCTCTTGACTGCTTATTGCAAATGAATGTTATTTTTCAAAATATTGTGTGTTCTTTTTATTTACTAAACTTGACCTGACTGTTAAACTCTTGTCCTCTTTCTCTTCCTATCTTAGAGCCCATAACTAAGCAGCCTCTTATGGAAATCCTAAATTTCACCCAGAAGGCTTCAAACAAATTTTGCATTGTTCTGCTAGAGTGTAGCTCAACCGGCAGTGTCACCTTCAACTGGACTGTAGGGAGTCAAACACAAACGGGGCCCAGGCTGCATCACATTATGAAGAAGGAGGATGGAGAAACCCCTTTCACATGCAAAGTTTCCAATCATGTCAGTGAGAAGTCTGCATTTGAAACCATGACGAGCAGCAAAGATAATGTTATGTGCAGCATGATTATAGTTTTGAATCCTTGCATCTTTTTTTTTTTCACTTTTAATCATATTTTTAGTGATCAGAACTGACAATGATAGATGAGACGTAATAAGCAACTGCAATTCCAAGAAACTCGGGATCCTGTTTAAAACTTAAGTTAAAACAAATTAGGCAGTTTGAAAAATTAATAAACCCATATTCTATATGGGTTATAGAATATGGGTTTATTATCATATTCTTAATAACAGAACATAGAAGCATGTCAAAAGATTCAGTTGAGAGATGTTAATATTTTATTAGAAATATTAGTTTAACAAAAGGCTGGAAGAGTGAGTGATAATAAGAAAAACTGGAGGAGCATTGCAACTTCTCCCTTTTCTTTTGGCTGCGCCCTTTAGGGGTGACGACAGCCAATCACCTTCCTCCATCTCACCCCGTTTCAGCTCACCTAATTTAGCTAATTTGTGAACAGTTCAATAACATTGTCATGTTTAACATAAAGTACAACATATGCTCCCACACAGGCAAAAGGTGCAGCCGCTGGTCTCCTCAGTTCCCAGATGTTATTGGACTGTTGTTAAAAGAAGAGGGGATGCTACACAGTGATAAACATGGAATTAGGGTTTTATCTTTATTTAATATATTATTACTATTTATGATTACAGAGTCCAGCTCTTCTTCCCCTGTCACTGTCATTGTTGGGCTGTTTACTGGAGTTCTGCTCTGGAGATGCTAAACCAGGTATAGTATGAAACTGTTGATCTGTAAAAGCTTTTGCATATATGTGGATAACATTTTTATTTTAGTTGAACTATCAACTAAATGCAAAAACATCAATTAGATTTAAGATTTTGTCAAGAAACAGAGTCAAAAAAAGATTCTGACATGTAAAAATAAAGGTTGCATAGCTCTTTGAGAATGTTCTGATGCTTCAGGTAGTACGTAGGATGTCCTTTGGCAGTAATATGTGACACATAGTGTGTAATAGCATTAATAGCCAACAGCAATTGTGCAGCACTGCTATTCTTGCCTTCCTTCATCGCCTAACAGTGAAACTTAGAATTATTTTTCAAAATGTACGAAGTAGTTACAAAGCACAAAATGTCTTTCTAATGCTTTCATATCAGAACAACCTTCCTCAACAGTGAGCCTCTCAAATCATCTGATCAAATCAAGTGACAAACAGGATTTTGAAGTTGTAGCACATAAACCTGGAAATAGCCTTCAGTTGAATAAATCTGTTAAATATTAACCTTGTGCTAAAAATTATTCATACTTTGATGGTTGACATGTTCTTATATATTGTCTACTTGTTTTAGTTACCCTGGTCACATGGCCTTTAATTTCCACCATAGTTTTACCGTTATGTGTGAAAGAATGTGCTGTGACTTCGGATGCGTACACGTGATATGTGGAATTTAATGCTTCTGTTTGCTATGGAAAGGAAATCAGGTGGCCACTGTCCACCCACAATTTACAGGAAATTCTACAAATTCCTTTTAAGGGATGTAGGGCTGGGTATCGTCACTGACTTCTATTGCTGATTCAATTCTGATTCACAAGGTCTCGATTTGATTCAATTCCGTTTTGACTCAGAAATACTATAATTATGATCATTTATCAGTACATATCCTTATTTTTATATCTATGTAGGCTATAAAAGCAAAGCTGACACTTGTGAGACTTCATCAGAGGTGTAAGTATCACAGCAGATGCCTTCATGTCAAAGTCATTGAGGATAAAACACAGAAAAATATAAGGGAGATTTTCCTCACCTGGCTTTTTATCGTACCGCCTTAAAAATATTCTGCCGTAGATCAACAATGGAAGAAAACCATGAAACAACATATGAAAATTCCCCAATTCTGCTGAAGTGAAGCAGAGCAAAGTTACAGAGGTTTTATTAGAGACACAGCTAAGTGTTTTGCAATTTGGCATCATTTGTAAAAACTGAAATTTCACTATGCACAAAGATAAACTGGTGTGTAATAAGCAAGCAAATAATACAGAAAATAGAGATTTTTGACTCTTGAAGTACACTGAGAAAGAGCAGTGCAGGAAGTGTGATTTTTATCGTGGTGGCAGCAAAACTGCCAAAATGAGAGGGAATTCATGACGATGTTTATCAAACCCTAACTGACAAAAAAAGCACAAAAAGTATGACATATGCCACAGGATTAGAAGGTTATTGGTCTATCTTCTTTCCATGATGTGTCAACAGACTAAACTTTGATTGTAAGAGGAAGAGGAACAGGAGGATAAGTTGTGATCAGTGATACTGACTGACAGTTTCTTGGTGCTGTAGAGCTTTCTTTGCTTTGCTGTTTTTTAATACATTGAACAATACATTACTAAATATTTCAAATTAAATGTTAAGATTTAAGAGTATAATTACAAACAACTCATGAAATTGAAATCATAACGTTGTTTTGAAAGATAAAGTATTTATTGTGATATATATTTATAGTTTATATATTTTATTCTGACTTGTAGGTAATGACTGTAGTGATGATTAAGAACCCATATCAGGCCCTGAGTATGCTGGACTAGGTATAGATTACATTATATTAAAAATTAAATAAACATCCATCCATTTTCTGCTGCTTATCCTTATTACATAAACATTACATATTAAATTTAAAAATATTTCATTTCAGGTGGACCATTGATGGGGAGAATAGAGCTTCAATCTTGTTATTGAAGAAAGACAAGATGAAAATGTCTAAGAAAAAAAAAAGAAATTAAAAAAAAATTATTCTCCAGTGCAGTTTGTGAAAATGGTTGTATTATCAATCAGCTTCATGTTTTTTCTTAAAATAGTGAAAAATAAAATATTATAACAATGCTAACATGTTAAATTATGGTGGTCTATATGGCCCCAAATCTAATGTGTAAACGTGTATAAGTAATGCTACTGTAGGAATATGTATTTGCAAGAGGAACTATGAGTTAGAACTATTGTATCCACATGAGTCGTGCCCACTAATATTGCTTTGTTTTATTAACAGTCCATAAATGTCTGGGAACTATGGAGACCAGTTTCTGGACTTTTGGGAGAAGGATGTTGTCCCATTTTTATTTACTACAATATTATAGTGTCAAAACTGCTCAATAATTTTGTTTGTTATAGTTTTCTTTTTATCTTGTATGAAATATTTTCCGTTGGTGAAAAGAGGCATGCCGTTTTCATAGATGTAATATATAGTTTTAGTTTTGTCATTATGGGTGGCTGTAGCTCAGGTGGCAGAGCAGGTCAGCCACTAATCAGAAGGTCGGTGGTTCGATCATATTTGACTTGTCGGTGAAGGTTGATGACTGTAACTGTATCTGTTGGGTAGATAGCTTGGACTGGGAGGACTGTAAGGTGCTAGTTCAGATTTGCCGCTACCACTCCCCGGAGTGTCGGCCAGAACACACCGCTCAAGGCCCTTGAGTGGTGTGAAGACACCGAGGATAGTGCAGACTCTTGTATTGATTTTACACAGGTGGGAGTGACAGTGGTATTGTCATAGAAACAGGTATGTATACAGGTTTAGGTGTAGGTGTGTGTGTGTGTGGGGGGGGGGGGGTCACTGAAAAGAACAGAAAGAAAATACTATATTATTAAGGTGTTCATATCAATAACTCAAGAATACACCAACATAAACACAGGTGAGAAATAAAGTAACATCCCCTTTAATACTATAGGCCATATTACCCACGCCTCACGTATAGACTCACTGAGAAAACTAACACGGTACACGGTTATACCCAACCACATGACAGGAGAGTTAGCTTAGCTTAGTTTAGCACCCATTAGCTGCACGGAAACATAGTCATTTCCCCACTAAACTCAGGCACAGTCCCAAAAACATCTTATTATCACTTATACTCACACATCACAAACTTACTTTGCTCATTAATGCACACTTCTCAAGGAATGACCAACTCCCTGCAGGTAATCTGGAGCAGAAAAGTCCCTGCCCATTGTCTCTCTCATACAAAGCGGTGGGGTGACCGCGAATCTCCGCAAAGACCCTCTCTGGCCCTGAATGACGCAGGCGACTGTTGACGTCCTGGACAAGCAGGCGGGTGACTGTGAATGTGCCCTGTACTTGTTCTGTTTCTTGACGCACTGTTCAGTCATACGTTATCAGTGCTGTATCACTTCCTGTCATCTGGAGTGTACTTAAAAATGTCTGTCTTTCGCTCTGTGTCTTTAAAGCTTGGCCGGTCAGCATGGCGTCACTAGGATTGCATGACTTCTTTTGAAATGTCACCAAATATGTTGCTGTGATGTCTCAGGGTTTCATGACATGTGTTTCCCTGAAAGGCCTGAATGAGCGTCCAAACAGCTCAGCTGATTCTGCTGAATGATGAGTGTTCATGGTATGAGCAGAAAGAAATGCTGTCATTCTCTCCACTTCCTCATATTTAGGGAAAAAAAGTTTCATAATATCTGAAAAATCCCAAGCTAAAGAACCCCAGAACATTTAACTATATTCACAATCTTAGTTTATGTTGTCAGTGTATTTGAGCTGCTTGTTTGTTCAAGTAAAATTGACTTTTTTTCCAAAGTCAGTTTGTTATGTGAAATAAATGGATTTGGACTAGTGCATGGACTAGTGGAGTCAGCTCATTAGGTCAGCAAAGTCATCCTTTTCCTCGAATGTAGTGTAGATGAAAAAAGAAAATGTGCACATTTTATTTATATACTATATAGAGCTATGAAGAAGCAGCACGAAGATACTGTAAACAGATTTGACAATCCACTGAACAAAGTTTCACTCTAGTCTATCGCTCTAGACCAAAACCATTTCCTTTAAAAACAGGACTGATCATGGTCTGCTCTTTTCAGCATCTGTGCATCTCAGTATTCATGTACAGTCAGTGTTGGGAAAGTTACTTTTAAAATGTATTCCATTACAGAATACAGAATACATGCCCCAAAATGTATTCTGTAACGTATTCCGTTACGTTACTCAATGACAGTAACGTATTCTGAATACTTTGGATTACTTAATATATTATCATGCTTTTTACAACAACGTGAATGTAGTATTGCTGTGTGATTTATTACTATTACTGAAGGTCCACGACTCCGAACTGTAGTAAAGGGACCTCTGACTAATACGGCGGGGTCCCTGTCGGCTCGTAGCCGAAAAATACCTTTACTTTGTTGTCTGGGTCAACTTTTCTTGCGAGAGACAGAGAGAGGCGTTGAAAGGCTGCTCCAACGGAACTTATTGTTTTCGGAGGAAAACACGAACACGGTGTACAGTCGAGTCTTAATAGCTTACTTACAACTGGGCTCGTCAGGCACTCTTCTTGGCTGCAGTGGTTATTATTATATTTACATGCTTCCAGCTCCCGTTTTTCCTCGATGACAGCTCGTACCTTTCCACTCCCCTTTTTCTCCCTCCTCGCGCTCACAGACCCATAACGTGTATGGCAGTCCATTCTCCCTGCAACATGGACTACACTGCCCATGATGCTACATTCTTTAGAGCTATGCTTGTAGCGTTCTGCCTGTTAGCTTAGCACAACAACAACAACAACGAAAAGGCGCTCTCTCACCCAGGAAACACACAGTCGCAGAGAGAGAGAGAGAGCGTCGCCCTGTAACCATGGCAACCGTAACGCTGCCGCCTGGAACAACAGAACGTAGCTGTCAAACAAAACCCAAACAGTCCTGACCCGCGACAAAATGAAACAGGAAAGTACCGCAGTGTAATCCATTTATTTCAACAAAGTAACTGTATTCTGAATACCACATTTTTAAACGGTAACTGTAACGGAATACAGTTACTCATATTTTGTATTTTAAATACGTAACGGCGGTACATGTATTCCGTTACTCCCCAACACTGTGTACAGTACATGCAGAGTGGTGACTGTGGTGAAAGTGACTTTATTCACCACAAACATGTCAGCTGTAGCCAGTGCTTGATGATTCCTCTTGTATGACAGAGCAAAACTGGGGCTTCTTTAAATGTTTAGCTTATGACCGCTTCTTCTGCTTCTATTTTGACTGAAACCTCCCCCAATCTCAGTTATTTTTAGGTTTTTTTTGTGGTTACTTGTGAAGACACAGTTTGACAGATGAAAAGAGGAAACAGAGGTTGTTCCTCTCCCCACAGAGATGGCTGCTGGACGACGTTACCGTAGCTTCATGCACAGCATTGTGCTGCTGCTCTGGGTCTGTCTCCATAGTAAGTACACCTCTGCTGATGTTTGTGGCATGTGTTGTATTTGTTGCCTCATGAACTCTGGTACATAAGTGAGTTCAGAAGATAGCTGCAGCGTTGCCATTTTAGAGTATTGTTGTGCTAAAGTATTTATTATTATTCTAACTGCTACAAAAAAAAAACAATTATCTATAGCAGACATGTTCTTTGAATTCTTGAGAAACAGCTTCTGACATTTTATTTATTTATTTTTATTCATTTGCTTTTCTATTTATATGAAAATTACAAAATTATGATTTCATGTTTGTCCACAGAAAAATATTTTTGCTATGCTTAAATTTTTGTTGTGCCAAGGCAGTCATATCAGAAATGTCACTTATGTATGATGATCTTCTCATTGTGTAAAAACATTTTGTTTTTTGTCTGATTTGATTGTTGTTAGGTTAATTATCACACTTTGACGATACGGTTTCAGGCAATTTAGACCCACTAACATGTTGAAACTTTCATTTTGTTGTATGTTTTTCAGATGTTAAGACTTCCAGTGGAAAACATGTCATTCACAAAATAGTTGGCGAGACTGTGGAGTTTTCGTCAGGCTTACCAACTCTAGGTGTGACTGAAGCAATGTGGAAATATGGGGGAATAAATATTGCAGACAAAGATGTGGGTGTTCTTAAAGGATCTCCATTTAAGGACAGGTCACAGCTTAACCCTGAAGACTTTACTTTAACAGTGAGAAAACTGATTCTTCAAGATTCTGGTGATTTCATTTTTGTCTCAGCGGTGTTTTTCAAGCAAAGGCCTTCGGTCAGCATCACTCTGCAAGTTCATGGTAAGAGACATTGTTTTTCTTTTAAAAAAGGTTCCTGATTACTGTTAATGAAAAGAAACCCTGTGAGCCTAAGAGCTTGTCTTTCTCCTTTAGAAAAAGAGAAGTGTCACGGTCCTGGTTCTCCTGACCCAGCGTTTTTAGTTCTTTGTGATGTTTGTATTATTGTACTTGTGTGAGTTATTCTATGGTTTCTAGTTTCGATCTCTTGCCCTTCATGTTTCTCTGTGTCCCCTCTGTTCTGTGTAGTCTGTGTCTGCATGTTTGAGTTCCCCTCTGTGTCTCTCGGTTCTTAGAGTCCTCTGCCTTATGCTTTATGTCTCTGTGTTTCTTAGTTGCTGTCTCCACTGTCAAGTTCGCGTCTCTGTGTGATCCTTCCTGTTTTACTTTGAAGGTCCGTGTCTTATGTGAATGTGTCCTGCTTTGCTTGTCTCGTCAGTCCTGATTTCTCCCAGCTGTGCCCTCCTTCTGTGTCTCATTCCCCTCGTTACTTCCCAGTGTATTTAAACCCTGTGTTTCTCTGAGTCAGTGTCGCGTCGTCCCTCATGCTGTGTGGATCTCCCTGTGTCTCTCTGTTGGTTTAGTTTGCGTTGTATGACTTTCTCCTGCCAGCGAATAAAGCTGAGTTCTTTGTGTTTAAACCTCATGCCTGAGTGCCTGCATTTTGGGTCCAACTCCTGCCTGCCGCACAGCGATTCATGACAAGAAGTAATCTTACAAGCAGCTTTACTGCTGGGAACTTAAAGAATAAACTTCATTAAAGGCAGGAGCTAATACCCTGAAAAACAGGTACTTACAAGAGAAGCACACAGCAAAGTGGAAGAAAATTAATATTGGCAATATATACACACAGTATAATGAGGGGAAAAGAAACACGTGGGAGTACATCCAGGGCTAATTATAGATAACGAAACAGAGGAATTAGAACTAGAGACAAGACACGAAGAAGAACAGACACTAAGATAAAATAGGAAGAAACAGAAACACCAACTGGACACAAACACAAAAAGGCAAACAAATGTGGAAAGAGGACACATCAGAAACATTAGACAGACACGATAAATATAATAAAACCAAGATACCTGGACTTACCTAGAATTTAACCAGAGAAGAAAAACTTACAAAACCCTACAATATTAAGCACATTGAGGCGACTGTTGTTGTTTGTAGCTATATAAGTAAAACGGAATTAAATTAAGTATAAACAGACTGGAGGAGATAATAGTGACACAGGAAGAATAGGAATCACACAAGTAAACTCACAACCCTCAGTCCATGACCCAGCGAGCATGACGACATGACACAGTAGTGAACAATAGTCATCTGCACTTAATGATGTTAGTTATTGTTTAGTGGCCTAAATTTACATAATGCATTTGCTGAACTCTGCACAAACATCTACTTTCATCTGTGATTCCAAAGGTGACCTGACACGCTTCCTGTCTCCTGTTTTCTCATTAGAGCCCATAACTAAGCCTGACATAAAAATCAGTTCTACCTGGATTCCCTCAAATGAATCATGTAAAGTTCTGCTGGAGTGCAGCACAACTGGTGATGTCAGCTACAAGTGGATTGTGGGAAACCAAACACTAACTGGTCCCAGGCAACAATACATCATCAGGGAGCAGGATGGAGAGACCAGTGTCACCTGCACAGTTTCCAATTATGTCAGTGAGAAGTCTGCATTTCAAACAGTGAAGTGCAGCAAAGATCATTCACACAGAAAAGAAACAGGTATGTGGAGAGTGACTGAGGTTGTGAATACATGTAACTGCTCTGTTTATATAATTTATTATTACTGTTTGTGATTTCAGAGGACAGCTCTTCTTCTTCTCTTCTCATGTTCATTGCTGGGCTGTTTACTGGAGCATTGATCACTGTTCTGTTGCTCTTTCTACTTTACTGCATAAAGTCAAAGGGTAAGAGCTTTTGTTGTTACTATTAAAAATGTTCTCTTAATCTCCTAATCTCATAATACTTTCTTTTTCTACAGGTCTACGTCCCAAAAGGTGAGTGAAACTCATCAGCTGCAGTAATATATACAAATTTTTTTTTTTCTAGTAGTAATAACATATTTTAATTGTTTCAGACTCACACATACTGAAACAATCAACCAGGAAGAAAATCAACAACATGTGTACACAGCTCTTTCCCACGGTCAGGTCTAACACTGTTTATGTGCTTTCATCAGTAATATTATACTGTTAAAAATTATTAAATGTTAGATCATTTATCAATGCTAATTATTGTGACTGAATCTCCACTGTTATTATCTTTCAGGTGACCGTTGTGTTTATGAGACAATGAGGCCTCTGAAGATGCTGGGCCAAGTAAAGTATGACAATGATGAGCCATGAAAGTAGCGGAATGACTCTGGGATTTCACGTAATTCAATTTATTTGAAATGTTTTTAATTTCAGGTAGATCAAAAATGCAGTAACATTAAGTCAGATATGAGGTGCTGCAGTATTTCACTGCTGTTACTTTAGCATCCTCAACTGCTTTGGTGCAAGTCTGACATCAGAAAATTCACTCTCACCAATAATAAGGGAGTTCTCAAATCCGTAATGCAATTTCCCCACATTCATTAGACTTTCCCATTGTTTTTGTGCACACAGCTTTTGTTTCTACACTTACTTCACTGCTAAAGATATCTGTTGATGCATTCTTCATCTAAATCCGACACCTCATCAAAACCTTTTGTACTTTTGCGAGTCACAACTCACTTACTGTCCAGCATTGCATTTGTGCGTTCTGTCAGTAACATGCTGTCAGTGGTAGCAATCAAATTGCTTTTCGGTTGAAACAAACATGAACATGTTCTCAAAAGAGGTCTAGTTATAATAAATACATACAATACATATCAGTCTTGTATCCACAAAACTAAATGCATCAGTAAACTATAGTCCACTAAATTCATGCTACATACATTTAGTAGCAGTTGAATTAGTAGGCTTGTTCAATGGTTCATTAATGCAAATATCTAATCATCCAAACATGAGTCAGCAGTTTAAAGCATTCAGGCATGTAGACATGGTCAAAACTTCCTGCTGAAATTCAAACTGGGCATCAGGAAGAAGGATCAATGGAAGTTGTTTGGTTATTGGTGCCAGGCAGGCTGGGCTCGGTATTTCAGACATTTCCCACACAGCCATCTCTAGGATTGAAAAGGAGTGGTCTGGAAAAGAGAAAATACCTAGTAGACAGCAGTCCTTGAAGCAGATGTGCTACAACAGCAGGAGACCACACCTGATGAGACTCATGTGAGATAACAGGAAACTCAGACTACATCTCACTTGGAAAGTTGGACGATAGAAGACTGGGGAAAAAAATGCTGTACTCCAGCAGCATCCACAGTCACCAGATCTCAGTGAAGTAGACTACTTTGTGGTGTGGTTGAAGGGGAAATTTGGATGAGCAGCCAACAAATCTACAGCAACTGTGTGATGCTGTCATATCAAAATAAAGCAAAATGTCTGCAAAATGGGGAAAGGATCTTGCTGAATCTACGCAACTCTAGATCACTCACTGTTGTGAATACTATCCAGCACTGCATTAATGTTTTCAATCAAATTGCCTTTTTTTCAAATATGTATGAAAGAGCAAATACAAAAACACCCTGGCAGTGTTTTACATTTAACATACATAAATACAAACTTGTGTCACAACTGCAGTCTTGCCTGGAGATTTTCCTCAACATCAGTCCTATAAAAAAATTAAAACGCCATGCTGTCTCATCAGATTGTCATTTGGTGTCATTTATAATCAGTGTTGGGTAAGTTACTTTAAAAAAGTAATTAATTAGTAATTACTAATTACTTAGTCAATATTGTATTTAAAATACTTATCTAATTACTGTGTCAGAAAAGTAACTTAATTACTAAATAAGTAATTTAACTAAATACTTCTTAAAATCCCTATGAACCTTGAATGGACAAACAATAGAAATTAAACTCTTTAAATAAATAATTTTTTTTTAAAGACGGAGACTCTACAGTACGCAGCGGTAGCATCTCTGCCACAATGTAGCCTGCAATTCTTTTTTAAGCTCACCTTCAGACGCTTTCTGTGCTGCTGAAGTAAAATCACGTTTTGCCTGCTTGGCAGGAGTTGCCGCGGTGTTATCCATGGATGATGAACAAGGATCACTCAGAAGTGTTCGTCTATGCTCTCGTGTCAGGCGCTTCAGTAGATTACTTGTGCTATTAACAGCGACCGATAGTTTTTACATATTACTGTAATATTCTTGTCTGCTTGTTTCAGAAAAGTGAAGAGACGGGAATATGTCCATTTCATAAAACAGCCACTCGCTTCAGCCGAGTCCGACATCTTCCGCTTTAGAATACGACTATGCAGCAAACTGGAGCGAAATGACGTGCAGCTGCACTACAGCGATGTTAAAGCGGCAGAGTTTACTTCTACGTTTAGAAGATAAATTATTGAAATTAAATAATGATTTTCAGCTAGTTTAATTATTTTACAATGTAACACAAGTGCATTGTAAGTAACTGTAATTAAAATACCTAAAAATGAACAGTAATCAGTTACTCTACTTTTTCAGTGGAAAAGTAATTTAATTACAGTAACGCGTTACTTAGTAATGCATTACACCCAACACTGTTTATAATGCTGCCACATTTTAACAATAAAGTGTTTAACAGTGTGGCACATATTCTGCTAGGCTATTCATTTTCCTGGAGAGTTATTTTTATTATTTTCCATAATATAGACTGTGACAAAACTTTCCTTCCTTTTCTTAACTTTTATCGTGTTTTTTTTTTTTTTTTTTTTTTTTTTTTGTTTATTAGTTTAATTTTCTTTCTAATTCACAGATATTGAAGCCAAAACTACTCACAGAAAGCAAAAAAGCAGGATCATGAAAGCAGGAAGATGATGAATGACAGCGATCTGTTTTTCTAAAGGAGCCATGGACAGCAGGAAAAGAAGGAGAGGGGGGTAATTTAGCCAGACAGCGATTCATTCATCATCGGGAAACTGTTATTTTGTTTTGTTTTTAATTTAAACATGTGATGTGTAACTACTTTTCCAATCTGTATTTGAAAGAAAAAAAATTGTGTAAAATAATGACTTTTTGCTATTAGTCCAGTAGCACTTTCTTTAATAAATACATTAACTGATTTATCACAGCACAGACGATGCTGTTTTATTGAGTTTTATTTCAACTTTTCTGAAGCCAGTTACAACAGAACTGGATCTGAAGTGCAGAATTTCTGCACTTTTCCTTAAGACTTGATAATTCATTGACACTGATGCTATTTAATCACGCTATCTGGGAATGTAAAATGAACCAGGAGACACCCACAAGAAGATAAATGGCTGAAATCCATTCAGCCATATAGATTACATGATGGCAAACATGCAGAAACATGCGTGCAGGGTTTTGTTCAGAAACATTTTAAAACCATCACCCGAAGTCAAGATGGCTGAAACAGTTACTGACTTGAACTGGTTCAGAAGAAAAATGTGGTCATTTTTAGAGATGAATAAAAGAAAGAGAAATACCTGTCATAAAAATGTAGTTGCATTTTTCCGGAAAGAGACAAAAAAAAACCATAATTACCATGAATGTGTTCAACCATAAGAAAACCCAGAACCACACCAACGTGAGACAGGACAGATAAACCACATCTAATTATGTGTCACGGTTCTGGGTCATTTTGACCCTGCTTTTTCAGTTTCTTTTATTTTGGTGTGTTTCCAGATTATGCTCATTATAATTATGTTCTGATTCTTTAGCTATCTGATGATGATGATGATGATGATGATGATTATTATTTCTGGGTTAGGTTTTGTTCTCTTGCCCTCATGTTTAGTTTAGGTTTTGCCTGTGCTTAGTCTTCTCTGCCCGTATGTCCCTCTGTCTGTCCATGATGTCTCGTCTGGTCCTCTGTGTCTGTTAGTTTCCTGTTTTATTCTGAAGGTCCTTGTCTTATGTGAGTGTGTACAGTTTATGTTTCCCCTGTCTCGTCAGCTGTGATTTCTCCCAGGTGTGTTCCCCTCCTTTCTCTCATCCGTTGTTACCTGTTTTTGCCTGCCTGTTAGTTTATATTTTCCAGTTTAGTTAGTCTTCTGTTTGATCAGCAGCCTGCAATAAAGCAGTTTATTCTGAGTTTACTTTCGCCTCCGTGAGTCCTGCATTTTGGCTCCTTCCTCTCTGCCTGCCTGCACACAGCCATGACATTATGTATATGTGTTCACATATACCTACATATACCAACTCGCATATAAGTCCTTGTGAAATTCAGTGTGACATCCTTTTGACACTACACATCATTTTTTGTCTTTCCATCACTTTTTTAAATAAGGGAAGTAATACAAACACTACACACACCTTGAGGCAAAATCCAGTTGTTATATTTGCTCAAATGTGAACCCTGTAGATTACAACAATACCAATATTCATTTTTCATCGCCAGTTATATAATAATCAGAGATGTTTTTCTTTGTTCCTGTTATTTGATTATCTATTTTTACAATAAAATTAATTCTTAGATCTTTTTAATGTATGTTATTTATGCATTTTGATTTTCAGATTTTTTTTTTTATTTATTGAACACATTTTATCCTAAATATGACCAACAGAATAGTACTAATAGTACTCTGGATTTAATGAAGCTTATCGTGGTAGATTGGCCTAATTTTATATAATACATTATATAAAAGTGGGGATTGGTTAATTGGAAACTTTAATTTGCCCATAGGTGTGAATATGAGTGTGATTGGTTGTCTGTGTCTATGTGTTAGCCCTGCGACAGATTGGCGACCTGTCTGTCTGGCAACCAGCCCATCCCCCAGTGTGCATATTTACTCCCTCTTTCTTTCTTTTAATGTTTCTTTAAATTATGATATTAGTGATCATGAATGATGTGATAGTAACTGTGGAAGGGATCTGATTTATTTATATTATGCTGATGATATTCCCATTGTTGTTATTTTTTCTTTTAATTATGAGCTGTTGTTAACGAACAATGTGATCGTCTGTGAAGGTTCTCAGTCATCCCCTATGTAGCCGGTGTATCAGAAAAACTCAGGAGAGTTTTCTCCAAGCATGACATCCCGGTGCATTTCAGACCCAGCAACATGCTCAGACAAAAACTGGTTCACCCGAAAGACAAAACGCCAAAACACAGACTTAACAATGTGGTGTATGCTGTACAGTGCAGCAAGGAATGCCCAGACCTCTACATCGGAGAGACCAAACAGCCACTTCACAAGCGCATGGCACAACACAGAAGAGCCACCTCCACAGGACAAGACTCAGCAGTCCATCTGCATCTTAAGGATAAAGGACACTCTTTCGAGGATGCCAATGTTCACATTTTGGACAGAGAGGACAGATGGTTTGAAAGAGGAGTGAAAGAAGCCATCTATGTCCACTGTGAGCGACCATCTTTGAACAGAGGCGGGGGTTTACGACACCAACTCTCTGCCATCTATAATCCAGTTTTGAGATCCCTTCCCAGATGCCTTAACGCCCACTCACATCCTGGGCCATCTGATCTCAGGAATTCGCATGATAAGGTGGGGCCAGGTTTCACAATGAACTCACCCGAAACTCTGGCTGATTGGGACCCACACCCAGTTTCACACCTTGGCTCAGGCGATTAGAGGATCATCAGGGGGTCCTTTTGTCCCTCTGTGGGGGTTACTCCCACTAGGTTTATATCTGGGACTCCCCACCATTTGACCTTAGAACTGAAGAAGCTTCTTGGATGAGAGGTGAAACGCCTTCAAGTAACTTAAAGAAGTCCAGACGCTTTTCTTTGCAACCTCCTTTGAACAATGTGATCATTTTCAGAAAAATGCTCGATCCTTTTCCTGGGTGCAGCTGGTGGATGTTTGATACTTGTCATTATATTCAGTGCAGCTCTATAAAAGACATAGCAATAAAAGACATGCAGGTAAGAAACTCTGAACTATGATCACTGTTTATTATTGCAAAGTAAAGCCCTTCTTCTCGTATCATGTTCATTGGTAAAATATGTTTTTAAATATGCAACAGGTTGGTGCAGCTAATCAACAGCTTTAATGTACAAAAATACTTTTGGTCTACTGATAATAACATACTTCCATTGCAGGAATATTCATGTATTTTGATAATTTCAGTGTTACACTGTCTGAAACAATCAACCAGGAGGAAAATCAACATCATGTGTACTTTGCTCTTTCCAATGGTCAGGTCTAACACTGTTTAGAAAGAATGATTAAATGTTAGACCATTTGCACTTTATTATGACTCAACTGTTGCTAACTTGCAGGTGATCGTTGTATTTATGAGACAGGTAGAGGCTTTGAAGATCCTGGACCAGGTACAGTATGACAATGATGAGCCATAAAAGTAACAAATAGTAACTCTGGGATTTCATGTAATTGAGTTGTGACCTTCTTAAACTATTCTTACTGTATTTCAGGTGGATCACAAATACAGTGCATCAAACCAGACTAGAGGAGCTGTAGTACTGCATGTCTGTGTTTTTTTTTTTTTTGTTTTTTTTTTTTGGTGTTTTAAGTTAAAAATGATTGTATCAAATAATCCTTTATTGATGATTCAAGATTATAACTAGAAACAGCTCATACATGGAAGATTTAACAACATTTTTCATGTATAAAATAGCTTGAAAGACTGTGTCTGTTTCACATGACCTGGTTTGAATTATCTTGTGAATCTTTGTTTGCCTGCTCATTTAGTTCAAGATCCACTGTCAACAAAACTAGAGCTGACTATAATAGATGTTTAAAATGTAAAATACTGTTAACCTTCAAAAATTATCTATAATCTTATTTCTTCTATGTATAAGCATGTAGGTAACCCCCATAAACTATCATGAGTAGAATTTATATAAGTTGGCTCTAATTTTGTAGCTCTGAACTCGACCAGATTGGCACACCATTTATACACATATGACAAATTTTGTTTGCTATTTAGTATTTGAAAATCTGTTGTTATTTTATTAATGATTTATTTGAAGTGGATCAAAATGATTTATTTTTCTCATTATACTTATTCAAATCTTTATTTACTATGTGCTATGCTAGGCTATTTTTTTTGATTGGTGAGTTTGTTGCAAACTATACAGATCATTTGCTTTGGTTAAAGAGAATCTGTGAATATTTTTATGCTCTTCTGAAGTAGGTTTCCATAGTTCACACGAATTAGACTTTACCATCAAGCATCATTCATGCAATGTATAATTCCTGCTGTGCAGTCAAGGGAACATCCTGGGCTTTCTATTGATGCCACATTTGTTGTGGCCTCACAGAGCACAAGATGACTGAAATTGCACAGATTGTTTGATATCTAGAGGGGGAAATAAGAACATTTTCAGTTGACCACACACACACAGCAGCTAAGAGTTAAGCTAAGAGCATACTAAAGTGTGAGATGGACATTTCTGAAGCTGGCATTAAAACTGAAAACAGTCTGGAAGTGAAACATTCTTCAGCATATATTTGGTCACCACATAACTTGTCAAACTAAGATCTGAATTTACTGGTTCCTGGTTTTAGCCAATTCAACAAGTCAGACAGATTCTTGGAGATTAGGCAACCCATTAAATTAACAAATGACCTTGATTTCTCTGATAAGCAAGAAAAGAATAAAGCCATCTGGAAAGTGAGAGCATTCTTAAACACAATACAAGGTTACCACAGAAATATTCTCTTCACAGGTCAGTGTCCTGTAGAGAAACAAAATCCCACAGCTTCAGAGTCCTTATACAGCTTACAGCAGGGGTAGGGAACCTTTCTGATGATGAGTGCCATCTAAAATTTCCTCAGAAGTCAGTGTTCCATATGATTGCATTAGCAATAAATGTAATGACGCTCTACATGAACAGTTACACACTATATAGAATCACTTTATAGAATTATATTTGTTCGCAGATGTTGGCAGCTATCACCGAATAGTTATCAGCTATTTTGAAGCAAAAAAAACCCCACTTTTTATCCATCACAAGAACTCCAACACAGCAAATGAACTGTACAACAGAAAATACAAATGCTATTTATGGTCTCCTCACAAAAATGATAAGAAAATAAACTGGGCCAATAAGGCATGTTTGTTAATACAGAGATACACATGTTAATGTGATCTCTGGTCTCCCAGAGCTGGTGTCCAGCATTCAGACGGCTACCTGAGGACACTCTTTGTGTGAGAGAAAATCTGCTCACACAGATATGTAGAGCCAAATACTGTCAATAAGGCCTCTGCAATGTTCTGAAGACAGTTAAACTTGTCAGGTAGTGATGTCCAGCAGGTGAAAATTCAAGCTCCACGAACACGCACAGCTGTGGATTCCAGCTGCGTTCGTAGTTCTGCAAACTTTGACCCCCACAGAGCCGAGGTATTTATTTCAATCAGCTGCATTTCGATGTCGCATTAACTGGCATTAACTCAGCCAGTTAATGCAAGACAAATCCAGCTGCTCATTAAAGATTTCTGGTTTGATCAGAAAAGAAAATATTGGTCCATACACCTGAACGTCCTGAAAACACATTGTGAATTCTGTCTCGAATCTACCAATGTATCTGTTTATCTGTGTATCTGTTTAGCGCGACATCCGCTGGTTTCCTCTTTCTGGCGCAAAGTGGGCGATAGACAAGGGAGAGAGGGGCTTGCGACAGAAATACCGATCAGCTGATCATTGATCAGATCGTGATTGAAGTAGCAACAGGAGAGAGAGGGAGAGAGAGAGAGAGAAAAAGAAGCAGCTGACAGTGAAAAGACAGAATAACTCCAGCTTTGTGTCTTTTTCATTCTAGCTGAAGTACAGGACAAACTGTGTTCCTTTTCAGATCAGTACGAAACGCGTAATAATTTCTCTGAATGCGGAACGATTCTGTTTTTTACGGGACGGTTGGCAACTCTACTAACTAACCTTATGAATTAAATAAAGTTCACTATCAGTAACATCATAGCATCCACCCAGCTGTATAGAAACTCTGTCATGCTAGCTAGTACGCAGTACGAGTTATTGTAACTGACTGTAAAAAGTCAGCACAACGAAAATAAACTCCACCTAAACTTGGTTTATATCTGACCCAGATAGATTGCAGGTCATAACTTCTTACCTGAAGTTTAGTTCACCTGACACTCGGAGCGGCGGCCGTCTCGGTCGTGCCAACAGTTAACCCTTTGCGTGCCAGCTGTGGCACACGTGCCCAGGGTTGCCGACCCCTGTTATAGGCCAATCTCCAACCTTCCTTTCATGTCAAAAAGAGTAGTTGTCAAACAGCTAACAGATCATCTGCAGAGGAATGGTTTATTTGAAGAGTTACAGTCAGGTTTCAGAGCTCATCACAGCACAGAAACAGCTTTAGTGAAGGTTACAAATGATCTTCTTATGGCCTCTGACAGTGGACTCATCTCTGTGCTTGTCCTGTTAGACTTTAGTGCAGCGTTCGATACTGTCGACCATAATATCCTATTAGAGCGATTAGAACATGCTGTAGGTATTACAGGCTGCAGTGGTTTGTATCATATCTAATAGACTCCAATGTGTACATGTAAATGGAGAGTCCTTTTCACAAACTGAGGTTAATTATGGAGTTCCACAGGGTTCAGTGCTAGGACCAATTCTGTTTACATTATACATGCTTCCCTTAGGCAGCATCATTAGAAGACATAGCATACATTTTCACTGCTATGCAGATGACACCCAGCTCTATCTATCCATAAAGCCAGATAACACACACTATTAGTTAAACTGCAGGAATGTCTTAAAGACATAAAGACCTGGATGGCCGCTAACTTTCTGCTTCTAATTCAGATAAAACTGAGGTTATTGCACTCGGCCCTGAAAAGCTTAGAAATATGGTATCTAACCAGATTCTTACTCTGGATGGCATTACCTTGGCCTCCAGTAACACTGTCAGGAACCCTGGAGTCATTTTTGACCAGGATATGTCCTTCAACGCACATATTAACCCTCTGTAGAACCTGGGACCATTTCGTGGCCTTTGCGTTTTTTAATTCCACGCCATTTCCACTGTGTTTAATGGAGTATAGCCAAATTTTCTAACATGTATTTTTTTCCCATTTTATTTTGAAATTTCAGTCTGAGTTTTTTAAATGAGCTTAAATGGCTGAATAAAAGGCATACATCCACTATCGAACCTCGTGGCCGATTTGTGCCCCATTGAAACCCTTTATAAACGCTATTTTTCACTGCAGGATTTATACCGTTAACATCTGGGTGATGGCTTAGGTTTCGTTTTTGTTTTGGAGAAGAGGCCTTAGAATTGTAATTTTTTTATTTGTCCACCGGGTGGTGCCCTTGCTCCACATTTGACCCGGGGCTGGAAAACAGCGGGCTGCTTAAAGAGACCTGCGGGAAATGACGCCTCTTTTCCGGCGTGCTGCAGCGGCTTCGCCCGCTGATCGGGCGGGACAATTTTCGGCCCCAGGACCGTTTGAGGTTGGATTTTTTTTTTTTTAATCAACAGGAAATGACGTATTTGTTGTGACGTGGTACCGGATGTGTGTGTTGGAAAAAGGGGTCCGACGCAACATGCCCCGGTCATCGTCGCGAGTCAACCCGGGAGCATGCACCGATTCCGGGCTAGAGGAGAAGCATTTGCCGCCTGGAGACCATTTTCTGGTCCTGAAAAAAAAAATAAAAGGCGATCGAAATGACTGTTTGTGCCAATCTTTAGTCCATCTAAAGGCCTAATTATAATAACAATCAAATATTACTTCAAATGTTTTTTTGGGAAAATATTTAGTTTTTTAGTTTTTTTTTTAGTTTTTTTGTAATTTAAAGGGTTAAAACAATGAAAATATAATTAAAACTTTATATGAATATTTCAGGGAGAAGTAGTTTTAAAAGACTGACCAATTTAAAGTGAAAAAAAAATTAATATTTAATATTTTTATAGCACTTTTTGGGCGTGGTCGATAGTGTGCATTTTATGAAATGCGCTCCTGGAAAAAAAATAAAAGGCGATCGAAATGACTCTTGGTGCCAATCTTTAGTCCATCTAAAGGCCTAATTATAATAACAATTGAATATTACCTCAAATGTTTTTTTTGGAAAATATTCAAGTTTTTTGTTTTTTGGGGCTAAAAAAACAGGGCGCTCATGTAATAAAACTGGGATTTAAAGGGTTAAAACAATGAAAATATAATTAAAACTTGACATGGATATTTTAAGCAGAAGTAGTTTTAAAAGATTGACTAATTTAAAGTAGAAAAAAATATTGATATATAACATTTTTAGAGCACTTTTGGGGCGGGACCATTTTTGGTCCCGAGGTTCACGAAAGGATGGGATTTTGAGGTTTTACCAAGGGTTAAACAAATATGTAGAACTACTTTCTTCCACTTACACAACATCTCTAAAATTAGAAATATCCTGTCTCAGAGTGATGCTGAAAAACTAGTTCATGCATTTATTACTTCCAGGCTGGACTACTGTAATTCATTATTATCAGGATGTCCAAAAAAACTCACTGAAAAGCCTTCAACTAATCCAAAATGCTGCAACAAGAGTGCTGACAGGGACTAGAAAGAGAGAGCATATTTCTCCTGTTTTGGCTTCCCTTCATTGGCTTCCTGTTAAATCCAGAATTGAATGCAAAATCCTGCTCCTCACATACAAGGTCTTAAATAATCAGGCCCCATCTTATCTTAATGACCTTGTAGTACCATATCACCCTATTAGAGCACTTCGCTCTCACTCTGCAGGCCTACTTGTTGTTCCTAGAGTATTTAAAAGTAGAATGGGAGGGAGAGCCTTCAGTTTTCAGGCCCCTCTTCTGTGGAACCAGCTTCCAGTTTGGATTCGGGAGACAGACACTATCTCTACTTTTAAGATTAGGCTTAAAACATTTTGCTAAAGCATATAGTTAGGGTTAGTTATGCTGCAATAGACGTAGGCTGCTGGGGGATTCTCATGATGCATTGAGTTTTTCCTTTTCAGTCACCTTTCTCACTCATCATGTGTCAATAGACCTCTCTGCATTGAATCATATCTGTTATTAATCTCTGTCTCTCTTCCACAGCATGTCTTCTATCCTCTCCTCCTTCTCACCCCAACCGGTCGCAGCAGATGGGCGCCCCTCCCTGAGCCTGGTTCTGCCAGAGGTTCCTTCCTGTTAGTGATGGCCCGCTTGAAGCTGACGCTCCAGCGCATGTGACCAAAAGAAACCAACCCACTGCTTCCGAAGCACAGTGTCAAGGCTTGACTCATTTGGCCAGAGTCACGTGATCAGTGATGTCCGAAGCTTTAGTACCTGATTCAATGGTTTATAAGGGAGTGTATCATTTGTGGGATTTGTGGAGTGTTTTGATGGTGAGAGACAGCAAACCACTGATCATTCTATTCAGAGATACGGAGGAAGAGAGGTTCTGTTGTGTGTGGGAGTATTTTGAGTTGATTTTGGTCAATCGGGTGGGTTTGCCAGCTTTGTGTTCTTGTTGTTTGCTTTTGTTTTGTGTGTGCTTATTTTACCTAAAAACTTAAAAGACCTAAAATGTCAAAAACCTGCTTTTCATAATATAAATATCAATAAATAACTTTAGAAATACTACCATTTCACTCTTTAAATTTAATGTAATAAAAATATACATACCTGAATTGAATTAAATGGTTTTATACTGCAGTAGTAGAGAGATTAAAAATATGGTTTTAGTGTTGAAAAGGTGTAAAATTTGAGGAGAACAGAAGTGTTGACAATGATAATCTGGAATCCACTCACCCAACTTTATAGCGGTATGCAGACTTTAAAACATGGGATTGTCACAACAAAGTGGGATGGACTCAGAGGCAGACAATCACAATTGCAATGAACAATTATTTATTTTCACATTTCCAGCACACTAAATGCAGGTGAGGGGGGGTGTCCAGAATTGCCAGGGTTCCATGGGAGAATCAGGGAAACAGAGTAATTCTCTCACACAGCTCCTCACTGTCGGCTCACTTCACACAGGAATCTCCTTCCTCACATATGCCACACTTGATCGCGGCACAACCGTACAGATTCCAGTCACCAGGGTTCCAGACAAAGCACGAAAGATCTATATACAAGAATAGAATAATTAACACCAAGAGAAAACACAGAGAGAGCTCAAAACTTTTGTTAAGGCCAGAGCTACACAAACAAACATTACACAATAGCCTAGTGGCAGGTGCTCCCAGCCTCTGCCTTAAGTAGTGAGAGCAGACAAGTTGATGAACCACAGGTGATTGCTTGCAGGTGTGAGGGCCTAGGGCTGGAGCCCACAATGAGCTCCGCCCAGGCAGCACCTAGCAGGAGAGAGGAGAGAGAGAAAACCAAAACGCATGTAGCCACACAAGGCCAGCCAGGCAGCACAGGGACCAATACAGGGACAGTACAACTCTGGACCTTCTATCCAAACACCCGGGATGCATACTGCACTGCACTGCACTGCCCCAGCAGCTAGTTTAGACAAATTTGCCCTGTTAACACTCAGTATACTCCTGCACATTAAAGACTTCCTGTTCTGCCAAAAGCAAAAAAACAGCAAAGAATTTATCTGCTACAAAACTGTTGATGTAGCAGTTTCTATCTGATATGACTGATCCAGATAAAAGTTATAATAGGCCTTTATTTAGCTCCTCAACAGAAGCCATTTAGCTCATCTGCATCACATATTTGTCCACCGACATGCATCATTAAATGGTGATCATAGAATTGCAGTGAAATTTAAAGTACTTAAACTGTACAGAATAAACAGCTTTTTAAATGTGGCTTACGTTTTTAACTTTTAATAGTCATTAAAACTAGAAAAGTTCTGCAAAAAAACCCCACTCTGTGGTATCTCTTGTGAGGTTTTTTTTTCAAATGAAATTAAAGCTTCTGTCACTTTGAGGGTTTGCAGAAGCCAGAAAAGGGAAAACACTCACTGCCAGTGAGTTGTCCTGTTTGTATTAAGCTCTGTGTGTAGCAGGTGCCCATTTAAGAATAAATATAAATAAAAATAAACAGGTGTAAGTGTGGGTGAAGCAACTTTGTGTTTCTACTTTTTATTTTCTTCCTATTCTTCTGCAAAAAATAAAGTACAAAGTGTGAAACTTTGTCACACTGATGTGGCCAACAATTTTCAAGTTACCCATGAGCCTCAGGAACTTAGCCCAGCTGACATCACCATAAACACAGCAGCACTGTTAAGGTCATAGCGTTCTAATCTGAGAGAGGGGGCAGGACTTCCTCTTGCCTCACGCCCACTTCTGGTTAACGACACTATTTCTGTTTAGCTTGAGCTTGCTCACGACATGTGGGTGAATTTATCACCAAACCACAATTTCACAAAATCTGCATTAGTGTAATGAAATTCTAAATGAGTCAAGCTCAGCTTTGTCAGTTCAGATGTAGTTTTAGTTTTATATTGACATCTCTGTTTATCAGCATCAGTTAAAACTTTATTCTTCTATGAATCTATTTTCTTAATTGTTTATGAAGTTCTGGTTCTCAGGTGGATTGGAGCCTGACATAGCTGTTTTAGGATGAGAGGTGGGGTACACCCTGGACAGATGAAAATTGAAATGAATATAAAAGAGCATAAACACGTCATGCTGTGGTCAGATCCTGTTAAGTATGTCATGTCAGTGAGAAAAGGAAGGAAGCTGAGAGAAGAAGTTGAAAAAAATCTTTGTTTCCTTCTCAGCTCTTTGGTATCTGCTGTGCTGCTGCTTCACTCTCTCTCTTTACAGAAAGTTGTAGAAGTTTTCAGACGTGTCACTGCTGGATGTGAGGATGGGAGCCACTTTGCTCTGTGAGCTGGGCCTATTCTGTGAGTACATCACTGACTCCTATTGTTTGATTCATACTGATCCATAAACATGTTTTAGTAAGAAGAACAGAGCATCAGTCATTTGTACCATTTCAGGTCATGTGATCAGAGGACTCTCATGTTTGTTACCAACATGGTTGTTTGTAGACTGGATTAGATTTTAGTGCACTGACTCAGATCAGAGTGGAGCTGGTTTAGTTTATCTAACAAAGGTTTGTTTCTCCATCAGTGATAATTTGATGTATATAAAAAGCGGTTTAAGGATATGGTTTTTACAGGGTACAGGGAAAAGGTAGAGATTTGATAGGGTGTTCTTGTCTAATATTTTCATGTGTGTGCGCATGCACGGGTATGTTGGTATGGGTATATATATATATATATATATATTAGGGGTGCAACGATACACAAAATTCACGGTTCGGTTCGGTTCGATACTTTGGTGTCACGGTTCGATATTTTTTCGATACAAAAAAAATGTTCATGCCTTTTTAATTTGTCATTTATTAAAATTATAAGTATATATTTTAACTCAAAAGTACAGTTTTTAAATTTAACCCTAACCCTTGTGCGTGTTTTTTATTTTGACAGCGAATGCGCACCTGCGGACCACTTATGTGCAGCCCTGGTTATTTAGCTCGTCATATTGCAGCAACAGAAATTCTTTTGTCCATGAAACCATAAAGCTGCACTTTCTTTTTGCCTTATAGTCTGATTTGTCATAACTTCTCCGTTTTGTGGTAAGCTTTTCTTTGGCTGTCACTTCTTCACCCTGACCTGTCTTATTTGGCTCAGCAGAACTAAAATAATATAAAATATATATCATATATCCTGCTGCTTTTACACAGACACACATAACGGTCAGCGATTATCTGTGCGATCAACCTCTCACATGTTTAAGCTTGCTGCGGGAGATTTCACTTGTCATGTTTGCGTTGTAAGCTAACGATCGATAAGACGATGTCAGAGGAATTGGTGCACAAATTATCATCACTCACAGATCAGTGCTGTCGCTCTCTATACACAGTTCGCACGATTGCAAAGTGAAAGCAAAAAAACAAGCGCAAATTCAAACGAGATTTCAATATGTCACATATTGACAGTGGCTCACCGATGCCAATGACATAATTACCCAGCTACATTTCTGAAAGAATGCAAAAGCATTGACATATATTTTTCCTTCCTACAATAGCCCGACGGACAGGGCAGAGATAGATTTTGGTACCCTGACTGAAAAAAATCGCTAGCCCCGGGACGTCGGGCTAGCGATATTGCGAGCCCTGTATCTGATTGAGGAATCACTCATCTTTGTCTTTGCACTAGGATGATGTCGGCGTAAATGTGCAGTCATATTCGTTGTGTTCCCACTAGTGCTTTCAGGTTAATCTCGTTGAAATGACCTTAACGCCACAACACGGCAAATCTCCGTTAACGAGCTACCGCCGATCGCCCCGTGCATGGGGCTAGACGGCCAACACGTTAACGAGCTAACTGCGCTAACACACTAGTTCCCACCCATGTAATTGAGCATTGCATGGCACATCCAACATACTGTTTTACTTTAGTCCATGACTCGCTTACCTTCAGGGTCATACGTCACATGAAAACCAAAATAATTCCAAACGCCAGATCTGAATGAGGGTGGGGGAGGTCCATGTTGCGAGGAGAGCTTAACTTTCTGTCTCGCTAGCTTGCCCTGCGCTCTTCCTTCTGATGATGCTGTCTGTGTTGAGCGCTCAGTGGATCTGCGCTGGACAGTGCAGCCTAGGCGGAGTAGTCGAACGCAGATTCACTGAGCGCTCAACACAGACAGCATCGTCAGAAGGAAAGTTGATAAAATAAATTACAAATTTTGTATTGTTCTTTTTTTTTCTCCCCTTTGGTTTTCTTTCTTTCTCTCCCCTCTTTCTTTCATTCTTTCCCCCTGTCCTATCCCACAGTCATGTCTGTCCCGTTTGCAACTGAAAATAAAATAAATTCATAATTATAATAAAGGTCAATCAAATGGACCAATATGATGATCCACTTGGTAAAATAAATCCTCTTGGCATCTTTCTTGGCCTCAAGACAACAATTCTGATGGCTATAGATCCAAACGGGACAAAAAAATAAAAATAAATAAATAAATAATTTTTTTTTTTTTTTAAATTGTATTGTTCGATACATATGCGTACCGAACCGAAAGCACTGTATCGAACGGTTCAATATCGATACGAATATCGTTGCACCCCTAAAATAAATAAATAAATAAATATATATATATATATATATATATATATATATATATATATATATATATATATATATATATATATATATATATATAAATAAATAATTGTAGGTTGTGTATCCTTGAGGTGTTAATGGGGTTACTGAAAATGTGTATATGTGTGTATATACGTATGTATGGATAGATAGAAACATATATGTGTATATATTAAAAAAAAAATTACACATAACATATAATGTAATTGCAAGGAGGTATTTCTGTAGTCTATTGATACTAGATAGTGGAAAAGGGGTGGGATTAAATAAGCTTATGCTTCTTCCTGCTCCTTTTTGAACATGGACGTTATTTGGAGTTGTGGTTGCTCGTTTTCCTTTTGTTTGCTTTGTTCATTTGTCTCTTTTAATTCTATTTTTTATACTTTTTCAACATGTTCAAAATAAAGATTCAATCAATCAATCAATAGTAGACACTGGTACAACCACAAGTGTTTTTTATGAGCTATTTGAGTGTCTACAGAGCTTGGACAGAAGATAACTTTACTTCTTGAAGTTTTGTGAAGACACTCCTCCTCTCATCTGAGAAGTTTCTACAGTTCTAAAACCAATAGATTGAGAATGAAGGTATTTAAACCCTAGTGGTGGTTTTCTTTACTGTCTGCCACCTACAATGCAGTTCAAAGATCCCTCCTTGGGATCCTCAATCCCTACTAACATTTTGCATCAGGTGATGTCAGTAGGCCACATGTATAGGGTGAGGCAAGGTCTTAAAATAATTTTGAAACCTTTTAAGTCTTTGGTACTATTGAGGGCTGCAAATGGCCCACTTCTCCCCGATCCATCTCTGTCTGTCTGTTATTGCAACTTGCCACCCTCATTATCAAGTACATTTCATGACTAAGACACATACACACTCAGACTTGACATCCTCTCTCTCTCTCTCTCACACACACACATACACCACATTAAGATTGTTTATTAATGTTTCTGTGCATTTTCATATTTTTGTGTTCCAGGTGCTGTGTACCGTATATAATGTAACAGCTGAAATAACACAAATAGATATGAAGAAATAAACAGATAAGAATTCAGATTTCTTAAGGGATTCCATCACTAGGGTTGAAATGCCTGGGATTTTCCACCATTTGATTTTAGAACTGAAGAAGCTTCTCAGCAGAGATATGAAACACCTTCAGGAAACTTAAAGAATTCCAATCAGTTTCTCACCGAGCTCCTTAGACACTCAGATATAGCATAAATACATGATCTGCATGACCGACAACCTACACAGACATATGTGAGTGCCTTTAGTTTGATGTCTGAAGTTTCTGTCTTTATTATAGTGCTCTGTATCCTCCTCTGCACTGGAAACACTCAAGGTGACTGAAAAGTTTAACTTTTTTATTTATTCAATAAATAGTAATCTTAACTACTTTATCAGTCTTAAGCACCTCACATTTTTGTTTTTATTTCATTCTTCATCACTATATTTATAATTTTATGAATATAAACACAGTTTGTGTTTTGAATAGTAAAATATATATATGAACAATATATGAACAGTGTATGAACGCACTGTCACAGATTGTTTCGTGCATAAAAGTGTTTCAGATTGTTAACTGTGTGGTTGTGTTGGATTCTAGATGCTGTGCTAACTATTGAACCCAGCTCGTCCAGTTATTTCATTGGAGAGTTTGTTACCTTCAAATGTGACATGAATGAAGGAGAAGACACTGACTGGTATTACGAAATCAAGAAGGACGGTCGAGAATTTGTGCCCTACAACACAGACAAAGACTTTAGATTTGAAATTACATCTACAGGTTACAGTGGTGAATATCAGTGCTCTGGTAGCAGGGTGAGCTCAGGTCATAGAAAGAACAGTAATACTGTCTCTATAACTGTATTAGGTAAGTCCTCAGTGACTGACAGCATAAATATATGATCCCTGTTCAAATGCTCAACTGAATTATAAAATAGAGAACATTTAATTAAATTTGTCATTGAACTTGAATTTTAACCAAGATCACTGTACCTGTTACTTCGTTCACAGTAAAGTCAGTGCTACAATACTCACAGACTCTGTAATCTATCATTAGCAGGTGTGTGAGTTTTAACAACAGCAATTATGGATGAAATTCAATTTAATTACATTTCTAAAGGAAAAGAAGAAACATAAGAAACATCAAAAGCTTCATGAAGTTTAAAGTGACGATGTTTCTGTTATCTAAACCAAAACATGAGGAAGAGACATTTAAAGCATCATTGTGTTTCATCCTCTTTCATAACATCAGATAAACCCAGGGCCACACTGACAGCAGGAACAACAATCATACCAGTAGGGGGCAGTGTGACACTGACCTGCTCTGTGCAGAGCTCTGATGGATGGAAATATGAGTGGGTCAGACGAACCCAAACAACCTCTGAAGTTCAAATCAGAGATCAACAAAACAGAGATATCAGAGTATCTCAAGGAGGAATCTACAGCTGCATAGGAACAAGAGGAAACCCAGTTTACTACACTTATAGAAGTGATGAAGTCACCATTGAGAAAACCAGTGAGTTCAGTAATTTAGTTTGAAATATACATTCACTCATGATTATCAATATACTGTGTTAAGTTTTCTCTGCTGATTTCATGTTTCTATTTGTATCTATTATGAGAAGCCTTCTGTCTTCTTGTGAATCTGTTGTTGTGGTCGGAGCAAGGAGACGTCACATAAATTAATGGAAAGGAGATATTTTTAAATAAAATAAAGCATCATAATGAATTAAAGCAAAACAAATGTATGCACTGAAAGGATAAAATGCACTATGAGCCTGTGTGAGAGGACAGAGTAGAGGAAAGTGAATTACATCAGTATTAATACAGCTTGGACCCTTTTAACGTCCTGTGCTTAGCAAAAAGAAGGATGTACTCATAGCATGGCAGTTTGATCTTATTGCTTCTTATTTGTTGTTGTAAACCTAAATAGATGGTATACTGATGTTGAATGCTCACAACATCAGGCCAGTGCAATCCTATGGTGACCACACTGTTGTAAAACCCTTGGTTTACACTAGCCATAGATGGTGTAGCGGCAATCTTCGGTCCTTCTTTGCCACTTCTGCAGGATGTAAAGTTTCTGACTCGTCCTTTTCTTAGATCACTTGTATGCCTTTTGGTAGCAAACCCGAAAAGTAGAAAACATATGTCTCTAGCAGGAGCTCCGTTTACATTTCTATGATATTATATCTGAAACAACTATCACAATGACGGTCAGAAAACTGTTCCTTCCTGCTTACTTGCCTCACCTTTCATCACCACATGGCGGCCCACTACACACCGCCTTTACAACATCTACCAACACTTTACAACAACAATAACAAAACAGGACAAATTTATGGAGCATAATATATTACATTACAACATAAAATAATCCAGATTATAACTAGAAACCACACAAATTATAGATCACCGTAGATCTGAACTACCTTCAGAACAGAAAATATGAAGTAATTTAGATCATACAAGATGCAAACAGAACTAACTTAACATTAGGAGAATATTAAAATATATGTCAAGTTTGTAGGAGAGATTAAGACCGACTGTGAAATACCAAAGAGCTGAAGTCAGAGGGTACTTTAACTTAAAGCTGAACCTTCTTCATTCAAAATAAGCATGGATAAGTTATCACAAAGCACCAGGTCAGATTTCAGGGCTTCACAAACATGGATATTGTGGCATAAACACTACAAAGTATCCATCATATTAAACTGACTCTTCAAAAATTTCTGCAATATCAGGCGAGTCTTTGTGACAAGGGAGCAGCCTAAAGAAGCTTTTAACACTTATATGCATACTTTGTGATTATTCCACGTGTTTGTGAGGCTCTATTTTATAATATTATAAGAGGCATTATGCTTTAGTCCATCTGACGCTACCTGGTTGCACCTCACCTCATAATTAATGTTATTCTTTCTTACAGCACAGTCCAGGACTGAAACGTTTCCTACTCTGTTGATCACTGGACTTCTTTGTGGAATTTTACTGATTCTTCTTCTTCTTCTGCTGCTGTGTCACATCAAACTGTTAAAAGGTGAGACTTTTTCCTTCTGATACGAGATTTATTATGATCCCATTATTATGTAATTATTCAGAATCACAGATGTATCCTGAACACTTCATGTAATGTCACAGCACCAGAACAATTAAAAGAAAAACATGTACTTGTCTTTTTTACAGATAAATCTTTTATCAGGTTGGTTCAAATCTCCTACTTCACATTTTTACATAGTAGAATTACAACCTGTGTTTCTTATCAAATCAAATGTTTTACTACATTTTATGCTTCACCAGGACTCAACACATGATCAACCAGGAAGAAGCTCAACACAGCCAAAATAAATCTCTCCAAGGTCAGCCTTAACTATGACAAGTTTTGCTATTGTTGCTTTATTTATTAATTTATTTATTTTATACTTTGACTCTGACATTTGCAGTTTTTTTATTTAAAAGATAATCAAATTCATATATAGAAATTTCATTATTAATATATCACTGACTTGTTTTTGCAGGTGATGCTTGTATATATGAATCAATCAGAGACTACGATGACAGAGAAAAGGGTAATGCATTTATAGTTTCATATAAGTATGCAGACTCATTGTGATTATGTTCCATTTTATATATTAATTCTCCATTTTAGCAGAATGCAGGGATTTCACATATTCTTTGATTGAGCTTAAAAACTTCACTAAGAAAGGTAAGAATTCAAGTTAATTCAGTTCAATCCAATTTTATTTATATAGGGCTAAATTACAATTGACTCATATACTTTTTATTGTGAGATAAAGGCCCTACAGTAATACAGAGAAAACCACAACAATCAGATGATCTGAAAGCTGAAGGCTCTGCTTTCCATTCGACTTTTAAATATCTGATGAATCACCAGTAAGCCTGCAGTATGACAGAGAATAAAATAAAAATTTCTATACAATTTATTTGCAGAATGGTGAACTTTTGCAAATCGTACCTGTCTAAGATTAGCTTTTTTTTGCAACTCTTCCTTTTCCAGCTTTATGTTGCCCCTATACCAACTTTTTTGAGTGATGGTGCTATTATCATTAAGCTTTGTACAGAGCCCCAGATCTGTTGGAAGTGGATTTGTAACTGTAAAGGTAAGAATGTCATCCTATTTTACCCTGATGATCTGTCCATCCTCTCATAGATGACAGCCTGTTGTACGCAGATGCCACCTACAGTAAGGCTGAATGCAACAGTAACAAAAGTAAGCAAAGCAATAAAATTGGTACCATATTTTCTTCTCTTTTACATTTCATTTATCCATCAGGGAAAACTATATAAATGGGTAAAGTTGTCAGTTTGAAGTAAGATGTTACTAAAAATGTTTTTTATTTGCAGGAAAATCAGCCACTGAAGCAGCTGACAAAGCGGTCTATTCTGAAATCAAACCACAAGAAACACAAGGAATTTTCATGTTGTGACCTGTGACTGTAATGATTATCAAATAGGTTTTAAATTGAGTAAATTCATTACCAAATCACCTTTAACCATTAAATAATCATGATTATGTTCTTCCAGATTAATAACAAACAAAAGCAGTTGAATGCAGGACAGAATTTACTTTATGCATCCATCCATTCGCTTCTGCTTATCCTTGTTCAGAATAAATTCATATGAATTTTACAAAGCATTGAAAGAAGAAATGAGAAGAAAACATGCCTGTTTTTTTAAAAAGCTGCCATTTCATTATGAATGAGCTTTATCTGATGATGTGGCTTTGAGTTCAGTTCAGTATCTGTACTGATGTTTTATATATCCTGAATGGATTAAGTATCATTTGAAAAATTTTATTTTTTTAATTTTATAAAACTTTATAAAACTGCAGGCAGATTTTTCATTGTGTTATCTGATTCTGTGTGCCATATAAATGCACTTTATATACCGTGACATGTTGGGAGTGGCTGGAGTGTAGTTCCCTGCTCTGCCTGTGGAACAGTGTATTTAACGTTGAGTTTTAAGCTGTGATTACTGTATTTTTTATGTTTATGTAACTGTTATTGCTGTCCCTGCCAATGCTGCAATGTTGTTTTCACTTACAGTTGTTTTGTGGTGGTAGTTACAGCATGAGTGAAGTTATGTGCAGACTTACTGAGCCCTTTAGAAGCGTTAAGTGTTAGTGTGTCTTTAAATGCTTAGTAAACAGCGTCCCCCTGTGTCTTTATATATAGTGCAGCTTTCCTTGGGACTAAAGTTTCACCAGATTCAAAGTGAAATAAGATCAAATTTGGAGCCTTCATTCTAGTTTTGACTTCTACTCATTTGTGTTTGAAGTTTCTGTGCTTTTACAAATGAAGGAGGACAAATAAAGAAACTAAAATGCCTTTTTTATTGTCCAAGCTTCACATCTTCATTACTTATTTTGGAAACAGTGTAGAAGCAGGGCTACAACTGAAAAAAAAATCTTTACTTTTCTTATTTATAAGGCCTGATTACACTAAATTGTAAATAGAAAGCTGGAGTAATCATTCCTGTGATACTTCTTTGAAGTCCCCTTCTCGGGGTGCATTCATAGTTGTTGTACTGCAATGTGAATTCTCCACAGACTTATCTATGCAGGCAGGACATTTGCATGGATTCACCATCTGATGATGAAGTTTACTTCACACATACCTCAGCAGACCTTAGCGGGCTCATGGACACGCCTTCAATTCTTGCTCCTTTTGTTTGGGATTCATAGTTCAGCGAGCTGTACTTTGTTTTTACCACAAATGAAAGTGTCACCTTTTGTGGTTTTAGCCTGCATCATGAATTTTGATCCTATGTAATCCTCTCCTCCACTCAGTGCTGTCAGAGTGTCCTGCATGGGGTGGGAGATGTTGTCCAACAGGGATGACAGCTTAGCCACCATTCTCCTGTCACTCACCACCTGCACTGGGTCCAGAGAGCATCCTAGAACAGAGCTGGCCCTCGGATCAACCTGTTCAGTCTCTTCCTGCCCTCAGCACAAATCCTGCTATTCCAGCAAGGCACACCGTAAAAGATGGCTGAGGCTGCCACAGAGTCGTTGAAGGTCTTCAGGAGTGGGCCCTTCACTCCAAAAGATCTAAGCTTCCTCATCAGGTACAGCCTGCTCTGCCCTTTTGTGTAGAGAGGATCTGAATTGTGAGTCCAGTACAGCTTATTGTTCAGATAAACACCAAGGTACCTGTAATTATCCACACCCTCAATGTCCATACCTTGGATGTTAAGTGGTTGCTGCGGAAGTCTACCACCAGCTCCTTGATTTTACTAGCGTTGATCTGGAGGTAGTTCTGCTGGCACCAGTCCACAAAGTCTTGGGTCAGTTCTCTGTATTCCCTGTTGCCCCCATCAATGATGAGGTCGACTATTGTAGAGTCATCAGGAAGTCATCAGAGAACCTCTGCAGGAAGCACTGGGCACAGTTGAGGCAGAAGTCCGTGGTGTAAATGTTGAAGAGGAACAGTTCTGAATTATCCAGGTTGTCCTTCAGAACTGTGGGAAGAATGGTGTTAAAGGCACAGGAGAGCTCAAAGAACATGATTCTCACAGTGCCCCCAGCGGTCTCCAGGTGAGAGAGGTGAATGACGGCATCATCCACTCCAATGCCAGGCTGGTAGGCAAACTGAAGTGGGTCCAGTGAAGAGCTCATCAGGGGCCGAAGCTGAGTCAGGACCAACCGCTCCAGGATCTTCATCAGGTGGGATGTCAGAGCCACCGACCTGTAGCAGTTGAGGTCCTTGGGACGTGGAGTCTTTGGCACTGGTATAACAAAGGAGGTTTTCCCGAGCTGTGGAACTCTCCCCAGCCTCCGTTTTGGCCTCCCGTCCTCAAGGAAAAACGCTGTGTTTTGAAAACGCTCTCGAAAATGCATACATTTCAAAATGGAGCTGTCCCGTCACAGTGTGGACGTTCGAAAACGCAAACTTTCTAAAACAATGATGAATTTTAGTCATGTGATGCAGTCATGTGACCAATTAAATAAAGATAGCGGAGTGCATTATACAGCAGTTGTTTTGATTGCTCTCAATTTTGACAGCCCTAAAAAAGATTAATAGCAGTTTGTACACACTCCAGATAGCTTTTCTTCAAATTCATTAATTCTCACTCGCTTTTGCACATGCGCAGGACTGGAACGTAAGTGTTTTCGACCGTTTCAATGTTTCGCAGTGACATAGAGAGAGCAAAAGAGAGACAGATTGAGAGTTTTGAGATGTCAGAGATTTGTGACTTATAGCTTATTTGGAGTCTTAAGTAAATGTGTTGTGTAGTTAGTTTGTAGCCTAGTCGATACCTTTGTTTTGTGTGTCAGAACAATGATGCGACTAGTAAATGTCACAGTTGCAACTCAAAAAGCCACCAAATGTGCTTTATAAATAAATAAATGAAATGAAAATGAATGAACTTGACATTAGCAAGGAGTGAAAAATCTGACAAACGTACAAGAAAAGCACAAACAACTTGAGGCAGAACACAACAAAGGGCAAGGAAAATCTGAATATATACACACAGTATAACACATGGAAAGGAAATAGGTAGGAGCACATCAAAACAAAGGAAGTAGAACTAGACACAAGACACTAAAATACAACAGGTAGAAACAGAACACAGGAACAGAAATACCAACTGGACACAAGAAGAGAAAAGCAAGTTGGAATAAGGGCACAGAAACATCAGACAGGCATGATAAATATAACAAAACCAAGATACCTGGAGTCAAATACTTGTCTTTGTTATTGTTAATTGGCCTAATTTTATATAATAAATTTGCTGAATTCTGCACAAACATCTACTGTGATGCAACACCTGACCTGACACAGACTCTCTCTCTCCTTCTGTTTTCTCATTAGAGCCCATAACTAAACAGCCTGTCATAAAAATCAGTTCTACCTGGATTCCCTCAAATGAATCATGTAAAGTTCTGCTGGAGACTGGTGATGTCAGCTACAAGTGGACTGTAGGAAAACAAACACTAACTGGTCCCAGGCAACAATACATCATCAGGGAGCAGGATGGAGAGACCAGTGTCACCTGTACAGTTTCCAATCATGTCAGTGAGAAGTCTGCATTTCAAACAGTGAAGTGCAGCAAAGACACAGACACAAATAAAACAGGTATGTGGAGAGTGACTGAGGTTGTGAATACAATGTAACTGCTCTGTTTATATAAGTAATTATTACTGTTTGTGATTTCAGAGGACAGCTGTTCTTCTTCTCTTCTCATGTTCATTGCTGGGCTGTTTACTGGAGTATTGATCACTGTTCTGTTGCTCTTTCTGCTTTACTGCATAAAGTCAAAGGGTAAGATTTCTTGTTAATGCTACTAAATGTTCTCCTAATCTCTGAATTTCATAATATTTTCTGTTTTGTTTTGTTTTTTACAGGTCTGTGTCACAAAAAGTCAGTGTCATGGTCCTGGGTCTGGGGACTCAGTGGTTTTCATATTCCTTGATTTTGTGTTTTTCATGGTTTAGTATTTCTAATTCTAGCTTTGTAATCCTAAGTTATCTTTAGGATTTTGTGATTTCTAGTCTTTAGGTTTTATTGTGGTGCCTCTCCTGTGTACCATGTGTCACATCGAGTCAGTTATAGTCTCATGTCCATGTTCCCTACTTTTCCCCATCCCCTCCTTATCCATGTTACCTCCCTCATGTTTCCCAAGTCCCAGGTTTTTACAGTTTTTATCTATGACTCCTGCTGCACCTCATGTCTTTATGTTTAACTTTCCCCAGTTTAGGTTTTTGTTAGTTTATCACATTCTCCCATCAGCTTTTCTTTGCTTTCTCTTAACATTCCTCTCCGTCTACATTTTTTGCATTTGGGTCCACACTCTCTCCACTCCACACCATCTGCCACAGCAGACATGACAGTTAGTGAAATGAGACAGTTAGAGGATCTGAAGATGCTGGACCAGGTACAGTATGACAATGATGAGCCATGAAAGTTACAAATGGGAACTCTTCGATTTCAAGAATTTCATTTGTGACATTCTCAAACTGTTCTTATTGTATTTCAGCTGGATCACAAATACAGTTCATCAAATCAGACTAGACGAGCTGCAGTTCTGCATATCTGTGGTATTTTTTTGATGTCTTAAATTAAATGTGATTTTTATGTCAAATCCTATTTTTTTTTAAAACAGGATGATTTAAGTGTATAATTACAAACAGCTCATTGCTGCTTTAAAGATTAACACCATTTTCAATGTATGAAATGGTATGAAAGCCTGTGTCTGTTTCATGTTGGTTGACCTGGTTGGATTTTCTTTTGAATCTTCGAGGGAAACACTTCTCTCACATCTGCTTATTTAGTTCAAATCCACTGTCAACATGACTAGTGAAAACTATAGTAAATGTTTTAAAGGTTCATTATTTAATTGAAGAGCCTAAAAGTACTTTTCTTCACATTATACCTATTCAAATTTTTTATTATGCTATGGTAGGCTCAATTTTTTGATTGGTGAGCTTGTTGCAAACTATAGAGATCATGTGTTTTGATTAAAGAGAATCTGTGAATATTTTTTATGCTCTTCTAAAGTAGGTTTCCATAGTTCAAACAAATTAGACTTTTATTAACCCATAAAAACTTTTTTTTAGCTCCCCAGTATGATATAAACAGAAGGCTCCTTCTGGTGGTGTCAAGTCTTTATATTTTCAACTTTTCACACATATCCTCATAAGTCCCAGTAATTAATTTTTGTCCCCTATTGGGGATAGCAGTCTGCAAGCACTACATCAAGCACCAGGCATGCTATCTATGACTCCTGCTGTGCTGTCATGGGGACATCCTGGGCTCTCTATTGATGCCAAATTTGGCTAACAGAGATAAGATAAGATGACCTTTATTAGTCCCACAGGTGGGAAATTTGTTTCATTACAGCAAAAGTGCAAAGTTATGTAGCAGAAATTATAAAACACTGGAATGCAATAGAATAAAATAGAATACTATATACAATAGAATAAAATAGAATACAAATGCTATATACAACTGAGTAAGAAAATACAAAAGTACAACTTTGTCAGAAAAAGAATTGCACATATAGCAGCCTTATTGCACATTTGTGTGTTTGATCAGCTGCAAAAGTCTTTGTTGTGGAGTCTGACAGCAGTAGGAAGGAAAGACCTGCGAAATCTCTCCGTCCCACACCGTGGGTGCCGCAGCCTGCCACTGAAGGAGCTGCTCAGTGCTGTCAGAGTCTCCTGCATGGGGTGGGAGATATTGTCCAACAGGGATGACAGCTTAGCCGCCATTCTCCTGTCACTCACCACCTCCACTGGGTCCAGAGGGCATACTAGAACAGAGCTGGCCCTTCTGATCAACCTGTTCAGTCTCTTCCTGTCGGCAGAGATGCTGCCACCCCAGCAGACCACACCATAAAACATGGCTGAGGCCACCACAGAGTCATAGAAGGTCTTCAGCAGTGAGCCCTTCACTCCAAAACCTGAGTCTCCGCAGCAGGTACCTGCTCTGCCCTTTCCTGTAGAGAGCACAAGTCTATTGAAATTGCAGACATTTTTCCTCTTCAAAAACAAAACTTGATGACACCAACTGTCCATAATAAGGATTGATTAATGTAGGGCTCTGATGTTTTTAGTCATTATGATATCTAGAAGTGGAAATAAGAACATTTTCACTTGACTAAACACACACACACACACACACACACACACACACACACACACACACACACACACACACACACACACACACACATACACACACAGCAGCTACAAGTTTAAAGGTTCTCCTTTTATCTTTTTAATTGTATTTAATACTGCTAAAAGTGCATTAAACTGTACATTTCCCATCCTTATCACTTCAGTTTTAACTTTAAAAATAAATTGAAATTGTTTTTTAGCATAAAACATGAAAGCAGGATACTGCTGTTCAAAACCATCAAACAGAAAATAGGCAACCATGTTTTAGAAATAAATAAATCAGTTAACTAAAAAGAATGAACCGGACATCTGAAGCTGGCAGTAAAACTAAAAATAATCTGGAAGTGAAACATTGTTCAGCAGATATTTGGCCACCACATGATTCAGAAACTCAAGATCTGAATCCACTGGTTTCTGGTTTTAGCTGATTCAACAAGATAAGACTGATTATTTGAGATCAGGCTGTCCATTAAAGTAAGAAACTATTGTGATGTCTCTGATAAGAAGGGAAAGAATAAAGCCCTCTGGAAAGTGAGAATGCTCCCAACATGTAACAAGGCTGCCACAGAAAGATTCCCTTCACAGGTCAGTGTCCTGTAGAATAAACCAAATCCCACAGCTTCAGAGCCCTATGTCAGTGTCCTCACAACCTGGTATGTCCTCCATCTGAATTTTTACCTTCCTGTTCTAATATCTGAGCCTCCTCCACCTCATCTCCAGACAGCTCCAAGTACGACTCCACTTCCACATTTACTCTGAGTAAAACCCTTTCTCCCTCACCCAGATGGCCGCCCCTCCCTGAGCCTGGTTCTACCGGAGGTTTCTTCCTGTTAAAAGGGAGTTTTTCCTTCCCACTGTCGCCAAAGTGGGGGTCATATGATTATTGGGTTTTTCTCTGTATCTATTATTGTAGGATCTATTGTACAATATAAAGTGCCTTGAGGCGACTGTTGTTGTATAAATCAAATTTAATTGAAAAACCCCATCCTCATTACGGGCCAAAGTACATCAAATGTACAAAATTATCACACCACTCACAGAGGTATGCCCCCTGTGTGGTTGAATCCCACCATTTTTAATGGGAAAACACCATTATATTGAAAGCAGTGGCAGTCTAGTGGTATATCTACCATTAGAGAGTTATACAAAAATTGACAATTTTAATCTTATGAAGAATTAATGAGTAAATATTAATTAGAGGGTAAACAACACTGAAATATTTACAAATCAGAAACAGTGCCCAGATTTGCCTTGAAAATCCCATTTTAGACTACTGGAAATTACCACAATAACATTTTTATAAATTAACAAAACTTTTAGCTGGTGACGAATCCACTAGTATTAAACTGTGGCAAAAAGACCTCGGAATAAACATGGGATAAGAAAATTGGCTGGCAGTGTAGAAATTGACCCAACACACTGTGATAGTTTATGCTGGGAAACTTCTATTGAAAGGACACACATGTATGTTTCGGCACCGAAGACCTGGCTCCCAGCTCCTGTTATAGAGGCAAGAGGGAAGTTTACACAACACAAAATCATACACAGATACTGTGTGATTACATAGAACATAACTGATGAAGGACAACATGTGGTGGAAATGTAAATTAGAATTAGGAACATTTCTGCACTATATGAGACTGCGAATGTGTTCATCTGTTATGGGCTAAAATAGTATTGCTTGAGTAATTGCTTAGGCAAAACAATCCCCCTGACTCCTGATGTATGTTTTCAGGAAAGAGAGAGACCCCAATACTGAATGTATCTTAAAGAACACTTTGTGTTATTATGGTTGGTCTAGTTACAGCTTACAGGATTATTTTAAAGCAATCACCCTGAACCCTGTGCCAACAGATCACGTTTAATTTATATTTATTCATTTTTTCTATCAATTCTTCAAGTTGAAAATCCAATAAAAATTTAAATGGTAAAAAAAATGCTAATGCTTTGTTTTTGTCTCATATACACTATTTCTTTGTATGTTTGAACATGTTTAAATAAATCGCTTCACCTATTTCTACTTTTCTTATGATACACAAATGAGAGGTGGCTCAAGACTTTTGCACAGTACAGCAAATAACTTACTTTGCTGTCAGTCTTAATATAATTAATGTTGCCATTCAGGCATAACAAAAGTGTGTGGTGACATTTGTTGCTTTCAAACGGATTGGGTTTCTTTTTATCCATGTTTATATGATAATTGCTGATCCAGCAGAGGGCACTGAAGACAAGAACTACTGCATTAACAGTTCTTCTTCTTTTTCTTCTTCTGCAGTTAAATCCAAGAAGTTGGTTTGTCGCTAGCTGTATCCGAATTCAGGGTCTGCAGCCTTAAAGTACACAGCCTCAACGGTCCTCAAGGGCCGCGTACTCAAAGACCGCTAAGGCCGGAAGTGCGAGGCTTGTGAAATGGGACGGTGGTTGACAGAAATGAAGGAGAACATATTTTGTTTGTTTGTTTGTTTCTACATGAGCTTTGTGTGATTTAATAAGTATCTGAGGCTGAGACCACAGGAATGTAAAACATGATTGTTGGGCTTCATATCTGTACTGAACAGTCATATAAGATTAGCTAGTAAATAACAATTAGTTAATGTTGTTCATGAGACTAAAGTCAGTGAAAATATGATATGGCCAATATTATAGTTATTATATTAATCATTATTAGTTATTACAGCAGTGAGTTTGAACTCTCAAATCAAATCACTTCTATTGTCACATCACATGTGCAGGTACACTGGTACAGCACATGTGATTGAACTCTGTGTCTAATACCGAGCTTCAGTAAAGATTGTCAAAGGAGCTTGCAAAGAAAAGTGTCTGAACTTCTTTAAGTTGCTTGAAGACGTTTCACCTCTCATCCGAGAAGCTTCTTCAGTTCTAAGGTCAAATGGTGGGGAGCACCGTATGTGTGGGCTTCCGGTAAACTTCGATGTTGAGGTTGCCATTCTCTTCAATGTGTACAGCGCAGTCCAGGAAAGGCAAACAGTTGTCCTTTGTGTCTTCCCTGGTGAACTTGATGTTTTTATCCACAGCGTTAATGTGCGCAGTGAAGGATTCCACTTCTTGTGTCTTGATTTTGACCCAGGTGTCGTCTACATATCTGTACCAGTGGCTGGGTACTCTTCCTTTGAAAGAGCCAAGAGCCTTCCTTTCTACTTCCTCCATGTAAAGGTTGGCTACAATAGGTGACACGGGGGAGCCCATGGCACAGCCATGTTTTTGTCTGTAAAAGCCTTCGTTGTATTTGAAATATGTAGTGGTGAGGCAGAGGTCTAACAGGGTGCAAATCTGATCGGATGTGAAGTTGGTCCTGTCCTCCAAGGTAGTCGTTTTCTGACAGTCTCCACGGCCTCCGTGGTGGGTATGCAAGTGAAGAGAGAGACTAGATCAAAGGACACCATGGTTTCATCTGGATCCAGGGTAAGTTTCTGGACCTTGACAGTGAAGTCGGTGGAGTTCTTGATGTGGTGTGGGGTGCTCCCCACGAGAGGAGCAAGGATGGTAGCAAGGTGTTTAGCAATGTTATAAGTGGCTGAGTTTATGCTACTGACTATGGGTCTGAATGGGACAGCTTCCTTGTGGATTTTAGGAAGTCTGTAAATGCAGGGTATGGCATCCCCTGGGTAAAGGCGGTGATATGTAAGGCGGTCAATGATTTTGTCCTTGGCAAAATGGCAAAATTGAGTTCTTTGGCTAATACTCTCTTTTCAGGTTCAGTGAGATTCCGGTCTGAAAAGTTCTTCACCCATTTCTCCTGATGGTCTTCAGGTGTGTTTTCTTCTCTGGGTTGTGTAGGTTCAGAATGAGGAGTGTGTGTTTTTGAAAGCAAAGTGTGAAATTTCCTGCGTTGTCTTTCTTTTCCTTTAGAGTGTTGGGCCCGCTGAGCCTTGTCCACAAACTTGTAAACCTCTTCTAAGATTGGAGAGGCTAGAAGGATTTCCAGTTCCTGCAGAGTCTGGCTGATCTTGATCTGGAGGGCATCTGTAGTGAAATGGACCTGTCTTATCCTTTCACTTAAAAGGTGATTTTGTGCTCTCTGTAGAATCAAGTCTGCTCTGTATCCCTTGACAGTGGATCCAAGGCGCAGGCTCTTAGGAACAACTCTGCTTTGTCTGCATCTTAGGTTGAAACAGAGATGGTTCCTATAATCTGCTAGATTCCTTGATTCGCTTTCATACTCCTGCACCAGTTGAAGGGTGTTCCTCCCAAAATGTATGGCAATATGTCTGTGAAGGTTCTCAGTCGTCCAGGTCATCGTAGTCAAAGGAGCTTGCAAAGAAAAGCGTCTGGACTTCTTTAAGTTGTTTGAAGACGTTTCACCTCTCATCCGAGAAGCTTCTTCAGTTCTAAGGTCAAATGGTGGAGAGTCCCAGATTTAAACCTAGTGGGAGTAACCCCCCACTAGGTTTAAATATGGGAGGATGCAAAGGAGGATTTAGTGTTTGTGTTATTGTGGGGTGGCTGTAGCTCAGGTGGCAGAGCAGGTCAGCCACTAATCAGAAGGTCGGTGGTTCGATCCCAGGCTGCCTCCTGGCTGCATGCCAAATATCCTTGGGCAAGATACTAACCCCATGTTTGCCTACTGGTGGTGGTCAGAGGCGCCAGTGTCCGGCAGCCTCGCCTCTGTCAGTGCGCCCCAGGGCAGCTGTGGCTACAATGTAGCTTGCCATCGCCAGTGTGTGAATGGTTGAATGACTGAATGTAGTGTGAAGCGCTTTGGGGTCCTTAGGGACTAGACTAGAAAAGACTGGCCATTTACCATGTTAAACCTCTCTCTTCATTTGCATATTTCACTGTACCCAGATGGTACAGTGGACACATGTGTGACTCCTGTGATTAAAGCATCTGTCTTTCAGCTTAACGAGTGAACCGTCAGCTCGTTCAAACACACATTAAAGCCCATTTGCCTCGACACCACCGAACAGAGGCAGCAATATAACAGAGTCACATTAACAGTGCAGTGAATCCTGCTTGTGCCATGATATTCAGGACTGCAAACCGCGCAGCATCACTGACTTTCAGCTTGTTGTGTTTGTGGATATATGACTGACTTTAATTATCCATAAATCATCACATTCCCTGTGAGATTAAGGTCAGCTATTGTATTATTCTATTTTAAAGGCTTTAAAACCAAGTAAACGCTGAAAGTACAAACATCGCTAATGGCAAATAACTTTGCCGACATGTGGCCAACAGTAATGTTTTAATGTTCCCCATTATTAAACATTTGCACATAAATAAGTGGCATAATATTCAGTACTTACTTTACTCTTCGGCCGCTACACTTCTGTTGTCTGTGGCAAAATTATCCACACCGACTGCCGCGCTGGGATATGTTGGGGCCACGAAGTCTACACCGCCACAGCCTTAAAATTCAGGGAAATGAAGGACGCATTTGAGGGCTGCATTTCAAGCAGCCTTTAAATTGGGACAGCCTTCGGCGCGCCACTGTGACGTAATTGGCCTTAAAATGCAGCCTTTAAGGCTGCAGACCCTGAATTGGGATACAGCTACTGTCACTTATTGGGCTGAGTTGATCGTACAAGACTCCAGAATGCAGTCTGCACGGTGAAAAAAATGGGATCATGATTGATTCCTATTGTTGCTTCCAGTGTTGGGAAGTAACACAATACATGTCCCGGCGTTACGTATTTAAAATACAAAATATGAGTATCTCTATTCTGTTACAGTTACTGTTTAAAAAGGTGGTATTCATAATAGAGATCGACAGACCACGTGACTTGCGCGCGCTGCATTGTAGGTACGAGTGGCAGCAAAATCAAAACACTGCATCAAGCGCTAGCATTTCCAGCACCGGTAATCATTAATTCTACGGTTTTAATCCCTACTTATTTTCCCCCAAAACAGTTATGTACAAAACAACGGAGAACACGGCAGGTCCGTACAAAGACAGACTTGACGAAAAGGCAAAAAAAAGATACGAGGAAAAAAAAATCAAAGGAGTGAAAGGGTCAGACGCATACGAGCATACAGAGTGGGTTAAAGACGTTAGCGTGCTGCCCGACTTTCATCACGCTCGTATTTATAATTATATGGTCCTAAGTGTGAGTGTTTAGTAACTTCAGATCCCTGCAACAAGCCCAGGACCAGTTTACTTTGCTGTATCTATTTTCTGATTTGGACTATTTCATTTTACAGCTGTCGTTAAAATGTTTTCTCCTGTACAGGCCAACGCAATCTATTCGTCTTTTCAGGTTGTAGTGTTACACAACATTTTCAGATTCAATAGAAATGAAATAAGTGTTTCATAATTCATTCCATTTATTGTCTTTATTTATAACTGGCATTATTGTTTCATTTTATTATAGAATCTTACAACAAAGAGGCTAAATTGTATTCCATCATGCTTTATTAGCTGCTTCGGTGAAAAACAAATCAACAATGCAAAAAAATAAAAAAAAAACATTTTCAAAACAACATATTGGAAAACAGTTATTCATCACTTGATTTCTTCAATACAACCCTTGGGCACATATTTGTGAGCGCACATGAAACAGCGACTATCTTATCCAGCAAAGTCATTTTTTCACCTTCACACGGCACCACTAAACCTAGACTTATGGTGTCATTCAGTATGGAGTACTTTGAGCGTAGACAACCTATAACTCGTTCAACATGGATCCTGACATGTGCAAGTTTTCGTGTCTCTTCCACATCTTTTGCTTGTAGCTGACTACGACCCCGGGTAAACGCTGGGATTTTTAAAATGGAACCCATTAAGGCAACACTTTCCTTAATATCAAAACCCCGGTCTGCAAGCAATATGTCCCCAGGTGAAAGCTTCTGTAGAAAGCCAGATGTTTCAGCTATACATTTATTACTGGTACACCCTCCCTATCCTTTAGAAATGAAATAGATGGTCCCTTGTGGTGTGATGCCTGTGAGATATGTCATTGTGTGCCTACTTTTGTATGTGGAGTATGTCTCTGTCTTAGCGCGTACATTTTGTGCTCTCTCTATGAAAAGTTCAAAACAGTCAATAATAACTGTCACATGGTCACCAAACATCTCAACAAACTGGTGTGGCGTACTGGCCTGTATGCAATGTCTTCCAGGCCAGTGCACCAATGGGCTGAGGTGGGCATACAGTACATTCACAGTAATGTTAAACACAGTGGATGTGGTTGTCCAGCTAATATCAAAGAGGTTTGCAACATGTTCAAGTGGTAGGTTTAGTCTTAAACGTATGAGAGTCAACAAGAGCATCTTGTTACGAACTTGTATGTCCGTGTGTTTGTTTGTGCAGGTGCTGTGTTTTTGTCTATGTTAATTTAGCTGTGCCAGGTCCCTGTTCCGATTGGTGCGTGGACTTACTGCCCCGGCGTGATTGGATCCAGCTGGAGGACCCGCCTAATAAAAGGAGGCTGGAGCGCTACAGTGGGAGAGGTCCTCGCATTTCTCCTCATCACCCAGCAGTAGTCCTGTGGTAGCCGCTGGCTGCAGTATACGTGCGAAAATTGTGGAAGTGGAGTGGGTAGGGGTGAGCTGCCGTTTATTTTGATCACCCGTTTTCCCCTGTTTTTAAGTTGGTTAAGGAGGTCAGACTCTGTCTTTATTTTGACTTTATTTTGGTGAGGTCAGGGGTGCGGGATTTGTGTAGGTTTGTTTTGTTTATTGTTTTGGCCTTGGCTCACCCTGAAGTGTTGACACTCCCGTTTTGGTTCTCTTTATTCACCTTGTAAATAAATCACTTCACATCTAACGGATTTGTTGCGTGTGACTGCTTGGGTCTTGGGGAGGGAAGCGAGTGCCTCGCTCATGTTATGGCCTGGCCCTAGACGGGTCGTAACATGAATTGGGGGCTCGTCCTCTGCCTTTTTCTGTGGGTTTTTGCGTGTGTTTGGTCTGTTGGCGGTTTTCTTGGGTGTGGGGGTGGTAGGTGTGTGGAATTATGGAGTTTTCTTTGGATGATTTTGTTACTTCGCCTTCGTGGGATAGAATTGTGAAGTGCAGGAAAGCGGATTTGCTTATCATTGCTAGTTGTTATGATGTTCAAGTGTCCTATGGTGCCCGCAAAGCGGTGGTTAGGGACGCTTTGTGTGCAGAGTTGGTGGAGCGAGGCGTTCTTCCTGCCCCGCAGGCAGCTGTAGAGCAGCCTGATGGCGGGGGTGTGAAGGTGGCTCCGGAGGCTGAGCCGGGGTCGGATGTCAAAGGGCCTGTTAACGTGCTACCAGCCGAGGCGGACTCTGATGCGGCTGAGGCGGGCTCTGACACAGCCGAGGCGGACCCTGATGCTGCTGGGGCGAAGCCTGAAGCAGCTGAGTCTGGTACGGCCGGGGAACCCCTGGCGGGGCGGTCTACGGAAGATCTCCGTTTGACCCTCCGTATTAGGGAGGTGGAAGCCCGTGCTAAAGAGCTTGAGGTACAAGCAATGCACCTCCGTGTCAGAGCTTTGGAGCTGGAGCGAAAGCCCTCCACATCTGCCTCTAGTCATCCTAGTACGTCCACCGCGGTCCCGACAGGTTTTGACATCACCAAACACGTTAAACTGGTTCCCCCGTTTCGTGAGGCCGAAGTGGATTCCTATTTTAACGCTTTTGAGCGTATAGCGGCCGCGTTAAGTTGGCCGAAGGAATTTTGGCCGCTGCTGTTACAATGCAAATTGGTTGGCAAAGCCCAGGAGGTGTGTACCAGTTTATCAATTGAAGATAGCCTGGATTATGACGTCATGAAGAAGACTGTGTTGCAGGCATATGAGCTCGTCCCAGAAGCCTACCGTCAAAAATTTAGGAAGTGTGAAAAAACCGCCAATCAGACATTTGTGGAGTTTGCCCGTGAGAAAAGTCGCCTGTTTGAACGATGGTTGCAGGCCAGTAAAGCACAGGATTTTGAGGGGCTGAAAGAGCTTCTTTTGTTAGAGGAATTCAAAAAATGTTTGCCGGACCAAGTAGTTATTTATCTGAATGAGCAAAAGGTGCCCTCACTTGCTAAAGCGGCAGTGATGGCTGATGAGTTTACTCTCACCCACAAAACTATATTTTCAGCCGCTGTCTCACAGAATATTAGGGTGGGACAGGAAAGGAAGATAAAGTCACCAAAGATAGGACTGAAAGATAGACAGGAGGATGGTGTTAATCGCGACTGTTTTTATTGTCGCGGACCCGGACATCTAATCGCTGTCTGTCCTGCGCTCCGGAGGAAAGAGCAGCGCAAAGGCTCTAGAAATCCAGCGGGCGTAGGTCTCATCAAAGTTGTCCCTTTGCCTAAATCGCATTCCACTCTCACCCGTGATTTGCACCATGTGGATGCAGAAATAGAGCCACGTTTTAAACCGTTCATCACGAAAGGCTTTGTTTCTGTGACGGGAGAAGAGGGGGACAAAGTGCCTGTTACTATTCTTCGGGACACAGGTGCGCATCAGTCGTTTATGTTGGATAGTGTACTACCATTGTCAGGTAAAACTGCTTGTGATTCGGATGTGTTGGTTTGGGGAATTAAGATGAGCGTTCTTCGGGCGCCGTTACACAAAGTCCATTTACATTTGCCCGTGAAAACGGGGCATGTCAAAGTTGCGGTGAGTTCCCAGTTGCCGATTAAAGGGGTTTTGTTTATTTTAGGAAATGACTTGGCTGGTGGGACAGTTTTCCCACCGCCTGAAGTGGTGGAAACGCCTATTTCTTCTGTCACCGAGGTTGCCGCCCCTTTGTTAAATGTGTTTCCTGTTTGTGCAATCACTCGTGCGCAGTCACGCAAATTTGATGACGTTATGGATGTTGCTGACACGTTTATGGCGACGCCAGACGAGAGAATATCTCCCAGCCGTGAGAGTGACAGAACAAAAAGCGATGTGATGAAACTGATGCCAGAGCTGGATGAGAAATTGAATAGGGATGCATTGATAACCGCTCAGCAGAATGACTCATCACTGGCTCCCTGTTTTCTATCTGCAGCTAAGAGTGCAGGAAGTGAATCACCCACTTCTTATTTTTTGCAAGATGGAGTTCTTATGAGGAGGTGGTCCTCTGACCGGTGTGGTTTGCCTGGTGCTACGCAGGTGGTGGTGCCGAAGCCACATCGAGGGCAGGTGCTTGGCCTAGCGCATGATGCCAGCATGGCTGGACATCTTGGGGTGAACAAAACATATCATCGGGTGTTGCGCAACTTCTTTTGGCCAGGGTTGAAAGCTGATGTGGTGGCATATTGCCGTACCTGTACCACATGTCAGATGGCGGGGAAACCTAACAGACCCATTCCACCTGCTCCGTTACATCCTATTCCAGTAATAGGTGAGCCGTTTGAAAAAGTAATATTGGATTGTGTGGGTCCCCTGCCAAAAACCAAATCCGGACACCAATACATACTTACAATAATGTGTTCAGCAACAAGGTACCCAGAGGCAATTCCACTACGCACGCTGAAAGCAAAACCGGTGCTAAAAGCACTACTTAAATTTTTCTCTACTTTCGGGCTTCCAAAGGTTGTTCAAACAGACCAAGGAACGAATTTCACCTCAAAAATGTTTGCACAGGTTGTGGAGGAGTTGCACATAAAACATGTAAAATCCAGTCCATACCACCCGGAAAGTCAAGGTGCTCTGGAAAGATTCCATCAAACCCTCAAAGCTATGCTGCGCAAGTTCTGCGCGGGGTCGGATAGAGAATGGGATGAGGGTCTGCCGTTATTGTTGTTTGCAGTCAGAGAAGTCACTCAGGAATCCTTGGGATTCAGTCCGATGGATCTGGTGTTTGGACACGTGGTCCGCGGTCCCCTCCGCCTTCTGAAGGAGAGGTGGTTGTCAGAAACTTCTGAAACTCAGCATAATGTTCTGGATTATGTTAGCGGACTTCGGGAAAAGCTTCACCTTGCATGTCAGTTAGCTCGAGAGAATCTGTCACATACGCAAGCTAAAATGAAAACTCGCTATGATAAAAAAGCTGTTTGCAGAAGTTTTCAGCCGGGAGAGAAAGTGTTGGTGTTGTTGCCTGTGGTAGGGTCCAGCTTATCAGCTCAGTTCGCTGGCCCATATGTGGTGGAACAAAAACTCAGTGACAACAATTATGTGATCCAGACCCCAGACCGCCGGAGAAAGTCTAGGGTTTGTCATATTAATCTGTTAAAATCGTTTCACTCGAGGAGTCCTTCGGGTGCGCCGTCTCCAGTGTGCGCCGCTAGTACTGTTTCTCCCTATGAACCCTCTGATGACGGGCTACTCCAGAAAAGTGAAGCGCTGGGTAGCGGCCGGTTGAAAAATTCGGAGATCTTAAATGATTTAGACACATATTTAGTCCACCTGTCTGAACCCGCTCGAGCTGACATCACTGAGCTGATAGAAAACAACTTATCACTTTTTTCTGATCACCCTCGTCAAACTGCGGTCCTGTGCCACGATATTGATGTGGAAGGACATAAACCGATTAAGCAACATGCTTACCGAGTGAACCCAGTGAAAAGGGCGATAATGCAGAAGGAAGTTGACTATCTCTTAGAACACGGTTTAGCCTTTCCGAGCGCCAGCGCATGGAGTTCGCCGTGTGTGCTAGTACCAAAATCCGACAACACTCCTCGGTTTTGTAATGATTACAGGAAGGTTAACGCTGTTACCAAACCTGATTCATTTCCTCTTCCTAGAATGGAGGATTGTATTGATAGAGTGGGATCGGCATCGTTTGTAACCAAACTTGATTTGTTAAAAGGTTACTGGCAAGTACCTTTAACTCCCCGAGCCTCTGAAATATCTGCTTTTGTTACACCGGACCATTTTCTCCAGTATACGGTTATGCCGTTTGGGTTGCGTAATGCACCCGCTACTTTCCAGCGCCTTATGGCCAAAGTACTGGCGGGCGTGAATAACTGCGATGCCTACCTGGACGATGTTGTCATTTACTCATCCACCTGGTCTGACCACTTACAAACACTCTCTCTTGTTTTCAGCCGTTTTCAGGAGGCCTCGCTTACGTTGAACCTAGCCAAATGTGAATTTGGCAGAGCCACCATCACATATCTGGGAAAACAGGTGGGTCAGGGGCAGATACTGCCGGTGACCGCGAAAATACAGGCGATCGTTGAGTTTCCAGTCCCACAAACGAGAAGGGCGCTGCGCCGATTTCTAGGAATGTGTGGTTATTATAGAGGGTTTTGTAAGAACTTTGCCACTGTCGTCGTTCCTCTCACCGATTTGATCAGTCCGAAGAAGCCTTTTGTGTGGACGCCTGTTTGTCAGACTGCTTTCGAGTCTGCGAAAGCATTACTGTGCAGTTCCCCTGTTCTTACGGCCCCGAATTTCATGTCCCCTTTCAAGCTCGAGGTTGACGCTAGTGCGGTTGGTGCAGGAGCTGTCCTTATGCAGGAAGACCATTGCGGCGTGGATCGCCCAATTTGTTACTTTTCAAAAAAATTCAACAAACATCAGATGAACTACAGTACCATTGAAAAGGAAGCCCTTGCCTTGTTGTTAGCCCTACAGCATTTCGAGGTGTATATCGGATCCAGCTCTATCCCTGTTCAAGTGTTCACTGACCATAACCCATTGGTTTTTCTCTCCCAGATGCAGAACTCAAATCAGAGACTTATGCGTTGGTCCCTTCTCTTGCAAGACTTCAACCTGCAGATTAGGCATAAGAAAGGGATGGAAAATGTCATCGCGGACGCCCTGTCGAGAGCAATTTTGTAGTCTAGGATTAAACACTAGAAGGATTGTTTAATTCTTATGGAAGGGGGTGTTACGAACTTGTATGTCCGTGTGTTTGTTTGTGCAGGTGCTGTGTTTTTGTCTATGTTAATTTAGCTGTGCCAGGTCCCTGTTCCGATTGGTGCGTGGACTTACTGCCCCGGCGTGATTGGATCCAGCTGGAGGACCCGCCCAATAAAAGGAGGCTGGAGCGCTACAGTGGGAGAGGTCCTCGCATTTCTCCTCATCACCCAGCAGTAGTCCTGTGGTAGCCGCTGGCTGCAGTATACGTGCGAAAATTGTGGAAGTGGAGTGGGTAGGGGTGAGCTGCCGTTTATTTTGATCACCCGTTTTCCCCTGTTTTTAAGTTGGTTAAGGAGGTCAGACTCTGTCTTTATTTTGACTTTATTTTGGTGAGGTCAGGGGTGCGGGATTTGTGTAGGTTTGTTTTGTTTATTGTTTTGGCCTTGGCTCACCCTGAAGTGTTGACACTCCCGTTTTGGTTCTCTTTATTCACCTTGTAAATAAATCACTTCACATCTAACGGATTTGTTGCGTGTGACTGCTTGGGTCTTGGGGAGGGAAGCGAGTGCCTCGCTCATGTTATGGCCTGGCCCTAGACGGGTCGTAACAATCTAAACATGAGAAATTCTTCTGTCAGTATCTGGTAAACTGGGGCTAATTTGTTGTAGCACCCCCATTAGTTAAGCAAAATATGGCAGCCCTGTGTAGAACTTCACTTTAGAGTTGTTGTCTTTCAGGAAGTCCTTGTCTAATTTCTTTTTGGGCAGTTCTTGTTTCAGTTTTTGGTTTTCTTCCAGCAGGTGCGCTGTTTCTTTTACCCTTGGAGAACACATTTTACACTACAGCCGATCTTCATCCTCGTGCTGTAGACTTATCTGCTGTGGTTGGATCTCTGCTGCTGTTTCAGTAGTGACTGATGCTGAAAAACACACATACACACACAAAAAGACAAGTTCATTTTATGTGCAGAAACAAGACAAAGTACTAAAACACCACCAACTTGGCACAATACACTAGTTAAATAACATTTAATTTACATAATTTGACTTTTAAACAAAGTCATCAAACAGGCACATTTATATTTTCGCTTTGTTACTTAGCTGAAATAAATAGATTACACGGTGGTTTTTTCCTGTTTCATATGTTAGGCTATGCCCTCTTTATTTTTGGTAATTCGCATTAAGAGGCTCTAGTGCCTGTGTCTCAATCTCGCGGACCAGATCACCTCTACTGTGCAGAAATATTTTTAAAAAATATTATTCAAAATATGATTTAATATGAAGGCAATAGGCAGAGTGTTACAGGCACAGCCCTAAAGAATGTAGCCTCATGGGCAGTGTAGTCCGTGCTGCAGGGAGCATAAACTGCCACACCCGTTATGTGTCTGCGTGCGAGGTAGGGAGAAAAAGGTCGGAACATTTCGGAAAGTACAAGTTGTCACTCACAAGAAACAGATGGGACCATGTAAATATAATAATAACCACTGCAGCCAAAAAGAGCGCCTGACGAGTGTAAGTAAGCTGTTAAGACTCGACTGTACACTGTGTTTGTGTTTTCCTCCGAAACAATAAGTCCCGTTGGAGCAGCCTTTCAACGCCTCTCTCTGTCTCTCGCTAGCAAAGTTGGCACAGACAACAAAGTACAGCTAGTTTTCGGTGACGAGTCCAACACAGAACCCGACGTATTAGCCAGAGGTCCCTTAGGAGCCGCTGACCTGTTTTATATAAGCACGGAATAGTTTTCTATACGAGATCGTGCAGCCTTACCTAATGTCCACCCTTATGTCACTCATTTTATTTAAAATCTAGTTGGTATTAGTATGGGGAGTAACCTTCATGAATAGTAATAAATCACACAGCAATAGCACATTCATGTAGTTGTAAAAAGCATGATAATATATTAAGTAAGCAGAATCAGAATACGTTACTGTCATTGAGTAACGTAACAAAATACATTACAAAATACATTTTGGGGCATGTATTGTGTAATCTGTAGTGGAATACATTTTAAAGTAACCTTTCCAACACTGGTTGCTTCCTGGTAAACCTTTAAGCTGCTAATTCCTGATATTCCTCTTAATAGGCCTACTAATGTTAAAATGTTAAACCAGAGTCTTTTCCTGAGTTAATAATGACCTGGGTCATCTATTCGTCATGTAGACTAACTGTTTTGGAGGGGTTTTGTTCTTCTTTTTTATGAGAAGGAAAAGTTTCGGATTTTCCAACATGTGATGAGTAACCATTTTTCAGATCAGTATTTGAAACCGCAAAGTGTGCAAACATAACAGTGTTATGTTATTAGCCCAGTAACACTGTCTTTAATAAATGCATTAATTAATTGGTTAATCTGTTTAATTGACATATGAGCACAATGAATTTTAATAATGCTGTTTTATTGAGTTTTATTTGGAAATATGTGTTGTTCACAGCTGTGTAGTATTACTGTGCCTTTCCTTAACACTTGGTACTTCCTCAACATTGAGTACTAATTGATCGTATGTAATCTGGAAATCTAAGGTGAACCAAGACACGCCCACAGAGATGATACACAGCCTAAATTCATCCTTAACTCATCTGCCAATATCTACTAGAAATGCTGTCAAAACTAAAATGAGTACTTTCAGAAGTACTGTAATCCCATCATGCATACCCTCAACAATAAAATACCTAAACTTAGCTCCTGTTGACCCTTGTTTCTGTATTTTATCTTGGAAATCTCTCTGGTTCTTCTATGTTCATTATATTCAGACATAACATGCTGCACAGTTTCATTTTCTTGTCATTTCTCTTTTAAGTTTCTCAATAGTTTAATTTAATGGTTAATGGTTGAATTTAAATCATGAGCTATTCTTAGTCTAGAGAGTATGACTACTTTTCTGTTTTCACCAGCTGCTCCAAAACTCAAATTTTACTAAGTGCCACCCTCACTTCCATCTTGTCCCATTTAACTTTCTCAGCCTCACCATCTTCTATTTCATTTTCTTTAATGCCAACATGTGCATGTACCCAAATAAACTTTTTTTTATGATGATAGACTCCAAAAGCTTTTATTGTATTTTCTTATTTTGCATCATATCAGCACAACCATACCAGCAGGGGGCAGTGTGACACTGAACTGTGATCTGAAGGGTGTTACTAACTTTAAAAGTAACCTCAACTAAGAAGAAATCCATAATTAATGGTGAATAAGAGGGATGTGCATCTCTAAGCAATGCACCTAGAGCAGCAGAGGATCACTTCCTGTCCTCTGGAGTGGATTGGATTGCATGACTTCTTTTGAAATGTTAGCAAAGATGGTGCTGTGACATCTCAGGGTTTCAACAAGTGTTTTCCTGAAAGGCCTGAAATAAGCCTCCGAGCAGCTCAGATGATTCTGCTGAATGATCAAGGACTATTTTTAAATTACTGTAGAGCAGTTTGAAATTGATGTCGGAAATTGTGTGAAGAAAGAAGAGAAAGGGAGTGTTTGTGGTACGAGCAGAAAGAAACAGTGTCATTCTCTCCACTTCTTCATATTTCAAAATAATTAGTTTGTCCTGTGAGACAAATAGATTTGTGTACAATGTTTCAGAGCAATATAACCAGCTTTTTTTTTTGGCATAGAAATAAAAAGCCAATATCTTAAACCTAAGGGTCATGTGGATGAACATTGTTATGCAGTCAGTACAAATTTGTCATGGCACAAAGTTAGAATTGGTGAGATATGTGTGCGTTGATCTGTTAACCAAACATTTCCAACCATAAAACCACTGCTAGCGTCACTAACACAAAATACTGTCACATTTTTCACATTGATCACTAGTCACAATGATGTTAATCTGCTGTGTGAGCATCACACAGCGATCTGATTGATACATTATGACTTATGTTTAATGCTTGTGTTTTTACAGATAAGCACTTTGTTCTGACTTTCATGAGAAATAAAGGTGTAGATGACTTTGACAGAAGCACCACACTAAGAGCTATTTTTATAATATGCAGAGCTATGAAGGAGCACTTAAAAACTGTTAACACATTTGCCAATGCACTGGACAAAGTTTCACCAGTATCGCTCTAGACCAAAACCATTTCCTTTAAAAACAGGATTGATCATGGGCTGTTCTCTTCAGGGGAAGAAATGTTTCCCCTGAAGAGAGCAGCACCCTGTCTGTGCATCTCACTGTTCTTTAATATTTATCTGTGTCGTTTCTTCATGCATCTCAGTATTTACGTGCAGTACACACAGACAGAGTGGTGACTGTGGTGGAAGCAACTTTATTCACCTCAAACATGTCAGCTGCAGCCAGTGCTTGATGATCTCTCTTGTATGACAGAACAAAGCTGCTAATTTTTTTAATGTTTAAGTCAAATTCAAACCAATAAAGACCCTCACTCTCCGATTCATTATCTCAGTACATGCTGTACTCTATTGTGGACATGCAGGAGTGAATAAAGTTTAGGACAGCAGTTTAAAATATCCGATGACAGGATGTGGTTATGTTCTTTCTGCTGAAATGTTATTATTAAACTCTAATCTCTACATCTAGCTCAGATAAAATTGCTTGTAACAGTAAATACAGAGTTTTTAATGTTGACGCAAAGTAAAACTGAATAGTGTTTCATGTAAATATGATTTTATAGTGATTACCTTGAACATTTAGGCTACTTTCTGTAACTGTACCTAACAGTGTTTTAGAAAATCATCTGAAATATATTTTATTTAACTGTAACTTTAATGTCTAATAGTTGAATTATTAAGTGTGTGATTGCTTTGATCTGTGTACATCCGGCTAGGTTATAACCACTTCTTCTGCTTCTATTTTGATGGTAACCTCCCCCACACTATGTTATTATTTTCTGTGCTTACTTGTAAAGAAAAAGTTTGACAGATGAGAAGAGGAAACAGAGGCTGTGTACCAGCGATGGCTGCTGGACGACGTTATCGTAGCTTCGTGCACAGCATTGTGCTGCTGCTCTGGGTCTGTCTCCACTGTAAGTAAACCTTTTGCTTCCAGATGTTAGTGATGTGTTGTATTTGTTGCCTCATGAACTCTGGTACATGAGTGAGTTCAGAACACAGCTGATAGCTGCAGCTTTGCCATTTCAGAGTATTGTTGTGCTAAAGTATTTATTATTGTTCTAACTGCTGCTAATCAACAATTACCTTTAACAGACATTTTTTGAATTCCTGGGAAACAGCTTCTGACATTATATTTTCTTTTATTCATTTGCTGTCACATTTATATGAAAATGACAACATTTTGAATTCATGCTTGTCCACAGAGAAACACCTAAAAACATTTCATGGAGCCGTAGTGTGTAAACATTTTTACTATGTTTACATTTTTGTTGTGCCAAGTCAGTCATATCAGAGTTGTCACTTATGTATGATGATGTTCACATTCTGTAAAGAGATTTATTTTGTTTTTTTTCTGATTTTGTTGTTTTTACTTTAACTATCACACGTTCACCATAAGGTTTCAGGCAATTTGGACTTGTTTCTCTCACCAGTTCACTCACATGTTGAACTTTAAACTTTCATAGATATCATACTCAGTTGTTTGTATGTTTTTCAGATGTCAAGGCTTCCAGTGGAAAACGCGTCATTCACAAAAAAGTTGGAGATACTGTGGAGCTTTCGTCAGGCTTATCAACTGAAGGTGTGACTGTGGCAACATGGAAATATGGAGAAAACAAAGTCGCAGAGAAAAATAAGGGTGTTTCTAAAAAATCTCCATTTAAGGACAGATCAGAGCTGAACCTCACAGACTTTACTTTAACAGTGAGAAAACTGACTCTTCAAGATTCTGGTGATTTCACTTTTGTCTCAGAGGTGAATGATAAGCAAAGGCCTTCAGTCACCATCACTCTGCAAGTTCATGGTAAGAGACTTTTTTTTTCCTTTTTTTTTTTTTTTAAACAAAGCCCTTGATTACTGTTAATAAAAAGTCTCATTGTGAGCTCATGGAGGATATAACATGACACAGGAAAAATAGGAACCACACAAGTAGACTCTAACCCTGGGTCCAACCCAGCGAGCATGACAACATGACACAGTGGTAAACAGTATTTGCATGTATTGTAGTTACTTCATTCACATCATTGTGCTGCTGCTCTGGGTCTGCCTCCGTTGTAAGTCCACATGTTTGCGACGTGTTGCATTTGTTTGCCTCACTGACTCTGAGGTCAGGAGTGCTTCTCATATTAAGAAAGGGACATGTCAAGAGGTTTGCAGTGTATTTTTCTTGTGGGTTCTCAAATGTGGTATTACTAAAGGTAGTGGTGGCTTTAAAGTCATAAAAATATGTAAATTCTAAAACTGGAACATCTACATTAAAGAAAAAAATAAACATTTTAAAGATTATATATTGTAAGAGCATTAGTTTTTCTGATTAAAATAAGTCTCATGTTCACTGTCCTAACTGTTCGTTGCAAATGTGTCCTCTCGAGTATTTATAACTACATGAACAGTGGGCCTGTTATATCTTGTGGCTCCAAAATTGCAGTGTTGTTTGCATCATTGCTGCCCTGCGTGAGCAGATTTTTGATTTTCTGCTTTTTTTTTTAATTTATTTATCACATTTTAGGCTAAATGTGACCAACAGACACAGCAATAAACAGTACTTGTCTGGATTTAATGAAGTTTGTTCTTGCTGATTGAACTATCCATCAATCCATCGTCTTCCAATTATCTGGGGCCAGGCCGCAAGGGCAGCAGCCTAAGCAGAGAAACCCAGACCTCCCTCTACCCAGCCACCTCCTCCAGCTTGTCCAGGGGAACACCAACGTGTTCCCAGGCCAGCTGAGAGATATAATCTCTCAGCTGGCCTGGGTCTGCCTCGGGCCCTTCTCCTGGTGGGACATGCCCAGAACACCTCACCCAGGAGGCGCCCAGGAGGCATTCTTGTCAGATGCATAACCAACCTCAACTGGCTCCTTTCGATGTGGAGGAGCAGCGACTCTACTCTTAGTCCCTTCTGGTTGGCCGAACGTCTCACCCTATCTCTAAGGGAGAGGCCAGCCACCCTTTGAAGGAAGCTCATTTCTGCTGCTTGCATCCGTGATCTCATCCTTTAGGACACTACCCACAGCTCGTGACCATAGGTGAGGGTAGGGGCGTAGATCGACCAGTAAACTAATCGAGCCAAGGACTCCTTCAGCTTGGTGGCTCCCTTCACCTCTGGTGTCACCTCTGGTTGGTTACCACCAGGACAGGCACCAACCACCTTGTGGACTGGAACCTCTGCTAGGCATTTCCAGCACACCCTCACGATATGTTTAGGTGCCCCAGGTCTGTCCAGTGTTCTTCCCTGCCACCTGATCCAAATCACTACCAGGTGGTGATCAGTTGACAGCTCAGCCTCTCTCTTTACCCAAGTGTCTTGAACATATGGCTGCAGGTCTGGTGATACGATTACAAAGTCGATCATTGACCTGCGTCCTAGATCGTCCTGGTGCCACGTGCACTTATGGAAACTCTTATGTTCAAACATAGCTTTGTCCAAACTGTGGTTTGCACAGAAGTCCAACAACAAAACATCAGTCGGTTTCAGATTTGACTAACTTTATATAATACACAGTATAATACATTTGTAGAACTCTGCACAGACATATATGTGATGTAAAATGTGACGTGACACACTTTCTCTCTCCTTTTGACTTCTCATTAGAGCTCATTAGAGTTGGCCTTCTTGAAAGACTGTGCCTGACATTTGTTTTCCAATTAATTGCAAAATTACAAAATGAACAATAACATTTTTCCATTGAAAAACAATAACATAAAATTAACATTATTGGTGACATATTATTCAGTTTCCATATTTAAATGTTAGTCATCAAACACATTTTTTTTTAAAATTGTTCAATTCTGATATTTTTGCATTTTTAGAGGAGAGAATAAGGTTGGAGGCTATTTGGTCTTGTTTTTCCTCACTGACGTTTCATAAATATGACACTTGGTATTTGTATGTTTTTCAGATGTGGAGACTTCCAGTGGAAAACATGTTATTCATAAAAAAGTTGGAGATACTGTGGAGCTTTCATCAGGCTTACCAACTGAAGGGGTGACTGCGGCAACATGGAAATATGGAGAAATATTAATTGCAGACAAAGTCATTGAAAACAATATGGGTGTTTCTTTAGGATCTCCATTTAAGGACAGATCAGAGCTAAACCGGGAAAACTTTACTTTAACAGTGAGGAAATTGACTCTTCAAGATTCTGGTGATTTCATTTTTGTGTCAGCAACAAAAGAGAAACAAAGGGATTCAGTCATCATCACTCTGCAAGTTCATGGTAAGATACTTTATTGAGTAAACAAGCATCTTGATACAATACAATGTGATATTTTGAAATAGTTTATCAACCTCCCTTTTATACTCCACATCTTTTTTGTCTGGTTTTGTTTCCTGATTTCCTGAGAGACATAGTTTAATTTATGTATTTTCCTCAAGTAGCAAATCCTTTAGCTTACAGATAAAATGTGTATTTTATCATAATTTATATAGTGGTCATTATTTGACTGAGTTTTAATCTCTTGTCTTCATTTTTTATGTGTTTTGTTTTTGAGGTGGTTTTTAATTTTTAGGTTTAGATACTATGAGACCATCTGATACAGGAGTTAACAGTAGTTGCCCCTTTAATAAACTTTGGGACTGATAATGTTGTTGTTTGAAATTGTTGATGTTTGGCCTAATTTTATAAAATACATTTGCAGGACTCTGCACAAACATATACTTTAAACTGTGATGTAAAATGTGACCTGACACAGACTCTCTCTCTCCTTCTGTTTTCTCATTAGAGCCCATAACTAAGCAGCCTGTCATAAAAATCAATTCTACCTGGGAGGCTTGTAATGAATCATGTAAAGTTCTGCTGGAGTGCAGCACAACTGGTGATGTCAGCTACAAGTGGACTGTAGGAAAACAAACACTAACTGGTCCCAGGCAACAATACATCATCAGGCAGGATGGAGAGACCAATTTCACCTGCACAGTTTCCAATCATGTCAGTGAGAAGTCTGCATTTCAAACAGTGAAGTGCAGCAACAGTACACAGCAAGAAACGGGTATGTGCAGTGTGCATATTTACTCTTTCTTTCTTTTGATGTTTCTTTAAATGCTTATAATAAAGATCAGCAATGATGTGGTAGAAACTGTGGAAGAGAGCTGATGTATTTATATTATGCTGATGATATGCTGATATTTTTATTTAATTATGGGCTGCTGTTAATGAACAATGTGATAATTTTCAGAAAAACACGTGTTCCTTTTCCTGGGTGTAGCTGGTGGCTGTTTGATACTTGTCATTATATTCAGTGCAGCTCTGGGTGTTCGTCTCTGCAATAAAAGACATGCAGGTAAGAAACTCTGAACTATGATTACTGTTTATTATTGCAGGGTTAAGTTCTTCTTCTCTTATCATGTTCATTAGTAAAATGTGTTTTTAATATACAAATGCAAATAATATGCAAAATTATTATTTATCTATTTTTTTGCAGATCTGTGTTGCAACAGGTTAGTGCAACTAATCAACAGCAGTAATGTACAAAAATACTTTTGTTCTACTGATAATAACATGCTTTTATTGCATGAATATTAATGTATTTGAATAATTTCAGGCTCACAGAGTCTGAAACTATCAGCCAGGAGGAAAGTCAGCAACATGTGTACTCGGCTCTTTCCCACGGTCAGGTCTAACACTGTTAAATCAGTCACATTACACTGTTAAAGAATGATTAAATGTTAGACCATTTACACTTTATTATGATTTTTGACTCAACTGTTGCTAACTTGCAGGTGATCTTTGTGTTTATGAGACAATGAGAGGCCGTGAAGATGCTGGACCAGGTACAGTATGACAATGATATGATATGAGGTGATATGAGGTTCTGCAGTACTTGTCACGGCTGTCGAGGCGAGCCGTGTGGAATTATTTAAGGACCCAAAACGCAGGTACTTCTGAAGTGAGGAGACTTTATTAAGGGAGGGGAGGCAAGAAACAGAACGGAGAACCTAAACTGGGAAAACTAAAAAGCAAACCTGAAGTGATAACCGAACGTGGAGAGGAATAGAGAGACGCAGACAGATGCAGACAGATGCAGACAGATGCAGACAGATGCAGACAGATGCAGACAGATGCAGACAGATGCAGACAGATGCAGACAGATGCAGACAGATGCAGGGAAATCACTCAGGGAGCCGGAGGACATGAACACAGATGAACCAGCAACAGGCAGGAGAACACACAGGGCTTAAATACACACAGCAGTAATCAAGGGGATGAGAGACAGGAGGGCAACACACCTGGGAGAAATCAGAGCTGACGGGACAGGGGAAACGTACACTAAACACACTCACATGAGAAAGAGACTTTCAGAATAAAACAGGAAATTCGCAGACACAAAGAACTTGACAAGACACTGAGCTAAACAGACAGATTCACAAGCAGACCGTGTGACACCATAGACCAGGGGTGGGCAATTCCAGGCCCCAAGGGCCCATGTCCTGCAGGTTTTAGATCTCACCTTGGGTCAACACACCTGAATCACGTGATTAGTTTGTTACCAGGCCTCTGGAGAACTTCAGGAGCTAATTTAGCCATTTAAATCAGCTGTGTTGGTTCAAGGACACATCTAAAACCTGCAGGGACACCGGCCCTCGAGGCCTGGAGTTGCCCACCCCTGCCATAGACAGACAGAGGGAACACAGAGAAGTGGGAGAAGGCAGGCACAGAACAAAACCCTAACAAATGGCAAACCTTAAAGGATAAAACAGAATAAACAAGCACATACAAAAATATAAGGAAACACAAAACACTGACTCGTCAGACTCAGGACAATGACAGTACTGCACTTAGGTAATGTATTTTCCCTACCCACATTAGACTTTCCCATTGTTTTTGTGCACACAGGTCTTTCTATGCTTACTTTACTGCTAAAGATATTTTGTATTGCATCAATGCATTTCTTATCGGAATGTAACACCTCATCAAAACGTTTTGTACTTTGTTAGTCACAAGTCACTTTCCTGACTACTGCCGAGCATTTCATTTCTGTCTTCTGTCAAATTACTTACAATTAAATTACTACGTTTTCAAACATATATATGAAAACCAGTAGAACGCTGTGAGTAGCAGCAATGAAACTGCCCTTCAATTACAAGAAACATAAATAAATATTTGAGAAAGAGGTCTCGTTGCAGCAAATACATACCATCAGTCTTGTGTCCACATAACTAAATGCATCAGCTACATGTATACACTACTTAGATTTAGCACGTAGTACTAGACTACTTTGGGATGTGGTTGAGCTGAAAAATCTACAGCAACTGTGTGATGCTGTCATATTAATAAAAAAGCAAAATCTCTGCAAAATGGGAAAAAACCTTGCTGATTCTATGCAACTCTAGATCACTCACTCTTCTGAATATTATCCAGCATTGCATCAATGTTTTTAATCAAATTACTTCAAACTTTTTTCAAACATGTATGAAAGAGCAAATACAATAACACCCTGGCAGATATTTACCTTTAACAAATACAAATACAAACTTGTGTCACAGCTGCAGTCTTGCCTGGAGATTTTCATGAACATCAGTCCTATAAAAAATAAAAATGCCATGCTGTCTCATCAGATTGTCAATTGGTGTCATTTATATTGCTGCCACATTTTAACATTAAAGTGTTTAACAATGTGGCACATATTCTTCTAGGCTGTTGATTTTCCTGGAGAATTATTTTATTATTTTTCATCATATATGCTGTGGCAACACCTTTCTTGTTTTCTTAACTTTTATTGTGTTTGTTTTTTAGTTTAATTTTATTTCTACTTCACAGAAATTGAAGCCAAACCTACTCACAGAAAGCAAATAGCAAAACCAGCAGGGCATAGAAGATGATGAATCACAGCGATCTGATCTAAAGGAGCCACGTTCAGCTGGAAAGGAAGGAGAAGGAAGAGATTTAGCCATGTTAGACAGGGATTCAAACATCACCGGGAAACTGTTATTTGTTTTGTTTTGTTTTGAATTTTTTTTTAAAAATGGATTTTGTGACATGTGATGTTGTCAATGGAAAATTGTAGTTAGTAGTCAGTATAATCTTTTAATGATATAAGTTTGCATATGGCAGAATACTGCATGTAATCATTTGTGTTTAGAAGTATATAGTTGGTGGCATATTGAAAGAATGTCTCATCCTAGGAGGTCTGTAACATTCCAGGGTGTTCTGGCGTTCACCCCCACATCCTAGGAGCATGGGAAAGGTCGTACCTTGTTTTATTGTTTTACGGTAGGATTAACGTAGCTATGTCAGTTTTAGTCTAAGTGCTTTTTTACATATAGATGAACTGTTGGATTTTCCAGACCAGCAGGTTAAGGGAAGTCGTTTATGGGGTCACACACACACACACACACACACACACACACACACACACACACACACACACACACACGCACACACACACACACGTACACCTCCACATTCCAATGTAAGGAACAAAAGCTCACTGAAGCATATAAATAAAGACCAGGGCAGTCCTCAGTGCGAGTCTCTGAGCCTCACTCTTGGAGTGTCAGTTCTGGAGGCTGCCCTTGCTAGCAAGAAATTCTGTGTGTTTCTCTTCTCTGATTCTCTACTGAAGAAGTGTTTTAAAGTAGGGCTGGGTATCGTCACTGATTTCTAGAATCAATTCAATTCCGATTCACAAGGTCCCGAATCGATTCGATCCACGATTCGATTTAATTCGATTCGATTCGATTTGAATCTGGGAAATTTTGACAGCCAGAAATATTATAATTCAGATCAGTACATTTACATATTTTTGTATCTATAAAAAGGAAGCTGACACACGCAAGACTTTATCAAAGGTGTGAGCATCACAGCAGATGCCTTTGTGTCAAAGTAGCTGAAGATAAAACACAGAAAAACATGAAGGTGATTTTCCTGGCCTGGGATTTTATAAAAATATTCTGCAGTACATCAAAAACGAAAGAAAAACCATTAATCAACATATGAACATTACCTCTGACGTTACAGCGGTTTTATTAGAGACACAGCTAAGCATTTTGCATTTTGCATAATTTTAAAAAGTTTAAATTTGTTTAGTATTGAACGGCAGAAATGAGGCTTTCTTTTCGAAAGTATGTAAAACAAAAAAAAACAGCGACCGAGAGCGCTGTAAGCAACAGTAGACTTGTGCGTAACAAGCAAGCGAATAATGAAGAAAACAGATTTTTAGACGGGAAACTGTTCTTGAAGTACAGAGAGAGAGAGGGAGAGAGCTGTGCATCGTGGTCGAAGCAAAACAGTAAAAGTCAGAGTGAATACATGACGATGTTTATGTGAAGAGTTTGGATCTTCTTTTGCTGCTGGTTCGGTCAATATTGTTTGGAGAGACATCAAACGAACAGCTTTAGAATCAGCGCATAAAGGGCGTGAACACAAAGCGCGGACCCGCCGACAGATCAGAATCAGCGAGCTGTCGGCTTTCAGCCCCGACTGTGAGAAAGGCGACATCTAACTGATTCTGATCCGTGGGTTTTGTCTTTGTGCAGAATCCGTGTACCTGCTCTCATTTACTGTCTTAGCTGTTTGGTGGTTGTTGAAATTTTGTGAGATGTCACCTGAGATTCTGGCATTTCGGGCAAAATAAATTTATATGAAAAAATCGATTCAGGATTTTAATGAATCGATTTTACGTTATCCAAGCCAGAATCGATTTTAATCGATAACTCGATTATAAAAACCCACCCCTATTTTAGAGTATATCTCTTAACAGATGTTTAAACACTTTTTACATCTGTATTTGAAACAACAAATAGTGTAAAATAATGACTTCTTGCTATTAGTCCAGTAGCACTTTCTTTAATAAATACATTAATTGACTGATTAAGCACAGCACAGAGGAGTGTTATTTCAACTTATCTGAAGCCAGTTACCACAGTACTGAATCTGAAGTGCAGAATTTCTGCACTTTTCTTTGAGACTTCATAATTTATTGACACTGATGCTATTTAATCATGTTATCTGGGAATGTAAAGAGAACCTGGAGACACCCACAAGAAGATAAATGACTGGATCAGCCATATAGATTACATGATTCAAAACTTGCAGAACCAAATTTTAATTGCTTATGTATTTATTGTTGCAGTAATATTAACCATGCATCAACCTACAGCTCAACTAATACCAAGAAAAAAAGAAATGTGTGCAGGGTTTTGTTCAGAAACATTTTAAATCCATCACGTATTGCCAAGATGGCTGTTAGGAAACAATTACCAGCTTGAACTGGTTCAGAAGAAAAATCTGTTTTTTAGAAAAGAATAAACAAAGAAGAAATACCTGTAGTAGAAAATGTAATTTTAGTTATATATTATATAATAAGTTTTTCTTAAATAAAAAGATTCTCACTTTATTCTGAACACTACATTGTGTCCTTACCCCACATTTTACATGTAATCCACATTTAACTATCAGCTTACATTTTTTATTTACTCCTTTAACCTTCAGGTTGCCTCCTGCCTCTGTGGATATGCTGCTTAGGGCCTGTTCTTTGGTGACATAATCACAGCCTCTGTGCCTCAGGCATATTTATGTTGTTGTTGTCAACCCCTTCCTCTATCTGTTAGTGATGCATGCTATGGGTAGTCATCTCTTGTTCCCCCTGATCGCCATTTGTCTTCTGTTGTCTACATCAGCGGTCCCCAACCTTTTTTGCGCCACGGACCGGTTTATGCCCGACAATATTTTCACGGACCGGCCTTTAAGGTGTCGCGGATAAATACAACAAAATAAAACTAGTACCGGTACTGAAAAAAAGAAAATTTATTCATAACACACGTGAAAAGACCAAGGAAAACCGAGTAAACGATAAAAACGATAACAAAATAACGCTGAAAACCGATAAAAACCCTGAAAACTATACATTTCACACCTGAGCCTCAACTCTCTCGGCCCGGTACCAAACGACTCACGGACCGGTACTGGTCCGAGGCCCGGGGGTTGGGGACCACTGGTCTACATGGTGTGTCTGTGTTATCGTTAAGTCAAAGTTAAAGTCAAAGTAAATTTTATTGTCATCTCTGCTATATACAGTTCAGTATATAGAGAGATGAGAGTTCCATACAGTGCAAAAGAACAACAATAAGTATAGGAAGAGTAAGAATAAGAAGAATAAATATATATACAGTTTGAGACTGAGGGAAAGGGACTAAATATACACTTTGAGGTAAAAGGGTTAAAAGCAGTCTAAAATTTACAATTGAGATTTAAAGTGACTTTGAAGTGGTTTAAAATGACCAACATAGCTTTACAGTTTATAATGTGAAATAAAGTGATCAACATGAGCAGGATTCCTGAGAGTAGGATTGTCCATAGAGCAGCATCTGTATTTACTAAGGCAGTGGTATGTGGAGTCCCATAGAGTTTGTTAGTGGTTTGTGTGGGTGTGTGTGGTGAGGGGGAGTGGGGGAGCTGGTAGTTTAGGAGTCTGATGGCTTGTGGGAAAAAGCTATCTCGCAGTCTGGAGGATCGGGCCCCAATGCTGCGATAGCATCTGCTGGATGGGAGGAGGGAAAAGAGTCCGTGTGAGAGGTGTGAGGGGTCACGCACGATGCTGGAGGCCTTACTGATGCAGTGCTTGTGAAAGATGTCCTGTAGCAGAGGGAGAGATGTTCCGATGATCTTGGCAGCTGCTTTGACGATCCGATGAAGCTGACTGAGGTTTTTGCAGTTTCCAAACCACACGGGGATGCAGCTGGTCAGAACGCTCTCTATGGTGCCCCTGTAGAACATGGTGAGGATGGGAGGAGGGAAGTTGGCCCGATTCAGGCGTCTCACAAAGTGGAGGCGCTGCTGGGCCTTTTTGGTGATGGAGGTGGTGTTAGTAGTCCAGGTGAGGTCGTCTGAGACGTGAACTCCCAGGAACTTGGTGCTGTTAACAGTCTCTACCGTGGAACTGTGGATGCTGAGTGGTGTGTGGGTGTGGCGAGTCTTCCTGAAGTCAAAGATCATCTCCTTGGTTTTGTCCACATTCAGTGACAGGTTGTTTTCACTGCACCAGGACGCCAGCTGCTGAACCATATCTCTGTTAGTAGAACAAATTAAGAAACAGCACAATATGGGAGGATTATTAAAAAACTTATGAATTATGAATAATAAGCCCCAGAAACCTTACTTACTTGTAAGTAAGGTTTGTATTTTCTTTTCTTAATTTGTTGGTGTTTTCTAGGATTTATATTAGCATGACACAGCCCTAACAACATCTAGTCCTGGCATAGCATAGCTTTTGCACACAGGAGTTCCTGCATTTTTGAATGTGATTTTTGGTCATTTAGCTGCAGATACTGAGATCAGAAGGTCAGCACAGTTAGAACATCATCTTTAAAAGGTCTTATTTGTTTGTTTTAAGCAGGCTTGTGGGTAGTTTACCTGTGTTAAGTCTCCACATGAACCACAACCTACACTATTAAAAGTCTCATCATGCAAGCACAGACACAGACTGCAGAAAACAAGAACACATGCACATTTTCTTGTTATTTTCCATACATAACCAAGCACTTTTTTGGTGTAAGGGATATTAACACACACTTGTCCATGCAAGTCATTTTATTCCTCTTATCCATCCCTTTTGCAGACTGTATGTACATGCAGTATATGCAAACAGGGTCCTGTGAGGTTGGATATTCAGCAGTCACTGGTGTTTAATGCTTCCTGCTGAATTGTTAATATATAGTTACTCTAAACTCTGATGGTGCTTTCACATCTAGCTCATATACAGTAAATACAGAGGTTTTACTGCTAATGCAGAGGAGGAATGACTTTTAAAGACGAGGGATGGCTATTTTTTGATGCAAGTAGCATTTTGTGGTAGTCTTAAACATTTAGGCAACTCTCTTCAAAGTAATATATTTGTTACAGTAAACACGCAATGCTGTAATACAGTATTATATGTAACTTTGAGATTTAATGTGTTCTATTTGCCTACTTTAATCTTGTATATCAGGCCAGCTTATGCCTGATTTGTCTGTTTCTGTGTTAATAGAAACTTCCCCCACTCAACACAGTCTCTGGTTTTTTTCTGTGCTTACATGTGAAAGCACAGTTTGACAGAAGGAAACAGACCTCGTCCCTCTTTCCACAGCGACGGTTGGTGGTCAACGTTCTTATTGTAGCTACTTCTTTCACAGCATAGTGTTGGTACTCTGGGTCTGTCTCCATTGTAAGTATACCTGTGCTGTTAAGATCTCTGTGACATGTGTTGCATTTGTTTGCTTCGTTAACTCATGGTTACATGGTTAGAGGTCAGGAGTGCTTCTGTTATTCAGAAGTGACATGTCTTCGCTGGAAGAGGCTTGCAATGTATATTTCTTGTTAAGTTTCCAAATGCTGTATTACTAAATGCACGAGTGGCTTTAAAGCATAACATGTGAGTTTGTAAAATCTTGTTAAAGGAACTGAAGGACTGATCACCCCTTCTGCTGCTGTTACTTCCTGATTTATTATTTTTTGTAAGTGTTTGTTGTACGATATACTTTTTTACATGCTTATAAGCTTATAGTGCTTCTCATACAGTACAATTCTATGCAGTAATTGTTTTGACAGGAATGGGGATGTGGACGTGTTTGTAGATGTGTGGATTCAAGTGTTGCTTCTATTATGTTTAGAGTAGATATAAAAAAAAATTAAAGGAAAAGAAAAGAAAAAACAACAACAAGATATATTCATTAGAAAGGACAATGTAACTGATTATAGTGCTATCAAAAAAGCTGTGAGTCAGACACTAGCAACAGAAGCATTTCCTGATTATCTCCACTGTAGTAGCAGCACTGGCAAAAAGTGATGAGCTCACAGCACAGAGGGCAGCTGCAGGTTTTGCCCATGAATTTGTGGTTGTGCCATTTTCTTCTCTTTCAGAGCACTATAGCTTTGACCATCACATAGACTATTGTTGTGTTAAAGTATATATTGTTATTATATATATATATTATTATTGCTACTAATAAACAACCGACTTTAACAAATACATTTTTTTCTAATTCCTTCCTGAACATCTGACATTTAATTTCCACAAGTTCAGTTTGTTTATTTTCTGTTTTGTTTTGTTTTTTGTTTTTGTTTTTTGGGGGGGGAGGGGGGGGGGTGGTATTCATTTGTTGGTCTATTTTTATGCCAAAGTTACAAGATTATTAGTTATTCTTTTCCATATAGAAGTAGCAACATTAAAAAAATCATTAGTAGAGCCATATTGTGTAATGATTTTTCCCATATTTAAATATATACGTTATGCCAGATCATTTATATTATAAATGTTACTTCACAGAAATTGTTTTTATTCTATAAATATACTTTTTTGTTGTTCTTGTTCTTGTTCTTGGATGAAGAATCACATTTTCCATACTATAACAAGAGGATAATGTTGTTGGCAGGCCATTTTTGTCTCACTCCCTGACTTATAAATTGAGCAGTGGCCTGGGTACACCAGGGTACACCTGGCCACTGCTCCACACAGAAAGGCCCTGGCCTGATGGTGGAACTGAACTCAGGACCTTCTTGCTGTGAGGCAACAGTGCTAACTACCTTGCTGTCCTTTCACAAATATCCTTTCAGATGTGAAGACTTCCAGTGGAAAACGCGTCATTCATAAAAACGTTGGCGATACTGTGGTGCTTTCATCAGGCTTACCAACTGAAGGTGTGACCGTGGCAACGTGGAGATATGGAGGAATAAATGTTGCAGACAAAGATGTGGGTGTTTTTGAAAAATCTCCATTTAAGGACAGATCAGAGCTGAACCCTGAAGACTTTACTTTAACAGTGAGAAAACTGACTCTTCAAGATTCTGGTGATTTCATGTTTATCTCAGGCTTGAATAACAAGCAAAGGCCTTCAGTCACCATCACTCTGCAAATTCATGGTAAGACATGTTTCTTTATTATTAAAAAAGCATTTTGATAACTTTGATTTGTGAGTGGTTAATACATGATTCCCTATTATCTTAATAAGCTGGCTCTTCAACCTTTCTTTAGTTTGTATTCTTATTTGCTTTCTTTTCTGTGTATTCTCAGCCGACATTACATGATATTGTTAAATATTGATTCTGTGTAATGCTATTTAAACTGTTTTATTTTATATTTTGACCTTTGTGTCCTTATACTGATACCTGTAAATCTGTGTAAAATCCAATGTGACATTTTAAAAATAGTTTGTCATTCTTTTTTTTTCACTTTTTGTCTTTCAATGATCCTTTTACTTAAAAAATAATAATGACAATGAAAACATGTGAGATAAAAGCTATTTTATATATTTGATCCAATAGGAAATCCAGTGGATTATACAGTGGCTTGCAAAAGTATTCGGCCCCCTTGAACTTTTCCACATTTTTTCACATCACAGCCACAAATATGAATCAATTTTATTGGAATTGCACGTGAAAGACCAACACAAAGTGGTGTACACGTGAGAAGTGGAACAAAAATCATACATGATTCCAAACATTTTTTACAAATAAATAACTGCAAAGTGGGGTGTGCGTAATTATTCAGCCCCCTGAGTCAATACTTTGTAGAACCACCTTTTGCTGCAATTACAGCTGCCAGTCTTTTAGGGTATGTCTCTACCAGCTTTGCACATCTACAGACTGAAATCCTTGCCCATTCTTCTTTGCAAAACAGCTCGAGCTCAGTCAGATTAGATGGACAGCGTTTGTGAACAGCAGTTTTCAGATCTTGCCACAGATTCTCGATTGGATTTAGATCTGGACTTTGACTAGGCCATTCTAACACATGGATATGTTTTGTTTTAAACCGTTCCATTGTTGCCCTGGCTTTATGTTTAGGGTCGTTGTGCTGCTGGAAGGTGAACCTCCGCCCCAGTCTCAAGTCTTTTGCAGACTCCAAGAGGTTTTCTTGCAGGATTGCCCTGTATTTGGCTCCATCCATCTTCCCATCAACTCTGACCAGCTTCCCTGTCCCTGCTGAAGAGAAGCACCCCCAGAGCATGATGCTGCCACCACCATATTTGACAGTGGGGATGGTGTGTTCAGAGTGATGTGCAGTGTTAGTTTTCCGCCACACATAGCGTTTTGCATTTTGGCCATAAAGTTCCATTTTGGTCTCATCTGACCAGAGCACCTTCTTCCACATGTTTGCTGTGTCCCCCACGTGGCTTGTGGCAAACTGCAAATGGGACTTCTTATGGTTTCTGTTAACAATGGCTTTCTTCTTGCCACTCTTCCACAAAGGCCAACTTTGTGCAGTGCATGACTAATAGTTGTCCTATGGACAGATTCCCCCACCTGAGCTGTAGATCTCTGCAGCTCGTCCAGAGTCACCATGGGCCTCTTGGCTGCATTTCTGATCAGCGCTCTCCTTGTTCGGCCTGTGAGTTTAGGTCAGGGGTGTCAAAACTCAAGGCACACTTTAGGTCGCGGGCCAAACAAGATAAAGATTTATTGAACACTAAAACAATGTTTTTTATACATAAATATGAATAAAAACAGACAGGAATATTATTCCAGATTAAATAAGCTTTTAAAAAAACTTTAACTTTAAATATTTTGCTCTTCATAAAAATATATCTTGTCAAAATTATGCAAGTTAGAAATATGAACATGCTGCCAAAAACCCCAGAAAAAGTAAATGAAAGCATACAGAAGGTTGGAGCCGCATGTAGATGGAGCTGGGCATTTCTTCAGGAATGGAACTAATAAACTCTTCGGACCATTCAGTGTCGTACTTTCCCTCGAGTGTATCATTACACCGCAGCTCCATCTGAATCTGCACAGGTGCAGTTCAGCAAAGTCCGCTGACTTGGTTCAACAAAGTGAGGCAGGTCGCACTGGTGCATTTGTGACAGCGTCACTTGAAATGCCTTCACTGCATCATACATGTCACGTCCATGAACTGACAGATTTCCTTGCTGAGCTCAAAAACTCGATTGAGAATTTTTATCCCAACTCAGCCAAAGGATCTCTGTATGATGAGGAATGTCGGCAAACTCTGAATCTATTTCCCACATAAAAGACTGCAGTTGACGGTGATTTAAACCTTTAGCTCAGATAAAATTTACGGTCTGCGTTACGGTGATTATCACATGCTCCATTTTTAGGACTTTACCACACAGCGTTTCCTGGTGTGTGATGCAGTGATATGCTCTTAACTCACCGGTAGTTCTCCTCCTGCATCTTTACTCGCATCCTGCTGACTAGTCCACTTTTTTCACCGCACAGCACCGGCGCTCCATCTGTTGTAAGTCCAACAAGTTTGTCCCAGGGCAGTTTCATGTCGGTTACACTTTGACATAAGTTTAAAAAATAAGTATTTTCCTGTCGTTGTCCCACAATTTAATGTTCAATATTTCCTCTCCACGGATGAAGCTGTGCAATATCCATCATGTCTGTATTTTCATCCACAGCAAGAGAGTATGCAATAAAGTTTGTGCTTCTTTCACACAACTGTGTTCTTAAATCAGTGGCCATCTCACAAACCCGATCAGCAACCGTGTTTCTGCTCAGCCTCACATTTGCCAAAATCTGCGTTTTGTCTGGACACAAGACATCGCACACCTTCATCATGTAGCTCTTCAGAGTGGTACCGCGCTGATTTGGCTCCTCTTCTACAATAAAACTTGCTTTCACAACAGCTTCACTTTGTGATTTTGCTCTGGTGAAAAACGTCTGCTGAAATGTCAGACTCTTCTTTAGCTCTTCTACTTTCTGTAGTTTCTGCTCTGCATTTAGGTTTTTCAGCTTATCCTGACGTTTTGTCTCGTAGTGCCGTCTTAAATTAAATTCCTTAATTACAGCCACATTAGCTCCACTAATAAGACACACGGGTTTACCAGCAATGTCTGTAAACATATATTCAGTCACCCATTGGCGCTGATACGCTCTGCTTTCAGAATCAACTCTTCTCTCCACCATTGTCAGCAGCTAGCTTCGCAATAGAGATTGAAAATGTGACGTCATTCAGGGGTAAAACCGCAAAGGATTCTGGGAAGTCGTGGCAAGAGGTACTAGCGCACACAGGCTTTCAATTGAAATCGGTTACACAGCGATAAAAAGAAACAAAAAATGGCAAGAAGCTGTTGTATTATTAACTGCAATAGCCGGTCACATGTCAGCCACGGGAAGCCGACGGGTAAAGAGAACAGTTGTTATTGGATTACGTCGTTGAAGAGAAATTGTTCAAGCTGTGTTTCCGAAGTAACAAAGAGCCAACGGATGGCCTGGATTGCAGCCATTCAAAGACCAAATATAATGTCCCAGATCACTCCAGCTCACAGGTTAGTCTGCTCCAAGCATTCCCACAAAAGTCAGTCTGCTGTTGTAGTTAATATGTCATTTTTCTTAACGTAATTGGTGATATAGGTTACAAGCAAGTTTGGCGCTGAACAGAAATTGTCGCGCTATGCTCCTTTATTTATTGTGCATAAATAGTGAATTGTCCTGACACAATATTGCGTTTCGCTTCTGTTATTACCATGGTACATTGACAAAAACATATACTTTTATTCACAGGATAAAACAGTTTTTTTGTATCACTAATTGCCCAGTACGATTACAGCATACAATATCATTGTCACTGCTACATTTCTGTAACACGTACCAGAAATTATTTCCACTACTAATTAATTACCGTTTAGCTCAAAGTTCCCATTAATAAACGGTTAACGAATGTGTATTTATGACGACAATTTGTGAGACTGGTAAACTTACCTTTGTTCGTACGATGGTCTTTCGTTCTACACGGTGCATTTCAAGGCCCTGTACCCATCCGTCGGTAAACTGTACCTGGGCTTGTTGCAGTGACCTGAAGTTACTAAACTTCATGAGTGTATGCACTCACTCCAAGAACCGTATAATTAGCGTGGTGAAAGTTGGGCAGCACGCGAACGTATTTTGTCCACTCTGTGTGCTTGTAAGGGTCTAACCCTTTCACTCCTTTGATTTTTTTCCTCGTATCTTTCTTTGACTTTTCATCAAGTCTGTCTTTGTACGGACCGGCATTGTTCTCCTTCGTTTTGTACATACCTTTTTTGGGGAGCAAAGAAAAAGCAAGAAGGTATTGGAACCGGAGAATGAACGTTTTGCAGTGCTGCAAATGTTTGCTTTTGATGCGGTACTTGGATTGTTTTGCCACGAGTTCCCGGCATGCAATGCGCAAAAGTCACGTGGTCTGTCAATCTCTATACACAGAAGTTTGACTTGATTGGCGCCGGAATGTTCGCAGTTAGCCTAGCGTTCAGCAAGGAGGCTGCAGCGCTGCATTATGGGATCTGTAGTTTGTTTAATATTAGCGCCTCATATCGCCGGGCCATGCATAACAATAATAGTACATCTATATAAAATGATCTCGCGGCCCGGATGTGGCCTTGACTTTGACACATGTGGTTTAGGTGGACGGCCTTGTCTTGGTAGGTTTACAGTTGTGCCATACTCCTTCCATTTCTGAATGATGGCTTGAACAGTGCTCCGTGGGATGTTCAAGGCTTGGGAAATCTTTTTGTAGCCTAAGCCTGCTTTAAATTTCTCAATAACTTTATCTCTGACCTTTCTGACCCTGTGTTCTATATAAATAAATTTTACTTACTTTTTTACTTACGTCTTTGGACTTCTTGGTGTTGTTGCTCCCAATATTCTGTTAGACAACCTATGAGGCCGTCACAGAGCAGCTGTATTTGTCCTGACATTAGATTACACACAGGTGCACTCTATTTAGTCATTAGCACTCATCAGCCAATGTCTGTGGGCAACTGACTGCACTCAGACCACAGTGGGCTGAATAATTGCGCACACCCCACTTTTCAGTTATTTATTTGTAAAAAATGTTTGGAATCATGTATGATTTTCGTTCCACTTCTCACGTGTACACAACTTTGTATTGGTCTTTCACATGGCACTCCAATAAAATTGATTCATGTTTGTGGCTGTAATGTGAAAAAATATGGAAAAGTTCAGGGGGGGCAAATACTTTTGCAAGCCACTGTAACTACACTATTTGTTTTTCATCACCAATTATCTAACGATCAGGAAGTCACTTTCATTCTACTTTTAAATAATGTCTCAAACCCCACCTGTTCAGAACTACTCTTCATTATAACTTGATGTTAGTCTATATTTACCTTGATTAGTTGTGATTTTAATTGTATACTTTATGTTTTTATTTTGCTGTATTGATGTACCTGTGACCTTGAGGCTCTTTAAAGGTGCCTATAAATAAAATGTATTATTGTTATTTCCTTCTTTTCTCTTTTTTGATGATTTTTATAATAACATGATATCTTTTTGTCTTTGTTTTTTAGATTTTATTATTTATAGCTTGGTGTATTTTTCAGCTTTTTTTTTTTTTACGTTTAAACTAGATTTGACCAGATGACACAGTAATGAACAATAATTGTTTGGATTTAATGAAGTTTATTGTTATTGACTGGCCTAATTTTATATAATGGATTTGCAGTACTCTGAACAAACATCTACTTTAATATGTGATGCAAAATGTGACCTGACACAGACTCTCTCTCTCTCCTTCTGTTTTCTCATTAAATCCCATAACTAAGCAGCCTGTCATAAAAATCAATTCTACGTGGGAGGCTTGTGATGAATCATGTAAAGTTCTGCTGGAGTGCAGCACAACTGGTGATGTCAGCTACAAGTGGACTGTAGGAAACCAAACACTAACTGGTCCCAGGCAACAATACATCATCAGGGAGCAGGATGGAGAGACCAGTGTCACCTGCACAGTTTCCAATCATGTCAGTGAGAAGTCTGCATTTCAAACAGTGAAGTGCAGCAAAGATCATTCACACAGAAAAGAAACGGGTATGTGGAGAATGACTGAGGTTGTGAATACATGTAACTGCTCTTTTTATAGTATAAGTAATTATTACTGTTTGTGATTTCAGAGGACACCTCTTCTCTTCTCATGTTTATTGCTGGGCTGTTTACTGGAGTATTGATCACTTTAGTGTTGCTCTTTCTGCTTTACTGCATAAAGTCAAAGGGTAAGAGCTTTTGCTGCTACTATTAAAAATGTTCTCTTAATCTCCTAATCTCATAATACTTCTTTTTTTTCTACAGGTCTATGTTGCAAAAGGTCAGTGTCATGGTCCTGGGTCTGAGGACTTTCTTATTCTTTGATTTTGTGTTGTTCATGGTTTAGTTTTCTCTGTGTCTGTGTCTTGCTCCCTTAGTTATCTTTAGTATTTTGTGATTTCTAGCCTTTAGGTTTTGTTGCTGTGCCTCTCCTGTTTTCGATGTGTCACGTCGACTCAGTTATGTTCTCATGTCTGTTCAAGTCCACGTCTCAGGCTGTGTCTCATGTTTTCTGTTTTATTTTGATTTTTGTTTAGTGTGTTCAGTTTTGCTTCCTCCCTGTCTCTTTATTGCTGATTAGTACGAGCCGTGTTTCCTCCTGCTTCCCATCCCCTCCTTATCCTTGTGTATTTATTCCTCTGTTTTCCTCTACCTGCTTTCCTCCCTCATGTTTCCCAAGTCCCAGGTTTTGCCAGGTCTCAAGTTCCTCGTTCCCAGTTCCAGGTTTTGTGTTTCAGGTTTCCCTTTTGTTTTTCTATGCATCTTGCATTTTTATGTTTAACTTTCCCCAGTTTAGGTTTCCATTAGTTTATCACAGTCTCCAGTCGGTGTCTCTTTGCTTTCTCTTAACATTCCTCTCAATCTACATTGTTTGCATTTGGGTCCACACTCTCTCCACTCCACGCCATCTGCCACAGCAGATGCGACAGTTGCTGAAACTCATCAACAGCTGTAATATATAAAAATACTTTTATTCTACTAATAATAAAATATTTTACTTATTTCAGGCTCACACTCTCTGAAACAATCAACCAGGAAGAAAATCAACAACACGTGTACTCGGCTCTTTCCCACGGTCAGGTCTAACACTGTTTACTTGCTCTCGGTCACATTACACTCTTAAAGACTGATTAAATGTTAGATAACTTGAAAATGTTAATTATTGTGACTTTGACTGAACTGTTATTAACTTGCAGGTGATCGTTGTGTTTATGAGACAGTTAGAGGATCTGAAGATGCTGGACCAGGTACAGTATGACAATGATGAGCCATCAAAGTAATAAATAGTAACTCTTCGATTTCAAGAATTTCATTTGTGACATTCTCAAACTGTTCTTACTGTATTTCAGGTGGATCAGAAATACAGTTCATCAAATCAGACTAGACGAGCTGCAGTTCTGCATATCTGTGGTATTTTTTTGGTGTCTTAAGTTAAATGTGATTTTTATGTCAGGTCCTAATTGTTTATAAAAAACAGGATGATTTAAGAGCATAATTACAAACAGCTCATTGTTACACTGAAGTTTTAACACCGTTTTTAATGTGTAAAGTGCTATGAAAGACTGTGTCTGTTTCATATGACCTTGTTTGGATTTTCTTTTGAATCTTCGAGGGAAACACTTCTCTCACATCTGCTCATTTAGTTCAAATCCACTGTCAACATGACTAGTGAAAACTATAGTAAATGTTTTAAAGGTTCATTATTTAATTGAAGTGACTCAAGGTGATTTTTTTTCACATTATACTTATTCAAATCTTTAATTAGAATATGCTATGATAGGCTCATTTTTTATTTTTTCTTTGGTTTGGTGAGCTTGTTGCAAACTATACAGATCATGTGCTTTGGTTAAAGAGAATCTTCTAAAGTAGGTTTCCGTAGTTCAAAATTAGACTTTTATTAACCCATAAAAACTTTTTTTTTAGCTCCCCAGTATGATATAAACAGAAGGCTCCTTCTGGTGGTGTCAAGTCTTTATATTTTCAACTTTTCACACATTTCCTCAAAAGTCCCAGTAATTAATTTTTGTTCTCTATTGGGGCTAGCAGTCTGCAAGCACTACATCAAGCACCAGTCATGCTATCTATGACTCCTGCTGTGCTGTCAAGGGGACATCCTGGGCTCTCTATTGATGCCAATAATTGCAGACATTTTTCCCTCATCAAAAACAAAACTGGATGGCACCGACCGCCTGTAATAATAACTGTTTAAAGTAGGGCTCTGACGTTTTTAGTCATTATGATATCTAGAAGGGGAAATAAGAACATTTTCAGTTGACTAGACACACACACACACACACACACACACACACACACAGAGCAGCTTCGAGTTTAAAAGTTCTTCTTTTATCTTTTGATTTGTTAATAATATATAGCTGCTAATAGTGCATTAAACTGTACATTTCCCTTCATTCTGTGATCAAACAAGCCCAATGTTTACTTCGAAAGACAGGAATATTGGGATGTCATAAAAAATACTTGCTCATTAATAATCTGCTCAGCAGGATTGTAATTTATGTACTTTATACTAAAGGCCTATATTATGTTTATAGAAAAATCTTAGCAAGTTATTTATGAGCAACACATGTATTATCTGATCTCTGCTTTTGTCTGAGTTGGAAATGTTTAACAAACCTGACTGATGAGATTCCAGTCTTTGTTTAAGTTCTCTGTGCACGCTTCTACACAAATACTGATGGTGAGAAACTGATTTGTTTTGTTCCTACGTTTGCAAAATGTGCATTATTTATCCTTGAAAAAATAATATATAGATATTAATAGATAATAGTTAATAGATATTTCCCATGATTATTTTTATATAATACAGTACTGTGCAGAGGTCTTCAGTAACACATTGTATATTTATATTATGATTCCAAGGAGTCAGACTTCAAAGGATCCAGGGTCAAACAGACTGCAGTTTAAGAAAAAACAGAAAAATGCTGCAGAAGCACACAAAATAGAATGGAAATTGAATAAAACCTAATAGAAAAAATGGCTGTTCAACCTGTTATTGTCTCCCCAAAAACACTGATCTAAATCCATCAGAATAGAGGAATCAAGCGGTTACAAAGTGGGGGCCAAAGACAGTAGTTATTACAATGTGAAGATGATGTCCTGGCTATTGTGAGAGACCCTGAGACATTCTTGCCACAATTGATGGATACTATTCGGTCCTATTCTAAACTATCATGATACACAATCAACTGGAGCAACGCCAATGACACCATTGTGCTATGCTTACATGGTAGAGGAGATTAATTTTAGATGAGTTCCCAAAGGCATGAAGTATTTAGGAATCCAACTTAGCCAAGATCTGGAGGACCTGAATTTTAAACCAGCCTTACAAAAAAAAAAAAAAAAAAAAAAAAAAAACCTTAGAAAAGTGGGGGAAAATACAACATACTCTCTGAGGGAAGACTGATATTATTAAAATGATAGCAACGCCTCAATTTAGTTATGTCTTGATGATGCTACATATCATAATAGAGACCACTATCTTTAAAAATATTGATGAAACAGTTCTTATAGCAATGGAAAAAAGGCAGAATTAAACTGAGTAAACTGGTTGGATTTAATGGTTGGATTTAAATCATGAGCTATTCATAGTCTAGAGAGTACGACTCCTTTTCTGATTTTACCAACTGCTTTGCTCTGCTCCACTTTTTCTTATATAGAGTTCAAATATAAAACACTCAAATTTTACTAAGTGCAACCCTCACCTCAATCTTGTCCCATTTAACTTCCTCAGCCTCAGTAACTTCCATTTCATTTTCTTTAATGCCAACATGTGCATGTACCCAAATAAACTTTTTTATGATGATGGACTCCAAAAGCTTTTATTGTATTTTCTTATTTTGCATCATATTCTTTGAAGCAACAGTTTTTTTGGTTCATTAAATTACTTAACAGAACTTGAAACCAGAGCCACTCTAACAGCAGATGGCACAACCATACCAGCAGGGGGCAGTGTGACACTGAACTGTGATCTGAAGGGCATTACTAACTAACCTCAACTGAGAAGAAATCCATAATTAATGGTGAATAACAGGGATGTGCATCTCTAAGTAATGCACCTAGAGCAGCAGAGGATCACTTCCTGTCCTCTGGAGTTTACTTAAACCAGGATTGCATGACTTCTTTTGAAATGTTAGCAAAGATGGTGCTGTGACGTCTCAGGGTTTCAACAAGTGTTTTCTTGAAAGGCCTGAAATAAGCCTCCGAGCAGAGAAGTTTGAAATTGATGTCAGAAATTGTGTGAAGAGAGAAGAGAAAGGGAGTGTTTGTGGTACGAGCAGAAAGAAACAGTGTCATTCTCTCCACTTCTTCATATTTCGCAATAATTAGTCAGTTTGTCCTGTGAGACCAATGGATTTGTGTACAATGTTTCAGAGCAATATAACCATCAGCGGTTTATTGGCATAGAAATAAAAAGCCAATATCTTAAACCTAAGGGTCATGTGGGTGAACATTGTTATGCAGTCAGTACAAAGTTAGAATTGGTGAGATATGTGTGCATTGATCTGTTAACCAAACATTTCCAACCATAAAACCACTGCTAGCATCACTAATCCAAAATACTGTTACATTTTTCACATTGATCACTAGTCACAATGATGTTAGTCTTCCATGAGAAATGAAGGTGTAGCTAACCACAGATGACTTTGACAGAAACACCACACTAAGAGCTATATATATAGCATGCAGAGCTATGAAGAAGCAGCACTTAAAAACTGTTAACAGATTTGACAATGCACTGGTTAAAGTTTCACCATTAGACACTAGACCAAAACCATTTCCTTTAAAAACAGGATTGATCATGGGCTGCTCTCTTCAGGGGAAGAAATGTTTCCCCTGAAGAGAGCAGCACCCTGTCTGTGCACCTCACTGTTCTTTAATATTTATCTGTGTCGTTTCTTCATGCATCTCAGTATTTACGTGCAGTACACACAGACAGAGTGGTGACTGTGGTGGAAGCAACTTTATTCACCTCAAACATGTCAGCTGCAGCCAGTGCTTGATGATCTCTCTTGTATGACAGAGCAAAGCTGCTGCTTTTTTAAATGTTTAAGTCAAGTTCAAACCAATAAACACCCTCACTCTCCGATTCATTATCTCAGTACATGCTGTACTCTATTGTGGACATGCAGGAGTGAATAAAGTTTAGGACAGCAGTTTAAAATATCCGATGACAGGATGTGGTTATGTTCTTTCTGCTAAAATGTTATTATTAAACTCTAATCTCTGACCTCTACATTTAGCTGAGATACAGTTGTTTGTAGCAGTAAATACAGAGTTTGTAATGTTGACACAAAGTAAAACTGACTATTGTTTCATGTAAATATGATTTATAGTGATTACCTTGAACATTTAGGCTACTTTCTGTAACTGTACCTAACAGTGGTTTAGAAAATCATCTGAAATATATTTTATTTAACTGTAACTTTAATGTCTAATAGTTGAATTATTAAGTGTGTGATTGCTTTGATCTGTGTACATCAGGCTAGGTTATAACCACTTCTTCTGCTTCTATTTTGATGGTAACCTCCCCCACTCTGTTATTTTTTTCTGTGCTTACTTGTAAAGAAAAAGTTTGACAGATGAGAAGAGGAAACAGAGGCTGTGTACCAGCGATGGCTGCTGGACGACGTTATCGTAGCTTCGTGCACAGCATTGTGCTGCTGCTCTGGGTCTGTCTCCACTGTAAGTAAACCTTTTGCTTCCAGATGTTAGTGATGTGTTGTATTTGTTGCCTCATGAACTCTGGTACATGAGTGAGTTCAGAACACAGCTGATAGCTGCAGCTTTGCCATTTCAGAGTATTGTTGTGCTAAAGTATTTATTATTGTTCTAACTGCTGCTAATCAACAATTACCTTTAACAGACATTTTTTGAATTCCTGGGAAACAGCTTCTGACATTATATTTTCTTTTATTCATTTGCTGTCACATTTATATGAAAATGACAACATTTTGAATTCATGCTTGTCCACAGAGAAACACCTAAAAACATTTCATGGAGCCGTAGTGTGTAAACATTTTTACTATGTTTACATTTTTGTTGTGCCAAGTCAGTCATATCAGAGTTGTCACTTATGTATGATGATGTACTCTTTCTGTAGAGAGATTTATTTTGTTTTTTTCTGATTTTGTTGTTTTTACTTTAACTATCACACGTTCACGATAAGGTTTCAGGCAATTTGGACTCATTTGTCTCACCCATTCACTCACGTGTTGAACTTTGACATTTCATATCATACTCAATTGTTTGTATGTTTTTCAGATGTGGAGACTTCCAGTGTCATTCACAAAAAAGGCCTTCAGTCATCATGACTCTGCAAATTCATGGTAAGAGACTTTGTTTTTTTCTTTTCTTAAATAAAGTTCATGATTACTTTTAATGAAAAGACTCCATGTTAGCTCATGGGTTTGTCTTTCGTTTGTGGAAAATGAGAGGTAAACTTAAAAGCAGCCTTACTGCTGAGAACTTAAGGAATAACCTTGACATAAGGCAGGAGCTGACAAACAGAAACTTACACTGTCTGACACTAAAATAAAAAAGGAAGAAACAGAAACACCAACTTCACACAAAATCTCTGCAAGATGGCAAAAGGACCTTGCTGATTCTATGCAACTCTAGATCACTCACTCTTCTGAATATTATCCAGCAATGCATCAATGTTTCCAGTCAAATAACTTCAAACTTTTTCAAATATGTATGAAAGAGCAAATACAATAACACCCTGGCAGATGTTTACATTTAACAAATAGAAATACAAACTTCTGTCACAGCTGCAGTCTTGCCTGGAGATTTTCATGAACATCAGTCCTATAAAAAATAAATATGCCATGCTGTCTCATCAGATTGTCAACTGGTGTCATTTATATTGCTGCCACATTTTACCATTCAAGAGGTAAACAATGTTTTATGGTGTTTGTTTATTAGTTTAATTGTTTTTCGAATTCACAGATATTGAAGACAAAACTACTCACAGAAAGCAAAAAGCAGGACCATGACAGCAGGACATAGAAGATGATGAATCACAGTGATCTGATTCTCTAAAAGAGTCACGGACAGCTGGAAAAGAAGGTGAAGCAAGAAATTCAGCCATGTTAGAATATTATTCAAACATAATCGGGAAACTGTTGTTTTTGTTTTATTTTTTTTTTAAAAATTAGGGTTTTCTAACATGTGATGTTTACACATTTTTCCAATCTGTATTTGAAACAACAAATAGTGTAAAATAATTACTTCTTGTTATTAGTTAGTAGCACTTTGTTTAATAAATACATTAACTGATCAAGCACAGCACAGAGGATGCTGTTTTATTGAGTTTGATTTCAAATGATCTGAAGCCAGTTACAACAGATCTGGATCTGAAGTGCAGAATTTCTGCACTTTTCCTTGATACTTGATAATTCATTGACACTGATGCTATTTAATCACGCTATCTGAGAATGTAAAATGAACCAGGAGACACCCACAAGAAGATAAATGAAATGCATTCAGCTGTACAAACAACATGAAACTTTGCAGAACCAAAGTTTAGGTACTCGTGTATTTGTTTATGCATTAATATTAACAATACATAAACCTTAAGCAAAACTGATACCAAGAAAAAATAAATGTGTGCAGGGTTTTGTTCAGAAACATTTTAAAACCATCCCTTGAATCCAAGATGGCTGTTAGGAAACAATTACTAACTTGAACTGGTTCAGAAGAAAAAAATTGGTCATTTTAAAGATGAATAAAAGAAGCTGAAATACCTGTCATAGTAAATGTAGTTGCATTTTCCCAGAAAGAGACAAAAAATATGATTACCATGAATGTGTTCAACCATAGGAAAACCCAGAAATATACTGACACAAGAAAGGACAGTCAAACCACCAGGTGGCAATGTGGGACCTGCTTGGTGTAAGTTTCAATAGTCCAGGCACGCTACAGCCTCTTGGAAAGTTGAAAAAGAAGGAATAAATAAAATTAAAATTTAATTAAAAAAAATAAGAACATAAAATTAAACGATTACAGTTTGTCACTTTATTCTGAATCCTGCATCAGGTCCTTACCCCATTTTATACATTTACTCTTCAATATAACCCTCAACTTGCATTTTTCATCCATCCCTCTAACAGGCAGGTAGACTCCTGCCTCTGATGCTATGCTGCTTATGTGTCTTTTGGTATCATGGACACAGCCTCTGTGCCTCAGGTATATTTATGCTGTTGTTGTGAACCACTTCCTCTATCTGTTAGTGATGCATGCTGTGGGCAGTCATCTCTTGTTCCTCCTGATCGCCATTTGTCTTCTGGTGTGTCTGTGTTATTGTTAGTAGAACAAATTAGCGCAATAGGATAGGATTATTAAAATGATTAATAATTAAAGCTAAAGCCCCAGGAAGCTTATTTACTGGTTTGTTTTTTCTTTTTGTAATTTGTTGGTGACACAGACCTAACAATATATATTCCTGGTAGAACAAATAGCATAGCTTTTGCACAGAGGAGTTCCTGCATTTTAAATTCAAGTTTTGGTAATTTAGCTGCAGATAGTCAGATCAGCAGGTCAGCACAGTTAGACCATCATCTTTAAAATGTGTCTTGAGCAGGCTGATGGATAGTTTACTTCTTCCTGTGTTAAGTCCCCACACGAACCACAACCTACACTATTAAAAGCCTCATCATGCAAGCACAGACACAGACTGCAGAAAACAAGAAAACATGCATGTTTTCTTGTTATTCTCCATGCACAACCATGCCCTTATTTCAGGGGAAAGGATATTCACACACACTTTCCATCCAAGTCATTTTTATCCCTCTTATCTTATCTATTCTCATCCACTTTTACACACTGTGATTCTCAGTATGTACATGCAGTATATACAAAGCTGTGCTGTTGGATATTCAGCAGTCACTGGTGCTTCATGCTTCCTGCTGAATTGTTAATAGATAGTGACTCTAAACTCTGTTACTTTCACATCTCTGATAAAGTAAATACAGAGGTTGCAATGTTAATGCAAAGTAGGAATGACTTTTAATAACTAGAATGGCCATTGTTTGATGCAAGTAGCATTTTGTGGTTGTCTTGAACATTTAGGCAACTGTCTGTGATGTAATATATTTGTTACAGTAAAAAAAGCAATGCTGTGATACAGTATTATATGTAACTTTGAGGTTTAATGTGTTCTATTTGCCTACTTTAATCTTGTATTTCAGGCCAGTGTATGACGGCTTTTTCTGTTTCTGTGTTGATAGAAACCTCCCCCAATCAACACTCTCAGTTGTTTTTTCTGGGCTAACATGTGAAAGCACCGTTTGACAGAAGGAAACAGACGTCGTTCCTCTTTCCACAGCGATGTTTGGTGGTCGGTTTTGCTATCGTAGCTACTTCATGCACAGCATTGTGCTGCTGCTCTGGGTCTGCCTCTACTGTAAGTACACCTGTGCTTTCAGATCTCTGTGACGTGTTGTATTTGTTTGCCTCATTAACTCTAAAATGAGGCAAACAAGAGTACCTGGAGGTCAGGAGCACTTCTCTTGCGAAGTGGAAGAGAAGTGATGTGTCTTCCTAGGAAGAGCCTTGGAGTGTATTTTTCTTGTTGAGTTTCTAAATGCAGTAGTGGCTTTAAAGCATAACATGTGAATTTTTATAATCTAATTAAAGGAACTAAAGGACTGATCGCCCCTTCTGCTGCTGTTACTTTCTGATTTTTCTTTTCAGTGTTTGTTGTACAATATACTTTTAAACATGCTTATAGGCTTATAGTGCTTCTCATATAGTACATTTCTATGCAGTAATTGTTTTGACAGGAATGGGGGTGTGGATGCGTTTTTGCAGACATCTGGATCTAAGTGTTGGTTCTCTTCTGTTTAGAGTAGAGATAAAAATAAAATATTTTAAAAAAAATATGTTGTGCTATTTATCCCAAAGTTACAAGATTATTAATTATTTTTGTCCATGTAGAAGTAGCAACATGAAAAATCATTAGTAGAGCCATGTTGTGTAATATTTTTTGCCATATTTGAATTTTAGTTATGCCAGGTCATTTTTAACATAAATGTTATTTGACATAAGTTGTTGTTTTCATTCTATAAGTATACTTTTTTCCTTTTTTTAATTGTGTGTTTTTTGTTTTTGCATTAAGAAACGCACTTTCCGTACTATAACTGGAGGATAAGGTTATAGGCAGTTTGGCCAGTTTTTTTCTCACTCACTCACTTCTAACTCAAACAGTGGACTTTCACAAAGATATGTTTCTATATATTTGCAGATGTGGAGGCTTCCAGTGGAAAACGGGTCATTCATAAAAACGTTGGCGATACTGTGGAGCTTTCATCAGGCTTACCAACTGAAGGTGTGACTGTGGCAATATGGAGATATGGACGAATAACAGTTGCAGGGAAAGATGAGGGTGTTTCTAAAAACTCTCCATTTAAGGACAGATCAGAGCTGAACCTCACAGACTTTACTTTAACAGTGAGACAACTGACTCTTCAAGATTCTGGTGATTTCACTTTTGTCTCAGAGGTGAATGATAAGCAAAGGCCTTCAGTCACCATCACTCTGCAAGTTCATGGTAAGAGACTTTTTTTTTTGCTTGTTTGTTTTAATTCTAAAAGCATTCTAATGAAAAGAAACCCCAGTAGCTCTTTTTTAAACTTTCTTTCCTCTTGATTACTTTATTGATTAACTTGTGTTTTCTGTGCTTTCACAGTCACCTTAATGTGTTAATGTTGAATACTTATTGTGTAAAATACTAATTAAATGACTTTATTTTATATTTTGAACTTTATGTCCACATATCTGTTTATTGATACTAATCCGTGTGAAATACAATGCAACAGTTTGTAATGGTTAATCAACCTCAGATTTTTGTTGTTGTTCTTTTTACTGCACATCTGTTATTGTGTCTTTCCCTGATTTTTTTAGTAACTTGAAAATTAAGATGAAGACGAAATCATTTAGATATTTGCCCAAATAGCAAATCCTACTTGTTTTTGCTCATCATAACCCTAACCCATCATTGTTCTTGATTTGACTTTATTCTTGTCAATGTCCTTTATTGTGATGCTAGTGATGCGTCCATTAGGCATCTGAAGGTTGTGCAAAATGCTCCAGTGCGTCTTTTAACTGGAAGAAAAAAGTCGGAGCTTATTAACACCATTTAATTTCACTCCACTGGCGACCTGTATGTTTTAGGATCTTAATGTTAAAGTGCTTTATAAATAAAGCTGGTATGGTAATTAACTTGGAATAGAATATATCTTTAAAGTATTTAGTTTATGCAATTTGGTTTGTTTTTGAGCTTTTTTTTGCATTTTTTAGACCAGATGTTACCAACTGGAAAAGCAGTTAAAAGTACTTATCTGAATTTGTTGTTGTAATGTTAGTTATATATATATTATTAGTTTTATATAATACATTTTCAGAACTCTACATATAATTTAAGCTCTGACACAGACTCTCTCTCCTTCTGTTTTCTAATTAGAGCCCATAACTAAACAGCCTGACATAAAAATCAGTTCTACCTGGATTTCCTCAAATGAATCATGTAAAGTTCTGCTGGAGTGCAGCACAACTGGTGATGTCAGCTACAAGTGGATTGTAGGAAACAAAACACTAACTGGTCCCAGGCAACAATACATCATCAGGGAGCAGGATGGAGAGACCAATGTCACCTGCACAGTTTCCAATCATGTCAGTGAGAAGTCTGCATTTCAAACAGTGAAGTGCAGCAAAGATCATTCACACAGAAAAGAAACAGGTATGTGGAGAGTGACTGAGGTTGTGAATACATGTAACTGCTCTGTTTATATAATTTATTATTACTGTTTGTGATTTCAGAGGACAGCTGTTCTTCTTCTCTTGTCATGTTCATTGCTGGGTTGTTTACTGGAGTATTGATCACTGTTCTGTTGCTCTTTCTGCTTTACTGCATAAAGTCAAAGGGTAAGAGCTTTTGTTGTTACTATTAAAAATGTTCTCCTAATCTCCGAATCTCATAATACTTCCTGTTTTGTTTTGTTTTTTACAGGTCTGTGTCACAAAAGGTTGGTGTCAAGGTCCTGGGTTTGGGGCCCCAGTGTTTGTGTTTCTGGTGTGTTGTTTTTTTTGTTTTTTTTATTCTTTTTAGCCCATATTCTTTGATTTTTGTGTGTTTCATGGTTTAGGCTTCTGTATTTCTAGCTCCCTATAAGTTATCTTTAGGATTGTGATTTCTAGTCTTTAGGTTTTGATGCTGTGCCTCTCCTGTGTACCATGTGTCACATCGACTCAGTTATGTTCTCATATCTGTGTTCCCTCCTGTTTCCCATCCCCTCATTATCTGTGTCTATTTAGTCCTCTGTTCTCCTCTTTCTTCTTACCTCCCAAGTCCCAGTTTTTTTGTTTTTGTTTTTTTCAGGTCTCGGGTTTCTCTTTCCCAGTTCAAGGTTTTGTGTTTCAGGTTTCTGTATTGTTTTTCAATGCAGCTCGGCCTTATGTTTGCATGTGGGTCCACGCTCCACACCATCTCCAACAGAGACGTTACAGTTGCTGAAACTCATTAACAGCAGGAATTTAAAAACTACTTTTATTCTACTAATAAAAAATATTTTAATTATTTCAGGCTCACACAGTCTGAAACAATCATCCAGGAAGAAAATCAACAGCATGTGTACTCGGCTCTTTCCCACGGTCAGGTCTAACACTGTTTACTTGCTTTCATCAGTCATATTATATTGTTCAGGAATTATTCAATGTTAGATCATTTGGAGATGTTAATTATTGTGACTTTGACTGAACTGTTATTAACTTGCAGGTGATCGTTGTGTTTATGAGACAGTTAGAGGATCTGAAGATGCTGGACCAGGTAAAGTATGACAATGATGAGCCATCAAAGTAATAAATGGGAACTCTTCGATTTCAAGAATTTCATTTGTGACATTCTTAAACTATTCTTACTGTATTTCAGGTGGATCAGAAATACAGTGCATCAAATCAGACTAGACGAGCTGCAGTTCTGCATGTCTGTGGTATTTTTTGGGTGCCTTATTTTAAATGTAATTATTTTATCAATTATTGTATCAAATCATCCTACTTAACCCCTTCATGCACGAATTATGACAACCTCAATCAGGATTTGTTTCTTATGTATTTTTATGCATCTTTAGGCATGAAAAGATGCATAAAAATACTTAAGAAACAAATCTTAAATGAGGTTGTCATAATTCATGCATGAAGGGGTTAAAAAACAATTATTACGATGAAACACGTCATACATCTATAGTACATTAAACAACCAGTGGGTGGTAGGGTATGGAGAGACACATCAGTGTCCAATATAGTGGTTTATGTGCAAGTATACCTTCAACACTGACACACATACAAGAAAACGGCTTTTGATTAGCTTCCACTGTAGTGACCACTATTTTTTTTAAACTGGATGATTTAAGAGGATAATTACAAACAGCTCATTGTAACATTGAAGGTATAACACAATTTTTAATGTATAAAGTTGCATGTAAGCCTGTCTGTTTCATATGACCTGGTTTGAATTATCTTATGAATCTCTGAGAGGAAACAATAAATTGAAAAAGAAAAAAAAAACTTTTCTGGCATTTGCTCACATCTGTCCGTTTGACTGCTTATTTAGTTAAAATCCACTGTTAACAAAACTAGTGAAAACTATAATGTTTAAAATGTACATTTCTGTAAACCTTTACAAATTATGCAAGTTTGTCTTCTTTTTCTAAGCATATCCGGTTTTTCAGTCTGACATCACTAGCCGTGTCTGGGTCTAAACTTCGCTGCAGGTCCATATATCAAACGATCACTATGGCATTACTGAGAGTTGAAAAACTGTCTAAAGTCTTTCATCTTTAATAAAATGATCAGCGTTCTGCTCTACCAGGTGTAACAATTGAGTTTAACATCCAGGCATCCATGAAAACGGAATTTATGACATTTAACGGAGTTAGAAGTTAGCAGGGAGTTAGCTCGCTAGCTTCTATCTAAATACAATATAGCATGTCCTGACTGCGGGGTTTTGGAAACAAATTAAAACGTACAACTCTGCTATCACTTCCAGCATAAATGAAGACAGAAAACTAAACAGCAGTGACGTTTGTAGGGTTACTGAAGTTGGGCTAGCTGGTATATAATGATGTGCTACGTGACCGCTAGCGACACAGCTATGTTAGCATAATATAAACAAGCTAACTTTTTTTCCACTCGAAAAAAGTTAATGTGAGTGTTCTCGGTGGTCAGGAACAAATGTAATCGCATGGCAGGATGCTGTAAAAGGACCAAACTTCAGCCAGGAGAGCAACTGAGATAATCCATCCACAATACGAGGGTTAGTCATTCATATACTGCTGCATGGGCTGGGCTGTAGTTACAGCCTAAGGTTTTAAAAACTGAGCTTAAATAAATGATTAGCGGTAATAAAAGCCGAGGGAGTTCAACAGTGATCGCTGACTGTTTTAGGAGCTTTTTGAGATCAAATAGAAGAAAATACATAACATTAAACATGTTAACAACACAAAAGCTATATTAAACGCAGACTACTTTAGACCCGGAAGTAGGATTCGTCGCGTCATCACTGAACAACCGGATAGGTAACCCACATAAACTAACATGAGTATCTACTTTTGTAGCTCTGAACTCGACCAGAGTGGCATACCAGTTTTCCACATATATTAGCACTTATGACATATAGTGTTTGTTATTTAATAATTTAAAGTTTAAAGTCTGTTCATATTTAATTCAATATTTAATTGAAGTGAATCAATGTGATTTATTTTCACATTATACTTAATGAAATCTTTATCTAGTATGCGCTATGCTAGGCTAAATTATTTGATTGGTGAGCTTGCTGCAAACTATAGAGATTGTGTAGTTTGGTTAAAGAGAAACTGAATATTTTTATGCTCTTCTAAAGTAGTTTTCTCACGGGAATTAGACTTTCATTAACCCCTCAAAACAAACTATTTAGCTCTCCAGTTTGATCAAAACAGTTTTACAGCCCCAGGAATTGAGTTGTGACAATAAAGTGCCTCAAACCGAACCTCAAGCTCCTTCCATACTCTGGGACATGTTAAGTGGTGTTCTAGCCGACACACCGGGGTGACCGTAGTGCTAAAGATTGAATCAGTGCCACAATCGTGCCTATCTCTGATATGTCCACTACAATTATAGCATAATAAATACGATTTATAAATACAGAGTAAATGTCCATGTTTGACTTTTTACGCATATCCTCCTAAGTCCCGGCAATTTATTTTTGTCCTCTGTTGGGGATACCAGTCTGCAACCACTACATTAAGCACCGTTCATGCATGTATGACTCCTGCTGTGCTGTCAAGGGAACATCCTGGGCTCTTTATTGATGCAACATTTGTTGTGGGCTCACAGAGCACAAGATTCTCAAAATTGCAGCCATTTTTCCTCTACAAAAACAAAACCTGATGACACTTACCGTCCTGGAAGGATTGTTAAATGTGGGACTCAGAAGTTTTTAGTTATTTTGATATCTAGAAGGGGAAAAAAGAGCATTTTCATTTGAGCACACACACACACACACACACACACACACACACACACACACACACACACACACACACCAGCAGTTAAGAGTTTGAATCCTTCTTTTATCCTGAAAATATGTATTTAATAATATATAGTTTCTAAAAGTGCATTAAACTGAACATTTATTTTATCATTTCAGCTTCAACCTGAAATTGAAGTGAAATTGTTTTTTAGAATGAAACATGAAAGTAGGATGCTGCTCAAAACCATCAAACATGTGGTCCTCAAACAGAAAATCATTTTAGATAAAAATACATAGATCAGCACACTAAAAGAGTGAGACTGACATTTCTGAAAGTTGGCATTAAAACTGAAAACAGTCTGGAAGCGAGACATTCTTCAGCATATTTATGGTCACCACATAACTTTTAAACCTAAGATCTACACAGATTCTTGGAGATTAGGGAGTCCATTAAAGTACAAACAAATGATCTTGATGTCTCTGATAAGAAGGGAAAGAATATCGCGGCTCAAGAGTTGGGAGTTCGTCTTGTAGGTTGCCGGTTTGAGCTCCGGCTTGGACAGTCTCGGTCGTTGTGTCCTTGGGCAAGACACTTCGCCTCTTGCCTACTGGTGGCGGTCTGAGGGCCCGGTGGCGCCAGTGTCCGGCAGCCTCGCCTCTGTCAGTGTGCCCCAGGGTGGCTGTGGCTACAATATAGCTTGCCATCACCAGTGTGTGAATGTGTGTGTGAATGGCAGGATGACTGGATGTGTAAAGTGCTTTGCGGTCCTTAGGGACTAGTAAAAGCGCTATACAAATACAGGCCATTTTTACCATAAAACCCTGTGAAAAGTGAGAACACTCTTAAACAGAATGCAACAAGGCTGCCACAGAAATATTCTCTTCACAGGTCAGGGTTCTGTTAAGAAACCAAATCCCACAGCTTCAGAGCCCTTATACAGCTTATACAATACATCTTATCTATAATAGACTCTGGGTGTCTGCATTATGCCACGCATGATTTGGTTTCTATCATAGGAGACAAAAATGGACAAAATGGAAAAAAGATCTGAGAATAAACATAGGACAAGCAAATTGGTGGGGGGTTTTGGCAGATTGTAGAAAGTATGTTAGAGAGGTGAGAGGGGGGTTACACAGACACTATCATACCCTGAGATTACATAGAATAAAAGTGATGAAGGACAACGTGCTGGAAATGTAAATTAGAATTATGAACCTTCCTGCATTGTACATGGGTCTGAAAATGTGTTCATCGTAACTGAGTAATTTCTTAGGCACAACAACCCCCCTGACTCCTGATGTATGTTTGTAGGAAAAGGGGGGACCCCAATACTGAATGTATCTAAAAGATGGTAAAAAAAAAACCCTCTGTTTTTGTCTTATATACACTATTAATTTGTATGTTTGAACATGTTTAAATGAATCACTACACCAATTTTTCATTTTCTTATCACGATATACACAAATGAGAGGTGTTTCAACACTTTTACACTAAATAACTTATTTTCACTCTATCAGTCTTAATGTAATTAACATTGTCAATCAGCCATGACACAAAGTGTGTGCTGACATTTGTTGCTTTCAAACAGATGGGTTTTCTTTTTATGCATTCTTATGTGATCATTACTGACCCAGCAGAGGGCGCTGAAGACAAGAACTACTGCATTTACAGCTCTTCTTCGCTTTCTTCTTATTTTCTTCTTCTTCTGCAATTAAAGCTAAAATAAGTTGGTGTCACTGCCACTTACTGAGCTGAGTTGATGGTGCAAGACAGCAGAATGCAATCTGCATGGTGAAGGATCATGATCATCAGGATTAACTATTAACTTCCCAGCTGTAAATTACTGCTATGCTATGTTAAATCCAGAGTCTTTTCCTGAGTTAATATTGACCTGGGTCCCCTATCGTCATTCAGGCTAACTGGGTTTTGTTTTTTTGATCTTTAGGAAAAAGTCTTGGATTTTCCAACATGTGATGGGGAACCATTTTTCAGATCACTATTTGAAACAACAAAGTGTGCAGATGTAACAATTTTGTGTTATTATTCCAGTAGCACGTTTTTAAATAAATGCATTAATTAATTGATTAATCTATTTAATTTTCATATAAGCACAGTGATATAAATAATGTTGTTTTATTGAGTTTTACTGCACCTTTCCTTGAGACTTGATACTTCCACAACACCGAGTACTACTTATAATAATAATAATAATAATAATAATAAATTTTTATTTATGAGCGCCTTTCAAGTCACCCAAGGACACTTTACAATAGGATACTTGACTGTTGCTTGCCTGGGAATAAGGTGGACCAGGTATATACCAAGAATTTAGAAAAGTTTTTGCCACTTTGGAAAATATACTTTTTTTCCCATCATGTTCAAACTTTATTAGTTTTTTGAAATACCTACACATGTAACTGAATAACTATTGTAGCCAACCTTTACATGGAGGAAGTGGAAAGGAAGGCTCTTGGCTCTTTCAAAGGAAAAGTACCCAGCCACTGGTACAGATATGTGGACGACACCTGGGTCAAAATCAAGACACAAGAAGTGGAATCCTTCACTGCGCACATTAACGCTGTGGATAAAAACATCAAGTTCACCAGGGACATCAGTCAGCGCATATTGGGGATGTGTTACGGCCCTAGCAGGGCCTCCTCCTGTAGGTGCCTGTGTGGGCGTGTCCCACCACCTCTTCTGCCTGAGGTGCCACCTTTCCCTGTTACACAGCTGACTCACATCAGTAATTAAATGTATTTAAGCCCAGGGAAAGGTGAGCTCTGGGCCAGAGTGCCAGTAGTGTGGTTACAGCTAGTGAGCTGAGTGTTTGTTGTGTTTGCAGCTAGTGAGCTGTGTTTTCGTGGTTTTCAGCTAGTGAGCTGCTCTTTCTTTTTGGCTTACGTTTTACTTTATTGACCAACGCCTGAGTTGTGTTTGTTTTTCTTAAATGGTAATAGCGGCTTGTCCGTCTCTTTTAGTTGAGCAACTTTAATAAAACTCTTTAATTGAACCCTTTTGCCTCCTTGACTCCTTTTTCTGACCCGGTCACTTTTGTTACTTCCCCCTCCCCGCCTAGACCCCTTAGGGGAACGTAACAGGATGTCATAGGCACCGATCGGTTTTCTATCGCCCATTTGCTGGGAGTAAGGGCGCCCTCCGTTTGCGAGGTGCGCCTTCTGCTTGTGGCACAGGAAGGAGAGGGCGGGCAGCAGGGGAGTCTCAGGGTGGCTGGAGCAGCATCTAATAACCAACTCGCAAAATAAAACAAAATAAAAACAAAACAACAAACACGAACAAACACGGGGGGTGCCTAGTATGCAAGGCAAGCTGTATGTGAGTAGAGTGATTTAAAAAAAAAAAACAGAGTCTGAGAGGACAATTACAAAAATATTTTAGTAAGCATGAAAATGTAATAGGTTTTTGTGTTCGACAATATAATCACATATATTCAAATCTAACTGGGCAAATATAATTGCAATAATGTGGAAACACAAACGGTAGGAGAAAAGGTGCTGCTTTTTCTGTTACACTTTTGGTGTCACAGTATGTTTGTGAGAAACTGACATGAACAAAAGCCCCACGTCTAATTTTACGTTGTTGGTGTGACCTCAAATATAGCTGGCACACAAAAATAACAGTTGCAAAGTGTTTGTCCAGTTTGCAGACTCAAAGTGTGTGTCTATCACAGCAGCACATCTCTTATAGAGGAACCATGAAAACAGTCCTGTTCACACAATGTTGATCAGAAACACACCAATTTAGTGTTGGGAAGAAAAGAAGAAGAAGTGACTGCACTTTAGTGTCAGTGAAAATTCTGCAACCATGTGCACAAAGGCTAATTTGTACACCGGATAGGCTGTTGCAATGTCTAACACCACCACGTCTCGACCCTTTAATTAGACTCAGTGTTGGCGTCGATGAAATCAATCAATAATAGATGCAGTAGAGGGGCAACAATGAGACAAGTCCTAAAACAGCTGGAAAGTGTAGTGGTAACATGACACATCTTTGGAGCAGGAGTTGCAAGTTCAGTCCCACCCAGTAAGGGTCCTGCCTAGACCCTTCATGCTTAAAAAAGGCAGTGGAACGCCGCAGCTACATCTCCAGCATGGACACAAGAACATTTCACTACATATGATACTGTGTGTGACAAAATAAAAGCTTGTTTGTTTGTTAAACAGGTATGGTTTTACAGTGGAGGCCATTTTTCCCTCCTCACCTTTTCTGACTGTTTTTCACTAGTTTTGAATTTGACTGTGGTCAGTCTCATTACTGGTAGTATGTGGCAATATCTGGATACTACAGAGGCTGCACAAATAGTCCAACTCATCAAGGATAGCACATCAATATGTGCCATTGCTAGAAGGTTTGCTGTGTCTGCCAGCACAGTCTCAAGGGCCTGGAGGAGAGTCCAGTAGACAGGCAGCTACTCTAGGAGAGCTGGACTGGGCTGTACGAGATCCTTAACCCATCAGCAGGACTATCTGCATCTTTGTGCAAGGAAGAACAGGATGAGCACCGTCAGATTCTTACAGAATGACACCCAGCAGCCCACTGTGTGGATTTGAAACAGACTTCACAACAGTGGCCTAATTACCATTAAACCATGTGGCCTTTTATTCCTAACACATTACGTTGTCCATGTCAATATAGATATTAAGCATGACTTATTCTCCCTATTGAGTTCTGAGTATAGAGTATAATAACAAAGGAATCATTATGCCAAAATCTTAATTTTGTATTAAATATTTCACAGACAAAAAAACTATTACATATGATCCTTTTTAAAGAACAGTAGGTGACGGCTGTGGTGACAGTTCTGAACTAATGAGTGGCCCTGAAGATGCTGAATAATGTATGGCAAGAGATTGTAAGGGTTAATAACTTAGTATTCATTAGTGATTGAATGATGGATTTAAAGTAATTCAATTTGGATTAAAAACATTCTTTTTTTAAAGGCAGACCTAAAGCCATGCTCATCTTATTCTTTTGTATTCTCTGGTGCACTTTCTGATATTGATAGTTTTTCCATCACACATATAGAAAGCAAGATTTCTGACATGCTAAATTATGGTGGCACAAATTTTTCCAGACAAAAATACATTAATAGACTCTTTAAACAGTGTTGCTTAAAGTATGTAAGTGGTGCTGCTGTGGGAAGATGTCTCTGCAAGAGGAAATATTAGCATGAAATGCACCCGCTAACGCTGACCAACAGTGTCCTAGTTGGTTTCCTGTGTATCTGCAAACAGCTAGCAGCTCTCTTAAGTAAACATAATTATGATTCAATCTTGATTTGAAAATATAAAACAGAAGAAGCTAAACATTAAAACTATCACACGATTTACCTGGTATCACAGACACTTTGTTTCCCATGAGCTTGAGTTACCACTGACCTCATGTGTCTGTTAATGCAGGTAAGTATTTTTAACTGCGGTTGAAATGTCTGAAGGTTTGAATGAATGAACTACAGTCAGCATCTGAGTTGATATGTGATAAACTTTGTTAGTTAACAGTTTGTAACAGGTCTATGTACACTAATCACAAACACACACACAGGCATGCTCAACTCAGCGTTTGTGTGTGTGTGTGTGTGTGTGTGTGTGTGTGTGTGTGTGTGTGTGTGTGTGTGTGTGTGTGTGTGTGTGTGTGTGTGTGAGAAGAAGAGTGTATTGCCAAAGGTTAAAGGCACTGGTATCACTTTTGCTGGTTACCATTTTTAGCCACGTGGTGGGGCTCTGTGGTTTTGCTTTCTGCTCCATTTTTATGGTGGTTTGCAAGAGTCAAGTGTACAACTTCACTGCGTTTAAATATGTAATATTAGAGGACAAATATGCTTTGTATTGTAATATCTATGTCATTATTTGTAGCAGTGTTCATGCACCTCTGAATTCTAACTTGGTGGAAACTTTGTTGTAACATTGTCACAAACTTTTGAACTCATCGGGTTTGTGCTGAAGATCTTTCCAGTAAATATTTCAGGGAGTGCCCTTAAGGGTGTCCTGTGTTGGTTCTGTTTCTTGAATGAGTCATTGTTCGGCCTCACTTTACCAGTACTGTATCACTTCTTGTTTCGAAATGTCACTAACCACACATCTGTTACACTTCAGGTTTTCACCAGTTATTTTCCTCAAAGGCTGACCAGCTCAGTTGATCCTATACACAAACTAGTGGGAAATGCTTGAAATAAATAGAAAATGACGTGATGGAGAAGGGAAAGGGAGTGTTTATGGTATGATCACTTCTTTAAAAAGCAACTGTGTCATCCAATTCCCCTCACTGAAGGAAATTGCCTTCCCGGGTTTCCTCCGTGGCGTGAGCGATAAGCAGAGTTTTGTCCTTTCCTTCTAAGATTCCTAATTATTTAAAGTAACACTCAGGTATGCCGTTCAGCTGGGTTAGTTACAGCGCCGGGAGCAGCTTGGGAGAACAAGGAAACACAGACTGCTTCAGGTTGCCTTCCCAAATCAACTCAAAGGTTTATTTGATACACAGCAGTTTATATAGATGAAAAAAAAGGTTCGTGTGTCAGCTTTCCCAGTTCAAACCGGTACAGACCAAATAAGGAAACGTCTTCCTGCCTTGTGAGCAAAGAAGTATCCTGTGTGTAGTTTATCAGCTCAGCTACAATTTATGATCATCCCTGCAAAATACACTCCTAGACATAAAATACAGAGTTCTTTCATCAGTGAATTCTGAAACAAACCACCTAGCCTTTAACGAGCCTTTTCCAGGAGATAAAGAAAAAGGGAGGATGGGAGTAAGGAAGTGGTCTCATCTCTGTGGTGTTTTCGACCTTGAGGTACCAGCTTGTGAGTCCTACACATTAATTCTTGGGTCACAGAGAAAGAGAAAAACAACTAGTATATGGGCCTTATTGAGCAACTCTTTTCTGTATAAAACAATCTTCTGTAAATGCTAACCGTGGTACTAAAATACCTAACAGTTCCCCTCTTTTATTATTTTTTAAAAATAATAACTCAAATAGAAAGGAAAAATCACAAATGTAATAACATAATATAAAAAGCAAATCATAAAATGTAATAGTTCACAACCTAATGTTCAATATACACATCAGGAACATCATTGGTAACATCTGGCACATCCTCAGGATCAATTTGTGCTAATTGCAAATACATTGAAGTGGCTGTACTGGTAGCTATATGGGTTATCATTGAAAATGTGGCTTGCAGAAATGTGAACATGGTTGCAGTTTACAATACAAAATAGCAAAGAGAAATCCTAAGGTTAATGCGATAGATATGATAAATAACCTAAATATATAAGAAAAACAGTTCTTCAGTCGTCTTCTGGCCTGGTCCCAGGTTTGAGAGACATTGAATAAGCGTCGTATGATGACAATGGGCATTTCATTTTCTCCATTATCAGGATGAAATGAGTCTGGCTTTATCAGGTTAGACATCATGTGGTACTTTTGGCTTTCTGTTCCTGCTGGATGTTTGAGTACCTTGTTGTTGTTCTTTCAGGCGTTGTGTGTTAATCAGTGATTGTGTGTGTGTACATTGGATCCGGGCGCTGGCTCGCCTGAGATGTCATCTACCCGTGTGTGTTTATTTGCTCTAGTTCCGGGCGCTGGCTCGCCGGAGATGTCGTCTGCTTGATCCGACGCCTGAGATGGTCCGATTGGGCTGGTCTTAACCCTGCTGGCATGAATCCACTGAGGTTGTCCGTCTGTGAGGATGCTGGTTCTTCGTCACTGCCAGTACAGTCTGGGGGCTGGAACACGCGCGGCCTCCCAGAGAGTCCTTGGTTTTAGTGGCTTCTCCAACATGCGTCTCCTTGTCTCCACTGGTGGAACTGTGGAGGGGAAAGGCTGAGAGAGACAAACTTTCTGATAGTTATTATTCAGTTTTTCTACCAGGTTGTGAACATCAGTGGACAATGCAATATACATCACCTTCTACTAGCGGTGCCCCTCTGGAAGCTGACCATGGTGTTGGAAATAGTCTTATTTCAAATGGAAATAATTTGGTTACTGCAGATTGAGTCATTCTAATCTCACACAGGACTTAAGTAAGTAATTTGACCCAGGTCATTAAAGTTTTAGCACACTTTTGAATTACTTCTAATGTGAATGAAGATCCTCTATCACTGTTAATCTGGTGAGGTATTCCGAATCTGGGTATTATTTCATTGCTCAACTTTTGACAGACTACTTCTGCAGTTTCTTTTGAGGTTGGATAAGCTTCTACTCATTTACTAAATTGATCCACTATTACCAGTAAGTACTTGATGCTTCCTTGTGCTGGCATATGTGTGAAATCAATTTGTAATGTATGAAATGGAAAATCTGGTTGTGGTAAATGCTGATGTTCTGCTTTTGGTCTTCCTACATTAGTTCGTGCACATGTTAGACAGGTTGCTAATATGCTTTTTACTGCATGCAATGTTTTCTCAATTACAAATCTTGATTTTATTGCTCCTATTACCCCTCTTTGTCCGACATGACTCACACAGTGAAAATGTCGGGCAAGGACTGGCATCAGGGAATATGGGAGGGCAATCAAACCCTTAAGATTTTTGTATAGGCCATCTCTGTCTTCTAAGGTACAGTCATTATTCTATGCAGAGGCTTGCTCTTGTATGAATTTTAAATCAACATTTGTGTCTAAATAGTCTGCGAGTGTAACAAGTGGCAGCTCTATGGGCACACATAATACTTCCTGCCGAGGTGGGAGCTGTGATGCAGCTGCAGCCTTGGCTGTCACGTCTGCTAAGGCATTACCTGTTGCTTCGTCTGTGTCAGCTGTACTGTGTCCTTTCGTTTTTACAACTGCAACGGCCGATGGCAGCTGTATAGCCTGAAAAAGTCTTTGAACAAAATCACAATTTAGCAATTTATTTTCCATCAGCAGATCTAAATCCTCTCTGTCTCCACAATGTGCCAAAGTCATGCACAACGCCAAATGCATAGCGGCTGTCTGTGTAAATCGTCACATGCTTATCCAAATGTAGCTCACAGGCGCGTATTAAAGCCATGAGCTCTGCTTTTTGTGCTGAGTGAAATGGTAATGAGTGAGCCTCTAGTATGATGTCAGGCACTGTTACCACTGAATAGCCACAAAGAAATGAGTTGTCATTCGGCCTTGAACAGGACCCGTCCACATAAACCGTGGCTGAGTCTGGGATAGGTGTTTGCTCTAAATCTGGGCGTGGTGCTGTGGATTCCTGTATACGTGTCATGCAGTCATGATCGTCAAGCCTGTCTGAGCCATCCTGTCGGTCAGAAGAACACAGCATAGGATCAATAAATGTGCTGGCGAATCAGGTGTGCTGCTCGCTTTTATAGTGAGATTTGCATATGCTGTTTAGTTATGTTTGCTAGAATGGTCGTGACCTGGTGATTGGTGTATAGAATAGTGTCATGTTAGAGTGTGAGCTTCTCGCAGTCCCTTATCATGACAGAGCAAGCTGCTACTGCTCTCAGGCAGGCCGGCATTCCTGAACAATTCAGGCAGCACCTTTGAGTGGCGGAGGTCAGCACTCCCTTTAATGCATTGAAAGAGACAGTCATTTCTGTGGATCACAGTGTTCGAGGAGGCTTGTCTTTTTTTGCAGCATTCACGCAGAATGTGGTCATGAAAAGAACAGTCTGGTATCCACTGTCTGCAATAGTTCACCATGCCTAAGAAGGACGACATGTCCTTCTGTGTAGTGGGACGAGGGACGGAGGTCACAGCTTTGACCCTGTCTGCAGTCATGGAACGTTTTCCGTGAGACAGTGTGAATCCCAAATATTGAACAGAAGTCTGACAGTACTGCATTTTCTTTGCAGATGCTTTGTGGCCAGTCTTTTGGAGGTGCTGGAGAAGCATGTGTGTAGCAGTTTGACACAGTTTTTTCACTTTCAGCACAGAGGAGGAGGTCATCCACATGTGGATCAGGGTGCAGCCCTGGAGGAGTGAAGCACCATTGAGAAAGCAGCAGAGCTGTCTATCATGCCTTGGGGCAAACGAGTCCAAGTGTACTGCTTATTTCTATGTGTGAATGCAAATAACGGCTGTGTGTCTTCATGAGAAAAAGGAGCGGAGCATAAATCCACCACGGTAAAATGTGTATGCAATGCATGTCAATATGCTGTGAACATCTGAAACGAGAGGTGGCAGAGGAATGTTGACTGCATTAATTTGCCTTAAGTCTTGTATGAAACGCCATACGCCAGGTTTGTTAGGCTTTGGCACAGGATTGACAGGAGTGTGGGCTTTATTGCTCCTGTAGTCAATAAATCTCCTATGATGACATCTAGAGCTGCGGCTTTTTCCGTGGAAAGGGGACATTGCCTGACATATACTCGCTTTTTGTTTTTTTAGCTGTGCGTGATAAGGTATGCAGTCAATAAATCCTATATCATTCTCACTTTTTGACCATAATGTCATATTCTGGTATTCAGCTGGCAATGTAACTGCAGAAATAGTACAGTGGATAGGGTAGGTTAGATCTATGTGACGACATGGTGTAGTTATGTCATAAACTATGTCTGAGTTATGTGACAAAATCACTGTTTGACCTTCACTTGTGTGAGCAGTTATCATGTTGTTGAACAGTGTGAGAGAAACAAAAGTGTGGCTCCCAGTCATGGGATTACCTGGTAGTGGCGTCTGTACACGTTTTTTTGGCACAGTGTGTGACATAGAGTACCGGACAAAAAGGATGTTGAGTTCATTCTCTGCTGAGGGTCCAGCTGACACAGAGGATGTTCCTTCTCCATCATGTCGGTACATAGGGCAGAGAAAACATAAGCTGTTATCAGTGTCAGCAAACATTTCACCCTTTATGTTAAATTAAATACACAAATTCATTTTTGCTTTGGGTGTCTGCGGCTGCTGGAAAACTGAGCTAAATTTGCACCTCTAGCTTGTCCAACAGTGCATAAAGCGTTTTATGAATACTAGGATAGATTCATCAGGCTTCTGTTTACACATAGTTACTGCATTTAAGTCAATTTTGTCTCTGGACATTGTTAGCAGGAATTTCTTTAGATTCTTAAAGAAATCGGCGACTTTGTCATTATTTACCCTCCTTTTGTCCATAGCGGTAACATTTGATGCATCACGTCGCGGCATTCTATCATATATTTTCTACAGGACTTTTTAAGCAGACTACTTTTCTTATCACAAATGATATTCAACATTTCTACTGACCTGTTTTCTGGCGATAATCGTTCGGGATAAGGCTCCGGAAATAAATTAGAATGCATTGAACTTCTTAAGTTGTAAACAAAGTCAGTCACATAAGCACTCCCGCATGTTCTGGATACGTGATCATGGACGTCTTCACCGATTCGCGGACGTAGGTTACACGTAACCGGAAATGGGAGTTATACTGAGCCGTTATTTGAGACTTTATTTTGTATTCTATTAATTTTTGGTTTTACAGGTACTTTAGATTTTTTATCGGACCTGTCTGTGGTCTTTGAATTATTCTGACCCATGTTCAGTGATTTCCAGAGGGGTTTACACGCTAGGAGGATTTAGGTTAGTATTTTCGCTGCGGCACAGCTGAGGTCACTTTAAATTTATTGCTAGCAATTTTTTGTTTGTGTGAGCAACTCTCACTTAGCGAGCAACTTCTCGCTTAACGAGCAACTTCTCGTAAAACAACAGGCAACTTCCTGTGTCTTTCTGCTTTTAATTTACTGCTTTTAACCCTTGTATGGTAATCGGGTCTGTGAGACCCGTTTTCAGTTTTCTTTCGTTTTTTTTTTTAACAAAATTAAATTTAATTATTTACTAGCTTTCTGTGAGTGAGCAACTTCTCACTTTTTAACGTACGTTTCAAGATAACAGGCAACTCCCTGTGTCACTCTTTGGTGAGCAACTTCTCACTTAACGAGAAGTATTTAAGACAACAGGCAACTTTCTGTGTCACTTTTCTAAGTGAGCAACTTCTCACTTTTTAGCGTACGTTTAATTAAACAATTAATTATTATTATTTTTTAAACAAAATTAAAATATTCAAGACAACAGGCAACTTCCTGTGTCCACCAACACCACACAAGGGTTAATTTACTTTATTCGGGGACTGAGGAAGTCAGTCAGTGTATCTCTCTGGATCACTAAGTGAAACTTCGTCAGCATATCCCGTTTCTTTATGGATCGATCACTGAGAGAGGTATAATAGGTCTTTATATAAATATGAAAGACGCATATTTACCTTCTGTCAGGGATCCCACTTCTGACACCAAAATTGAAGGAAATTGCCTTCCCGGGTTTCCTCCGTGGCGTGAGCGATAAGCAGAGTTTTGTCCTTTCCTTCTAAGATTCCTAATTATTTAAAGTAACACTCAGGTATGCCGTTCAGCTGGGTTAGTTACAGCGCCGGGAGCAGCTTGGGAGAACAAGGAAACACAGACTGCTTCAGGTTGCCTTCCCAAATCAACTCAAAGGTTTATTTGATACACAGCAGTTTATATAGATGAAAAAAAAGGTTCGTGTGTCAGCTTTCCCAGTTCAAACCGGTACAGACCAAATAAGGAAACGTCTTCCTGCCTTGTGAGCAAAGAAGTATCCTGTGTGTAGTTTATCAGCTCAGCTACAATTTATGATCATCCCTGCAAAATACACTCCTAGACATAAAATACAGAGTTCTTTCATCAGTGAATTCTGAAACAAACCACCTAGCCTTTAACGAGCCTTTTCCAGGAGATAAAGAAAAAGGGAGGATGGGAGTAAGGAAGTGGTCTCATCTCTGTGGTGTTTTCGACCTTGAGGTACCAGCTTGTGAGTCCTACACATTAATTCTTGGGTCACAGAGAAAGAGAAAAACAACTAGTATATGGGCCTTATTGAGCAACTCTTTTCTGTATAAAACAATCTTCTGTAAATGCTAACCGTGGTACTAAAATACCTAACACTCACCATATCTCAGAAAACAGGAAACTGTGTAATATCTCAAAGCGGCTAAGAGGCCTCAGTACATTTAGACGTGGTCAGACTCATCTGAGCGTACACAGTAACTGTCTTTGAACAAACATGTCTGAACTACTTGATGCTACAGTTGACATCAGAAGTTTCATCATAGTGAAGAATGTCATGGTAATTTGGGGTTTTGAATAATTTCTTTGAACTGTCCTTTTTCCTGGGTAAAATGATTTTACAGCAGTTCTTCAGAAGGGGTCACACCCCTGCGTAGCTCTACAAATCCAAAGGAAAACATGTCTTCTCCCAGGATCATTCCAAGTCAGTTCAGCCTATGAGGTTGTCAGCCATCTAAAGACATATTATTAAAAATTAAAATCTTAAACATAATGGTGGTAATGGTGATAAACTCCAGCCTAATCTTAACTGACTATGCAGTCAGTGCAGCTACAAAATTCTACTTGGTACAAAGTTATACTGGTAAACCACCAGTGAAATATCTGTCTGTGGATCTGTTAACCAAATGTTTCCAGCCATAAAGCCGCTGTTAACATCATCAAACCAGACTATTTGTAGTTTCAAGAAAAATTTATGATGCTAGTTTTTTTTTTCTGATTTTATTTTCTTACAAGAGAAAGATATGCGAGGTCCGACACAAGTAACCTAAACACTGGATTTATTTAAAAGTATGAAACTGAAGCTCAGATGTTTTTTTGTGATTACATGTGAAAACAATGTCGCTCACAACTCATAAAGATGTTAATCTACAGAGAAGTAACATCAGTGGCTGATCGTCAGTCATATAGATGTGGGAGGTGTTACACACAGTTTGTGTCGCTACGCTTTAAACAGGAAACATCAAAACTTTTTTGTTTCATCACCAGTGTGTTTACAGAGAGATCATTTTCCTTGAAGTAAACAAGAAAAAAATTTAAATTAAAAGACGTTCAACTTCATGGCGTGCACATACGTGAAGAGACCACTGTGAACACCACACTGTGAGTTTCAGTCATTGCCGGTAAGCTCTCTCTGCTTCACATGAACACGTGACACCAGGAAAACCACAGTGGTGCTGGCCAAAGAGACACTGCAGCAGCTACACAGTTTCAGGTTCTTAATAAAGACCCCCCTCATGACAATATTAGTCCATCTTATTTCTGATTATAGGACAAAAATTGTAAAACGTCTTAAAACTATGTTTATTGTATTGATATATACATAAGGTTTAGCAAAAGCCTTCTCATACAGAATCATAAAGAGTAACTTTCTATACACATATAATAATGCATTTGGCTTTCTGTTGGGTGTCGATTAATATTTGAGTTTCTCTCCAGGTCTGTTTCACTGATTTCCTTCCTTGTATTTATTTTGTTCCGTTCTTCTGTTTCCACAACTTTTTCTTTACCTTTTCTGAGTTTTTGGCTTCTTGTTTTATTTTGGTAATTACCTTTCCTTGTGCATTTCCTGTCATTTAACTTCCTATCTTTGTCTTTACACTTACTTAACTAACGCCTTGCACAGAGGAGATCGGGCCTTTGATGGGGCGATCGTGGCTCAAGAGTTGGGAGTTTGCCTTGTAATCGGAAGGTTGCCGGTTTGAGCCCCGGCTTGGACGGTCTCTGTCGTTGTGTCCTTGGGCAAGACACTTCACCCGTTGCCTACTGGTGGTGGTCAGAGGGCCCGGTGGTGCCAGTGTCCGGCAGCCTCGCCTCTGTCAGTGCGCCCCAGGGTGGCTGTGGCTACAATATAGCTACACACCAGTGTGTGAATGTGTGGATGACTGGATATGTAAAGCGCTTTGGGGTCCTTAAGGACTAGTAAAGCGCTATATAAATACAGGCCATTTACCATTTGCTGTAACTGCTCCTAAATTGTTTCACTTCAAATCAGGACCTCCCCAACATTGGACACTTTTAAAACCCGTCTGAAAACCCACTTTTACTCCATAACTTTTAAATCAGAATGAGTTTGTATTACTTTCATTTATCTTACTTCTTACTCAAAACTTCTAATTTTATGATTCTTTCTCCTAACTTTTATCATGTCTCCCTACGTTTGTATTTCTTTTATTGTACAACACCTTGGTCAACATGTGTTGTTTTAAATGTGCTATTTAAATCAAATTGACTTTGACTCTTGCTTCCACTTCTGTTTTGTTTTCACATTTCTTGCCCTTGCCCCTATCTTTGTGTTTGGTTCTGCTGAAGTTTTCTCTCTTATATTGTTAAGGTTTTTGCTTTGCAGTTTAAAGCACATGGAGATGACTGCTGTTATGCACTAACACTATATAAAAATAATCCAACTGATCCGAATCATAATACGAGAAAAGCACTGTAGCTGTCTGTGCAATCAGCCCTAAGTCATCACTGCTACATAGTTGCAATCTTACAGTTGCCAAGTATTTTAGCGTTTTCATAATTATACCCATTTAAAGACGCAATCTTATTAGCTCACTATTACTTTGAGTTTAGAGGACCCGAGTTCACAGATATGACTGAGCTGTGACATTTTTCTGTAGTTATGTAACCACAGTTATGGTGGCAAGTTTCCACACATTAGTCAAGTAACAACATAAACTAATGTCAGACTGAATCAAATATGGGGGGGGGGGGGGGGGGGGGGTTACTGAAAGGCTTCTGGAAACCTTTAAGGTGGATTGCTCTGTTTCATGAGCTGCCATTATGTCAAACGGACAGCTTAATGACAGATTTTGTTGCAATCATTGCATTAGCTGTGATCGCTTCTGGGCTTTTTTATCACACTCACACAGGCTCTTTCTTTGAGTGCTTATGTTTTACCGCAAAGCTGACACTAAAGTAGAAAATTGTCCAAAGGCAGCAATTCTCCTTTATGGGTTGTGATACAACCCTAACTGCTTACCAGTGCTTTTGTTGCCTGTGGGAGATCAGGCTTTGGCTGCTTAGCTGCAGTTAAGATGCACTCACCTTTAACGTACGCTCATCTGAAGCTAAAAATACAATAGATCAACCTTATTATGTAAAGTGCAAGTGTGATATTTGACTTTCTCTCATTAGGGCTTTGTGAAAAGCGCTATATAAATGCAATCCATTATTATTATTATTATTATTATTATTATTATTATTATATAATGATATGTATTGGGTGTTAAAATTAAAAACCTTTATCATTGCAAGAGTGACATTAAAAGCAGCAACACTGACCAAGAGAGCTGTTCTCTATATTGTGAAAGTGTTGGCTATACTGGTTGTGGGGTTTGCACATATAGACGCGGATAAGAAAAAAACAGCCCAAGAGGAGATTTCTAGATAAAAAGTAATCAATGGGAGATTCTCCTGATAAACACAGAGTTGGCCACTTGACAGCAGCATACAGACAACAGTGATGTGCACAGTTTCCACAGGCAGTAATAAAACGTAAACCCCAATGATAGACAGTGGCGAACCTCTTTAGGCACTTGTCTGGGGAATTCATAAAGATGGTGTCCATACACCTACATCTTAGTCCACCGAGACTCTTACTTCAGTCCATGTGTCTCTGGGTGTGTTTAAAAATATATATGTGTCTGAAAAGTGTTTTGTTTTTTTCTCGCAGTTGTATGTGACATAGTTTGGGAGACAAGGTTTACCACACACAGTCCCAATATTTCAAAACAGGGAAATGTTGGCTGCAGCTAATCAGATCAGTCAGGACAGACCAGGCAGGTCAGCATGGTCATATATCCTCTTTACATGTAATTTCTCTGAGCAGGCTGCATAGAAATGATCTTTATCTTGATGATGGGTAGTTCACTTCCTCCTGTGTTAAGTCCCCACAGAACCCTAACTTCTGCTTAAGGCATATACTATTATAGGCCTCATCGTGCAAGCACAGACTGAAGCCCTGCAGAGGAAATAAGAAAATAAGCATATTTTCATCTACAAAGTGTGCAGAGGAAAACAGCACTTAGCAGCAGTGTTGAAATATTTCACAACTTATTGTACAAAGCTCCACCAGTGTTCCTCCAGACCAAAATCATTTCCTTATTGTAAAGAAATCTCCAGCTCAGCAAGGATAAGACTTGTTCAAGAGAGGGGAACTCGAACACATTTGTCTTTAATTAATTGTTTATTCATTTTGTCCAATATAATTTTTGCGGACTGTGTATGTATGTCTACATGCAGTATATACAGACAGGGTGCTGCAGTGGTAATAAGAAACTGAGTCATAACAGAGATGGTGGTTTATTTAAATGTTTAAATGGACTCTGCAGTTCATTATCTGGATCCATGTTCTCCTCTATTCTGAGGTGAATAAAGTTTAGGACAACACTCTGTTAAGTGCAACATATCTGAGGCAGGATGTGGTTATGTTCTTCCTGCAGAAATGTTATTAGAAATGGACTCTAATCTCTCATCTTATCTTCACATCTAGCTTAGATACAGTTGTTTGTAGCAGTAAATGCAGGGTTTGTACTGTTAATGCAAAGTAGGACTGACTACCAATAATAAGGGCCCAGGATTTTTAATGTTTAATGTAAGTAGGAATTTGTATTTATTTAGGCTGCTTTCTGTGACCTAAAAATGTTGTTATAGCAAAAATAGGCAATGCTGTTGTACATATTAACTGTTCCCAACAGTGTCTTAGAAAATCCTCTCAATATCTTTTTTTTTTAAGTTTAATTGAGTTTAATGTGTTTTAATGGATTTTAAATAGCGTGCCTACATTAATCTTGCTGCATATCATGCAAGTTTATGGCCGCTTGTTCTGCTTCTGTGTTGATTGAAACCTCCCCCCACTCTCCACCCTCTCAGTTTTTTTTCTGCACTTACTTGTGAAGCCACAGTTTGACAGACAAGAAGAGGAAACAGACGTTGTTCCTCTCCCCACAGCGATGTTTGGTGGTCGACTTTGTTATCGTAGCTACTTCGTTAAGAGCATTGTGCTACTTCTCTGGGTCTGCTTCTACTGTAAGTACAACTGTGCTTTTAGATCTTTCTCAGATGTGTGTCACAAATACAATTCTAATGTGTTGTATTTGTTTGCTTCATAAACTCTGATACATGCTTAGTTAGTACATCAGAAGTGCTTCAACTCTTGAGAAGTGACGTGTCTTCCTTGGAAGAGGCTTGCAGTGTATTTTTCTTGTGAGTTTCTAAACCTAGTGTTACAAAATGTAGCAGTGACCCTAAAGCTATGATATCATGTGAACTTGTGAACTTGAGAACTGGGCGCATTCATATAAAAGTATTAAGTATTTATAACTTAATGAACAGTGAACCTCTTACATTTTGTATTTCTAAACTGGCAGCTTGGTTTGCATTTTGCTACTTCAGATTGCATCTGTTTAGAAATCTAATTAAAGAAACTTGCTTGCTGATTTTTTTATTTTGTATTTCTTAAGTATTCATAAGTATAACATGCAAGTGTTATTTGTATTGTATCCTTCTTATGCATAACTTATCATACAGTACAGTTCTATGTAGTAATTGATCTGACTGAAATGGGGGTGTGGACACATTTCAGAAGTCTTTTGTACAGACATAAATTGATCTGTGTTGATTCTCTTGTATTTAGAAACAAAAACAAAAGAAAATAAACTCAGTATAGCAAATAGGAAAAAGCTGTGAGTCAGATGTGACACTAGCAACAGAAGCATTTCCTGTGTACTCTCCACCAGTAGCAGCAACAGTGGCCGAAAGTGATGAGCTCAGAACACAGGGGACAGCTGTAAACTTTGTCCACAAATTCTGCAGTTGCACCATTTTTTTTAAATCAAAATGCAGCAGTTTTGGTAATCACACAGACAATTGTTGTGTTAAAGTATTAATTATTGCTATAAATAACCACTACTAATGAACAACTGCCTTCAGATGCCTGCAGTTGGTTTTCTCTTTGTTTGATTATTTATTTTTGTTTTTATTAATTTTTTTATTCATGCACTTTTCTATTTATCCTAAAATTACTAACTAATTAATTATTGTTTATCTGTAGAGAAACCAACAACCTAGAAACATTTATGGAGCAATAATATGTCATTATTTTTGCCATATTTAAAATTTTAGCTATGCAAGGTCACTCATACCATAAAAGTCAATTGACAAATGTCTTCATTCTGTAATAAGATTTTTTGTAATTTTTTCTTTTTTGTGATTGTTTAGTTTTGTTATTTTTGAATTAGCAATCACTGTTTGCATACTAAAATTAGAGGATATGGTTGCAGGTAATTTGGTCTTTTTCTTCTCACTAACTGACTGAACTTTGAACTTTCATGACGATCATACTCAGTTGTTTGTATGATTTTCAGATGTCGAGGCTTCCAGCGGAAAACGTGTCATTCACAGAAACGTTGGAGATACTGTGGTGCTTTCACCAGGCTTACCAACTGAAGGTGTGACTGTAGCAACGTGGAGATATGGACGAATAACAGTTGCAGGGAAAGATGAGGTTGTTTCTAAAAACTCTCCATTTAAGGACAGATCAGAGCTGAACCCTGAAGACTTTACTTTAACAGTGAGAAAACTGACTCTTCAAGATTCTGGTGATTTCATTTTTGTCTCAGAGGTGAATGATGAGCAAAGGCCTTCAGTCACCATCACTCTGCAAGTTCATGGTAAGAGACTTTTTTTCTAAACAAGGATCCTAATGAAAAATTTGCTCTTTTTTTAAACTTTCTTTTCTTTTCTCTTTATTACTTTATTTATTACTTATTAAATTTTTTCTGTGCCTTCTCAGCCACCTCAATGTGTTAACGTTAAATACTGGTTGTACATCACACTAATTAATTGACTTTATTTTTTATTCTGAACTTTATGTTCATGTATCTGTTTATTAACACTAATCCATACAACTCATTATAAAATACAATGCGACAATTTGTAATATTTTATCAGCCTAAGTTTTTTTTAACTGCAAATCAACATTGTGTCTTTCCATAATTTTTCCAGTAACTTAAAAACTAAGATGAAGATTAAATCATTTATATATTTCTTCAAACCATGTATATACATATATATATATATATATATATATATATATATATATATATATATATATATATATATATACACACACATATGTATATACACACACACATATATATATATATATATATATATATATATATATATATATATATATATATATATATATATATATATATAATTTTAATAAATGACAAATTAAAAAGGCGTGAACATTTTTTTGTATCGACTTTACCAAAGTATTGAACCGAACCGTGAATTTTGTGTATCGTGCAACGATACACAAAATTCAGTACCTAACCGAAACCACTGTATCGAACGGTTCAATATCTATACGAGTATCGTTGCACCCCTAATATATATCTAAAAACAACACCCAGCACGCCCCTGCGGGCGGTTTATCCTTCAAGCTCGGGTCCTCTACCAGAGGCCTGGGAGCTTGAGGGTCCTGCGCAGTATCTTAGCTGTTCCCAGGACTGCGCTCTTCTGGACAGAGATCTCCGATGTTATTCCCGGGATCTGCTGGAGCCACTCGCCTAGCTTAGGAGTCACCGCACCTAGTGCTCCGATTACCACGGGGACCACCGTCACCTTCACCCTCCACATCCTCTCGAGCTCTTCTCTGAGCCCTTGGTATTTCTCCAGCTTCTCGTGTTCCTTCTTCCTGATATTGCTGTCATTCGGAACCGCTACATCGATCACTACGGCCGTCTTCTTCTGTTTGTCTACCACCACTATGTCGGGTTGGTTAGCCACCACCATTTTGTCCGTCTGTATCTGGAAGTCGCACAGGATCTTAGCTCGGTCATTCTCCACCACCCTTGGGGGCATCTCCCATTTTGACCTCAGGACTTCCAGGTTATACTCGGCACAGATGTTCCTGTGGAATGCCATAACCACCTGGTTATGGCGTTCCATGTATGCCTTGCCTGCTAGCATCTTGCACCCTGCTGTTATGTGCTGGATTGTCTCTGGGGCATCTTTACACAGCCTGCACCTGGGGTCTTGCCTGGTGTGATAGACCCCAGCCTCTATGGATCTTGTACTCAGAGCTTGTTCTTGTGCTGCCATGATTAGTGCCTCTGTGCTGTCTTTCAGTCCAGCTTTGTCCAGCCACTGGTAGGATTTCTGGATATCAGCCACCTCCTCTATCTGCCGGTGGTACATACCGTGCAGGGGCCTGTCCTTCCATGATGGTTCCTCGTCTCCCTCCTCTTTCTTGGGTTTCTGCTGCCTGAGGTATTCACTGAGCACTCGGTCAGTTGGGGCCATCTTCCCAATGTATTCTTGGATGTTCCTTGTCTCATCCTGGACTGTGGTGCTGACACTCACCAGTCCCCGGCCCCCTTCCTTCCGCTTAGCGTACAGCCTCAGGGTGCTGGACTTGGGGTGAAACCCTCCATGCATGGTAAGGAGCTTTCTTGTCTTTATGTCTGTGGCTTCTATCTCCTCCTTTGTTCAGCCTATTACCCCAGCAGGGTACCTGATCACGGGCAGGGCGTACGTGTTGATGGCCCGGATCTTGTTCTAACGAGTATAACCTGGAAGTCCCGAGGTCAAAATGGGAGATGCCCCCAAGGGTGGTGGAGAATGACCGAGCTAAGATCCTGTGGGACTTCCAAGCTAGGCGAGTGGCTCCAGCAGATCCCGGGAATAACATCGGAGATCTCTGTCCAGAAGAGCGCAGTCCTGGGAGCAGCTAAGATACTGCGCAGGACCCTCAAGCTCCCAGGCCTCTGGTAGAGGATCTGAGCTTGAAGGATAAACCGCCCGCAGGGGCGTGCTGGGTGTTTTTTATATATATATATATATAACAAAATATATATATATATGTTTTTTTGTATATATATATGTATACACACACACATAAAGATTTATATAATACATTTTCTGAAATCAGCACCACATATACTTGACCTGACACACTTTCTGTCTCCTCCTGTTTTCTCAGCAAATCCCATAACTAAACAGCCTGTCATAAAAATCAGTTCTACCTGGATTTCCTCAAATGAATCATGTACAGTTCGGCTGGAGTGCAGAGCAACTGGTAATGTCAGCTACAAGTGGACTGTAGGAAACCAAACAGTAACTGGTCCCATACAACAATATATCATCAAGAATCAAGGTGTTGAGACCAATTTCACCTGCACAGTTTCCAATCATGTCAGTGAGAAGTCTGCATTTCAAACAGTGAAGTGCAGCAACAGTACACAACAAGAACTAAAAGGTATAGGACACATAACAAGTGGATATGATGCTTATTTATAATATATTGATGCAATTCTCAGATCAAACATGACCATGAATATTGTAAAACTGTGAAATGATATAGCAGGAAAAATAGTTTACATAGTATTGTGCAAACGTCTTGACGCACCCTTCATTTCTGTATATTTTGCAAAGAATATAGGAAACTTGCAGTGATTCATTGAAGCATTTATAAATACAAATGCTAATACACTATATAAGGCAAAAAGAGAGCTGAAAGTTTTCCAGTTTTCTCAGTGTTTTTAAGGACACATTGCACACCATGCTGAGATATAAAAAAATAAAAAAAAAAACTATTCAGCTAATAGCTCTTTGAAAATAACCTTGTTGGTGCAAAAACACTTTTTTTGTTTGAACAAATAGTATATTTTCCAAAAGGTTGCTGGCCTAAAGAGCCTGAAGGTCATGTAAAAATGGTTCTTTTTTATGTGTTTTAAGTTATTTGTTGACACAGCTCAGGGTTATCCCTGGAGGATACAAGGACTGGACTTAAAAATAGTAAAAATCCAGCCAGTGTCCAAAGTAAAACCTTGAAAGAACTTTTGGTCTTTTCCAGAAACCTGGATAAACTGTTGCTCAAATCCATTTTAAAAAATATGAGAAAGTCTGGTTTCTTGAAAGCAAAATATAAAGAAATGAAGGATGATTTGGGACCTTTGCACATCGCTCTAGATGATGATGTTTAATATAAGGTTAGACATTGAAGTCATCATTGTCATTCGACTTGTGAAAACTACTTATCTGCAATAATTTTGCTGGTATTGTTTTGGTTATTTTCATTTAATCGTAGGATGTTCTTAATATAATCAATGTCATCATTTGCAGAAAAACACATTTTCCTTTACATGGGTGCAGCTGGTGGATGTTTGGTGATAGTCACTATAGTCACTATAGTGGGAATTTGTTGCTGCAGAAAAAGACACATTGGTAAGAAACTCTTGATTATTTCCATTATTTAGCTATCATAATAATAAAATTAATAGTGCCATATTTTAGTAGTTTATCTGATTTTCTTTTTCATTTGTAACCAGGAAGTGACACAAATGACCTCACAGTGTATGCTGATATTGGTGAGCTTACAAATGATGACGTAAGTATGCTTATACAATTTGCACACATGAGTTTTTTTTAGGAAGGTTTTGTGTTTCCTAAAAGTTTTACTTCAGTGATTCTACCTGTCTCTGTCCACTCTCAGGTGACTCTATCTACCATGCAGCCTTGCTCGGTGTACGAAACCATTGATAATAGAGTCACCCCGGTTAAACCTGGGGTAAGAGCAAAACTTTGTTTGAGATACTTGTAACATTAAATCTGTTGAAGAAATAATGTCAAGTCACTACAGTGTAGTGACCTGACATTATTTCTACCTTGTGCTGAGTATTTAGCACTTTTTATACTTCACTTTTTGTAAATATTGGTTAATGTTAGAACAGACCAAGTAACTGTGGATTTGATGTCTTTTTGTCACACTTACAGCCTCAGACTGTCTATGACAAGATCCAGCTTAATCGTGTGAGGAAGGTTTCAGTGTCCCCCTACCAAGATGTTTCCTAGATGGTGCACAGCTTTGTTTGTCCATTTTTGGTATAAACATAAAAAAGGTGGTATTTAACATTTTGCTTCTAACAACAATTATATAATGGGCAGAATAAGAAATACAAGGTTAATAGGAAAACAAAAGAGGTAACATTTAATATGTGACTTTAGTAATATTGGAGTAAGTGTCTTATTTTCCTTTCTTTTTCTTTTGTAAGCTATATAAGGAAATGTCATTAACATTGTGAATTTTGTAAAATACAGAGTATATTGTACTTTTTTTCTTCACATACATTGAATGGCATTCATGTGACTGTAATTATTCTCTTAATAATTATTTTATTTGCAATAGTTCTACCAATACTTTTTATTGATATAAAACTACCTGCACAATCATGGTATGTGGTGCTCATTCTACTACAAATATGTCAGTCCCAAAATATAACACTGAATCAACAGACATCTTAATCAATGAAGTGATAGGTAACACTGAATCAGAGTTTTTGAACCATGACTATCCTCATTAACTCGGGGTTAAATCCCCTTTATAGTATAGCCCTTAATTCTGCTGCCTGCCCCAGACTCCCCACCAGCCAACAAGCTGTTATATCCTGCTAGTCAGAGCTATTGAATGGAAGAGTCACATCATCTCCAATCACTCCAATGGACCATTTATTGTGGTATCCACAATGGTGGACGATGGAGACTCACAATAGATCCATAGCAGCACAGAAGATTGAGATGTACTTTTTAAAAGGAAGATGTTCAAAAATAAAACTCCATTCTATAAGTACACAAAGAAAAAATTAAGTTGTAACATACAATGCATGCCTAATGTCTTCATTAGGAGATTTAGGTGCTGTAAAAAAGTACAACTTTAGGATAATGTAACTGAAATTTTACCCGATGTTACAGAATTACACTGACAGACTGACAGACCTCAAATAGTTCTGTCAGTGATTACTGGCAAATTTAAACTGAGAGATAGACTATTTAATTCTATAATTGTGTTATTATACAATATTTACATACCACATACAATTTTGTATGCAGTTGCATAAATATTCGCACGCATTTTAACCATAAAACATCTGAATATCTCTAAACAGATACTGCCACCTAGATAAGTTTAAGAATGTATTGAATTGAATATATTTATCTATTTTTAACTTCAACTCCACTGCAAAAAAAACAAAAAACATAAAAAGCCCCAAAACTTTATTGTATATCACGTCCATCCATCCACTCGCTTCCACTTATCCTTTTCAGGGTCGCGGGGGGTGCTGGAGCCTATCCCAGCTGTCATAGTGCGAGAGGCGGGGTACACCTTGGACAGGTCGCCAGTCTGTCGCAGGGCCAACCCACAGGGACAGACAACCATTCACACTCACATTCATTCCTAGTGGCAATTTGAATTTTCCAATTAACCTATCCCCACAAGCTGCATGTCTTTGGACGGTGGGAGGAAGCCGGAGTACCCGGAGAGAACCCACGCAAACACAGGGAGAACATGCAAACTCCACACAGAAAGACCTCGGCCTGATGGTGGAATTGAACTCAGGACCTTCTTGCTGTGCAGCAACAGTGCTAACGACAGTGCCACCGTGCTGCCCTGTATATCATGTGCCAACCTGAATTCTGAACACCACTGACATGACTCTGACTTGCTCAAGGGGTCTCCTACCAGTGTTCCTCCCACTGTGTAACTAGTGATCCAACTTAGCATAAGCATCATCTTTGTAGTGCCATGGAGTGAAGCACATACAAACATTTGATGTATATACACACACACAATAATCTGGACAACACTGGGTTGCTATAACTATTACTTACTTCTGTACATATGTACATATGCGTCAGGCAATAGAGCAGCTGTGGCGTGCGAGACCAGTCGGCGGTCTGGTGCAGCATTTAGAGCCTCACTACCAAACTGGAATTTCATCTCTGAGAAAGCTATCCCAGAGAAGTAAAGCAAGTGTGTAAGTTCATCTCTGAATGTTTGTAAAGTATTTCCACATTAAACAACTGATATATGGAACTGGACTGGCCATTGGCCGCCGATGGTGATTTTTTGTTTTTATGAGCCGATGTTTATTATTATAATTATTATTATTACTATCATTATTATCATTATGTAACAGTATAAACAATGAAAGGTGGTGGATTGGCCAATTGGTCATATTTGACTCTGGGCTGGACCAATTACAGCCGAGGTGACTTGAATGAGTTGAAGGGAAGTTATGAACTGTTTCTGAGAGACAAATAACACCAGGATCCTTTTCTAAGTAGTACTTTTCTTTCTTATTCTCATTTAAAATGTCTAGCTTTTAATAAATAGTTATCTCAATCTTACAACCAAAGTTTTTATCTTATGTAAAATGTATAGAAATCCATTATTGTATTTAGTAAATATAAATTCTAATATATACCCGAGTAATAGTAGTACCTATAGTACTTTTTCCTTTGGGAAGGTACCATATGTGCAGTCAGCAGTTCTGTTGAAGAAAGATGTTGAATCTAGGTATTTATTGTAGAAAAATAATTGATTTCCTCTGCATTTACTTTACATGTGCATCGGCTCACCATCCTCCCTATTCTGGAGGAATAGGGAGGATGGTGTAGGTTAGATTGATCAGTATTGTTGAACTATGAATTATTTTGGGTGCATTTTTTGCATACAGGTATAACAGAATAGCTTTTGTGTTTTGCTTTTTAAAACTTGAGTAGGAACGTATACACAATGCAGCAAGATATTTAAAAAAATGTATTTATTAGAAAATACACTATCTCGGATTCATATCGGTATTGGCAGATATCCAAATTTTTGATATTCGTATCAGACATAGAAAAGTGTCGTGCCATTTCTAGTACATAAAGTAGCAAAAAAATAGAGAGGGGGCGAGATTTACATCTAAGATAATGAAATATTTTAAAAAGGCAAAAAAACAAAACATATTTGAGATAATTTAAGAATCCTGACCACCTATACAATAGTGGGTAATGCTCACCATGTCTGAGTTTTGACACTTGATTTTTTAACTTTATCATTTAGATAACTGATGTTTTCTTAATACTGTGTCCATCTTCTGATGATTCTGCCACAATGCATTCATTCAAATACAACGGTTGTCTTCAATCTGTCTTCAGGCATGTTTTTGAAATCGTTCAGGAATTCTTGTTGAGGCGGTTGTGACATTCTTGAAGCTGTTATGACATATAATAACATAGAAAGGAACTTGGTTATTTTGTCATTGTATTAAAAAAAAGTGTAATTAATCCTAGCAACCAGATAAAACTGAAACAGAAACTTACCTTTGGGCTTTGATCACCCAAATATATTACAGGCCACCTGGAATTATTTTATCATTTTGGCTGTGAAATTACATAATAATTCTCATCATTCAACAAAGAGGGAGTCAAGCAGATAAAGTGGCACTATGCAATACAGATAGGGGAGACCGGGGATAGTTGTAACGTGGGTCAGTTGTAACACTTCTAATTTCTCCAATCAGGACTAAGTTTCAAATGATGTGACTCATCCTGTGCATGCCCAACTCAGTTCTGCTGTCACATGTGAAAAATCAGCAAATTTTGTCAAACACAGACAATTTAACACGAAAAAAAGTAATTTGTATGCCAAAAAGTAAGTTTTTCTACTTTATTTCAATTTCTAATAGCATTATCTGCTTTGCAGTTAAACTCATCAAACTTAAATTATGTTATTTGTATGTCTATGGGGATATATTCTGTGTAGGTCTTTAGTGCTAATGTTTTAGCCGTTGGCTGTAATGTTAGCTAGTTCATGGCTATAGGAGTCTGGGTCAGTTGTAACAGCAACAGTCTGGGTTAGTTGTAACAATAATGCAGATGTTACAACTTACCACACTATTACTTTAACTTATATTAAACAAGTTGGGGCAACTACATCAGCAGAGAGAGGTTCACTGGTCGCATTTGTATGCCATTGGCAACACAATTCCTCCACTGTTTGTGTTCCCACACATACATTATGCAGACCACTGTGTCAGAGATGGACCAGTAGGAAGTACTGGTAGTGGAAATAAATCAGGATGGGTGCAAGAAACAGATTTCCTCATCTTTCTGAAGCACTTTGCAAACCACACCAAGGTAAGCCATGATAAAAAGTAATGGAATTGCGATGCTGGTGAACAACTACATTTTTTCAGCTTCACTGTTATGTTCAAAATTGGTGCAATAGTTGTAGGTTATAAGGCCCACTGATCCAATGAGGCCAAACTCAAGGAAGACCAACCAAAATTAATGAAATATTCAGTTGCAGAAAATTCCATAATTTGTCTTTTTTGGGGGGTTGGAATATGTTCAAAAGCTGGATTTCTGCATTCTGTCACACACACACATAGCTACATAAATGGCTCTAAGTGCATTCATGTGTTGAATAAACAAAGATTACATGTTAATGTTTTGTTAGTACCCTTATTTCATTGTGTTACATTTCACCCCAGGATATTTTACAACTAACCCAGACTATGGGGTTAAGTAACATTTCACTCTTTGTGTTTGAGATCATACCATGCAATGGGTAATTGTGCTGCAGAGAAAATAGCTGCACTATTTAATAGCAGAGACATGTAAATACTTTGCATTACATTTTGAATCCACTACCTTAAAAGAGCTTCAATTTACAGACAGAAATGTGAAAAATGCTACAACTATCCCCGGTCTCCCCTACTAAGACACCACACTGCTAATAGCATTTTGAGTAGAATGTCCCCTAGTATTTTTTAAGCCTTCATGTACTACTGGAAAGCATACAAAGCATCCATGAATGCATGTTTTCCACCTAACTTCACAATCTGCCCATTTGCTCACCTTGTTCTTCCTGCTCTTGTTCAAGCTCTCTGTTCTCCTCCTTGTGTTGAACTAGAAAATGATAAACATATAATCTTATATAAATATTTATAACAGCAGGTTAGAGATCCATATTTTTATATAGTATAACACCCTGCTTAATGATTTCACATGCTTCTGCATGTCAAATCTTACTTGTTTCTTTTTGCTTACTTGCTTTCTCATTGCTGTCTTCATTCTGATTTCTTTTCTGCTCTTCCTCTCTTGGTCTTTGTGCTGCCACTAAAAATGTAAATGTAACATAAAGAAAATTTACAACCTAATACATTGTATAAAGTGATCCATATTAATTTCAGTTGAATACCAGCTGCTGCTGGACATAGAGAGGCAACAATATTTTCATTTTATCTTCAAAAGCAACTTAAATTGTTGTATTATATAGTGCAGTGTAGGGCTGCACGATTAATCGTTAGAAAATCGCGATCTCGATTCATACTTATGCGCGATCTCATTTCCAAATGACAACGATTAAAAAATAAATAAAAAGACGACGACAACGATTGTACCGCATTTTGATCCGGGACGTACTCTGCATGAAAACAAGCGCTCACTCTTCCTGCTCAACAAATGACAAGGGCGGAGCCTTATACCACGTGATACAGAAGCTGTGCCGTGTGATGCTAAAATTAGCAGGGAAAAAACAACGGAGAGCACGTCAGGGATGACGAGAAAGTGACAGGAGAAAATCCGTCCCGGTCAACCACCCAAACATCAATAACGGGAACCTTATACAGCGCTTCCCTATATACGTCGAACTCCCGCAGGCACAAAGAAATTACAGAGGCTATCACTTATCACCTGACCAAAGATATGGCTCCCATCAACACTGTGCAAAACCAGGGATTTAGGAAAATGATCAACACCCTAGACAAACGCTACACAGTGCCGTCCCGCAACTATTTTTCTGATCTCAATTCTAAGCCAAAAAATCGTGCAGCCCTAGTGCAGTGTCTATGAGTGATTCAGAATGAATCAAAAAATTAGGTTGGAGGCGAAACCGTTACACAATGTTTTAGTTTTAACCACAAAAAGGGAGTCTACCAAATCATGTGTAATCAGAACAATATGCAGTTTTTCTATGTTTCATGCAAAGCGTTATGGAATTACCTCCTTGTCTTCTTTGTACCAGAGCCACTGCATTCTGAGTTATTAATGACAAGTCACCCTGCAGGCTGTACGATTTCACTGTAACATCAAGAACACTGGACATTAAAACTTGTTTTCCTTCTATCCTGTCTTCAGTTCGCAGAATATAACACTAGAAGACAATGTCAGAAAATAATACTAAAATACATGATTATTATTACAGTTGCTATACTTGTTTTTAGGGGCTGACCACCTCAAAAGGGGGTCTAACCTCACATATGGCTGATGCTGATAGTTCACTGCTTTCTAGTGTTCTGCACACAGAGGAGGAAACTGAATAAACATTATCTTCTGGGGGTGATTTTTTTTCCCTCTTACCTCGATAACGATAAATCATATAAGATATGATGCCACATATCCCAAGGACGATAATGACAAAAATTACAATATTTCCAGCACAGTACTGTGTCCCTGTTGTTGGTGAAGGTGGAGTCGTACAATTTGAAACTATACAGAGAGAGAAAAAACATAAGCATCAGAAATGTGAATTACTCAACTGGTGTCAACTGGTTTGTCTGATTTAGTTTCAATTTAGAGTCCTTACAACAAAGGATGCATTGACACCAGCACTGGTTACTAAAGCTGGATCTTTTGTTTAATCTTCATCTCAGCTGAATATGTACTTGTTTGTTACAGAATGTGTCCCATTCAACAACTTACCACAGATCTTACTCTCACACTTTGGTGTGACAGGTTTGGATGAAACACTCTCTGTGTCTCTGCTGGAGATGCAGGTAAAACTGGCAAAGTTCTCTTTGGTGTTGACAAATGCAAAAAGCTGTGCAGAGCTGTCACTGGGATGACTCTTGTTGATGGTGAGCGCACTGACTGGTTCAACTCTCCAGGAGAGGTTAACACCCTCATCCAGAGAAGAGCAGTTCACCACCATTAAACAGCCACTTTCTACAGATGTGCTCGTGACCATCTGGATGGATGGCTGCTGGAGCTTTTCTGCAAGGATGGAGAGTGAAAATGATAAATTCACACAAAGTAAAGACATGTCTAAATAGCTTAATTGAAACCAAGTAGTATATTTGATTGTAGATGGCTGAATTTGATATTTATGCAGCATGTATGCAATCAAAATAAAGACAAAGTCACTAATAGTCCATAAATGCTGCAATTATTTAAAATAAGATAAGCAATAGATGATTTAGATGATGCAACACAAAAGTCAAAATATAAAGGATTAACACAGTTTTATTTATACATCACTTACGTTTTGCTGTGAGTTTAATCTGATTTACTTTGTCGTCACCATTACTGTTGCGTAATTCTACATTGTATTCAATGGCATCACTTTCCTTCAGGTTGTGAATTGTTAGGTCACCTATAGAATAAAATACATTGAAACAAAATCAAGAAAGAAAGAAAACTCCAATTCCTTTACAATAAAAAAGCTGATAAATGTCACCTGATGTTGTGTTAAGAGTGAGTCTCCCTGTGTACTGAGGGACACGTTCAGTGTTTATTTTGTCATTGCGATAAGTGGCAATCAAAGTGATGTTGGTGAATATTGACCACTCAATTTTGGTGAGACGCCATGATGGGTCGACTCCTGCCGGCAACGTGGCATTTTCTCCAAGATACCCAGAGATTTCCTGAGGTGATGTAGCTACTGCTGCTAAATAAATACATAAACACATTTAGTAACACTATACATTATCTCTCAGGTTTAAACACTAAAAAAAGGAATGAAAAGAACTCCTATAAATACTCGCAACTCTAAGCATCAAAAGCTCCAGTATTCTGTTCTGTTCTTTGAACATTTTTACAGGTTATTTTATGTGAATTTTTTAATACAAGAATCATGTTGTTTGCTTTCATTTCAGTCATCCATAAATAAGTGATTATCATAAAATGGCTAATGAAAGCTATCTGTCATACAATTACATAATGGTCAATCATCCGGAAATCCCAAAAAGTTGATTCTTTTCATCTGGACGTCTCCCACTGAAAACATTATGTCCAGATGAATGGAATAAACTTTTAGGGATCCTTGTTCTCCTGGTTTTTTGAGCAGCATTTGCAGTAGTTTCAATGATAAGTAGGCAATATTAAACATCTAGTGTCAATATTTTTCTTTTTGGTTAAAACTCCCAATGGCACCATTAGTCTAGACAGAGAAGTGCTTCCGACATTTTTAATTAATTAATTATTTTTTTAAGTGTAAGCTAGGTTACATATCAATACAGATTTAAAATATATAATCTCTCAGGATAAACAAAATCGCACTAAAAATGGTCAAGCTAATAGATTGCTCAATACAAATGTATGTTAATGAACACTAAACATAGGGGATTGAGATTGAGTCAAGAGCGTTAACAATGTGTTCTATAAGAGAAACGGAAATAAATGTAACAGCAGCCATTTTGCACACCCGTTAATCAAACTTCCTCCTTTTTTATAATACGAACAACAGTAAATCATTCAACTATACTCACTGTTCTTGGCATAAATCTAAAAGTTAAATGATAAGAGTCACATCATTTACATCCAGCATGTGAGGCAATTATTTCACAAGTTAGGTTTTGTACCTAAAGAAACGAGCAAGTTTCTTTAGGTACAAAGAAAGATGTGCCAGACTTGAGGTCTGGTACATCTTTCAATGATAAATAGCTTCAGATAATGTACACGGAACATACCTTGAAAGAAAAGAATAAGAAGTGTTGGCAGTCTCATGGTAGCTGACATTAAAGTGGCAGTGACTTCCTGTTGTTTTGTCTACGCTACATCACTTCTTTTTCCTCTTTAGCTGCTTCCTTTAACACCCACCACAGCGGATCACCTGCCTCATTCACACCAACCCTTTGCCACATCCATAAACGTTTTTCCTTTATTACTTCTTCATCACAGCTCCATATTAAGCATCTTTTTTTCCAATATGTCGACATTCAGAAAGAAATATTGAGAGCGCAAATAACACATTGCGAGCAAGCACAAATGCAAAAACTGACGGAGAGAGGGGCTACTATTCAAATCAAATCAAATCAAATCACTTTTATTGTCACATCACATGTGCAGGTACATTGGTACAGCACATGTGAGTGAAATTCTTGTGTGCGAGCTTCACAAGCAACAGAGGTGTGCAAAATACAATAATGTAAACAAGCAAAATACAAGAATGGCTACATCTGAAACTAATAAATATATGTACAATATATAATAGTATATGCATTTCTGGATGTGTATACTAAATATTTTCCTACGTGTGTGTGTGTGTGTGTGTGTGTGTGTGTGTGTGTGTGTGTGTGTGTGTGTGTGTGTGTGTACACATATTTTACAAATTAAATAGAGTAAACAACAATAATAATTATATAAAATATACAGAGTTGAGTGTATATGGATAATAGCAAACACTGAAATACATTTTTTGCATGCAGCAATGAATTTTTTTAGCTTTTCTTCACTCAAAATAAATTTCTTCTCAAAATGCAACACTTGCACCTGCCATTTTTTTTATGTGTGCTCAGAATAGTGGCACAAAAATAACACCATACTGCACTTCCTGATTAACTATATGTCCACCATCCATCAACTTCTCAAACTACTCCTTGCACCTTCTCAGCATGCTATTTTCCTTCATTTTGATCTCTATCCTTAAATCATCCTAACCTGCTGCATATCCTTTCCAGTCCGATCTCTCTGCCAGGCCAATCAAGATCATATCTATTCAATTCGATTCAATTATATTTATATAGCGCCAAATCAAAACAACAGTCGCCTCAAGGCACTTTATATTGTAAGGTAGACCCTAGAATAATACATACAGAGAAAATCCCAACAATCAAATGACCCCCTATGAGCAAGTACTTTGGTTACAGTGGGAAGGAAAAACTCCCTTTTAACAGGAAGAAACCTCTGGCAGAACCAGGCTCAGGAAGGGGCGGGGCCAACTGCTGCAACCGGTTATGGTGAGAGAAGGAAGACAGGTTAGAAGACATGCTGTGGAAGAGAGACAGAGATTAATAATAAGTATGATTCAATGCAGAGAGGTCTATTAACACATAGTGAGTGAGAAAGGTGACTGAAAAGGAAAAACTCAAGGCATCATGGGAATCCCCTGGCAGCCTATGCTTATTGCAGCATAACTAAGGGCAGTCGTTACGTATTTAAAATACAAAATATGAGTAACTGTATTCCTTTACAGTTACCGTTTAAAAAGATGGTATTTAGAATACAGTTACTTTGTTGAAATAAATGGACTACACGGCGGTATTTTCCTGTTTCATATTGTGGCGGGTCAGGACTGTTTGGGTTTTGTTTGACAGTTATGTTCTGTTGTTCCAGGCGGCAGCGTTACGGTTGCCATGGTTACAGGGTGACGTTCTCTCTACGACTGTGTGTTTCCTGCAGGACTGGACTGGGACAAAAAATCAGCCCGGGCATTTTGACTAGAGACCGGCCCACCAGGTATTATAGGAAAAACCATAAAGCCTGTCGATGAAAACAAACGCTGTTGTCACAGTGATATACACTGTCTTGTTGGCATATATATATCAATCTAATAAACTTAATGTCAGGGTCCTGGGTCTGAGCGACCCAGGATCCCTGAGCAGTTATAGACTTATATTACTTATGTATTTTTGGTGTTGCTCCCCCTTCTTCTCTATGCTTGTACATATGTGTATGTGGGTGGCTGTGTGTCTGAGCACTCGTTTATAGGAGCCTTCAGGCATGGTGGGTGTGGCCCTGCTAGGGGACTGTCCACACCCGAAGCCACGCACCTGCTGCTGATCAGGCCTCGTCGGGGGAGCTACTTAAGAGAGTCTTGGAGCTCCCACCGACGTGGGATCATTCCGTGAGACTCCATGTTAGTCATCCTGTTGAGCCGAGTTAGTGTGTGTATGCCTGCGGTTATATGTGTCCTGACGGCTGAGTCTATTGTGTCCCCAGGAGAAGTGTGGAGCGCCAGACAGCAGCCAGCACGAGGAGTGCTGAGACACGGGAGTGGAGAGCACTGAGACACGGACTGATCACGGAGAGACACGACACGGGAGTCAGGGAAAGCACAGGGATTTATTGTTGTTTTGTTCCATCACTGTAAATAAACGCATTGCTTGTACATAGAGCACCGCGCCTGGGTCCTCCTTCCCCACACTCCCCACGGTTTGCCATGCCAAACCGTGACACTTAAAGTTTATTAGATTGATACATATTCACCATCCTCCCTATACTGGCATTCTAAACAGTACAGAAACCCAAAGACTGCTTGGTTTAGTTAACCTCTATCTACAACACATGGTGGAAACCTGAAATGAAGACAGAGAAGACATGAGGTGAGACATGACCATTACAGAATATTAAAAATAATAAATGACAGATTTAGAGATATTTTCATAAACTATTCATTTACCACATCAATAAACAGCATGGCAGGGCAAAATATTTTTCCAACATGGCAACCTTTAAAAAGTGAAAGGAGACAGAATGACAGGTGAGAAGGAATAAAACTTAATTGACTTTTTGATGGCATTTTACATAGTACTGGTACAGAATCTAGAAAATGTGGGAAAATACTGGCATCATATACAATACTTTCTTCTGAAGAAATTATGATGGGACCCTGAAAAAAAATTACTATGTACAATAATGGATTTCTATACATTTTACATCACATGAAAACATTTGTTGTAAGATTCAGATAATTATTTGTTTAAATGAGAATAAGAAAGAAAAGTATGTCTTTGTGCCCCCCCCCCCCCCCTTTCCCAGTTAATCCCCTACCTGGCCCCCTGGCAACACTTTGCTAGATCCACCCCTGCACAGTTACCAGCTGTCAGCTGCGTAGAAAAAGGATCCTGGTGTTATTTGTCTCTCAGAAACAGTTCATAACTTCCCTTCAACTCATTCATGTCACCTAAAAGGTAAACCTGTTTCTCCATCACAGCTCTGATGATTCAGTAAGGACATCTCCTGGTTTCATCTTCATGTTTCCCTCTCACCACATAACCAAACCGACATCATGACCAGCAGCTTTTACAGCTGTGGCTCCAGCTGATACTAGAAATGAATATTAAATAAATTTTAACAACAGCTGATCAAGCTTAAACGTGCTGCTGTTGTTTAGAGCGACATCCACTGCTTTCTTCTTTCTGGTGCAAAGTTGGAGATAAACAAACGAGAGACGATCAGCTGATCATTGATCAGTTTCATGATTGAAATAACAACAGGGGAGGGAGGGGGAGAGAATGAGAGAAGAAGAAACAGCTGTGCAGCATAAAGTCACAGAATAAATCCAGCTTTGTATCTTTTTCATTGTAGCTGAAGTCCGGGACAAATCGCGTTCTTTCTCAGCTCAATACGAAACGCGTAATATTTTCTCTGAATACTAGACGATTCCGGGACAGCTGGCAACTCTAATAATTAACCTTATGAATTAAATAAAGTTCACTATCAGTAACATCATAGCACCCACCCAGCTGTGTAGAAACTCCGTCATGCTAGCTAGTATGCCGTACAAGTTATTGTAACTGACTGTAAAAAGTCAGCACAAAGAAAATAAACTCCACCTAAACTTGGTTTATATCTGACCCAGATAGACTGCAGGTCATACGTTGTCACCTGAAGTTCAGTTCACCTGACACTGGGACCGGGGGCCGCCTCGGGTCTCTCCTCCTCCTGCCTCAACTGCTGGCCTCCACCACTTGCTAATGTCATTGCTAATGTTATTGAATCTGTGGAACCTCCACAATAGCCACCACCAAACAATTGAGTTATTTTTACACAACGGCCAGCATCTGGCCAATCCACCAGCTTTCAGTGTTTATACTGTTACAAAAAAAAAAAAAAAAGACCAATCTGCCCATAAAAATGAAAAATAACCATTGGCCCACCGGGCAAATGCCCCGTATGCCCGATGGCCAGTCCAGCTATCGTTTCCTGGGCGAGAGAGCGCCTTTTTGTTGTTGTTGTGCTAAGCTAATAGGCAGAATGCTACAGGCATATCTATAAAGAATGTGGCCTCATGGGCAGTGTAGTCCGTGCTGCAGGGAGAATGAACTGCCATACACGTTATGTGTCTGGCATATATATATACACATACATATATACATATACATATATATATGTATATATGTATATTAGGGGTGCAACGATACACAAAATTCACGGTTCGGTTCGGTTCGATACTTTGGTGTCACGGTTCGATATTTTTTCGATACAAAAAAATGTTCATGCCTTTTTAACCCTTTACAGCCGATCGGCGCGGGCACGCTCTGTTTTGCGTAACTATTTTTAAATCCCGGTAGCTCTGCAACCACGTAAGCTAGCGCAATAATTTTTTTTGCATATGAAACCGGAGGAGTTGTACTTACATCTGATGCCATCAGCTTGTCCTAGGTCACGGTTTCCTTCCACATAAAGCTTTGCAAAAACTGCATAAAAAGCGCTTGCAGGAACAAAAACATAATATTCCAGAAACACGCTGTGCCGATCCAATCAGCTGTTCATAACACTTCCTATGTTGGAATAGACGTCAGCGCGAACTTTTGCATTTCCGCCATTACCTGCCCGAAACCGGAAGTGACGTCATTTTCGCGGAAATGTAGTCTTTTTTATGATCAGGGCCTCAGTGCATATACTGGTCTTTTTAAAAGTTATCTTTGACTTTATGACTTTCTGTGTCGTTTCTGGGATGCTTAGGACTCATATTGCACTGCTGGAAATAGTTTATTTTGATGCATATGCTGCTTTATTGCAAATTTGCAGTATAATATTTATTTTCGTTTTTCCTGCAGTGTATAAAAATTGGTGTATTTCAAAAATAAAACTATGAAGACACTCAAAATAAATTTCCTGTGGTGGGAAACTATTTTGTGCAACTTTTTTGTATTTACAGTTTTGAGGGATAAACCTCTTAAATTTCTCCAACTACAAATATATGTTAAAAAAGCAAAAACGATTTTCAATTTTTTTGTAGTTTATTGACCTTTTTTGCAATTTATGTAATTACTATGCACTTAATGAATACATATTATTAAAATCTGGGCTATAATGGTTGTATTGATGTATAGCAACTTGAAATGCTCCCAAAAATGGCTCCACAGCAGGTAAAAATATAATATAAGCTCTGGCAGACTTGGTTCTATGGTAGGTCTTAAAGGGTTAATTTGTCATTTATTAAAGTTATAAATATATATTTTAACTCAAAAGTACAGTTTTTAAATTTAACCCTAACCCTTGTGCGTGTTTTTTATTTTGACAGTGAATGCGCACCTGCAGACCACTTATGTGCAGCCCTGGTTATTTAGCTCGTCATATTGCAGCCACAGAAATTCTTGTATCCATGAAATCATAAAGCTGCACTTTCTTTTTGCCTTATAGTCTGATTTGTCATAACTTCTCCGTTTTGTGGTAAGCTTTTCTTTGGCTGTCACTTCTTCACCCTGACCTGTCTTATTTGGCTCAGCAGAACTAAAATATATATCTGTCTGTGAAGGTTCTCAGTCATCCAGGTCATCGTAGTCAAATATATATCCTGCTGCTTTTACACACGCACTCACATAAGCTCAGCGATTCTCTGCGCGATCAACCTCTCACATGTTTAAGCTTGCTGCGGGAGATTTCACTTGTCATGTTTGCATAGTAAGCTAACAATTAATAAGACGATGTCAGAGGAATTGGTGCACAAATTATCATCACTCACAGATCAGTGCTGTCGCTCTCTATACACAGTTCGCGCGATTGCAAAGTGAAAGCAAAAAAACAAGCGCAAATTCAAACGCAATTTCAATATGTCACAAATTGACAGTGGCTCACCGATGCCAATGACATAATTACCCAGCTACATTTCTGAAAGAATGCAAAAGCATTGACATATATTTTTCCTTCCTACAATAGCCCGACGGGCAGGGCAGAGATAGATTTTGGTAGCCCGACTGAAAAAATCACTAGCCCCGGGACGTCGGGCTAGCAATATTGCGAGCCCTGTATCTGATTGAGGAATCACTCATCTTTGGAAAAGAGAGTTTATTACAGAGAAATGTCTCTTTCCAAAATAAAAGCTATACTATCCGCTTCTTCTGGGCTATATTCTCAGCAGCATATTAAACATATCAGGTCTCCATAATGAGAATCCTGTGCTAACAGCTGTCTAAATGACTCAGCTAAAGTTAGTAGCATGCTTGCTTGTTTTTTTTCTGCTTCCACTTGTCTTTGCACTAGGATGATGTCGGCGTAAATGTGCAGTCATATTCGTTGTGTTCCCACTAGTGCTTTCAGGTTAATCTTGTTGAAATGACCTTAACTCCACAACACGGCAAATCTCCATTAACGAGCTACCGCCGATTGCCCCGTGCATGGGGCTAGACGGCCAACACGTTAACGAGCTAACTGCGCTAACACACTAGTTCCCACCCATGTAATTGAGCATTGCATGGCACATCCAACATACTGTTTTACTTTAGTCTATGACTCACTTACCTTCAGGGTCATACGTCACATGAAAACCAAAATAATTCCAAACGCCAGATCTGAATGATCCATGTTGCAAGGAGAGCTTAACTTCTGTCTCGCTAGCTTGCCCTGCGCTCTTCCTTCTGACAATGCTGTCTGTGTTGAGCGCTCAGTGAATCTGCGTTCGACTACTCCACCTAGGCTGCACTCTCGAGGCTAGGCGGAGTAGTTGAACGCAGATTGACTGAGCGCTCAACACAGACAGCATCGTCAGAAGGAAAGTTGATAAAATAAATTACAAATTTTGTATTGTTCGATACATATGCTTACCGAACCGAAAGCACTGTATCGAACGGTTCAATATCGATACGAATATCGTTGCACCCCTAATGTATGTGCATACATATATATATATGTATGTGTATATACATATATATATAGCAGAGCAGCTGGATAGCGTAGTGGTTAGACTACACGCCTTTGGGGATCGCAAGTTCGATTCCTGCCTGGGGCGTCTGTATCCAGTAAGGGTCCTAAGGCTAGACCTACCGCAGACATGAGCGAGACAGATAAATATGAAGGCATGCCGGCTCGGACGTCGCCCGGATCAACAAGGTCCGCGTCAGGTGTTGAGGAACCAGGGCACCCTGACGAAAAGTGGGCTACTGGAACAAGAAGGCATCGGTGGGCAAGAGACGAAAACAGGGCGTTGTTGGAATGCTACTACGCAAGTAACCCTGGCGGAAGGGGCTACATGAATAGGATGATGGACCTATGGATTCTTCGAGACCCAACATCCACAATGACGGCGAAACAACTAGTAGCTCAGTGTTCCAACATTCGAAAGAAGGGACTGCTCTCACAGCTAGAGATTGACAAGGTACAACACAAATGCTACAGCAAGGAGGAGTCAGGACGCCAGGTCAGGGGGGAGATATCATCACCCCCACCCGAGATTGGGTACATAGCCCCAAGTGCGATAGGAGAAGGATCGTTGAGTGCGAGAGGAACTGACCTGAAAAATAGGATCATGGCCAAGCTTGAAACCTGGATCCCCCGTAGCCGGTTACCAAGATTACGTGAAGTACCCTCAGAAGGTCTGCTCGATGATGTTAATGCAGCACTACGGACAATACCTACAACCACGATTACCGACACTAACAAGCTGATCTACAATACGGCAGCAGTGATCAGTGAGTTGCTTGGCTACAAGTTGAACAGAGGGCAGTACCCTCCATGGAGAAGGAGGCTAGAGGGCAAGATCAAAGTAGCACGGAGGGAGGTTAGCCAACTAACGGAGTTGCAGAAAGGTGCGACAAAGAAGGTGCATAAGAAATACAGCAAGCTGTCCATACCTGAGGCCTTGGAAACTGCCAAGCAAAGACTCACAGCCTTGGCCAGCCGCTTGAGGAGGTACACCAGAGAGATAGAAGGCAGGAGAATAAACCAGCTGTTCTCCACAGAACCAGCAAAGGTGTACTCTCAGTGGCAAGGGAACAATAATAATAAGAGAACAGCACCACCAAGGCTGGAGACGGCGCAATACTGGAAGAGCATATGGGAGAAGGACGCAACCCATAACGGCAATGCTCAGTGGCTAGTGGATCTGAGGGCAGACCACAGCGACCTCCCTGAACAGGGTCCGGTAACCATCACAGTGGCAGATATCCAAGAAAGGGTCTCCAGTATGAAGAGCACCCGACATGGTTCACGCCTACTGGCTAAAGAAGCTGACTGCACTCCACGAGCGTCTGGCAGCACAAATGAACCAGCTGCTAGTTAACGAGAGACACCCGGAATGGCTAACCGAAGGTCGGACGGTCCTGATCCCCAAGGACCCCAAGAAGGGACTGGTCCCCTCCAACTACCGACCAATAACCTGCCTCAGTACTACATGGAAGCTCCTGTCAGGCATCATATCGGCTAAGATGAACAGGCACATGGGTCAATACATGAGCGGGACACAGAAAGGAATTGGCAAAAATACCAGAGGCGCAAAACACCAGCTACTGGTAGACAGAACAGTCAGCCGAGACTGCAAGATCAGACTGACCAACCTGTGCACTGCCTGGATTGATTACAAGAAGGCCTATGACTCAATGCCCCACAGCTGAATACTGGAATGCCTAGAATTGTACAAGATCAATGGGACCCTAAGAGCCTTCATCAGGAACTCAATGGGGATGTGGCGTACAACACTAGAGGCCAACTCCAAGCCCATAGCACAAGTCACCATCAAGTGTGGGATCTACCAAGGAGATGCTCTGTCCCCACTGCTGTTCTGCATAGGCCTGAACCCCCTCAGTGAGATCATTAACAAGACTGGCTACGGATACCGACTACGGAACGGAGCAGTTGTCAGCCACCTCCTGTACATGGATGACATCAAGCTGTATGCCAAGAGTGAACGAGACATCGATTCACTGATCCACACTACCAGGCTATACAGCAATGACATTGGAATGTCGTTCGGACTGGAGAAGTGTAGTCGGATGGTAACAAAGAGAGGGAAGGTAATCAGAACTGAGGGGATTGAACTACCACAAGGCAACATTGCAGACATAGAGGACAGTTACAGGTACCTGGGGATCCCGCAGGCAAATGGGAACCATGAAAAGGCCGCTAGAAAGGCTGCAACCACCAAGTACCTGCAGAGGGTCAGGCAAGTCCTGAGGAGTCAGCTGAATGGTAAGAACAAGATCCGGGCCATCAACACGTACGCCCTGCCCGTGATCAGGTACCCTGCTGGGGTAATAGGCTGGCCAAAGGAGGAGATAGAAGCCACTGACATAAAGACAAGAAAGCTCCTTACCATGCATGGAGGGTTTCACCCCAAGTCCAGCACCCTGAGGCTGTACGCTAAGCGGAAGGAAGGGGGCCGGGGACTGGTGAGTGTCAGCACCACAGTCCAGGATGAGACAACAAACATCCATGAATACATTGGGAAGATGGCCCCAACTGACCGAGTGCTCAGTGAATACCTCAGGCAGCAGAAACCCAAGAAAGAGGAGGGAGACGAGGAACCATCATGGAAGGACAGGCCCCTGCACGGTATGTACCACCGGCAGATAGAGAAGGTAGCTGATATCCAGAAATCCTACCAGTGGCTGGACAAAGCTGGACTGAAAGACAGCACAGAGGCACTAATCATGGCAGCACAAGAACAAGCTCTGAGTACAAGATCCAGAGGCTGGGGTCTATCACACCAGGCAAGACCCCAGGTGCAGGCTGTGTAAAGATGCCCCAGAGACAATCCAGCACATAACAGCAGGGTGCAAGATGCTAGCAGGCAAGGCATACATGGAACGCCATAACCAGGTGGCCGGCATAGTGTACAGGAACATCTGTGCCGAGTATAACCTGGAAGTCCCGAGGTCAAAATGGGAGATGCCCCCAAGGGTGGTGGAGAATGAGCGAGCTAAGATCCTGTGGGACTTCCAGATACAGACGGACAAAATGGTGGTGGCTAACCAACCCGACATAGTGGTGGTAGACAAACAGAAGAAGACGGCCGTAGTGATCGATGTAGCGGTTCCGAATGACAGCAATATCAGGAAGAAGGAACACGAGAAGCTGGAGAAATACCAAGGGCTCAGAGAAGAGCTCGAGAGGATGTGGAGGGTGAAGGTAACAGTGGTCCCCATGGTAATCGGAGCACTAGGTGCGGTGACTCCCAAGCTAGGCGAGTGGCTCCAGCAGATCCCGGGAATAACATCGGAGCGCAGTCCTGGGAACAGCTAAGATACTGCGCAGGACCCTCAAGCTCCCAGGCCTCTGGTAGAGGACCCGAGCTTGAAGGATAAACCGCCCGTATGTATACACATACATACATACATACATACATATATGTATATATATATATATATATATATATATATATATATATATATATATACACACATATATATATATGTATGTATATATATATATATATATATATATATATATATATATACATATATATATATGTATGTATATATATATATAATATATATAAAACGCTGTTTTATAATGACACCTTTGAATGACGAAAGACACACAATTTTATCCATCATTTCTATCAATAACTGTGTTATTATTCCAGACAAACAGGCTCTAGCTAGTGTTAAAGAGTATCTTTTCATAACCACTAAAGGTTTACCCCCATATAAAGACATAGCACAAGGGTAAATAAGATTTGGCTGCCCATGGTGGTGTAACGTCTGCACCACCAATGTAACAATACAATCATCCTGTTTTTAACACTGTCTTTTATTGTCATCTTTTAATCTCATCCAGCTGTTTGTAAATATGGCATGTGTCAACCTTTGCTCGTGTTTCATAATAAAAGCCCCCTGCAGTAATGAGGGCACCTATGCACTGAAACTCTTTAAGGATTTTAGTTTGAAACACATGAAGGAAATTTTTAGTTTTAGAGCTTCTGCAGTTTCAAAACAACCTGATATTAGAGTATTCCCATACAGGCCTGCTGCTGATAAAAGCCCTTTACCAGCATTAATGTATCACTATTATATATATATACTGTATATCCAATAGGAGTTTGAAATAGGCCGTAAATGTATTTGTGAGGCCAATGTAAATTATTGAATATACTATTTTTGCTCATAGAGGAGGACTTTATAAAGTGGGAAGTGCACAGTACGGTGGTTAGCACTGTTGCCCCACAGCAAGAAGGTTCTGGGTGAAAAATAACCAGCTGTGTAGAGTTTCTCCCCATGTTTTCCTGTCTGGGTACTTTGGCTTCCTCCACAGTCCAAAACCATGAAGTTGGTGGAGTAAGATCAAGTGGTGATTCTGAATCTGGTTGCCTGCTTCTCTTTGTTAGCCCAGCTACCTCTTGATCTACGATAGCTGGGACAGGTCCTGCTCTTAATTTAGCTTTTGGAGGCAGCTGATGCTGTGCTTGTTTGTTACAGAATGTGTCCCATTCAACAACTTACCACAGATCTTACTCTCACACTTTGGTGTAACAGGTTTGGATGAAACACTCTCTGTGTCTCTGCTGGAGATGCAGGTAAAACTGGCAAAGTTCTCTTTGGTGCTGACAAATGCAAAAAGCTGTGCAGAGCTGTCACTGGGATGACTCTTGTTGATGGTGAGCACACTGACTGGTTCAACACTCCTTTAACACCCTTTTCCAGAGAAGAGCAGTTCACCACCATTAAACAGCCACTTTCTACAGATGTGCTCGTGACCATCTGGATGGATGGCTGCTGGAGCTTTTCTGCAAGGATGGAGAGTGAAAATGATAAATTCACACAAAGTAAAGACAATACTTGAAAATGCATTGAAAATTTAGGAAAGGTCTGTATTGTGATGATAGTTGATCATTAATACATCACTTACGTTTTGCTGTGAGTTTAATCTTATTTACTTTGTCTTCACCATCACCGTTGAGTACTTCTACAGTGTATTCAATGGCATCACTTTCCATCAGGTTGTGAATTGTTAGGTCACCTATAGAATAAAATACATTGAAACAAAATCAAGAAAGAAAGAAAACTCCAATTCCTTTACAATAAAAAAGCTGATAAATGTCACCTGATGTTGTGTTAAGAGTGAGTCTCCCTGTGTACTGAGAGAAACATTCAGTGTTTATTTTTCCTCGTTGATAAGTGGCAATCCAAGTGATGTTGGTGAATGTTGACCACTCAATTCTGGTGAGACTCCATGATGAGTCGACTCCTGAGGGCAATGTGATGTTTTCTCCAAGGTACCCAGAGACTTTTGGAGGTGATTTATCTACTGCTGCTGTTTGTACACCTTGTAATGCTGTTAAATAAATACATAAACACGTTTAGTAGCACTGTACATTGTCTTTCAGGTTTAAACATTAAAAAAGAGAGGAAAAGCACTTCTAAAAATACTTTTGACCTTCGATTAGAAAAATGGGTAAACATTTCAACTCCACTGCATGAGCCAACAGATTTTGTTTGGTTTCATTTGACCCATCTCTAAATAAGATATTATCATACAATGGCTAATGACAGCTATCAGTCACGTAATTATGTTTTGATCTTCATTAGAAATAATTGGAAATATTTCTAATATTGAACATCCTTTGTCAATATATTTTTCTTTTTGGGTCAAACTGATAATCCCAATAATTCCCTCTGTCTAGATATCAAACATTCTCCCTTTTAAGGGTAAACTAGGGTAGTTATCAATACAGATTTAAAATATATAATCTTTCACCATAAACATCAAAACTACAAAATCACACTAAAAATGGTCAAGCTAATAACATGCGTAACAGGAATATATGTTAATGAACACTAAACACATGGGGATGCAGTCCCATTTTGAGAAGAGTTAACGAGTTTTATGAGAGAAGCCAGAAATGAAGCAACGTGACAGCAGCCATGTCTGTACACCAATTAACCTTCCTCCTTTTTTCTAATGAGAACAAGAGTAAATCATTCCACTGTACTCACTTTTCTTGGCATAAATCTAAAAATTCAAAGAGAAAATGTGGGCATTTATGTCCAGCATTTAAGGTTATTAATTTAAAAGTAAAGTCATTTTCAAAACAAAACTGTAAAAATATATATTTTTTATTTTTATCTCGACATCTGGCACATCTGTGGATGATAAATAGCTTCAGATAATGTACACAGGACATACCTTGAAGGAAAACAATAAGAAGGGTTGGTAGTCTCATGGTGGTTGGCGTGAAACACAGTAAAAGTGCTATGACTTTCTTTTGTTCTTACAGCCTGAAGGATCCACAGAGGAAGCGTACGTTACACCCAGTGAAGATTGTTAATAAATTTCCTTGTGTGCATCAGAATTTGGAGTCCTGTGTGTGAATCCTCAAAAGAGTATTTTTTGTATTTACTACATTGCTTTGTCCTTTTTCCAAATCTGCCTCCATCACACCAACTCTCTGTATGTTGTCCTTCACTACAACCATAAACATTCTTCCTTTTCTCCTCCTTCCTGACAGCTCCATATTCATCATCTTTTGTCCAATATATCCACATTCCCTCCTTTGAACATTTCCAAACCATCTCAGCCTTGACTTTTTAACTTTATCAAAACGCTCCACCTGAGCTGTCCTCTGATGTACTCACTTTTTTTGCTGTCTATCCTGGTCACGCCCAGAGAAAACCTTAACATTTTCATCTCAATGACCTGTCTTCACATCACCCTTATTCTTGAAGATCAGTCAAAGTACTCTTTGTCTCAATCACCAAACTGTGTTAATGAGTTTGGTTAAAAAGCCTGTGGCCCTGTCAGGTATGTCATCCAGACCAACTGCCTTCCTGATTCACTACCTGTCCTCCATCTGGGAAGTGTTCACCACACCAATGTCCATCCTTTTTGGAAATCTACAACCATCCATCTTTCTGTGTTTTCCTCCTTAACAACATACCTGCCCAACACATGCATGTCAATTAAGAGAGATAAGATAAACCTTTATATGTCCCCCATGTGGGAAATTTGTTGGCATGGCAGAAAGTGGACTACAAAGTTACAATCATCAAAAATTAAGAAAAACAATAGAATAGAATGAAATAGAATAACATACTATATACAATAGAATAAAATATTATTAAAATATTATTAAAGTCAGCTCCAATCACCACTCTTTACCACATCATACAATTTACTACGGAAATACTTTACTACTTTCATTAAAAACATTCCTGTTATATCATGTTTATCACTTTTCTTCTAAATATTCCTGTTATCAACGTTACAAACCTCTATTTTTTTGGTATATTTCACATCTTTCTTTCAGTTTTTCTCTTGGATTTATTTCATGGTTTCATCTTCAATTGTATCACATTTGTATTATCATAGGTTATGTTTCCGTAGTATTTCAAATTCAAACTTACTTTAGCTACATGGAATCTCATGACTGTGGAAATTTGTCACCTCGCGTTTGGGTGCACACACTACTACTATGTCAGCGTCACTTCCCTTTTTCAGTACCAAAAAACCCCGGCCACAACTCAAACATATGGTGACACATAAGAGGTTTGACTGACATCATTTAATAGTGTTTTTTTTTTTAAGATTAAACAACCTTAAAAGACAGTGATCTGTAAAGATGAGTGTTAGAGATTATTTGCAGTACAACAAAGTGACAGCAAAATACACCTGATAAAATACAAAATTACATTTATAAAAGGGAAACACTCTAAATGTACATGTAAACTGCTCATCAGTAACACGACTATTTGTAGTGTAAAAAAAGACATTTCTGAATGACAAAAGACACCTAATTATAGCCATCATTTAAATCAATACCTTTGTTATTACTCCAGACAACCAGGCTCTAGCTAGTGTTATAGATTCATCTACTCATAACCATTAAAGGTTGACCCCCATACACAGACATAGCACAGGGCTAGATAAGCTCCGGGTGCCAATGGTGGTGTAATGTCTGCACCACCTAAGCATAGGTGGATTTCTGCTGCTTCAGTTTCATAGATTTAACAATACAATCAACCTTTTGTGGGTTTTATTGTCATCCATACTTGCTCATGTTTCATAATGCAGTAATAAAGGGCACCCATACAATGAAACTCTTTAAGGTTTTCTCATTTGAAACACTTACATGAAGTTTTTATTTTTAGAGCTTCTGCAGTTTCAAAACAGCCTGATATAAGCTGTTCCCTTACAGGCCCGCTGCTAATATAGGCCCGACTTTACCAGCATTAATCCATCGCTATTGTTAATTAAATAGGACTTTAAAATAGGCCATAAAGACTAAATGCATTCATGAGGCCAATTAAAATTATTAAATGCAGTATTTTTGCTTATAGAGGAAGACTTTATAAAGTGGGAAGTGCATAGTGCGGTGGTTAGCACTGTTACCTCACAGCAAGAATGTTCTGAATTCAAAACAACCATTTGTGAAGAGTTTCTCAACTTTTGATTCTAAATGTGGTTGCCTGCCTCTCCTTGTTAGCCCAGCTACCTCTTGATCTACGATAGCTGGGAAAGGCTCCATTCCCTGCTCCTAATTTAGCTTCTTTTTTTTTTTTACCTCATCATGTAAGACATTTCTGTTGATGGACCTCTCAGTGAGTGACCAAACCACATAAACAACATATTTACTGCAAAGTTAGCATTTCACCTTCATTCAGTGGAATAAAAAAATATAAGAAGAAATAACTCAAAGATGGTTTCATGTCTCCATATTTAGGTTATGAAAGCAGTCTATCAATGTCAGGCAAACTTTTAGTAAAGTTTTCTGTTCATTTTTTGCCTTTCAAGGTCCGTCTGTCAGGAACTAAAAAAAAGTTTTAAAAAAAGTAAAAAAAGAAGATGCTAAAGAAAGAAAAGAGAACTGAGCTTAAGTCTGAGAAAGATAAAGTAAAGCGAAACCTTTCAGGTCTGACTGCACATAGAAAAGGTCATTAAGAACAATAAGAATACTCGAATATTTTCCTACATGGATCTATAATGGGTGGATCTTAGGTAAATGGTGCAATATCACATTTATAAAAATTTCATTTAAAGAGCAAACAAAATGCAACAACAGGAAGTAGAATCACTTAGCGAAGTTAACAGTCAGCAGTTTTACAAACAAGTAAACAGAAGATGGTCAGCGACCTGCTATTTTTGTGGCCTTGGTGTTTTTCCTATATTCATGTCAGTAAAGACCATTCTGTCTCACACTCTGAAAAACAGTCATGGCAATCAGGTTTTAAATACTGCAAAGTAAATAAAGAACAAACAAAATATACCTTAAAAAAGTCCCCCCCAAAAATTAGCCCTCAGTTATTAGTACATATGATGCGACATCCTGCCCCTCCTCTGCCTTGCCCTGTGCCTCTCCCCTCCTACACAGACGTCTCTGACTGAAGCTTCATGACAAACTTGTGGCTTTTAGGGTCAATAAACTCTTCGGCTATGTGCAAGAAAGGAAGCGGCGTTACTGTCACAATCAGAGAAAGGTCGAGGCGCCTCAGGCAGAAGACGTGGCCTTGACGTAAAGAGGCGGTCACTGGCTCCTCGCTCACTAGTGTCCACTGGCGCCCCCTGTTGCTGTCCAGGTACTGCAGGGTGGGGCCCGGGACGAGGTAACGCTCTAGGAAAGCCTTTAATGACAGCAGAAAATGCGCAGAACGGTTTGTGAACAAACTCCATCACACTGTTTAATGTGGCTGGATGTGATGTCAAAATAAAATGCTGCCACTACTTTAATGCTGGACAATTTTGATCACAATTCATAATCAAATGCAAAACATTTATAAAAGAAATTCACACTGTTTTCATACTTTGCCTACTTACACAAGAGCCGAACTCATTTATTTGAACCTTTAGCTGGAAATAGTGCATTTCTGCTTATTGTATCATATTTTTATTTCTACGTTCCTGACACAACCCTAAAGGGATGTGTGTCTCCTCCCAGGACTGAACTGGGGAAAATCACGCACACAAACTGACCCTCCTTACCTTTGGTGTCATGTTGTGGGTAATGCAGAACTGCAGGTGGCTGATGATGCTCTCCATGCTGTGGTAAGTCTGCTGCCTGGTTGCACGAAGGTACTTCTGCATGGCCCGCGCCATGGGGGCAAATATGGCTTGAGCTGCCTCCCTGGGGTCCATCACCTCCCGCGGGTGTTTGGGAGACGAAGTGACTGCATCTTCCTGCTGATGACGTTTGATGTGGGTAAAAGCTTCTTCTACTGCCACCACCAGCCTGTGAGGATTAAGGAGACCATGACTCCACTAAACCGATGTCATGTACATTACAAACTACAAACTCTATACTTCTATGTTTATTACCCCAGGGGGAAAAAAAGAGCATCATTTTAGGACTTTCAGGTAAAAACGTAATAATATGAATTCCACAAATTTAGTTAGTTCATGACAACAAACATCTTAACATCATTTTTTGTGTTTGTGCTTCCTTCTTATCTTTGAGTATGTTTATATGATTATGTTTTAGTAGGAAAACAAACTTTTAAGTTTAACCAAGTCTGCAACTTCTGCATCTTTGTCAGTGAATGCTTCTGTATTCACACACCCGTTAGTACCTGGCTTTGCGTTTGCGGACCTTTCGCTCCACCTCGGCCTCTTCATAGTAGTACTCGTTGTGAGAGTTGTCTCTTCTCCGAGCGGCCGCTGCAATCATGGCTCTGGACTGGCCTGTGGAGTTATTGGTGCTGTTGTCTGTGAACAGAAATGTGACATTTAATTTGTGAGCAGAGTAACACGGGTGGCTCTGATACTTCTGATGAGCTTATCAGTTATTATTCCATGCAGAATTTGGAAGAAATAAATTAATAGACTCGTGCTTGTGTGAAATTCACTATGCAATCTGAAGCTATGGCTTTACATGTGGAGGTGAAAACTGCTTTTTCATTCAGCGTCATTTATTTCACTCGGACTGATAAGGTTTTTTTCCTCAGCTGAATTGTTACCTTCCCCCAGGTTGTAGACTTTGAAAGCAGACATTTTCTTGGTGAGGATGGACTTGGGGAGGTTAAGCAACGCAGGGTTATAAACCGGAAAGTCGCTGTAGTACTGATCGAGAACCCACGCTGCGGCCCTCTGAATGCTGCATTGCACAACAAAGAGGAAGAAAGTTTGTTAAAACAGACGCAGGGTTGTTATCAGCGTCAGCAACCTTAACATCCTCGCTGCTTTACTGCCCCTGAAACAGGAAGAAACAGCCACAGTCACTCAGATGGAGCGCCGCTCAAAAAACGGTTGCTGTGGACTAACAACGTACATCAATCATAACAGTGTGAAACAAGAAAAAGTGCACAGCAGTGCAAGAATTATAAATCACATGCAGCAACAATCCTCTGCTATGACGTACGCTGCATTGGCCACCTCATTAGGAACACCTGTTCAACTGCATATGAACACAAATATCTGATCAGCCAATCACAGGGCTCTGCATTTAGGCATGTAGACATGATTGAGACAACCTGCTGCAACACTCAGATGGTAAGTGTAGTGGCACAAAGAAGATGAAAGCATGGCTCCGTCGTGCCTTCATCAACAGTTCAGGCTGCTGCTGGTGGTTTGGTGGTGTGGGGGATGTTTCCTCTGCACAGATTGGGTCCCTTCATAGCAGCTGATCTTTATTTAAACACCACAGGCTACATGAGTATCGTTGCTGATCATGTCCATCCCTTTATGACCACAGTGTTTACAGCTCCATGGCAACACGCAAAGTCACAATATTCTTGGTTTCTTTAGCGTGACAATGACTTCACTGCACTCAAATGACCTCCACAGTCACCAGGGCCCTATTACAGGAAGCAGGTTCAACAAACTCTGAGTTTAAAAAGAAACTGTGGCTTGAATAACTGTGAGATCGACAATTTTGGAGTTTCCCATTCCAGTAAGGTTGATCAGAGTTCAGTCCACTCTGAGGATGTTCACCCTGAGTTAAGTGCAAAATGATCAGAGCTGAACAGGATCTGGGCCTAATCCCGTCTGAATCTGTGATCCTTATCAGCTCTCACCCATCCTGCTGTGCAATTGGACATTTGTAGCAGACGTCTGCCCTCCTGAGCTGTCTGGTCCATCCAGAGCTTATTTTTTTCTCCCCTTCTCCAGTGTTGCTGGGCTGTTCCCTTTTCATCTATAACGTCTTTATCTTGAAGATGACTGTTATTGTGATTTGCAATCCTCTAAATAAAATCATCACCTAATTATGGCCACATATTTTGCAGTTGTGTTGAGTTTTTAGTCCGATCGCTCTGCTTGCACCACCACCACCACATGCTTGCAGCTTCGCAGCAGAGCCAAAGGTTAAGAGGGGTCTAACACACATAGCACAGGCGTGACTTCCTAACCACCCACAGAAAATGAAAGCAACACCATCCACACGATCTTTGCATATTTTAAAAAACACTCACTGCGGTTTGGTTGGTAACTGCAGGAAAACTAGAGCAATGACTAAAACTGAGAATTAGTGCAATGCATTGAGGTCAAGAGTCAGTCAAAGTTGTAGGACTGAACAGTTCCACCGACACTGTGGGGAAAACTTCGTAACAAAATCTGGACTTTTTTTTGTGAGTTGATCCACATGCGGTTTGGAGAAAATAATGCATGTGGTGCGAAACAAAGTGGGCTTTTTTTGGACATCTTAGCAGTGGGTTGAAACGAACATGACCCAGACAGATCAAACAGTGATGAAATGCTGCCCCCTACTACAGCGTGGCCAAACTCTGCAGCAAGTGTCACTGAAATTTAAAAAGCATTATTTCAGAGAACTCGAGAAAAAAAAGAGGCACAAAAAATAGACAAATACTCCTGATTTTCCACACTTACTAACCTGAGATGTCCCACATTGTAGAAGCGGCTGACTCCATCTGTGCTCCTCACAACCTTCAGAGAGAAAGCAGGCTGCAGGTGTCTGACCTCCAGCAGCACGAGGGCTAGGTACTGAATGAACAACAACGCGTCCACCAGAGATGCCGCATAGCCCACAATCCCCCTGTAGTCTGTCTCTCTGGGCTCCAGCACCCGCACCCCATAGAAGAGCCAATAGGATGCCACGAAGAGAAAGACCAGCGCAAGCAGCAGACAGCGAAACACAAAGAAGCGTGGCAGAGCGGCTCTGGGCGGGCGGAGAAACAGCGCCCACGTGGAGATGAGGAGGATCAGGAGCTTGAAGGCGAGTGAAATGTAAAGGCCTTCGCACGGCGTGCCACAAGGGTCCAGTGAGTCCCGCCACAAGAACTGTGGGAGGGCCAAGAAGGCCAGTGGAGTGATCAGAGAGACGAAGCCCAGAATGGCTCCCAGCGCTGGGCTGATGTAACGCCGGCACTCCAGCGCTGAAGAGTCGTCTGAGTCCTTAGATAGCTGCGTCAGGTCCTCGTTTGAGATGCTGTCCACGGAGGTGCCGGTGACCACCGTGGTCGTTTCACCCCAGTTGTCATCCTGAAGGAAGAGGTCAGTGTCAGAAATGCTGCGGCTATGAAGAACATTTGTTACAAGACTAAAAATGAAAAATGAATCTCTCACCCTGTCGTCCTCTCTGGGGGAATCTGCGTCCAGCAGCGACTCCCCCGGAGCCTGGATGACCACAGATTTCTCTCCACGGATGCTGCCATCGCGATTCTTAGAGCGATGCCTGTCCCTTCTCTCCCTGCACACACACAAGAAAAAAGTAGTTATCGTCTACAAACGCACAACACTTAATTCATGTCAGCAGATTTTGATCTGATTCTTCAGAAGCGGTTGTGGTGAAACTCTGCTATTTAAGAAAAAAACATCATTTTATATTTTTCCATAATCTACTGCATTGTTATTATGAACATATAATGTAATTATACACTACTGTTTCATGTAACCAGCGTGTTGACTTTATCTAGTGTCTTTAAAGATATGTGTTATTTTTTATTTACTAGTGAATGCCCGTGCTCTAGAGTTGTTTGTTTGATTTTAGTCAGATGATTTATATGTCAATTAACGGACTGTCCATTGATGACATAGCAATACAATGTGGTGAAAAAATAGTTGCTCCCCTCCAGATTTCTTAGTTTTTGGCATATTTGTCACACTTACATGTTCCAGAATATCAAACAAATTCTAATACTAGACAAAGATAACTAAAGTAAAGACAAAATGCAGTTTTTAGACAATGTCTTGATGCGTGCTCAGTCATCCAGGTAAGTAAATCTCCAAAAGTTGATTCTGTTCCTCTGGACGTAGCGTTTTCAGTGGGAGAGTTTGTGCTCCAGTGGATGATGAGAGTCAAACTTTAAATACTGATCCGTATGTGTAGGTTTACAGTACACGTCAGCTTTTAGATGTCCCCCATTACTGATGGAACTCTCACAGTCTAAGAAGGCTAACCTGCCCCTTTTCATATCCTCCCTGGTGAATTTGATGTGTCGGTCCACCGAGTTAATGTGATCCGTGAATTGTGGTACATCCTGAGATTTTATTTTCACCCAGGTGTCATCCACATATCTGAACCAATGGCTTGGTGGTGTTCCAGGGTAGGATAGCAAAGCCCTTTTTTCCACTTCTTCCATGTACAAATTGGCCACGATAGGTGAAACTGGGGAGCCCATGGCACACCCATGTTTCTGCCTGTAGAACTGACCCTTCTATGTGAAGTAGGTGGAATGAAGACACAGTTTGAAAAGCAAACACACTTGGTCGATGCTGAGAGTGGTCCTGTTGCTGAGGTTGAGGTCATCCTGTAATCTCTTACAAACTACCTCCAACGCTTCCGTGACTGGGATGCAAGTGAACAGAGATGTAACATCGTACGAGACCACGGTTTCATCTGCCTCCATAATGACATCTCTCACCTTCTCAACAAAATCCAACGTGTTCTGGACGTGTTCTCCCACTGAAAACGCTACGTCCAGATGAACAGAATCAACTTTTGGAGTTTTTAGACAATGATTTCATTATTAAGGGGAAAACAGTTCTCCAAACCTACAGCCTGCATTAAAATGCAAGTGCCCCTAAAACTGGCAGTGCCAAAAAACTAAAAAACTGAGGCTTTCACATGTGGAAGACTTTTTGTTCCGCTCTTGAGCATGAGCTGATGGTTGGATATTCTCCTTCAGGATTATCTGGTAGGGATCAGAATTCATGTCCTGAAGCAACACCATCACACTAACACCACCATGTCTGACTGTTAGTATGATGGTGTTTTTCTGAAATGCTGTGCCAGTTTAATGCAGATCTAACAGGACTCAAATCTTCCAGAAAGTTCAGCTTTTTTCCCCCCAAAAGTCTTTGGAGTCAAAGATGTTTTTTGGTAAATGTGAGACGAGCCTTTGTGTTCTTCTTGCTCAGCAGTGGTTTTCTCCTTGAACTCTCGCATGGATGGCACTTTTGCCGTCTCTTTCTTATTGTTTAATCATAACCTCTGACCTTATCTGAGACTTGTGAGGCCTGCAGTTCTTTACATGTTGTTCTAGGTTCTTTTACGACCTCCTAGATGAGTCGTCAGTGTGCTCTTTGAGTCATTTTGGTAGGCAGGACACGCTTCACCACTGTTCAAAGTTTTATCCATTAGTGGATAATGGCTCTCACTGCGGTTCATGGAATCACAAAGCCTTAGACATGGCTTAGACATAACTGGCTGTTTGTCAGCCGTTTCTTTAAGTCATGGCATGATGTATTCCTTTTTGCGATCTTTTGTGATTTCTTGATTTGACAGGTCTAGCAGTAATAAAGCCCGAGTGCAATTAATCAAAGTTAATTCATGATTTAACAAACAGGGCAATTCTTTTTTCACAGAGGACTGGGGAGGTGTGGATAAATCACACCTGCATTTCGCATATTTGTCTAATATTAAAAGTTTTGTGGATACAAATTAGATGTTACTGTTGTGAAATTAAAATGATTCAGTGGGTTTCTAAGATGTCAGAAGTGTCATTTTCGCTTGTTGTCATGTGGTTGTTATGCACCATGATGACATGTGATCACAGTACTTGATAGCGATAGTTTCGCTGCTCACGTCCTAATCACAGATTTGGTTTATTACTGTAAGAGTTGTGACATCCAGCTGTAATATGACTGAAAAGTTCATCGATCATTAGAATTTAGATTTAAAGACCTCAGCCTTTCAGAAATGCTCTGCTATTTTAAAACGGGGTGAGGACAATGACAGACACAAACACAAACACTGGACAGCATTGCTGCTCAGCTTGCTTCTTCTACCTGTGTTTGCGGGAACTCCTCGAGTGGGATGACTTGTAAGAGTATCCCGAGTACGTTGACTCGTTGTCCATGTCAGTGATCGGCGGTGGGCGGAGTTTCCGGGCCACTCCTGTCCCCAAACCGCCCTTGTCCCAGACCACTCCCAACTGGCTCTTGCAGTTGCTGATGGACTTGGTAGAGAGGGCCAGAGGGAGGCGCAGCAGATCCACTTTACTCCTGAGGGAATCTATCTTGGAGCCTTGGGAGAAGACGGAAAGATGGGGGAGGAAGACAGAGTGAGAGATTAATTATAGATAGGGAGTGTTTGGAAAAGGCATGGAGACCATTTGGGAGAGAGAGAAAGCTGAGAGAGAAGAGAGAGGGAGAGCGGGGAGAGGAGGCAGAGAGATGAATGAAGAGAAGGAGGGATAGGAAAAAGATAATTTGTCATGTGAGACAGAAGTAAAACAGTCTCAGAGGGACACATACTGAGGAATGGCAACAAGAAGAGAGACAGCTTTGTTGAAATGTTGGCACTCTAAGTGTATGGAAGAGCATAACTGAGCCCATTATTCTGCCTTTTTTTTTTAAATGAGCAAACTGAGTGATTTGGCTCCAAGTGTGTTCTCAGCCAATGAAGGGCAACCACATCACCTTCTATTCTTAGGCTGCAAGTCTCCAGTGTGCAGGACACACAGGAACAGATGCCCAACATGGCAGCCGCTTGAAAATATTCCTGCTGTCTTATACGTGAAAAACTTGGAAACATGCAGTTTTAAAAAAGAATAAAGAACTTTGTTGCTTTTTAAAGTGAGCTTCATTTATTTCGGTATATTTAACCTTCCGCAGTGTTTTGTTGTGGGTCGGTCTGCGATCTGCATTCTCGCCCACATTCCCCAACTGTCCCCCGTGGTCTCCTGGGGCAACGGAGCTTAGCTACTACAATGGGGATGAATGGGAGGCTAGCGGTGAGAAAAGACAGGAGGGGGAGCAGTTGTCGTGGCGACCAAAACATCAACTCAGCAGCACCCCATCCTGTTCTCTTATCCCTCAACTGCACACCTCAAGACTTTTTTTTAAACTAAGCAAATCTGGCATCATTGTAAGGACATTCCTCTGAATCCACAGACCTGTAATCTGTTTTTGTTTTCATGCAGATAGAGCCGGGTTGTTTTCTCATGGGTACTTTCCAAACTGCCTGCAGAAAAAGCGGACACTTAATCTAATAACAAGCCACCTCGTGCTCTCAGTTTGTGCCGTGACCTGAAGCATCACATCTCCACATTAGAGACTTCAGGTTTTACTTAACGGCTTTCATGTGATTCAAACATGGACTTCTGAAGACGGACATTTTCCAAGAAGGCGCATGAGTAGGTTTAAATTTTAGGAGATCGGACCTTCATGTGGAGTTGTCTGACATCCACAGAGGGTCACTGAAAATTTCTGACACTTAAATATCAATATTTCTCTGACACACTGATTTATTTACTTTGTAGAAGCTGTTATTATTTTAATAATGCAGAAATGAGGACCACCGCTTTAAAAGGGAACCTGTTATATTCAACTTCCATATTTTTATTAGACTTCACTCATGCAGTTTTGCATAACTCACAGTTAAATATAACCCTTATTCGTTTTATACTCGGGCTCTGTGCACCCCCTCTCTTCACTGTCAAAAACAAGCAGTTTTAGTTCCCTTCCCCCTCCTTGTTAGACAAGTTTATTCTGATTGGCTGCTCCTAGCAAACAAAATATTTAAACAGCAGATGGGTGGGGCTTCTTTGTTCTCAGCTGGAGATGTGTGCCTTATCAGGGAACATATTAGGATATCTGCTTGCACTGACGTAATGAAGAAACACAGGTTGAAAGAAAACTGTGAATCCTGAGCTTCTGGTTCACAGCGGACAAACTGTTTCACACCTTCCTTTTTAAGACAGCTTTCTTCTGATTAACAGCCCCTTATAAACAGAAGACTTAAAAAGTAAGTTGGAGTTAGTTCTGTGTTTAAAGCTAGAGCTATGTGTGTGAGATGATGATATTAGTGATACTGGCCTCTTGATACTGATACTGAAAAAGATATCCATGTACGTGTGGATGTGGCCTAGAGCTTGTGGCTCACATATAATTGACTGTAAATACGCTGACCTGATTATTTAGAAATCTGGCCATGTTTTAGAACAAACAGTTAAACAGAGCCTTCAGCTTTCAGGCCCCTCCTCTGTGGAACCAGCTCCAGGTTTGGATTCATGAGAGAGACACTATCTCTACTTAAAAAGTGAGGACTTTTATCCCAATAAAAGTCAAATGTCTCCTCAGTTTTCATGTAAAACCTTCTTTGAATGTATATGAGCTAAAAGAGGGAACACATAAATGAAGTGAAGAGTTTAGCAATGAGTTGCTAAGCATAGTTTTTGTCTGCTGTGTCCACAGGGCATAAAACGGCATTCTTGCCTCCTTAGAGAGAGACATGGCTGTATGGACTACCTGTCACAGCACCATGCTGGGCAGAGCGCTCTGCCAACTTTCTGGATAAAAATGGAAATCACTTTGACCTAAGAACTCATATTCCCTGTTGACACGATGAAAAATTATCTTCAGAGCTGCTGCAGTTTGAGCATGATACCTCTCATCAAGACAAAGGGGTTTTTTTGGGTTTTTTTCAAATACTGTCTCAAACAGAAAAAGGAGCATGAGAGAGTGGTGGTTACAAACCATCAGGACTGAGTGAAAAACAGCCCCACAGTTACCTCTGTGTGTCTAGAGAGTGCAAACCTCCATGGATGTCCTTGACTATGGGAGGCATACTGACACATGCTCAAGTAGAATATTTTATCTCTGCAGACAAACACAAACTTAATGCAAAATGTCAGAATTTACAGTAAATGTTTCTGACAGATTGGAAACTATTTTGTGCCATGAATGTGAACAAAACCAGCCCCTCATCTCTCTCTCTCACGCTGACAGGACACAGTTAATCACATCGATCACACTGATCAGATAAGGCTATCCCACTGTAATCGATTCACTAGTTGATTTACACTGCAGTCCACTGTCATGTGAGATTTTCCACGTGCAGTGTGGAAAGGGGACTGCCAGCACTTAAACTAAATTTGAATTTAAGAGGCCTGCCTCAAAGTCCTAAGTTGTTGTTGTCGTCAGTGTTTACTAGCGTCCACTTCTGCTGATGCTGAGAGATAACTATCTGTGGATTTGCATTTTTAAAAAGCTTTCATTGCCTTCATATCACTATGTGTCCTTCCACTCGTGTTTAAATAAAATGCATTTGTCAGCAGGTGAAACTTTGTATTTTTTAAATCAGTTTAGGATGTTTTTAACTCTCTGTCGCTGTTTAGCCTCATGTCTAATTCTGTGACTCACAGGGGTCTCCTGTCCTCCGGGTGGCAGTGAGCCAGCGAGGTGTGGGTTGCCTCCTGTCCTCACTCCAAGAGTCAACCCTAAACAGAGTAGTTGAATAATCCAGGACTCTACAAACACTCAAACAGCTGACATGATAGATGTGAAGGCGCTTCCAGGGAAGGTTTGCACGTAACGCGATTTTACTTTAAGCGTCAAAGAGAATCGGTGTTAAAACAAAGCAGAGCATGCAGGCTGAAGTGATGCTGCTGTGAGCAGCAGACTGGTGACCAACAGCAAATAAGTTGGTCACCAGTCTTTTATTTCACGATAGTGAAATAGTTTACCCACACGCGTGGCGCAAAGTGCGTCCTTAAGCACACTGTGCGTAAAAGTCCACGGATGAGAGGCTGAGCACCAGCTTCTATCAAGTGTTGTGGTGCTGGAGAAATTCATGTATAATAAACTACTGTAATACCTGCAGGAAGGTTTTTCCAGAGGTCCTACCTTTCTCCCTGAAGGAAAAAGCGGCAGCCTGCAGCACAAAGAGCCGCTGTTAGCAGCAGCAGCGGTGCCAGAGGGCAGAGTGTCCAACAAAAGCGACTCCAAACGCTTCCAATTCACTTTCTCTCATCTGTCCACAGTTTCCTCGCTCGTTAACAGCAGGAGTGAATGTTGAATCTCCGCTGTGCGCACACTTTGTTTTACTTTTCTCTTTAATAAAATCCCCCCAGCGAACATCAACAACAGGCTGCGGGTCAGACCTCATCCCCGATCTACTTCTGCGGTGTCCCGCTGTGAGGGGGGTCTCGTACGCACGTACTGAACCGGCACAGTTGGAGTGTATTCTCGGCTTCCGGTAGGGATTTTCATAATAAGACTGAACTTTCAAACTCAAAGACAATGCGAAAATATTCGCAAAAACCTTAAAAACTTCCCTGGATGTATTTCCACAGCCACCTGATTATTTATTTACAACCTCTTAACATGGAAACTGCATTTTTATATCGTTTCCATATAATACAGAAAAGCAGATTTACCAAGAAAGCCTTAGAAACTCTCATTCATGCTTTTATTTTGAAACTATGTTTCCTGTCTTGTCCATGAATCTTTTAATAATCTGGTTTCTAAGCCAAAAAAACGCACTAGTCAGACTTTTCTAACTTTTTCAGTTACAATCTATCACAATCACACCTAAAATATGGGTTTTTGTTTTGTTTTGTTTTTTCCTTGGGGGGGGCGGAAACGAGGGCTCTCCTACATCGTCTCTTCCTACTTTCTGTTCCATGAAAGATAGACAGAAATGCCAGGAAAATATTTATAACTGATGACTAAGGTGGCTGATCTGCAGATACAGGAGAGGTCGAAGTTTAGAGAGAAGAAAAACAAAACAAGACGGCACAACAAAATATATTTGAATCAAAGAGTCACAATGCACGCCAGTCCTCTTTAACCAGTTTCTTTTTTTAATCTCACAAAACACATGAATCTGAGACATGAGCTCTTTTTTCCTTCTGTGCAGCTAACAATCTCACCAATTTTAAAAACAAAGGAGAAGAAAATAATTTATACATCATTTTTTTATATCTACAAAAATAAAATCAAATACAATGACTAACGCTTTACAGAAAAAAAAATTAACGTATATAAAACAAGTGGGTTGATCTCTATATTACATGTGAACAAGATTTCTTCTTTTTAAAAAAAAGACACAAAAATAAAGAATGAGATGATAGTTATTGATGTGTTTATGCATACAGTAGTTTGCACTGTGCAGGGAAGTTTTGTCTGTGCAAGATTTTTTTTTTCTTCTTTTTAAACAATGGAATCAATTCTAGCTTCTTTCCAGCCATTAGGGCTGCGGCGCTGACGTAAAAATGATAAGGAAATCACTAAAAGGAAAGTGTAGAGGTAGGAATTAGAAAACGCTGTGGAGGAACAAAGAGGACAGTACACCGAAAGATGTGCAGAAAAGAAAAGATTAGCATTCAACCAGCTCAGACCATTTGGTGCTTTGTGTTTGTTTTTTAATTATAAATAAAATGTAGAGTGTGAAAACTGTGTGCTGACAGCTCGATGTGAAAAGGTGTTAAAAATAGTGATTTTAAAGTTTAATAGTAATAATGTCAGTCTCTTGGTCTGAAGTGCTTGAAACTCAGCCGCCAAAATGTGAATAAAGAAAACAAAAAAACGTGTTCCCTTAAACACCTCTGGAGTTAAAAAAAAAAAAAAAATCACTTTGGTGAAACATTTTTACATTTTAGCACAAATTTCATACAGCTGTGAAAAGAAAAATCAGCCATCCTGGCATTAAGTAACGCTGCTTTAATCATCTCTCTTCTTTTTTTTAAAATTTGCATTTAATGTTTTGTACACGTGTGATTTGACAGTCACACGTTCTCCTACACAGTGTTGGTGGCTGAAGAGCAAAAACCTTCCACTGGGCAGTGAAACATCCGTTCAAATGGCAGAATCTGACAGTGCGAACGACTGAATCTGCTCCTGGTTTTGATCAGTTTAGTGTTAGGATTAGTTATGGAGCTTGTAATCAGGGTTACTCACTCCTCAGTTAGTATTTGAAACCAGCTCAAATCAAATTCAGCGCGGTGTGTTTCTGCCCAGCGCGATGAGCATTAAAGAGGCAAAAAACAAAAAACAAAAAAAAACAAAAAAAAAAAAACACTTAAACTGCTATTTAGTTGCAGTTTAAAATACACATTTTGTCCTGCCGTGTATTAGAATTAGTACCAGACAGATGTAGTTTGAGAGAAAAAGGACAGAATAGAGAAAAATCACTTGGCTTTAGTGTCAGTCATTGCTGGTTAGATGTGCCTCAAACAAGGCGTTCAACAAAAAATTTGAATGTCAGTAGCAATAAAACAATCCTAAATATGTTCCCAAAAATAGTTAAAGGAACGGCCTGACTTCTGGGAAACACACCTCGATGTGTAGACCATCACCAGTCTCACGTATGTGCTTTGAATACAGAACTTAAGCTAACAGCTAGCCAGCTTAGCTTAGCATGAGGACTTGAAAGAGCCAGTCTGGCTCCTCCCAGAAGCAACAAACCCACCTGCTAAGCTCAGTGAGAACAGAGTAGGTAATAATCCAAATAGTTCACAGTGTGCTAACTAGAGAGCACCACATATCCCATTTACTATATCTGCAAACCAGGTAGCGCCCACTAAGTCCAGACTGAGTGTTTCAAGTTGTGAAAATATCCCGTTGTGCGCTACATGTGAGAAAAGGCAAACTAATTTGGACAACGATCCTGACTTGATTCTCCCAATGCTGTGCTGAGTTCAGATGTGAAAATTGGCTCTTGGAGGTGCTAGCAGGTGGGTTTGCTTACTTTTGGTCAAGCCCAGCTTCCAGTTTTGATGCTAAGCTCCGCTAACCGCCTGCTAAGTCAACGAAACTGAGTGTTTTCCCATAAAATGTCAGAAGGTTCTTACAAAGCTTTTAATCTTCCACAATTTCAAAGTGGATGTGTGCTTGGAGTGGGGGTGGAGCGCAGTCGTTTTCATGGCTTAGTGTAGGCCTGGGAGGATATAAACACTACTTATGGGTTTAATATTAAATGGGTAGAAGTTGCTGGTTCACAGTATTCACCGTGGTGGGTCACTACACATATACACAAAACACTAGAGAGGGATGCACAGTTAAACCCTAAAGTGTAGACAGGCGACGCCAGTCTGGTTATTTGGCAACAGGTTCTTGGTGAAAATTCAAGTTTCTTAAGTTTGAATCATCCCAGGTTTGAGTCTCACCTCAACATACTGTAAATCTCCCCAAAACGTTCCAACAGCTGTACACGGTCGAGCAACTGCATGAATCCGCTGAGCACGTAAGAACCGCTGAGATCCCTGTGCGCCCCTGAAGCGGCGCTGAAAATAAAACCTGCCAGCATTTTGAGTAGTAAACAGCGTAGTACTGTTTCCAAAATACAAAAATGTGAAACATGTTGCATTGATGAAAGCCTTCCTGTTGCTTCAAAGAAGGCGTGTGAACGAAATGAATTAAGAGTTTCTTCCACAGTCGGTGTAGGAGATGAATGAGAGTTCGGCTATGCTCGTGTGTGTGTGTTTCCTTACCCAGTGCAAATAACCTGAATTATATAGACACAGTCCTTCGGCCGAGGTGGCAGGTGAAGTCGGTGTAAAGCAAACAGCGAAGGGGGAGGGAGACCCCATCAGGAGGCAGTCTCAGCCCTCCACCCCACCCTCCCTAAATGAAGCCTGAATCCTTCAGTCCCTGATCTGTCCGCTGTAGAGGACGTACATGACAGACAGGTGCGTTGTGGGTAAAGTGCTGGGGTGACGGGTCCCTCTGATTTTTTTTTTCTTCTTCTTTAAATTAACATTTAAACATTTTTGCTGCTCTGTTCCTTCAACCAGTTCTCCAAAAGCATTACATGAACACTTCTTTCCTTCACAAATATCCAAACTTGCTCACATTTCCACTTTCAATTTTTCCAACTTCTCTCTTCCACAGTCAACTTGTCTTCTGCTTTTTTCTTCCTTTCCTTCGTATTTATTCCTCAACTTCCGTGGACTCCGTTCATTCTGCGCTTACTGAGCTCAGAAACCTCGATCAGTCAGTTCACCTTCCTGTTATATCAGGGCAACAGAAACAAAGAAATGGTGACGGGCTTTTTGATGTTCTGCGCCACAGGCTGGTGCACGCGGGGCTGATGGGTGAGTGGAACCGGGTCTAAGTGGATAGCTACGTCAGACTGCCAATCAAGATTAAGCGACTGCAAATGGATTTACCATGCAGCCGCATCAGAATCCAGTCGACAGGATTTTGGGCTCCGCAGGTCTGCTCTCTTTGCCTGGTGTGATTGAAGGATGAAAGCATTAATTAGTAGCACAAGAGGAGAAGTTGCTATCATAGGCCAACAATATGTAAAAGTTCAAGCTGCAAATTCAGTGCGTGCTCACCATCTCCTGAGCTACGATCCAGAGACGGCGTCCTGGAGACGGTTGCCGAGCGACACTGCTGGTCCTCAGACTCCTGACTGATGGAGGACTCTCTGAGAGTTTCCAGAAGCTTATAGTGGGCCTTCTCTATCTCCTGCAAAGGAGTTAACAGTTTTAGAAAACACACTTTTTTCTGGTATGTGATGTGTGCCACATTTAATTTTGTGTAAAGAAAATTGAATGAATAAATCACTAAGCTTGTTTTTATCTACACAGGAGTCATCATATCGATGTGGCTTTAAAGTAAGTTCACAACTGCTCATAAACAAGTAAGTGACCACTTAAATCATAGGTTTTATCCTGGTCAACTAAATGTTTAAGCTGAAACTCTTTACTGACATGCTGTATAATTCATTGACAGCAGGGTTTCTCACTTGGATTCAGTTCTGGGGAACACCAGTGTACGATCATGTCGGTTTTTAACCACCGTTTAAATGATAGATCAGTAAAGCAGCTCAGAGATCGTCAGATTGCGCAGAGGGATATGCTGCAACAGTTTCAAAAAAATGACTTCTCTTCCTATATCAGTGCTTATGGGGTGATGCTGTGTGAGTGGCGACACCTATCTTTCAGGAGAATACTGCAGCTGCTTACTGCGCCTTAACGGTGAGCAAAAATAGAAGTAACTGTGTGATGACACCGTCTGTTTACAACAAGCAAAGTGACCGACTCAGTGGGTATCCTGGGACGTTGAATGACGTTGGGCCCTTGAGTCTCTACAATATAGTCTGACTAAAGTTTGGTCACAAACCTCCACCCGAGTGACCCCCTAGAGGTCATTATGCAGGAGTGCTGCTCCTATGTTCCTGGACTAACGTCCTATGACAGGCTATGACAGGTGTCCTGTCATCACCTTCATTCGCACCAAAGCAAATGAAACCTATTCACAATGATGTATGTTTCTTTACTGGACAGACTGAAGATTAACTGCTGATGATTATGCACATTTTTCCCTCTTTCTTCAGATTCTTGTTTCTTAAAAGCTTCTTAAAGCATATAATATCTAATCTTCTGCTGTTACTCAGGTCTAATAACCACACACTGAACATGGTCGGGGGTGTGGAGTTGCCAGTTGACACAGACAGAATAACAGCTTGCGCCAGTTGCTTTTTTTGTCGCCGGCTTTTCCACAAAACTCACCTTCAGGTGGCGCAACTTGGTCATCAGCTCCTCAATCGTGTGAAAAATCTCATCCACGTTTCTGATTACGTGAGTGTGTTGCGCAGCCTGCAAATGGCCTGTTTCTTTTTCCTGTTCTAGTTGCATAGTCTCTGATTGGTTGGCCTCCGGGCCGCGGGCTGCCGGCTCCTCTTCCATCTGCGTCTGTGGCAACGTCATTTCCTCTACAGGTGGAGGGAAGTGGCTGGCGGTGGGTGTAGGGGGGTCGTTGAGATCTTCAGTCACGCTCTCGCCCTGTTCTATGGGCATGACCAGGTAGAAGGTATTTCCTGAATCGCAGAGGTGTAACAAAACAAGAAGTGTTTTAGTGAATGAACAGAGAGTAAAATCAACACCGCTAACATCAGATGTTATATTCTTTATTACACCTATAAAAAAACTAGAGCTGTGGACCAGGTCGGTCAGCATTACCCTGCTTTTTGGCCTCGCTTCTTGACTTGGATGACTGATTGGAGGGGAGGGTGACATCATCAGTGATGTCTTCAGCGACAGAAGAAGAAGAAGGAGGAGGACCCGCAACCACAGCTACGCACACAGAGGATAGACTTGTGACAAAAGAGGAGTGCACTGAAAGGTGTAAAGGAGTGAAGAGTTGAACTAAAGCAACCAGTGTGCCGTCACGTTCTCAACAGCGAGAAGATAAAGTGCGTGAGAGAGAAGACATGCAAAGGACGGCGGCCATTATTCACACCCAGATGTCATATAAGCAGATGACAGTGACCACGTGTCACCTCATTGGGGGAAAAAGGTGCAAATTATAGCTTAAGATGTTTAATTATCTGAGAATTTAGTGCAATCGTGAGTGAGCGGCTGCTGAAAAAAATCATGAAAAAACGGGTGCTCGGCAGCCAGGCTGTGTTTACCTTTCCTCACAACCTGAGGTTTGGGTGCTTTTGCAAGCAGCAGCTCTTCTGGCTCCGCCTCCCATTCATCGGTGCAGCAGCTGAGGACCGTCTCCAGAGACTCCGGTCGCTGCCTCTCTGTGAATGAGTTGCTTTCAGCGGCCGTCTCATTGGTGGGTGTATCATCTGAATCGTGGCTCCAACAGTCCTCTCCGAAATCTTGTAATATGAGCTGCCGCAGGGTTTCAACTGTAAATTTTTTTTAAAAGGGATGAATTTTGGATTAGCGATGATTCAGGTTTAAAGGTTTGATTTCTTTCTTTTCTACTTTTTATGTTCCACAATCAGAAGAAACAGAATCCAACGTAAAATACTCGGAGGCTCTCACCGTCTTGCAGAGCGGCCTCCGCCACGCCTTGTCCTTTGAGCAAAGCTTCCGATTGGTCCACAGGCGTACTGTGGGAGATCGCGGGCTCGTCGCTGTTGGAATGAGTCTCCGTGGAGTCTGACTGCTCCGTCATCGAGTTATCTGGGAGAAAGCGAAGTTGGAGAAAGGTTTTTAAAACATCTGCAGAATGTTTACAGATCTGAGGCCGACGATCGCGGCGTGGTCATTACCTCCGTAGGCATTGCTGCCAGTCGAGACGGGGGAAGAACTGCGTAGACTCGGGGACCTGGAGGAAGAATAAAGAGTATGACGCATATTTTTGGATTAAAAATAAACAGATCAAAAGAACATACAGATCATCATATTGTGTTTAAAACAAGGATGTCAAACATAAGGCTTGCGGGCCAGAATCAGCCCACCAAAGACTCCAATCCTGCCAGTCGGACTGTTTTGGAACATGTGAACTCTGCACTTTTAAGTTTGGTAAAGTTTGACAGCTTTTCCTGCTTAAACATGACCACTCATGCGACAATAACATAAATAAGTGATAGTTACATAATTAAATGACAGAAAAGTTCAATTTTTTCACTGTCTAATCAGGACATTTCATCAAAGAAATGATTCAAATCAAATCTACTCACGACATGGGTATCGAGCTGTGATTCATCAGAGGTGACGATCCGCCGGCGGCAGAGATGGCCTTTTCCAGTAAATCTTTCCAGCTGTTTAACAAGAAGAAGTTAAGACATTTTAAATTAAGTGAAGAGTGCAGCACAGCACAGGTTTCCTCAGGTAAATGTGAATGAATCAAAGAAAAGAGCTTACGTCTCCTTCTTGGATGTTGTTGCAGCCACCAGCTCATAGATCTGCATATCTGTGGTGCTGATGATGTAAAGAGCTTTCTTGTCTAGAGAAAACAGAAATAAAAAATAAAATTTGTAAAAAAAAAAGGTAATTAAATATTATTTTAAAATTACAAAAACAGAGAAACAAAAGGCTGCGAGCGTACCTGTAGCTACCGGGCGAACAAGCAGCGACGCCAGGTTCACTAGAGGGCTGAAAGAGGTCTTGCTGTCACCGCTGCCTCCCCCGCCTCCACCCAATCTGCTGGAATGATTTCGCAGCTGTAGGCGGTCGTCCGGGCCCTTCTGAAGGAGGACGAGGCAGTCTGACAGCAGCAGCGCTTGGATCTCTGACAGAGGAATGCAGATATTTGTGGTTAGAAGGCCTGAAACTAAACTGATGAGACATAATGACCACAGCGATGCTCACCTATCAGCTTTTCTTTGTTAACTTTCCAGGTGAGAGGACCTTCATGGATCATTCTCTTCGTGGTGAGGTCCACATTCTGCGTGAAACAAGAACGAAGCGAAACATTTACAGATCAAAAATGAATCGTTGTCATTTAAAAATCAGAAGAAAAATAAAGTTTTAAACTTGTACGCCACCTTGAACTGAGGAGCAGCATCCAGCCTGCACTGGTACTCGCTGAGGCGCTGCCGGTGCTCCGATTCCCTAACGTCCTCATTGACGCTCTGCAGTATCCCTCGGCAACACGCGTGCGCTCGCTGGAGCAAGGGCAAATCTGATGAGCCCGCTAAAATCAACAAAAACAAATAAGATCATGGTTCCTAGCAACAGCTCAGTTTGTGGTCAGGGTTATGTTGGATCTGCTTTTCCTCACCTTCTGTGTATTTAACGATTTTGTCCAGCAGCAGCGGGTACTTGGTGAGTCTCTGCATCTCTGACACCAGCAGGTCTTTGAGCTGTAACCTGCGGCAGTGAGGACTCGCCTCACACTCCTGAACAAATAAAACAACGCGGTCATGTTTAAACACAACTATACGCTTTATTACACCTATGACACATATACACGGTATAATAACTATCCTGTACACAGAACTATTTAGTGCACCCTCGAATATCACAGATATAAAGCAATTAATAACAACTGTTCCTCAACACAAATCAGTCACCAATCATCCAATCACACGGAAGCAACTCAGTCAGGATGACCTACTGAAGCTCAAACTGATTTAAGGGACTGTGAACATCTGGTTCCTTTGGACCCTCAGTACAAACTGATCATTTAAACACCACAGGCTGCCTCGTCCACGTCCATCCCTTTATGACCACAGTGTACCTATTTTCTGATGGATGCTTCCAGCAGGACAACAAGTCATGTCACAAAGCTTGAATCATCTCAAACTGGCTTCTTGAACATGAGTTTACTGCACTCAAATCACATCCAGTCACCACATCACAGTTCAATAGAGCAGCTTTAAGTGGAAGAACAAACTGCAGCAACTACGTCATGCTGTCATGTCAATACAGATCAAAATCTCGGAGAAATGTTTCCAGCACCTTATTGAATCTGTGGCACGACGAATTAAAGCAGCTCTGAAGGCCAACCTGAAACTAGCAAGGTATACCTAATAAAGTGGCCGCTGTGTTTTTGATGATAATGACAGAGCATGTTTGCTTCCTGAAAAATTAACTGGAAAATGCAAAGATTTCACACAAAGACATAAAAAGAAAGCAGAAAGATCAGCAGCCAGATAAAAACCTGCATGTGCACCACTGCAGCTGCGGCCACAGACACGACCTCCTGCTCGCTGCTTTCTCACTGTGGTAAAACAACGAAGGCTTGCTTCAGACTAAGACGGCGTCCTGTACGTTCGGTGTGAACTTGCTCAGGATTATCACAGTGAATGTATAATCCCGGCAGGAAAGCACAGATGTGGGAGTGTGAAGATGCAGGGCTTCACGAGAGCAAAGGATGTTGGGAAAAACTACATTTAAATCATAAGAGCCTAACGGCGGCTACAGAACTTCTAAGATTCCTCTGTAAGGAGTGTTATAACATAACAATACCCAACAGGAAAGCTTGAATTCATGTCCTCTCACGAAGCAAAAAATAGAGAGACTATGAGCTGAGACAGTGAAAAAGAAAACGCAGCTGGGAGGAAGCAAAACTCTAGAAATGATGCAACACTGACCTCCTGTGTGCCAAAAGAGACCATGTCATTAAAAATGAAGGCAAACACACAAAGTATGAAATGTTAAAATATTTTAGTCCCAGTAAAAACAACAGCCCCTCCGACTGTGTGACTTTTACTTTGGTCTTTTAAATCTGAACTGTTGAACTTAGAAGTGCAGTTATTGTAAGGTGACACAGTTTTGAACAATCTGACAAACTGTACACACATGAACACACTTCTGTCGTCAACTGTGAGTAAATGACACACTTTTTTAAAATGATGTGTTCACTGCATAAAGCTTTAATAAGCACAAGGAGCATCAAAGTGTGTGTTGCATGAATATTTTACATGTTTTGTCAGAGGCTGTGTGTGTGTGTGTGTGTGTGTACCTGGATAATGTGAGCGAAGCGAGGGTCTTTACGCTGTTTGCTCTTAATGAGCTCGAGAGCCTGAGACTGCTGGCAGCACAGCTGGGATGCTTGTTCCTGAAACTCGTCTCCGGCTGCCCCTTCAAACTACAAACACACACAAACTGTAAACACACTGAATATGGAGCACGAAAACATGTTTCTACTTGCCATCGAGACGGGAGGAGCAAAACAAACCCTGGTCAGCATCACATCCCCGATGTCCTGAACAATCGGCGATTCTCTTCGCTTCTTCATCGCCTCACACAGACTCGCTGCAAACGAGAGACACAAAAGCAACAAAGAACATCAAAGCCTGGAAATGTTTAAATTAATCATGAAAACAACACACGGGGTATTTTTAAGAATCAGGACAAAGCTTCCCCTTAGTGAGGGAGTACAGTGGTCTAACACCGAGTGTCTACATGGCTCGAAATAAAGGCTCAGCAAACATATAGAAAAGCTGCCGTTTACCTAGCAACACAGAGCAGTGAACACAAAGCAACTCAAAGTACAACACACCGGGTGTGCAAACAGACACAGCAGGACAGCAAAGGGCTCTTAAAAAGGGAGGATTTCCATTTACACAGGATACGTTTCATATTTAACTCATCTAACTAATATGAAGACATCCAAACATCAATCTTTATTCCATTTTCTTGCTTGTATTGATTAAAATGTCACTAACCAGGCCTGTGTATAAACACTTTCACAGGCCTTTAGCAGCTATGGTGGACAAACACTGACCGTGGAGCTCGTAGACTTGAGGCAAGTTGGGGAAGATGCAGGCCAGCTCGTCAGAGTTCAGGACAGTCCTCATCTTCTGATAGAAAACCTGGTCCAGGACCCGTAAGGTTCGCAGGTGGGACACCTCAGTGGTGAACAGCTCTGAACAGGATGAGGCCACATGAGGAAAGAGGAAAGGGTCATACTACCTCGCATATGTGAGAGATGTGTATTAGGAAATAAAAGCAAATTAAAACCTGCTGATTGTACTGAGAATTAAATGCTGTAGCTCTTACCGTATATGACAGCCTGTCTATCAACCTCACTGGGGCTGAGTGTTGCAAGGAGCTGAGGGGTAACAGTCTCCTGCCAGGTCTTACTATCCATCACGTCATCCTCCAGCGCTGCAGCATCGGGTAGCAGGGCCAGCGGCGACTCCACGCTCCTACACGGGGATCCAGAAACACGGGTGGATGAGGCGGACCGACGTGTACCCGCAGAGAGATGGAGCGATGGGCAGACAGCAGTGGCGGACGACACACGAAGAGACAAACAGAAAATAATCAGCCGTGAATCCACGATCATCTCTGTAACTCCATGTCTAAATAGTTCTTTTAAAATGTATTAGTACTGTAAGATGATCAAAGTAAAAATTTTCCTGCTTGTGAACCCAACTTCATCTTCAAATGTCCATATCTTTATTCCTTTGCCCTGTCCATCTACTGTGACAACAGTTTAACTCACCTGCGTCTAGACCGAGGGGTGTATGGGGGTGTAGGGTTCTCTAGAGACCTGAGTTTGAGAGAGTGGAGAGAAAGACGGCACTAGGTGAAAACCTATAATTCTCAGGGTCAAATCAGGGGCAAAAAACTTTATTTACATGTGCTTCAGGGGATCAAAAGTCTCTCCTTCAAATAAAGTGACCTCAGCTCCTGCCTTAAGGCTGCTAAGGTGCGTGTGTTGGTGTTTGAGCACCCCGACAGGTCTGGCTTGGTCAATCTTTACCGTGCAGAGTTACTGGATGCAGAGGACGAGGCGCTGTGCTGCAGAGGCCTCAGGCCTGGCCCGTCCCTCTCATCTGCGCAGTCCTCCATGTCCACATCGCTACGAGAGCGGGGCACAGACTCGGCTCCTGAGGTGCCGCCCCGCCGTCGCCCTTCTCCCTGAGCCTTTAGTGACTCGCTGCGAGCCAGGCGAACTGGTAGAGGGCTGGTGGGGACAGAGCGCACAAAGCAAACCCAAAAGGCTAAATCAGTTTAACCACTTCCAACAAAAACAATAAAGCAAAGTCTGCTTCGCTCAGTTGCTGCCAGCTGGCTGTGAACTTATACTGCAGGCGCAGCTACCTGTCCATTTCATCCCCGAGGCTGCTGGAGGAGAGCCTTTGCGGGTCAGCGCCGTCGCTGACTTCCTCGCCGGTCTCGGTGCTATTCTCAAACTGCTGAATGATGTTCCGCACGCTGCCAGGCCGGACTGCCAATACAAACGTTACTCATTACTTTAATGGTATAATAAAATAACATTCCTTTCTTTCGCCCCCCCACACACACACACACACACACACACACACACACACACACACACACACACTACAAGGAGAAACGGTTGATGAAAAAACAAAAACAAAAAAAAATTTCAAATCCATCACCAGGTATGATTCTTAAAATTAAATTTGCACAAAAGGGTAAAATTAAAAGTGAAATTATAAGTGAAGTACCTTCGGTGGGTGACAGCGGGACATGGAATGCTACAAAATCAAAGCGAGCCAAACAGAAACAACAATAAAAATCAGAATAATGACACAATGAAAATCCCATAAATCAACGCATGAAACCAGGAAAAATCAATTAAAAGGCGAACAAAGGACAAAAAGGAATCAATAGAAGCAGAATGAGTGAGAGGGTCACGTGTGTCAGCATGCTGCTGTTTGTTGTGTGTCAGCGAACCATCAGCTGACACTGACAGGAGCCGTTATTAGACAATGTCGAGAGACCGCAGGAAGCATGACCATGAGCCGGGCCTGGATGATGATTTAAAAAGCTTCTTCTAAAGTGTTTGTGCTGTTTAATTTACTGGACTGGGATGTGGTCCGGGGTTTGCCGATGTACTTCAGGATGGGATTTCTCTTTTTATCCTCTCCATCTTTTTCCTTCTTGGTACCGCTCAGCTGTGGAGAGGAGGTCTGAGTTCAGTCACTGAGATCGAGTGCGACAAACAACAACTTTTAAGAGAGAAAATTGGAAAACACATAGTCACATCAAAATGAATATCATGCAATCAATGCAGAGAAACTGGCCACTTTGTTAGGTACACCTGTTCAACAGCTCGATAACACAAATTAGCCAATCATACGTCAGCAACTCGGTACATTTAGGCAGGTAAACATAGTCGGGACCTGCTGAAGTTTGAGCTGAGCTTCAGAATGAGAAAGAAAGGCTGCTCTTTGTTTTGACTACCAGTGAGCTGCAGTTCATCGGGCAAAAGTCCCTCAGTGATGGGTCAGAGGTCAGAGGAGAATGAGTGAGCTGATAGGAAGGCCAGAGTAATTTAGATAACGACTCATTATAACTAAGATATGAAGAAGAACATATCTAAATGCACAACTCTTTCAAAGCTTGAAGCAGATGGGCTACAGCAGCAGAAGATCACACCTGGTGTCACTCCTGTCTGCTGCAACATCTGGATGGTCTCAATTTGGCATAAACAAAAGCATGGATCCATCCTGCCTGGTATTAACTGTTCAGCTGGTGGTGTAATGGTGTGGGGGGATATTGTCGTGACAATGACTTGAATGTCAATGAATGTCAACATGGACCAAAATCTTTGAGGAATGTTTCCAGCACCTTATTGAATCTGTGCCATGATGAATTACAGCAGCTCTGAAGGCAAAAGGGAGTCCAACATGGTAGCAGTAGGGTGTACCTAATACTGTGGTAGAAAATCACAGGCCAGGTCCTTTTCACTTTCTCCAAGTTTGTTTGTTCTTTAAGACGCCGTCACATTAATGATTACAGCTGCAGAAGGTGACAAGATAAAAGGCAAGTTTCCATTCTTACCTTCTTGGACTTTAAGAAAGTGATCCACTTGTCCTTCTCTGTGGTCAGGCCGGGGAAGACCTTGGAGTCTCTAGGCTTGATCCCAGAATGACGCAGGTAGAGGATCACAGCTGAAGCCAGAGGAGAACTGAAGGAGAGGAGTGAAGAGCAGAGACCAGAAAAGAAGGTTTGAAGAATTAGGAAATTTCTAATGCAGGTGTAGCTGTTATATTTCACTCCAACAGGCGAGCCTCTTCTTTTACCTTCTGTCCTCCTCGTGCTTTGATCTGCAGCAGGAAGACAAAGAGACAAAACGTTGTTAACTCCCTCCACGACAAAAATCCCTTTTCCAAAGAGCTCCTCAAACTTAAATCCACTTTATTCAGGTGCAAATAAGAACGCAAGAAACAGCACCGAGCCACAGTCATGTGACGGGAAGCAGCTTCTGTGTGTGTATAACGTGAGAGGAGGAAATGTCATGTGGTTTTTCCAGAGTGGCCGGGATGATGACCTTTGTCATGATAGCTTTACTGATATGTAATAACAGTTTTATTGGACGCCGAACAACTGACGGCGTCGCTAGGGAAACCTGGCTCAGTCTGTGTGTGCGCGTGTGGTGAGAGCACGAGTAAATAAACTTAATTGGACACAGCAACACAGAAAGCTGAATCAGCCGATCAAACAAAAACAAACCGCTGCCTTCACTTTGAACTCGATGTGGTTTAAACTTTACAGTTTAGGGCTAAAATACCACGATAAATGCAGACAGACTCACAGTATTTCCCACAGGGCGGTGACTTGTTTGTCCACCACCTGTTTCTCTTTCACAGCGTCTCCATCAAGGTGCTGCAGGTCTCCTTCTCCAAACAGAGAACCGAGACCCATCATCTGCTTGTTCCTGTTGAAACACACGGACACGAGGTTAATGTAACCCTCTGAGAAACTCTTCTTCGGATTTAAAAACAATGTTTTCCACTGAATAAACAAACAAAATGAATCCTCTGTGATGTACCTGTAGTCTTGCAGCTGGTCCTGGATTTCTGGCAGCACAAGCTGCTGCAGCTCAGACAGAGGTCCCCGGATGTCCTCCTGAGCATGAAGTCGATTTTCTTATGAGACAATGGACATAATAGCAAAGCGTACAGTTAGTCAGCAGGCAAAATCAAACTAATATTTTTAATAATAATAATAATGATATTGATAATAATAATAAATAACATGTTTGCTTTGACAGAATAACATGAACCTTTAAATTTGATGACTACTATTTATTTACTCTAGCTACTCTCAAACTGTTTGGCAGGCTCCACCTTGTGGGCAAAAGATGCACTGCATTGGTGGATCACTGGGGGAAGAGAGACACACTGGCCACTTTATTAGGTACATGTTGCTGCTACCATGTTGGACCCCTTTTTTCCATTAAAAACTGCTTTAATTCTTCATGGCACAGATTTATCAAAGAGCTGGAAACATTCCTCTGAGATTTTGGTCCACAGTGAAATGATGTCCACAGAGACTCATCAGACCAGGCCACATCCAGTCCAGTCTTCTCAAGTCCAATTTTGTTGAGTTTGCATGAATTACAGTCAGAGTTTGCTGTTCTCCCATTGCAATCTTCTGCTGATGCGCTGTGTGTTCAGAGATGCTCTTCTGCAAACCCTGATTATAATGAGTGGTTATTTGCATTACTGTTGCTTTCCCATTAGCTAAAAACCGCCCGGCCGCTCTCCTCTGTCATCATGCATCAAAAAGGCATTTTCACTCTCTTTTTCAGACCAGTGTCTGTAAACCCTAAAGATGGCTGTGTGGGAAAATCCCAGCAGATCAGCATTTTTAGAACAGCCCATCTGGCTCCGACAACCACACCACACTCAAAGTCACTTAAACCTTCCTGTGCTGCTCAGTTTGAACTTCAGCAGGTCATCTTAACCATGTCTACATGCCTAAATGTGTTCACTTCCTGGCATGCGACTGGCTAATTTGATATTTGCATTAATAACAGTTGAGCAGGCATTCCTAATAACATTTCCCACATCTGGCACTGAGCAGGAAGTGGGTAGGCGACATGAGGCAGGAATGGCGCTCACTGAGTTGCTGTGAATTCACTGCCTGCACAATTCTTACATCACACAAACATGATGCTACAGTTTGAAGACCTTCATTTCGCCAATTTACCTTAATGAAATGTGGTAAAGGTTGACTTTTGGAGGCTTTTTCACAAAACAAAAAATTCTGTATATGACTGGATACATCAACACAAACACGAACACGCGCTTTTAGTTCACTTACCGATATCAGCAAGATACTCCTCTCGTACTTTAATTTTCAGGGGCTGTAACCAAAAACACACATGTTTTCTTTCTTACAGTTACTCTATGGTAAAAATATAGAGTCAGTCCTTTTTAACCGAAGCACACACGATAATTGTGGTACCATCATCACCAGTCAGTTAATACAGGGATAACAGGATTAGACTCATTACATACAGCATCTGGTTCCAGGAACAGGGAGCAGATCTGAGGTGCAAGAGTGCGGGCATCTTTAGGAAGGGAGCCGAGGTAAGCCTCCACAGACAGGTAGAACAGCTGATGCAGAAACACAGAAAACAACCATGAAAGTAAGAAATCAAACACAGACATGCACGTGCGTTTGTGTAACTTAGTGCTGACATGCACCAATTTAATTGAAATATACATAAGATTCTGGATTATCAGAAACATTTTGAACTACTAAAATTGGAGGCCTTGAATAAAAAGCTAAACTGTATTGCCACAAATATTTGCTTATCTGCCTTCACACGCATATGAACTCGAGTGTCGTCCCACATTTAACCTCCTCTTAAAGTCTGAAACATGACATAACTGCAATAAAATTCAAATTTTGGGAAAATGGGGAGTTTACTGAACCTTGTGCAAAAGATAATATAAACTGACCAGAGGGTTGGGATCCAGAAGCTGGGTAAAGACATATCTCATGAACACTGCCATGTGTGCTGGTCGTGCCTTTAACAGCTCAATATCTTGGTATGGACCGTCCATCTGAGAGAAAGATGGGAAAAATATGAAGGGATGCTCAACTGGTGGAAAATGTACAAAAAAGAAGAGACATCTTCCAAAAAAAAAAAAAAATTATATCCATCTATCTATGTCACCTCATTAAATGCATAGCCGTCATATTCTTCATCTTCCTCCTCGGGCCCGATGATCTGAGCCTTTCCACCCTTGAACAGACACACAGATTTCAGAAAACGGAAAATACTTTGGAAAACACACATGTGCATTTTAATTCACATAATTCATGTGCAGGGATCGATATAAATAATGAATATATTCATGCTGAAAAATGATCTCAGCGACTGTCTGGTGCATTTGAAAGGAAAGGGCAAATCAAAGTGCCACACGGCAGAAACAGGCAGGAAGCGACAGCCTGAATGTCTGAGAAGGAAAGCAGCCGTTGCCTTGAAGGGTCGGCGTGTCACAGTGAACCATGCAGAACATGCAGGTACGAACGCAGACTCCCAGTACAGACTGGAAATGTTGTGTAATACAGCATCGTCTCCTCAGTTACTGACTCTGCTCTATAAAAGTGATTAATAACATTCAGCCTGGTTTGGTAACAATCACATGACACCACTAAATCTGAAATTTCCAAAGTGATACATTAACGTGGTGCCCTTTCTCCGTCTCCCTCTCTCACTTTTTTTTTCCTTTCTTTTCGACCTGCATGCCCTCCTACCACTCCAGTACACATTTATCTTAATCGTGTGATGATGATCCTCTGATTCTTTCAGTCATTAGTCCTGTGTGCCTCCAGCAGCAGAAAGAGGAAAAAGTCTTTGCAGTGAATATGTGCATCAATCTCACCAAATCAGATAAGGTGGATATGTCGGACGTCTGGCGCCGGTGCAGGGGGGTCCTGAAGGAAAATGAGGGGGAGGAGTGGGGACTCTCAAAGGCCTGGGGAGGAGGACGAGGAGAAGGAGGGAATGAAGAAGGACGAGCGGGACGGGATGAGTGCACATGCACAAGCACACACAAACAAGCTTATTAAAAGAGAGATTGTGGCACCTACCTCCATGTCTCCTTCACTGGAGTCTATTGATTGTCGCCCTGTGAAAGCAAAGAATCAATTGAAACCGATTATGAAGCAACCAAATCTATCATTAAAGTTTTTAGTGAATAAAGCTTAAAAGACACACAGAGTGCTGTGCAAAAGACCAGCTTCACACCATGACAGAGCCTCCACTGTGTTTTATAGATGACTAAGGACCCTCACCTCACTGGATTCTTAATGGCACGACTTTAAGACACCGCTCATCTACTCTAGAAACTTTTTTTAATGACTCACTGCACACAACGCGAAGAATCGCCAAGTTTCCGGCTAATATCTTTATGGGACTCATACAATCTTCTGTCAGTCAAACTGTTATCTTTGTCACTTTTAGTTAGGTTCAGTTTACAGTTAGTTTCCTTTTTCATTCTTAACACAGCTTATTTGTTAAGTAGCTTAAAAAAAATAAACATTCCTCTGAAAATGGTCAGGTACAAGGACTGGACTGAAGATGAGTGAAAAAGCAGACAAGTCCAAATAGAAGCTCTGAAAGACTTTCAGAAAGCCTGTTGCTCAACTCCTCTTTAAAAAAAGAAAGAAGAAAGATGACGCGTGGCTCGAGACTTTTAAACAGCACTGTATATTGTGAAGCTTTACAAAGACCCACAGATACAAACCTTCTCCTGCTATGAAGTAGCCTGTGACAGATTCTGACCTCGTTCCCTCCTACGAACCAAAAATAAAGCGAGTTAAATGGATTTGAAGCACAAGCTTTAAACAGAAGTTATGCTTGTTTATTACCTTTATGATAGAATTAATTCATTTTTGGGGATCGATCAGGGTTTGCAGGATAGGAATTAAAGTCTTTCATGAGAGCAATACTGCACAGTTAGAGCAGCAAATCAATTTAAAAGAATGACATTGTTTTATGTCCCTGATGCAAATGGAAAAAAGCACCAAGCATGTTAGTCAGATCGTTCTGTTTGATGTTTCCCCTGAAAACATTTTTTTTTTAACTTAACTGAATTTATCTGGTCATGTTGCCTTTCTAGTAATATGGTTTGTTCTTTTTATTGTGTCTTAGTGTATGCTCTGTCCTAGTAAGATCATTAAGTGAATGTTACAGGAGCTTTTCAGCGATTACAGAAACTGTAATAGAGTAAAACAGCCGGGTTGCCTCACCACATCTTGCTGAATCTTGACTCTGACTTGGTGAGCTCTCCTCTTGGCGCTTTCAATTCGCTCCTCCAGCAATGGCGACGGGTTCCTCAGCTGCTCATCCATCAAGTCCTGCAAATCAAGTCAGTCTCCGTCTGGTTATAAACAGCAGATTTTATCCACACAACTTTATCTTAACTAGTATTCCAAAAGCAAAACAGGCCAAAGGAGCTTAAAAAAATATTTATTCAAGTACACGGTGATAACGGGAGACAGCATGCACTAGATTTTTCTGCAACACGGGCAGCTCACTGATATGTATCGATAAACAAATAGCACAGGTGGCATGGATACCTGCAGCTCGGCCTCTTCCTGCTCCAGCATTTTCCTGAGTATCTGAGTCGCATGTTTTTGTACTTGTGGGTCCTAAAAAATGAGTGTGACACACAAAAAAACCCTGTAAATCACTGACGTTTACTCTGCTGGTAAGTAAGCTTTACCGACTAGATATCAGTCCTGAAAGTTTCATGTACTTGTAGTGGTTTGGGTCCTGTGATCCTTTGGGAGGGGGTGCTGCTCAGTCCAGAGGGCAAGGGTGGAGGTGGAGGAGGTGCAGCCTCCCCAGCCAGAGATGATCTTTGATTAAGAGTGTGATCAGTGGCGAGGGGCTCTAAGGGCAAGGAGGTGGTTGATGGAGACGGCCCTTGTAGTGTAAGTGCGACGTAAGATCCAGCTTTGAAATGATAAATGATAAAAGAATGAGGTTAAAACAAGAAAAGCAAAAACATGTAACCACTAAAGCCAAACATATACTCACATTTTATGAGCTTTACCACCTCTTGATGGGACATGGAGGCAACCAACGAGCCGTTCACCTGAGCAGAAAGAGAGACAGAATCAGTAATGTTACTATTGAATAGGAACAAAAAGCACAGATTCCCACATTCAGTGACATGGAAAGCAGTACAAACCTTTATGATTCTGTCCCCTTCTTGGACACCAGCCTTCACTGCTGCTCCACCTGAAGAGCATCCATACAAACATACATTCAAACTCATGCAAAGGATAAAGGACGATTTAACTCACACATAGTCAGCACGGCTGTAATCCGTCACCAACCAGAGCACGTGGGTCAGACTGCATTTGAACAAGCGTTCTTTACAGTGATGACTCGTAGAAATCCACAGTGACATGCCTCACTCACACAAAGTCATACAAACACTGTTCTTCCATCTATCAAAAATTCAATCACATTCACTCTGATAAGCGAATCAGAGAGCACCTCGTGGTTCCAAGGATACTTTGCCGTCCTTGGAGCTGAGCTACTGCCGCCGTTAAGCCCGAAGTGGTGTTACAACAATAGAACTACTGATTGCTGCTGGCATATTAGCAAATGAGATGGTGTTATTTGTTGTATCGCATTCATTTAATGCTAGTTAATGTTCACAGATGGGAAACTGGATTCTGTAAACACAATCCTGGCGAGTTTACGGTCTCAGTCACTCGTTTTGGGTCATCATAACAGGATGGCTGTAGCTCAGGTCATGTACTAATCATAAAGGCTGGTGGTTTGATCCCTGCTCCAGTCTGCATGCCAAACATCCTTGGGCAAGATACTAACCCCAAGTTGCTCTTGGGCGTGAATGTGAGTAAATATTAGCCTGAAAACACTTAAGCATAGAAAAAAGTCCACTTATGAATGGGTGGGGCTGTGGCGTGTTGCATAACGTGTTTGAGTGTGTGAGAAGGACTCAGTTTACCATACTGAACAACAAATCTTCACTAAATTACGTTTAAAAAGGGCAATTATCTGCAGTATTATCTGCTCACTCATTGGCTAACAACATGTCAATCACAAGCTGTTAGCCAGTGAGGGTGCTGTTTCACAGTCAGACCCGCCTCTACTCCTCTCTGGGTTTTGCAACTAAGGTGAGGTTGGCAACGATGCTCAATGAGCCTTCAAAACCCAAAAGGTGATGTAATTGCACCTGCGTTCACCTTTTAACACTGTCTACGTTTCTATGACAACGCAGGCGCAGCATCTCTGTCTCACCTGGTCGGACATTCTGTACCAGCTTCACTCTCTCTCCACACACGGTGAAGCCGAAGCCCAGCTGGTCCTTTTGCACGACCACACATCTGTGCACAAGTCCAGTGCCTGGGGGAGAAGAAGAAGAAGCCGTAATGAGCGGCGGGATGACATTAAATGAAACAAGAATATAACGGCAACTAAAAATAACCCATCATAAGTCGCAGTTACCTGTACTGTCAGAAATGATTTCTGCCGTTGGCTCTCTCTGCTGAGGGCCAGAGGATTTACGCTCCGAGTCCCCAATTGTCAAACTGTTGATCCTGGATTCGAAAGACGAGAAACAGAAAGAGACTTTAGTATGGCATGATACTGAACAGGCCAATTTAGGAAACGCTCTGGGAGGGACAAGGAAGCTCTGAAGGGAATAAATGAAAAACATGAGGGTCAGTGGAGGAGAAATCAAAAGTCAGAGAACAGGCCAAAAAGCTTAGCCAGGAATGCAGAAAATGAAGAGAGAAAAGGAGATTCAATGGAGGCACACGGTTATATTTGCTGTGGTATTAACAGTAATAAGTGTATGAATAGCAGAGAAGAGACAAGATAGCAGTTGACAGGAAAACTCACCAAGCGGCAAAAGGGCTGAAAGCGAAGCATGACAGGAAAGAAGGAAGAAACAGAGAAGGGGGGAAGAAGCAGAAAGTCAGAATAAAGAATAAGACGGAGAAAACAACAGAGAGAAACAGACTGAGGGAGAGGGCAGGCTGCTTAAACCATCACTATGCCCTTCAGACTATTACAGACTGTAAACACTGAAAGCAGCCATGACTTCAAGGAATATATTTATATGAAGGGGTGTGATGGAAGGTTGAAGGGAATAATTCAAACAAAGGTCATTTTAAATCCAAAGAAATGTGCTGTGATCAGGACAGATAGAGCTCCTCACATAGGCAAGTAGCACCGAAACGATCAGTTACTTAAGGGTTAGGTGATCAGAAAACAGAAACAAAAGAAATCTGAACGAAAAAAATTATCTTGAGAATGTCTCTAATTCTCAAATCAAACTGGTTTTGGCTACTCCAATGTGGGGATTTGCTCCAATGTGGAACAGCTTTGTTTTAAACTGCGACAGTCTGCAGCAGACGGCAAAAATCACCAACATCACTGCAGTTCATGTCCTTCTAGAAGCCTTTTGCTTTGTTTTCCTACTCTGAGTAGTTTCACTTGAACACTTTAATTTCACTCAGTGGTTTACATCCTTCCAACCATGCTCTTCTGTTTATCCAATTCAGGGGGGCTGGAGCCTATCCCAGGTATTACAGGGCTCTGGTACATCTATCCTGGGCAAGGTAGCTCACCCCGGACCAACGTGCCTTAGGAGACACTATCAGCATAACCTTGACAAACAAAGGAGTTGCTGAGATGATTCGGGTACCTGAACAGGATCCTTCCTGTTAAGGTGTTCCAGGAGTGCTCTACCAGGAGGATGTCCCTGGGTAGTCCCATGGACAGATTACATCTCTTGGCTGGTGTGGAAACACCTCAGTGTTCACTCAGATGAGCTACAGGAGGTGGTTGGGCTTCTCTGCTTAGGCTGCTGCCTTGTGATATGGCCCCAGATAAGCGGTAGAAAATGGATGGATGGATATTTAAATGCACCAACTATGCACATGCACCACATGGTGGACTTCAAATAAGGATAGCATAAATGATATTCGGCTGTGGTGTCTCCAGCTGTCTGTGTACGTGTCCATGACCACGAGTATAATCGAGGCTTAAGCTACCCAGTAATGCAAGTTCACTCCACTCCATACCTGACAAATTAAGAGTAGGAACCCTCTCAATTTCTGGTGTTTGATTTGAGACTTCTGCAATTAATCTACGTAGCACCTACACAGGTGGTGAACACCATTGCCATCATTTAAACCTGCATGCGTTGGTCAATGGTCACATGTAGTTATATCTCCAGGGTCATGAACATTGGGGCTGTAGGTTAGATTGAGGGGTATCAGAAGGGTTAGCTCTTATGACATAGGCATAGCACAGAGCTATACTTGCAGCAGCGGCTTTGACAAAACGGCAGTATTTAGATAAAGATGTCAAAGTGTTTCTTTATCACTTAAAATTAAGTGCTCATGTAAGGATCGTGCACGTAACGAGGTCATAAAATGTTTTTTTTCTTGTATTTTGGGTTCCTAATGTCTCCAAAGCACTGTGAAAAAAAACAAGCAGCCAACCGCTGAGAAATCTGCTGCCACAGCTGTACAATCTGTAGGCTTCACTAACCCCCAAACCCTGACATGAGCGACCACCGGGCAGCTGTCCTACCTGAACAGTTGGTTGTCTGTCTTATTGGCTGCCCTGCCGTCACATGACACACACAAAGACACAGCAGTGGGAGGTAATGGGCACGTGCAAATCGGGGAAAACAGTATACAGCAGGAGAAAGAGGAAAGACACATGATAAACAACAAAGATGCATCACAAAGACGATCACACAGTGCAGGGATATATGGTGAAAGTGGTGACATTAACAAACAAGACGGGGTGCACTACATCCAGTGTTTTATTAGAGGAGATGCAGATTGAATGACATAAATGAACATTATTGTGCAATCTTTTGCTTTTTTTCCTGAAGTCAACAAGCCGTCTGAGCTGTTCTTCCGGTGGCCTCACTGCACATCCATCAGATAAAAACAATGCTCACCTGGGAATACCACATTTTTTTAGCGAGGCGTAAAGAGGCATACCTTTACCCACATAAACTGTCTGGGTGTAGCGGATGTGAGGCTCCTACCTGTCCAGCGTGGAGGTGGGTTGGCGGAGACTCATATCTGCAGCCTTTATAGACACTCCTCTGCTTCCTGGTGTGGGATTCAAAGCTGTCACTGGGCTGCTTTTGTTATCACCACCATGATCTCCGTTTCCTCTTCAACTATCAGTCCGTACAATGAGCCTTTCTGTTGCGCTTTGATCAGATCTCCACGCTACAGGGCTGCGGGTTTAGATCAGACACAGTGCTCTTCATGTTTCACACCAGTGGTTCCAGTTTTAGGCTCAGTAGGATTTAAAGGAAAGTGCTGCTAAAACTATAAACGCTCAAATCTCCCCAGGGTTTGTCTTCACCCCTTTACATTAGTGGTTAAAATTAAATACAGATCGTTGGTGGCTTGGTGCTGAGGTCTCACATTAGTGGCAAATGGATAGAGGACAACCTACTTCCACAAAGATCATCAATCATGAATGAATGGGCTGATATGTCTGGCTATGCTCCAGGAGGTCAACAACATCCCATTTTTGGGTTTTTTGTTGCTGTTTTTTGTTTTTGTCTGTGTCAGGTTTAAAGTAACTGCTTCAACATGGATAAATAACGTTCAGAGGATTAACTGGATATTCGGTGATTACGTGCAGTTAAAAGAAATACTAATGCGAACCTGACACTCACTTGACTCAGACTTGTTTACATGTGGAGGCTTCAGCAGAGATCCCAGACTAAATAACCCCATTCAAATGAGTACTGCTCATTCACTTTGCTTTCACTGATAATGCTTAAAAATAATAAAGCCACCACAAAGTGAATATGATCTGTAGTGATGTACATGTGGCTATCTAGTGCAAATTACTCAATACACAAGTATCAAACTGCGTGTATTAGTGAAACAAAAATATATATATATATATATATATATACACACGTTTACAAACAGCCTTATCACTCACCCGAGCTAGCTGTAAGCTACAGAAAACAGTCTGTTTTTCTTAACAATGTAAACAACAGCAAAACCAAAACGCTACAAATGGCTTTGCATTAACGCTACTGTCTAACTAAAGGGCTAGCCGATTAGCAGATTACTGGGTATTGGCTCACCCCGCAGATGGAGCTTATATACAAGTAAGCACAGCAAAGAAAGAAAGCGAAAGGTGATCTCCACCGTTCACCTGTGGCTTTGTGTAATTAGCTGACTTGAAGATGATTGCAGCGGCCTGCTAATTGCAGCTAGCGTTAGCTCGGTGAAGTCAGCTCTACGAATCGGCCTCTTTCAACCAGCGGCATGGCGTTATGTCTCACGCAGAACCGAAGCGCTGCGTGCCCGGCTTTCACCTGCCGAGCCTCCGAGCTAGTTTGCTAACCGGCTATAGCTGCAAGACGAAAGACCGGCATGACTTTAGCTGCATGTGAGCAGGTGGATATCACAATGAGAAAGGAAAGGGGAGGGGAGTCAATGCAAGCCCCGGCTTGTTATATCCAGCAGTCTTGTTTTCGTGCAAATTCACACGCAGAGTTGCATATTAGCTAGTTAGCGAGAAGGCAAAGCGATTCCAGTAAGAGCTCCTCCTCAGGTCTTCTTTCCAAATACACAGCGGTTACAGCAGAATCTGCTTCCCTCTCGTGGTCTGCCACAAAAACCCGGATTTAATTAATAATCGTCGTAGCATATGTTTATCTCCTCTCCAAAGTCCTTGACATTAAGCTGTATGCTGTGCTGTTATCTTGCTGTCTTGTCTGGCTGCTGATCCACCACCATATCCTCAAGGATCACACGACGTACACACAGAGCGTAAACAGCGCCCTCGTTTGGTCAGGGTTGTGTACTACAACCGGACAGTAACCAGACAGGATAAGTTTGAATTGCATCCGTTTATGGAAAGATTTTTTTTTTTTTTTTAATAAAAATATATTTTTAAATAATTGACATAAATATTTATTTTTTCCGTCGCTATCACTCTAGCTTGTTTGTGCCACAGATTTTATGAAACATATTTTCATAAAAAATAAATATCATCATATTTAACAAATTATGGAAAATATATTTTTTCATGTTTCGTTATATTTCTTTCAATGATTTTTCTTTCCCGTGAGCAAGTCAAGGTATTGGAATCATATCACAAAATTTTGAGTTATGCATGCTTTGGTTCAGTAGCAGGTACGGTGGGTTTTTTAGTAGTAGACAATATGTGAGTGACCTATGGACAGAAACTGTACAGATGTCTGGTTGTTTTGGCCTGATGTGCTCTGTAGCGCCTAGAGGGGAGCAGTTGGAACAGTTTGTGTCCAACGTGTCATTGGTTTGCAATGTAGTCCCGCATGAAGTGCAAGTTGGCACCAATGAATTTTTGACTTTCCGTTGTAGACCATTGTAGTCCTGTGGCTGATCCAAACCAGTAATGGATGAGCAGAGATCAAACTGGATTATTGCAGAGTAGAACTGGATCAACAGCTCCTGAGCCAGGCTGACCTTTAAGCTGGTGCAGGAAGTCTATCCTCTGCTCTGTCCTCACTTAAGATCCTGGGAGACTGTGGATCCCAGAAATCTGAAGAATTTTACAGCACACACAGTACCGTTCAACCCCACATCTTTATGCACGCTCATCACCATCCTCGATGAGTCTAATGACATGTCATCTGTGAACTTCACGATTTTACCAGACGGGTCTTCTGAGGTTTGCTTATTGGGAGGAGAGGAGAGAGGAGGACACAACCCTGGGAGGCCCCTGGTGATTTTCTGGATGCTTGATGTGATTCTTTCCAGCCTCACTTACTGCTTCCTCTCTGTGAAATTCCACTCAGGAGTCTTGACATTTCTACTCAGAAGTAACTAGAAAATTCGAGATAGTAATAATGTGGGGTTATTGTGTCAGAATTTTGACACAAAATGACATAACTCACACTTTTGACCTATCGCTGCCGGTTGATTTAATTATTCATTTAGTTATTTATTTATTTACTGGCAGTAAGCTTCCACGCCCATCCAGCAGCGCTACACAACTAAGCATCTCTAGTGAGGAGCACGACATGCCAGTAATGACCTTCTTATTTGTTCCTTTATTGAGTTATAAGCCATCCCCGAGAAGAGGTTTTAGCACTTTACCAAATACGGCAGTGTGGGGCGTGGGCAGCAGCGGTTTTTGACACGGGCGACACGGGCGGTTGCCCGGGGCGGCATCACGGGCATCGGCAAAAAAAAAAAAAAAAATGCTCGTACTCACATCGGGAATGGCATAGGCACCGATCGGTTTTCTATCGCCCATTTGCTGGGAGTAAGGGCGTCCTCCGTTTGCGAGGTGCGCCTGCTGCTTGCGGCACAGGGAGGAGAGGGCGGGGCGGCGGGGGATTCTCTGGCTGGCTGGAGCAGCATCTAATAAACAACTCGCAAAATAAAACAAAATAAAAACAACAAACACTAAAACAGCGGACATTATGATACAGACTTATAATTTGCACCGACGTTTTTTCGAAATTCTACACGCGAAAAGTGAGCGTGAGAGCCCTCGGTGCGCCTGCTTGCTGCTGAAGTCAAAGTAAACTTTATTGTCATCTCCACTACATACAGTCCAGTATATAGAGAGACGAGACCACGAGGCTCCAGTTACAGCAGTGCAAGTAAACAAACAATAAATATAAGAAGCGTAAGAAAATAAATCTACACTGCAGTTTGGTGATTTAAAGTCTCCCACACAACCTGTTGACAGGGGAGAGGGGCCGGCTGCTTCATAATGTTGTAAATCCAAGCCCATTATGTATTCATGATTTGAATCCTGGGTTGTGCGAAATCACAGAAATAAACCCTATAAAGTGAATAATATGTGAACTGAAGTGTAGGTCTATTAGGTTATGTTGTGGCGATCCTCAGGTTGGGGGATTTGTCTTCATACTGGAGTGCAAAATTAACACCAATGGAAGATGGACAAGAAAAGTTCAAAGCCATCAGGTGCTCAGTTTAGAAAAAACAGAAAACAAGAGGAGGAGAAACGAGCAAGGGAGTGTTCGCCCGGGGTGCCAAACAGGCTAGGACCAGGAGACAGATATCGCTGGATAACAGAGGGGATGCGCCGAGGAACTTAAAGCTTTAACATTATTGTGAAATAAAACTCCTGGTGGCTCAGAAATCGGTAAGATCCCGCCTCAGGATGATATGTTGCTCTGAAAGATTTTAAGTAAAACTTAGCAGCTCGTGTTTATCGCGGTCTATTCTTGGAGTAGAGCTGAAAGGCATAGCACCGAGGCGCGTTATGTCCGCTATCTGACATGGAAAACTTCTTAACTACTCAGTTAAACGGTTGTTAAACGCCTCTGTTATACTCTTAGAAATGAACACGCCTCCTCTGGCATGAAAACGAGCATAGATTTCTTTCATAGCTTTGTTATTTTAAGAGAGGTAAGAAATCCTGCAATAGCCTATTTGATTTAACATAACCTGTTATTTGTGAGAAACTTTCTTTGCCCCCATTTTACAACAGTGTGGGTGGTTCCCTTTAACTTTTAAGCTTTATATGGCACGACCCCCTCGACTGGGTTTTGTTAAGAACCTATAAGCATGGTATGCGCGCCACCAAAAGCGTAAACCCAAACCTGGTTTCCTGTCAGCAGAAGAGGCCACATAACCTACACCGCACAACCGCACCTTTTTTCTGATGTATCAGGACCATGCTGCTGCTGCAATTTAACAGTCATCTCTCTCAGTTTAGATCACCATGCATGGAGTGTGTTTAAACCGTGATAATTCAACAGGAAGTTTAAAAAAGTGTTTCTGGATGTTGATCCCTGTTAAAAAAAAAATACACCTGAAAATAGTCCTAATATTCTGGCCTGATTACCATTCAGTCTGAAAAACTGCTTCGATGTTGCTACTGTTGCTTCCTGGATACTCGCTGTTAGCCCTTCAGAGCTGCTTCTTGAGTCACTTTATGTGCAACAGGATATGTGACACCGGAGTTAATGGCAATTGAACGGGATCTATGGGGGCGGGGGTGAGCTAGAGTTGATCTTCTAGTGAAATTCACCACACCCTAGAAATAAGAAATGTACGTAAAAATTACCCTAAATAACTGTAAAATGGCAACGGTTAATTGCCTAAAATCAAAAAGGGGAAATGCTTGTAATATCTATGTTAAATTACTTTATATTGACAAACGGTTATTTGCTTTTTTTGTCTTTGAAAACAACAGGAAAAATCTGTAACATTATCTACAATTAATCACCCTACAATTTACATAATAATTCTGTATGAATGACAATCTTTCCTGCTTTTTTCATTTGAATTTACAGTTTACAACTGTATGTTAATTACTCAAAACATACCGTGCTTTTCATTTTAACAAAATGTCAAAACACTGTTAGAATTATTGTGAAAATTACGGTGAATTTTGTTTTAATATTAACAAGCTCAGACTGTTTGATAAAACAGTATATCTTAACAGTAAATACGAGCGATTACTAAAAATAAAAAATGTTTATTTCTTTAAGTTCTACAGTCTCACCAAGTAACTTGTGAAGCTCTTTGATCAAAACTGCTGTTTTTAAATGTGCTATATAAATAAATTTTGATTTGATTGTGATTTGATATAAGACAGCTATTTATAATGAAACTAAATTTTGTGGGATAATAATGGCAAAAGGCTATTTTCTATTGTAGAACCAATAACACCGTCTGTGTGCTTTTACAGTGATTTTTAACCCTTTAATGCACATCATGAGTCACAAGTGATTGTGTTTTAATCTTCCTTATCATTGAAAAAAAAAAACACATTCAAATTCAGAATCTCAGGGATTCATCAGTTAACTTGGTTTGATCATTAAACATAATTTTTCTTATTAGTTAATTGCTTACTCCTCTCCTCGAACTTCGACCATTCATTTCTATCCGTTTATGACCACTGTGTACCCAGGGCTTGACTGGGACAAAAAATCAGCCCTGGCATTTTGACTAGAGACCAGCCCACCAGGTATTACAGGAAAAACCATAAAGCCTTTGAATGAAAACAAACGTTTTTGTGACAGTGATGTACACTGTCCTGTTGGTACACAGCAAAATCTCCAGTGTTAAATTAACACTGGAGATTGTCTATATGGGTCCACACCTCTGAGTGTTAAATACAACACTGTTGAGTGTTAAATTAACACCTTTGACAGTGTTATATGTTTAAAAGTAACCTAGTCAGTTTTGAAGATTAACAATGGCTAACACTGAGCAGTGCTGATTTTCTAACACTGGAAAATAACTCAAAATGTTAGAAATATTCCAGTGTTAGAAAATCAGCACTGCTCAGTGTTAGTCTTTGTTAATCTTCAAAACATGTTGTTAGCATGTTAGCAGCGTGATGCTACTCTGAACCGGGGAGCTATTTTCTTGATGTGAGCTTCTACTCAGGGGTTTTTCTTCCAGTTCAGAGCAGAAATGCTTTTGTTACGAAACTGGCTGTTGTTTTTTCCCCCCACAATTTTAATTATAAGCTAGATATATTTCTACTAATGGAATTAGTTTGCTAACAGCAACAGGGATGAGTCAGTGAGTCAGTTGGGCTTGTGAATCATGATTCTCGAGTCAGTAAAGTGATTCTCAAGTATTGAACGATTCGTTCACGAATCGAACATCACTAGTCCAGACTGAATCAGCTCAGCAAGGGAGGCCAGCAGCACCCTGCACTGAACCAACAACCTTCAATTTCATTGTAAGTGTCATTAGAGTGTCATTAGTGTGGTGCAGAATGCACCATAGAGATGTACAACTCTCCTGTTGAACACCTCAAGACTGAAGGTACACCAGATATAGGAGGAATAAAATTTGAGTCAGTTTTCAACTGTTTAAAAGATTTTCACATCTGACAGCCAGGTTTGCCATTTTGATCAGGACACAACATTTTAAGGGCATTTTGTCATATGATGTTGTGCTGTTTTTTAAATTTTTTGTAAAAAAAAAAAAAGAATGGTTGACCCACTCCATTCCAAATCAGAGCATTAAACTGTTTAAATACTCTGACTTTGATACCTCTTCAAAGCCGTGTGAGGTCACTCCTCAAACAAACTCTCAGGACAGTTAATACAAAACTGGAAATTTTTAAGGCTGTTGCCTCTGATAATTGGTGACAGAGTGGAATATGGAACAGATGATTTTTAACCCACTGCATCCAGACTGCAAATGAATCGCGCATTTGCGAAGCCACTGCTGGCATGTGATCCGCAGCAGCAGAAGAAAAGGACTTGTGAGGCTCAGTAACAGAGATTTAATTAGAAAAGTACAGAAATTTTGTGCCAAAAATATTATTTTTTCTGTATCGATACCTACTGAATCAGTCAGTACTAAAAAGGTATCGTGTTTTGGTACCCAGCCCTACTCGCATATCAGTTCAATTGCAATTATGTCAACGATACAATTCAGTATCCCAATGCATGACGCTAACTTCATTTCAGTTTGTTTTCATCAACAAATAAAGGAGGTGACATATAAGCTAGAGCAGGGCGATATGACCAAAATTATTTATCACGATATACATTTGAAAATTTGCAATAATGATATAACTGACGATATAATTGACACTAGACAAAATACTTTACAACTCCACAACGTTATTAGTGCAAAAAACCCCATCAATGTATTTTCACTTAAACAAGCAGCTGTTTTTTATGTGCATTAAAGTTATATAAAAATGTAACAGTGCAAATTCCTTGCTGACAGTTGAACCAAAAGGCATTTCCAGTGGAAACTGGCCGACATATCCTCAGCATAACCATGTATAATATCCACAAAACTTAAAAAGAGGTTATACACACACAATACCCTAATATTATGTTGAAGCACAGTACGTATCACTCCGCGAGGCGCCTGACTACGATAGCCGTAATGCTCCGACAATCCATCAAGCGGTGCGGGTTCGTAGCTCAGCAAAGTCGTACTAAAACATTTGACAGATTTTCGAGCGCCGTGTACGACATAAAATCGCTTCGAGATCAGTAAACACAACCAGAGTTCATACATAAGGCACACGGGATTATAAGGGGCACTGTCGATTTTCAGAAAAATCAAAGGATTGATTTTAAGTGTGCATATCTTCACTGTCCTCTGATGGGTCTTTTGATGAGAGTTCTGACTCCTCCATAAGCACAACTTCATCAGATAAAGACAGGAAGAAGAGGATGAAGGGCAAAGCAAAAAAACACAAGAAGTCAAAGAAACATGACCAAAAACCAAGAACAAGAAGTCAAGTGATTAACTTAACAGTTTGATTTTGCATGTGGTGTGTTTCATTACCACACTATTACATTAATGATTATGCTCTCTCAAATGCAGTCCAGAATCCGAAGCAAGTGGTCAACCGGTATAACAAGATTTTGAGGCTGTTCAAAAGAGGAGGCACCATGTCTGCTGCTGATTTTGGTTTGAATGTTACTTCATTATTTTATAAATTTTGTAGTTTAATTTTAATGATCATACATGTGATACACTTTATGTAAAGAGCTACAAGTCATATAGTTTGCATCCAGCCGTGTTCTGTATTACCTCAAACATTGGCTGATAGTTTATGACACTTTTTATTTTTGTATCAAAATTTGTGTGTCCAATCTGTAAGCGTTGTTCTCATGTTTTTGTGATTGGCATCTTAAAAATACATTGCGTTCTGGATCTACCCTGTGTGTTGTCATTTATTTTTTGTTACAATGTACTTTAAAAACTTTCACATCTATAAATAGGTTGTACGGTATATATGGTCCCCACTTTAGATGGGCTCACTCAAGATACTTTACTAACAAGTAGTAAATGGCTTGTAACTTCCTAAATAAGTTTATTAAGGTATTTATGAGCATTTTAGATAATCTATCAAAAAAGAAGTTGGTCGATAGTGAGTTACAGCTTTGGCAGCCTTTAAGTGACAGTTATAAATATATTGTAAGACATCTGTTAAGATATATATGAGTGATGAAACCCTGATATTCAGTGTTTATAAAACATCTAGTATGAAACTACTATGTGTAGTACATGTAGAGTTTATAGTATTATATAGGACTACTAACCATCTACTTACCTTTTACCAGTTATTTTGTATAGCATTGAGCATCCTGAAATGACTGGTTTGTAACTGATGCAGAGTAGCGTTTATAAATGATTAATCAATGAGTTGTAGAACATGAAAACATAATTAATAAAAAGTGTTGTACATTAGCTTATTCATCATGAATAAAGTGTTTAAAGCAGTGCTTGAAAACTATTAACTGATTATGAGAAATACTAAGCATGGCATGTGATTTTAACAAGAAATAAGACTAAACTTAAAGGTTAGACTTTGGAAAACTCAGCTACTGTTTTTATGGACTGTACATAATAAAAAGGATAATGAAATAAAAATACAAATAAATAAATAATACTAAAATAATTTTAAATATAATTTTTTAAAAATTAAATTTTTTTAAAAATGTCTAAAATAATTTTGTTTTCCACAGACGTACTGTACAGTTATTCCTTAACTGCATATTAAAACATATTTGCTTCATTTTATTCTGATTATCTTTGTCTTCTTCCTGCAGATTATGAGACAAATGCCCACTAAGTAGAGGAGAAGCAGGATCCGACATTCAGTACAAGACTCGTCTTGAAACTTGCAGGACTATTAAAGTCACTTTCACCTCCTGACAGACTGTAACATCCCATCATGCCATTGATTGTGGTCCCTACTTCCCAGTTGTTCAGGATGCGAGTAGCTGCCCTGTTATTCACCTGTGTGGCATTCAGCGCCGCTGCACATGGAGCTCATCTGCCCCACGGAGGCATGGCTGACTGGTGCATCTTCTGCTGGGCGTTCAGCTTCGCTTGCACTCTGCTGGTCCTGCTGGTAGAGTTGTTCGGCCTCCAGGCCCGGGTGCCAGTGTCCTGGTCCAACTTCCCCATCACTGTCGCCTGCTATGCTACACTCCTCTGCCTTTCAGCATCCATCATCTTCCCAGTCTTCTTCCTTAGACACCAACAGGCCAGTGAAACCCGTGACCATCGCATAGTTTCCACAGTCTTCTTCCTTAGACACCAGTTGTTCTATCGTGTAGCTCATGACCATCGCATAGTTTCCACAGTCTTCTCCTGCCTGGCAGCGGTTGCCTACATGGGGGAGGTGAGCCTGTCTAAAGCAAGGCCAGGAGAGGTGGCAGGTTACATGGCTACAGCTCCAGGCTTACTGAAAGTGTGCCAGACCTTTTTGGCCTGTATTATCTTCATCCTGATCAGCAGCCCAGTGACATACGACCATCATCCAGCTTTGACGTGGTGCATGGCAGTGTACTGCATCTGCTTCATCGTCTCCATGGCTGTGGTGGTGCTGTGTGTGGGAGAGTGGACCGGCTGTCTCCCCATCCCATTCTCCAAGTTCCTTTTGGCATATGGGCTCCTGGCAGTTATCATGTATTTGTCCGCCACCATCCTCTGGCCTGTGTTCCAGTTTAACTACAGGAGAAACGATGACCCAGATACAATCGCTGCATCTGTAATCACTGCCATCAATTTCCTGCTTTATTTTGCTGACCTAGTGTACAGTGCCAGATTAGTGTTTGTCAGTGGCTGAGAAGAGGAGAGATGTAGCGCTAATTTTGACCCCCCCCCCCCTCTCCTAATTTAAAAATCCTGAAACGTTTTTAAAATCTTTAAAATCCTACAAAGGGATCCCATATTTGCAAAGCCTGTGAGTATGTATTTATTTGAATGTGATCAAATAGTTGCCATACAGTATTTAACCTCTACTGTGAAATGATGGGCGAAGGACACTGTCTCAGCTGAACTCTGGACACACACACATACACATACACTGATACGCACTCCTCCCTCCTCCCTTTCCAAACGCCTTCGATGCTTGTCTCCTCCTGGAGAACACGGTGGGTCTGGGCCCAGCGCTGGAAAAAATTCTGGAAAAAATGTTTCGGATTACTCCTCACCCTCTACCCACCCCTGTTGCTTGTCACGTGCTCCATAATGTTGTGCTGTGGACATTTATGTGCTTTCTGTGTAGAGGAGTTTTTTTGTTTTCTGATCTCATGCTGTCCTCCCATAGGAGCACAGCATGAGTAGAGGTCTCTTTTTTCCCCTCTTGGACTTTCCCATTGTATTGTACATTTCAGTGTTTTCCATAATACTACCGGTTTCCGACTTGTCTCCCCATGTGATGTCTGTGTTGTGTATGTAAGGTCGGGGGGTCCCATTTCACTGCAGGGCAACTTGCATGTGACAAATAAAGTTTTCTTGAATCTTGATGTGTGCAACACAACTCTTACATCAGCTATCAAAGTGTGAGATTTCTCACAATGAAATACATTATGTATCATGATAAAGTACATTATATACTATTAAAGCCAATAAAGTCAGCACACTGGAGCACAGGGGGGTGGCAAAATTGGGCACTTGCATTTCAACACGCTCTAACTGAAAGATCATCATCCTGTAATCTTTTGTTAATAGCGCTTTAAAGTCATATCAGTATCAATATCATTATAATACCAACAAAGTGCTCTGATATTTGTATTAGTTAAAGAAATTAAGCTTTTATCATAAAACAAATATCTCAGACTTTTTACTCACTTGGAAATGGAATGAATAAGTGAGATGAGCTGTCAAAGATGACAGTATCGATAATTAGTTATACTTAGTCATAAAATGTACTTTTAATTCAAATAAGGATATACATTCTGAGTCATGTGTTTTCACCCTTTGAATAATTGCTACAATGAATACAAGAACTTTCATTTCATTGGAAATCTATACGTCTTTTTAAATACCCAACACTGATACATGAATCACTTGAGAGGAGACCCTGCAGAGTGGAAGGCACTATTCAGAACTTTATGCAAAGTTTTGATTTTTTTTAAGTAGTGAAATTTGTTAATATTTATTGTTTACACTGTTGGTCTCTGCAATATTGCCGTGTTAAAGCAATTACAGCAGTTTCCAGAAGAGGTTAATCAGTGTTTTGGTGAATAAGTGTGGCAGCTATTTTCATGCCTGTAAAACAAAATCTTGAAAGAAACTTTAAAGGATCCAGGTCCAGGTGGCGGAGCAACCTGAATAAACGGGAAGTACATTGCAAGCAAATAAAGAAGCAGGTATGGCAATGTGATACAGAAAGGAGGGCTGACAGAAATACAACAAAAAATTATTGAATTATGCAGAAGCAGGGATCAGACGATTTAGGTTTTTGTGCCTTTGGGGACATTTTGATAGGCACTACAAAAACGTGCCACTATTGTGACACTGGGAGAGAACTATTAAAAATGTAAATTATTTTAATAAAAGGAAGATCAGAAAAGGTTAACACTTCAAGGTGGCTTTACAGGATGTAATGCAGCAGAAACATCACAGAAAAAAGTGCAAAGAATAAAGTCCAAACTGGTGTAAATGTGATTAAGCCTTTAGGGATACAGACACTTAGAATAGAGGAATTTACCCATTTTAACATTTGTATGTTTGTGTTTATTCATAGTTGATTATAGTTTCTTTTTTTGGTTTTCTGAAATGAATGATGTAGTAGCAAGGTGAATAAAACTAATATTAACATGAAAACGTAAAATCTGACTTAATATTAGACACGTGCTTCTTCTATCCTTTAATATTCAGCATGTTTCTGCACAAAACATGTGTCTTACCTGCAACCAGTCATGTGTAGCTATATACTGTACTTTCTACCTAAATTACACATTACGTGGCAAGGGCACAAAAAGAAAAGAATGCAACATTATACATTTACATCATCCACTTCATGTCATAGCAACATCCCACGTAGCAAAATTGGTATTGTCACAATCTGGTTGTAGGAACTCAGGCGCAGAGCGGTTAGACGTCTCCAAAAAACAAACAAATCACAAATTACTAAGCACGAGTTCACAGGAGCTGCGAGAAACACTAACGTCAGTAGTACAATCATCCAGCGACGAGAGGATCTGTGTTCCAGCCTCAAATAGTGCTCCCGGTGATGACAGGTGATTATTGTCAGGTGTGTAGGCCAAGGGCGGGAGCCCACAGTGAGCTCCGCCCAGGCAGAGAGAGAGAGAGAGAGAGAGAGAGAGAGAACCAAAACAGCACACGTAGCCTTGTGGTGCCGGCCGGGCAGGCATGGAGACCATGACAGGTATGGCCCAGATCTGGCCCACATAATGTGCTTACACATGGCCCACATACCGCAAAGAATGATGGCCCTTTGGCGGCCCAGATCAGGTTTGCCAGAGGTAGACATGAGCCAGCACAGGGCCAGTTGCAGACATACAGCTGGCTCTGTGCTGGCCCAGATGTCAGCCAAATGTGTACCTTAATCAAGCCATGTAATAACAACATGTGCAGGAAGATAAATAGTGCAAAAGTAACATGACAAACCTCTGTTCAGACAGTGAATTAACTGATTCTTTTCCTTTCCCCCTTATTACTCAAAACACTCTGCATAACATGCCATATTCACCCAATCACACACTTTATGTGTTTCCTAATTACATTCATACACATTCACACTCTTGACATGCAGATTGGAGGAGCCAGGAGTCAAACCACTCACCTTCCGATCAGTAGGTGACCAGCTCTGCCACTTGAGCTACAGCCACCCGGTGGTAAACATGTGTAAACCCTCACTAGGTTTTGGATAAAGTGTACACTCACAAACCTGTCATAACTGAATTTGTAACGTTGGCTACCATAGCAGTATAGTATATTAACATTGCACTTTGGGGTTCCAACTAAAATATGAACATAAATAGTGCCACCATTGCCAGACCTGGCCCACATCTGGTTGACATACACCCTGCCATGACACCAGTCAGTCAGAAGTGCCAGCTTGATGCCAGATCCTGGCCAGACCTGTTTCCTATGAACCTGGGCCACATAAACCGAACCACAATCGGGCCAGATGTGGCATGCCATGACACAGACAGTGCAGTCTATACCAGGTCTGGCCCATATCTGGATGGCATGCGTCTTACCATGCCAGAAGTCAGCCAGCAGTGGCGGCTTGATACCAGATCTGGGCCAGACCTGCTTGCTATGTGGGATGCTATAATAACATAATAACATATAGGGGCTCATAGCAGGACCAATGGAACATTTATCTTATCTGTTCTATAGAAGGGTAAACCTCACATCTGTGTTAAGATGTTCTGCAAATGCAGAATTCAGCAAATGAAAACAAACATTCAGCTGCACTTTTTATTTCCACTCAAACCGAAACCCTCAGCTCTCTCCATGCCAACGTTTCAAACAGCAAGTGAAAGTAAACCCAGAGGAGACAAGCAACGGATGTCAAGCTCTGCTCTTCGCTGATTTTCTGCAAGCATGCCTGGTAAGTTATTTTAACTCTAATATTCTGCAGTCACAACAACAACGTGCATTTTGATAAGCCTAATAAATAATCGAAGGAAACGACACTTGGTTGGTGCTTTGAGACTATTGTGATGAAATCACAATCACAGAAATGTCGGACCAAACCAAGCACGTAGCCTGCTGGCACTTTGATTTTTTTATGACACATGACTCATCGTGTTAATCTGTCAGCCAGACTGCATTGAATACCTTTGATTTGAATGGCATTTTCTAGCTTTTTATAATGGAATAAAAAACAAACAAACAAATCAAATTAGCTCGTTTTTTGTCAGTTCACCTAAAAGGCCGTGCAGTGAATGCAGGATCAAAGAGACCAAGAAATCAAAAGTGAAACCAACAAGAACAAAACTTGATGACATAACATTGCATTATATTTCAGGAACCACTAGATGGAGCCAAAACCAAACATTAGTAGAGCAGAGCTGTTGCTTACGGTCTTCCCATTTTCACCTGAAGGTCCCGGTGTTCTGGGAATCCATCCTACCTGTTGTTTCTGCACATGCGCACAACACGAAATTAAGTAGCGAGCCGTCATACCCTTGTGAATATTAGCTAGAAAAATACTCTTGACTGGTAAAATTAAGTGCCTGCCTTTGTGAGTGTGACCTACAAGCATACTTTAACAGCTAAATTAAGTGACAAATCGTCCTACCTTCTGAGCTAGAAGCATACTTCAATAGCTAAAATTCAATGGCGAACCATCCTACCTTTGTGAATATGAGCTTGAAGCATACTCTGACGGGTAAAATTAAGTGGCAAATCATCCTACCTTTGTGAATGTTACCTACAAGCATACTTTAACAGGTAAAATGAAGTGGCAAACCGTCCTGGCTTTATGAATATGAGCTACAAGCATATTCTGATGGGCAAAGTTACGTGGCAAACCGTCACACCTACTTAAAGCTGTGCTGGAATTACTCTGTGACAGCAGAAATGTGCATAAACTACTTACCGTAGGACGTTTTGCCAAAGTAGGAAGGTTTGTCAGAACACTGGAAGACCTTTTGACCTGTGTGAAAATTCAAGAGAGTTTAGTAATGCATGACAATGACACTTACACATATTTGGAGCTGAAAATAAATGTACAGAACACATACATAGCCCATCTCATGCATACATTTAAAATGTACATTTTCAGCCAAAACACATTCCTCACAGTGAGTTACAGTTTGGATTAAAGTTATAGATTGTACAACTGAAATAAATGCAGCTCTAGAATGTCTAAAGAGGTAGTTTAAAAATGTTCTTGTAAAGTTAGTGTTAAAAAGTTACATCATATGAACATGAATGATTGGGGTTAGAAAAAGTTTTTTAAAAGTATCTTTGATTCTGGAGCTCGTGATCATGCTTTGCCAAACAAACTCGACATGCTGCATGAAGGCAGATATGTTACTTTGATTCTTATTGCGGCTGAACAGAATGCAATGTCATGTTTCTCCTATGCCGTCATTATTTTGTGGATGTTTTTAACTTCTTCTGGTGATTTAAGAATTTTACAAATATGTGCAATTGTTTCAGCAAAAGCATAAATGAGTGATAATGGATTTTCCAGCTACATAAATGTACACCATTAATTAAACACTGCAATTTATCTCTTCTAGAACACTCTGGAATGCTCCATCCCTCTGCTAAAATCAGGGAAAGCATCTCTAAGCATGTATGGATCAAATTAACAGGCCCTGCAGCTGGATCTCTGACAGAAGCTTTCTGTCAAAATGTAGCAGGTTTGCAGGAAAACGTAAGCGCTAAAGTGGTAACACCACGAGAAGCACAGAAAGATGACATGACAGGTATCCTGAATAACTAAACAAATAAATGCTACATTTGTGTCATTTCATCTAATATCATTTTTCCAAAGCACCTTATTTCTCTCTATGCAATGTAGCAAATGACTTGAGCTCATAAGTACTTTTTTTTTTTAACAGAAATATGAATAAACAACTCTACAAAAACTGAATTGTCTAATGTGTTATTTTCCCTCGTTTTGCCCTTTTAGTGCCACCAACTATGATTGTCATGGAAGGAAAAGCAGCTGGGGCTCAAAAGTACATCAAAGGTAACAACATGCTTGAGGAGACATGAGTTTGACTCAGTTGTGTCTCTGAGGAAATCATCATCACTGACTGCTCTCCTGGCCCTATGTTTCTTTTCTTTTTTGAGTCTGGGAGAGTGTATTAAAATGTCTATTTCATTTCATCCTTGATTGCTTCCTATTTTCTTCCTCTTTCCTTTGTCAGTGTACACAGTCACATCTTTTTTTTATTTATTTATTTTTTTAGCACAAACCTCTAGTTAACAAACAATTATTCTCTAATGAGTGATGGCTTAACAACAGACACATTTATGTATATTTTTGATGTTTAATCTTCGAGTTCAAAATTACAACATACGAGTACTCAAATGCTCTATTAATTTTCTGTCTTCACTTGTTTCCAGTGGAAAAATTATACAGGATTGTCCTACTGGGAAACAGTGAAGCTGGGAAAAGCAGCCTAGCAAACGCCATGTTTGGACAAGACATGTTCAAGGTTAACAACACTGAATGTCAAACTGAGTCCAAATCTCTCCATGGAAGAAGAATTACCCTGATCAACACTCCTGATTTCTCTGGCCCAGGTAGATCAGAGGAGGAGCTGAAGCCTGAAATACTGAGGTGTATCACTGAGTGCACTCCAGGGCCTCATGCTTTTCTCATTGTGCTCAAAGTGGAGAAATCCACAGAGCAGCAGCAGAAGGCTGTTATTGAGAAAATAAGCCAGTATTTCTCAGAGGAAGTTTTCAAATATGCCTCAGTTGTCTTTACTCAGGATGGCCCAGACTCAGATGAAATGAAGATCAAACAGTTCATAGATCAGAATAAATATCTGAGTGATCTGGTGAAGAAGTGCAAGACCCGATACCACATCATTAATAAATACAACGGACAGGGTGGCAGCAGCCAGTTTAAAGTGACAGACCTACTAAACACAGTAGGCCAGGTAGTTAAAGAAAACAAGGGAGTGTGCTACACCAGCAAGATGTTGCCACAAGTAGACACCCGTAATAAGGCTAACAGCAGTGTCTCTAAGAATGAAATGATCAAACTTACAGGCGTTGGAGCAGAATCCATGGCAAAGGCTTTCTCTGGGTCAGCTGTTGTAGTTTTAACTCCAGGATCAACAAATGCAATTGAGAAAGATGGCACTGAAACAGATGAAAAAGAAGGAGAAAATGTAGAAGGAAAAGCTACATCAAAAAGAACTAACAATGGACAGAAAGAAATGACAAAAGAAGAAGGAGGAGGAAGAAAAAATGAAAAGCATGTCACATCAGAAAAAACGAATGATGAACAGACAGAAATGACAAAACAAGGAGATGAAGAAGAGGAAGAAGAAGAAGAAGGAGGAGGAAGAAAAACTGAAGAGCATGTCACATTAGAAAAAATGAATGATGAACAGACAGAAATGACAACAGAAGAAAATGGAGAAATAACAAAAGAAAAAGAAGAAAGAAAAAATGAAGGGAAAGTAGCAAAAGAAGAAGCACAAGAAAGAAAAACAAGTGCAAGTGGTGCAGCTGCTGGAGCATTATCAACAGCTATAGGAGGTGGTGTAGCTGCTGGAGCAGTATCAACAGCTATAGGAGGTGGTGTAGCTGCTGGAGCAGTATCAACAGCTATAGGAGGTGGTGTAGCTCCTGGAACAGGAGCAGGTGCAAGTGCTGGTACAGCAGGAGCTGGAGGTGCAGCCGGGACTGGAGGTGCAGCAGGAGCAGTAGAAGCAACAGGAGCAGGTGCAAGTGCTGGTACAGCAGGAGCTGGAGGTGCAGCCGGGACTGGAGGTGCAGCAGGAGCAGTAGAAGCAACAGGAGCAGGTGCAAGTGCTGGTACAGCAGGGGCTGGAGGCACAGCAGCAGGATATGTGGCAGCAGCAGCTGTAGTCACTGGAGGAGCAGTAGGCATAGCATGGCTAATACAAAAAATAAGATATGTGATAGAGTTGATAAAACAACATCTTGGAGTGGTATTACTGGTGCTCGTTTTCTACTCGTTGCTTTTGTCATGGTTTTTTCTCAAAGCACCATTTGCTGGGACCCTCCTCTTATCATTTTTGTTCCTGTTGCTTGTTATTATTCTTGTTATCATGTAATCACACCATAGATAAGGGCTATGTCCAATATGGCACATGAATCAGAAACACAGAATCTGTGATACAACATGACAGGTTTTATAATTCCTTGTTTCAAAAAGGAGATTTTACAAAACTACCCAAAATATCCGTTATTTTCATGCTGCTCTGTAATCAGAATCATTTTTTCTCTCTGTTTTGTCTTTTTTGTAAACTCAAGAAATGATTTCTTTATTTAAACAATTATGTTTAATAAAGTAATAATTCATTTAAAATCAACTCTGTACTCTAGTATTTCTACCAAATCACGAAACCTGTTTTTCCAGAGTAATTAAGCTACGTTCTACTTTTAAATAATTATATTTTTCAATAAGAAAATGAACTATGTTCTGTCACACATATTTCTTTGTCTTGTGCAAAAATAAATGAATGAATTGTCACTGATATTTTTGGATGCATTTTTCCCCTTACTGACTTGCAAGGTTGTGTTGAGTGCTCAAAGAGAAGCCTCAAGTGGCTTCTTGAGTTCCAAAACAACTGACAGAGTTGTAGGTATTTAAGCCTTAGAGTAGGTGTCTCTTTAGAGATGGTCCTAGTGTTATTGACACATTATTGATCATATGAGTCATCACATAGGCCAGAGTGTCGAACCTCTGTAAGACATTGCCCTAAATACACAATAAATACATAATACATAAAAAATTTAGAGTAATTGCCAAAGAAAACAATGGAGTGTGCTACACTAACAAGATGTTGTGGTTGATTTGGTTGTGGGTGCTACTACCACATAGCAAAATGGTATGGCCCGGACCTGGCCCACACAATGTGCTTACACATGGCTCACATACCGCAAAGAATGCCCTTTGCTGGCCCAGATCTGGTTTGCCAGATGTGGCCCACACATGGGTCAGCACCAGTGTTGGGTAAGTTACTTTAAAAAAGTAATTAATTACTAATTACTAATTATTTAGTCAATATTGTATTTAAAATACTTATCTAATTACTGTGTCAGAAAATTAACTTAATTACTAAATAAGTAATTTAACTACATACTTCTTAAAATCCCTATAAACCTTGAGTGGGCAAACAATAGAAATGTATCTTTTTTTTTTAAAGACAGTAAGCAGCGGTAGCATCTCTTCCACAATGTAGCCTGCAATCATTTTTTAAGCTCACCTTCAGACTCTTTCTGTACTGCTGACATAAAATCAGGAGTTGCCACGGTGTTATCCATGGATGATGAACAAGAATCACTCAGACGTGTTCGTCTATGCTTTCGTGTCAGGCGCTTCAGCAGATTACTCGTGCTATTAACAGCAGCCGATAGATTTTTCTCCCCAGGACATAGCTTACATATTACTGTAATATTCTTGTCTGCTTGTTTCAGAAAAGTGAAGAGACGGGAATATGTCCATTTCATAAAATGGCGGCAAACTGGCGCAAAATGATGTGCAGCTGCACTACAGCGATGTTAAAGCGGCAGAGTTTACTTTTACCTTTAGAAGATAAATTATTGAAATTAAATAATGATATTCAGTGAGTTTAAGTATTTTACAATGTAACGCAAGTACATTGTAAGTAACTGTAATTAAAATACCTAAAAATGAACAGTAATTAGTTACTCTACTTTTTCAGTTGAAAAGTAATTTAATTACAGTAACGTGTTACTTAGTAACGCATTACACCCAACACTGGTCAGCACAAGGCCAGTTGCAGACACACTGGTGGCCCTGTGCTGGCCCATATGTGGATCATCTCTGGCAAACCTGATCTGGGCCACCGAAGGGCCATCATTCTTTGCGGTATGTGGGCCATGTGTAAGTTGTGTGCAGCCAGTTGTAGACACACTGCTGGCCCTGTGCTGGCCCAGAACACTTTCAGCTCTGGCCCCAGATGTCAGACTAATGTGTACCTTAATCAAGCCATGTAATAACAACATGTGCCAGAACATGCAAAACAGTGCAAAAGTAACATGCCGAAACTCTGTTCAGACAGTGAATGGACTGATTCTTTTATAGCGCTTTTTTGTTCTCCCAGATTACTCAAAGTGCCACATTCAGTCAATCACACATTTTCTTTAAACTGAGTGCTTCCGAACTACATTTTTACACATTCATGCAAGTGCAATGTTTGTTTGGCGGCCCATACCCTAGGCGGGGTGACGGGCAGTGGTAGTAGTAGTAGTAATAGCATTGTTTGTACTTTTGTTGGTGCAGTACGGCCCATTGTAAATATTTTGAAAGTCTATCTGAAAATCAACTCTTAATTTCATGTTGTTTCTCTTTTTTACATACTTTTCTCCCCCTACCACTCTGGTGGAAGCTTTTAGGTTTCATTTATCCGTCATTTCATGAACTGTACAGGGTCTTTTAACTCGACAGGAAAATCCAGTCAACTGTGGAAAATTTAAATATGTATATGCATTAGGGCTGCTCAATTAATCGAATTTTAATCACGATTACGATCTGGGCTTTCAACGATCATTAAAAATGACTGAGCCGATTATTAGCCCCTCCCTCATTTATCCGCGACACCTTAGAGGCCGGTCCGTGAAAATATTGTCGGGCATAAACCGGTCTGTGGCGCAAAAAAGGTTGGACACCGCTGATTAAGAGGACCCGAGGGAAGCTCGGAAAGCTAAGCAGAAGTTATTTGGAGAGGAGAGTGACTGCCGTTGGTTGAAAAGAGAGGTAAAAAAAACTTCAGTGGTGTTGCACAATATTTTATATTATTTTTTAAAGTCATTATTCAATACATTGTTATTGTTAACCCTTTAAAGCCGGTCAGAGCAGCACGCTCCGTTTTGTGTAACTATTTTTGAATCCCTGTAGAACCGCGTAAGCTAGCACAATAATTTTTTTTGCATATGAAACCGGAGGAGTTGTACTTACATCTGATGCCATCAGCTTGTCCTCGGTCACGGTTTCCTTCCACATAAAGCTTTGCAAAAGCTGCATAAAAAGCGCTTGCAGGAACAAAAACATAATATTCCAGAAACACGCTTTGCCGATCTGATCAGCTGTTCATAACACTTCCCACAGTGAAACAGACTTCAGCGCGAACTATCGCATGTCCGCCATTTCCTGCCCGAAACAGGAAGTGACGTCATTTTGCGGAAAATGTAGTTTTTTTACTTGTAGGCCTATACTGGTCATGTTTGACTTTTCTGAATAGTTGCTGGGATGCTTGGAACTCGAATTGCACAGCTGGAAATAGTTTATTTTGATGCTGTTTTCTTTGCAAATTTGCATCATAGGATTGTTTTTTTTTGTTTTTCCTGCAGTATATAAAAATTGCTGTATCTCCAAAATAAAACTATGAAGACACTCAAAATAAATTTCCTGTTGTTGTAAACTATTCTTTGCAACTTTTTTGTATTTAAAGTTTTGAGGGATAAACCTCTTAAATTTCTCCAAGTAGAAATATATGTAAAAAAAACAAAAACGATTTTCAATTTTTTTGTAGTTTATTGCACTTTTTTGCAATTTATGTAGTTACTATGGACTTAATGCATACATATTATTAAAATATGGGCTACAACAGTTGTATAGCAACTTGAAATGCTCCCACAAATGGCACTACAACACATGTAAAAAAATAATATAAGCTCTGGCGGACTTGGTTCTATAGTAGGTCTTAAAGGGTTAAATAAATATCGTCAAATAATCGAGATCTCAATTTCAGTGAAAATAATCGTGATTATCATTTTTGCCATAATCGAGCAGCCCTAATATGCATATAATTATGCACAATACATCTTTGTGTGACATAAGACTTAATTTACTCTTTCAATAACACCCTGGATATAAAATGTATGTATATGTTCCTGTTAAGAGGCGTACTTACCAGATTTGAATGTAAAAAAAAAAAAAAAACTCTGCTAAACTTAACAACAAATAACACATTCTGCTGTTGTAATCAAATATCCCTACAGTGCATTGAATGCGTACACTGATGCTCGAATTTTTGTGAGATTCATAGGCCTATATTTACAAACAGACCATAGAAGAAGACCATCAGCTGTCAAAATGTCTGTTGTATCACTCATTAAATACCAGTGTTGGGTAAGTTACTTTAAAATAGTAACTTAGCTACATTACTAGTTACTTCTCTCAAAAGTAACTAAGTTACTTCAAGTTACTCGTTACTTTCAAAGTAACTAGTTACTAGGGAAAGTAACTTTGGTTTTACTCAGAATTCTCTTGTTAATGTGTTGCTTCCATAACTTTGCCAGTCTTCTAGCTTGCTTACTTGCCACAAGTGCACTGTGCCACCTACCAATAGAAAGGAAAAAATAATCTGCATATTTCCACGAGAGAAATCCCACGCCTGGACCGTCATTGACTGCTGCCATGATTCTAGCCTACGTCACAGCGTCATGTGCGCCTTTTACATCCAACACAAAAACTGCAGTTGTGGTGCTTTCGATTGTACTCAGAACTCGGAAATTCTGCCTTCTGAATAGGAAGATGTAGGCAACACCAGACTGCAGATGAGCTGCATACAGAGCTGGACTGGGACAAAAAAATCGTCCTGCCATTATAGGAAAAATCATAAAGCCTTTGAATGAAAATAAACACTGTTGTGACAGTGATGTACACTGTTTTGATGGTATATATGCATCAATCTATCAATCGTTTGTTGTAAGATTCAGATAATTATTTTTTAGAAGCTAGATATTTTAAATGAGAATAAGAAAGAAAAGTATTTCTTTGTGCCCCCCTCTCCCTGTTAATGTCCTACCTGCCCCCCTGGCAACACTTTGCTAGATCCGCACCTGCACAGTTACCAGCTGTCAGCTACCTAAAAAAGGATCCTGGGGTTATTTGTCTCTCAGAAACAGTTCATAACTTCCCTTCAACTCATTCATGTCACCTAAAAGGTAAACCTGTTTCTCCATCACCTGTTCAGCTCTGATGATTCAGTAAGGACATCTCCTGGTTTCATCTTCATGTTTCCCTCTCACCAGATAACCAAACCATATCATGACCAGCAGCTTTTTTGCAGCTGTGGCTCCAGCAAACATCAGCTGATACTAGAAATTAATATTAAATGAATTCTAACAATAGCTGATCAAGCTTAAAAGTGCTGCTGTTGTTTAGCGCGACATCCGCTGGTTTCCTCTTTCGGCGCAAAGTGAGCGATAAACAAACAAGAGAGAAAAGACGATCAGCTGATCATTGATCAGTTTTCATGATTGAAGTAGAAACGGGAGAGGGAGGGGAGAGGATGAGAGAAGAAGAGGCAGCTGCAGCGTAAACACAGAATAACTCCAGCTTTGTGTCTTTTTCATTGTAGCTGAATTACGGGACAAACTGTTCCTTTTCACCTCAATAAGAAACGCGTAATATTTTCTCTGAATACCAGACGGGACGGTTGGCAACTCTAATAACTTATGAACAAAATAAAGTTCAACATCATTAACTTCATAGCACCCACCCAGCTGTATAGAAACTCCGTCATGCTAGCTAGCAGGCAGTACGGAAAAAGTCAGAATAACGAAAATAAACTCCACCTAAACATGGTTCATATCTGACCCAGAGAGACTGCAGGTCATAACTTCTTACCTGAAGTTCAGTTCACACTTGGACCGGCGGCCGCCTCGGGTCTCTTTTCCTTCTGCGTCCCTTTTCCTTCATCCACCTGCTGGCCTCCACCACTTGCTAATGTTACTGAATCTGTGGAAGCTCCGCGATAGCCACCACACGAAGTAACGAGTAACGCGTTCCTGATTTTGGCATAATAACTAGTTACCGTGCTCGTTACCACAATAATAACGTAGTTACTGTAACGAGTTAGTCCCAACACTGTTAAATACAGAGTAATGAGTGGAATAATCTGCTCATTATTCAGTTGTTCCTCTCTGTCAAGATCTCTACAACTGTTGAATTTAATTGTCAAATTCGAAGTATGTTCAAGAGTGGTTGCCACAAAAGAAAAGAAAGTATAATCCATAAGAAATTACTTCATTAATTACATCAATTACTTAAAATCAACACTCCCTTATCGCAATTTACAAGGGAAATACCACTGAAAGTCAATTAAAAGACTGTTGGATTGACACTTTCTCTGTGAAAAAACAGATTTAACTGATTTACTAACTTGCCTTTTATGCATCAAAAGCAGTGCTGAGATATTGTTAAAAATCATATGTGTCCATTTAAAAATGAATCATGGTGGAATGAACAAAAATTATTAATGGTTACAGTGACTGAAAGTCTGAACTAACTGAAGAGTTCAGTGATAGTGAGACAGTCTCGCATGGTCATGATGTTCAAACAACTGGAACTTAATGCATCTATTGTCACTGTTATGGCCCGTCTAGGCGCGGCCAGACCACAACATAAAGGGTGATCCATCCCCGTCCAACCCCAAGCAGCACGTCACACACTTAATATTTTGTGACAGTGATTTATTTACAATAAGTGCAGTTAAACAAAGGAAGGGAGCATACCACAACTTCAGGGTGAACCCAAGGCCAAAACAACAAACAAAAAGTAACCTATCTCAGGAATAAACACAACTTACCTACTCAAAAGAACCAAACGACAATCACTTTCCTCCCTGCCTAACAAAAACAGGAGAAAACTGATCAACCAAAAAGGCGGTCCACCCCTACATGCTCTTACATTAACATAATATTTTGACACAGTGAACGGTCTGCCGGTTGGGTTGGGCCGAGGATGAATGACGTGGCAGTCCCCGGCGGTCTCTTCTTATCCGCTGCCTCCCGATCCTCAGCCAATCGGTGTGAGCCATCCACCCTGGTCGGGAGTGAGGACGGGTTGCCTGGACACTCAAATTCACACATGATTACGATCACAGTCGTAACAGTCACCATTTCTGCCTAAGGACTCCCATGTTACCTATCAGGTGTTTACCATCCTGCTTTCTGAGAAAATAGAAATAAAACAACATATGATGCACTCTTAGCTTCAATTCAAGCGTTTTAGCATTTAATTTCTTACCACTTACAGCCATTTTATACACTGTACCCTATCTGCAGATGCTCACTATTAATTGGAAAAACTAAGATAATTTGAAATTTAAAATAACTTTTTAAACCTTGGACGAGGTAGTCAAAGACTGTTTCAAGTCTAGAACCAATGGACATTGCCAAATTAAGTGCTTCCTCCTTTGAGATTCTCTGCCAAATCTTTAATAGAGCCACCTTCTCTTGTTTGCTTGTTGGAAGGAGGAACCCCCCACCACCACCACCCCCCCAAAAAAATAAAATAAAATAAAATATAAAAAAATCAGGAAATACAGAAAAGACAGGAATCCGGTTAGAATGTTTGAGAAATTTAATACGAAGTTTGCATTCATGCCACTAGGTGTGTTTTTTGTTGGTTTGCCCTTGCCCTTTATGCAACCTTTCAGTTCAAAAGCTGTTTGAAAATCATAAAGTCAAGTCTGAGTCCAGAACTGACTGAAGAGAGCACTCAGAATGAGACAGAGCCTTAAATGAACATGATATTTAAAGACTGCTTTAAGTCTATAACCAATGGGCAGTGTTTCCCTCGTTGAGATGCTCTGCCAGGCCTTTGGTAGAGCCACCTTCAGTTGTTTGCTTGTTGGTGGGTCTCTCTCGATTCAGTTTTGTATTTATTTTGAACAAGATATACTCTACTAAAGCATACAGGAACATCCAGTTCCAGGTAGAGGAAATGCTCAAAACAAGGAAGGAGGAATAAAACAGATAAAAAAAACCAAACCAAACCAAAAGGACGGTCATCAGGAAATACAGAGACAGAAGACAGGTGTCAGACTAGAGAGCCTGAGATATTTGAGACCATTTGCATTCATGCCACTCGGCATTTATATTTTTAGAAGGTTTTGTTGGTTTGCTTATGCCATCAGAGTCATCCCATACTTGTCCTTTATGCAGCTTTTCAGTTCAGGCAGACTCTTTAGGGCTTTAAGCATCAAGATTAATAATACAGATAGGTCTGTAATTTAGTGGACAACAAGACATTTTTGCATCTGTACAAGACCACTGTGGACTTTAACTCAAGCACACAATACATGATTGAAATGCAAACTTTCAAATTTAATTCAAAGGGTTTAACTTGAATAGTACTACTGAATTCTGAAACACATTCTTTTTTTATGGCTTATGCTGTGCGATAACAGTTTCCCATTGCACTGAGCAAAGCATAGCACAGCTGGCTGGAAAGCAATCAAATGTGCTGTGGTGTGTCATAAATTTGTGGTGCATATTCTACAAATAAAGGTCATGAATAGGGATGGGCATCAAAACCCGGTTCTTGTTGAGAACCAGTTCCCACTGTTTCAATTCCTTGGAATTGTTTGCCATTTTTGCAAACGATTGCAAACGAATAAGAAAAAAATAATATATACTTGAAACAAGTCTAATCATCTAACACATGAGACTGGAAACTAGCTTGTAATGTTCAAAACAAGATGGACAAGATAATCTGGCTAAATTTAAGACAATAACTCTTGTTAAGCTGCAAGGAATTTGCAGTGTATCATTTTTTGATTGGTCGACATGTCATCTGTGAACTTGCAGAGCGTTCTCACTCCCGAGGCGTAACATGTCGACGTTTTGAACTTCACGATTGTACCAGACGGGTTCAGCGGTTTGCTTAGAGGGAGGAGAGGAGAGAGGAGGGCACAACCCTGGGAGGATTTTCTGGATGCTTGATGTGATTCTTTCCAGCCTCACTTACTGTTTCCCCTCTGTAAAATTCCACTCAGGAGTCTTGACATTTCTACTCAGAAGTAACTTGAAATTTCAAGATAGTCATAATGTGGGGTTATTGTGTCAGAATTTTGACACAATAACCCCAAATTATGACATAACTTACACTTTTGACCTATCGCTGCCTGTTAATTTATTTATTCATTTATTTATTTACTGGCAGTAACAAGCGTCCACGCCCATGCAGCAGCGCTACTACTCGACACAACTGCGTAAGCATCTGTGAGGACATGCCAGAAATGACCTTTTTATTTGTTCCTTTATTATGTGAGTAAGCCATCTCCGAGAAGAGGAACTGTGACAATTTTGCTGGACGTGGAGGAGGTTTTAGACTTTACCAAATATGGCAGTGTGGGGCGTGGGACCCACAGTCCGCAGACAGATATCGCTGGATAACAGAGGGGATGCGCCGAGGAACTTAAAGCTTTAACATTATTGTGAAATAAAACTCCTGGCTCAGAAATCGGTAAGATCCCGCCTCAGAATGATATGTTGCTCTGAAAGATTTTAAGTAAAACGTAGCAGTTCGTGTTTATCGCGGTCTATTCTTGGAGTAGAGCTCATTACAAAGGCATAGCACCGAGGCGCGGTATGTCCGCTATCTGACATGGAAAACTTCTTAATTACTCAGTTAAACGGTTGATAAACGCCTCTGTTATACAGAACATACTCTTAGAAATAAACACGCCTCTTCTGGTAGGGTATCTGCATGAAAACGAGCATAGATTTCTTTCATAGCTTTATTATTTTAAGAGAGGTAAGAAATCCTGCAATAGCCTATTTGATTTAACATAACCTGTTATTTGTGAGAAACTTTCTTTGCCCCCATTTTACAACAGTGTGGGTGGTTCCCTTTAACTTTTAAGCTTTATATGGCACTACCCTCTCGACTGGGTTTTGTTAAGAACCGAGGTATGCATGGTATGCGCGCTACCAAACCAAAAGCGTAAACCCAAACCTGGTTTCCTGTCAGCAGAAGAGGCCACATAACCTACACCGCGCAACCGCACCTTTTTTCTGATGTATCAGGACCATGCTGCTGTTGAAATATTAACAGTCATCTCTCTCAGTTTAGATCACCATGCATGGAGTGTGTTTAAACTGAGAGACTCCAACAGGAACTTAAAGAAAACTTTTCTGGATGTTGATCCCTGTTAAAAAATATACCCGAAATAGTCCTAATATTCTGGCATGATTGCCATTTAGTCTGAAAAACTGCTTCGATGTTGCTACTGTTGCTTCCTGGATACTCGCTGTTAGCCCTTCAGAGCTGCTTCCTGTTTTGTGTGAGTTTATTGAACGTGACCTATGGGGGCGGGGGTGAGCTAGAGTTTATCTTCCAGTGAAATTCGCCACACCCTAGAAATACAACAGATGTTTCACTCTTTTGCATTAAAAATGATGTAGGTAAAAGGGTATTTCCTTACTCACTCAATCTGCCAAAACACCTACTTTTACCTATCTCATAAGTATATGGGGATTTGGCTAAAATGCAGAATGCAGAATTTGTAGACACTGGCATCATGAAGCTTTATAGATTAGCTTCAAGATGCCAGATCCATGTGGACTTCAGAGGGAGTCCACATGAGTAATGCACATGAGAAGTTATGAGCAGCGCGGAAACTCTTAATCTTAAAACTGTTTACTCAGTCCTCACGGTGAGTGTTTAGAGGCAAGCCCCACTTAATGCTCCTCAATAATAATGGGAATTTCAAGCAGAAATTAACTGAACTGGGGGTTTTCTCAGCAGTGCGTGCACAGTGAGGGACTCACCTGCTAAATCTGAAATGAGTAAAATAAATGTCAGCGAAAATGCAGGTGTAAGATTAATGCACAAATGTTGCATTTGTTATTATTAGAATGTGATTTTAAAGTGATTTGCAGATACGGTGCAGTAAAATAGTAACCGGGACAGCTTGTGGTCTGATGCTCAATAATATTTGGTATTTTTCGTCAGCAGTTCCACACAGATTTCTGTTTGTAAAAATGCAGCTTTCCTCTGGATAAATACTGGACTCCACCTGTACTAATCCTCAGAACCTTTTGCATAGTGCCCAGTGATTTCTATCAGTACAGTTATTTCTCATGTCAAAAGCATACAGATTTTCCTTTATCCCCCTCTCATTCACCTGAACTGCCTTGCTGTTTCCAGAGAGAAACATATGTGAAACCTGAGCTTACACCTGATTATTTTTGTTAAAAGTCACTCATCAATCGCTGTCTAATGCTCCCTCCTTGGGATTTTCTGTTAGCTTATTTATGAACAGTCCAGTGGTAAAATTTTGCTAGTATAGTACTAGTATAGCATCAGGATGGCATGTGATTTTAACAAGAAATAAGATTAAACTTAAATGTTAGACTCTGGAAAACTCAGCTACTCTTTTTATGGACTGTGAATAATTCAATAAATAAATAAATTTAAAACAATTTCAACATTTTTAAAATGTCAAAAATAATTTTGTTTTCCACAGACGTACTGTACAGTTATTCCTTAACTGCATATTAAAACATCTTTGCTTCATTTTATTCTGATTATCTTTGTCTTCTTCCTGCAGATTATGAGACAAATGCCCACTAAGTAGAGGAGAAGCAGGATCCGACATTCAGTACAAGACTCGTCTTGAAACTTGCAGGACTATTAAAGTCACTTTCACCTCCTGACAGACTGTAACATCCCATCATGCCATTGATTGTGGTCCCTACTTCCCAGTTGCTCTGGATGCGAGTAGCTGCCCTGTTATTCACCTGTGTGGCATTCAGCGTCGCTGCACATGGAGCTCATCTGCCCCACGGAGGCATGGCTGACTGGTGCATCTTCTGCTGGGCGTTCAGCTTCGCTTGCACTCTGCTGGTCCTGCTGGTAGAGTTGTTTGGCCTGCAGGCCCGGGTGCCAGTGTCCTGGTCCAACTTCCCCATCACTGTCGCCTGCTACGCTGCCCTACTCTGCCTTTCAGCATCCATCATCTTCCCAGTCTTCTTCCTTAGACACCAGTTGCCCTCTGGTGAAACTCGTGACCATCGCATAGTTTCCACAGTCTTCTCCTGCCTGGCAGCGGTTGCCTACATGGGGGAGGTGAGCCTGTCTAAAGCAAGGCCAGGAGAGGTGGCAGGTTACATGGCTACAGCTCCGGGCTTACTGAAAGTGTGCCAGACCTTTTTGGCCTGTATTATCTTCATCCTCATCAGCAGCCCAGTGACATACGACCGTCATCCAGCACTGAAGTGGTGCATGGCAGTGTACTGCATCTGCTTCATCCTCTCCATGGCTGTGGTGGTGCTGTGTGTGGGAGAGTGGACCGGCTGTCTCCCCATCCCATTCTCCAAGTTCCTTTCGGCATATGGGCTCCTGGCGGTTATCATGTATTTGACTGCCACCATCCTCTGGCCTGTGTTCCAGTTTAACAAGAGTTACGGGAGAAACGATAACTCAGAAACAATCGCTGCAGCTGTAATCACTGCCATCAATTTCCTGCTTTATGTTGCTGACCTAGTGTACAGTGCCAGATTAGTGTTTGTCAGTGGCTGAGAAGTGGAGAGATGTAGCGCTAGTGTTGCCCCCCCCCCCCCATTTCAAAATCCTGAAACTTTCTTAAAATCTTGAAATCCTCCGAAGGACTCCCAAATTTGAAAAGCCTGTTTTGCCTGTGAGTATGTATTTATTTGAATGTGATCAAATAATTGCCATACAGCATTTAACCTCTAATGTGAAATGATGTGTGCAACACAACTCAGCTATCAAAGTGTGAGATTTCATATAATCGTGTGGGAAAAAAGTAAATTATGTACTATTAAAGCCAATAAAGTCAGCACACTGGAGCACAGGGGGGTGGCAAAATTGGGCACTTGCATTTCAACACGCTCTAACTGAAAGATCATCATCTTGTAATCTTTTGTTAACAGTGCTTTAAAGTCATATCAGTATCAATATCATAATAATAACAACACAGTATTATGATATTTGTATTAGTTAAAGAAATAAAGCTTTTATCATAAAACAAATATCTCAGACTTTTTACTCACTTGGAAAGGAAATGGAATAAGTGAGATGAGCTGTCAAAGATGACAGGAAGTATCGATAATTAGTTACACTTAGTCATAAAAAGTAATTTTAATTCAAATAAGAATATACATTCTGAGTCATGTGTTTTCACCCTTTAAATAATTGCTACAATGAATACAAGAACTTTCATTTTGTTGGAAATCTATACGTCTTTTTAAATACCCAACACTGATACATGAATTACTTGAGAGGAGACCCTGCAGGGCAGAAAGCACTATTAAGTATTTTATGCAAAGTTTGGCATGTGTGCCACACTGCTGTGGTGAAAGTAGTATTTATTGTTTACACTGTTGGTCTCTGCCATATTGTAGTGTTAAAGCTATTGCAGTATTTCCAGAAGAAGTTAATCAGTGTTTTGGTGAATAAGATTGGCAGCCATCTTCATGTCCTTAAAACAAACTCTTGACAGTAACTTTAAAGGATGAAAACCAGGTCCAGGTGGAGGATCTGCCTGAAGAAACGGGAAGTACATTGCAAGCAAACAAAGAAGCAGTTATACAGAAAGCAGGGCTGACAGAAATATAACAAGCAAATGGCTGAATTACACAGAAGCAGAGATCATACAGTTTAGTTTTTAGTGCCTTTGGGGAAATTTTGACAGGCACTACAAAAAAGTGACACTATTGTGACACTGGGAGAGAACTATTAAAAATGGAAATTATTTTAATAAAAGGAAGATCAGAAAAGCTTAACACCTAAAGGTGGCTGTACAGGATGTAATGCAGCAGAAACATCACAGAAAAAGGTAAAAATAAAGCACATGCTGCAATGAATAAAGTCCAAACTGGTGTAAATGTGATTAAACCTTAGAAAACACACTTAGAAAAGAGGAATTTACCCATTTTAACATTTATATGTTTGTGTTTATTCATAATAGATTATACTTGCTTGTTTTGGCTTTCTGAAATTAATGATGTAGTAGCAAGGTGAATAAAATCAATATTAACAAGAAAACTTAAAATCTGGCTTAATATTAGACATGAACGTCTTCTATCCTTTAATGCTTACCATGTTTCTGCACAAAACATGTGTCTTACCTGTAACCAGTCATGTGTAGTTATATACTGTACTTTCTACTGTACTTTCACCTGTGGAAACACACGAAAAAGAAAAGAATGCAACATTATATGTTTGCATCATCCACTTCATGCCAGAGCAACATGCTATAATAACATATAGGGGCTCATAGCAAGACCACTGGAACATTTATCTTTTCTGTTCTAGTGTAGAAGGGTAAACCTCACATATGTGTTAAGATATTCATGCTAACGCAGAATTCAGCAACTGAAAATAGTAGTGAAGGGTCCTGAAATACTGACGCACCGACGCATGTATCAAGCTCACAGAGCGATGCCTGTATCGGTGCGTGCGTCGCTTTAAGAAAAAGTCACGTGATCGATACAGCCGCTCTATCAATCATTGCCAACGCGCCAAACTGTGTTTAAAAGGTACCGCATAGTGATGGGATTTCCGGCTCGTTTTAGAGAACTGACTCTTTCGGCTCGGTTCACTAAAAAGAACCGGCTCTTTCGGCTCCGAACCGGCTCTTCAGGTTGTTTTGTTGCTTTAGTTAATTAATTATCAACAACAATATAAAATTATGCACAAAAGGAAATAGTAATGTAAAAAAACTTGGTTTTCTTTATGTATGTTTATATATAAATACTTATGGGGACCCCTAGAGACAAAACATGTACAAACTCCAAAGCACTTAAAAATTCCAAAGCACATATAGCGTTAACTGAACTTCCAAAACAGAGCTACCTAGATCACTTAAATTACACTAATCGAATGCAAATGTCTATTGTTTTTGTATTAAAATATGTGTGTATATATATATATATATATATATATATATATATATATATATATATATATATATATATATTTTTTTTTTTAATTTATTTATTATATATATATTTTTTTATTTCAAATAATTAGAAGAAAAAAAACTTCATTTACCTGTTGCTACCACACACCCAATCCGATTGTTGGTACTTGCTGGCTTGTGTAGCCACTAGGTAACAAAAGCTCAACACGGCCCTTAGCATCCTGGAGCACTTCTGTTGTGTTTTGGAGTTTGTACGTGCTTTGACGTTTGTACGTGCTTTGTCTCTAGGGGCCACTGCATCACTCCACGTAAAATGTAATAAATAAATTATAAAATACAAAAACCAACTATTTACATTTAATACATTTCAACTTTTAACTACTTAAATTTTCAGGTTTTTCCTTTTAAACAAATTTAAAGTGAAACAACACAAAACACTGCAAACCACAACACAGTAAAATATAAACTAAAATATGGAAAAAAGGGTGAAAAAAAGAACACCCAGATCTTTAATTAAGGGAAAGGTTGGCATTTAGAAATATTAATATCACACTCAACTGACTGCGTTTTATCTTCCCATTGCACTGATGGGTGGACAGTTATTAGGTGCCTGTGCATGTTGTTTGTGGAGCCAGCTCTATATGATATCCTTTTCTTGTAGACACCCCCCCCCCACGGCTCGCATCGTTCACTTCAAAGACCCGGCTCTAAGAGCCATTTCGTTCGCGACCGACCCATCACTAGCACCGCATCCGCATCTGCCAACGGAATGAGTCGCGACCAAAAAAACCCACAAAATTACTCTGGTAAAGATTAAAAAAAAATTAAAAATACACATCTCTCCATAACAAAATGGAGCCCGAAAGAAAAAGAAATGTTTCTGCTGTGTGGGTTCATTTTGATCTTTTAACTGCAAATAAGGTAATAGTTTGTCTGTCTTTGTTTCAGTGTAATCTATCAGAATAGGAAAAACAGCAATGTGACTTGAAGTGTAAATTATTTATTTCATTTTATGCAGGTTAAATGTCACATCTGTTCTGCGGAGCTTTCTTACACAAACAAAAGCACATCTTCAGTGTTTAGGCATTACAGAGCCAAACATGAAAATAAGACAAACACACCGAGAATGAACACAGGTCGGCCTATATAGACACTGAACAGCTTTATCATCATTTTTTTTTATTAATATGTGTTTTATTATTTTTAAATCAAGCATCTAGGAAGACTGCTCTGGACCAGGCAGTCCTGAATTTTATTATAAAGGACTGCCAACCCCTTAGTAATGTGGAGAGTGTCGGAGAGAAAAATTCCAAGATCAGAGGATGCTTTAACGTACTGAGGGAATAGAAAGACATCTTATCCGAACCTTTTCCACCTGGCTTTACAGCTTTTGTGTACCCCAGCTTCATCTGTGCCTGTGAGTTTTCCAAAGCTGGGGAAATGGTGTAAAAAAATAAATGCAATAGACTGAATGCAAAAACATTGGATAAACCTATTTTTCTAAATAGAAATTTATAATAAACTGAGTCAAATGGGTAATATTACATTCACAATACTTTCATTTTAATGTTCACTTAATGTCATTCACAATATAAATTAAAGATGTCTACAATATTTGCAATATAAAAGATATAAAATGATTCCATGGAAAGTACAATACCTTAAAGTGTACAAGTATGACTAGGTTATTGAATCAGTGTCTGTTGTGAGTCTCAAGTAAGTGGCCTGCAATGATATTTAAGGTCCAGCAGGTGTCAGTATGGAGCAAAACAGCAACACTGTGTCGTCAAAGGAAGTCACTGTGCATTGGCCGGGAAACTGTCGACACAGTATCGATACAGTTCGGGAAATGTGCTGAAATGCTTCACGAGGCCTCATCTACCCATCACAAGAAAACAGACATTCAGCTGCACTTTTTATTTCCACTCAAACCGAAAACCGCAGCTCTCTCCACCCCAACTTTTCAAACAGCAAGTGAAAGTAAACTCTAGTGATGGGCAGATGAAGCTTCATGAAGCACTGAAGCTTTTCATCCAATTGGTTCATCCCAGCGCAAAGCGTCTTGAAGCTTCATTTGCTCTAGTAGGACACCTACTGGACGTAAAAATATTAGTTGGCATGAATTTGAAGAGTGTGGCCTTTTTGCACACAGCCTGTAAATGTCAACAACAAAAGGAGTGTGTAAAACATGTATACTGTAGTGATGCAGTATACTGTGTATATTTATACTGGCAGTATGGAAAATGATCATTTACTGTGAGGTGAGGTGTGGTTGGGGTGTGGACAGTAGTTGTGCTTTTGTAACGCTGAGGTATGGACAGCTACACACTGAGGCTTTGAGCCTCAGTCCTGCCTGTTCACATTTTATTCTGTAAAAACTAAATTTTCACTGCTGTTATGACCTTTTTAGTGGGGAGAACATTGCTAGGATTTAATGATTTAACAAATCTTTTAAATCCTTTGTCCTCCACAATGCTAAATGGCTGTGAGTCCTCAATCACCATGCTAACCAGGTCTTCATCTATTTGAGATTGTTCTCCTGAGGAAAGACAATAAAGACAAAGCACAAATATAAATATAAATATCACATGTAACTTATTACAGTTGTATAATATCGTTATATCATTTAGTAACATTACTGCATGCTATATTATCATGGCATTTGATGGCTCACCTGGTCTTGCTCCACAATCGGTGTTCCCCTTATTCTCATGCAAAGCTCTGTAGTGCCTAAGCATGGATGAGGTGTTGTTGTTATATCCCAGCTCCCTGGCACATAGCAAACACTTCACCTTGTGCAAAAGTACAGACAGCTTAACATAAATTGTATTGCACCATCAGTATTATGAAAATACATCTTCTGTAGAAATTTACATGCCTTGTTGGGAGGAATAAAATCAAAATGTTCCCACACAGGGGAGGACATCCTCCTCTTCTTAGCTGGCTCCATTCTCTCCTGACTTTCTCTCCTCACTCTCATAAACCTCCAAACTCTCACTAACCGCAACTCTCCATCAAACACCCACATTTTTGAATGAAGTCTGAGGGGTTTATATCGCTGTCATAGCTCGCGGCAAAGTTCGAACCACTTCATGAACCAGTCACGTGGTACAGCCGGGCAGCGAGGCTTCGGACGTCATCATTTTCAGCTTCTCCCATAAATGAGGCAAGCCTCGATACGCGCATCGCGGAAACGCCCCCTCCATTACTCGACACAAGCTTTGAAGCCTCGATACAGAACGTCACATCACTAGTAAACTCAGAGAATAAACGAAGAAAAGCAACGGTCGTCAAGCTCTGGTCTTCTGATTCTGCAAGCATGCCTGGTAAGTTATTTTAGCACTAATATCCTGCAGTCAAAACAACCATGTGCATTTTGATAAGTCTAATAAATAATCAAAGGAAACGAAACTTGGTTGGTGCTTTAAGGCTATTGCGATGAAATCATAATCACAGAAATGTTGGACCAGACCAAGCAAGTAACCTGCTGGCGCTTTTGATTTTGATACATGACTCATCATTTTAACATGTCAGCCAGACTGCGTTAAATACATTTGATTTTAATGACCTTTTGTAGCTTTTTATAACTAAACGAAAACAAAACCAAATTAGCTCTGTTTTTGTCATTTCATCTACAAGGCCGCAGTGAACGCAGGAAAAAAGAAATCAAAAGTGAAACCAAAGATAACAAAGCTTCATGACACAACATTATTTCAGGAACATTTCAGGACAGAACAGGAATATTTCAGGAACCTCTAGATGGAGCCAAAACCAAACATTAGTAGAGCAGACATGTTTCTCACTGTCTTCAAGACCCATTTTCACCTGCTTTTTACCTCTGTGGAAATTGAAGAGAGTTTATAAATATTAGAGTAATGCATGACATTGAAACGTACAGATATTCAGTCCTGAAAATAAATGTACACATACATAGGCCATCTCATGCATACATTTTCCATGAGTTACAGTCTGGAATAAATTCATAGCCAATTGCACAACTGACATAAATGTAGCTCTAGAATGTCTAAAGAGGTAGTTTTCTTGTGAAGTTAGTGTGATAAACATGAGATCATATGAACATGAATGATGGTCAGGTTTTTTTTTATGTATCTAACAAAATACAGTTTTGATTTTGGAGCTTGTGATCATGGTTTGACAAACAAACTGCAATTTATCTCTTCTAGAACACCCAGGAATCCCGCAGCTCCCCACTGAAGTCAGGGAAAGCTTCTCCAAGGATGCATGGATCAAATTAACAGGCCCTGCAGCTGGACCACTGATGGAAGCTTTATGTCAAAGTGTAGCAGGTTTGCAGGAAAATATGAGCATTAAAGTGGTAACACCACTGGAAGAAGATGCAGCACAGAAAGATGTGACAGGTATCCTGAACGAAACAGATAAACCCAGCATATCTGTGTCATTTTGTCAAATTTATTCTTTGCAAAGCATGACTTTATTCCTCGTATAACTTTAAAAAAAATTGATTTAAGAAATATGAATAAACCGCTCTATCAAAACAGAATTATCTAATGTGTTATTTTCACTCGTTTTACTTTTTTAGTGCCACCAACAATAAAGGTCATGGAAGGAAAAGCAGCTGGGGCTCAAAAGTACATCAAAGGTAACAACTTATTTGAGAACACTTTAGTTTGAATCAGTTGCGTTCTCTGAGGAAAACATTATCATAGACTGCTCTCCTGGTCCTGTTTTTTTCTTTTTGGTAAATACATTTGAAGAGAGAGCGTGTGGAAATGTCTATTTCATTCAATCCTTGATTTCTTCCTGTTTTCTTCTTTCCTTTGTCGGTTTACACTGGACACAGTCACATCTTTTCTAGCACAAACCTTTAAACAGTTATTATCTAATGAATGATGGCTGAACAACAGACACACTTATGCGTATTTTTCTTATTTAATCTTTGAGCTTAATATTACAACATATGAGTACTCAAATGCTCTATTAATTTTCTGTTTTCACTTCTTTCCAGTGGAAAAATTGTACAGGATTGTCCTACTGGGAAACACTGAAGCTGTAAAAAGTAGCCTAGCAAACGCCATATTTGGAGAAGACGTGTTCCAGGTTAACAACACTGAATGTCAAACTGAGTCCAAATCTGTCCATGGAAGAAGGATTACCCTGATCAACACTCCTGATTTACTTTGCACAAATAGATCAGAGGAGGAGCTGAAGCCTGAAATACTGAGGTGTATCACTGAGTGCACTCCAGGGCCTCATGCTTTTCTCATCATGCTCAAAGTGGAGAAATCCACAGAGCAGCAGCAGCAGAAGGCTGTTATTGAGAAAATAAGCCAGTACTTCTCAGAGGAAGTTTTCAAATATGCTGCAGTTGTCTTTACTCAGGATGGCCCAGACTCAGATGAAATGAAGATCAAAGAGTTTATAGATCAGAATAAATATCTGAGTGATCTGATGAGGAAGTGCAAGACCCGATACCACATCATTAATAAATACAACGGACAGGGTGACAGCAGCCAGTCCCAGGTTACAGAGCTGTTCAACACAATAGACCAGATAGTTAAACAAAACAAAGGAGTGTGCTACACTAACAACATATTGCACCAAGGAGGCACCTGCAGTAACAACAGTGTCTCTAAGAATGACATGATCAAACTTACAGGCCCTGCATCAGAATCAGTGGCAAAGGCTTTCTCTGGGTCAACTGTTGTAGTTTTAACTCCCGGATCAGATGTAGAAGAGGAAATAGAAGAAGACAATAAAGAAGAAGATAAAGAAAAAGAAGAATTAGATGAAGTAGAAGAAGAAGTAGAAGAAGATAATGAGGATGAAGAAACAGAAAAGCAACCTGAAGAAGACAAATATAAAAAAGTAAAAAAAACAAACAAGCCCCACAGTAAAGAAAGAGGACAATCATCCGGGAGCGGCGGATTTTGGAGCACTCTGTGTGCTGTGTTTGGGTTCTGTTTAGGGTTGGGAACAACCGCATTAGGGTTTATACTAGCCACATTAGGGTCTATACCAGCCACATTAGGGTTTATACTAGCCACATTAGGGTTTATATCAAGAGCAGTGATAAAAGGAGTTACAGCAATATTAGGAACACGGGCAATGCTAAAAGTAAGAAAATTAGTAAATTGGGCATATGATATTATATGCAGAGTTTTAGCATGGATTAAAAAAATGAATCAACTTTTGCAAGACCTGTGTCAAAATCGAGGAGTGATACTACTGGTGTTTGTGTTCTACTCCTTGCTTCTTTCATGGCTTTTTCTTAAAGGGCCCTTTGCTGGGACACTCATCTTAACACAGTTTCTGTTTCTTGTCACCATTCTTGCCATCATAGAATTTTAGCACAGTTTGTGTGTGTGCCCTTTTTAATTTAGAGAACAGCATCACACACGGCTTAAGAAGAAGCACTTGTTTGCCAAAGCAGTTCACTCTGTGGTGCAGTATTTACTTTTAAGTAAATGGTATTGGATTTAGTATATATTCATTTGGTTTTCTTTTTCCTTTTAAATATACTGTTGGGATTCAGAGATTCTTTTATTGCTACCATATAATTTGCCTTATGAAGAATGTATTAATAACATGTTTCACAGTATCATTTATCAGTAATATTTCCTACAGGGTTTATATTGCATTGAATATGTCTGTCATCACATTGACCTTTCTATTTTTATAGGTTCAGTTCATTTTATACACAATGCATAAATGTGCTTGGTTAGAGTTGATGTTCCATTCTAGAAGGTTTTAAGCTTCACTGGTGAGAGTGTCCAGATGATACATGCTGAGGGGAGATGAGAACATAGCAGGTTAATTGCATGCACGCTTACAATACACATATTAATCTAGTAGCAGGTCTGAGCAAAGGCCTGAGCATCTTCTGCTTCAGTTTGAGACTGGCTGCAAAGTACTCTACTTAGTGATTAATGACGAGGGTCCATTATTAGCTCTCAGAGATGCTAAGACCTGAAGTTATTACCATAAAAGGCAAGTAATGTAGAAAGGAGAAGTTATATGTCGGTGAAGGGTTATTAGAAGTGTACGTGATGTACCCTTGTCTGCACGGGTTGAACTTTTGCCCGTCTGTCACCATGTATTTTTGAACTGTATTGACGTAGGTGTGATATTTTGTCCTATAAAACCAGAACCCAATGTATTCTTGTCAGAGCAACCCATTCCGTATGCTGACGGTTGGTTGTTCTCCTGTGATAATAAAACTCATCGTTTGATTGCACTTTTCCGGAGCCTCCGTCGTTTGTTGTCTGGTCTAAAGTTGATCGATCTCGCAGCAATACATTAAGAAATTTGCACAGCAATAAGAATCAGATAGGCATAGCATAGCAGAAGTTTGCTTTGATACACAAAGATTACATCAGAGTAATCAATAATAGCTTTTAATTTGTAAATAACATTACACAAATAACTTGAGCTTATTAATATCATACTATAATGCATTTCCTGTGTACATACGTGTTTATTTACCAGATCTAAGTGTATCTAACAGAAGCAAAATATAGTCTATCTGCATTACAAAAGTAAATTATGTACTATTAAAGCCAATAAAGTCAGCACACTGGAGCACAGGGGGGTGGCAAAATTGGGCACTTGCATTTCAACACGCTCTAACTGAAAGATCATCATCCTGTAATCTTTTGTTAATAGTTCTTTAAAGTCACATCTGTATCAATATCATAATAATAACAACAAAGTATTATGATATTTGTATCAGTTAAAGAAATAAAGCTTTTACAATAAAACAAATAGACTTTTTACTCACTTGGAAATGAAATGGAATAAGTGAGATGAGCTGTCAAAGATGACAGGAAGTATTGATAATTAGTTATACTTAGTGATAAAAAGTAATTTTAATTCAAATAAGAATATACATTATGAGTCATGTGATTTCACCCTTTAAATAATTCCTACAATGAATACAAGAACTTATAAGAAAATTTTCTTTGGAAAGCTATACGTAGTTTTAAATACCCAACACTGACATATGAATCACTTGAGAGGAGACCAGATTTAAAAACACAGACTGGAATATGTTCACCCACACAGACCTGGACCAGTACGCCTCATCTGTACTGGATTACATCTCCGAAACCACAGACAGTGTCACCACCCAGAAACGGATCACCATGTACCCCAACCAGAAGCCTTGGATGAACCGGGATGTTCGTCTCCTCCTGAAGGCCCGCAACACCGCCTTTAGGTCAGGAGATGCACACGCCTACAGCACAGCCAGGGCTAATCTAAAGAAGGGCATCAAAAAAGCCAAACACCATTACAAAAAGAAGGTAGAAGAACACTTCTCCAACTCCAACCCCCGACGCATGTGGCAAGGACTCCAGACCATTACAGACTACAGGACCACCAAACCCTCCCCCGCATCCTCTGATGTCTCCTTCCTCAACTAGCTCAACAACTTTTATGCTCGTTTTGAGCGAGGGAACCCCACAACCACAACCAAAGCAGACATGACGCCAGACCACCAACCTCTGACTCTCTCCCCCACCGATGTAGGAGCGGTGCTGAGCAGGATCAATGTCCACAAGGCTGCAGGTCCTGATGGCATCCCCGGGCGTGTTCTCAGAGCGTGTTCTGGGGAGCTTGCAGGAGTGCTCACAGACATATTCAATCTGTCCTTGGCCCACGCTGTGGTACCGGCCTGCTTCAAATCCACCTCCATCGTCCCGATACCCAAAAACTCCAACCCATCTTGCCTCAATGACTACCGCCCAGTAGCACTCACACCCATCATCACTAAGTGCTTAGAGCAGCTGGTCCTAGCACACTTCAAATCCTGTCTCCCCCTCACCCTGGACCCCCACCAATTCGCATACCGCCAGAACAGGAGCACAGAGGATGCAGTCTCCATCGCACTGCACTCTGTCCTCTCACACCTGGACAACAACAACACCTACGCCAGAATGCTGTTTATAGACTTCAGTTCAGCATTCAATACAATCCACCCCTCACAACTCATCAGGAAACTGACAGACCTGGGCATCAGCTCCCTCATCTGCAAATGGTTACTGGACTTCCTGACCAACCGCCCCCAACATGTCCGGGTGGATAACCACTGCTCATCTACCATCACAATGAACACCGGTGTACCACAAGGCTGTGTGATGAGCCCTTTCCTCTACTCCCTCTTCACCCACGACTGCAGACCTGCTGATGGTTCCAACACCATCATTAAGTTTGCAGATGACACCACGGTGATTGGCCTCATCAGTGACAACGATGAGGCCGCCTACAGGGAGGAGGTGGATCGTCTGGCTGAGTGGTGCGACAGAAACAACCTGCTGCTTAACACCGAGAAGACCAAGGAGCTCATCGTGGACTACAGGAGGAATGCTGACCCACATCCACCCATCCACATTAAGGGGACGGCTGTGGAGCGTGTGAGCAGCTTCAAGTTCCTGGGAGTCCACATCTCCGAGGATCTCACCTGGACGACCAACTGCTCCAAGCTGGTCAAGAAGGCTCACCAGCGCCTCTTCTTCTTGAGGACTCTGAGGAAGAACCACCTGTCCTCAGACATCCTGGTGAACTTCCATCGTTGCACCATCAAGAGCATCCTGACCAACTGTATAACAGTCTGGTACGGGAACTGCTCTGCCTCGGACCGGAAGGCGTTGCAGAGGGTCGTGAAAACTGCCCAGCACATCGCCGGAGCACCACTTCCTGCCATAAAAGACATCTACAGGAAGCGGTGTCTGAAAAGGGCTGGGAAAATCATCAGAGACCCCAGTCACCCATCACATGGACTCTTCACCCTCCTGCCCTCTGGGAGGCGCCACAGGAGCCTCCGGACTAAGACCACCAGGTACCGGAACAGCTTCTTCCCCACAGCTGTCAGACTCCTGAACTCTGCCTCCTGTTATACTTACATATCTATACTATTGCTAATATATATTGTAATATACCTATATCACTAAAGCACTTCTGGATGGATGCAAACTGCATTTCGTTGCCCTGTACCTGTGCATGTGCAATGACAATAAAGTTGAATTCTATTCTATTCTATACAGGGCAGAAGGCACTATTCAGTATTTTATGCAAAGTTCGGCATGTGTGCCACACTGCTGTGGTGAAAGTAGTGAAATGTGTTAATGTTTATTGTTTACACTGTTGATCTCTGCAGTAACTTTAAAGGATGAAAACCAGGTCCAGGTGGAGGTGCTGCCTGAAGAAACAGGAAGTACATTGCAAGCAAACAAAGAAGCGGCAATGTGATACAGAAAGCAGGGCTGACAGAAATACAACAAGAAAATGGCTGAATTACACAGACAATTTAGTTTTTAGTGCCTTTGGGGGGAATTTTGACAGGCACTACAAAAAAGTGACTCTATTGTGACACTGGGAGAGAACTATTAAAAATGTACATTATTTTAATAAAAGGAAGATCAGAAAAGCTTAACACCTAGAGGTGGCTGTACAGGATGTAATGCAGCAGAAACATCACAGAAAAAGGTAAAAATGAAACAGATGGCGCAAAGAATAAAGTCCAAACTGGTGTAAATGTGATTAAACCTTTAGGGATACAGACACTTAGAAAAGAGGAATTTGCCCATTTTAACATTTGTATGTTTGTGTTTATTCACAATTGGTTATAGTTTCTAGTTTTGGCTTTCTCAAATTAATGATGTAGTAGCAAGGTGAATAAAACCAACATTAACAAGAAAACTTAAAATCTGACTTAATATTAGACATGAACGTCTTCTATCCTTTAATGCTTACCATGTTTCTGCACAAAACATGTGTCTTACCTGCAACAAGTCATGTGCAGCTATACACTATACTTTATACTGAATTTACACCATGTGGCAAGGGCACAAAAAGAAAAGAACGCAACATTATACATTTGCATCATCCACTTCATGGCGTAGCAACATGCTATAATAACATATAGGGGCTCATAGCAGGACCAATGGAACATTTATCTTATCTGTTCTATAGAAGGGTAAACCTCTGTGTTAAGATATTCTGCAAATGCAGAATTCAGCAACTGAAAACAACCATTCAACTGCACTTTTTATTTCCACTCAAACCGAAACCCTCAGCTCTCTCCATGCCAACGTTTCAAACAGCAAGTGAAAGTAAACCCAGAGGAGAAAAGTAACGGTCGTCAAGCTCTGCTCTTCGCTGATTTTCTGCAAGCATGCCTGGTAAGTTATTTTAACTCTAATATTCTGCAGTCACAACAACAACGTGCATTTTGATAAGCCTAATAAATAATCGAAGGAAACGACACTTGGTTGGTGCTTTGAGACTATTGTGATGAAATCACAATCACAGAAATGTCGAACCAAACCAAGCACGTAGCCTGCTGGCACTTTTGATTTTTTATGATACACGACTCATCATGTTAATCCGTCAGCCAAATTGCTTTAAATACCTTTGATTTGAATGGCATTTTCTAGCTTTTTAAATTAAGTGAAAACAAACAAACAAACAAACACATCAAATCTTTTTTTGTCATTTCACCTAAAAGGCCGCGCAGTGAATGCAGGAAAAAAGAGACCCAAGAAATCAAAAGTGAAACCAACAAGAACAACCACTAGATGGAGCCAAATCCAAACATTGGTAGAGCAGAGCTGTTGCTTACTGTCTTCAATACCCATTTTCACCTGAAAGTGCCTGAAGACTTATTGACCTGTGTGAAAATTCAAGAGAGTTTATAAATATTAGAGTAATGCATGACATTGACACTTACAGATATTTAGTGCTAAAAATAAATGTACAGAACACATACATAGCCCATCTCATGCATGCATTTAAAATGTACATTTTCAGCCAAAACACATTCCTTCACAGTGAGTTACAGTTTGGATTAAAGTTATAGATTGTACAACTGAAATAAATGCAGCTCTAGAGTGTCTAAAGAGGTAGTTTAAAAATGTTCTTGTAAATGCTCCATCCCTCTGCTAAAATCAGGGAAAGCATCTCTAAGCATGTATGGATCAAATTAACAGGCCCTGCAGCTGGATCTCTGACAGAAGCTTTCTGTCAAAATGTAGCAGGTTTGCAGGAAAACGTGAGCGCTAAAGTGGTAACACTACGAGAAGCACAGAAAGATGACATGACAGGTATCCTGAATAACTAAACAAATAAATGCTACATTTGTGTCATTTCATCTAATGTGATTTTTGCAAAGCATGACTTTAGTTCTCTCTATGCAATGTAGCAAATGAACTGAGCTGATATTATTATTCTTTTTTTTTTACAGAAATATGAATAAACAACTCTACAAGAACAGAATTGTCTAATGTGTTATTTTCACTCGTTTTGCCTTTTTAGTGCCACCAACTATGATTGTCATGGAAAGAAAAGCAGCTGGGGCTCAAAAGTACATCAAAGGTAACAACATCCTTGAGGAGACATGAGTTTGACTCAGTTGTGTCTCTGAGGAAATCATCATCACTGACTGCTCTCCTGGCACTATGTTTTTTTTCTTTTTTGTAAATAAAATGGAGGAGTCTGGGAGGGAGTGTTTGTCAGTGTACACAGTCACATCTTCTCTTTTTTAGCACAAACCTCTGGCTTAACAACAGACACATTTATGTATATTTTTAATGTTTAATCTTCGAGTTCAAAATGACAACATATGAGTACTCAAATGCTCCATTAATTTTCTGTCTTCACTTCTTTCCAGTGGAAAAATTATACAGGATTGTCATGCTTTTCTCATTGTGCTCAAAGTGGAGACATCCACAGAGCAGCAGCAGAAGGCTGTCATAGAGAAAATAAACCAGTATTTCTCAGAGGAGGTTTTCAAATATGCCTCAGTTGTCTTTACTCAAGATGGCCCAGACTCAGATGAAATGAAGATCAAACAGTTCATAGATCAGAATAAATATCTGAGTGATCTGGTGAAGAAGATGAAAAAGAAGAAATGGAGATGGAAAATCTACATCAGAAACAACTAACAATGGACAGATAGAAATAACAAAAGAAAAAAAAAAGAAAGAAACAGTGAAAGGGAGGTAGCAAAAGAAACAAAAGAAGCACAAGAAGAAAAAACAACTGGAAAATCAAATGAACTAGAACAAGACGAAGGACCAAATGAAACACTAGAAGAAAGAGCAGAAGAAGAAGGAGAACAACTGCAAAAGGAAACTCAAGAAAAGACGGAAGGAAAAGTGGAAGATAAACCACAAAACAGTACAAGAGAGTGCAAGAGAAAACAAACTATTAGGAGGTGGAGTATTTGCAGGAGGTGGTGTAGCTGATGGAGCATTATCAACAGCTATAGGAGGTGGTGTAGCTGCTGGAGCATCATCAACAGCTATAGGAGGTGGTGTAGCTGCTGGAGCATTGTTAACAGCTATAGGAGTACCAGCAGCCGTAGAAGGTTTGGCAGCAGCAACAGGAGCAGGTGCAAGTGCTGGCACAGCAGGGTCTGGAGGCACAGCAGCAGGATATGTGGCAGCAGCAGCTGTAGTCACTGGAGGAGCAGTAGGCGTAGCATGGCTAATACAAAAAATAAGAAAGTTAATAGAGTTGATAAAACAACATCTTGGAGTGGTATTACTGGTGCTCGTTTTCTACTCATTGCTTCTGTCATGGTTTTTTCTCAAAGCACCATTTGCTGGGACCCTCCTCTTATCATTTTTGTTCCTGTTGCTTGTTATTCTTGTTATCATAAAATCACACCATTAAAAAGGGCTATGTCCAATATTGCACATGAATCAGAAACACAGAATCTGTGATACAACATCACAGGTTTTATAATTCATTTTTGAAAAATGAGATTTCATAAAATTACCCAAATAATCCGTTATTTTCATGCTGCTCAGTAAGAGAATTATTTCTTTTTTTTTCTTTTTTGTAAGCTAAAGAAATTAATTCTTTGTTTAACAAATAACTTTTAATAAAGTGAAAATCTTTTTAAAGTCGACTCGGTTTGTACTCTTGTATTTCCACCAAATCACAAAACCTGTTCCTCTAGATAAATTAAGCTACTTTCTACTTTTAAATAACTATATTTCTTCAATAAGAACATCAAGTAGAATATTTCTATATTATGTGTTATCCAAAAATAAATGAATAAATTGTCTTTGATGGGGTGCATTTTCCCCCTTGCTGACATGCTTACTGAAAGGTTGTGTTGAGTGCTTAAAGAAGGCAACTGGACCACTGTAGGTTCACGAAGATGCTTTTCCTCTCGTCCAAGAGGCTAAAACAACTGACAGTGTCACAGGTATTTAACTCTTACAGTGGGTGTCTCTTTAGAGGTGGTCCTAGTGTCACTGACACATTATTAATCATATGGAAGGGAAAGGTGTAGATATTCAAAGACAATGAGAGAAGTAGTTGACAGGGATGAGGGTAAACACAAGACACTATAAAACAACTGTCAAAATAAAAAAGGAAATGAGCACCATAACTAAAAAGAAAAACACAAACATAAGAATGAACCTAGCCTCAGTGAGTCGACACAAGATGATGACAGAACAAGTTGATCTCTAAAACTAAATAAAAAAATGAAAACTCCAAAATGCCCCAACAAAAAAAATAGACCCTGGATAAGTATAAGATAATTCCTTTATTCCACTGCCACATAAACATAACACTGATTTCACTTTTTTTTCAAGGTTTCTACAAATCTTTGGATAAGGATAAAATGAGTCATCCTAATTCATCAAAATTCTGTGCATCTCTTAGAAAACAAGACAAAAAGTAAATGAAAAGCGTAATGCCTTCACTTTGACATTGTGCTCCATTCCTGTGTATGTTACTGTTTATTCACCAGATCTAAGTGTGTCTAACAGAAGAAAATATAGTCTCTCTCGATTAATTGTACCTGTATGATGAACAAAATGTTTTTGTGTATCAGGAAATGATAAAGAAAAATCATCTTGTCATTAGCAAATTCTAAATATATTCAATAAATCCTCAGATGAACAACATTCAGTTTAGATTTTAAATGTCGATTTAACTGTTCACCTATTAGATTTTTACACCCATTTTCAGATGTTCAAAAGTATTTCCTTGTTTTGAGTAATTCCCCCAGTTCTAGCTGCAATAACTAATCAAAACAAGGAAGAGGGAAAAAAAACAGGGTGTGTGAACTAGAAAGTCATGAGGAAATATGTCGGACAGAAGTCAGAATGCTTGAAATACCTGTGAGCAAGTTTGCATGCTTGCCAACAGGTGTGTTTTTCTTGTCTAACAAGTCTAATAAGTATAATTAGACATAGACATTTTTGTTTATGTGGACCACCACCATTTTTTTCCCAATACTCAGTTGAAGTGCAGACTTTTCCAATTCAATTCAATGGGTTTTCATTTTTTTTAATTATTATTATTAACAGTTTAATTACAGTGATTCTTAAACACAATGGCCCTTCACATGGCAACAGTGAAGCACTGAAACATTCTTTCTTCTTGGTTGAGCTGTGCAATTATGGTTTCCTACTGTATCGAACAAAGTACAGCACAGCAAAAGCACATTTGCTGGAAAGCAATATAATTTTCTGTGATGTGATATAAATTTGAAATACAGGCAGTGGGTACATATAGTACACATGTGCAGTGCAGGTAGGGAGCGGCAACCTTCCGATTACAAGATGAACTGGCAACTCTTGAGCCACGATCGCCATGATCAATGCAGCAAGCATGCTGCTTACTCTGTGAAAGGGTAAACAGTCCAGCATGAAAACCAACAAAATTTTTAGATAGAATTTTGTGTGATGCTTTACTGCAAACACCTGCAATTGTTGCTTGTTCTGCCCTGTACTTGATAACTGAACATCAACCACTCTACAGGAGCATACAGGGGCAACCCGTTCCAGGTTGAGGAACTACTCAAAACAAGGAGGGAGGAAAAGAAACTTGGTGTGAATTAGATAGTCATCAGAAAATATGTTAGCAACAGAAGTTGGTCATCAGTTTAGGATAATTAAAATACTTGTGAGCAAGTTTGCATGTTTGCTGTGGCTGTTCTAATAATTATACATCTGCAGCAGAAAAAGCGAAAACAATAACAGCAACAAGTATAAAGGTGTTTGACAAGGCAAGAGCTCAGCTTGGCTCTAAAATACATTATTTTCTATTTCTTGGGCCTTTTTATTTCATGCCATCCACTCAATCTAGTCATCAGCGTAGCACATACTGCTTGTTCTATGGAAGGGCAAAAAGTCTCATATTTTCATATGTTGTTTTAGTGTAATACTGAGGACTGCAATTTTTAAAATCCTGTTTTCGATCTGTACATATGGCTTTTGACAATAAAGCTGACTTTGAACTTTGAAAAATACTCAAACTAGCATAATTTTAGGTGTAAGGACTGTTAAGAAGTCCAGAAACCACAGGCATCACCAAATGCTGCATTTGCTGTCTTGAAATACCTTTACTGTCTTTACTGCAAATACTTTCAGTTTCTGCTTGTTCTGGATTGTCTTTAATACCTGAACAACAATCCCTCTCCAGGAGTAGACAGGAGCAACTACTCAAAACAAGGAAGAAGGAAAAAGCAAAATGCAAATGAAGTATTGCACTGTGGTCAGGGAAAATACCAGAGACATAACTCAGATATCATGTTTGGTGACTTCTGGTAGCACCTGTTGCAATACAGTTTAAAAGTCTATTAGGAGCTCCACAGCTTGTTTAAGTATGTGTTCTGTTTCTCATCTTCCTCACGCTTTTCTGTCCCCATCATTCTGCTGCAGGTTATTATTGGTCTCGTGTATCCAAAGAATCGGGCCAGTTCCCAATGAAATCCAATAGAATGACGCTCCTGGCAGTAACACACATTCCAGCCTAAACATAATCCTAACTCTAACCATAACCTTATCCCTAAACTTAACCACAACCTGAATCACCCCCCCCCCCCCCCCCCCCAAAAAAAAAAAAAAACCAAACAAAAACAAAATCTGAGGCCCAAACTGCATCATACAACAGGATGATGACCTCAAGCACCCCAGCATGAAATGGTGTGAAAATAATTGCTTAAAATCATTGCTGCTTAAGGAGGTTTTGGAAAAAAATTTTTTTTTGAATGATTGTTCAACACTTTTTAATCAGAGTATAGCTTTGCTGGTCACGGGGCTTTGCTCATCCTCTGGTCCTTTGGAAATCTCTCCCTTTGGCCGGTGGCACCTCTGGCGCTTCCCTCCTTCTCTTGAATGTTCGGATGTGTGCCTCTGACTCTTGGGGCGGTGATATTGCCACTTCCCACCTTCTTTTTCAAATACATTTTATCAACCCCCCCCCCCCCCCCCCCTCACACACACACACACACACACACACACACACACACACACACACACACACACACACACTCCACAAGAGGAGTGTCGACTCATGCATCATGTATTTTGTTTTTCTTACAGGTGCGATAGTTGGCGATACGTTGTGCATTTCTATTTGTACGCTATCCTTTTATTATATTTTTAATTACATTTTTCACTATCACCCACCCTTCCCTTTTTTTCTCTCGCTGCCTTAGACATTGTCGTAGTATGCCACATATAATATAATAACTGAAATAACATGAATAGAAATTAATAAGTAAACAGATAAAACAAATGCATGAATTAGAGGAGCCTATAGAGAATTTACAGAGCTGATCTTGGAAAAGCAATGTGTGTTTGGGACAACAGTGCATTCAGATCATTATTAGAATAATGATCTAAATGTCCTAGACAAGACTCGACAAGTTTAAAAAGAAAACAAAGATTATTGCAATTAGTCAGTTAAACCTCTGGGATATTGATCTAGTCAGTTTAGTAGCAGAGGGGGTTGTTAATCAGTTTTAGCTCCTTTGGTGTTGATGAAATTAACAACAGGTGCACCAGAAGTGAAAGCAAATACTTACACTGGTAAGAGATAATTAATAATGGAAGATTAGCAGTCACCTGAACAAAAATGGTTGCAATTAATTTATTTGTTTTATATAAACACAAAGCTATTTCATTACTTAAAAAAACACATGCAACTGCATTTTATTTCCTCCTGAAGGGGAAACCCAAGCAATCCCCACCCTCTACAGATACATATTTAAACAGCAAGATAATGTAAGCGAAAGTCACATGCCACAAGACACACTGTGATTGTCAAGCTCTGATCTTCATTTATTCACTTCAAACAACACATTTGGTAAGTTATTTTAACCCCAAACCTTTTCAGACATCACAGCATTCTGAAAATGAATATTTTAGCTAAAGTATACTTTAAAAATAGAAAAAACAAACAAACAGAATGTGTTACAATTAATTAAATTTTTGAAAGTTATTTTATCTGCAAAGTTATTTTATATTAAAGTTATTTTGTTAAAAAAAAAAAAAACAACCACTTCCAGCTGCATTTTATTTCCTCCTGAAGGGGAAACCAGGGCAATCCCCATCTTCCACAGACAGATATTGAAACAGCAAGAGAAAGTAAGCGAAAGTTACAAACAACAAGACACACTGTGATTGTCACGCTCTGCTCTGCATTCATTCATTTCAAACAACACGTCTGGTATGTTATTTTAACCTAAACCTTTGCAGACATCACAACATTCTGAAAACAAATAGTTTAGATCAGCGGTCTCCAACCCCCGGGCCTCGGACCGGTACCGGTCCGTGAGTCGTTTGGTACCGGGCCGCGAGAGTTGAGGCTCAGGTGTGAAATGTATAGTTTTCAGGGTTTTTATCGGTTTTCAGCTTTATTTTGATATCATTTTTATCGTTAACTCGGTTTTCCTGGGTCTTTTCACGTGTGTTATATAATAAATAAATAAAAATAAATAAATAAAAATAAATAATAAATCTTCTTTTTTTCGGTACCGGTACTAGTTTTATTTTGTTGTATTTATCCGCGACACCTTAAAGGCCGGTCCGTGAAAATAATGTCGGGCATAAACCGGTCCGTGGCGCAAAAAAGGTTGGAGACCACTGGTTTAGATAGACTATGCTTTAAAAAAAAAAAAAACTTGAATGTGTTGCAATTTATTTTTTTAAGTTTTTTTATAAAAATGCAAAGCAATTTTGTTACTAAAAATACACACTCAGCTGCATTCTATTTCCTCCTGAAGGGGAAACCAGCAATCCGCCCTCTATATACACATATTGTGACAAATGTGACTAAGCTGAAGTCACGAGATACACCGTGATTGTAACGCTTTGCTCTTCACTTCAAACACCATGTCTGGTAAGTACTTTTAACATTAACACTTTGTGGGCATCACAACATCTGCATTTTGAAAACTAATATTTTAGATAAAGTATGCTTTCAAAATACACTTGGATGATGCTTTAAGCCTACTGTGTGTAAGTCGGTAATGGCAAATGTGAAACCTTACACCAAGCCAAGCATGCAGCCTTGTTGGAGAAAATTCAATTGCTTGTGGTATTTGTGAGGCAAGAGTCATTGGGATAATTTATTAACTGGATTACACTACATAAGTTATTTGACTAATATGTGGCCTCTACAGAATAAAAAATGCCAATGACAAATTTAACATTTACATTTCAATGTTAAATCAAATTTAACAAAACACTGTTTTGACCTCAGAGTGTTTGATCATGCTTTGTTCAGCAAACACCCCAAGAAACATAAAGACAGACTTTGACTTTATTGGTTAGTATGTGGATGAGCTCTATGGCTGAATAGAAACCAGCTGGTCTTGAAGCCTTTTTCTTGGTATTTGTATATTAATTAGATGTTGCTATTTGTGTCTTTTAGAACCGATGAATCCAGGTGGTGTCTCTATGCATGTATGGATCAACTTAACAGGCCCTGCCGTTGAGCCTTTGAAAGAAGCATTCTTTGGGCCAAATATTACAGTTTTGCAGGAAAACATGAAAAAAAAGACAGGAGCAAAAGCTGAGACAACAGAAGCAGAAGACAAAACACAGAAAGAGGTTGGAAGAATCAAACCTGAGAAAGGTATTCTAAATAAATAAACAAATACAGCATTTTGGTGACAGTGTATTAATTTGTCTATTGTCCAGTGTATTAAAAAAACATTGCCTATTTCCTTTTGGTGTAGTAAATGGTAAATGGTAAATGGACTAGTTCTTATATAGCGCTTTTCCACTCTTCTGAGCACTCAAAGCGCTTTACACAACTTGTGCATTCACCCATTCACACCCATTCGCACAAGCACAATTTAGCTTGTGCTTGTGCTTTAGTAAAGCAATTTAGCTGAACTGAAATTAGTAGTCTTTTTTGTGTGGCAATATAAAAAAACAGCCCTAACCAAATACGCTAATCTATTTGTTATTCTTCCTTATTTAGCTCTTCTGGAGTCACCAAAAATGATCTGCATGGCAGGAGCAGCTGGAGGTCAAAAGTACATCAGAGGTAACAGCATACTGACATGTTGACATGAGTTGACATGAGTTTTAGTCAGTAGGATTTTCAGATGACAGGAATCTCTATCCTGATAAAATAAATTGTTGTTCTAAGCCTACTATTAAAAAAAGAAACTGACACTGTCAAATCTAGTAAGTTACTTGAAAAAAGGTAAACTTGATCCAAATGGAAAGTAAATAGAAACAAATGCTTTTAATTTACTTGATTTTGTTGTATACAATGGTCCCTCACAATTGGAATGTGGCAAACTTGCAATATAACAGTAATACAACAGCACCAAAAATATACAGCTGGGTCTCCAATACAAAAACACAATCAGCTGTGTCTTAGAGGCAAATCAAAACTGACTAAACACATAAGTTGCTGGACCAAAATGTTTTTTTGGCTGAATGAGTTCAGTGTCTCAGAGTCCAGTGAAGTCACTATGTCACTGCTGAGACACGACTGAAGATGAATATAGATTTATCCAGTGAGTGCAGACATAAGGTAATGGCTTAAGCGGAAGTTACCTTAGCACACTGATGCAGTCCAAGTAGGTGTGCCTTTGTTCTGTACTCCACCCACTAAAGAGAAACGCCTTAGTTACCAAACTGTGCCTGAAGTTAGTGTTAAGGCACTACTGTATTTATACCTCACTGCAGCAGATTGAGGAAGTTCAGTTCAGTTTTATTTATATAGCACCATGTCACAACAACAGTCACCTCAAGATGCTTTGGTAAGCCATCTGCCACAACCAGTTGGTCGGAGTTAATATTATGTGATTAAATGGAGAGTGGTGTATAAACACATAGTCGTTTTAAACTATGAATGGTCTATCACAAACAGCGTGAAACTAGATAGCTAGAGAAAACTAAAATGAACAACAAGGGTGTAACATCAAGCACCTAGGCATGCAGACTGTGTTTACAAACATTTGTGAAAGAATGGGTCACTCTCAGGACCTCAGTGAATTCCAGTGTGGAACCGTGACAGGATCATGAAATTTCCTCACTACTAAGCAGCCAGTCAGCCAAAAACTGGTAGGCCACTTAAAATCACAGAGTGGGGTCGGATGCTGATTCACATAGTGTGCAGAGGTCACCAATTTTCTGCAGAGTCAATCGCTACAGGCCTCCAAACTTCATGTGGCCTTCAGATTAGCTTAAAAGTAGCACGTAAAGAGGTTCATTGAATGGGTTTCCCTGGCCAAGCAGCTACATTTAAACCTTAGATCACAAACCGTAATGCAAAGCATCAGATTCATGGGTGCACATTTTGGACAATTTAATGCTACTGACTTTGGTTGATAGCAAACAAATACAATTTGAAAATATTTTGGTTAACATTATTTACACATTTGTATTCTGTCACGGACAGCTATGGCAGACCGTGGCATTACATATATATACACATATACACACATATATGTATATATATATATACACATATATGTATATATATATATATACACATATATGTATATATATATATATATATATATATATATATATATAAAAACTAAACACCCAGCACGCCCCTGCGGGCGGTTTATCCTTCAAGCTCGGATCCTCTACCAGAGGCCTGGGAGCTTGAGGGTCCTGCGCAGTATCTTAGCTGTTCCCAGGACTGCGCTCTTCTGGACAGAGATCTCCGATGTTGTTCCCGGGATCTGCTGGAGCCACTCGCCTATCTTGGGAGTCACCGCACCTAGTGCTCCGATTACCACGGGGACCACCGTTACCTTCACCCTCCACATCCTCTCGAGCTCTTCTCTGAGCCCTTGGTATTTCTCCAGCTTCTCGTGTTCCTTCTTCCTGATATTGCTGTCATTCGGAACCGCTACATCGATCACTACGGCCGTCTTCTTCTGTTTGTCTACCACCACTATGTCCGGTTGGTTAGCCACCACCATTTTGTCCGTCTGTATCTGGAAGTCCCACAGGATCTTAGCTCGGTCATTCTCCACCACCCTTGGGGGCATCTCCCATTTTGACCTCGGGACTTCCAGGTTATACTCGGCACAGATGTTCCTGTACACTATGCCGGCCACTTGGTTATGGCGTTCCATGTATGCCTTGCCTGCTAGCATCTTGCACCCTGCTGTTATGTGCTGGATTGTCTCTGGGGCATCTTTACACAGCCTGCACCTGGGGTCTTGCCTGGTGTGATAGACCCCAGCCTCTATGGATCTTGTGCTCAGAGCTTGTTCTTGTGCTGCCATGATTAGTGCCTCTGTGCTGTCTTTCAGTCCAGCTTTGTCCAGCCACTGGTAGGATTTCTGGATATCAGCCACCTCCTCTATCTGCCGGTGGTACATACCGTGCAGGGGCCTGTCCTTCCATGATGGTTCCTCGTCTCCCTCCTCTTTCTTGGGTTTCTGCTGCCTGAGGTATTCACTGAGCACTCGGTCAGTTGGGGCCATCTTCCCAATGTATTCTTGGATGTTCGTTGTCTCATCCTGGACTGTGGTGCTGACACTCACCAGTCCCCGGCCCCCTTCCTTCCGCTTAGCGTACAGCCTCAGGGTGCTGGACTTGGGGTGAAACCCTCCATGCATGGTAAGGAGCTTTCTTGTCTTTATGTCAGTGGCTTCTATCTCCTCCTTTGGCCAGCCTATTACCCCAGCAGGGTACCTGATCACGGGCAGGGCGTACGTGTTGATGGCCCGGATCTTGTTCTTACCATTCAGCTGACTCCTCAGGACTTGCCTGACCCTCTGCAGGTACTTGGTGGTTGCAGCTTTTCTAGCGGCCTCTTCATGGTTCCCATTCGCCTGCGGGATCCCCAAGTACGTGTAACTGTCCTCTATGTCTGCAATGTTGCCTTCTGGTAGTTCAATCCCCTCAGTTCTGACTACCTTCCCTCTCTTTGTTACCATCCGACTACACTTCTCCAGTCCGAACGACATTCCAATGTCATTGCTGTATAGCCTGGTAGTGTGGATCAGTGAATCGATGTCTCGTTCACTCTTGGCATACAGCTTGATGTCATCCATGTACAGGAGGTGGCTGACAACTGCTCCGTTCCGTAGTCGGTATCCGTAGCCAGTCTTGTTAATGATCTCACTGAGGGGGTTCAGGCCTATGCAGAACAGCAGTGGGGACAGAGCATCTCCTTGGTAGATCCCGCACTTGATGGTGACTTGTGCTATGGGCTTGGAGTTGGCCTCTAGTGTTGTACGCCACATCCCCATTGAGTTCCTGATGAAGGCTCTTAGGGTCCCATTGATCTTGTACAATTCTAGGCATTCCAGTATCCAGCTGTGGGGCATTGAGTCATAGGCCTTCTTGTAATCAATCCAGGCAGTGCACAGGTTGGTCAGTCTGGTCTTGCAGTCTCGGCTGATTGTTCTGTCTACCAGTAGCTGGTGTTTTGCGCCTCTGGTATTCTTGCCAATTCCTTTCTGTGTCCCGCTCATGTATTGACCCATGTGCCTGTTCATCTTAGCCGATATGATGCCTGACAGGAGCTTCCATGTAGTACTGAGGCAGGTTATTGGTCGGTAGTTGGAGGGGACCGGTCCCTTCTTGGGGATCAGGACCGTCCGGCCTTCAGTTAGCCATTCCGGGTGTCTCTCGTTAACTAGCAGCTGGTTCATTTGTGCTGCCAGACGCTCGTGGAGTGCAGTTAGCTTCTTCAGCCAGTAGGCGTGAACCATGTCGGGCCCTGGTGCTGTCCAGCTCTTCATACTGGAGACCCTTTCTTGGATATCTGCCACTGTGATGGTTACTGGACCCTGTTCAGGGAGGTCGCTGTGGTCTGCCCTCAGATCCTCTAGCCACTGAGCATTGCCGTTATGGGTTGCATCCTTCTCCCATATGCTCTTCCAGTATTGCTCCGTCTCCAGCCTTGGTGGTGCTGTTCTCTTATTGTTCCCTTGCCACTGAGAGTACACCTTTGCTGGTTCTGTGGAGAACAGCTGGTTTATTCTCCTGCCTTCTATCTCTCTGGTGTACCTCCTCAAGCGGCTGGCCAAGGCTGTGAGTCTTTGCTTGGCAGTTTCCAAGGCCTCAGGTATGGACAGCTTGCTGTATTTCTTAGGCACCTTATTCGTCGCATATATATATATATATATATATATATATATATACACACACACACATATAAGTATATATATACATATGTATATATACATATATACATACATACATATATATACATACATACATACATACATATATATACATACATATATATACATACATACATACATACATATATATATATATATATATATATATATATATATATATAAAAAACACCCAGCACGCCCCTGCGGGCGGTTTATCCTTCAAGCTCGGGTCCTCTACCAGAGGCCTGGGAGCTTGAGGGTCCTGCGCAGTATCTTAGCTGTTCCCAGGACTGCGCTCTTCTGGACAGAGATCTCCGATGTTGTTCCCGGGATCTGCTGGAGCCACTCGCCTATCTTGGGAGTCACCGCACCTAGTGCTCCGATTACCACGGGGACCACCGTTACCTTCACCCTCCACATCCTCTCGAGCTCTTCTCTGAGCCCTTGGTATTTCTCCAGCTTCTCGTGTTCCTTCTTCCTGATATTGCTGTCATTGGGAACCGCTACATCGATCACTACGGCCGTCTTCTTCTGTTTGTCTACCACCACTATGTCCGGTTGGTTAGCCACCACCATTTTGTCCGTCTGTATCTGGAAGTCCCACAGGATCTTAGCTCGGTCATTCTCCACCACCCTTGGGGGCATCTCCCATTTTGACCTCGGGACTTCTAGGTTATACTCGGCACAGATGTTCCTGTACACTATGCCGGCCACTTGGTTATGGCGTTCCATGTATGCCTTGCCTGCTAGCATCTTGCACCCTGCTGTTATGTGCTGGATAGTCTCTGGGGCATCTTTACACAGCCTGCACCTGGGGTCTTGCCTGGTGTGATAGACCCCAGCCTCTATGGATCTTGTACTCAGAGCTTGTTCTTGTGCTGCCATGATTAGTGCCTCTGTGCTGTCTTTCAGTCCAGCTTTGTCCAGCCACTGGTAGGATTTCTGGATATCAGCCACCTCCTCTATCTGCCGGTGGTACATACCGTGCAGGGGCCTGTCCTTCCATGATGGTTCCTCGTCTCCCTCCTCTTTCTTGGGTTTCTGCTGCCTGAGGTATTCACTGAGCACTCGGTCAGTTGGGGCCATCTTCCCAATGTATTCTTGGATGTTCCTTGTCTCATCCTGGACTGTGGTGCTGACACTCACCAGTCCCCGGCCCCCTTCCTTCCGCTTAGCGTACAGCCTCAGGGTGCTGGACTTGGGGTGAAACCCTCCATGCATGGTCAGGAGCTTTCTTGTCTTTATGTCAGTGGCTTCTATCTCCTCCTTTGGCCAGCTTATTACCCCAGCAGGGTACCTGATCACGGGCAGGGCGTATGTGTTGATGGCCCGGATCTTGTTCTTACCATTCAGCTGACTCCTCAGGACTTGCCTGACCCTCTGCAGGTACTTGGTGGTTGCAGCCTTTCTAGCGGCCTCTTCATGGTTCCCATTTGCCTGCGGGATCCCCAGGTACTTGTAACTGTCCTCTATGTCTGCAATGTTGCCTTCTGGTAGTTCAATCCCCTCAGTATATATATATATATATATATATATATATATATATATATATATATATATATATATATTAGGGGTGCAACGATACACAAAATTCACGGTTCGGTTCGGTTCGATACTTTGGTGTCACGGTTCGATATTTTTTCGATACAAAATAAAATGTTCATGCCTTTTTAATTTGTCATTTATTAAAATTAGAAATATATATTTTAACTCAAAAGTACAGTTTTTAAATTTAACCCTAACCCTTGTGCGTGTTTTTTATTTTGACAGCGAATGCGCACCTGCGGACCACTTATGTGCAGCCCTGGTTATTTAGCTCGTCATATTGCAGCCACAGAAATTCTTTTGTCCATGAAACCATGAAGCTGCACTTTCTTTTTGCCTTATAGTCTGATTTGTCATAACTTCTCCGTTTTGTGGTAAGCTTTTCTTTGGCTGTCACTTCTTCACCCTGACCTGTCTTATTTGGCTCAGCAGAACTAAAATATATATATCCTGCTGCTTTTACACACGCACTCACATAAGCTCAGCGATTCTCTGTGCGATCAACCTCTCACATGTTTAAGCTTGCTGCGGGAGATTTCACTTGTCATGTTTGCGTAGTAAGCTAACGATTAATAAGACGATGTCAGAGGAATTGGTGCACAAATTATCATCACTCACAGATCAGTGCTGTCGCTCTCTATACACAGTTCGCATGATTGCAAAGTGAAAGCAAAAAACAAGCGCAAATTCAAACGCGATTTCAATATGTCACATATTGACAGTGGCTCATCGATGCCAATGACATAATTACCCAGCTACATTTCCGAAAGAATGCAAAAGCATTGACATATATTTTTCCTTCCTACGATAGCCGGACGGGCAGGGCAGAGATAGATTTTGGTAGCCCGATGGGAAAAATCGCTAGCCCCGGGACGTCGGGCTACACAGCGTCTCCCACTGTCGCCCTTCTCACTGTTGGAACTGGGTCGCTGTGTCACGCTGGCCGGGGTCCCTTTTTTTTCACCTGGCCGTCTAGCATTCCTCTTCCAGTCTGGGGCCTCTCTCCTCCAGTGCTCAGCTAGCCTGCTTTTAAAAGGTCTTTACACCGCTGATAGACCACCTCTGGACACACCCATGCCTCAGCAGGTGATCCCTATCAGCTAATTTGTCCCATGTGCAGCCAGTCCACAATGGATTAAAACCATGCCAAATAAAACACTAAAAACCATGCAATAAAAACAGAATAAAACCATGCAATAAAAACAGAATAAAACCATGCAAATAAAACTACCCTCATAAATAAACACTAAAAATCAGAATAAAACTAATACACAAGATAAATACAAATTTCCACTGTGACATTAACAAAGTATTTAAAAGCAAATTTATATATTTAATGATCAAGATTGTAGCTATCTTTACAACGAAAAATGATACAGAAAAAGCACAGGGACATACAGAACATATAAATATATTTTTTATTATGCAAACATAATAATATAAGAATAAACGTTTATATTGGTATATATAAGTTACATACTACCCTTCAGTTATCCTTCAATACTACCTTACTAATGCTTAATACATTCGTCAGACTCAGTACCAGAACAGCATTAAACAAACATTATTCATTTTCTGTCTTTATTTCCTTACAGTGCAAAAATTGTACAGGATTGTCCTGCTGGGAGCCACTAAAGCTGGGAAAAACAGTCTAGCAAACACCATATTTGGAGAAGAACTGTTCAAGGTTGACAATACGGAATGTCAAACTGAGTCCAAATCTCTCCATGGAAGACGGATAACCTTGGTCAACACTCCTGATTTCTATGCCCCATGTGGTTCAGAGGAGAAGCGTAAGCTTGAAATATTGAAGTCTGTCAGTGAATGCATTCCAGGGCCTCATGCTTTTCTCATTGTGCTCAAAGTGGAGAAATCCACAGAGCAGCAGCAGGCTGTCATTGAGAAAATAAGCCAATATTTCTCAGAGGAAGTTTTTAAATATGCTACAGTTGTCTTTACTCAGGAAGACACTCTCCCAGAAGGAATGAAGACTCAGAAGTTGATGGCTCAGAATAAATGTTTGAGTGATTTGGTCATGAAAATCAAGGGTCGATACTATTTCATTGATAACAAGTATAGCAAATTGGGAAAATCTTTTAGAGACCAGTCCCAGGTGGAGGCACTCCTAAACACAGTGGATCAGATAGTTAAAGAAAATAAAGGAAAGTGTTACACCAGTAAGATGTTACCACAAGAAAATTCCTGCAAAAAGTCTAGCCACAGTGTCTATAATAATGGATTGATCAAATTTAAAGGTCATGCCGCAGAATCAGTGGCAAATGCCTTCTTTGGGCCAGTTGTTGTGGTTTTAACCCCAGGAACAACAAATGAAGCGAAAGAAGGAAGCACTGCAAAAGATAAAGACGAAGGAGAAAATGAAGAAAAAGAAAGAAAAACGGAAGAAATTACAAAAGAGCTAGATGAACACAAACCATCAATGGAAAAGGAAAGGATGAAAGAAGTTGCAAGAAAAGGAGAAGGACAAATAGAAATTACAGAGACAAAAACAAAAACTAAACCAGGGGTAAGCGGTGGATTAGGGAGCATGATGTGTGCTCTATTTGCAATCTTTTTTTGGCTAACAAGAACAGGATTTATGAGTGTAGTGGCATTCAAAATAAGATTAATAACAGCCTTTAAAGCAGCATTAGCCATAGAAGCAATAGGGGCAGGGACATTGATAATGAAAGAAATAAACAAGTGGGTAATGCAAATAATAAGCAAGGTAGTACAACAGGTTTTGCAAAAGTTAAGCAAAGGGGGAGAAAGTGCTGGTGGTGGACTAGTCAAGATGGTGAATGCAAATTTTGGCTTCCTTATAGGAACATTATTAGGTGGTGGAGCAATACTCACAGTAGGACTGAAAAGAGCAATGAAAACAGCATTACATGTTGGAAGAGAAGGGCCAGGAGCGTGGGTAATTCAAAAGTTAAAAGACTTACTGGAATGGGTGACTGAAAAAGCAAGCAAAGGAGCACAATTGTTAAGAGCTGGATTTGGAAGCATGAGTGGTTTGTTTGGCTCCATTTTGCAGTTACAAGGAAGGATATTAGGGCTTGGAGCAAGACTCAAAGATGGACTGATAAGAGCAGCGAAGACAGCATACGGCATTGGAGTAAGAGGGGCAGCAGCATGGGCAATCCAAAAGGCAAGCAACATAAAACATTTGGTTGCTGCTGGATTAGGGAGTATGGTGGCTAATCCATTTGGCTTCTTTTTGCAGTTAGGAATGACCATTTTACAGGGTGGTGCAACTCTCACAGCTGAACTGATGTTAACACTTCAAAGAAAATTAGAGATTGGAGCCACTCAGGCAGGGCCATGGGTAAAGCAAAAAGCAATAACAGTAGGAGAGTGTGTGTCGCAAAGAGCATGCATTGTAATTCAACACACAGTAACATTGATAACACAACTGAAAGTAATGTTAGACATTGGAGCAGCACTGGCAAGAGCATTTGTCATCCAAAAAGTACACAACCTGATGCAATGGGCAGGAGCTAGATTGGTGAGCATGGCGGGTGCTCTATTTGGCTCAGTTTCAGGGTTAACTGGCGCAACATTTAGATGTGTAGTAGCATTCACATTTAGACTGATATCAGCAGTTAAAGCGTCATTAAACTTTGGAGCAACAGGGCCAGGAGCACGGGTAATCCAAAGAGTAAGCCAAGTCGCAGAATGGGTACGTAATGGTGTAGAGAGCATGAGGGGTGGTCCATTTGGCTTGTTCCTCGGGTTAATTGGACAAGTATTTGGGATTGGAGCAGCACTTGCAGTAGCCTTAATGACAGAATTTAAAACGACATTATTTACTGATGCCACTGGGGCAGGAGCAGGGGTAATTCAAAAGTTAAAAGACTTACTGGAATGGGTCACTGAAAAAGCAAGCAAAGGAGCACAATTGTTAAGAGCTGGATTTGGAAGCATGAGTGGTTTGTTTGGCTCCATTTTGCAGTTAAAAGGAAGGATATTAGGGCTTGGAGCAAGACTCAAAGATGGACTGATAAGAGCAGCGAAGACAGCATACGGCATTGGAATAAGAGGGGCAGCAGCATGGGCAATCCAAAAGGCAAGCAACATAAAACATTTGGTTGCTGCTGGATTAGGGAGTATGGTGGCTAATCCATTTGGCTTCTTTTTGCAGTTAGGAATGACCATTTTACAGGGTGGTGCAACTCTCACAGCTGAACTGATGTTAACACTTCAAAGAAAATTAGAGATTGGAGCCACTCAGGCAGGGCCATGGGTAAAGCAAAAAGCAATAACAGTAGGAGAGTGTGTGTCGCAAAGAGCATGCATTGTAATTCAACACACAGTAGCATTGATAACACAACTGAAAGTAATGTTAGACATTGGAGCAGCACTGGCAAGAGCATTTGTGATCCAAAAAGTACACAACCTGAAACAATGGGCAGGAGCTAGATTGGTGAGCATGGCGGGTGGCCTATTGGGCTCAGTTTCAGGGTTAACCGGCGCAACATTTAGACGTGTAGTAGCATTCACATTTAGACTGATATCAGCAGTTAAAGTGTCATTAAACTTTGGAGCAACAGGGCCAGGAGCACGGGTAATCCAAAGAGTAAGCCAAGTCACAGAATGGGTACGTAATGGTGTAGAGAGCATGAGGGGTGGTCCATTTGGCTTGTTCCTCGGGTTAATTGGACAAGTATTTGGGATTGGAGCAGCACTTGCAGTAGCCTTAATGACAGCATTTAAAACGACATTATTTACTGATGCCACTGGGGCAGGAGCAGGGGTAATTCAAAAGTTAAAAGACTTACTGGAATGGGTGACTGAAAAAGCAAGCAAAGGAGCACAATTGTTAAGAGCTGGATTTGGAAGCATGGTGAGTGGTTTGTTTGGCTCCATTTTGCAGTTACAAGGAAGGATATTAGGGCTTGGAGCAAGACTCAAAGATGGACTGATAAGAGCAGCGAAGACAGCATACGGCATTGGAATAAGAGGGGCAGCAGCATGGGCAATCCAAAAGGCAAGCAACATAAAACATTTGGTTGCTGCTGGATTAGGGAGTATGGTGGCTAATCCATTTGGCTTCTTTTTGCAGTTAGGAATGACCATTTTACAGGGTGGTGCAACTCTCACAGCTGAACTGATGTTAACACTTCAAAGAAAATTAGAGATTGGAGCCACTCAGGCAGGGCCATGGGTAAAGCAAAAAGCAATAACAGTAGGAGAGTGTGTGTCGCAAAGAGCATGCATTGTAATTCAACACACAGTAGCATTGATAACACAACTGAAAGTAATGTTAGACATTGGAGCAGCACTGGCAAGAGCATTTGTCATCCAAAAAGTACACAACCTGATGCAATGGGCAGGAGCTAGATTGGAGAGCATGGCGGGTGCTCTATTTGGCTCAGTTTCAGGGTTAACTGGCGCAACATTTAGATGTGTAGTAGCATTCACATTTAGACTGATATCAGCAGTTAAAGCGTCATTAAACTTTGGAGCAACAGGGCCAGGAGCACGGGTAATCCAAAGAGTAAGCCAAGTCGCAGAATGGGTACGTAATGGTGTAGAGAGCATGAGGGGTGGTCCATTTGGCTTGTTCCTCGGGTTAATTGGACAAGTATTTGGGATTGGAGCAGCACTTGCAGTAGCCTTAATGACAGAATTTAAAACGACATTATTTACTGATGCCACTGGGGCAGGAGCAGGGGTAATTCAAAAGTTAAAAGACTTACTGGAATGGGTCACTGAAAAAGCAAGCAAAGGAGCACAATTGTTAAGAGCTGGATTTGGAAGCATGAGTGGTTTGTTTGGCTCCATTTTGCAGTTAAAAGGAAGGATATTAGGGCTTGGAGCAAGACTCAAAGATGGACTGATAAGAGCAGCGAAGACAGCATACTGCATTGGAGTAAGAGGGGCAGCAGCATGGGCAATCCAAAAGGCAAGCAACATAAAACATTTGGTTGCTGCTGGATTAGGGAGTATGGTGGCTAATCCATTTGGCTTCTTTTTGCAGTTAGGAATGACCATTTTACAGGGTGGTGCAACTCTCACAGCTGAACTGATGTTAACACTTCAAAGAAAATTAGAGATTGGAGCCACTCAGGCAGGGCCATGGGTAAAGCAAAAAGCAATAACAGTAGGAGAGTGTGTGTCGCAAAGAGCATGCATTGTAATTCAACACACAGTAGCATTGATAACACAACTGAAAGTAATGTTAGACATTGGAGCAGCACTGGCAAGAGCATTTGTGATCCAAAAAGTACACAACCTGACACAATGGGCAGGAGCTAGATTGGTGAGCATGGCGGGTGGCCTATTGGGCTCAGTTTCAGGGTTAACCGGCGCAACATTTAGACGTGTAGTAGCATTCACATTTAGACTGATATCAGCAGTTAAAGTGTCATTAAACTTTGGAGCAACAGGGCCAGGAGCACGGGTAATCCAAAGAGTAAGCCAAGTCACAGAATGGGTACGTAATGGTGTAGAGAGCATGAGGGGTGGTCCATTTGGCTTGTTCCTCGGGTTAATTGGACAAGTATTTGGGATTGGAGCAGCACTTGCAGTAGCCTTAATGACAGCATTTAAAACGACATTATTTACTGATGCCACTGGGGCAGGAGCAGGGGTAATTCAAAAGTTAAAAGACTTACTGGAATGGGTCACTGAAAAAGCAAGCAAAGGAGCACAATTGTTAAGAGCTGGATTTGGAAGCATGAGTGGTTTGTTTGGCTCCATTTTGCAGTTACAAGGAAGGATATTAGGGCTTGGAGCAAGACTCAAAGATGGACTGATAAGAGCAGCGAAGACAGCATACTGCATTGGAGTTAGAGGGGCAGCAGCATGGGCAATCCAAAAGGCAAGCAACATAAAACATTTGGTTGCTGCTGGATTAGGGAGTATGGTGGCTAATCCATTTGGCTTCTTTTTGCAGTTAGGAATGACCATTTTACAGGGTGGTGCAACTCTCACAGCTGAACTGATGTTAACACTTCAAAGAAAATTAGAGATTGGAGCCACTCAGGCAGGGCCATGGGTAAAGCAAAAAGCAATAACAGTAGGAGAGTGTGTGTCGCAAAGAGCATGCATTGTAATTCAACACACAGTAGCATTGATAACACAACTGAACGTAAGGTTAGACATTGAAGCAGCACTGGCAAGAGAATTTGTGATCCAAAAAGTACACAACCTGAAACAATGGGCAGGAGCTAGATTGGTGAGCATGGCGGGTGCTCTATTGGGCTCAGTTTCAGGGTTAACCGGCGCAACATTTAGACGTGTAGTAGCATTCACATTTAGACTGATATCAGCAGTTAAAGCGTCATTAAACTTTGGAGCAACAGGGCCAGGAGCACGGGTAATCCAAAGAGTAAGCCAAGTCGCAGAATGGGTACGTAATGGTGTAGAGAGCATGAGGGGTGGTCCATTTGGCTTGTTCCTCGGGTTAATTGGACAAGTATTTGGGATTGGAGCAGCACTTGCAGTAGCCTTAATAACAGCATTTAAAACGACATTATTTACTGATGCCACTGGGGCAGGAGCAGGGGTAATTCAAAAGTTAAAAGACTTACTGGAATGGGTCACTGAAAAAGCAAGCAAAGGAGCACAATTGTTAAGAGCTGGATTTGGAAGCATGGTGAGTGGTTTGTTTGGCTCCATTTTGCAGTTACAAGGAAGAATATTAGGGCTTGGAGCAAGACTCAAAGATGGACTGATAAGAGCAGCGAAGACAGCATACGGCATTGGAATAAGAGGGGCAGCAGCATGGGCATTCCAAAAGGCAAGCAACATAAAACATTTGGTTGCTGCTGGATTAGGGAGTATGGTGGCTAATCCATTTGGCTTCTTTTTGCAGTTAGGAATGACCATTTTACAGGGTGGTGCAACTCTCACAGCTGAACTGATGTTAACACTTCAAAGAAAATTAGAGATTGGAGCCACTCAGGCAGGGCCATGGGTAAAGCAAAAAGCAATAACAGTAGGAGAGTGTGTGTCGCAAAGAGCATGCATTGTAATTCAACACACAGTAGCATTGATAACACAACTGAACGTAAGGTTAGACATTGAAGCAGCACTGGCAAGAGAATTTGTGATCCAAAAAGTACACAACCTGAAACAATGGGCAGGAGCTAGATTGGTGAGCATGGCGGGTGCTCTATTGGGCTCAGTTTCAGGGTTAACCGGCGCAACATTTAGACGTGTAGTAGCATTCACATTTAGACTGATATCAGCAGTTAAAGCGTCATTAAACTTTGGAGCAACAGGGCCAGGAGCACGGGTAATCCAAAGAGTAAGCCAAGTCACAGAATGGGTACGTAATGGTGTAGAGAGCATGAGGGGTGGTCCATTTGGCTTGTTCCTCGGGTTAATTGGACAAGTATTTGGGATTGGAGCAGCACTTGCAGTAGCCTTAATAACAGCATTTAAAACGACATTATTTACTGATGCCACTGGGGCAGGAGCAGGGGTAATTCAAAAGTTAAAAGACTTACTGGAATGGGTCACTGAAAAAGCAAGCAAAGGAGCACAATTGTTAAGAGCTGGATTTGGAAGCATGGTGAGTGGTTTGTTTGGCTCCATTTTGCAGTTACAAGGAAGAATATTAGGGCTTGGAGCAAGACTCAAAGATGGACTGATAAGAGCAGCGAAGACAGCATACGGCATTGGAATAAGAGGGGCAGCAGCATGGGCATTCCAAAAGGCAAGCAACATAAAACATTTGGTTGCTGCTGGATTAGGGAGTATGGTGGCTAATCCATTTGGCTTCTTTTTGCAGTTAGGAATGACCATTTTACAGGGTGGTGCAACTCTCACAGCTGAACTGATGTTAACACTTCAAAGAAAATTAGAGATTGGAGCCACTCAGGCAGGGCCATGGGTAAAGCAAAAAGCAATAACAGTAGGAGAGTGTGTGTCGCAAAGAGCATGCATTGTAATTCAACACACAGTAGCATTGATAACACAACTGAAAGTAAGGTTAGACATTGGAGCAGCACTGGCAAGAGAATTTGTGATCCAAAAAGTACACAACCTGAAACAATGGGCAGGAGCTAGATTGGTGAGCATGGCGGGTGCTCTATTGGGCTCAGTTTCAGGGTTAACCGGCGCAACATTTAGACGTGTAGTAGCATTCACATTTAGACTGATATCAGCAGTTAAAGCGTCATTAAACTTTGGAGCAACAGGGCCAGGAGCACGGGTAATCCAAAGAGTAAGCCAAGTCGCAGAATGGGTACGTAATGGTGTAGAGAGCATGAGGGGTGGTCCATTTGGCTTGTTCCTCGGGTTAATTGGACAAGTATTTGGGATTGGAGCAGCACTTGCAGTAGCCTTAATGACAGAATTTAAAACGACATTATTTACTGATGCCACTGGGGCAGGAGCAGGGGTAATTCAAAAGTTAAAAGACTTACTGGAATGGGTCACTGAAAAAGCAAGCAAAGGAGCACAATTGTTAAGAGCTGGATTTGGAAGCATGGTGAGTGGTTTGTTTGGCTCCATTTTGCAGTTACAAGGAAGAATATTAGGGCTTGGAGCAAGACTCAAAGATGGACTGATAAGAGCAGCGAAGACAGCATACGGCATTGGAATAAGAGGGGCAGCAGCATGGGCATTCCAAAAGGCAAGCAACATAAAACATTTGGTTGCTGCTGGATTAGGGAGTATGGTGGCTAATCCATTTGGCTTCTTTTTGCAGTTAGGAATGACCATTTTACAGGGTGGTGCAACTCTCACAGCTGAACTGATGTTAACACTTCAAAGAAAATTAGAGATTGGAGCCACTCAGGCAGGGCCATGGGTAAAGCAAAAAGCAATAACAGTAGGAGAGTGTGTGTCGCAAAGAGCATGCATTGTAATTCAACACACAGTAGCATTGATAACACAACTGAACGTAAGGTTAGACATTGAAGCAGCACTGGCAAGAGAATTTGTGATCCAAAAAGTACACAACCTGAAACAATGGGCAGGAGCTAGATTGGTGAGCATGGCGGGTGCTCTATTGGGCTCAGTTTCAGGGTTAACCGGCGCAACATTTAGACGTGTAGTAGCATTCACATTTAGACTGATATCAGCAGTTAAAGCGTCATTAAACTTTGGAGCAACAGGGCCAGGAGCACGGGTAATCCAAAGAGTAAGCCAAGTCACAGAATGGGTACGTAATGGTGTAGAGAGCATGAGGGGTGGTCCATTTGGCTTGTTCCTCGGGTTAATTGGACAAGTATTTGGGATTGGAGCAGCACTTGCAGTAGCCTTAATAACAGCATTTAAAACGACATTATTTACTGATGCCACTGGGGCAGGAGCAGGGGTAATTCAAAAGTTAAAAGACTTACTGGAATAGGTCACTGAAAAAGCAAGCAAAGGAGCACAATTGTTAAGAGCTGGATTTGGAAGCATGGTGAGTGGTTTGTTTGGCTCCATTTTGCAGTTACAAGGAAGAATATTAGGGCTTGGAGCAAGACTCAAAGATGGACTGATAAGAGCAGCGAAGACAGCATACGGCATTGGAATAAGAGGGGCAGCAGCATGGGCATTCCAAAAGGCAAGCAACATAAAACATTTGGTTGCTGCTGGATTAGGGAGTATGGTGGCTAATCCATTTGGCTTCTTTTTGCAGTTAGGAATGACCATTTTACAGGGTGGTGCAACTCTCACAGCTGAACTGATGTTAACACTTCAAAGAAAATTAGAGATTGGAGCCACTCAGGCAGGGCCATGGGTAAAGCAAAAAGCAATAACAGTAGGAAAGTGTGTGTCGCAAAGAGCATGCATTGTAATTCAACACACAGTAGCATTGATAACACAACTGAAAGTAAGGTTAGACATTGGAGCAGCACTGGCAAGAGAATTTGTGATCCAAAAAGTACACAACCTGAAACAATGGGCAGGAGCTAGATTGGTGAGCATGGCGGGTGCTCTATTGGGCTCAGTTTCAGGGTTAACCGGCGCAACATTTAGACGTGTAGTAGCATTCATATTTAGACTGATATCAGCAGTTAAAGCGTCATTAAACTTTGGAGCAACAGGGCCAGGAGCACGGGTAATCCAAAGAGTAAGCCAAGTCACAGAATGGGTACGTAATGGTGTAGAGAGCATGAGGGGTGGTCCATTTGGCTTGTTCCTCGGGTTAATTGGACAAGTATTTGGGATTGGAGCAGCACTTGCAGTAGCCTTAATAACAGCATTTAAAACGACATTATTTACTGATGCCACTGGGGCAGGAGCAGGGGTAATTCAAAAGTTAAAAGACTTACTGGAATGGGTCACTGAAAAAGCAAGCAAAGGAGCACAATTGTTAAGAGCTGGATTTGGAAGCATGGTGAGTGGTTTGTTTGGCTCCATTTTGCAGTTACAAGGAAGAATATTAGGGCTTGGAGCAAGACTCAAAGATGGACTGATAAGAGCAGCGAAGACAGCATACGGCATTGGAATAAGAGGGGCAGCAGCATGGGCATTCCAAAAGGCAAGCAACATAAAACATTTGGTTGCTGCTGGATTAGGGAGTATGGTGGCTAATCCATTTGGCTTCTTTTTGCAGTTAGGAATGACCATTTTACAGGGTGGTGCAACTCTCACAGCTGAACTGATGTTAACACTTCAAAGAAAATTAGAGATTGGAGCCACTCAGGCAGGGCCATGGGTAAAGCAAAAAGCAATAACAGTAGGAGAGTGTGTGTCGCAAAGAGCATGCATTGTAATTCAACACACAGTAGCATTGATAACACAACTGAAAGTAAGGTTAGACATTGGAGCAGCACTGGCAAGAGAATTTGTGATCCAAAAAGTACATAACCTGACACAATGGGCAGGAGCTAGATTGGTGAGCATGGCGGGTGCTCTATTGGGCTCAGTTTCAGGGTTAACCGGCGCAACATTTAGACGTGTAGTAGCATTCATATTTAGACTGATAAGAAGATTTCACAGTCCCTTAATTTTTGGAGCAACAGGGCCAGGAGCACGGGTAATAAAGAAGTCAAGGAAAGTAAGAGAATTGTTGCTGAATGTTTTAAAGAGTATCATGAGTGCCCTTTTAGGCTTGGTTTCCACCTCTATAGTAACTATGTTATGGGATCGACTAGCATTAACAATAAAACAGATAAGAACACTTAAAAACATTTTAGGTAGTACTCATATGCGTAATTCAGCAAATAAGCCAATTTGTAGAATGCGTAGTCATAGAAAGCGTGGACGGCACTCTCTTTGGCTTGTTGTAAGAGTTCGTGGGAACAACATCAAAGTGTGGAGTAATAGTAGCAGTAGAACTGATAGTATCACTAATAACAGTCGTAGTCATTGGAGTATAACAAAAAAGAATCTTGATATTCCAAAAAGTAAGATAAGTACCACACTAGGTCCATGGCGAACTACGCAGAAAGGTGGGGTCTCCACTTGTGTTTCTTTCAGGGTCAGAAGGAGGCTTAGGGGTTTGAGCAGCATTTATTGCAGGAACGCTAACACTGATCAATTGCCTTATTCATCATAGTAGCAGTGGCTGAGCATTTTTAAAGCACATAACAACCACATTACAATAGATAAGGCAACAACAAAAAAAAACAAATAAGCAGAATGGGCAGCTTCAGGTTCGGAGGTTGCATAGCAGCATGGGCATTTAAAAAAATTATCAATAATATTTAACTGGGTAATTACAGTTGAACCAAAGTATCATAATGTTTATCCAGAAATAAGCAACGTAATAGAAAGAATAGGTGGTGGATTATGCAGCATGGTGGGTGCTTTTCTGTGATTCCTTTTAGGGTTCAGAGGAACAATATTATCAGGTAGGGCAGCATTTCAGTTAGTTCTTAAAAAAACATTAGGCAGGAACATGGTTAATTCAAACAGTGAGCAAAGTCTGCAAACTGGTAACACAAAATATATGCAAAGTAATTTAGTGGGGACCGAAAGTATGTCAACTTTTGCAAGACCTGTGTCACAGTCATCAAATAATACTTTTGACTTACTGACTTTACGCATTGCTTCTATCAAGGCTTTTGCTCAAAGTGCCAATTACAGTGACTCTTTTCTTATTACAGTTAGGGATTTGTGTTATTATTATTTTTATTATAAATTTTTTTATTATTATTATCTTGTAATGAAATTCTGACACTAGTTAGTGTGTGTGTGTGTGTGAGTGTATGCGTGTGTGTGGAGGGGGGGGGGGGGGGGGGGGGGGGGGGGGGGTCCTGTTCCCAGTTTACCAGTGGTATTATAAATGATTTAATAATACAGAACATGCAATATAGCAATGATAGATCTTAAAGGTTTTTATGATTTGAATGCTTCTCTTCTTACTTTCTCTCCTCCTTGTCTTGAAAAACTAACATTTTTGACTCATAAAAAGATTCTTGTAGGATTGTTTGCATTTTAATTGTTTTAACGCAGTTAAGTGCAGTTCACTGTATATGTGTCCTATGTTCCCTTAACATTCACAAATGTAATAGTGCATTCAATTTGGGATCTTCATCCGTTTTGTACTTACATTACTATTCTTTTATTTATTTTCTACTTTATGTATTTACATTTTTCAATATAATGAAGTAATTTGGAATTTGTGGACACCTTATAATGTAAGCTATTTTGCAATATAATGTTTGATTTTTTACTTAAGCTGAAACATTCTATGATGCATTACTCAACAATAAAAGAATGAAACATATTTCTCTTTTCAAATTGTTTTTCTTTCTTTTAGTAACACCTTAGCCTTATATTCACTTACTTGTCATATATGGGTAAATAGAGCAAATACATCTTTTAAACATTGGTATTGGATACTGCAAATGCAGTTTCGGAAACAAGGGTGCAGTAATAGTGGTAAATTATTTTTAGAGCCCCAACAGGTACAATTATATTAACAAATATTAAAAAGTATATATTTACATTTGTTAGACTGTTAGATTTTAAACTGAACTCTAAAATGCAATGTCTAACTTAAAGCAACTGTTGTTGTGATTTGGTACTATAGAAATAAACTTGAATTGAATTGGGGGGAAAAAAGCATCACAGGACAGTCTGAGTTTGGGCAAATAGAAAAAGAAATTTGCCAAAATGTTTATTTCAGATTTGAAAGCTTTATTGTATTTGCACAAAGCCCTGTCTGGAATCCCTTTGATTTTGTGGGGTGACCTGAAGACTAAGGTTTATCCCAAAAGAACATCAAATGTGGAGGAGTTTGATTCATCATAGAAGAATCGGCTGGGTTTATTCAGGAGACGTGTTTGAGAGTTGTTGAATAAAAAGGATACCTGATTGTGTCACGATCTGAGAGGCAGATCGTCAGGAGATGTAGGATGTGGATCCAAACGGAAACGCTGATGACAGCTCTGACGAAAGTTTATTAATAAAGGAAAACAAAATACAAACCAAAGCAGAGCATGGCAGTGAATTACACTAACAAAACCTAAACTGGGAACAGCTACAAAATAATAATATAAGGTACAAAAATCCTGTGACTAGAAACCTGAAAACCTGAGAAGTTGAAGCTGAAAACATGGAGAGACACACGGCAGAAATACAGGGGATGACATGCAGATGAACCAGCAAATAACAGAGGCAAACGCAAGGCTTAAATACACAGAGGGAGAGCACAGCTAGGAGTAACTGGGCATGACAAGACAAGGACGTAAAACAGAATACACTAACATGAGACAAGACCATTCAAAGTAAAACAGGAAACATACATTGACAGAACTCAGACCGGATACTGACACATAACTGTGGGAACATAGAACCAAAACCTAAGAACTAACAAAGACATTAAGAAAGTTTATTTTTTACCTCTTGGTAAAAAATAAACTTTATAGGCTCAAATCATTCTGGCCTACACCATATTTGGAAATCAGTCAGAGACCCATGTTTTCAATTATAAAACAACAGAATGTCAAATATCAAGCCGTTCTTTTCTCATTGTTCTTAAATAAGTCATTCCACTGCTTACTTATGTTGAAAAGAGAATAAATGCAGGACCAACTAGCAGGTGTTGGAGCTACTGAAGACATGGAAGGGATATGTGAGACACAGTTAAGTCTATAATATATTGGCCAAAGACACATTTTTTGCCCTTTAACCTCTATATATCACACAGTTGATTCCAAATCAAATAAGAAAAATGCGAGTTTTAATTTAAGGGTTTTAAAATAAACCCTTTCTGCACTCACCGTTGTAACTGAAAGATATGCTCTCTTCTGAAGCATACTGGAGCAGCCAGTTCCATGCGGAGGAAGTACTCAAAACAAGAAAGAAGGAACACTTAAAAAAACCCAAGCAAACAAACAACACAGAGAAGAATTACACAGGAACAGGTCATCAGGAAATTAGTTACAGACATAAGTCAGTTATCAGATTATAGAGTTTGAGATACTTGCAGCTGAAAGTCTGCACTTCAATAGGTTATTGATCGACTTGATTGACTGGCCATATCTCCATCAACTACAACTTTTGCCTCCTGTATTCAAACACAGCTCTAAATACATACAAATAAACCAAGTCTAAACAGTAAATAGTTTTAATAACACTTACAAATTGTAAATCACTCAAAAAAGTAAAGGAAAAACACGAGCTAGCACACGGAAATAATACATTCTAAACAATTTAAAGTATTGATATCCACAATTTTTTAATGCGGCCTCCAATTATATGTTGGTTTTCAATCACTGAAAATGAAACGCCTAAAATTTAAAAGTTTAAATAATTACAACCTTGGAAGTGGAAGATTACCAGCAATGTTCCAGTAACTAGAAAGGAAAAAAGTAAAGCTTCAATCTGAACAAAAAAACAGACTGGGTTATAATTATTTAATTTAATTTAATGTATTCTGTGTAAAAGACGAAACAAAATGCATGGAACAATTTGTTTCCAAATAATGGGAAACCCCCAGCTATCCCCACCTCCAATATGAACATATTTCCAATAGCAAGTGAAAGTAACCTGGGAATGTCTACTGGGTTTAAATGCAACAAGACACACAATGTTTGTCAAGCTCCGCTTCTTGCTCATTCACTGCAAAAATGCTCGGTAAGTTAACCCTAGAACCCAACAGAAATATTTACACCTGCATTTTGAAAATGTATATTTTAAATAACTGAAAAAGACAATTGGATGAAGTTTTAAGATTATTATCTATAAATCTGTAAGTTGCAGCAACCCAAGCTGGATGCTTGTCTTGAGAAAGGACAAATTATTATTTTATTAATTATCCTGTACCATGCTATCATATATTTTACCAAGCAATTCTTCTCACACAGTCAGGGATATGTTTCTCTCAGTGCAAGCTTCACTCATACATTCAAACAGGAACTCGGTTTTTTTTGTTTGTTTGTTTGTTTTGTTTTGTCTCCACTCATTCAACTAATTTGCATATTAAGTCATATCTCAACAACAACAGAAATGCATATTCAAAACATTACCAAAAAAATAATAATTATTATTTTTCTTCTTACAGTAATAACTTCTTTTGCTCAATCAGCACACGACCACTTCCAATTTACAACTTTGAATTAAATTTATTATCTGATCATCGTTTGGTAACACCCCTATATTTTCCTTTTCACAAAAGCCCCCAGTTGTCGTGCAGATTCTCGAGTTATTCCTCAGCAATGGATAACCTCAGCATCTGATAGCAAATGTCTATTAAAACTACACCATTTAGCATTTATGTAATATATTAACATTCATGAGTGTAAGCTGGTCTTCATTGCATGTATGGGTTTGTATTCAGATTAATTTATGCATATTTGTGCTGAGCTGTGGATTCAAACTGTCTCGCTCCTCATTCTCTCCAAAAATAATTTCACGTATTTCTACTTGTGTATGTATATTTTCTATTCATTTATGTAATTTAGTCTATTTATTTCTTAATTTCTTTATTTATTTTATTTACCTTTCTATTGCGATGCTCTGGACATTTCTAAACCTCCACAAGTTCAGCCTCAATTTTAAACCCAATTTTCATATGCTCTCACCTTAACACGTCCAGCCTTCACCTCTCCCCTGTCCTCATCTACTCTTCTCACAGTTGCCTGTGTGTGCTCCCGAATCTCCTGCAAGCACAGGCCCAAATCAGCTGTTTCTTCTTCTCTGTTCATTCTCTTCTTATTTTCAGTCTCTTATTTTGCTGTTTGACTTTGCATGGCAAATCTGAAACTCAGACAGTCCCATCAAGTCCATCCACACAATGATGTCACTGGTACACTTCCCAGCTGGTGATCAGAGCGCATGTTTCCCACCATGGTATTTATACATGCTCCTGGAACCTTCAGAGTTTTAGGTCAGTCCTGCTGTCTTTTGCCTGCTGTTAATTCTTGAAGTCCACAGTGTTGCTCTGCCTGTCTTCTGTCTTCAGGAAGAGATTGACCGTCCTCACAGCTTCTTCTCAGGATAAAGACAGGATGAAAGGTGAAGCTGTGAAATTTTCAGCCAAAACATGGCCTGTTTGTCGTCCCAATTAAGTTAATCTAACATTTTGCCACTGTACTCATCCAGGAGGTTGAGCCAAGTCCATGGGCACCTGTATTAATGCACTAAGACATTTATTTAATCTCATTTCCTTTCATTTCTCTAATTCTTATACCTAGATTTTAAGGCGTCTTTCTCAATCTCACGTTGCACACACACCAGGCAATTTCCATCAAACTGCCTGCAAACATTTCACTTCCTGTCACAGACACACACACTCACCGAGTGCTTCTTACACACACACACACGCACACACACACACACACACACGCACACACACACACACACACACACACACACACACACACACACACTATATATATATACTGTACCCTCTGTAATTTTACTTACTTTTAACATAAAAACATGCACCCTCGGACACGCACACAAACTGAACAGGTTCGCACAGGTAGATACTAAGGTTTTTAAACTTGCAAGCATTACCAAAAAAGAAATCCTTCACATCGAAGTCCTCAGCATGATTAGCAGAATTCCTTTGGCACACATCCTCAGCACAATTAACAGTTTTTCAACACACGTCACAATTCTCTTAGCTCAGCTCTGCAGCACAATTCACACAATACTTTGAGCACCAATTTAGCACAATTCACTCAGGTGTTTAGTAGCTCTTCTCACACACATCACACCATTCTCTGTCACACTTTCAAAACAATATCTACTTCTGACTGTACACCCCAAAGAGAATTTTACACTTCACTATATATTCGCACATTTATACATATAACAAAAGACACCAAATGTGAAGACATACTTTTACACAAACATCTGCTGGTACCAGACTTTTCGACTTTTCCTACACAATTTTGACAACTTTAAAAGCGTCCAATGCCAAGGTCTAACCTTTTTCTGACCAATTAACCCGTATCAGTTCCAAACTGTGACTGGCCCGATTTCTACACAACCTATTTTATTGTTAGAAGCGTCCAACGCCCAAGCCTAGCTTTGCTGGCCAAAAAAGTGCATATACCGTCCTAGACGGCAAAGTGATTCTTCGATCACTGGTTATTAAGAAGGGTCCCAAGTCCTTCCAGTCACCACCTGGGATAAATCTTCTCATATGTCCGTGAGAAGGAGGAAGTTCCCACCTGTGAACTTGTGCACTTCTTAGAAGTCTAACTTCTGTTCTAAAGTAATTTAAATTCATTTAAAAAACAATCAAAACTCTGACAGAAGGTTTTAATCGATGTAGGTCCAACCTTATAACCAATAGGGACTTAAATCCCTCAAAGAAATAACCAATTACCTATTCTACGGTCTTTTCTTAACACACACATTAACTTCTTTTTTCTCTTTCACCATTAAATACCATATTACCTTTAACTCACTACTGTCATTCTCAAAGTTTCATTATTGTTACCCCAAAGCTTTACTTTTATTCTCAGAAATTAACCAAAATCAACACAAACATTCACCAGTAATCTACTGAACAGACTTTAGTTTTACCACTACTGAGCCAATTTAATAGTGAAGATCATTAACTCGGCGAACAGATAATTTAGAATTCATCCAATTTGCACACTTTGCTTTAACAGGCTGTGTATTGTATTTGTATTTGTATTGTCGAGCCAGCTCTCCATTCGCTTCATTTTACGATTTCACCTTAAGCCGAATTTGTCCTCTCAGCCGTAAAAGAATCCTGGGTTTTCGGCACTAAATAATAAATCTGGTTCTTGTCATTCTTTTACTGAATAAAGAGAACACGACTCAGTTATTTAAAATATTTATAATTATTTATTCAATCATCTTCCGGAAGATAGAGACATGCACAGCCCAAAGCCAGTTGCAAATCTCTAGCATTAGAAGCCAAAAATGTGTATCATATAGGTGTTATTTTGGTCCTTTACACGTCACACATAGTTTCGATCAAAACAACTTTTTCTGGGCTGACCTGATGTGTGTGTGTGTGTGTTACATAGTTCTGCTTTTTCTCCCTGTACTGGTTTCCTGTATTTTATTAACATGCCTGTGTAGCTCTGCACTAAACTTCCTGTTCTTCAGTCTGACTGAGCACTTGGTTTATGAGTCAAAGCTGGCCTTGCTTTACACTTTACACTTATTTATAATCCAAACCACTGGGTTTTTTATATATTTGTACTGTTTTACAGAAACAAACAAGTAGCACCCGGTGATTCAGAACCCACTAAAACTATGACGTTTTTATTACAACATGCTGATGTCTGACCTTTGAACTATTACCTTAAAGCATGAAATCTTTGGCCTCTATGAGCTGTAAAAGCTTCAGATTTTAAGATATATTCATGCAGTGTGAGATTTTGCGAAGAGTTATGGTGTCATTGTGATGTCACAGGGTGTTGTTTTGAAACAAAGTATGTTGCACAGCTCTCTCTCTATGTCCTTTCATATGCGTAATTATTTATTTAATAAAAACTAAGTGAAAATGCAGAAAACTATATCCTTACTGCTTCCATATGAATTACAGTTAGGATTTTTTTTCTTTTCTTAATGTTGCTTTGTATTCCCACTATAGTACATTTTAAATGATGTGAAATTGAAGTGCGTAGTTCCAACTTTAATTCAAGGACTTTTGGATAAACTGTTTAGTAATTAAAGTGATATTTCTATACAAAAGGTCGTGTCACATACAATACAACTACGGCACTGCTGAGCACTGAAAGACAATCATTTCTTGGTCGAACAAAGTGTAGGACAGCACAATCACACCAACCAGGGAGCACTCACACATGGCATGGTTTGATACATTTGAACTGTACACAAAATATGTGTATGGTATTAGTAAGGTATGGTATTAGCAGGACACACACAGTAAAGACCATGAGAGGCCACAAAAATAATGTGCAGTGCATTTTGGGCCTAATAGTCGGGGCAGTACACACATCTTTTTTCTTTCTATGTGAAAGGGTAGAAACAGTAACCTATTTTAAGATACTCAAAATTAAATACACAAACTAAAATAATTTTAATACAATGATTTACCATCACAGCCACCTTCAGTTTACTTAATGATGGCAGCTTCAGTTCCTCCTTTGTTATTTGTTGTTGGGTTTTTTGTATTAAAAAAGTGAAAGCATCCTCTTTCTGAGCATTCGGCACAAACCAGTTCTGGGTAGAGGAAGTACTCAGAACAAGGAAGGAGGAAGAAAAAGAAAGAATGAAAAAGATGCTTAAGGTTTTAGAGTTTGTTGATCTGTGGAATTCAAGAATGTGTCAGCACAATGTCAATGACGAAAGCCATCAGTTTCAGAAACTCTTATTATTCACAAGTGCAAAACTAAATATAAAAAAGATAAATAAAACAAAGCTCTAAATCTTAGACTCCACAGGAGTCATTTACCATTTATGCGTTTAATTACAAAAAAGGTATGGCTTGTTTGTTCTCTAAAAAGAACATGGAAGCTAAAAAAAAACCCCACAAGACCTCTGGAATAATGTTCTTTGGACATAAAAAAAGAATGAGGTGGAGGTGTTAGGTGTGCAATGTTTGACAAAATCCAAACCCAGCAGAACAACTTAAACACCTCACAGCACGACACAGTGTTGGATTGGTGAAGAGTTGGGCTTATTTTTGCAAGCACGAGAAATTTTAACTTAGCAGTTATTGAGTTGACTGTAAACTCCTCTGTATGTCAAAGCACTCGAGAGTAAAGTTTGTGATACCATCTGTCCAACAGTTAAAATTTGATAGAAACAGAGTCATGCAACAGGAAGATGAAGCACAAATGAATAGCTGGAAAAGAAAAAAAAATCAAGGTTCTGTCATAGTCAAAGTCGAGGCCTCAGCTGGACTTAAATGATCTATCAGGACTTCAACCCTGTGCATAAACCATTCATGACAAAATCTGTAATTTCAATTAGTAGATTACATGTACATTTTCCAAATAATTTTATTACATAAGTGAATGTAAAACATTACTGTAAACAACCACAGCAGACCTAACGACATTTTACTGCTTTCAGCATACTTTTATTTACACTTTGCTCACGGTTGGTATACACACACACACACAGCTGCAGCTCTCCCGCTGCCAGCTCAACATACCAACAACAACACCCACCACAGGCAAGAACAGCTTTTTATGCCGGCGAGGCATGATAGCAGATGCCAAGCAGGTGCGTCCATCTCACTTGAAGTTTGCGTTTTAGTAGGTAAAGGTGAATGCTTGGACATGAATTGAGCTGTGGTTTGGGGAAGGCCTCGCAGGGGACTGGCGACAGCTCCTGGCCCTGACAGATCCCCATGCACTAAATAGAAGTGAAGACATTAAAGAATTGAAAACAAGGAGGGAGGGAGGGTGGGGCATGAAATGAGAACAGCTTGCAGAACTGGTGGAACCTATATAGATGACAACCGGAAGGAGCGTCTTTAGAGGCGTGGTCCCGCTCCTGAAATTCCGATAGATAATCTCCAATTATTTTCTGTCTTCACTTCCTTTCAGTGGAAAAAATGTACAGGATTGTCCTGCTGGGAGACAGTGAAGCTGGGAAAAGGAGCCTAGCAAACACCATGTTTGGAGAAGATGCATTTATAGTTAACACTGAATGCCAAACAGAGTCCAAATCTCTCCATGGAAGAAGGATTACCCTGATTAACACTCAATTCAATTCAATTCAATTCAGTTTTATTTATATGGCACCAAATCACAACAACAGTCACTGCAGAGACTGCAGCGTGTTGTGCGCTCTGCTGAGAAGGTGATTGGCTGCAGACTCCCATCTCTGCAGGACCTGTACACCTCCAGGACATTGCGGCGTGCAGCTCGGATCTCAGCTGACCCTTCTCACCCTGGACACAGTCTGTTTGACCTGCTCCCCTCAGGCAGGAGGCTCCGGTCCATTCGCACCAGAACCTCTCGCCATAAGAACAGTTTCTTCCCCTCTGCTGTTGGACACATGAACAATAACCATATGACTGTCCCCGCCACTAACACATGACCCTACGCTGTGTCACTGCACCATTCCATGTTTGGCACTGATCACCACCTGCACTCATGTATATATCTTTCCACGTAGCACTCTATTCTTATTCTCATGTATATATCTCATGTATATCTCATGCACATATCTTTCTACGTAGCACTTTTAATTCTTATTCCTACTTTTATTTTTTCATGTCTATTTAAGTGCTATTTATGACACTATGTTTGCACTGAAGCACCGCAGCAATTTCCTAATGTTGTAAACCTGCTCAACATTTGGCAATAAACCCCATTCTGATTCTGATTCTGATTCTGATTCAAGGTGCTTTATATTGTACAGTAGACCCTACAATAATAGATACAGAGAAAAACCCAACAATCATATGACCCCTACGAGCAAGCACTTTGGCAACAGTGGGAAGGAAAACCTCCCTTTTAACTGGAAGAAACCTTTGGCCCAGGTAGATCAGAGGACGAGCTGAAGGCTGAAATAATGAGGTGGATCACTAAGTGCACACCAGGGTCTCATGCTTTTCTCACTGTGCTCAAAGTGGAGAACAGCAGCAGCAGGCTGTCACTGAGAAAATAAACCAGTATTTCTCAGAGAAAGTGTTTAAATATGCAGCTCGGACACAAAGCATTTCAATACATGTTGTACCCTGTATAATTGTGTATGTGACAAATAAAGGTTGTTTGTTTTTTGTTTTTTTGTTGTTACAGTTGTCTTAATTCAAGATTCCCCAGACTCAGAGGAAATGAAGATCAAAGAGTTTATAGATCAGAATAAATATCTTATGAGGAAGTGCAAAAGCCGATACCAAATCTTTAATAAATACACTCGACAAGGTGACAACATCAGTAGCCAGTCCCAGGTTGCACAGCTAACACAATCCGGTTGTTAAGTCTGATGTCAGTAGCTGTGTCTGGGCCTAAACTCCGCTGCAGGTCCATATATCAAACGATCACTATGGCATTACTGAGAGTTGAAAAACTGTCTAAAGTCTTTCATCTTTAATAAAATGATCAGCGTTCTGCTCTACCAGGTGTAACAATTGAGTTTAACATCCAGGCATCCATGAAAACGGTACCTACCACGGGTCACATGTATATTGTAAAAAGTGATCAGGTGTTACGAAAGCTGAGATTTCTGATGCTCTTTTTGTAAAAGGAACTTGCCAATAAACTTTAAGAAGGTCAAGCTTACTCACATAAGCAGCAGATCTGACGCTGTCAATACAGTCCTCAATACGGGGCAGTGGGAAAGAATCAGGTACTGTTACTGCATTTAACTTGCGGAAATCTGTGCAAAAGGGAGGTGTTCCATCTGATTTTGGCGTAACCAGGCACAGAGAGCTCCATGGACTATAGCTTGGGATAGCCAATCCATGCTTCAGAAGGTAGTCTGCTTCTTTGTTTATCATTTCCCTTTTTGCCATATTCACACGGTAAGCATGCTGCTTAATAGGCACTGCATTCCCAACATCAATGTTGTGCTCTATTACAGTAGTACGTGAAGGCTAGTCCCCAAAGAGTTTTAAATGAATGTTGACAAGGCTTTCAATATCTAACTGTTGCTCATGGGTCAAGTGAGAAAGATATGTAGACAACTGGGACAGTACCTCAGAATTAAGCATTCTGGCATTCTGGTAGCTGGCATCACAAAGTTTGAGCCCATCTTCATCTAAACTCGACCTCAGTCCTGAGGAAGAGTTCAACAAGAGAGTGTTAGGATGCCTGGGTCGTTGACCCAGGGTTTTTGAGTTTATTATATTATTTATCATTTCTAGTCTTTGGTTTCTTTGTTAGAGTTCTGTCTTATGGTTTATGTCTCTGTGTAATCCTTAGTTGCTGTCTCCCCTGTCTGCTATATCCCCGTGTCCAGTCAGTGTCTGTGTCTGCCCTGGTCCCACGTCTATGTTCCCTCTGTTGTATTGCCTGCCCGTGAGTCTGTGTCTGTAAGTTCAGTCTGTGTTATGTTTCCTGTTTTACTTTGAAAGTCCGTGTCTCATGTAAATGCGTCTGGTATTGCTTCCTTTGTCTCGTTAGGCCTGATTTGCCCCAGCTGTGTCTTCCTCCTGTTGCCCATTCCCTGATTGCTCCTCTATGTATTTAAGCCCTGTGTTTCAGTTTGTTGGTGTTGTGTAGTGATGGGCAGATGAAGCTTCATGAAGCATTTCATCCAATTGGTTCACCCCAGCGCAAAGCTTCATTTGCTCTAGTAGGACATCTACTGGATGTAAAAATATTAGTTGGCATGAATTTGAAGAGTGTGGCCTTTTGCACACAGCCTGTAAATGTCAACAACAAAAGGAGTGTGTAAAGCATATATATTGTAGTGATGGCAGTATACTGTGTATATTTATACTGGCAGTATGGAAAATGATTATTTGGAAATGCTTAAAATGGAAATGATCATTTACTGTGAGGTGAGGTGTGGCTGGGGTGTGGACAGTAGTTGTGCTTTTGTAACGTTGAGGTATGGACAGCTACACACTGAGGCTTTGAGCCTCAGTCCTGCCTGTTCACATTTTATTCTGTAAAAACTAAATTTTCACTACTTTTATGACCTTTTTAGTGGGGAGAACATAGCTAGGATTTAATGATTTAACAAATCTTTTAAATCCTTTGTCCTCCACAATGCTAAATGGCTGGGAGTCCTCAATCACCATGCTAACCAGGTCTTCATCTATTGGAGATTGTTTTCCTGAGGAAAGACAACAACAACAAAGCACAAATATAAATATCACACACGTCACTTATTGCATTGTATAATATTATATAATTTAGTAACATTACAGCATGCTATATTATCATGGCATTTGATGGCTCACCTGGTCTTGCTCCACAATCGGTGTTCCTCTTATTCTCATGCAAAGCTCTGTAGTGCCTAAGCATGGATGAGGTGTTGTTGTTATATCCCATCTCCCTGGCACATAGCAAACACTTCACCTTGTACAAAAGTACAGACAGCTTAACATAAGTTTTATTGTACCATCAGTATTATGAAAATACATCTTCTGCAGAAATTTACATACCTTGTTGGGAGGAATAAGATCAAAATGTTCCCACACAGGGGAGGACATCCTCCTCTTCTTAGCTGGCTCCATTCTCTCCTGACTTTCTCTCCTCACTCTCATAAACCTCCAAACTGTCTCCAAACTCTCACTAACAACTCTCCATCAAACACCCACATTTTGAATGAAGTCTGAGGGGTTTATATCGCTGTCATATCTTGCGGCAAAGTTCGAACCACTTCATGAACCAGTCACGTGGTACAGCCGGGAAGCGAGGCTTCGGACGTCATCATTTTCAGCTCGTCCCATAAATGAAGCAAGCCTCGATACGTGCATCACGGAAACGCCCCCTCCATTACTCGACACAAGCTTCGAAGCCTCGATACAGAACGTCAGATCACTAGTGTCGTGATCTACTCTTATCTACTCTCACTTACAGTATGCTGTGTGTTTTGGTTTTCCTGCCTGCGTTAATGTTTGTTACTTTGAGTTCAGCATTAAAGCTATTTTTTGAGTTCACGTCTGTCTCCGGAGTCTGCACTTTGGGTCCTTTTCCTGCCTGCACACAGCTGTCACATGACAGAGAGTTTCTGGAGATGAGATTTGCTCTGATGGAGATGCCACAGACTTATCTGCGGGACCACAGAGAGGATCAGCTCTAGAATGATAAGATTTGAGCATATTGAGATGGCGCAAGCGTGTTTTACGCTTCCTGTCTGGTGTTTTAATCACATAGTCAGTGTCATTTACTTTCTTATCCACCTGGTATGGTCCACAGAAACGGGCAGATAGTGCAGAGCTAGCAGTTGGTAGAAAAACCAAAACCTTGTCACCTGGATTGAAAGATCGAGGAACAGCTTTCTTATCATACCAACTCTTCATCTTCCCCTGAGCAGAGGAGAGGGTTTCTGCAGCTGCCAACCTGGACTTAGGGAGGCGCTCTCTGAATTGTGAAACATAATCCAGAACATTAGTTTTCATCACATGGTCTGTTGACAAGAACTGTTCTTTCAACAACTTCAAAGGTCCCCGAACAGAATCACCAAACACTAGTTCATTTGGGCTAAACCCAAGGGATTCTTGCTTAGCTTCGCGTATGGCAAACACCATCAGGGGTACTCCCTCATCCCACTCTTTTCCAGTATCCAAGCAGTATTTCTGCAACGTTGCCTTGAGTGTCTGATGCCAGTGATCTAATGCTCCTTGAGACTCAAGATGGTATGCACTTGACACAACATGCTTAATCCCAAGAGTCTGCATGACGTGCTTGAAAAGTTTAGACAGAAAGTTAGTTCCTTGGTCTGTCTGGACTACTTTCGGTGCACCAAAAGTAGTGAAAAACTTTGTCAAAACTTTAATCACCAAAGGTGCAGTTATTCTTCTGAGTGGGACAGCTTCTGGAAAACGAGTCGAAGTGCACATTGCAGTCAGTAAAAACTGATTACCATTCTTTGTCTTGGGCAATGGACCAACACAGTCCACAATGACACGTTCAAAAGGTTCACCAAGTACTGGTATAGGATGAAGAGGAGCTATAGGAACTGTCTGGTTTGGCTATCCTGCAATCTGATATACAACCAGGGGCGGAGCGTGGGTTGTTTTGTCAGAAGCCCGGGGTCTTTTGGAGTGTAAATCTTTCATAGTTAGATGCCTGGCTGACAACTGTATAAAACAAAAAGTACACACAATATTCGAAGCACATAGTGCACACGGTGCGTGAATCCCCCCTGATATTGGTATGATCCGAGCTCAGGCACTAAGCGACTGAGCGAGAGGGCGGGGCAGCTGCTGCCTGTGAGTGTGCTGTTGGAGAAACGGAGCCAGCCATACTAAGGAGAGCTTAAGTTTGACCAGGTACCAAAGCAAATCATTCGTACCGTACAAATAATGTAAATATGACGGTGCATCACCAAAGATTGATATCAAACTGATCACTTGACCAATATTACGTTACTCGCTCTTCAAGTGAATCAACAAATGGCGAAATGAAAAGCCGAACAACAACAATGCTATTTTTTTAGAGAGTCTTAGCTTACGTGTGTTTATTTCATATTTTCAGTTCTTACCCTCCCTGACTAAATCGGTTTCAGTTATGTACTGAAATATAAGAATGGACATTAGAGGCTTCTTTCAAAGAAAAAACTCAGGTAAATGTTATTTTATATATTATGCTTTGTATGTTGTTCAGTATATTTCTATGCAAAACAAGAGGGATTTCAGTACACAGCAGGATATTCACATTTGTAACCAGATATTTACATACACTTTAGGGAGAAAACATAAAACATTTTTACTGTACAACATCAATTTAGAGTAAACTTTTGTTTTAGATAAATATTGAAATATATTTTGAATTAGTTAAATGTCAGAATAAAGCGAGAGAAATCCGTCTATTTATTATCACTTTCATCAAATTTAGGAGTACATATACACTAAGTTTATTGTTAATTAATAAGAAACTCCAGACGATTCCATTCTGAGCTGAAGAAGCTTCTGATAGGTTCGTAGAGTCCATGTGAGTAAATTGGTGGCACACCTGTGGATGCATATAAGGCAAAACACTGTTTCTTTGACATGGGAAAAATCAAGAGATGTCAACCGAAACACCAGGAAAAGAACTGTGGAGCTCCATAAGTGTGGCTCAATTTTGAATACAATTTGGTGCCATTTACAATTAAGAAATACAGACAATTTCTCTCTTTACTCTTAAATTTAACAAATATAAATTAAACATTTAGTCTAATTTGAGGTTTTACCTTAAATAAGTATTTGTGTTTTTATCTGAAGAGCATGTAAATATCTGGTTTCAACTGTATATTTGATGATGTTGGTGTTTGGTTTGATTGTCAGCACAAAGAGGGAGAGAGAGGGTGAGAGAGGGAGATGGAGAGGAGAATGAGGACAGAAGAGAAATGGAACAAGAACCAGGTGAGACAGACATGTTAGTCAAATGGTTGTTTGCCAAAACATCAGAACACGTATCTAGTACCTAGTGTATCTTTTTAGGTTTGTTACTTTTCAAATTCTATATTTATTAAGTTATGCAAACTTATTTGCACAACAAGGCTAATTAGTTATATAAACTTTTCTGAATCTAAATAGAGTACTTTGGTAGAATTAAAAATAATATGGCACAAACTTGAAGCAGCAGGTGGATCGTTAAGGACAGCTGAAGGAGGTTTACTGGAAGGAGCAGCAAGAGATGATTTAGTAACTCTAGAAAGTGGTCCAAGACAAAATGTCCTCCCACAATATCCGCTGAGCCAGTCTGGAGGCCAGCAGAGGGTGTTCAATAAGAGTTGGTGTGAACAGTTTACATGGCTGGAGTATTCTGTTGTGAGGAACTTGGCTTTCTGTTTTTCATGTCACATTTTTGGGAAGCAGAATACTTTAAAAAAAGATGGCCTCAGTCATTCAGGGTTCTGCAATTGGAAGAGGGCTTTAAATGCCTTTAGGGAGCACGAAAAGAGTTCCAGCCATTCGTCTTCTATGATCTGCTGGCACAGCTTTAAGACCACAAAAAACCAAGGTGACGTTGTTGAGCAACTTAGATCAGCAAGCGCAGCAGAGATTTCAGAGAGACAACAATATCTCCCCAGGATCTTAGCTGTAACAAGTTTCCTTGGAAAACAAGGAATACCATTCCGTGGCCACGATGAGCAGGAATCCACCAGTCATAATCAAGGAAACTTCCTTGAGTGCATGAAGCTGCTGAAAACATTTGATCCATTTTTGAAAAATTAAAGTTCTGTCTCACTACTACAGCTACCTATCTGTCTCATTTTTCACAAAATGAGATGATAACCAGTATTTAACATGAAATAACTGGAAATATAGTTAAAGAGATGAAGGAAGCTAAGATGTACTCTGTTATGGCTGATGAGGCTAGAGATGGGCACACAGAACAGCTTGCAGTGTGTGTACGTTTTGTGTCATGTAAAGGCCATGTCAAAGAATGTTTTCTTGGTCTACGGAAACTAGAAAGGTTTGATGCACAGTGCATTACAGACACTATTGAGGAGCTGTTGCAGTATCACACGCTCAGTGACTTACTTTGTGTTGCTCAATCCTATGATGGGGCATCTGTCATGAGTGGTCCTGTGGGTGGTGTGCAGTCCCGTTTCAGACAGAGACACCGTGAAGCAGTATATGTGCACTGCTATGCACATGAGCTCAACCTTGTCCTTTGCCATACATGCAAGGCTATTCCAGCTGCTTCTGACTTCTTTGGACTTTTGGAAAATGTCTACACATTTTTTAACACCTCCCTGGTAAACCACACAAAGTTTAAGGAACTGCAAAAGGACCTTGGACTGTTTGCATGGGAGCTTGTTCAGCTCTCTAACACAAGATGGGCCGGCCAAGTAAATTCCATCAAAGCCCTTCTCAACAACATTTCTGCAGTTTTAGCAACTCTCGAGGCCACAAACACTCCTATTGCTAAAGGGATCTTGTCCAAGCTGTCAAAACCCAAGACTGTGTACATGTTAATCATGTTCTCACAGCTGCTTGGCATCACTGAAGGCCTGCACCGCTACCTGCAGGGAGAAAGGCTAGACATGGGCAAAGCTGTGGAGTACAAGATGTCGGTAGTTGATACACTAAGTAAACTGCGCACAGAGGCTGCTGCTGAGGAAATATTTGAGAAGGCCATGGACATTTGTGGAAGCTACAACATCCAGATTCCTCAGGGGGCACGACACAAACAGAAAAGACTTGAAGGATTTGTACTTGAGTCCAGGTGTGGTGCAACACCAAATCTCACAAGCTCAGCAGAGTTTAGGAACGAGATATTCTTTCCTTGTTTGGACCGAATGTTGCAGGAGCTAGCAGACAGATTTTCTGGGGCAGGACAGAAAATAATGGAGGGCATTCAGGCATGCAATCCATCCTCCCCAACATTCCTTTCCGAAGATGCCTTAAAACCCATTGCGGCACACTACCATGTGACGATAAAGCCTGAAGAACTTGTTGTGGCAAAAAACTTCATGAAAAGAAAAATGGAAAAAGAGGACATTTGCGACATCACAACTGCCTTCCACTTGCTTGACGAGGACATGTTCCCAACTCTGAAGGTCATCTTTAGAATTGCACTAACCATTCCTGTCAGTAGCTGCAGCTGTGAGCGCTCTTTTAGTGCCTTGCGTCGTCTCCACATGTGGCTAAGGAGAACCATGGGACAAGAGAGGCTGAATGATTTGGCCATATTATCTATTGAAAATGAGTACTTGGATAATGTTGACCCTGAAAATGTCATTGATAGGTTTGCAAAACTCAAGCCTCGAAGATACAATCTCATGTTACCACAATAAAGAGGTGTTGTCAGAGTAGTGCAGATCTGTGATGATTTTCAGTGCTACTGTCATCTAGTTTTGATTTTGGTTCTTTGTTGGTTAAGTCCTAAAGTAGTCCTGATTTTGAACTGTTATTCTACTGTTTTCATTCCGGATCAGTTCTGGGTGTGGTTGAAATGGGGTTTAGTCCCTGTATCTTGAAACAGCCCTAATTTCGTTCTGCCTTGCTGTTTAAGTAAAAAACTATTTTTAAGCTGCATATGTGATATTTTTTTTCTCATATTAAGTTTTTTTTTTTAAAGCTTATAACACAGCCTAATAAATCTTCAACTTCACAGCAGGTTTTTTTGTCATTTCCTTTTTTTTTTTTTTTTTTTTTTTTTTTCTTCTCTCTTTCTTCTCTTTCTTTTTTCTTTTCTTCTCTTTTTTCTTGCAGCAATGTTCAGAAACAGAAATCACATTAAAAGAGCATTTAATATGCTGTTATTTTTCAATAAATATCTCTATATTTTTGACCCTGAGTTGATATAGTTTTACGTTCAGGGCTGGACCCCAGACACAAACACACGGCTCTGTTTCTCCCAGTATTCACCCTGAGGGGCTAAAATGGCTCTTTGGTGCCCTGATTCAGACCTAAGTTACTGTCATTCTTTTCACTCAAAGTCTGCACGTTGTGCGGGCGGAAGAAGGAGGTGATTTTACGTGTTTGAATCACAGGCCCCAGTTTTGAAAAATGAAGCACTGGTTTAGTCCTAGGGTGAAAGTGGCCTGCGTCATTTGGCACCACTGTGGATTTTCTACCATTAGAAGTTAAAGGTTTAACCTCTTTTGAAATGCCACCAATATTCTATCCAAACTTTTTAATCTTCAGACCAAAGCTCACAGAAGCTATCAGATGGATTTTAGATATGGTTAACTGAAATCGGCTGCAAAGCTGTCAAACAGGAAGTGAAGTTGTATGCCAGGATTGCTGTATGGGTCAAATGGAAGGATGAAAAATGAATCTAAAGTGGAAATGCCATTAACTGCAGTTTTTAAAATTCTGTTTATATTTTGTTTTATCTGGATGTTTGTTAATCGCTTGGACTGTTTTTTTGTATTTCAGGGAACAAGTGATCAAACATTCTCTAGTCCACAAAGTCTTCCTGGATTTCTTCCAGTGTGCTCCTGAGAAACAGAGAACGGTGAGCCTCTTTTTAAAGTTTCCATGTATTAAAGAACAGAAGCTGAATATCGCTGCTTCATTGGAACTAAAAATAGAATAATAATTGTTTCTCCTTGCTCTGTGTTTGTTGCGATTCGAGCAGGAGATGATCGAGTCATTTTTTGTCATTTCCAACACCCCCCCACACGCTTTAGGGCTAAGCCCCGGGTGTATGCAATGTCTGGCTCCGCCTCTGCATACAACCTATAACCATAACCTACCTACCATAACCTACCTAACAACACATAAACAGGAAAAAACAGGGTGTCGAAACAAAAGGCCGCTCTCCCCTACAGGCAGTCTGAACATGAACACAAAAAATGCACATACAAGTCACAAAGGCATGCAAGCCTGCACAGGCATGGCAATCAAAATGGCCAGAGGGGCCCAGAAACATGGCTCCACAGGCCTTAAGTAGTGCTCTGCTGATTAACAATTAGCTGGACTCTGAGCAGCATCCAATCAGGACAGAGGAGGTGGAGCCTAAACAAAACAAAGAGTTAGTAGGAAGAAGAAACATCCCCCTGGGGCATGTAACAAGTACATAACAGTTGATTTAATATTTTCATCACAAGCTGAATACACAATGTTTATAAATGTTCCTCTTAATAAATGCAGAGCTGTAGTCTATGAAGAGCATTTTAACATAATTCCCCCTTCTAGTGTCCAAGTGAGTAAGTGATGTGTGGAGGAGATGAGAGATAGCATCGTCTGTGGAACGATTGGACGGTAAGCGAACTGTAGTGGGTCCAGTGTGTCTGGTAGTGAAGAAATGATGGAGTCTCTGACCAGGCGTTCAAAGCACTTCATCACTACTGAGGTGAGGGCTACAGGGCGATAGTCATTGAGAGAAGCAGGGTGGGGTTTCTTCGGGACAGGAACAATGATGGACTCTTTGAAACATGTGGGGATGACCGACTGAGATAAAGAGATGTTGAATATCTCAGTGAACACAGGAGCTAGCTGGTATGTGCAGTCTCTGAGGATACGACCTGGGATGCCGTCTGGTCCTGCTGCTTTCCTGGTGTTCACTCTCTTGAAGGCTCTCCTTACTTCATGCTCGGAGATGACGAGCACGTTTCTGGTGCTGGCAGTATCTTCCTGTCTGCAGCCGTTAGCGCCGCTAGCACTAGCATCGTTGGAGTCCTTAGCTGCAGCCTCGAAGCGAGCATAGAAAGTGTTCAGCTCGTCTGCCAGAGTCACGGCCGCGTTCGTCATACCGGTTGTTGGTGCTTTATAGTCCGTTATTGTCCTTAGTCCCCGCCATAGGCTCCTAGAATCACTCTGTTGGAGTTGTGACTCTAGTTTCCTCCCGTAGCGCTGCTTCGCCTCTTTCACCACCTTTCGCACGTTATATGACGCGGCTTTGTACGGGTCCATGTCCCCCGTCGTGAGTCCCGTGTTGTAGGCAGCGGTGCGGGATCTCAGAGCATCGCGGATGGTTTTATCCACCCACGGCTTCTCGTTGGGAAACATTGTGATAGTCTTTGTCTCCACGGTATCATCCGCTAGTTTCCCGATGAATCCCACAACCGCTGAGCTGTTTCTGAACATGTCCCAGTCTGCGTCGTCGAGTGCGTCCTGTAACGCGGCCACCGATTGATCCGTCCAGCGCGCGACCTTCCTCTGAACCGGAACTTCCTGTTTCAGCCTTTGTTTATATTTTGGCATGAGGAAGATGGCGGCGTGATCAGATTTGCCAAACGGAGGGCGAGATTGTGCCTTGTAGCCATCCTTGACCGTAGTGTAGCAGTGGTCCAGTGTCCTTTCACCTCTGGTGGGGCAGGTGATGTGTTGATAAAAGTTCGGCGCTGCGCATTTGAGGTTGAGGTATCAAAGTCCCCCGTCACAATAAGCGCAGCGTCCCGGTGTTGTGTCTGGTGCTGTGTGAGTGCCTCATGCAGCTCGCATAAGGCGGTGACCGTGTCCGCTTGTGGTGGAATATAAACTTATAATGACCGATGTAAATTCCCGAGGTAGATAAAAAGGACGACACATGATGGACAGTAGTTCCAGATTTGGTGTGCAGGAGCGTGTGAGAGGAACAACGTTCGCACTGTTGCACCAATTGTTGTTCACCATTAAACACACGCCTCCCCTTGACTTCCCCGAGTCCCGTGTCCTGTCCATGCGGTGAACCGAGAAGAACTCGGCCGGCTGGATGGCGTGGTCCGGCACCGCTGGGTTCAGCCATGTCTTGGTGAAGCAGAGGAGATTGCAGTCCCGAATGTCTCTCTGGAACTTTATCCTGGCCCTGAGGTCATCAAGCTTGTTCTCCAGTGACTGGACGTTGGCGAGCAGGATGCTAGGCAGAGGTGTGCGGTGTGCACGAGCTCTCAGCCTGTTCCTGACGCCGGCTCGCTTCCCTCTAGGCCGCCGCTGCTTCCCTTTGTTCTCCCTCAAGATCTCACTCGGCCAGCTCGGATCCAGAGTTAAAAACTTAGAATTGTGAGTACATTGTATACCAATAGAAACAAGAGTGTCACTGTCATACCTAATGTACCCAATGGTGATGATTTTGCCGATTTAGAAACGCTGAAAACTAACTTAAAAAACAAAGACAAAGAAAAGGTGGTCGGAGCAGTCGTGACGGCAGCCGACCTCACCGGCGTCATCTTTTGGAATAGCAACAAATATAAAGGAATTTGCCAAACTAAGAACAATCTTTCTTCTTCTGTTTTTTTTTTTGTTGTTTTTTTTAAAGCCTAGATGTATCCCATACTTGCACTTTATGCACATCTCCCTTCAGCTACCATTTCAAAATAAAAGTTGAAAACTAAATGAATAGTACACAAAAAATGGAGGATGCTCAAAATCAAATGGACAAATTGACATACTTTTAAATATTGTTTTTAAACATTGGATGAGGCAATCAGTGACTACCTGCTGCCTAGAACCCTTGGAAATCACCAAATGCTGTTTTTCCTGCTTTGCCATCAGAGCCACCTTCAGTTGCTGCTTGGCTGTGGCTTATTAAGCATTTAGTCTTATATTTAAGAACTGAAAGCATCCTGTTTTGGAGCACACACGATAAATATGTTCTAGGTAGAGGAAGAACTCAAAACAAGGAAGGAGGAACAAAAAAGAACTTAAAAAACAAGGAGAAAATCAGATAGACTTCAGGGAATGGATCAGAGACGGGAGTTGCATATCAGATTAGAGTCTTTACTTTTGACCAACTTTGCAAAATAGTTCATGGAAAGATTGTACAACCCTTTGTATTAAAGCTGAAAGTCTGCCCTTCAATCAGTTATTGATTCATTGACTTGATTGATTGGCCATCTCTCCAACAGCTACAACTTGACTACAATCGGGCCATGCAAGAGGACAACAAGCACAACAGCAAATCAATAACTAAATGGGTAAAATGCCATTTCACCTCCTGTATTCAAATGCAGCTCTAAATACATACAAATAAACCCAGTTTTAATAGTACTTACAAATTTTAAATCACTCCAAAACGTAAAGGACAAACACAAGCTGGCACTCTAAAATAATACATTCCAAACAAATTCAAGTATTGATATCCACATTTTTTAAAATGTAGCCTTCAATTATATGTTGGCTTTCACTCACTGAAATTTAAAAGCCTTTGCTTTTTCAAAGCAAGTTAAAATAATTACACCTCTGGAAAATGACCAGCACCAAAAGATTGTTTGAGTTCAAGTCACAAAAAGTAAAACTGAGCAAAAAAACCGACTGGGTTACAATTAATGTATTTGTTTTAATATGTTCTGTGTAAAAAGGAAACAAAATGCATGCAACAATTTGTTTCCTCATAAAGGGAAACCCCCAGCTATCCCCACCTCCAATATGAACATATTTCTAATAGTGAAACTAACCTGGAAATCTTCATTGGGTTTAAACGCAACAAGACACACAACATCGTCGCTTCTTGCTCATTCACTGCAAAAATGCTTGGTAAGTTAATCCTATAACCCTAAAGACATAATGATATCTACATTTTAAAAATTAAATTTTAAATAACTGAAAAAGACAATTGGATGAAGTTTTAAGATTATTATCTATAAATCTGTAAGTTGCAGCAAGCCAAGCTGGATGCTTGTATTGAGAAAGGACAAATTATTATTTTATTAATCTTATCACCAGATTGCATTAATTATTTGATATGAGTAATGCAGCAAGGTCTGTTTTGGGAATTAAATTTAAATCTCAGTTGGACTTTTCACATGGAGTAATAATCGATAATAAGTGTACTGGTCAGAATAGAAACAGAGTAAGAAATGCAACAGTGTGTGTTTGTGTGCATTGTTGTTATTGTTGTACTAATTAATTATATATTATTATATTATAATTGCCATTATTCTCTTCTGTAAGGGTCAGTGAGGCAGTCTAAGGATGTATGGATCAACTTAACAGGCCCTGGATTTGAGCCTTTGACAGAGGCTTTCTTTGGGCCAACTATTACAGTTTTGCAGGAAAACATGGGACCAAAAAGAGTCACAGCACAAGCAGAAGACACAGGTATTCAAAATAAATAAATAAACACAACTTTTGTGTGTGTGTGTCATTAGGCAATATAATCTATGCAAGCCATTAACTATTTCCTCTCTGTGTACTGTAGCAAATTAGCTGAGTTAACATCAGTAATCATTTATGTGATGACGTAAATAAACAGTCCTAAGCAAAGACAATAATTTCTATCTGTTATTCTAACTCATTTTGCTTTTTTAGTTCCACCAACTATGATTGTCATGGAAGGAAAAACAGCTGGGGTTCAAAAGTACATCAAAGGTAACAACATCTTTGAGGAGACATGAGTGTGACTTAGTTGCATTCCTCAAGTAAACCAAGCTTGCCCTGTTACAGAGTGCTCTCCTAGTCTCATGCTTTTCTTATATGGAATAGCACAGAGGTAACCTGCGGAGCATATTTAAATTTTCAATGTTTTTCCTTCCTGCTTTCTTTTCCCTCTAATAAGAGCACACATAGGTTATTAATGTTCTGTCTTCACTTTCAGTGGAAAAAATGTACAGGATTGTCCTGCTGGGAGGCAGTAAATCTGGGAAAAGCAGCCTAGCAAACAGCGTGTTTGGAGAAGATGTGTTCAAAGTTGACAACACTGAGTGCCAAACTGAGTCCAAATCTCTTCATGGAAGAAGAATTACCCTGATCAACACTCCTGATTTCTCTGGCCCAGGTAGATCAGAGGAGGAGCTGAAGCCTGAAATACTGAGGTGTGTCACTGAGTGCACTCCAGGGCCTCATGCTTTTCTCATTGTGCTCAAAGTGGAGAAATCCACAGAGCAGCAGCAACAGAAGGCTGTTATTGAGAAAATAAGCCAGTATTTCTCAGAGGAAGTTTTCAAATATGCTGCAGTTGTCTTTATTCAGGATGGACGAGACTCAGATGAAATGAAGATGAAAGACTTTATAGATCAGAATAAATATCTGAGTGATCTAATGATGAAATGCAAGAGCCGATACCACATCATTAATAAATACAGCCGACAGGGTGACATCAGCCAGTCCCAGGTTACAGAACTGCTCAACACAGTAGATCAGATAGTTGCAGAAAACAAAGATCGGTGCTACACCAGCAAGATGTTGCCACAAGGAGACACCCACAATAAGGCTAACAACAGTGTCTCTAAGAATAAGATGATCAAATTGACAGGCTGTGCAGCAAAATCAGTGGCAAGGGCTTTCTCTGGACCAGCTGTTGTAGTTTTAACCCCAGGAACAACAAACGGAGCAGAGGAATTAATTGGACAGAAAGAAGCTAAATCAGAAGTGAAAAACAAAGGTTCCCTGACAGAAATTACAAGCATGGTAGATGGAAAAACAAAAAAGAAAACAGGAGAAGAAGGAGAGAAGACAAAAGAAGATCCACTTCTCCAAGGAGAAAGAGAAGACGGCAATGTTGTTCAAAAAGCAGAAGAAGCAGGAGGACTGGAGTGCTTTGTTCGTTTTCTGTTTGGTGTAGTTGTAGCAGCAGGAGCACCATTATTAAAGGAGGGAGCTGTATTTATAGTATCAGTCATAGCAAGAGCGATAACATTAGTGGCTTCAGCTTTAGACTCTACACCAAACGCAGCAGGAACAACAGATGTAGACACAGCAAGAGCTGGAGGGCCAGCAGCAAATGTGGTAGAAACACTTAGAAGAGCCTTAGGTGATGGTAACGTACCAGAATGGGTAGAATGGTTAATAGAAAAAACATTCAATTTATTAGAGTGGATAAGAAATGATTGTGACTTGTGGATAATTGTTTTCATCTCGTTACTTCTGACATGGTATCTTCTCAAAGTACCATTTTTTGGGACACTTCTGGTAATTTTGCTGTTTGTGGGTTTTTTAAAGATTCATGACATGATCTAATTACAACACAAGACAGAAATGTATGATTGTGTGACTGGTTTAATTTAAAGACCAACATCATACATGTTTTAAAAGATACAGGATGCATGATATGGTCACAAATATTGTTTAAGTCATTGTTTCTTTTGTTTTTGTTTTCTTAAAAAGAAATATTCTACTCCATGAAGAAAAAAACATTTTTTTCTCTTTGTCTATCTTTTTGTTGTAATATCATATTTCCAACAGAAATTATTTTCCAAACATGTATACATGTCTTGTAGTTGATTCAGTTTACCATGGGTTACTGTACTTGTGTCTACCTTTAGATTATAAAAACAAAAACATAATCCAATCAGAAATTAGTGTGAACTCAGTTTATGCTTTCTGTCTTACCATATTCTCTGTTCCACCAAAGAATTATAACTGCTTTTATGTAATGCTCTAAAAAAATGTAATAATATGGAATTAGTAAATACATCTTAACATATATTTTGTCTTTATTCTGTACGTCTTTGGGTATAGTGTATCAACCTTGTGCAAGGTTTCTCTTTTATGTATAAATAAGCAATAAAGCAAATAATTAACTGTGTTTTAGTTGCTTCCTTTAATCACACCTAAGGCTGAAACCACGCCCCCAAAACCCTTATCTGGTGTCTCTATAATGACATCAAACTCTAAAAATCTTGGTGCATTATATATACATTTTCAGAAATAGTGTAATGTAAAAAGTCTGTCTCTGACACGAATATATCCCATCAAGCCTGCTGGTGGGCAGCAAAGCATGCCCCAAACCACTGATTTTTATATATTTATTATGTTTTTGTCAGCTTGTAAAGTTCACTTTTACTCTGCCGAATACAGAAACAAACAGGTAGAGTCAGAACTCACTAAAACTATGATGTTTTTAGTACAACATGCTGATGTCTGACCTTTGAACTATGACCTTAAAGCATTACATACTAAAATGGTGTGTATTATAATCTTTATACATATGACTGGAGCAGAACTAGTTGAAATCTTTGGCCTCTATGAGCTGTAAAAGCTTTAGATTTTAAGTTATATTCATGCAATGTGAGATTTTGCGAAGCGTTATGGCGTCATTGTGATGTCACAGGGCATCGTTTTGAAACAAAGTATGTTGCGCAGCTCTCTTTCTCTCTCTCTCTCTCTCTCTCTCTCTATGCCCTTTCATATGAGTAATTATTTATTTAATAAAAACTTAGTTAAAATGCAGAAAACTATATCCTTACTGCTTCCATATGAGTTACAGTTAGGATTTTTTTCTTTTCTTAATTTTGTTTTGTATTCCCACGTAGTACATTTTAAATTATTTGTAATTGAAGTGCAGAAATCCAACTTTAATTCAAGTAATTTTGGATAAACTGTTTAGTAATTAAAGTGATTTTTCTATACAAAAGGTCTTATCACACACAATACAACAACAGCACTGCTGAGCAATGAAAGACAATAATTTCCTGGTTGAGCAAAGTGTAGCATGGCACAATCACACCAATCAGGGAGCATTCACACATGGCGTGGTTTGACACATTTGCACTGTAAAAAAAAGGGTATTGGCTGCAGGACACATACAGTAAAGACTATGTGAGGCCATTAAAAATCATGCGCAGTGCCAATTTTGGGTCTAATAGTTGGGGCAGTTTATCCTTCTTTCTATGTGAAAGGTTAGAAACAGTAACTTATTTTAAGACACTCAAAATTAAATAAACAAACTCAAATAATTTTAACATAATAATTTGCCATCACAGCCACCTTCAGTTTACTTCAGTTCCTCCTTGTTTGTTTTTGCTTTGTATTCAAAAAGTGAAAGCATCCTCTCTTGGAGCATTCAGGACAAACCAGTTCTGGGTAGAGGAAGTACTGAAAACAAGGAAGGAGGAAGAAAAACAAAGAATGAAAAAGATGCTTATGGTTTTAGAGTTTGTTGCTCTGTGAAATTCATGAATGTGTCAGCACAACATCAATGATGAAAGGCTTACTATTCACAAGTGAAAATCAAATATAAAAAAATAAAACAAAAGCTAATAATCATAGACTCCACATGCATCATTTACCATTCATGAGTTCAATTACAAAAAAAGACTGAACAGGTATGGCTTGTTTGTTTTCTAAAAAAACATGGGAGCTGAAAAAAAAACACAACACTTCTGGAATAATTTGGATAGAAGGACAGAAGAGACTGAGGTGGAGGCGTTAGCCGTGCAACGTTTGATGAAATCCAAACCCAGCATATCAGCATAAACACGTCACAGCACCACACAGTGGTGGACCGGTGATGAGTTGAGCTTCTCTTACAAACACAAGAAATGGAAACTTTGCAGTTATTGAGTTGACAGTAAACACCTCTGTATGTCAAAGCATTCAAGAGTAAAGTTTGTGATGCCATCTGTCCAACAGTTAAAATGTGATAGAAATTGAGTCATGCAACAGGAAAATGAAGAAAAAATGAATAGCTAGAAAAATAAAAATCAAGGTGCTCTCATAGCGCTGTCAAAGTCGAAGCCTCAGCTGGACTCAAATGCTCTGGCAGGACTTCAACAGCACTGTGCAAAAACCATTCATGGCAAAATCAGGAATTTCAGTCATTATATTACATGTAGATTTTCAAAAAAAATATTATTATCAGGTCAAACGAAATTTACTTGGTTTTACTTTAGTACACACCGTCGTATTTTTCTTAATGGTCATCTATTTCAATAAATAAACATTTGATCTTATTTATTTCGTTTGCATTTTATTCAAAATCCTTACTTCATGTTTATAAAGAGAAACAACCATAATTTCAGTGCATTTTTTCTTATTTGAAGCCCTGGAAGAATACCAGGACTGGAAGATTGGCTACTAAAAAGACTGAAAGAAAAACTTAGATCTCAACAAGGAAACAGAATGAGTGACATTGAAGTTATTTGTTTTAAGACTTTATAAATGCAAAGAGGAAACAAAATGTTGCTTACATTGTGTTTCCTTGTAAAGGGAAATCTCCAGTTATCCACACCCCCAAATATTTCTTACAGCAGGTGAAACTAACCTGGAGAAGGGTAGGTCAAAAGCAACAAGACACACAAGAGTTATCAAGCTCTGCTCTTTGCTGATTCACTTCAACCAACATGCCCGGTGAGTCCTTTGCTAAACGTCTGCAGATATAACATCTACATATTTTAGATAAAATGTTATTGGTTTCGATGGGCCCACACAGCCTGTTTAAAGAAATGACAAATCACTTTGGGTATTTGTGAAGCTTGAATCACTGAATTATTCTGTTAACCAGGTGACATCACCTGTTTGATCTGAGTAAATGCAGACCTATCCAAAATAAAAAGCCAAACTCCAGAATCATCATAAAAACAGATTATTACTTGAATGTTTGTTTTTTGCATGCTCACACAGACTCGAGCTTTGAGTTTGTCTTTTCTCTCTTGGTGTGTATTTGTATTTGTGTTTCTGTGTGTATCATTAAGCAATACAATCTATGGAATGTATGATTAACTATTTCCTCTCTATGTAATGTAGTAAATTAACTGATGTGACAATATTAATAAACAGTCCTGAATAAACTGAATAATGTTATTCTTGCTCATTTTGCTTTTTTAGTTCCATCCAAAAAAGGAAAAACAGCTCAGGCTCAAAAGTACCTCGAAGGTAACAACATCTTTGAGAAGTTATGAGTGTGACTAAGTTGTATTCCTTAAGTAACCAAGCTTGCTCTGTTACAACAGAGGAATAACTCAGAGTAGTCCAGGAGTGTCAAGTTTCTGACTTGTAACGTTTATCCTTCCTGTTTTCTTTTCCCTCCAATAATAGAACCAAATGTTGCTATTTATTTATTGTCTTCACTTCCTTTCAGTGGAAAAAATGTACAGGATTGTCCTGCTGGGAGACAGTGAAGCTGGGAAAAGGAGCCTAGAAAACAACATGTTTGGAGAAGATGCATTTGTAGTTAACAACACTGAATGCCAAACTGAGTCCAAATCTCTCCATGGAAGAAAGATTACCCTGATCAACACTCCTGATTTCTCTGGCCCAGGTAGATCAGAGGAGGAGCTGAAACCTGAAATACTGAGGTGTATCACTGAGTGCACTCCAGGGCCTCATGCTTTTCTCATTGTGCTCAAAGTGGAGAAATTCACAGAGCAGCAGCATCAGAAGGCTGTTATTGAGAAAATAAGCCAGTATTTCTCAGAGGAAGTTTTCAAATATGCTGCAGTTGTCTTTACTCAGGATGGACGAGACTCAGATGAAATGAAGATCAAAGAGTTCATAGATCAGAATGAATATCTGAATGATCTAATGAGGAAATGCAAGAGCCGATACCACATCATTAATAAATACAACGGACAGGGTGACAAGATCAGCAACCAGTCCCAGGTTACAGAGCTGCTCAACACAATAGATCAGATAGTTGCAGAAAACAAAGATTGGCGCTACACCAGCAAGATGTTACCACAAGGAGACACCCACAATAAGGCTAACAACCGCATCTCTGCAGACGCTCCAGACACAGGAAGAGCTGGAAGGTCAGCAGCAAATGTGGAATTAACAGTTAGAAGATCCTTAGGTGATGATAGCGTACCAGAATGGGCAAAATGGGTAGAATGGTTAATAGAAAAAATATTCAATTTATTAGAGTGGATAAGAAATGATTGTGACTTGTGGATAATTGTTTTCATCTCGTTACTTCTGACATGGTATCTTCTCAAAGTACCATTTTTTGGGACCCTTCTGATAATTTTGCTGTTTGTGTTTCTTTTTGAGATTCGTGACATGATTTAATTACAACACAAGACAGAAATGTATGATCGTGTGACTGATTATTCAGCCTCTATGAGGTGTACTTACGATTATTAGATACATTTCTGCATTTGAGATTTTGCAAAATGTTATGGAATCATTATGATGTCAAAAAGGCACGTTTTTTTTAAGTGTGTTGCACATCGCTCTCCATATCTTTCCATATATATGATATATGGAAAGTCTGTCAGTATGTTTCTTTTGCTTTACACAATGTAGATTAAACTTGGACTGTGACTTGCACTTTATTTGGTTTTTTGAGGGTCTTTTTATTTTGTTTTTTAGGTGAACATTGACCTTGGGTGGTAATAATAAAGGTCAAATTCAAACACTTAGCCAACCTAAGCCATTAACAAACAGGCAGACAGAAAAGAAACAGAAAACGATTACATGCTCCCTCCTCTACAGGGAAGAATGAGGTAACATTCATTTTTTTCATGTTAAAGGTTACTTGTAGCATATGTGTGTATGACAGATGTTTGCATTATTGCTGGGTGACCAGTTTGCTGAGAAGCTGATATGAAACACATGAAGCTTTGAATGATAAACAAGAGCGTATCCAAGTGTGTGAACAGCAAAATATTTAAATCAGCAGTTAGGCTAACTAGCTAATTTACACTAATTTCACTTGAGTTTAAGTGATTATGTGTTACTTTTAAGCAATATGCAATACCCCTATAATAAAATAGGTAACATCTTATATTCTTATTATAAGCAAAAGGAAGAGGCACATTAGCTGACTGATCATTCTCACAAAAACTACTCATAAGCCTATAAAATAATAACACATGAACCTGTTAGGACAGAGTTTTGCAGCTCTGCATGATGATAATACAGCTCTGGAGAAAAAAAGTGACCAACTAAGAGGAAGAGACAAAAAGACTGTTGTATTCTTTTTTAAGTCTCTATTTTATTTTGATTTCCATTTTATTTGCAAAGTTTGTTTTTACTCTCAATCCTTAAAAAGCACTGATAAAAAGCAGGGTCAGGAGCACCTGAACATTTTGGCTCGAATGATTATGTCCATCTGTGTTGTATGTGTCTGTCTTCATTATGTCTCTATTGGCTTTTTCTCTCTTGAAAGGAGAGTGTGTAATCAGCAGTGTTGGTCAAGTTCTCCAAAAAAGTGATCCCGTTTCTTTACTGATTACTTATTTTCAAAAGTAATTAATTACTTAGTTACTTAGCTACTTAGTTACTTTTTAAAAACACGATTTACAACCTGAATAGGTGATAAAGCGATTCTACTTTTTCTGCATAATCCATCATACAAAATGTAATCAAATGGAAAAGTCTCTTTTTAAAACTTGTCTTACTAGTTTTAATCTTTTAACTTTATGCATCAAGCAAAAATTTAATTATATGCACCATTCTCTGACTGGAAGAAATTTGTTTAACATTTAAACCTATTTTCTGCACATTCCAGCACATAAAATAAAATATTTTTTGTGTTTACACTCAGTCTTTCAAATAGATGCAAGTAAAACACAGCAGAAAATAAATAAAATCAAAGACTAGCGGTCCTGTTGCTCTATTTTCACCTGTAAAGCAGGAGTGGCATAGGCAGAGGTTTGTCCTGGTGCAGGTGTGCCGCGGTCAGTGGAAGAATCCACGAGTTTCTCTGTGAATTTCCGTGGTACGGAAATACGTCGTTGTGCACTCGGTGCTTGCTTGGAAGTTTAGGGTTTTTTTTCGCTGTAAAAAGAAGTTTTCTTCCCACGCACAACGGACGCTAATGTTTTTGTCACTTTTTATGGAATCAAACTCAAAGTAAGGTCAGTACTTCCACGCTTTAAACGCTGCATGCTCATAATCTCTCCGCACTCCATTTATTATCCATTGTTGATCTGCACACAGCTGTTGTCACGAACGTCATACTCGCTTACTCGCTTACTCGCGTACTCGTGGGAAACAAATTTCCCACGTGTGGGACTAATAAAGGTTATCTTATCTTATCTTATCTTATCTTATCTTACGTCACTGTCATGAGAATTTCTCGCAAAAAATCACGGTTTTAGTAACGCAGTAATGCAGCTTTCCTACGGGAAAGTAACAGTAATCTAATTACCTTTTTTGCATTAGTAATCCCTTACTTTACTTGTTACTTGAAAAAAGTAATCGGATTACAGTAACGCGTTACCCATCTCTGGTAATCAGTATTTGTTTGTGTGTTTGTTAGCAGTTTAACATCCAGAGATTTTAAGATCTTGTGTTCCAATTTTGTGTGAAGGTTGATACCAATAACAGCTCACGTTGATTTAGTTTAGGTGAAAATCACGTCAAAGTCAAACCAAATGTGATAATGAGCAAAGATTTTATGTTACCCACAATTTTTTAATGGTCATCTTTAAACTTCATAAAAACATACTAGGCCTTGGGGGACATGAGTACCTAAGTTGAATAAGCATTTGACCTTGGCTTCATGTTTGAAGATCAAACTCACCTTCGAAAAAAAAAAAAATCAAGAAATCATATTGAGTAAACATCTCATTTGAAAGGACATGAAAAGAGCTGTAAAACACATCTTGATCCTATTTTATGTTGCCACACCAACTGAAGGCTGTTCCTCCCAAAGTGCAAGGCAATATGTTTGTGTTGGCTGTCATAGTAGTCTAAGGAGCTTGGAAAGAAAGCAACTGTAAAATCTTGTTGCTTTCTTTCGAAGCTCCTGGATGACTGAGAACCATCACAAACAGCTGTACAACACATTTTTATTTTTTTCCATGCAGTATGTCACCTCACGACATCACAATGGTATTATAACAGGCTAAAGTTAACATGTTGTAATATAATATTCATAAAACAAAGTTTTTGCCTTTTCCCTTTCGCAGGAGTTCCAATCTCCAAGTGTTCTTATTTATTATAAGTTATTTGCCTTTTTTTAATCTGCTGCCAGTCACTCATCCAAAATACATCTTTATCTGAGATTTCCTGTTTAAATAAAGATACATGTGCAATATGTTAAACTGCTTCAGAGAAGCTGCCACATTTAAGTTCTCAGAAGTGAATTTCATATATGTTTTATATGTTTTGTATTTTTGTATAAATACAACCCAAATGATTTAAACTAAAACCATCATACTTTGGACGCTAGATGGCAGCACCATCAAGCTCTCTTGTCAAAAATGCACTGCCTACATAAAAGAATCTGTTGCTGGAAGGATTTTTTTTCTGTGAAAGAGACAAAATGCAAATTTATTAAACTGATTGCCTATTTTATCACTTAAAAAGAAAAAAAATGATACTAGCTGAATTTAAGTTTCAGATTTAACTTGAATTTTATTTTAATTGTCAAACATATCAGCCATATTTCCTTAATGATAATCATTAATCGCCAAATGTTTCTACCATTACAGCAGAAAAATGTGTACATTTTAGTACAACTAGCATCGTTCCATTTGTTTGGTTTGTCCATTCATGCACAGTTTTCTAAGCCAATCTTGTCCATATTGCATCAGTATTATTGAACTTGACCCCTGACACAGACCAGTGCCATCTTCTGTTTTCTTGTCCAGAGATGCTGTACAGTCCAGTCCAGGCATTGTGAGGTTTTTCCACATACCTGTATGCCAAACAGCTGTATGTACAACACTAAGATGTTTATCACAGAATAATTTCCTATTTAATTTCACATGTATCAATCTGCTGCCTTACTGGTATTGTTATGGCTATGTGCAGGCAGGCAGGAAGAGAGGACCCAAAATGCAGGACTCACAGAGGCAAACGTAACTCAAAAATACTCAGCTTTATTGCTGAAAACTAGTGAAGGCCCGACTGACAGATAGCGAACCACTGATCATTCTACTAAGAGATTTGGAGCCAGCGAGGAATAGAGGAGGTTCTGTTGTGTGGGAGTATTTTGAGTTGATTTCAAAAATCTGCTTCCACAATATAAATATCATTAAATAACTTTAGAAAAACTTCCACTTGACTCTTTACAAGTAATGTTGTAAAAATATATATTTTATTGTTTAATTAATCTGAAAATGTTAGTCTGTCAAATGTGCAGCAATTGAATTTATTTATTCTCTTTATCTGATAGTTTGTGGGGCCCAGGTAGACTGTATAACTGCATCTCTACCAGTTTCTCTGCACCCCAGCCTCTTCTGTGCCATAAAAATGAAAAAGGGTTACTTTAAATGCATCATGTTTTTAATTTACAAGTTCATAAGCATTTTCCCTTTCCATTTCACAATCAATTCTACCCCCAGGTCAAAAATATGTCTGGGAAAATTTCCCTAATATAATATTATTTATAAATATACCCGTCCGGCGGTTAATTACATAAGTGCATGGAGGCAGGACCTCAAAGCAGAAGCATACTCCATAATGTGTGGTGCATTATTATATGTATATTATATGTAACGTGGCATTTTTCAATTATTGTATTTACCAACATCAAGAAGTCACAAGCAAAGAAAGACCACACCATGGTGCATGTTTAAACAAGGAAGGTTTACTGGTCAAAGTTATTTATTAAAAAAAATAAAACACATTTTTTAACCACCAAAAAATACACGTTCAAAGCAACACAGCGGTGGCCCAATATCAGACAGAATTCCACTCTGTAGAGTGGGCAATCATAACGAAGCGGTTAGTTTTATTTTGTGGATTCAAGCTGCTCTTCATATTTTTGGCCACCAGATGTCACCAGAGAGGACTGTGTTGGAAAGCTTCAAGTAATGAACCGTTTTTCAATACAAGCTTCAGTGCTTCAGAAAGCTTCATTTGGCCATCACTACCTAAAAGCAAATGAACAAAAAACTAACTAAACTGAGAGTACACAACAAAATAAACAGGCAGGCCGCCAAACAGAAAACACAGTCAACGTGAGGGTGGGCAGACATTAACATCACGACAGAGAGCAAAGGAAACACAAGGCTTATATACACAGGGGAGTGATCAGGGAATGGGAAACAGGAGGGAGACAAAGCTTGGAAAGATTAGGGCTAATGAGACAGGAGGGAAGTAAAACTGAACACACAGACATTAGACGTGAACCTTCAAAGTAAAACAGGAAACGAGAAACAATTTACAAAGATGCAGATTTGACACTGAACTAAATCTAGAATAAAAATAAAAATAGAACCAGAACGTGAATCATAATACAGAAATATACCAAAATATAAGAAACTGAAAAAGCTGGGTCAAAATGACCCAGAACCGTGACAGGTACTCACTAAAGTGTGTTTAGTGTGTTTTATTTATTCAGCCAAACAGCGTTTTTCTATGCCACAGCCGTTTTCTATCTAACATGCACACTCCGATGAACATATCGGAGAGCAACTTGGCATGTTTCTTGTGCAGTCTGCAGCAGCCACAGATTGAAACACCAACTTTCTGATTACCTGCTCTGCTTCCTGAACTACAGCCACCAATAACTATCTTATGATTAATGTTATTTGTCCACAACTGAAACTCAGCACTGTGACTGCTTCAGTCATTGTACTTGTAAAATTGCCAAATAGTTTGACCTTACTCAGAAACAAGTTACTCCACCCTAAAACGTGGTATTAGCATTCGGCTGTCATCTTTTCACTGTGACCCATATTCTATGAATCAGGATTCATAGGTAGCCAGTAAAACATGTCATAACTTTTTTTTCAATTAAAAAACAAAAACACCACGTCCAAAGGGACAGAATCAGCTTTTTGGTATTTACCTGGATGATTAAGCATGCATCAAGATCATTTTTAATCATTTTTCTGTTGCATATTGATGCCAGGCTTATCTTCTAGTTATCCCTCGTTCTGTGTAAAAATAGGTGTCTGAAATAACCATATTTTAACACTCAGAAATGCTGTAAAATGGATAAACAGTGCTGGTATTTTAAAAATACAGGATCATAATAACAGTTATCAGCTGGTTTCAAAAAGATTGGATTTGATGCAATGATTGCTTTTTAATAACTGAAGTTCATGCACTGCAATGCATGTGTCAGTAAACCTTTAAGAATTCACTTCTTGGCATACTTCATGCATATTTAACTTTGGAATATAACAAGGTACTCGCCAACATTTTTACAGAAATCAGTAAAAGAACAATTATCATGTTTGTCACGGTCCCCTGCCTCTCTGGCTGGCCCACGCTGGCAACAGGTGTTGTTTGTGCTTCTGTCTGTCTGTCTCCTTCTTCCTCTGTCGCCTGAGCGGAACGGGTTCCTGCCTTTGGCCTACACACCTGTGGAGGATGATGAACACCTGCACCTCATTTGCCTACAACTATTTAGAAGGAAGAAGCGCAGTATTCATCGCTGGATTGTTGTTTGACTCGGGCTAGTGAAAGCCCGGTTAGAAACTATTTGCATTGTTCGTGTGAATTTTGCGTCAGTTGTAGTTTGACTCTTCTGTGCACAGATATCCTGGACCTGTTCCTATTGCCTGTGGAGGCTCGAGAAAGAGCAAGTGGAGAGTGGTAGGCGAAGTAGCAAAGGAGAAGAGAGAAGACAGCGTTTTCTCGTCCCTGTCCCCTTGGATTCCCTGGAAACTCGACCCCTGCACGACTACATCACCTGCTTCACTATTGTACATATGTGCACAATAGTTCTTTCGCACAGTTGGCCAAGTGTAGAAACACACTGTGAGGTAAGCTCATACTTAGTTTGCTGCTGAGAAACAAGTCCAACAGGTACAGAAACAAAACAAAAGGCGTAGTCACAACGTTCACAGGATCTAAGTAATCGTGTGTCTCCGCTGATTTTGCTTTCTTCCAAAAACATGGAAGGTAAGTCACACTTATTACCATGTATTCTGTTTTAATAAATAACAGAAATGTGGGATCACAAAGGAAGAAACTTCTCTCGACCAAACCAAAATGTATTGGCTTAGTCAGTCAAGGTTATCTACTCCACTGAATACCTAAAGTAATTGTATAAATGTTACCTAATATATTGAAGGGTGTAATATTATAGCAGAAAATTACAGAGCATATGCTTTCAGCTACTTTCTACAGCTAAGTACTTACTGATTTGTAAGCCTTGGGACATTTTACTTTTACTTTAAACAAAGAAGACTGGACCATCATTTTTCAGTTAAAGCTTGTATATGTTGTCATAAAGGTTTTATTTCACTGTACTGTAAGTTTTTGATTATTTTGTTTTAGACAGTGTAATAGATAAATGACGGGCAATGAATCATTACTGTTTTATAGACTCAGCAAGAAGGATTGTGGTCCTGGGAAAAACTGGAGATGGAAAGAGTCTTACCAACATCCTGCGTGGAGAGCCTGCATTTAATATAGATCATTACGCCTCATCTGGAACAAGGGAATGCCAGTCAAGGATTATATCTATCAGTGGAAAAACCATATTATTTATTGACACTCCTGGATTTTTTGAAACAGACAGATCTGAGCAGGACATGAAGTCTGAAATAGTGAGGTGTATCACAGAAAGTGCTCCTGGTCCTCATGCTTTTCTCATTGTGCTTAAAGTGGAGAAATACACAGAGCATGAAAAGGGTGTGATAGACAAAATAAACCAGTGTTTCTCAGATGAAGCACTTAGATTTGCCACAGTACTCTTTACTCATGGTGACCAGCTTCCTGAGGGAATGAAGATCGAAGAGTTTGTTAAACAAAACAACGATCTGAGGGATCTGATCAAGAAGTGTGGGGGCCGCTGCCACGTCATTGATAACAAATACTGGAAGAGCAACCAGGGAGATGAATACAGGACCAAGCAATACGAGCTGGCAGAATTACTCAAAAAGATTAACACGATTATTAATGCAAACAGAGGAGGCTACTTCACCAATGAGATGCTGCAAGAGGTGAAGAGAGATATACAACAAGAGGAAGCCTGCATCAAACGATCTTTTCCAGATATTACAGAAGAAGAAACTGCAACAAAGGCAAAAAATGCTGTGTTTGATATGCTGTTAAAAGCTACAGGAGTTAAAACTGGAGCTCTACTGGGTTCATTCCTTGGAGGGGAGACAAAATTAGTGAAAGAAGAAATAAGTGTAGGTTCAGCAGCAGGAGCAGCTGAAGTGAAAGGAATACTTCCAGACGCAGCAACAACTTGGGGTACCTTTTTTGTTAAATCAAACATTTCATTCAACCTCAAGTGTTTATCAGTGATATATGCACACACACACACACACACACACACACACACACACACACACACACACACACACACACACACACAATTAAATGTTTTATTTATCAAAGAAACATGCTTACAAATACATACGGTTAACAAAGTTTCTATAACAAATACACACAGTGTAAGTCAATTAAAAAAAATCATGACAGACTGACAGACTCTTTGTCTGTTAATCGAAAAATATCTCAAAGAGTGATGTTTGGGCCACAGTAACACTGATCACTGCTGGTACAAAGTGATGGTAAAACAGGTGCATAACAGCTGGTTAGAACTTGTGTTTTTCCAGAAATTCTGCAAAGACTGCAAAGCCGGTCAGGTCAAACCTTCCACTGGTGTCTCATTAGCTGATGTTCGATGTTTAGCTCTCTTATTTACTGATATGTTTCATCATTGGTGAAGGGTAGGACCACCTCTATTTTAGCTTTATTGAAATTCAGGGCATTGACATAACTTTTCCTTTTTGAATTATGATACGTTTGCATTATGTTTAGTTGCTTTAGAGAAGCTACCACATTTAATATTTCAGAAGTGAATTTCTGTAAATTTATAAATGCAGCCTGTTGATTAGAACTAAACCATTACAGTTTGGACCCTAGATGGATGGAATGAATTACTCCACCGTTCCTGTACCTTTACAGTTTAAATTTGTTTTGCTTAGTGATACCTTGATTGCATTTTTAACAATTTTCAGCTCAGTCTATCCTGATTATCTTCATTTTCTTTTATCAGAATATGAGACAAATGTCTACTGAGTCCAGGACGAGCAGTACATTTAGTACAAGAGTCATTTTAAATTTTGCTAAAAATTAAAAGTCACTTTCACCACCTGACAGCATGTAGTATCCTGTCATGCCATTGTGATCAGAAGTTTAGAAACTATAAGTTTAAAAACTCTAAGTTTGGAATTTGACACCATGACGGTAAAAATTATTTCAGTAGTATCCAATCAAATCATGATGCCCTTAAACTGAAGGATTATTAAAAGCCATTATTAAAAGAAAAAAGAAACCTCAGCCTGTTTGGGGAACCTTCTATTCAGTGTGGAGAAAAAAAACAAAAACAAATCAAGCTATTATTGTTATCAAGATTGGGCTGTAAAGGTGAACCCAAATGCAGGACAACATGACTTAAATAAAAGCAAGCTTTAATATAACAGTCCAAAATAGAGAGTCCAAATGTATTTTTAAAAAAGTCCAGAAAGAAGACGAAATAAACTAGATATGATATATATATATATATATATATATATATATATATATATATATATATATAGAGAGAGAGAGAGAGAGAGAGAGAGAGAGAGAGAGAGAGAGCGATATAGATAGATAGATAGATAGATAGATAGATAGATAGATAGATAGATAGATAGATAGATAGATAGATAGATAGATAGATAGATAGATAGATAACAGATATTATGAGAAACTAGAAATTAATTAGTCAAAAGATTTAACTCAGGACAGGACATGAGGGAGTTTACACAAACAGTTTGAGGAAACTGGGGAGGAGATAGGAGTATCTAAACAATGAGGGCAGACTGGGGATGAGACACAGGTGAAAACAAAAATGCCAAGTAAAAAAACTAACTCAAGGCTTGCAAAAATATTTCTTTTGTTACACAGAAGCTAACCAAAAGAAAAACACTAAGCAGAGAGGCAAAAATACTCGTGCATGGCAACTCAAATACAGGGAGAAAAATTTCAGGCAACTGTCAGGGAACCATGACTCCTGTAGACATGAAGAAAAACACACGATTTTGCGTGTATGTGTAGCAATGCTGTACTTCTAGTTTTTAGATTAGTTTTTTTTTTTTTTATCTTTATTCATACAGGAAATCCCATTGAGACCCAATGTCTCATTTGCATTGATTCTCCAAATGAGTATGACTGCTGTATGATTGATAAGATAATCCACTTATACAGAGCAAGACAAACAACTGACATTTAACCATTACTGTCTTATAGAGTCAGCAAGAAGGATTGTGGTCCTGGGAAAAACTGGAGCTGGAAAGAGCAGTTTTGCAAACACCCTGTGTAAAGAGGCTGTGTTTAAAGTAGATCATAGGGCCAAATTTGAATGTCAGTCAGAGTATATGAATATCAGTGGAAGAACCATATTATTTATTGACACTCCTGGATTTTTTGACACAAACAGGTCTGAGGAGGAGATGAAGTCTGAAATATTGAGGTGTATCACAGAATGTGCTCCTGGTCCTCATGTTTTTCTCATTGTGCTTAAAGTGGAGAAATACACAGAGCATGAAAAGGGTGTGATAGACAAAATTAATCAATATTTCCCAGATGAAGCATTTAGATTTGCCACAGTACTCTTTACTCATGGTGACCAGCTTCCTGAGGGAATGAAGATCGAAGAGTTTGTTAATGAAAGTAAAGCTCTGAGCGATCTGATCAAGAAGTGTGGGGGCCGCTGCCACGTCATTGATAACAAATACTGGAAGAACAACCAGGGAGATGAATACAGGACCAACCAGTACCAGGTGGCAGAATTACTCAAAACCATTGACAAGATTATTGAGGCAAACAAAGGAGGCTACTTCACCAACGACATGCTGCAAGAAGTGAAGAGAGATATTCAACAAGAGGAAGGTCGCATCAAACAGTCATCTCCAGACTTAACAGAAGTCAGGTGTCTGATTCTCTAACATTTGATTGGTTGCCGTGCAAAGTAAGGCAAGACAGGTCAACAAAGGCAAAACATAGTATGCTTGATAAAGCGTTTAAAGCTGTGGAAGTTACAACAGGAGCTCTGTGCGCATTTGTTAGTGGGTCAATAAAATTAATGAAAGCAGAATAAGTGTAGGTTTAGCAGTAGGAGCAGCTGCAGAAAAAGGATTAACGATAGATGCAGCAACAGTATCTGGCACAGTTTCTCCTGCATCTGCAGAGCCAGAATTTGAATAAAATCAGGAGTACCACACTTGATGAAGCTGATGCACAGTGAAGAAGCAAAGAAAGCAGACTACAATACTGCAGCACACTTTTTTAAAAATGTAAAAATGGGCTAGATTAAATATAAGATTTATGAGATCCTAGTAGGTTAACAGTCCACAAAAGTACACAATCAGCATATAATTGCTAGTTAATTTGGCACGACTACTGATACTCACCTTTGCAAATTGCCACCACAGATTCACTATTAAAATTATAGAACAGCAATAGTGAAAAGACTTTTTGTATCTATTTGCTCATCATGATTGGACTTAGTGCCCTATTTAAGAGTTTTTGTTTAATATTTATTGTAAATATGTAAATGAAGTAATGTATGCTTAATATATGTAAACATGTGATTCCCTCTCTGAATTTGTCATTAAAAGTCTTTATGTTGCAGTTTAGATTTCAATCTTTACCCATGAATAGGTCCATTACTCCAGCTTGTAAAATCTCTGGGTATGACAATAATAGATCTATAACTTTCAAATAACCCTTGGTTCTGCTTTGCAATGTTGTTTTTTTTGTTTTTTTACAAAAAATGTTGAATAAAAAATAGCAAACTTTTTCACATGCCAACATGTAACCAAAGGTCCTCATTTTATTCATAATTTTCATTTTTTAGCTGGATGGCCTCATGTTAATGATGAGCAGTAATTAACATTTTCAGTTAGTTACATTTTGATTCCTTAATTCAATTGAACCCGTTAAACCTCCTTAGCAATTTCAGCCAAACATGTTTAAGAGACCGTGGCATGTTACACAGTAACTTTCATTTTTACTTAATTTGGCTTCCACTGACTTCACTTCAGCTGAACCTGCTGATGAGGTTTAACAAGTTCAGTCAAAACAACCACAGTCATTTGCAAACCAGAACAGTAAGGGAAACTGCTGAAATGAGTGGATGATTTTAAGTTGTTCTTTTCTTTAAAAAAAGAAAAAACTGATTTGATCTTAAATTAATTTTATTATAAACCATCGTTAATGCTTTAAAGTGTTGCTCATGTTGCCAGATTGCTATCAAAGTTTCATTTATTAAGAAATGGAATGAGTGAGACAAAATGCAAAAACTAAAATGAAATATGAAGACTTTTGTATTCCGTAAATATAACTTTGAATAAATTATATGTAGTTCACAGAACAAGAGAATATATTAAGTCAGCAGTGTAAGGTTTCGGTGTGATGGCTTATATACAGTGGCAGTTTTTCATATGGGCAACATGGGCCATTGCCCAGGGCAGCATCGTGGTGCGGGTGGCATCATGGGCATGGGCATCGGCAAAAAAAGTTGCTTGCACCCATGCTGCCCCGACATCATGCCAGCGCATTTTGGGGATTTTTGCAAGGTGCGCCTGCTGCTTGCTGCTGGCCACACAGGGATAAGAGGAATGGGGTGGCAAGTGATTTTACGCTGCATGGCTGGAGCGGCAATTAATTACCAGCTTGCAAAATAAAACAAAATAAAAACAAACCAACAAACACAAAAAACACCAGACATTATGATATAGATTCAAAATTTGCACTGATGTGTTTTCTAAATTCTACTAAAAACATATACGTGAAAATAAGGACGAGGGCCCTCGGTGCGCCTGCTTGCTGCAGTCTCACACACAACCTGTCAAAAGGGGAGGGGGTGTGGGCTGCCTCCAAATACATTTAATTCATTATGTTTTAAATCCAAGCCCATTATGTATTAATTATGTTTTCCTGGGTTGTGCGAAATCCCCCAAAAAACCCTATTCAAACAGAGTCAGTGCTCTAAGGTGTATGTCTGTTAGTTTATGACCAACAATAAAGTACAGTAGTATAGGCCTATTTAACACTACATTCAGTTTACACAAGACAATTTTATTTCTTATATGAATGTTATTTATTTTAACCGTCATGAACAGGATGTTTATGGCTTCTGCTCCGTGGCTGCTGGCTGAGCCCCACGTCTGGGGCTGTCTTCAGCTCTTTACAGGAAGGTGGCACAGTTGCCCCTCCGATGGTCCTCCTTGGGCTCTTACACTCTGGGGGCCTCTGGATGCCTGGTGCCTGGATCTCGTCCATGCCTGCTTCATGCCCTGGGCGTTGGGGCTCCCCACACCCTCTAGCAGATCATTACATGGAAAAACCTTTTGAATACAAGTGCGCTCACGCAAACAGGTGTACACACGGATGTTCGCTGACAGAAACTATATCTTTCTTGGCTGCTACCTCAAGGCATATTGTGCGCTGTCAGTCTTACGTGCTGCACAATAACATTCAATATTTAGTATTTATTGTTACTTACACTTATCTAGGTTATTGCTGTGGTGTTGTGTTTATTGAGTTACTCTGCTTTTTCTTATTTTCTTTTTTTTAACAGGTTGTTGGGTTTGTATTTTATTATTGTCATTTGTATTTAGAGACATATAATCATTTATGCTTAGAAATATATGGTTGATTGCATATTGAAAGAAAGTCTTGTCCTAGGAGGTCTGTAACAACTCTAAGTAGCCTGAAGAGGGGAGTGTGTTCACTCCTCTTCAGAGTGTTCTGGCATAGATCACACACCTCCTAGGGTCATGAGAGAGGTCGTATCTTCTCTTGCTGACATATGGTATAGCAAACACACATATATCTGTTTGAGTGTAAGAGCCTTTTGTTTAAGTGAACTGCTGGACTCCCTGGCACCAGTAGGTGCGGGGAGTCTTCACAGGGTCACATCTTGACCCCACCCCACACACACACACATACACACATACACACATACATATACCTACATGACACACAGCCAATGTATTCTTTGTTTAGATGTATATCTATGTAAGACGTCATATGTTAATGAACTTTCATGCATATTCATGTAACCTCAATAAAGAGCGGTGTTACGAGGGAGCAGGCGAGAGCGACTCGGGTGAGCGACTGGGGTGAGCGACAGGAACACGCTCGTCACAGTTCTCTCCCTCGTGCACGAGTAACACAAAGAACTTTGGTGACTTGCGTCTTGCTTTTGCTGTTGTAGTAGAATTGTCTCGTTCCAGCTGTGGGTCTGTCTAGCATCACAGGTGATCCAGCTGATTTTTTTTAAGGTGTCTTCTCTCACTGTCCCTCTTCCCCTCTGTTTTTTCTTTCCCTCCCTTTTTTCTTTCTTTCGTTCTTTCTTTGTTTCTCGATGTCCTATACCCTGTCATGTCTGCCTTGTCTGTAAGAACTTAAAATAAAATAAAATAAAATAAATAATAATAATAATAACAAAGGTCAATCAAATGGACCAATATGGCAAGGTTGTGATGATCTATTTAGTAAAGTAAATCTGGTAGGCATAGTTCTTGGCCTTCAGAGAAAAATTCTGATTGCTAAATAACCAAACAGGACGGCTAATAAATAACTAAATAAATAAATAAATAAATAATCGACATGGGATTTATGCACGAAGTCTGTCAAGGCAGACTGAATGGACTCAGGCTCAGACTCAAGCTCTTGAGAATAAAAGTTCAAAAGTTTATTTACAATCACCAAAGTGCAAAATATATAAAATGTGCAGGGCAGGGGGTGAAGGGCTCTGAGGGAAAGAAGGGAAGGAAATCCACACACACCATGCTCCTCTTCTGCCACTCATTCTCACTCCACACCACTCAGCCAAACTTGGGAATCCATGAAAGGTTACAGGGACAGTTCCAGGGAATCTATGTACAGAGACAAGTAGTTAGAACAAGCTACAGATTTATGGGGAAAAAAGACAAGGAGACAAGAAATTTTCCGAGGCTACACAAACTCAGGTTGTACAATGATCCAGCGATGAGATGCTCTGAGTCACCAGAAAACCAGGTAAATAAGCGGAAGGCGCGGATAATCAGTCCAGGTGTGTGGGTGAGGAGCAGGAGCCCAGTGCTGAGCTTTGCTCAGGCATACAGGAGAGAAAAAAAAACAACAACAAATATGTGGCCAAGAGTGAGCCAGTTGGAGAGACACAGGGACCATGACAGATTAATTGTTTAATAATTGTTTATGCATTAATGGCAAAGTATTACATGCACATGTGCCAGTAAACTGTCAAGAGAGAATGAATGCATCAGTTTTATCCCATTTTTCAAACTAAACTTAACTGAAAAACTGTTTTTAACTAGAAAGAGAAACAGAAACATTTTACCACTCCCTTTTTCAAACTCTACATTTTTCTGTTTTTCAAAGTACAGAGGTTTTACTGAGCTGTTCAACACTATGTCAAATTCAATGTGTCATAGTGATCAAATCATTTTTTATACATAGTTCTGACATATATGAGGCTTTTTGGTTTTCAGCCCTATTACCGTTTATAAAATAAACAAAATAGTGGATGATGACCAGCTCTAATATATAATATGTGAACAGTTATACAGCGACATGTTGTGGGTTTACATGGATTTCCAGTAAAATTAATTTTCTGAGTGTACTGCAGCCTGCAGCATGAGGTGTTGCTCATAGTTTTGTGTAGTTACAGTGTAAGTTAACAAGTTCAACCAGTGTTAAATTAAAGCACAGCCAAAGTGCAGCAAGTGAGCAAAAACATGCAGCACAAGGTCCTGGTTACAGCTGTGATTTCTATGAGTGCTTGTGTATAAATACACAAACAATACACATATGCTTTCAATTGTGTAATTTAAGTGATCTAGGTAGCTCTGTTTTGGAAGTTCAGTTAACGCTAGAAATGTGCTTTTGAGTTTGTACGTGTTTTGTCTCTAGGGGCCACCGCATATATTTATATATAAACATATATAAATAAAACCACTTTTTTTACATTAGTAATTCCCTTTGTGCATAATTTTATATTATTGTTAATAATAAATTGATTAAAGTACAAAACAACCTGAAGAGCCGGTTCGGCACCGAAAGAGCCGGTTCTCTAAAAGGAGCCGGAAATCCCATCACTACTGGGAAGTGCCAGTGAGGCTCTCCTTCGTATCCTCAAGGTGAGAACAGCTGTTAGCAATACCAGCCACTGTAACTTGTTCTCCATTTACTTGTATTATCATTATTAATATTATTATTTTGCTTTTCATGCTTAATAAGATCGGGTCAAAGCTCAATTCAGCAGGGATTAAATTACTCCTTATTCAGGATTTCTTAATTGTTATTCAAAACCTACTCCAGAGAGGCAGCGCAGAGCAAAAGCACATTGCAGTTAGGATACAAGTAGAAGCAGTAAAATCATATATTTATAAAGGCCTTCAAGAACTAGAATATGTAACAAAGTTAAAAGAAATAGTTTTAAAAATCAAATGAGAAAAAAGCACAAATATACATGATAAAAATGCTGCAAACTAGAGAAAATTCATGCTCAGAATTAATACATTTCCAAAATTTCATATTTATGTAAGTCAGATATTTTATATTTATTTCTTCTATTCCAACAGTAAATCATTTGGAGCATTCTAAACTCTTGATATTGCTTTTTGTGTCTTAAGCTGTTTGGATGCACAGCAACCCTTTCATTTAACATCTTGAAGAATTTGTCCTTTTTTTGTGCTTTTCTAGCCAGGTGAAGATGCTATGCTATGCTTTACAAATGAAAGTTGTTTTTTTTCTTTACTTAATGACACTTTACCTGAGGCATGTAAAGTTTTAAGTCAGTAATGCCGTTATTTACAACATTGTGAGACTATGTGACTGTCACAAAAGTTTAAGGCCAAAAATGTAATTTTTTTTCTCTGTTTAGGCCTTTTAAAAGGTTGATTTAGACTTTTAGGGTTTGTGCAGCAGCCCTATATTGTTTACAAAAAGGGTTTTGTTCTCATGAGAGGAATAAATATATATTAGGAGGAGGCCCCGGGGCAGACCCAGGACACGCTGGAGAGATTATATCTCTCGGCTGGCCTGGGAACGCCTTGGTGTTCCTCCGGATAAGCTGGAGGAGGTGGCTGGGGAGAGGGAGGTCTGGGCATCTCTGCTTGGGCTGCTGCCCCCGCGACCCGGCCTCGGATAAAGCGGATGAAGATGGATGGATGGATGGATGGATGGATGGAGATATATATATATATATATAAGTTATTTTTTGCTTGGATTTAATATCGATTGGGCTATATTTTAAGATAAGCCAACCTGAATCAAGAAACAAATTAATTATACTTCAATAATACTGAGTAGTTTTTCATAGTATTAGAACTATTTTTCTCATTGCAGTGCATTCATTTGCTGCAAGTAAGAACTTCAAAACATAAAAAAGACTGTAATTTAGCATATTTAACTTAGGAGAAGTTCAATTCATCAACTCTTCCGAAGCTGCTGCTGTCACTTCTGTTCATTCAGAAATCAGCTCAGTCGTTATCGCTACCTTATCTGAAGTACTTAACAAGCTAAGCACCCCCTCTCCATCTTCTGCTCAAAGACAAGGTCACAAGCTTTTCGAGCCGCCAAGCCCTACCTCAAATCTCAAATCCAGCATTCCTGCCATTCCTTCCGAATTGTCTGAGCTCATCCACTCCACACCACGGAGCGACGTTTGCTCTCCGTGCGCTCGTCTTTGTTCTCTTCTCCTTCTCTCTCCCCAAACCGGCCGCGGCAGACGGCCGCCCCTCCCTGAGCCTGGTTCTGCCGGAGGTTTCTTCCTGTTAAAAGGGAGATTTTCCTTCCCATTGTTGCCAAAGTGCTTGCTCATAGGGGGTCATATGATTGTTGGGTTTTCCTCTAGACATCATTGCAGGGTCTCAAGGCATCTGCCACTGTGGCTTGGTGCTGTATAAATAAGTCAAATCAAGAATCAAATTATTCCGTTGACGTCTTCAACCTTCGTATCGCACACTACTGCTTCTAGGGGATGCCTTCTTTGGGGATCTGCCAGGCCCGGGAGCCATCGCCAGTCGCCTTCGAGGCCTTCCCCAATCCGCAGCTCAATTCATGTCCAAGCATTCACCTTTACCTACTAAAACGCTGTCAAACCTAAAATGAGGACGTGGGCCCAGCTAGTGAAGTTCAGCTTGTGCTTGTTTTCATTGTGCATGAGACAGCATGACCCTCTCACCAATCTCAGTCAAATGTAGTGTCTAGTCCACACTTGGACCACAGATATGACTTTTGATTGTGACACTTGGAGGGGGTGTAAAATTGACTTAGTTAATAGAGCTTATATGTGTTTTTCAGCCCTAAATATATGAAATATATTTTTAAATGTGAACAAAAAACTATTTTCCTATTCTATGTACTTACATACTCATATCAAACATACTACATTTATTTTAAAAAAGCAGCTGATTTCAAAGACACTGGATTTCATGCACTGATTGATTGTGTAATCTGCAGTTATGCATTAATGAAGCATTACATGTGCATGTGCCACTGTCAAGAGGGAATGAATGCATCAGTTTCTCCCATTTTTCAAACTTAACTTAATTAAAACTCCCTTCTTTGTTTAAAACTTGTTTCACTAGGATAAGAAACAGAAACATTTTACCAGTCCCTTATTCAAACTCTGAATTGTCCTGTTTTTAAAGCACTGAGAGGATTTACTGAGCTGTTCAACACTATGTCAGAATCAGAATACTTTAATAATCCCTAAAGAAATTATGTCTCAGTTCATTGTGCAGTCACAGTCATCAAAGTATCTGCTTCAAACTATTTTTTTTTCAACAATTGCTTTTATTTATAAACGATTTTGCTATTATATGTGGCTTTTGATTTTCAGTTCTGTTACCAATCATAAAATAAACAAAATAGTGGACTAAGATTAATGTGATAACCAGCTCTGATATATCAAATGTGAACAGTTATACACCATCGTGTTGTGGTTTTGCATGGATTTGCAGCAAAAAATATCTGTGAGTGTACTGCACCCTGCAGCATCAGGTGTTGCTCATTGTTTTGTGTAATTACAGTGTCAGTTTACAAGTCCAACCGGTGACAAACGAAAGCACAGCCAAAGTGCAGCAAGAGAGCAGGTGGAAAAACACGCAGCAAGGACATCGTGAGGTCCCGGTGACGAGTGTGATTTCTTTTGACAACATGGACGGTCAGTCGAGTTTACTTTATATCAAATACAATGAAACGAAACGAATATGAGTTTAAAGGAAATGTTTTGTTTGGACAAACTCTGAATTATTAGCTTCTGATAAACTGAAAAAGCTGAATGAATCATTTCATTGCTACAAATATTAGAGAGGGTCAGACTTGCTATTGGGAAGGCTGGAATGTTTGCAGTTGTCCAAGGGTCTTTTTGTCTGCTGTGAACAGTCAGTGTGATATGATGTAGAAACCATGCATATGTACTCTCTCTTCCTCTGTGCAGTCTCCATGATGCACAAGAGCACATTACAAAGACCCATGCATCTCTGGGCATCCAGCCTCTCTTTCTCTCTCGATGGTAACACACATTATAACTGTATCTGTACTTCTGTGCTCAGGTGCTCTCCTCCTTTCTACACTTTTATTTTAAGTGTAATTACCTTCTTCATTAGGTAGAATTAATCTTCAAAATCAGCAAACGAGTGTTTTAGAGTGGCCAGTCTGGCAAAAATGTGATAGAAAATTACCAAACCATCAAATTCAAGTCAGCTTAAAGAACTCAGACATGCACTGGAACCTCTGGATCTTAAAGTACTCAAACAACAGCAGAGGCAACAAAACTTAGTGCATCTCTTTAGTTTTTGGTGTTGGTGTCATTTCAACATAATGTGGCTTCTGTAGCAGCAATTTCACGTCCTGTGCAGTGAAGTTCAAAGCTAATATATCTAAAGAACGGAGAAAACAGAGGGTGACTTTGACTTTGAAAGGCTCTCTTGTAGTGACCTTGGTTTTGAATATGAAAATGAATGTAACTACTGATCAAAGTCAGAAAAGGAAGCACTGAAAACAGGAACATGCTTTACATAACATAATGCAAAACAAGCTAAAAAGAGAACGAGAGGGAAAAAGAAAAGGATTCATTCATCCAGTTTCTTCGGCTTATACAAATCAGGGGTGAGGCTGGAACCTATCCCAGCTGTCATAGGGCAACAGACGGGACAGGTCACCAAACTCTCATAGGGGTAAAAACAAATCAGCTATTTAACTACAAAGACATAATTTATTCATCAAGTTAATGATGCCAGCCGTAATTGAATCTGATTACAGTGTGTACATTTCAGTACATTTCAGTGTGATCTGTAGTGAGCGTAGGGAGCAGGTGAAAGACAACCTGTTTAAGTGAGAGAAGAGGTGTATAGAATTATAAAATAACTGTGTGTCAATGTGACTGAACTGACTCACGTGCAGACATAGGAAAAAAGTGGAATGAATGTTTATTTAGAAGCACCAAGTGAGCTATATACAAATGTACGAAAGTCAGGGGTTCCAGTGATCCATGAGATGGAGAGGAGAGGGACACTCCACTTCTGACCTCCCACACCACACTCCCAAACACTCATGCTCAGGAATCCAGGGAGGAGAAACAAGGACGTTTCCAGGGAATCTATATACAATAAACAGATGAAGAGTTCAGAACTGGGAAATCACAGGGAAACACGAGAGAGGGTTAGAGCCGGGGCTACACTAAAGTGAGTCGTACAAAAACCCAGCGAGGAGAAGCTCTTTTTCATTAGCAGTGACCAGGTCGCACAAAGATGGGGACAAAATTAGAGAGGCGTGGCTGAAATGGTTTGGACATGTGCAGAAGGATCACATCATCACATACAGGGTCTTAAATTTACAGGTCCAATCATATCTTAAAGACCACATAGTACATAGTAATGTATCAACTCAGACTGCTCAGATTAGGCCTAAAACTTTCCTTTTTGCTAAAGGATATAGTGAGGGCTGGATCAGGTGACTCTAAATTTTCCCTTAGTTACGCTACAATAGGTCTAGGGATTCCCATGATGCACTGTTTCTTCTACAGTCACCCTTTTCACTTACTGTGTGTTTATACACCTCTCTGCATTTAATCTTTAGTTATTATTAATCTCTGGATCTCTTCCACAGTATGTGGTTTTTCCTGTCTTCCTCTTCTTACCCCAAACTGGTCGTGCCAGATGGTTTCTTCCTGTTAAAAGGGAGTTTTTCCTTCCCACTGTTGCCAAAGCAGTTAAGCAAAGGGGGGGTCATGTGATTATTTTCGCTTCTTTCTTTACCTTACAATATAAAGTGCCTTGAGGAAAATGTTGTTTTGATTTGGAGCTTTATAAAAAAAATTGAATTGAATTGAGGGATAATAGACAAAGAATGTTGACCATGGAGTTGTTAGGCAAGAGAAAAGAGGATAACCACAGATAAGATCTGTGGCTGTACAGTAGTGAAGGAGGACATGCAGAGAGTTGGTATAACAGAGGATGAAGCTAAGGTTAGGGCGAGATGGCATCATATGATCCGCTTAGGTGACCCCTAAAGGGAACAGGTGCTTGAAGAAGATTTCAAATACGTAACACATCCTTTTTCTGTATTTATAATTAGATAATACTTTTAATTATAGTATTCTAGAACAGTAATACCATTTTTCTAGAGTCTTGACCTTCTCTTTTGCTAATCACAAATTTACTACAAGCATATTTAACTTTGCGTTACAACAAGGTGCTGGTCAAGATTTTTACATAAAAAATTAAAGAAAAATTGTGGGGTTTTTTATATTACTAAATTTCGATATGCACGATAGTTCTCTCATCCAAGATTGTAAAAACAAAAAGAAACAAACTATGAGGTCATCATAGCTCATCACTTTAGTTTGCTGCTGAGAAGCAAGTCCAGCAGGTGCAGGAACAAAACAAAAGGTGCAGTCACAACGTTCACAGGATCTGAGTAGTCGTGTGTCTCTGCGCTGATTTTGCTTTCAAAAACATGGATGGTAAGTTGCAGTTATAATCATGTATTGATAATTAACAAAAACATGGGAAACAGAAAGGAAGAAACTTCTCTCCAACCAGCTGAAAGTGATTGTTTTTCTCAGTCAAGGTTATCTACTCCACTCAATACCTAAAGTAGTTGTGTAAACATTACCTAATATATTTAAGGCTGTAAATCTGAATATTATAGCAGAATAATATGGAGTATATGCTTGCTAGACGTAATAATTCTAAATTATTTGGTTGGTATCCACCATCTGAACAGCTAGATCTGAACTGTGCACAACAGTCAAAGAAATGAACATTCTTTCTACTGTACCACCATGTATTTTTAAGCCAATTACTGACTGGTTTGTGAACTTCATGCAGTTTTATTTACATTTAAAAGAAAGCAGACACGTCCATCATTTTCAGCTATAGCTTGTATATGTTGTCATAAATGTTTTGACTTTACTGTTTATTTTTGATGCACTGTTTAGACAGAACAATAGATAAATAACTGACACTGAATCATTACTGTTTTATAGAGTCAGCAAGAAGGATTGTGGTCCTGGGAAAAACTGGAGCTGGAAAGAGCAGTTTTGCCAAAACTCTGTGTGGAGAGGCTGTGTTTGAAGTAAATCATACTGCCGAATCTGGAACAAAGGAATGTCAGGCAAAGTTCATGTCAGTCAGTGGAAGAATGGTACTCTTTATTGACACTCCTGGATTTTTTGACACAAACATGTCTGAGGAGGAGATGAAGTCTGAAATATTGAGGTGCATGACAGAGTGCGCTCCCGGACCTCATGCTTTTCTCATCGTCCTTAAAGTGGAGAAATTTACACAGCAGGAGCAAGATGTAATCAAAAGAATATGTCAAGATTTCTCTGAAGATGCTATGAAATACGCTGCTGTTGTCTTCACTCATGGCGACCAGCTCCCAGAGGGAACGAGAATCGAGGAATTCATCAGTCATAACAAAGAGCTCAGCAATCTGGTGGAGAAGTGTGGAGGCAGATGCCATGTTGTTGATAATAAATACTGGAAAGACAACAAAGAAGATGACTACAGGAGCAATCGGTTCCAAGTAGCAGAGATACTCAGGACAATAGACAAGATAAGTGAGGCAAACAATGGAAGCTGCTACACCAATAAGATGCTACAAAAGATAGAAAGTGAACTACAGAAAGAGGAAGAGCTTATTAAAAAGTCATCAGCAAACATGTCGGTTGAACAGATTGCAATTGAAGCTAAAAAGGGTGTGATGAACAAGCTGCTGATTATATTTGCAGGTATGGCAACAGGCGTATTGGTTGGAGCCTTTCTTGGTGTGGCAAAGAAGGTCACATCAGCTTTTTTGAATCTGCAGGAGCACACAGATGCAACAGTATCACTGGCTGCTATACAGAAAGGGTTAGAGGGAGGTTGGTTAGGATATGCTGCAGCTGAACAATCAGAAAGTGCATCGGAAGCCTTTCAGAAAGCTGCTAAAGCTGTCCTGGAACACACTGTTAAATAATGGTTAGGATCATGACAACGACAGAGAGTGGACAGCAAAGAGAGCAGAGAAAGGAGTGTTGTTTTCTTATGACTTGTATGATTACTTTATAAGTAGAGATAGTAGAGGAACTATTGAGATATTTATTCAAGGAAAAATAGTGCTGACCAAACATAACTTTTCCTTGAATAAATGCTAAAAATGCTACTTTTACTTGCAACAAACTAAGTGTTTGTTACTTGTAGATTTTAGCAAGTAGGGGTGAATGCTTTGATTTAAACTTGATTATGTCACATTATAATTCAAAGAATCACGTACATATTGTATGGAAATGTATATATCCTTTTTCCTTCTTCCTTTTTTTTAGTAGTGCTTACAGAAATAAAAACTATTGATGAAACTTTGTAGTTTCTTACAGTGAACAACATTAATTCTACCTGGGTCTGGTTATATTAGGGATTTGGTATATGATAATGTAAACCTGACAGGACCTGACAGGACCCGCTTGTTGTTTTGCTTTTTATTTTTATGTTTCACATACACACACACACTTGTGGCACTATCCAATGTTTGCTGCCCTGGCTCCGGTGCTCCTCCAGCAGCAGCAGCCGTTTGTCTTCGGCCCCAGCCGCTACTGAAATAGGGACGGCATGATTAGAAGATGTTCAGAAGGGGAGGCCGTGCCATTTTAGAAAATATACAAAATGCTGAAATGTTTGATTTAAAACATAAAACAAAAACCTTGAAGATATTAAAGGTAGCCTGATGAAAACTTTGAATATCTAGATTCATTGCTATTTCCATCTGCGAGTCCACACTGTCACAACGGGACTGAACGGACTCACGCGCAGGCTCTGAGTAGGGAACAATAAAGGTTTTTTATTTACAGAAGCACCAGGTGATCTATTTACACAGTGGGGAAAAGACGGGTTCCAGGAATCCACACACGAACAGGGGGGGGGGAAGACACTTGCAGTCCACACACGCTCCAAAGTCCTCACTCCATCCACGCTCCACGCTCCTCTTCACACTCCACAAGAAACACAAAAGCTCGCTCCAATCCTCACACACTTGATCGCTCAGGTAACACAGGGGTAGGTCCAGGGAAATCTATTCACAGAGAAGCAAAAGGTTACTGTAAGAAGATCGCTAGGGAAACACGAGAACGAACTGAGCTGGGGTTAACACTAACGAGAGTCGGCAACGGTCCAGCGACGAGAAACACAGGGCTGCCGTCTTATGAAGGAGCTGGATCACTCGTAATGAGCCACAGGTGCGTGGGCCAAGGGCAGGAGCCCGCAGGTAAGCTCCGCCCAGGCAGAGGGAGGAGGGAAAGAGGGGAGAGGAGAGAGCAGGGAAAAAATAAAAAAGGAATACAAAACATATGTAGCCGTACTGAGCCGACCGGGTAGGCACAGGGACCCTGACACACACTGCATATACTGAAGTTGGGTTTTAAAAATGCTCGATGGTGACATGAGAAATGTTAACGTTGGCAACACTAATGTCTAGTTTATGTAGTAAAGTAAATGCATCACAGAAGAAAGGAAGTGCTGCTTTCTACATTTGTTCAAATAAATTACAACTGATTTGCATAAGGTTGATGCATAATCCAAGAAAAAAGGTCCATGAGATGCTTCACATCGTCTAAGCAAGACTTGAACTTCAAATGTTAAAGTTTACTTCCTGTCTATGCCATAATTGTATTTTCATTACCTGAGCTAATATGGATGTTGTAAAAGGACCCTGACTGAAAAAGAAGTACGTCTGGGTAAATTGTGCTGTAACTTCACATTTTGTGAAGTTTTATGTCTTTTCTTTGAGAAAAGAAAAACAGAGAAGTCATAAACTCCTTGATATGTTGATATTATGTAAATAAATCCAAAATGTTAACTGAGTCATCTGATTTATTCTGATTTATTCTAAACTGGAAAATTCTTTTCTGTCCACCACTTTTGTGATTAACAGTCTCACGTCCAAGTGACTGTTGTTATTTTATTTATCAAAGATACATGATTACAAATACATACAATTAACACTTTTTCTATAAGGCATACAATAGTGATAGATTTTTTTTTTTAATCACACATACGTTCAAAACATAAGAATAACATTTTTCTAAAAATCATGTTCTTTGGTGCTTAAAATCACATCACATTTCACATTTTAAAAGCATAATATACAATTTTAGAGCACTTACACACCTCTACTTTGCTTTTCACTCTCAAATACAGTACGTCACGATTATCTAAGATCTGTCATCAAATGTCGACCGCTTCTTGTAAGTCACAGACTTTTATGTGTCGCTGCTTTCCTGAGGTGTGCTGGATCAGATCCAAATGCAGAGTCTTCTTTAGTGGCGGTAAAAAAAAGCTCTTTGTCAGCTTATCAAAAAATCTCTTACAGAGTGATGTTTGGGCCACAGCAACACTGATCACTGCTGGTACAAGGTGATGATAAACAGGTGCAGAAAAGCTGGTCAGGAGTTGTGTTTTTTTCTCTCTCCAAAATTTACAAAGCCACCTTGGTTGATTTCTAAACCTCTGTGTGATTCACTCAGAAGGACTTAAAGTTGGCTCACTGGTCAGGTTAAAAACCGTCCCTCACAGTCTCACTGGCCAATGTTTAATGTTTAGCTCTCTTATATACAAGTGTCATAAGTTTCCTCATTGGTAAATGGTAGGGTCATCTCTATTTTAAATGGCTTCACTGATGTTCAGGGTGGAGTCCTTGGTCGGGGCTCAAATGGTCAATTCAGCGTTTTGTCATTTGGTCCAGACTGGTTTCTGTGCGAAGATGCACCTGTCTCTCTCAGAGTCTTGCTCTGGTAAAGCTGCCTCACATGGAGCTGGAGCATGCGTGACTCTCACCCTGATTGTGATTATTTTTCTTTTTTTTTTTAGATAAAATCAATAAAATGAGTTAAAGACTTCAAACGGGGCCAGCCTCCAGCTCCCCCAACATCACTGTCACAAAAGCACCTGTTTAATTACACTAACCTTTTTGTTATCATTTAGCACAAACATGCAGACACACCTAAAAACTGCTGACATTTTTGTCTAAAAAGTAAGGTAAAAGTAAGTAAACTTTGGCCTTGCTCTATAATATAAAAATGCAAAAAGAAAATCACTTACACTGTTCCTCTCGTTTATATAAGGCTCCGAAGACAATTATTTCACCATTACTGCCATTTAACAGGTGCATCAGTCCAGAATCACTCTTATTGCTTTAAGCTAACAGTACTGCTGTATGATTGATAAGATCATCCACTTACCCATCAGAATGAGCAGAAACAGATTCTCCTGCATCTTTGTTCTGCTAGCTAAAACATTTCTAATGTGAAGTCAACAAAAAATTCCTAAAGTAATATATGTGTATGTGTGTGCATGTATAAAAAAGGTGAATGAGTGTAGTACTGTAGAATTTTTACTTGAATATCTGAAAGACTCACTTCATTTTAGCCAAACATTTCTGGATTTTTAGATATTACATTATGACTCTAATTATGATGGCAAATCATTTTATTTGCTAAATCTGACAAAATGACAAAGTGTCATCATAATTGGATTCCATTCATCCATCCATCCATTCACTTCCGCTTATCCTTTTCAGGGTCGCGGGGGGGGGGGGTGCTGGAGCCTATCCCAGTCTGTCGCAGGGCCTCATAATTGGATTTTAGATTGTATTTCAGGTCAAATACAAATCATGTCAAACTTGACTTACATTTCCCAAATAGTCCCTCTTCTGTGTGATTTTTCTGTTGCAAGTGAAAATGAATTACCCAGCTCAACAAAGGCTCTCTTGTAGCTGCCTTGGTTTTGAATATGAAAATGAATGTAAATATTGATCAAAGTCAGAAAAATATGCAAAAGCAGCTGAAAAGAGAATGAAAGAAAAAAAAGAAAAGGATTCATCCATCCAGTTTATTCTGCTTATCGAAATCAGGGTTATAATGAGGCTGGAGCCTGCCCAGCTGTCATAGGGCACAGGGACAGTTCACCAAACTCTCATGGGGTAAAAAAAAGTCAGCTATTTAACTAAAAAGACATTCATTAAGTTAGGTATAATTATTCATTATCCCAGCGGTAACTGAATCTATTTATAGTGTGCACATTTCATTACATTTCAGTGTGAACTGTAGTGAGTGTAGGGAGCAACTATGTACAGTAGAATTATAGAATACCTGTGGGAATGAGAGGGAGACAGATGTAATGATGACGTAGCCCTGGTAGAGTTGCAGATGATAACGTTTAGAAATGATAACAAAATTAGAAAGGCTTGGCTAAATAATCCTAAATAATCAGGTCCCATCTTATCTTAAAGACCATATAGTACCAAATCACCCCATTAGAGCACTTTGCTCTCAGGGTGCTCATACAATACTTAAAACATTCATTTTTGCGAAAGCATATAGTTAGGGCATGAGCAGGTGACCTGAATCCTCCCGTAGATACACTACAATTGTCGGATGGCTGCGTCTGTGTCGCAGCATTTTGAGTTTATTTTGTATTTTTGATATATTGGAATAATGTTATAATAATAATAAAGTTATATAGTTATGCCTGTGCCCTCATTTCCTTTTTCTCCCTGTTAAAAGGGAGTTTTTTTCTTCTCACTGATGCCCAAACACTTGCTCAAAGAGTGAGCGTGTTGGTGTAACAGAGGAGGAAGCTAGGGTTAGGGTGAGATGGAAGCAGATGATCAACTGAGGCGAACCCTAAAGGAAACAGCTGCTTGAAGATTTCAAATACGTAACACACACCTTTTATGTATATATACTAAAACTTTTCATTATAGTATTCTAGAACAGTATGAAACGTATAAACTCTCTTTTGCTTATGTCATATTTACTACAGACATATTTAACTTTGGGTTATAACAATATGCTCGCCAAGATTTTTATATAAAAATGAAAAGAAAAATTGTGTTTTTGTTATTAATTTATTTAAATAAATAACATTTAAATATGCACAATAGTTTTCTCATGCTGTTGCCAGGTGTGGGAAAAAAAGAGAAACACACTATGAGGTAAGCTCATCACTTTAGTTTGCTGCTGAGAAACAAGTCCAACAGGTACAGAAACAACCGAACGGCGCAGTCACAACGTCCACAGGATCTGAGTAATCGTGTGTTTCTGCGCTGATTTCGCTTTCAAAAACATGGACGGTAAGTCGCAATTATTATCATGTATTCTGTATTAATGATTAACAGAAATGTGGGATCACAAAGGAAGAAAGTTCTCTGAAAGTGATTGTTTTTCTCAGTCAACATGATCTACTCCACTGAATACCTAAAGTAGTTATGTAAATGTTATATAATATATTCAAGACTGTAATACACTGAGTGTATGCTTGATAGAGTTAATAATTCAAAATGATTTAGTTGTATCCACCATCTGAACAGCTAAGTCTAAACTTTGATCAACAATCAGAGAAATTACATTTTTCTACTCTTCCATATTTACTTGTAAGCCAGTAATGACTGGCTTGTACACATCATGCAGTTTTACCTCCACTTCAATTTACTGTTTATTTCTTGCACTGCTTTTGACAAAGTAATAGATAAATAACTGACACTGAATCATTACTGTTTTATAGGGTCAAAAAGAAGGATTGTGCTCCTGGGAAAAACTGGAGCTGGAAAGAGCAGTATTGCCAACACCCTGTGTGGAGAGCCTGTGTTTAAAGTAAATCATACCCCCAAATCTGGAACAAGTGAATGTCAGTCAGAGTATATGAATATCGGTGGAAGAACCATATTATTTATTGACACTCCTGGATTTTTTGACACAGACAGGTCTGAGGAGGAGATGAAGTCTGAAATAACAAGGTGTATCACAGAATGTGCTCCTGGTCCTCATGTTTTTCTCATTGTGCTTAAAGTGGAGAAATACACAGAGCATGAAAAGGGTGTGGTAGACAAAATGAACCAATATTTCTCAGATGAAGCATTTAGATTTACTACAATAATCTTTACTCATGGTGACCAGCTTCCTGAGGGAATGAAGATTGAAGAGTTTGTTAATGAAAGTGAAGCTCTGAGCGATCTGATCAAGAAGTGTGGCGGCCGCTGCCACGTCATTGATAACAAATACTGGAAGAACAACCAGGGAGATGAATACAGGAACAACCAGTATCAGGTGGCAGAATTACTCAAAACCATTGACAAGATTATTGAGGCAAACAAAGGAGGCTACTTCACCAACGACATGCTGCAAGAAGTGAAGAGAGATATACAACTAGAGGAAGGTCGCATCAAACAGTCATCTCCAGATAGTAAAGAAGAGGAAACTGCAACAAAGGCAAAACAATCTGTGTTTAAAAATCTGTTGTCAAAAGCTGCAGGAGTTACAACAGGGGATCTGTTAGGTGCATTCCTGGGTGGGACGATACAATTAGGGAAAGAAGACAGCACTGTAGGTTTAGTAGGAGTAGGAGTAGGAGTAGCATTGGGAATAGCAGCTGCAGCGAAAGTAGCTAAAAACAATGCACCAACATCATCTAGCACAGTTCCTGCTGTATCTGCAGAGCCAGCAGCCAAATAAAACCAGGAGTACCACGTTTCACGGACATGAAACTGGTGCACAGTGATGAAGCAAAGAAAGGAGACTACAACACTAAAACACACTTTGTTTATTTTTTTAAATGTAAAAACAGGTTATAAATTAAATATCTAAAACATCTGTTAAGCTTTCAAAAAAGTACCTTTACAATCCACAGATGTACAGAATCAGCATATACTGGGCACAACTACTCACATTCACCTTTATAAGTTGCCATCACAGAGTCATTGTTAAAATTATAGAATGAGACATTTTGGACTCCTTTTGTTCCTCATGATTGGATTTCTGTATTTGCATTGTACAAAATGTCTTATTTAAGAGTTTTTGTTGAATACTTACTGTTAACATATAAATGAAGTAGCTTATGCTTAATGATATGTAAGAATGTGATTTTCCCCCCTCGTCATATGCTATAAAACCCTTTATGTTGCAGTTTATATTTCAGAATTTACCCATGAGTATGTCCATTACTCCAGCTTAAACAAAATCTCTGGGTATTTCAATAACAGATCTATAACTTTCAAATATTGTTGCTTCTTTTTTCGATGTTTTCTTTGCTACAAGTCTTCACTAATAAAGCAGCTAATTGTTTCACATGTAACCAAGTTTCTTCAACTTCTTGACAATTTTCATTTACTAGCCTCATGTTAATTCAGCTGAACTTGTTAAACCTCCTCAGCAGGTTTAGCCAAACATGTTTAAGAGGCAGTGACATCTTAAACAGCGACTTTCATTTTTACTTAATTTGGCTTCCGCTGACTTTACTTGAGTTGAACCAGCTGATGAAGTTTAACAGGATCAGCCAAATCTACCACAGCCATTTTTAAACCAGAACAGTAATGGAAACTGCTGGGATGAGTGGACAGACCACTGACAGATTTGATCTTCGACAAACTTTATTGTAATGTCAGTTTTAATGTTTTTAAGTGTTGCTCATGTTTCCAGACTGTATAAAAGTTACTGACTGACAAATGCAGCAACAAATGAGACTAAATAAATCAAAAGAAAATGCAGACGTTTGTATTTTGTTAACATAAATCCAAACTTTGAATAAGTTATATGTAGTTCACAGAACAAAGAATCTATGGAGTTAGTAGTGTAAGGTAAGGATTTAAAGGCCAATATAAGAAGTATTCATATATTCAAGCAGAAATAAATTCCACTTTTCTGAAGAATAGAAATAAAAATATTTTTTTAAAAATCTGTAAGGTCAATGAAATACAGCTTAACTTTTTCTTTCTTCTTGTATCATGTTTTTGGGTCATGTAGTTATTTATTATCTTTATCTCTGTGTTGCAGCACTGTGGATTGTTATATGTAAACGTACACTGTGCGCAGTGTTTTGTTCACTTATTCTGGCTAAAACCCAGAGAACAAGTTAGACAGGTAGCAGAAGCGAAGCATAAGGTAAGTCCGCAGTACGAGAACAAAAGCAAACGACTCACTGCAGAGACACGTCGGGAACCAGACTATATTTTTGACAGATTTCTATTTTCTGGAGAGCATGGAGGGTAAGTAACTATTAAATAGACATTACTCCAACGTATGAGTGTTTGTCACTCTAGTAATCAAAATCCTAAACTGTGACCTATATTTTTAATTAACTGAGTTAATCTCAAGAACTATTTTGCTATGAAAAAATGTTTAACAGTATTGCTGCTCTAAGCTTTATCAATCTTATAAATACAAGCAAGATTTCTGGGTATCAAGGCTTGTTTGCTGACACATGGCTTGCAGTGTAGTACTGCAGTAAGATTTCTTTTAAAATCTCAAACATGCTTTAAATTTACTTTGTACTTGCATCTGTTTGGTTGAAGTCTCTATATGCAGCGTAATCACAAGGACCAATAAATGACACTGATGAATGATTAGCTAAAAGATTTCAGACACTCTTATGCTGTAGATGTCAGTGATATTTTCCTTCAAATCAACCAGAATGATACTAGGTTTGAATCACATTTCTTTGTGTGTAATTTAAAGTAAAAAGCAAGAAACAAACAAACAAACAATACAAATCACCCCTTTTAATTTATTAACTGATAAAAATGTTTGTTGGTAAAGCGAGTTCAGAAAGAGTTGGGATTTATAATGAATTTGTTTTGTTAAAACATATATGTGACATTGTTCATGCAAAATTTTGCCAACACAGGGGCATCCTTTAAGGAGATACAGACACCTATATCCCCCATGTCTGTTTAACACTTTGACTCTCCAAAGCGTGACAAAGACAAGCATGCAGAAGTTGCAGTAACACCAGAGGGAGCTTTTTTATTTGATGCTTGGCATCTTTCTTGGCCTTAAGACAACAATTCTGATGGCTAAAGATCCAAACGGGACACAAAAAACCCCAAAACAAAAAAAAAAACAAACATATTTACATGTATATACATATTAAGCTTAATAGTTTGTGACTGTTAAGGACAATTGAATGTACTTATGCAATAATGGTTTTTTGTTCATTACTGACTTCTTAGCTTAATATATCAACGCCCCCTGCTGGTCGCGAAAAATTCTTCATACATCTCCATTTCACGTTTTGGAGAGGCATGGTGTGAAATAGACACGGTGGTCCGGCGTGTCTATTACATGTTTTGCTGTGATACTGGGTTGATAGATTTTTGATCTGAAATTTGAAAATTGATCAGAGATGTCAGGAAGCAGATGAGGTAATGAGTTAATCTGATTTGTTCATCTATTCATTTTTTCTTCCAGTGACAAAGACAAGGAGAATTGTCCTGCTGGGAAAAACTGGAACTGGGAAAAGCAGTCTGGCTAATACCATATTTGGCGAGACCAGATTGAAGATTAATCATTTTAATGACTCAAACGCATGTTTGTCTCAGAGTGAGACCAAGACTGTTGATGGAAGAAGCCTAACTTTAATCGACACTCCTGGTTTCTTTGACCCAAGCAGGTCTGAGAAGTTGGAGCATGAGATGTTGAGCTGTATTACAGAGTGTGCTCCGGGTCCTCATGCTTTTCTCATTGTGCTCAAAGCAGAGAAATTCACAGAGCACGAAAAGGCTGTCATCGCACAATTATGTGAACATTTCTCTGAAGATGTTCTTAAATACGCTGCAGTGGTTTTTACTCATGGTGACCAGCTCCCCGAAGGAATGAAGATCAAGAATTTTGTTAATGAAAGTGAAGCTCTGAGTGATCTGGTGAGGAAGTGTGGGAGTCGGTGCCACGTCATTGACAATAAATACTGGAAGAACAACCAGGAAGATGAATATAGAAGCAACAAGTTCCAGGTGGCAGAGCTGCTCAATAGCATAGAAGATATAGTGACAGAAAACAATGGAGGATACTACACTAATGAAAAGCTCCAAACACTGGAGACAGAAATACAAAAAGAGGAAAATCGGGTTAGAAAGTCATCAGAAAATCTGTCACAGGAAGAGATTAGAAAGCAGGCTAAAGTTAACATCATTAAGAGACACATGGAAAATGCACAAAAATCATGGCTTAAATATTTTGTGGGTTTTGCTGTCATCACAGGATTATTTGCAATTGTCTCCGCTTTGTTGATCAAATCGAAGTTTGGAAAGGGATCTGTTCCACCTGTTCCTGTTCCATCTGTTCCTGTTCCATCTGTTCCATCTGTTCCTGTTCCATCTGTTCCATCTGTTCCTGTTCCACCTGTTCCTGTTCCATCTGTTCCTGTTCCATCTGTTCCATCTGTTCCTGTTCCATCTGTTCCATCTGTTCCTGTTCCATCTGTTCCTGTTCCATCTGTTCCTGTTCCATCTGTTCCATCTGTTCCTGTTCCATCTGTTCCTGTTCCATCTGTTCCATCTGTTCCTGTTCCATCTGTTCCTGTTCCATCTGTTCCATCTGTTCCATCTGTTCCTGTTCCATCTGTTCCATCTGTTCCTGTTCCATCTGTTCCTGTTCCATCTGTTCCATCTGTTCCTGTTCCATCTGTTCCATCTGTTCCTGTTCCTTCTGAATCAGTCTCCATTCCAGTCCCAGAACCTTTTGAAAAGGAAGTTGTGGGGGTTTTTGAGGCCATTTGGAATAGACTTCATGCTTTGTATGAGATAATATACAATCCATGGAATCCATTTGAATAAACACAGATCCACAGCCATATAATAAAACAGCCTAATCATTATACATATAAAGCTTACATAAAAATATTGTCATTAATCTGTGTGGGTAAACCATTGTATTAAAATAGTTTAATAATTTGGCCCATTTGGAATCTTTATGGAAAGAATAAAGGTTTTATTCTGTTTTGCAAGTTCCTGAATGTGTTGAGTAAATACAAAGTAGTGGTCATATATTAAAACATGTATAATAAAATATAAACATGTGTTCCTGGCAATTGTAACTTGATTATGAAATTGTTTGATCTTCTCAGGTTTGTGAAGTTTTAAAGCTTTTATATGCAGAGGTACCAGCAGCTTCAGAGGACCTTTACATAATAATTTACATGTTCTGTGCATCAATAAACAACTTTTTAATTATGTGACTCAGGTTTTTTTTTCATGTGTATATTTTATGATTCATTGATAACAATTCCAACCAAACACCCATCCTGTTATCAAAAGGTATTGTCCGTGTATTCGTAAATACACAAGTCTGCCTGTAAAGTTTACCCTTAAACCTCTTTGCCAAACACCAAGTAATATGTTTGTCTTGGGATTGTTTGCTTATGACAATGACAAAATTTTATTTCACATGTATTAAATTGCTTTTTACTATTACTCATTAAAACACAGCTGTTGTTGATGGGTGCATAAAATCCATCAAAATATAACATATTAAGTACATTTTGCTATTGAGTATTTACTATAAAGTAAAAAATAAGTAATTTAAGATAATACACTAAATTTCTTTCCATTCCATTCTGTTAGACAGACAGACTGTATTGTCGTTTAAATTGAGACCTGCAGTGCACATAAGACTTTTCTTCTATTGGCTCCAATAGTGTGAATGCATGAGCTGGCCATTTTAAACTTGAGGAGAACCCAATCACCTCACTATTAAGTGACCGTGTAAACCGTTGCAGTGGTAAATAGATTGGTACAGGAAACATTTCTTATACTCAGAACATGTTATACAGTTTTCCTCATTCCCACTTACTTTCTTTCAATGCCAGTGTGCTTTTCTATGTAACATTCACAACGGGGTTCAGTATCTCTCCTGACGATACTTCAATATGCAGACTGCAGCAGCCAAACATCGAAGCAACAACTTTCAGATTAGTGGAGGATTAGCAGATCTACCTTCTGAGCTACAGCCACCAACTTGTGACTATTGTTATTTGACCACACCTGAAACTCAGCGTTGTGACTGTTTCATTTTGTATTTGTACAGTTGCCAAATAGTTTGACCTTACCCAGAAACAAGTTACTCCACCCAAAAAACGTGGTATTAACATTCAACTGTCACCTTCCCACTGTGGCCCAGAGTGTCTTGTCATTTTGACTGTGTTATGTTTCATATTCTTGAAGCTGTGAGCAGGAGTTCTAATGCTACATGGTGATCTAATCATACTATTTCTTCTATAACTACGTTTGAGCATCAAAATCATGCAATATATATAAGATTTTCAGTCACAAAACCATATAACTGTCATATCTGTGACACAGAGTAACAATGAAAACCATGTTCCACTGGATGTTTTATGAGTTTTCTGACAATTTATTGGAGAAAACATGAAAATGGTTTTTGTTTTTGAAGAATCAGGATTCATAATAGGTGGCTGGTAAAACATGTAATTTTTCATTTTTTTTATTTTTTAATTTCAGATCATTTTTAAAATGTTTGTCTAAAATAGCCATATTTTAACAGAAATGGTGTGAAATGGATAAACAACATTTGTATCTTTGTGTTTAACTTGTGCTTGTGTTTGTTATGCATGAGACAGCATGTCCCTATTAAATGTAGCTTCTGGCTCATATTCAGACCATATGTGGCTGATTTTGATTGAATTATTTCAAATTCTATGTATTTGTATATGCATATTAAATATTCTACAGTTATTACAAGACATTGGAATTTAATCAATCAATCAATCAAGGCTTTATTCGCCACGTGCAGGTTGCCCTGCAGTGAAATAGGGCGCCCCCCAACCCCCCCAAGCTTACATACACAACACAGACATCACATGGGGATACAGGTCAGAGATCGGTAGCGTTACAGAAAAAAGACACTGAAATATACACTACAATGGGAAAGTACAAGAGGAAAAAATGAGACCTCTACTCGTGCTGGTCTCCTGGGAGGACAGCATGAGAACAGGAAACAAAAAAATTCCTCTGCACAAAAAAAGCACATAAATGTCCACAGCACCACATTATGGAACACGTGACAAGCCACAGGGTCGGGTGGGGGGTGAGGAGTAATCCGAAGCAAACACAGCAGCCATCCTGCCCAGCGCTACCATTCCAGCACGGGCTCAGACCCACCGTGTTCCCAAGAGGGAACAAGCATCGGAGGCGTTTGGAAAGGAAGGGGGGATGAGTGTGTGCATATCAGTGTATATGTATGTGTGTGCGTGTCCAGAGTTCAGCTGAGACAGTGTCCTTCGCCCTGCTAGGCTAAGTAAACAGTCTTCCAGCCAACCCAGGTGGCCTTGCATGGAATGGGAAGAAACGGACTAAACACAGTCATTATCAGGGTGTTTTTGTTCGGCTCCAGCCTTGAGACCGCAGCTGGCGCCAAGAGGGTTTCCGCATGAAATGATGGTGCTTTTTACTTTAGTGCGAACAGCTCTAAACACTGAGTCATCGTTTAATAACTGCAGCTATGCATTAATGGAATTACGTGTACCTGTGCCAGTAACCTGTCAAGAGGGAATGAATGCATCACTCTTCCATTTTTCAAACTGAACTTAATTAAAAATACCTTCTTTGTTTGAAACTTGTTTAACTAGCACTGGAAACCGAAACATTTTACCACTCCCTGATTCAAACACTGAATTGTTCTATTTTTAAAAGCACAGAAGCTTTACTGTGCTGTTCAACACTGGGGCATAGTTATAAAAGCATCTGCTTAAAACCTTCTTTTTTTTAAAGTTTTGATATTATATGTGGCTTTTTGGTTTTCAGCCTTATTACCATTTATTAAATAAACACAATATTGGGCAAGGGTTAACATGATGACCTGCTCTAACTGTACTTCTTGTAAAACTGTTCTTTTCATCCTTTTTACCCTCATCCACTGCTTAACTCAGGTTACTGCTTAGCTTTGTAGCAATGAGCTTGTTTTAAAAACCAACAAGAATGAGACCATGGTTACAGCTCCTTCTTTTAATTACATCCTAAAATCATTCATGCCCTCCTTTTTGTTCAACTGATAAGTCCACCATTTGAAATCTTGGTGTAATATTTTATTCTTCTCTGGGCTTCGACTCACATGTAAAATCTCCGTCTAATTCCTGTTAAATTTATTTAAGGAACATTTCTAAATTCCAAAATATCCTCAGCTGAACTGCAAAAACGTATTCATGCATTGGTGTCATTGGGTTTAGATTATTGTAATGCCCTGTTTGCCAGCTTGGACAAATCTCTTTTATGCCTCCAAGCAGTACAAAATGCTGGCCAGACTATTAATATGTTCTGGCAAGCAAACTCACAGAACTACTGTTTTATATTCTACACATTGGCTCTCAGTAGAGTTTAATGATTAATTAACTTCTGATTAATTGAAAAAACTGAATGAAAAACTGAATGCTTTGCCATCAGGATCACCGGGATATTTCTGAAGTGCTCTGAGGCTCATTTTGGTCTGCTGTGAACTGTCAGTGTGATATGATATAGAAACCGCATATGTGTAGTTTCTCTTTCTCTGTGCAGTCTCCATGACGCACACAGCGAATGACAAAGATCCATGTAATTCATGGCATGCAGCCTCTCTTTCTCTTGATGGTAACACACATTATGACTACAATTGTACTTTTGTACAGTTTTTGTGTAGTTATGTGGTTAGAGGTTCTCTCCTCCTTTCTACACTTTATTTTAATTACATATGAATTTAATAAATGCATATATTCTTTAATCTGATAGTAATAAAACTGTTGTGAATTGTTTTGGTCACATGTAAGTCTGAATGTGAGATTTTGACAGCTCTAAACAGCAGGTACAAATCATCTGCAAAATCAGCAATGTGGTGTTTTGGAGTTGCTAATCTGACAAAGATGTGATCAATAAAATGACCAAGCTATCGTATTTGCTTAATGAAATCAGACATGACCTGGAAACCCCAACAACAAACTTTCTTCCATCTCTTTACTTTCTGGTATTGGGGTCTTTTCAACATTTTGTGGCTTCTGTAGCAGCAGTTTCACAGCGTGTGCAGTTAATAACCTCTGCTTTATCTGAATTCAGAAGCAGAAAATTAGAGGTCATCCAGGTCTTTATATCATGAAGACACCTGGATGCCTTCTCTCCTAACAAGACCAGAGGTCCTTTAGAAAGTTTTCAATTATCTATGAAGCCCATGTAGTTTTTCTGGACTACATGGGCTTCTGATTTTGCAGATGGAAATTTAAGAACATGCAGCTAAAGATGTCCCTGGCTCTGATCCAGTTTGGGGGTGGCAAACTTAATATAAATTTTAGTGACCTCTGATTGACGTAACATGGTGTCATTACTGCCGACGTAAATTGTAATTTTTTTCTGAATGAAATTATAATTATAAATTAAAAATATATTATAATCCATGTTGCGCTACATCCTGCTTGTCCACGTCCTGTTCAGTCATGGCCTACACTTCTAGCACGCCGCTGGTCACCTGCCATGCCACACCGTCACCAGTTGCCTGAAATGTTTCAGTCGCAGTCATCCATCTGAACTTGAATGTTGTATTGTGTCCTTTTTGTGTTTTGGGGGGATTGGTTTTGAGCCCTCCTGAAGTCAGCCACAACTGCTGCTCATCAGCCCTTGCCAGCTGCAGCTCATTGTCATCAACAGCAGCAGCCTCCCTACTTAACTGTGTGGCTGAGATTCAGTTGACGCTGAATCGCTGAGTTCACTCATCTGTACAGTGATGGATTTGCTTGTAAAAACTGTGTGCTTGGATTACCAGATCAACATATGTGTTTTCTCTCACTAGAATCAGAATCAGAAGGGTCTTTCTAGGGGTTGGGGTTGGAGTTTGTCACAGGAGCTCAGCCACTGTACAGACTGGGAGTTCATGCCACGGACACAAGGACTGTGCAGGATTTTGGAAGATCACCACGGGAGCATGTGTGATGGATTGTTACATTATTTTTCATTATTTCTCACTGGAAATAAACTCACTGTCTTTATTTGGAAGAGTTCTGCATTTGGGTCGGTTCATTACCTCAGACCTGACAAGTTTTTTTGTTTTTTTTTATGTCTTCATTTTCTGTTGTAAGCACACTTTGTTTTGATTTAATGAAATGTACTAAAACAATAAAAATGTCATGGTCATTTATATTTAGATGTGTTCTGTTGCTGTCTCACATGCAATTGGACAGTCTTAATAATCCCCACAATGCAATAAGCACTGCCAAGATACAAGTCAAACAGGTGCAGAACAAAACGAAAGGTGCAGTCACAAAGTCTTTGGGTTGTGAGTAATCGTGTGTCTCTGCCCTGGTTTTGTTTTCTTTCAAAAAGATGGATGGTAAGTTATTATCATTTATTCTGTATTAATAGTCAGCAGGACACTTAACTCCATCCAAGAATAAAAATGTTTGTTTTCATCGTCAAGATTATTTACTGCACTGAATACCTAAACAAATGTTTTAAAGTAAAAAATATTAAGTAAATAGTATAGTATTTAAAAATAGTGTTTAAAAAATATTTTTTACAGCAGCTTAATAAACAGGGTAAGTTTGTTGTTTCTATTACATCTAAATGCTATTTATCCTTTTGTATATATTATTTTATTATATTCTATTGCATATAGTATTTTTATTTTATTCTATTCTATTCTGTACAGTTGTGTACAGTATATTGTTCTTATTGTATTCCAGTGTTCTCTAATTTTTGCTATATAACTTTGCACTGTCCACTTTCTGCTGTGACAAACAAATTTCCCACCTGTGGGACTAATAAAGGTTATCTTATCTTATCTTAAATCAGTATCTAGCTGACAACCACGTCTAAACTGCACAATGGTCTGTGGAATCAAACTCTTTTCTACTTTTCCATATTTACTTGTAAGCCAAAGCTCACTGATTTGTAAAGAATATGCAATTTTACTTACACTTAAAAAAAAACAGACTGGACATTCATTTTTTAATTGTAGTGTCATTAAGGTTTAAGTGGTATTTTACTGCTTCTATACTATTTCTTCCACCTTTTTAGACAGAGCAATAGATAAATAACTGACAATGAATCATTACTGTTTTATAGAGTCAGCAAGAAGGATTGTGGTCCTGGGAAAAACTGGAGCTGGAAAGAGCAGTATTGCCAACACCCTGTGTGGGGAGCCTGTGTTTGAAGTAGATCATACTGTCATTTCTGGAACAAAGGAATGTCAGGCAAAGTTCATGTCAGTCAGTGGAAGAATGGTGCTCTTTATTGACACTCCTGGATTGTTTGACACAGACAGACCTGAGGAGGAGATGAAGTCTAAAATATTGAGCTGTCTCACAGAATGTGCTTCTGGTCCTCATGTTTTTCTCATTGTGCTTAAAGTGGAGAAATACACAGAGCAAGAAAAGGCTGTAATAGACAAAATTAATCAATATTTCTCACATGAAGCATTTAGATTTGCCACAATAATCTTTACTCATGGTGACCAGCTTCCTCCGGAAATGAAGATCGAAGAGTTTGTTAATAAAAGTGAAGCTCTGAGTGATCTGATCAAGAAGTGTGGGGGTCGCTGCCACGTCTTTGATAACAAATACTGGAAGAACAACCAGGGAGATGAATACAGGAACAACCAGTATCAGGTGGCAGAATTACTCAAAACCATTGACAAGATTATTGAGGCAAACAAAGGAAGCTACTTTACCAATGAGATGCTGCAAGAAGTGAAGAGAGATATTCAACAAGAGGAAGGTCGCATCAAACAGTCATCTCCAGACTTAACAGAAGAGGAAACTGCAACAAAGGCAAAACAATCTGTGTTTAAAAATCTGTTGTCAAAAGCTGCAGGAGTTACAGTAGGAGCTCTATTGGTTGCATTCCTTGGTGGAGCAATAAAAGAAAGAAGTCTAGGTTTAGCAGTAGTAGCAGCAGCAGGAGCAGCTGCAGCAAAAATAATGTAAGACGCATCAACAGCATCTGGCTCATCTGACACAGTTCCGACTGGGTCTGCAGAGCCAGCAGCTGAGTAGCATCAAGGTTTGAAACAGGTGATAGAGCTTACACACAAACTACAGCACTAAACCACATTTTTTGAATGTATAAAAGGGTTAGAAATTAAATCTCTGCTTTTTTCCATCCTCTGTTAAGCTCTCAATAAAGTACCTTTAAAATCCACAGATGGATAGGATCAGCGTATATTGCTAGATAACTGGGTTGTCACGGTCCTGGGTCAGTGACCCAGTGTTTTGAGTTTCTTGTGCCTCTGAGTTTTTTGTATTATGTTCTTAGTTCTCTTTGTTGTCCCAGCTTATTCTTTAGTGTAGTGTCTTAGTTTGGTTGTCTTGTATTCTGTTTAGTTCTCTGAGTATTTAGTAGCTGCCCTCTGTGTCTCTTTGTTGTTGGTGTTGTCTGTGTTTCTTAGTTGCTCTGTCTCCCCTAGTCTAGTTTGCGTCTGTGCTAATTCCTGTTTTACTTTGAAGGTCTGTGTCTCATGTGAGTGTATCCTACTTTGCTCCCTTGTCTCGTCAGTTCTGATTTCTCCCAGCTGTGCTCTCCTTCTGTGTCTCATTCCCCTCGTTATTTCCCAATGTATTTAAACCCTGTGTTTCTCTGAGTCAGTGTCGTGTCATCCTTCATGCTGTGTGGATCTCCCTGTCAGTTTTAGTTCATTGTTTCCCGGTTTAGCTTAGTTTACTTTGTATGCTCGTTTTTCTATTACCAGCAAATAAAGCTGTGATTTCGAGTTCGTCCCCTGAGTCTGTGAGTCCTGCACTTTGAGTCTTCATCTCCTGCCTGCCACACAGCGTTTCATGACATGGGCAAAACTACTCACATTCACCTTTACAAGCTGCCATCAGAGCGTCATTATTAAATTTATAGAATGGGAAGTTTTGGAATCTTTTTGTTCATCGTGATTCGATTTCTGTATTTGCATGGCATAAAGTTTCTTACTTAAGAGTTTTTGTTGAACACTTAGTGTTAACATATAAATGAAGTAAGCTTAATAAATGTAAGCATGTGAGTTTTTCCCTGTCCATATGCTATTAAAAGCCTTTATGTTGTAGTTGATATTTCAAACTTTACTCATGACTGTGTCAATTACTCCAGGTAAAAAAAAAAAAATCTCTGGATATAATATTAATAGATCTATAACTTTCAAATAACTTTTGCTTTTGTTTTGTGATGTTTTCTTTGTTACAAATAATGTTCAATTATAAAACACCTATTTTTTTCACATGTAACCAAGTGTCTTCGATTTTTCTTGACAATAATCATCTTCTGGCTGGATGACTTCATGTTAATGATGAGCAGTAAATAACTTTTACTTTCAGTTACTTTCATTTTGATTAAATAATTCAGCTAAACTTGTTGAACCTCCTCAGCAGGTTCAGCCAAACATGTTTAAGAGGCAGTGCCAGCTTAAACAGTAACTTTCATTTTTACTTAATTTAGGTTCCACTGACTTCACTTTAGCTGAACCTGCTGATGAGGTTTAACAAGTTCAATTAAAACTACCACAGCCATTTTCAAATCAAAATAGTAATGGAAACTGCTGGGATGAGTGGACAGACCACTTTAAGTTGTTCTATTCTTTTAAAAAAAGATTTGATCTTAAATAAACTTTATTATAACATCAGTGTTAATGCTTTTAAGTGTTGCTCATGTTGCCAGACTCCTATCAAAGTCTCACTTATTTGAAACAACGAAAACAAGTTAGACATTGTCAGGTCTTTTATGAGGGAAGATGATCCAAACTCAAGAAATAACTTTCTCTTTTCTTTATTCAAGCAATCAAAGGTTCAAGTTAAAAAATGGCTGCCGTGTCTTTTTGCTACCTCTTAGATCGAGATGGACAAAGAGCACCACACCCAATGCTTTTTATTATATGTAATAAACAGGACACTAAGGTGATTGGGCAAAAGTTGGAGGGAAGTTCTCCTTATTTCACTGAGATCCAGTACTTCGGCTCATGTTTCTCCTGCCATTCTCTGGCCACTTCTTATGTGTAGATGCTAGCCTTGTAGTCAAGACCGTCCAAACTGAGACCAAGACAAGACCAAGACCAGAGGGTATCGAGACCAAGACAGAGACAAAAAAGTCTTTAAACTGCAGCCAGATGCTGCTACGTTTACAGGTGTCAGGCATATTTATGTATTTTTGCTTTCACACAGCCCTCCTCACCGCTGTCTACTGTCTCACTCACTTACTGAGAGGACAGACATACGCTCCACTTGACTGTCGCGTCTCTCACCCTCTCTGTTTTTCACATAATGATATTATCCTATATCCTCGCATGTGATTGGCCACAATATGGAGGGATTGGAGCATAGCTAAGCCACTGTGTGAGAGCTGAGCAGCGAAAGGAAATTAAGTGAGGGTAGAAATGACTGAAAGATTATTAGGCTCTGTTTTGAGTTTTGTTCAAAAAAGAATGACTTCATATAGGAAAAAATATATATCACATATGCAGGACACTTCAAACTAGTTTTTTAATTAAGCAGCAAGGCAGAACAAAGTCGGGCTGTATCAAGACACAGGGACTAAACCCCAATTCAACCAGACCCAGAACTGATCCAGAATTAAAACAGGACTACAACAGTTCAAAATCAGGACTACTGAGGACTTAACCAAGACAGAACCAGAATCAAAACTAGATGATACTAGCACTAAAAATGATCATACACTGAAAAAATGGGAATTGGCAGGCTTTTGAATTTGCACAAATGAATTTAGTTAATGCTACACAAGCCTTTCATGTTTCTTTTATTTACATGATTAAATAAAGTACCATTTACTTGATTGTAAACAATACTGAGACTACTCGTTTTTCTTGCATTGATTTAAAGTGACTAAATTAGAATACTAAAACCATTGTAATCATGTTTGACCACAACCGGAAATGATGCAATATATTCAAAGACAACAACTAAATATGATTGGATAATAAGACCTAGAGTCTTATCCAAGACAACAACATAATTTAAGGAGAGCAAATTGACGCCAGATTCTGCTAGACTGTTTAGCCACATGCAAACTTTGGCACTGAGTCAGGCATACTGAGAAGGTAAGTAATTTAAATACATTTGTTTTAGTTGGGTACGTTTTCACAGAATTGTTGTAGTGCATGCTATATGAAAAGTAATCTGTAATGCATCTGCATGTTGTTTTTACAGTGCTAGCTAAAGTTGTTATTAGCTTTGTGGCTAAAGCTGAAAAATGGTAACAAATTGCAGCTGTTGCCGGTCAGATATGGAATTTATGCATGTGACAGAGAGCACTGACATTTTTGATGGCTTAGCAAGTTAAAACATCACTGAAAGAGCAATTGTGTTTGTGTTACTCGTGCTAGTTATGGCTACAGTGGCTAATTAGTCCGGCTGTAACAGTCAGAGTTTAAGAAGCTGGGAGCTCCACAGTGCCATACCTTAATTCTTGCTGCTGACACGCACTCAAGTTATAATAAGGATCCTGCCACCTTAGACGTGGGTTTAAGAACCTGTGCCCATTAATGCCAAATAATTTTTCCATTTAGTCATTGTTTTAGGTGAAGTGTCACTTACTTGACTATTCTATTGGTCAAGCCCAAATAATACAGCAGATATCTACAAGGAGACACGTTTGTTCAACAGACTATGTCATATTAAGTGATGTATTGTGAATTTTCCAACATCGTCCTAACAAAAATTAGGACAAAAATTAGGATATTAAGAAATGATTCTTTCTGAATATGTCATTCTTTTTTGCCTACAGAGTCCTATGGTCCTAAAGACTGTTTTGGCTGACGGAACCTGTCGAAGGCTCACTCTCTAATGGAGCGCCTGAATCAACTGAGGATCTCATCGTTGAAGTCAAGAGACAGTGTTGTCTTCAGGGCAGTTTCAGACTTCAGTTTATGGATTCCTTGTTTGGGAATGGGTTTCTTAACCTCACCTCAGTTTCAGAAGTAGCAGACAAAGGGACTCTTAAAGCTACTGACATGCCAAAGCCCACCACATGGACATAAAAAAAGAGTAACAGAGTTGGTGAAACTCAGGATGGAAAAGACTTTTTCATACAGAAGACATGAAGATGTTCATGATGCACCAATGGTGGAGGCTTTCATGGCAAGATGGCCTGCTCTATTTGATGTCCATGAGGTAAGGTTTGCCTCATACACGGAGTTCTTGCGGTATTAGCCTAAAATGGTTAAGGCACAGTTGTTATTTGACAGCCCATTTCTTCAGCATGAGTGATTGCAGCCTTCTTCCAGGTATTAAACCTTTGAAGCTCATTCCTCTGTGCTCATGTTTTCAGATCAACGCTGAGTTTAAGAGAATTGCCACCATCCCCCCTCAGACAAAGTTCCTGGCTCAGCTGGCTCTCCACCTGGACAACCTGGTGAAGTTGGTCAACAGAAGAGGAGAGCTTGGACTAATACTGAAAAGAATTGTGGCATAAATGGATAATGTAAGTGATAAAGCCTCAACTGTCATGGTCCCGGGCCATGTGGGCCCGGTATTCTCAGTTTTTGTAGGTTTTGTATTTCATCCCCTAGTCATGCCTTGGTTCCTAGGTTCTTCTGTTAAGATGTTCCTTATTTGGTTACCTCCTGTGTGCCCCTGTGTAACTGTGAGCCCTCGTGTTTTATTCCATGTCTTCCTCAGCCCGTTATGTCTGTGTTTTCCCCGTGCTCTCTCTCCTCCTGTCTGAACCTCCGTACTTCCTGTTTGACTCTGCCCGTCTCCCGTCAGTGTTATGTTCAACCCGCCCTGTCTCGTTATGGTTATCTGTGTCAGCTGTGTTCCCCGTGTGTTCCCACTTTCCTCGTTAACCCTCTGTGTATTTCTGTCTGCGTCTCCCTCTGTTCGGCGTCGCGTTCTCCCTCATGCTGCGTGGATTTCCCTGTGTTCCTTGGTGAGCTTTATGTTAGTTTTTCCCCAGTCTAGTTTTGTATCGCCTGTCATCTTCTGTTAAGCAATAAAGCTGCCTTTTGAGTTCATCCCTTGAGTCCGTGAGTTTTTGCGATTGGGTCCTCATCCTGCCTGCCACACAGCCGAACCATGACAGAAGAACACGACCAGTAATGGACCCAGCAAACTCCGTACGGAACCGGCAGCGTGCAGACTCCGCCTTCCCTAACGAGAGGAGAAGGCAGGAGGCTCGGCATGCCCGGGAGCACGAGTCCGCCTTTTATGGGACTCGATTGGCTCTAGGTGGGCCGCGCAGCCTCCAAACTGCAAACGCTGCTGCCTTTTCCCCACATCGTCCCACGGCGATAAGAGTTGGAGGATTCAGCCTATCGCCTGCCACAACTCCTCCGGCCTTCTCAACTTCCGGTTCACCTCCCCAGTCGCCACACATGTTCTGTGCAAAGAAGAGGGTTACTCGGCGGCCGAGGAGAGATTTCGTGCCTCCGACAAGCAGCCTATCCCCGCTGCAGTCCTTTGCGCTCTTCCTGGGACTTCCACGCTCGGAGCTGCACAAGCTCCCGGTCACTTCAATGCGGCCCGGCCCGTCATCGGCTCAGCCAGCCGACATCTCCGAGGTGCCTGCGCCTATAGCCTCGGGAACTCACGGCACAGTTCCCCGGAAAAAACGGTGCTCACGCCGCCGCCGCCCTAAAGTTATTGAGCAAACTCCGGTGGTGAGTGACTCTGACTGCTTCTTCGATGCTACTTCCAAGTCGGACCGGCTCGGACAATATCCTGCTCCTGAGCCCGCCGTTTTTCATGTCCGTAGCACATCAGAAACGAATAATAAGTTTGAATATGACTGTGTTTCCAGGCCTCATAATGTTTCTAAGTTCACCTCCGCACCTGTTACGCACTAGACTGAGTTCATTACCCTCCTAGAGACTGCCGTGCATGCTGAATTAAAGAATTCTGGCGCTGTAAGCTCCATGCGCGTCATCCCAGAGGCCATTAACTCCGTGTCTGGTAATTCTGGGTCTGTTAATTCTGGTCCTGCAGTGCCTACCCTCACGCCCGTGTTTGAGAGCGACTATGTTTCCTGTGCTCCTCCCAGGTCGGCTGCATTTAACTCACAGACCGTAGAGAAGCAAAAGACCGTTTTTGAGCCGCATACTTATGAACAGCACTGTGAAGTTAACAGTTCTGCGGTCTCTGTACCTGCTGAGTGTGAGACTGTGAATGGTGTGTCTCCACTCCTAGACTATGCTGCTCTCCAACCTGTATATTTAGAAACGGTCTGTGTGAATGCTCCTGTGTCCGCAACGGATCCCTTTGTGCTCGGTATTACTGACTCTGACTCTGCTAAACCTGGATCTTCCTGTGCTATGACTGTTTTAGAGACTGCTACTCCTAACATGGACAGCTTAAGGCCTACAGAGTTGCCAGGAGTGACTCGCCATGAATCTCTGTTTGCTAAAACTGTGTTTGGCTCCACTAACTTGATTTTCCCAGTGTCTGTTACTGCTCCCGAACTCCGCTCTCCGCCTCCAGTTCCTGTAACCAGGGCAGCGCGGGCCCAGCTCTCCCTTGCACCCGTATCAGCTCCTCGGGTGAGGGTGGCTGAGGTCCAGCTGGTCCCTGCTTCTGTCCCCAGCCTGGCAGAGGCTCCGTTCATCCCGGCACCTGTACCTGCTCCTCGGGTGGGGTTGATGGACACCCAGCCATTGCCTGTGCCTGTTCCGGTTCCCCGGGTGAGGTCAGCCGTGACCCTGCCGACTCCTGCACCCGTCTCAGTTCCTCGGGTGGGAGCGACAGAGGTCCAGCTAGCTCCTGCACCTACACCGGCCCCCAGGGTAAAGGCAGCCAGAGCCCAGCTCGTCCCTGCACCCGTATCTGTTTCTCGGGTGGGGATGGCTGGTGTTCGGCCAGGCCTAGCACCTGTTCCTGTTCCCAGAAAGAGAGCAACCCAGAGTCAGACACCTGCTCAACCACAAGCGCAACTACCACTTCAACTGGCTTTACTATCCATAACACAGTCTGTAGCTCAGTTGTTTACGCAGTTTCTTGTTTTGTCACCAGTCCAGGCTTTAGCACAGTTAGCAGCTCCATCTCCTGTTCAGTCATCGGTTCCACTACCTGCTGTTTCGCCATCACTGCGACATGCACCCCTGTCTTTAGCGCAGCCATCAGCTCCACAGTCTGCTCAGTCATCCGCTCCGTTACCGCCTCAGTCCTTTGCCTCATTGCCTGTTAGTTTGTCAGCTCAGTTATTGTCTCTGTCACCACATCAGTGCTTAGCCCAGCAACCTGTTCAGTCACTGCCCACCTCAGCTGGAAGCCTTTGTGAGCCTTCTTCGCCAGCTGAGGTTTACGCGGTGCTGACACACTTTAAACTGACTGTTTGCCCTACACAGCCCCAGCCGTTGCATCCTAAGCTGGCTGTGTGCCCTGTGCCGCTACAGTCAGCGCCCGCGGTGCCAGAGGTCCCCGCACCCGCTGGCTCTGCATCCATCTCCGCTGGGGGTTCAGGGGAACCCCTCCAGCCTCTCTTCGTCTCCGCTGGCGGCTCTGGTCAGCCCGGCCAGCGCCTCCTCGTCTCCGCTGGCGGCTCTGGTCAGCCCGGCCAGTGCCTCCTCGTCTCCGCTGGAGGGTCCGAGGGGCCCGTTCAGCCTCCTGTCTCCGCTGGAGGGTCCGAGGGGCCCGTTCAGCCTCCTGTCTCCGCTGGAGGGTCCGAGGGGCCCGTTCAGCCTCCTGTCTCCGCTGGAGGGCCCGATGGGCCCGTTCAGCCTCAAGCCTCCGCTGGAGGGCCCGGGGAGCCCGTCCAGGCACCATCTACTTCTGCGTCGCCTGGTCCGGCCCCGGCTTCGCCCGGTCCAGCTCCAGCATCTGCTTCTGCTCCGCCTGGTCCTGCTTCGGCCTGTGCTTCGCCCCGTCCGGCCTCAGCCTCAGCTCCTGCTTCGCCGTCGCCTGGTCCTGCTTCGGCCTGTGCTTCGCCCAGTCCGGCCTCAGCCTCAGCTCCTGCTTCGCCGTCGCCTGGTCCAGCCTCAGCCTCTGCAGCGACGCCTGGTCCGGCCCCCGCATCGCCACAGTCTGGTCCTGCCTCGTCTGGTCCTGCCTCGTCTGGTCCTGTGCCCACCGGGCCATGGCCAGCACGCCTAACACTGGAGAGCCGCCGCTGCCTTGCGCGCGGCCGGCCTCCTGAACTGCTCCGTCGTCTCCTTTGTCGCCGCCGCTGCCTTCCGCGCGGCCGGCCTCCGGACCAGCTCTGTCTCCTGTGCCACCCGTGAACTTTTGTGCCTGTGGGCCCTGGGTCGGCCTCCTGACGTTTGTTATGAACTAGTGTCTTGTGCTCCGGCGTTTTCTGTTGGGGGTTTTGTTTCCTGTTTTGGTCCCTCCGTCCTGGTCCCCCGCCTCCCGCCCTGGGTGGGGGGTTTTCTGTTTTGCTTGTGTTTTGGTTTCTGGGTTTGGGCTGTCGGGTGCCAGCCCTTAAGGGGGGGGTGATGTCATGGTCCCGGGCCATGTGGGCCCGGTATTCTCAGTTTTTGTAGGTTTTGTATTTCATCCCCTAGTCATGCCTTGGTTCCTAGGTTCTTCTGTTAAGATGTTCCTTATTTGGTTACCTCCTGTGTGCCCCTGTGTAACTGTGAGCCCTCGTGTTTTATTCCATGTCTTCCTCAGCCCGTTATGTCTGTGTTTTCCCCGTGCTCTCTCTCCTCCTGTCTGAACCTCCGTACTTCCTGTTTGACTCTGCCCGTCTCCCGTCAGTGTTATGTTCAACCCGCCCTGTCTCGTTATGGTTATCTGTGTCAGCTGTGTTCCCCGTGTGTTCCCACTTTCCTCGTTAACCCTCTGTGTATTTCTGTCTGCGTCTCCCTCTGTTCGGCGTCGCGTTCTCCCTCATGCTGCGTGGATTTCCCTGTGTTCCTTGGTGAGCTTTATGTTAGTTTTTCCCCAGTCTAGTTTTGTATCGCCTGTCATCTTCTGTTAAGCAATAAAGCTGCCTTTTGAGTTCATCCCTTGAGTCCGTGAGTTTTTGCGATTGGGTCCTCATCCTGCCTGCCACACAGCCGAACCATGACAGAAGAACACGACCAGTAATGGACCCAGCAAACTCCGTACGGAACCGGCAGCGTGCAGACTCCGCCTTCCCTAACGAGAGGAGAAGGCAGGAGGCTCGGCATGCCCGGGAGCACGAGTCCGCCTTTTATGGGACTCGATTGGCTCTAGGTGGGCCGCGCAGCCTCCAAACTGCAAACGCTGCTGCCTTTTCCCCACATCGTCCCACGGCGATAAGAGTTGGAGGATTCAGCCTATCGCCTGCCACAACTCCTCCGGCCTTCTCAACTTCCGGTTCACCTCCCCAGTCGCCACACATGTTCTGTGCAAAGAAGAGGGTTACTCGGCGGCCGAGGAGAGATTTCGTGCCTCCGACAAGCAGCCTATCCCCGCTGCAGTCCTTTGCGCTCTTCCTGGGACTTCCACGCTCGGAGCTGCACAAGCTCCCGGTCACTTCAATGCGGCCCGGCCCGTCATCGGCTCAGCCAGCCGACATCTCCGAGGTGCCTGCGCCTATAGCCTCGGGAACTCACGGCACAGTTCCCCGGAAAAAACGGTGCTCACGCCGCCGCCGCCCTAAAGTTATTGAGCAAACTCCGGTGGTGAGTGACTCTGACTGCTTCTTCGATGCTACTTCCAAGTCGGACCGGCTCGGACAATATCCTGCTCCTGAGCCCGCCGTTTTTCATGTCCGTAGCACATCAGAAACGAATAATAAGTTTGAATATGACTGTGTTTCCAGGCCTCATAATGTTTCTAAGTTCACCTCCGCACCTGTTACGCACTAGACTGAGTTCATTACCCTCCTAGAGACTGCCGTGCATGCTGAATTAAAGAATTCTGGCGCTGTAAGCTCCATGCGCGTCATCCCAGAGGCCATTAACTCCGTGTCTGGTAATTCTGGGTCTGTTAATTCTGGTCCTGCAGTGCCTACCCTCACGCCCGTGTTTGAGAGCGACTATGTTTCCTGTGCTCCTCCCAGGTCGGCTGCATTTAACTCACAGACCGTAGAGAAGCAAAAGACCGTTTTTGAGCCGCATACTTATGAACAGCACTGTGAAGTTAACAGTTCTGCGGTCTCTGTACCTGCTGAGTGTGAGACTGTGAATGGTGTGTCTCCACTCCTAGACTATGCTGCTCTCCAACCTGTATATTTAGAAACGGTCTGTGTGAATGCTCCTGTGTCCGCAACGGATCCCTTTGTGCTCGGTATTACTGACTCTGACTCTGCTAAACCTGGATCTTCCTGTGCTATGACTGTTTTAGAGACTGCTACTCCTAACATGGACAGCTTAAGGCCTACAGAGTTGCCAGGAGTGACTCGCCATGAATCTCTGTTTGCTAAAACTGTGTTTGGCTCCACTAACTTGATTTTCCCAGTGTCTGTTACTGCTCCCGAACTCCGCTCTCCGCCTCCAGTTCCTGTAACCAGGGCAGCGCGGGCCCAGCTCTCCCTTGCACCCGTATCAGCTCCTCGGGTGAGGGTGGCTGAGGTCCAGCTGGTCCCTGCTTCTGTCCCCAGCCTGGCAGAGGCTCCGTTCATCCCGGCACCTGTACCTGCTCCTCGGGTGGGGTTGATGGACACCCAGCCATTGCCTGTGCCTGTTCCGGTTCCCCGGGTGAGGTCAGCCGTGACCCTGCCGACTCCTGCACCCGTCTCAGTTCCTCGGGTGGGAGCGACAGAGGTCCAGCTAGCTCCTGCACCTACACCGGCCCCCAGGGTAAAGGCAGCCAGAGCCCAGCTCGTCCCTGCACCCGTATCTGTTTCTCGGGTGGGGATGGCTGGTGTTCGGCCAGGCCTAGCACCTGTTCCTGTTCCCAGAAAGAGAGCAACCCAGAGTCAGACACCTGCTCAACCACAAGCGCAACTACCACTTCAACTGGCTTTACTATCCATAACACAGTCTGTAGCTCAGTTGTTTACGCAGTTTCTTGTTTTGTCACCAGTCCAGGCTTTAGCACAGTTAGCAGCTCCATCTCCTGTTCAGTCATCGGTTCCACTACCTGCTGTTTCGCCATCACTGCGACATGCACCCCTGTCTTTAGCGCAGCCATCAGCTCCACAGTCTGCTCAGTCATCCGCTCCGTTACCGCCTCAGTCCTTTGCCTCATTGCCTGTTAGTTTGTCAGCTCAGTTATTGTCTCTGTCACCACATCAGTGCTTAGCCCAGCAACCTGTTCAGTCACTGCCCACCTCAGCTGGAAGCCTTTGTGAGCCTTCTTCGCCAGCTGAGGTTTACGCGGTGCTGACACACTTTAAACTGACTGTTTGCCCTACACAGCCCCAGCCGTTGCATCCTAAGCTGGCTGTGTGCCCTGTGCCGCTACAGTCAGCGCCCGCGGTGCCAGAGGTCCCCGCACCCGCTGGCTCTGCATCCATCTCCGCTGGGGGTTCAGGGGAACCCCTCCAGCCTCTCTTCGTCTCCGCTGGCGGCTCTGGTCAGCCCGGCCAGCGCCTCCTCGTCTCCGCTGGCGGCTCTGGTCAGCCCGGCCAGTGCCTCCTCGTCTCCGCTGGAGGGTCCGAGGGGCCCGTTCAGCCTCCTGTCTCCGCTGGAGGGTCCGAGGGGCCCGTTCAGCCTCCTGTCTCCGCTGGAGGGTCCGAGGGGCCCGTTCAGCCTCCTGTCTCCGCTGGAGGGCCCGATGGGCCCGTTCAGCCTCAAGCCTCCGCTGGAGGGCCCGGGGAGCCCGTCCAGGCACCATCTACTTCTGCGTCGCCTGGTCCGGCCCCGGCTTCGCCCGGTCCAGCTCCAGCATCTGCTTCTGCTCCGCCTGGTCCTGCTTCGGCCTGTGCTTCGCCCCGTCCGGCCTCAGCCTCAGCTCCTGCTTCGCCGTCGCCTGGTCCTGCTTCGGCCTGTGCTTCGCCCAGTCCGGCCTCAGCCTCAGCTCCTGCTTCGCCGTCGCCTGGTCCAGCCTCAGCCTCTGCAGCGACGCCTGGTCCGGCCCCCGCATCGCCACAGTCTGGTCCTGCCTCGTCTGGTCCTGCCTCGTCTGGTCCTGTGCCCACCGGGCCATGGCCAGCACGCCTAACACTGGAGAGCCGCCGCTGCCTTGCGCGCGGCCGGCCTCCTGAACTGCTCCGTCGTCTCCTTTGTCGCCGCCGCTGCCTTCCGCGCGGCCGGCCTCCGGACCAGCTCTGTCTCCTGTGCCACCCGTGAACTTTTGTGCCTGTGGGCCCTGGGTCGGCCTCCTGACGTTTGTTATGAACTAGTGTCTTGTGCTCCGGCGTTTTCTGTTGGGGGTTTTGTTTCCTGTTTTGGTCCCTCCGTCCTGGTCCCCCGCCTCCCGCCCTGGGTGGGGGGTTTTCTGTTTTGCTTGTGTTTTGGTTTCTGGGTTTGGGCTGTCGGGTGCCAGCCCTTAAGGGGGGGGTGATGTCATGGTCCCGGGCCATGTGGGCCCGGTATTCTCAGTTTTTGTAGGTTTTGTATTTCATCCCCTAGTCATGCCTTGGTTCCTAGGTTCTTCTGTTAAGATGTTCCTTATTTGGTTACCTCCTGTGTGCCCCTGTGTAACTGTGAGCCCTCGTGTTTTATTCCATGTCTTCCTCAGCCCGTTATGTCTGTGTTTTCCCCGTGCTCTCTCTCCTCCTGTCTGAACCTCCGTACTTCCTGTTTGACTCTGCCCGTCTCCCGTCAGTGTTATGTTCAACCCGCCCTGTCTCGTTATGGTTATCTGTGTCAGCTGTGTTCCCCGTGTGTTCCCACTTTCCTCGTTAACCCTCTGTGTATTTCTGTCTGCGTCTCCCTCTGTTCGGCGTCGCGTTCTCCCTCATGCTGCGTGGATTTCCCTGTGTTCCTTGGTGAGCTTTATGTTAGTTTTTCCCCAGTCTAGTTTTGTATCGCCTGTCATCTTCTGTTAAGCAATAAAGCTGCCTTTTGAGTTCATCCCTTGAGTCCGTGAGTTTTTGCGATTGGGTCCTCATCCTGCCTGCCACACAGCCGAACCATGACATCAACATTCACTTAACATGATCCTCTTTGGATGAAACTTTATAATTGTGGAAGATTTCAAATGTTTTCCCATGATAAATTCTCTCATATTGTATTTTTACATCTGCTTGTTTTTTGAACCTTCACTTTGTCAACTTATTATTAATTGCCAGTAAACCTATTTTTAATTTGTGTGCCTTTAGTTTAAAAACATTCATGTAAAGTACACTATTAAAACTTAAATGAAGGACAAGGGCTGAATGAAGATGCTAATTACATACATTACATTTCAGTGTGAAGATGTTGATGCTGAGTGTGTATCTACATGGGTGAAGACCCTGGCATGCTTATCCGGGAGTATGTGGTATGTACTTGTCTTTTTTTCCCCGGACTTTCCACAGTGTCATATTACTTACTTGGCATGAAATGACTAACATGGCTTCTTTTTTACAGGGCATGGAAGAACGTGCCATCAGTGAGACTGTTGAAGACACCACTGTTTGAATTTATCTTCTTAAAGAGCAAGCTTCAGCAGATGAACAAGAGTTGTCCTTGCAGGCATCAGGGTGGCGAAGAATTTGGATAATGTAGCATTTGCTGTGATAATGCTATTTGGACTCATGTATGCATTAAACCTTGCCTACTCTGCTGACCTTCGCTACAACTTTGACGTTTTCCAGAAGGTTTTCATGGAACTGGATGGAGCTAAACTCTAAAGTTCTTGCTTTCAAAAACCATCTGTTTCATTGAGAAGTCAAAGACTGCACTTCTGCAATTCTTTGCAGTTTTTCATTTTGTGTTCAGTAACGTTATACTGCTTATGTTTTTATTGCTTTCCCCTCATGTGACTGCAATGCAGGATAATTTGTCCTTTTGGTATCATGTTGTAAGAAATTTTTACTGACGATTTTTAGCACTATGTTCTAAGTCAACCTTAATGTCCTGCTTACATGTTTAAAATGAAGATTAAAATTCATGTAGGTGTTTGGTATTAGTTATGTAACAATGTCATTTAAGGCTCAACTTATTTGAAATTTTGTACTTGTACAGAAGCTGAAACTGTTGTCAAATAATACACAAGTTATATTTGTGTAAATCTGTTTATTCATAAAAGTGTGTCTTTTTTCAAGTAGTCTTAATTTAGTTTACATTTTCAATTGTGTAATTAATACAAATGTTATATGTAAGAGATGATAGGATCATCTATAAGCACTTTCTTTTATTTGCTGTTAAGGTCGGTTTTTTGTGAAATATTTGCAAATATATTCTCAAACTAACTTCTTTTAGTTATTTCTGCAGGCTATCTTTAAAAATGTGTTAACAAGTTTATATGGATGTGATTTTGGATTTGTTCATGGCAGAATTGCTGCTTTCACTACTGTTACAGTTTAATAAAGGTGAATTGTTCAGTAGCACTCAGTCTTTGCCTTTTTTGTCAATAATGATCAGTTAATATTTCAATTGAAAAAATTAAGTAGGATTTAAAGCCATAATTTGTGTTGTAGAAACATAATTGCAATGTGTTTATATTACATAATATCATTGCTTACCACTGGCAAATACAAATAAGTTGGTGTTAAACATTAAAATATATTGACATTATGCAATACATTGATATTATGATAACAGATTAATATTAGTACATCAAACATGATTTTTTTAAGTAATCTGATGTAAATAAAATACTTTGATTTGACAAGCATTAATTACTTGAGTGAAAGTGGAAAATTAAGTCAGTCATACTTATTCATATTATGTGGGACCGATGTACACAATAAAATCAAGTAAATTGAAAGTACTCAGTGTAGACCTGCACTACACATATTTTTTAATTCTACCAAAGTACACTATTTAGTACACTGAAAGTTTACATAATTATTTAGTCTTGTTGTGCAAACAAGCCTGCATAACTTAATAAATATAGAATTTGAAAAATAACAAATGGTATCTAAAAAGTTACACTAGGTACTAGATACTAGCGATGGGTCGCGAACGAAATGGCTCTTAGAGCCGGATCTTGGAAGTGAACGACACGAGCCGGCTCCCGTGTTTTTTTTTTTTTCTTTCTATTGCCCTCTCTTTCACTTTTTTTCACTTCACGCTACAAGTCACCCTTGTGTTTGCGCTGAGCAGAGACGGCAAACAGAGCCTTGCGTTTGCGCCCCTCCCCCTCTGCTCAGCGCTGAGCTGAGGGGGCGGGGCGGTAGTTACACTCGCAACAGCCCCTACTAGGGCTTTGGAGCGTGATGTCACGGGGGTGGGCGTGGAAAGGATTTTGGCCCAATCCGCCATTTTGGGGGTCTAAGTGAAAAAGGAGCGAAAGCATAGCCATGGTTCGTTCTTGCTGTGTGGTCGGCTGCAATGTTCGATCGCATGACCGGCAAGAGAATAAGCTTGAAAAGGGTTTGTCTTTTCATTCTTTCCTATCCTGGAAGCAACATGAGGCAGGTCGTGTATCGATGTTACCAAACGAAGGCGTCTAGCCTGGATAGCAGCTGTGAGACGAGCTCCAGTTCTCTTCCATCTCCAAATATCTGTTGGTGCTCCAGACATTTTCATTCCAGTAAGTTCTAAATATGTTCATATCACTCTTTATAGCCTATTAGTTTTATTTTCGATGCGCTCTGAGCTCATAGCAAATTAGAACAAACATCCTACTGAGTGATTTTGCAGAACTACCTTCTATTTATAGAGTTGCTAATTATTTGGCATTATTGCAGCAAACTAGTCTATGAAATGGATGAAACACATCGTGACTGGGTCCCAGCGCTACACAAGGGACCTGCTTCAAACATACCACCATGCCAATCAGATTACTTCTTCCATGTGAGGGGGAAGAGGTGACCCTCCTGGATAAGATGGTGAAGGTTTGCTGCGTTTGGTGAACAGTGTGATAATAAAACCAGGGAAGAATTAAACCTGCTCCTGTTAAATGTTCTTAAGTCTTGTGCTGTTAAAATTGCTGTATTTTTTCAAAAGATACAGTAAATAAAGTAATGTTAGTAGTGGGTGAAATCATGTAAACACTGTCATGATTTTATGTAAACCTTTTGTCATTTGTAAACTATAAATGACATGGATTCTACATTGTAACTGATGTGATGTTCTATAAAGTGGTTTTAATAAAATAAAAAAAGAGGCAAAAATTAGTTTGTTTCTTTAATCAACTTTTGAACAGTGGGACTCAGTCAGTACATATTCAGTAAATGCAAATTATTTACATGGCAGTGCACTGCAGGCATAAATCTAGACCCCTAGATAAAACATGGCATTATAGCAGTGACAATTCCTCCACATTAGCAGGTGGGATTTTTCTTTTTTGAGGACAGCTCCTTTTACCTGTCAATGCAGATGGTCTGTTTATGTTTTGATCAAGAGCCTTTTTTTGGGCAGCTGAAGAGGAGAAGTTTATCTTATGGCCAACCACTGACTGTATCTTGGTCACATTACCCAGCAAAACCCAGTATGCAGGTTCATCTGTAACAGTCCTTGTGCCACGGACCAACACTGTTGCTTCTACATTAAACAGAAGAGAAGCGACGTGGGTGCAGGTCTCTGGGACTCCGGCCTTACAGCTGCAGTGGGCGGCTTCAACCTTCCCTGTGATGCTCACAGTGACCCATGGCTGCAATGCTGGTTCATTCAGTCTTTGAGAGTGCAGGACCTGAAACGCACACAAAGTTAATTTAAAGACAAGAACTATGAGCCAAGGCCGACGTAAATGTGTTTTATCTACTTTATCATAAATGTAACAAAGTGTTTAGAAAGTTAGCACATACATGTAATTTTTCATTTCTTTATGTGTCCATCTATAGAACGCTGCATGTTATAGTGTAAATCTGCCTGTTCTCTGTCAGAAACCTGCCTGCAGAAAATGAACCTAAAGTATGTAATGCAAGGATGTCATCACTTTAGAGATGGAGAAAGCATAAAGTGACAATTATGAGTCACTTAGTATGATAAGGAGAGTCTGCAGGTCATTAATCAATGTATAAAAATAAAATAAAATGTATTTTTAGTGACACAGGATACAAATATGGAAGCAAGATGTATAATTAGAATTATTTATAATAAATATGAATAAATCATTGCAATTTCTTTAACCATACAGAATAACTAAATCCTTCAGGACAATGTCACATCAATGCACTGAACTCACTATGTTATCCCTCTAACAGCCTCCACATGTTCTCACTGTAATTTCCCCTCATGAATGAATTTATGCTGCACTAATCTGAATGTTTGCAGGGAAATCAAACGCATTTCACACGCAGTACTCGAGCTGACTTACCTTTGTTTGAATGACGACTTGTACGCGCTGACTCCACAGATAAGGTATGAAAATATGTCAGGCTACGTCAATAGCGGTTGGTCTTCAGGGTTTCTACTCCATGGCCGTATTTCATACCGGTCCACATTTCCAATGCACGCTAATTTCTGCAAGTACCGCCGCTTCGCCTCTGAACGAAATCGGTCTCTATACAGTCCATTCTCTTTTGAGCTGCTTTTAAGCATCTTGTAATCGTCGTTCCAACACAGTGTGTTTGTTTTGATTCGTAGACCCCGAAAATGGTGCCGCGCTCCCACAATGCATTGCGGCGTGACGTCAACTCCAAAGCCCTGTAGCACACAACAAGAGCAGGAGGGAGAGGGAAAGAAAGAGAGCCGGGAGCAACAACAAGAGACAACACCATCACATTGGAAAGGTACAGTAAAGAAAATGAGTGACACCAAGAAAAGAAGCAAAGTCTGGAACCATTTCTTTCATCTTATTGACAAAACAAAGGCAGAGTTTAGAGTCTACAAGAAAAGGATATCATATAGAGCCGGCTCCACAAACAACATGCACAGGCACCTAAGAACTGTCCACCCATCAGTGCAATGGGAAGATAAAACACAGTCAGTTGAGTGTGATATTAATATTTCTAAATGCCAACCTTTCCCTTAATTAAAGATCTGGGCGTTCTTTTTTTCCCTTTTTCCCCCATATTTTAATTTATATTTTATTGTGTTGTGGTTTGCAGTGTTTTGTGTTGTTTCACTTTAAATTAGTTTAAAAGGAAAAAGCTGAAAATGTAAGTAGTTAAAAGTTGAAATGTATGAAATGTAAATAGTAGGTTTTTGTATTTTATAATTTATCTATTACATTTTATGTGGAGTGAATAAATAAAAGTATATTTACAGTGGCCCCTAGAGACAAAGCACGTACAAACTCCAAAACACGACGGAAATGCTCCAGGATGCTAGGCACAGTGTGTTTGTGTGCGAGTGTTTGTGTATTAATACAAAAACAATAGACATATGAATTCGATTGTGTAATTTAAGTGATCTAGGGTAGTTCTGTTTTGGAAGTTCAGTTAACGCTAGAAATGTGTTTTGGAGTTTGTACGTGTTTCGTCTCTAGGGGCCCCCATAAATATTTATATACAGTGGGGCAAAAAAGTATTTAGTCAGCCACCGATTGTGCAAGTTCCCCCACTTAAAATGATGACAGAGGTCAGTAATTTGCACCAGAGGTACACTTCAACTGTGAGAGACAGAATGTGAAAAAAAAATCCATGAATCCACATGGTAGGATTTGTAAAGAATTTATTCGTAAATTAGGGTGGAAAATAAGTATTTGGTCACCTCAAACAAGGAAAATCTCTGGCTCTCACAGACCTGTAACGTCTTCTGTAAGAAGCTTTTCTGTCCCCCACTCATTACCTGTATGAATGGCACATGTTTGAACTCATCATCTGTATAAAAGACACCTGTCCACAGCCTCAAACAGTCAGACTCCAAACTCTGCCATGGCCAAGACCAAAGAGCTTTCGAAGGACACCAGGAAAAGTATTGTAGACCTGCACCAGACTGGGAAGAGTGACTCTACAATAGGCAAGCAGCTTGGTGTGAAAAAATCAACTGTGGGAGCAATCATCAGAAAATGGAAGACATACAAGACCACTGATAATCACCCACGATCTGGGGCTCCACGCAAGATCTCATCCCGTGGGGTCAAAATGATCATGAGAACGGTGAGCAAAGATCCCAGAACCACACGGGGGGACCTGGTGAATGACCTGCAGAGAGCTGGGACCAAAGTAACAAAGGTCACCATCAGTAACACACTACAACGGCAGGGAATCAAATCCCGCAGTGCCAGACGTGTTCCGCTGCTGAAGCCAGTGCATGTCCAGGCCCGTCTGAAGTTTGTCAGAGAGCACATGGATGATACAGCAGAGGATTGGGAGAATGTCATGTGGTCAGATGAAACCAAAGTAGAACTTTTTGGTATAAACTCAACTCGTCGTGTTTGGAGGAAGAAGAATACTGAGTTGCATCCCAAGAACACCATACCTACTGTGAAGCATGGGGGTGGAAACATCATGCTATGGGGCTGTTTTTCTGCCAAGGGGACAGGACGACTGATCCGTGTTAAGGACAGAATGAATGGGGCCATGTATCGTGAGATTTTGAGCCAAAACCTCCTTCCATCAGTGAGAACTTTGAAGATGAAACGAGGCTGGGTCTTCCAACATGACAATGATCCAAAACACACCGCCCGGGCAACAAAGGAGTGGCTCCGTAAGAAGCATTTGAAAGTCCTGGAGTGGCCTAGCCAGTCTCCAGACCTCAACCCCATAGAAAATCTGTGGCGGGAGTTGAAAGTCCGTGTTGCTCTGCGACAGCCCCAAAACATCACTGCTCTCGAGAAGATCTGCATGGAGGAATGGGCCAAAATACCAGCTACTGTGTGTGCAAACCTGGTAAAGACCTATAGTAAACGTTTGACCTCTGTTATTGCCAACAAAGGTTATGTTACAAAGTATTGAGTTGTATTTTTGTTATTGACCAAATACTTATTTTCCACCCTGATTTACGAATAAATTCTTTACAAATCCTACCATGTGGATTCATGGATTTTTTTTTTCACATTCTGTCTCTCACAGTTGAAGTGTACCTCTGGTGCAAATTACTGACCTCTGTCATCATTTTAAGTGGGGGAACTTGCACAATCGGTGGCTGACTAAATACTTTTTGCCCCACTGTATAAACATACATAAAGAAAATCACATTTTTTACATAACTAATTCCTTTTGTGCATAATTGTATATTGTTGTTGATAATTAATTAATTAAAGCAACAAAACAACCTAAAGACCCGGCTCTTTTTAGTGAGCCGAACCGAAAGAGCCGGTTCTCTAAAAAGAGCCGGAAATCCCATCACTACTAGATACACTTTTTGATGAGTTTTGGCAAACAAACATTTGACTAACATGTGTGTCTCACCTGCTCTTGTTCCATCTCTGTTCTGTCCTCATTCTCCTCTCTCTCCCTCTCTGTTCCTCTCTCTCCCTCTTTGTGCTGACAACAAGCCAAACACCAACATCATCAAATATACAGTTGAAACCAGATATTTACTCTTCAGATAAAAACAGATACAGTTTTTAATTGTAATATCAAATCAGGCTAATGTTTATTTTTTTAGATTAGATTTTCCCATGTCAAAGAAACAGGTCTGTGTGTTGGGGGTGTCTTGTATGCATCCACAGGTGTGCCACCAATTTACTCACATGGACTCTACTAACCTATCAGAAGCTTCTTCAGCTCAGAATGGAGTCGTCTGGAGTTTTCTTATTAATTAACAATAAACTTAGTGTACATGTGCTCCTAAATTTGATGAAAGTGATAATAAATAGACAGCTCTCTGTTTTTATTCTGACATTTAACTAATTCAAAAGATATTTCAATATTTATTTATCTAAAACAAAACAAGTTTACTCTAAATTGATGTTGTACAGTAAAAAAAAAGTTTTATGTTTTCTCCCTAAAGTGTATGTATGTAATACATTTATTACCAACCTGAGAGTTTATCCGCTGGTCATTCGACATGACGAATGACTTCTGAAGTCTTAATTTAGCTCAAGACCTGTAGATTCCCGTCAGTAACACTTTCGGTCCGCTAGTAAAACGTAGTTCTATTAATCTGCGCTTGATTACTCTTGAACCGGAACCGGATGTAAGTCCCAAAAAACTGAATTTTGGAACTGAAATTGAATGGTGAGAAGTGAATCTGAAATTATTCGACAGCTAAATTTTTAAAGGGTAAAATATGGTTTCAAAGCAAATGAATTCATTTTCAAACCATAAAATTCAATTTCAGTTTAGTGATGATCATTTTCAAACCAATAAATTGAATTTCAAATTAGGCTAATTCATATTCAGTTTTTAAAAGCATTTATTCATACCATTCAGATTCAATCCGAGCAATTCAAATTCAAATTTAACTTATTCAAATTCAGTTTCTGATGGTACAGATTTCTGCCCAGCTACAAGGTTTGATACTGAATTTTCTTAATGTTTTTGTCCTTGATACACTCTAAAAAATATTCATGGTGTTTGTAGGTAGAACTTAACAAAAAACATTTTTCTACTTAAAAAAGTAAGTTGACTACATGTACACGTTTCAGTGAGTTGACTAATCAATGTTAAAAGTCAGTGCAACACAGAAATTAATAAACACCTCCTTAACTTAAATGTTTTAGTATATTGAACAAAATACTTTTGTCATCAATCAACAACAGAAAATATTAAGTTTGTGTAACATGTAAAAGTGAGTTTGAACATCCTTCATGTTTGAACTGCCCATAACTGGACCATAACGAAAAAATTATTACAACTGCCATAAAAAAGAAGAAACGGAAAAAAACTGAGGTTGGCACCACTACCTGGTAAGTTTCTTGTTTTATACTCTTTTATAAATATGTACTAGGTACAGGAATTTACTGCGTAAGTTTAGTCTGACAATGGCAGCTACATGATGTGAATTGACACTCTGTGTTATGCTAGTTGTTACTCTATAAAAGTAAAAGCATTTGAATTTTTTCCTGTTATTAATGAAATCTGTCAATTAAATCTGTCACTCTGGTGGTTACTTTGGTTAGCCATAGGTGTGTATGAGACCATGCATACAGCAGAGGGTAACCCCGTAGCATATGTTCGTATCATCACAGGTGTAGCAGTTGTCTGCATTCTTATCACTTTGTGGGAGTAGAGGTGTGTTTCACCTAGACTGTGTTCGGTGAGTTAACTAAGCATTGAATTCTAAATAGATTAATTACAAGTTATATTTGTACACTTTAAATTCGATGGTTTTAATCATAGTTTAACTTTAGCAACTTTACTATGCTAAAGTTGTTAGCTAGCTTTCTTTTAGCTAGCAAACGTTCCTCGCAAATACGAGAGTACATTGTCAATTTTTCTACTTATACTTAAAGTTTGTCACTTGTCAGGGTGCATTTGGTTAGCTGATAGACCTTGCAGACAGCAGAGCATGTTCAATTTGAACCTGTATATGTTCAAATTTACCAGTCAGCAGCTGCCTGCATTTTTACCATGGTGTCAGAGTAAATTTGTGTTTCCACGGTCTTGGGTGAGGTAACTAATTACTGACAGAGTGAAATGTGGTGAATTTATGCCAGAGTATTTATGTGAGTTAAAGTATTTCTATGAAATGTATTGATATTTTAAGCTCGAATGTGAAATATGCCTGAGGTTAAAGTTAGTTGACCTAGCAAGAAAAAACAAAATTGTGTGTGTGCACACAAGAATTGCTTTCGTTACCTTCTGTAATTTTAAGCATAATGTGAAGTGTGGTATTGTGGCATGTCAACAGTGGTCTTCAAATAATTAAATAGAAAATTCTCTCACACATTTGGATATGACACAATTTTTCCAATTTTAAACTACAGTCTGTAGATTTATTATATTATTTTTGAATTTTGGATTCATCTTTTCAGTGTTTCATTGTAGTGTATTAGAGAAGGTTTTATACTTAAAATAACTTGTTAACTCAAAAGCCTCGATAAGTCTTTGCATTACCAAAAGTTGCAATAAATTTCAAAATGCACTGGACTTGTAAAATTTGCAAATTTGAAACACCAAGAAGGAAACAGCTCTTAAAGCATTACAGGCTTAGACATAGCCATGGTGAACTATTTATGCCTTGTCTATACTGGGATTGTTACTGCTCATTTAAAACATGGAATAGCTTGCGAACCCATTTATCAAGAAGCCATTCATCCTCTGATACAATGACATGCTCAGAAGTCTTGTCTTTCAAATGTCCATGTTGCTCTTTAAGCACATTTTCAACTCAAAGGGAATATTTTAAGCATATTGGGCACCATTTAAAAAAACTGGAAACTGTCGCTTGTGTTTTTGAAAACTGTAACTTCAAAACAAACGTTCATGGAACATATGCTTCTCATAGGAACCGAAAACACAATCCTCACTCATTGGATGACTTCAAGCCTGAGCTGATACAGAGGTGTGTCAATCGTTTGAATACAGGAGATGATCCTCTTGAGGAACATATTGAAAATCCATTGAGTGAAGATGAAGCAAATGCAGAGGATGAAGAAATTGGTGAATTGCCTAATTTAATTGAGAAACATTTAGCCCACCTACTACTAAAACTGGAAAGTATATACAATGTTTCTCACAAGTGTATTGATGAGTTAGTTGAACAGTTACAATTCATTTCTTCCTCTGCTTCAGGTCCTATTCTAAAACAGATTTTACAGTTAAGCCTAAAGAAGCATAATTGTGCCTTTGATGATTTAGTGATTTCAGATATGGTTGCAGACCTCTGTCAGTGCAACCCACTCACATTGGCTTTTGGAAATAAAGGTCCTCTTTCTACCTCTTACAAAAGAAGCCAATATTTCAAGGAGCATTTTTGTTTGGTAGAACCCACTGAGTATTTGCTTAGTGTTGGGGAACGGAGAAGTTTCCAGTATGTACCTGTTTTAAAGTCGCTGAATGAAGTCTTGAAAAAGAAAGAGATCCAAGATTTCCTTACACAGACCTCAGAAATGGATTATAGCTCTGAAACACAATACACTTCATTTCATCATGGCACTAATTTTAAAAATAATCAACTGTTATCAGAAGAGAGTCCAGCCATTTCCCTCATTTTGTATGTGGATGAGTTTGAAGTGTGTAATCCACTTGGTACCTCAAGAAAAAAGCACAAAATTACAGCAGTGTATTGGGTTTTGGCTAATGTACCACCATTGCTCAGGTCCTCACTGACATCAATCTACCTAGCCATTCTATGCAAATCTGATGATATAAAACAGTTTGGTTACAGTGCTGTCTTTGAGCCACTCTTGAAAGATCTTGCATGCCTAGAAGAAGAAGGACTTTACATTCCCTCATTAGGCATATGCGTCAAAGGTACTGTGTTTTGTGTTGTTGCAGACAACCTTGGTGCACACTCTCTCGGAGGATTTGTGGAGAGTTTCTCAAGTGCGTATGTCTGCAGGTTTTGTCTTGGAGAACGAACCCAAATCCAAGTAAGTGACGTTCGAAGTGGAGCATTTAGTCAAAGAACAATACAAGAACACAGGGTACATGTTGACACTGCAAAAGGAGATAAAAGTCAGTCTCATTGTTACGGAGTAAAAAAACTTTGCCCACTGACTGAAAATCGAAAACATTTCGATGTTTTAACTGGCTATCCGCCAGATTTGCTACATGATCTCTTTGAAGGTATTGTACCTTTGGAATTAGCACTTTGCCTTAGTACCTTAATCAAGGGAAAGTATTTTACTTTGGATGAGCTTAACAAATCAATTAAACAGTTTCCATACAGATGGGCTGATAGAACTAATGCCCCACAACCAGTTCCATTGAATTTTGCAACAAAAACTGTTGGGGGGAGTGCGCATGAAAACTGGGCTTTGCTTCGCCTCCTCCCCCTTATAGTTGGGGAAAAAATACCAGAGAGTGAACCAACATGGCTGCTCCTTCTCAACCTTAAGGATATAGTTGAACTTGTCCTTTCATCTGTTCATACAGATTCAACCATTTGTTTTCTTGACAGCAAGATTTTCGAGCATCGGCAAAGATTTCAGGAAGCTTTCCCACAGGAAAGACTGATTCCAAAACATCATTTCCTAGAGCACTATCCACAACTCATAAAAGCTTTTGGTCCACTTGTTTTTCTGTGGACTATGCGTTTTGAAGCCAAGCACAGCTTTTTTTAAGCGTGTGGTGAGGCATACTCGCTGTTTTCGAAACATTCTGTTGTCTCTATCAGTGAAGCATCAGTTAATGATTGCCTACCATCTACATGGAAATCAAACAGCCCAGCCTTCTTTACAGGTAACAAAACTATTAACAGTGAATTTGACTGTGCTGAGAGAAGACATTAGGAAAGCAGTGGAAAATAAGTTCCCTGGGGAGTCAAATGTCCAGATAGCAAATACTGTGTCTTACAGTGGCACCAGTTACACCACTGGAATGATCCTGGCACATGGATCAACAGGTGGTCTGCCAGATTTTGTAGAACTGATTCAGATGGTGGTAATTAATGGAAAAGTTGGCTTCATTGTGAAATGCTTAAATGCGTGGTATTCTGAACATTTCAGGAGCTTTGAGCTTGAAAACACTAGAAGTGTTAAAGTTATTGAGTCCTGTGATCTGTCTGATATTATCCCACTGGCAGCATACACTGTAGCAGGGAAGCGTATGGTGACCCTAAAGCATTACATCCATGTGCCATAGAAGGCAAGGTAGCCAATACAATACAGTATGGCCAAAGCTGCTTTATCTTCCTTGTATTAGTTTATCTTTATAGCTCAAATGGTAATGTTGTGGATAGTAATGTTTAATCAATAATTAGAGATTTAGTAGTACAACTATCTTGCTCTACCACAAGTCTGGAAGGCATTTTACACATGACTGATCTTCTCTGCAGAAGTATCTAGTTTCCAGGGTGATAGGAGGTATATTCCACCACAAGTAAAATTCAAAAGCTAAATTCTGTTTTGTTTTTTTGTTTTCCTTTTTATATAGGTACCTCAATGTCTCATCCTGCTAAACTTCGGATCATACTCAAAGAGCATAACATTCAAAAACTGGACTTACCACATGGAATCCCTGGAACAGTGGAAGAACTTGAATCTATTGTGAAAGAGACTTTTGAGGTTGATGGGAAGTTTACTTTGCACTATAAGGATGCTGACTTTGGAGAAGAATATTTTTCTCTGACATCAACAGGTGATATCAAGGACAAGGACACACTTAAGGTGGTTCAGATTATTGAACCTCCCACAATTACTCTGACATTTAGTGATGTAGACAGTTCCTTCAAATCTGCATCAGAGACCTTGGTCAATGCTTCAGCAATTTCAGAGACATCAGTCTCAGAGACATCAAGTGTGTCCTGTGGCACCAGTTGCTCATCCGGATCTCAGGATACAGTCATTCTTTCCTCACCTGAACATTTGAGTCGGCGTTTTCAGCGCTGGCCTACCAATTTTTCTGTTCCTCGCTTTGCTTATGACACAGAGCTTTTACTTGCTTCAGGAAATGAAACTTTCAAAAAGGATGGAACGAAACTTAACTTTACTCCACTTCTTCCAGACATCCTTGAGAAACTGGCTGAAACGATCTTTCAGTATGTTGCCTACCCAACATCTGCACAATTAGCAGATGTAGCTAAAGCACTTGTTCAACAACATCCTTGCCTTAAAGAACCGGGATCCTATAATGGATGCTATGGATGGCAACAAAGACTGAAATATAAAATGGGCAATTACAGAAGTAAACTCAGAGGGCTTGGGTGCCCTGAGCTGGATGTGAACTCTCTCAAAAGAAAGCAAGCACATGAGAAGACACCTTCAAAGAATCTCAAAAAGCCAAGAAAGGCTGAGGTGAACTATTTGCCACCTCACCCACAAGGAGAAACAGAGGAAAGCTTGGAAAAGGAAAGATTGGAACTTCTTGATGAAGTGAAGAAGAGGAACAACTATCGGATCATCAGTGAAAAAATGGCCAAAACATTCTCGAATCGCAGACAGGAAGTTGTTAATCTGGCACCACCTGTGAATGACTTCAGAAGTAGATGGCCTGCGCTTTTTGATACAGCACAGGTGATTTTATTACATAATTTATAGGATAACTTATAATAGTGACATTGTGCATTACATTAACACATTGTGCTTTTAATTGTGTCTTTTTTTTTATTTTTTACAGATAAATGATGAATTCCAAAGGATCACCACTGTTAACTTGGAAACAACATTCATGGCAAAACTGGACCAGTATTCCACAAGAATAATGTCCCTGGTCTCTTCAAAAGGCGGTGCTGCAAAAATTAAGATTGAGCACATCAGGAACATGTTGCAAGAGGTAAAAAAAAGAAGCTGAATATAATTGATAATCTTACACACCTTAAAAGTTAATTATCTAATTCATTATCTCAGGAGCATTGTTGGCTATCTTTTACTGAAGAGTGAAAAAGTGAACATCAGAGGTGGACAGAGTAAAAATTTGCTAAAGAAAACATCACTCAAAATATATTTGTCTGTTTTCTTTGTTGTAAGAGTCAAGAATATAGTGATGCATTTGTAACTTGGTAACTCAGATTGAAGAGAAAAAGTAAAACTCAGATGCATAAGTATTTTGCACCTCATAAGTGAGATGAAAAGACATTAATGTAACTTTTGGTCACATAATTGCAAACTGAGGTAGGTAAATTTAAATAGGTACTTTCCATGTCACATGTAACTTGACAATACATTAAGGTAAGTATGGGTCATATTACAAATAATGTGAGGAGAAAAAAACTGAGGTAATAATTTGGAGTGTTACAAGTATGTTCATCACCTGCACAATAAACGTTTATGAGGAAGACAAGTTACACAAATACATTAAAGAGGGTAGATAGGAGCTTTTAATGTTTTAATCACATCATTACAAGACTTGCCCACATGTGGCTTTTTCCAGTTCTGCATCACATATCTCACATATAACTATTATAGTTGAATCCATAGAACTCAACAAAAACTGTTTGAAATAGTCTCCAAATCTAGGTTATATTTACTTTCACTCACCTTATCCTACTGCTAGCAAAGGGTGCATTGAAAGCAGGGCAGTATGTAACAGATTAAATTCAAGTTATAAAAATTAAATTGTTTATTTGTTAAAAACAAAAATTAAATCAATAATTAGCAAAACGCTAGTCCTATAAATGTAATATGTTTGACTTTTCGCCTAGTAAACTTTTTTTATTCTCCAGAGTTCGGTGGAAACAAGAAGAGAGGTCGCAATCCGTTGCCTGATGGTGGATCTGAAAGAGAAAGAAGAGGATCTCTTCAGAGAACAGCTGGTAGGTAAATATCACATTGTTTTGTGTTATATTTTTAAATGGCACATAAAATACCGACATGTTTCTTTTTAACCTACTTGCCAGGATGGTGAAGAACAGTTCCCAGATGAAGTGGTAAAGATCGTAGTCACCAGACGTGCAGCAGTGTCTCTTCCAGCCGTCGCTAAAATTGTGATTGAAGGAACAGCTGTCCTGGAAGACCTTGATGTGCCCAGAGCATGTGCCTTAATGATGGGACTTATATACGCTCTCAATCTGAGCTACCCCAAACAAGTAAAGAACACTCTAGAGGTATTCCAGAAGGTGTTTCTGGAACTTGATGGGCTTAAAGCCAGCCCACGGGTAATGTCTCTTAAGTACAAACTTCTGTCATAAAACAAATGTAATTTAGGCTGCAATATTCAGATGTGCTGATGCTTGTGTTTTTTATGCAGTCTTAGACAAGTGTAGTTTTGAGAGTTCATAATGCGTATAACCTTACCTTTGAATTGTTGCGTTGTTAAATATTAAAATGTTTGGTAATTTTCTTGATTCTGTGATATTTACCAAGTTGATAGGTTAAAGTTAATGTTTAATAATAAGCAGATTTGCTAAAACAAATTGCCTTACGTTGCAATGTTTGTTTTCTGAGGTATTTTAGAAGGGTGTGATTTAAAATTATTGTTATTTGGAAGATTTTATATATATATTTGCTGCTTTATTTAATATACCTTTACAAATCTTTATAGTGGTTCTCAAAGTCGGTCATCAGGCCCCACTGCTCTGCTTGTTTCTGTTAATAACTAAACACTGTTGATTGGCTGGTGTGTTCAGTTAATCAGAAGTTGTAGACACCATTGTGGAGTAAGAAAAACGAAGTAAATTGGTATGTTTTAGCTTCTGATTCAACACACCTTGTCCAGTTAATAAACATGTTACATTTTCTTTTGTTACTGAGGTTGTTTGTGAAGGAATTGTACTGAAATACATTGTTTTTGCCCACTCATTTATAATTAAAGGGCTGCTGTAATGTTTGATTTATGTTGTATGACACAGAAGTGTATTTCTTCAAAAATGTTATGCAATAAACTGTTTCATCAGTTGGAATAATTTAAATGGCTATGTTTGCATGGATAATTGTGAGTAGGATATATGTAAAAAAGTAAGTTAGATTAACTCAGCTAATGTAATTTGTCAACTCAATATTTCCAGGAATTCTAAATTAATATTAGGTTGCTTAAACTTAATTATGCTTTTAGAGGTCAAAGTAAATCATGTTGGTTTGTTGAACCAGTTGAGTTAGCCAAACCTAAAAATTTCTTGCTGGATTTACTTAATAATATGCAAAATTTGTAACTTAAAAAGCTAAGTGGAAATTGTTACCTCAATTTTTTTAAGTTAAGCCAACAAAACATTTTTTAGAGTGTAGGTTAAGCCACAATAAATAGCAATAGCATATACATGGTGTGTTTAAGCTTTTCGTCCTCTTATAACTCCAGTGATTTTCCTGCGGTTTGCAATCTTGTGTGATCTTGTGAATTTAGCAAGGCAGGTAACCAACGACTCTCACTAGATTGTATCACGTCATCTCAACAAGAATAAATGTAGCAATTTTTAAGTTGTTGAATTTCATGCAGATCGTACATGATTTAATTACGTTAACCATAGAAATATAAAATAATTTTCTTCTAAATTACATGTTAGCCTTGTAAATGTAACAACCACCCAATTTCACTCTTTTGAGACCATGATTAATAGTTTCACCAAAATTTAGCTTCTAGCTCATATTTAGACCACAGGTTTGGTTTCTGATTGTAAGACTTGGAGTGGGTGTAAAAATTGACTTAGTTATTAGAGCTTCTACATGTTTTCAGCCCTGAATATGCTATATTTTTATGAATTTATCAAAAAAAAAGAAATTAGATGTGATGCACTGATTGATTGTTTAATAATGGCAGTTGTGCATTAATGGCAAAGCATTACAGTAAACCGTGACATACATTACAGTAAACTGTCAAGATGGAATGAATGCATCACTCTCACATTTTTCAAACTGAACTTCATTAAAAATACCTTCTTTGTTTGAAACTTGTTTAACTAGAATGAGGAACAGAAACATTTCACCCCTCCCTTATTCAACCTCTGAATTGTTCTATTTTTCAAGGCACTGAGAGGATTTACTGACACTATGTCACAGTTCAGTGTGCAATCACAGTTATTGAAGTATCTCCATGAGACTATTTTTTTCCATTAATCTCCTTTTTTAAATAAATAGTTTTGATGTTATATGCAGCTTTTGATTTTCAGCCCTATTACCACTTACACAAGAAACAAAACGGTCCACATTTCATATATCAGTACTCGTCATCACAGTTTAATGTGATGACCAGTTCTGATACATAAATTGTCAACAGTTATACAGTGACATGTTGTGGGTTTGCATGGATTTACAGCAAAACATATCTTCTGGGTGTACTGCAGCCTGCAGCATGAGGTGTTGCTCATTGTTTTGTGTAGTTACAGTGTCAGTTAACAAGTTTGACCGGTGACAAACGAAAGCAAAGAAAAAGTGCAGCAAGAGAGCAGGTGGAAAAACACACGGCAAGGACATCGTTTTCAAATTCAATTCAAATTCAAATTTTATTTGTCACACACACACAACCATACACAGTATGACATGGGGGTGAAATGCTTGTAGCTGTACAATGCCCGACCATTAAATGACAGAAGAAAAGTTCTACAATATTTACAATTTACTACAAAAATTTACAAATTAACTTAGGAATTTACAGTAAAGAATGTGCAAATAGCAGAAGAGATTATAAAGATAAGGATTATAAATTATAGGAATTATAGGATTATAGGAAATGTGTGGTGGTGCGTGTGGTGACGTGTGTGAGAGTCCAGTCTTATAGTGACGTGTTTGGGAGAGTCCAGTCCTACACCTGGTTCAGGCCCCGAATAGCCTGGGGGAAGAAGCTCCTCTTCATTCTCTCTGTTTTGGCCTTAAGGGAGCGGAAGCGCTTCCCAGACCTCAACAGTGAGAAGAGTCCATTGTTGGGATGGGAGAGGTCCATCATAATCTTCCTAGCTTTGGACTTGCACCGCTTGGTGTAGATGGACAGCAGGTCAGGGAGCTCTGATTGAATGATGCGTTCTGCCGAGCGCACCACCCTTTGCAGATCTCGTCTATCCTGCTTGGTGCTGTTCCCAAACCAGGTGCAGATGTTTGACGTCAGGACGCTCTCGATGGTGCAGGAGTAGAAGTTCTTGAGCACCTTCAGTGGCAGATGGAAGTCTCTAAGTCTTCTGAGGAAGAAGAGACGCTGACGGGCTTTCTTAACCAGGGTGTTAATGTGACAGGACCATGACAGGTCCTGAGTGATGTGGACACCCAGGTATCGGAAACTGTCCACTCTCTCCACTGGCGTGCCACTGATGATGAGGGGTTTGTAATTCCTCGCCTGCTTTGTAGTGAAGTCCACGATCAGCTCCTTAGTCTTGCTGATGTTTAGGAGGAGGTTATTCTCCTGGCACCAGGTCTCCAGGTTCCTAATCTCCTCCAGGTAGGCCGTCTCGATGTTGTCGGAGATCAGGCCCACAACAGCAGTGTCATCAGCAAACTTGACAATGGAGGTGGTGTCGGATGTGGCTACACAGTCATAAGTGTACAGTGAGTACAGCAGGGGGCTTAAAACACAGCCCTGAGGCACTCCAGTGCTGAGTGAGATGGAGGGGGAGACTTGTTTTCCCACCCTCACTGATTGGGGTCTGTCTGTGAGGAAGTTGAGGATCCACTGACACAGTGATGAGCTGAGTCCTAGATCCATCAACTTGGTGAAAAGCTTAGAGGGAATTATTGTGTTGAATGCTGAACTGTAGTCCACGAACAGCATCCTAACATAATTCCCTCTGCCAGTGTCCAGGTGACTCAGGGATGTGTGGAGCAGGTGAGATATGGCATCGTCTGTGGAACGATTAGTCCGGTAAGCAAACTGAAGTGAGTCGATGGTGGGAGGAAGTGAAGAAGTGATGTGATCTCTCATCAGTCTTTCAAAACACTTCATCACAATTGAAGTCAGTGCTACTGGACGGTAGTCATTGTGGCAAGCGGGCTGTTGTTTCTTTGGAACAGGGACAATAATGGACCGTTTGAAGCACGTGGGAACCACAGCTTGGGCCAGGGAGAGGTTGAAGATCTCCGTGAACACCGGTGCTAGTTGATCAGCGCAGGCTCTAAGGACCCGGCCAGGGATTGCATCTGGTCCTGCTGCCTTCCTGGTGTTCACCCTCCTGAAGGTGTTCCTCACGGCATGCTCTGTGATGACGAATGCATTTTCTTCACTGGTGCACTCCGAGCGCGCGCAGCCGTTTGTTGTTTTAATTGCTGCGGCGTCGAAGCGAGCATAAAACGTGTTCAGCTCATCAGCCAGTGAAGCATCTGCATTCATCATTGAAGAAGCTGGTCGTGAGGTTCCGGTGACGACTGTGATTTCTTTTTAACAACATGGACGGTCAGTCAAGCTTACTTTATATCAAATACAATTAAAGGGAACACATATGTGTTTAAAGGAAATGTTTTGTTTTGACAAACACAATTATTAGCTTCTGATTAATTGGAAAAAACTGAATGACCACAGGTTTGGTTTCTGATTGTAAGACTTGGAGTGGGTGTAAAAATTGACTTAGTTATTAGAGCTTCTACATGTTTTCAGCCCTGAATATGCTATATTTTTATGAATTTATCAAAAAAAAGAAATTAGATGTGATGCACTGATTGATTGTTTAATAATGGCAGTTGTGCATTAATGGCAAAGCTTTACAGTAAACCTTCACATACATTACAGTAAACTGTCAAGATGGAATGAATGCATCACTCTCACATTTTTCAAACTGAACTTCATTAAAAATACCTTCTTTGTTTGAAACTTGTTTAACTAGAATGAGGAACAGAAACATTTCACCCCTCCCTTATTCAACCTCTGAATTGTTCTATTTTTCAAGGCACTGAGAGGATTTACTGACACTATGTCACAGTTCAGTGTGCAATCACAGTTATTGAAGTATCTCCATGAGACTATTTTTTTCCATTAATCTCCTTTTTTAAATAAATAGTTTTGATGTTATATGCAGCTTTTGATTTTCAGCCCTATTACCACTTACACAAGAAACAAAACGGTCCACATTTCATATATCAGTACTCGTCATCACAGTTTAATGTGATGACCAGTTCTGATACATGAATTGTCAACAGTTATACAGTGACATGTTGTGGGTTTGCATGGATTTACAGCAAAACATATCTTCTGGGTGTACTGCAGCCTGCAGCATGAGGTGTTGCTCATTGTTTTGTGTAGTTACAGTGTCAGTTAACAAGTTCGACCGGTGACAAACGAAAGCAAAGAAAAAGTGCAGCAAGAGAGCAGGTGGAAAAACACACGGCAAGGACATCGTGAGGTTCCGGTGACGACTGTGATTTCTTTTTAACAACATGGACGGTCAGTCAAGCTTACTTTATATCAAATACAATTAAAGGGAACACATATGTGTTTAAAGGAAATGTTTTGTTTTGACAAACACAATTATTAGCTTCTGATTAATTGGAAAAAACTGAATGAATCAATTCATTGCTCCAAATATTAGAGAGGGGCAGCCTTGCCATCAGGATCACCAGGATATTTCTGAAGTGGTCTAACGATCGTTTTTGGTCTGCTGTGAACAGTCAGTGTGATGTGATATAGAAACCACATATGTGTACTTTCTCATTCTCTGTTCAGCCTCCATGATGCACAAGGGTGCATGACAAATACCCAGTAACTTATAGCATTTATGGTAACACACATTATGCTTATAATTGTACTAATTGTGCAGTTATGGTTACAGGTTCTCTCCTCGTTTCTACACTTTATTTTAATTATATATAATCTGATGGTAATAAAATTGTTGTGAATTCTTTTGGTCACACTTAAGCCTGAATCTGACATTGTGGCAGCCCTAAACAGCAGGTATAATTCATCTTCAGAATCAGCAAACTGGTGATTTGGAGTAGCTAATCTGACAAAGCTGTGATAGGAAATTTACCAAACCGTCAAGTTTGTTTAATGGACTCAGACATGACCTGGAACCCCTGACATTAAAGTACTCAAAATAGAAGAGGCAACAAAATTTCTTCCATCTCTTCAGTTTTTGATCTTGGGGTCTTTTCAGCATAGTGTGGCTTCTGTAACAGCAGTTTCACAGCCCGTAAAGTGGAGTTTGAAGCTAATATGGCTGAAGAACGCAGAAAACAAAGGGTGACTTGTGACCCTGATCTGTGTATTTACATTAAAAAGCTTTAGAAAAATAAATGTCTTGTTATTACACTCAGATTAAATTGTTATCATTTCAGGAACACAGCAAACACAGTTTTCACCGTAACTTATTACTGCTTGTTAATAACTCATTACTGTTTAGTGATGGACCTACACAAATTCAGCTGCATGCACTTTGACCATATGTGACACAGACACTCTGCAAATCAACTGTTAACACCATCAATCGCAAAATACAGACATAATGTTTTGTCAGTCAGGCATTTCCAGTTCAATCCTCGAACTGATGTACTTGTCTGTACTTGAATGTTACTGGATGTGATGTCATACATCTGAGGTTCTCAGTTGTTGAAGCCTGTTGCTATTGTAACAATTTTGTAACACTGTGTACTACATTTAACTTACACACGCATGACCTATGTTCATTAGTTTGTTCTTATTGCACCCTCCTGCTTCAGTATGTTTTACAGTTGCAGTTGCCTCAACTCCTCACCAGTAATATTCAATATTGATCTTGGTCTCTAATTTCAAATCCCATCTTAAAACACATCTCTTTAAACTAACAAACTCTGATCATTATCTGTCTGTCACACAAATTTCCCATTGTCTTATTTTAGATGATGCAAAGTGATTTGAAAAGTGCCTGAAATAAAATGCATTACTATTACTATTGGTTTTTATTATTATTATTATTATTATTAGTGGAAGCATTAGTATTACTATTAGTAGTAATTTGATTTACACATACAAAATTAATACATTTCCCATCATCTCATCACTTATTTCAGATCAGTAAGCCAGGTATAAGGGGTGAATATCATGAGCACACATCCTCTAAATATCCATTTAACAGGAAATTTCATAGAAAATACATTTACTTAAGCAAAAACATAAAATAAAACATAACCAGCAAATTCAGCAGCAAACCAACAAGACATTTTGAAATTGACTTCTACATCTCTTCATTTACACAAGTGTTTCTTGTCTTCCAGCACTGACTTCAAAGAGGATTGTTCTACTCGGAAAAACTGGGGCTGGGAAAAGCAGCCTGGCCAACACCATACTGGGAGAGAATGTCTTCAACGTATGCCATTCACCCGTTTCTGAAATAAGTGTGCCCCGTTTAGTAATTAAGTCTGTAAATGGAAATAACATCAGTTTTATTGACACTTGCAGTATTTTTGACACAGGCATGTCTGAGCAATTACTCAGGGATGAGATAGTGAGGTGCATGACAGAGTGCGCTCCCGGACCTCATGCTTTTCTCATCGTCCTTAAAGTGGAGAAATTTACACAGCAGGAGCAAGATGTAATCAAAAGAATATGTCAAGACTTCTCTGAAGATGCTATGAAATACGCTGCTGTTATCTTCACTCATGGCGACCAGCTCCCAGAGGGAACGAGAATCGAGGAATTCATCAGTCATAACAAAGAGCTCAGCAATCTGGTGGAGAAGTGTGGAGGCAGATGCCATGTTGTTGATAATAAATACTGGAAAAACAACAAAGAAGATGACTACAGGAGCAATCGGTTCCAAGTAGCAGAGATACTCAGGACAATAGACAAAATAAGTGAGGCAAACAATGGAAGCTGCTACACCAATAAGATGCTACAAAAGATAGAAAGTGAACTACAGAAAGAGGAAGAGCTTATTAAAAAGTCATCAGCAAACATGTCGGTTGAACAGATTGCAATTGAAGCTAAAAAGGGTGTGATGAACAAGCTGCTGATTATATTTGCAGGTACGGCAACAGGCGTATTGGTTGGAGCCTTTCTTGGTGTGGCAAAGATGGTCACATCAACTTTTTTGAATCTGCAGGAGCACACAGATGCAACAGTATCACTGGCTGCTATACAGAAAGGGTTAGAGGGAGGTCGGTTAGGATATGCTGCAGCTGAACAATCAGAAAGTGCATCGGAAGCCTTTCAGAAAGCTGCTAAAGCTGTCCTGGAACACACTGTTAAATAATGGTTAGGATCATGACAACGACAGAGAGTGGACAGCAAAGAGAGCAGAGAAAGGAGTGTTGTTTTCTTATGACTTGTGTAATTACGTTATAAGTAGAGATAGTGGCAGTAGAGGAACTATTTAGGTATTTAGTCAAGGAAAAGTAGCATTTGCTAAACACTTACACTACTTTGTTCTAGTTAAATATTAGCAAGTACAGGTACTTTTCAAGAATAATTTTCTTTATACAATTGGTTATAGATGCTGATGCATTTTTTTTTTACAATCTATCAAAGTACATCAATAAACACAGATGTAAAACAATATATTTGTAAAACATTATATTTGTTGGTATTCACTTCTTAATCATTTCTGTCAGCTGTAAGCAGAATAATAAATTACTATGAATTTGAAAAAATATTTTAAGCAACTTATAAATATACACACATTTTAAGACCTTCAGGAGTGAACTTGTGTAAATGCTTTGATTTAAACTTGATTATGTCATACTACAATTCAATGAAACAGGTACATATTAAATGGAAATGTATATATCTGAATTTATTTCTTTTCTTCCAGCAATAAAAAAAAAAACTATTGATGAATCTTTGTCGTTTCTTAGGGTGAACAATATTATATCAACCTGGGAGCTGGTTATAATATACCGTGATTTGGTATTTATAGTATTTGCTATGCTTTAGCCTTCAAAATTTATTACATTGTCTCTCCTAAAGATTGGTATGTTTTTTAAATAACTCCTTTTACAAGCTTTTAAGATGTCTCCACTCTGTTTGTTTATGAAAGACAGACGGTCCAACTTTCCATTATTATTATGAGAAACCCCAGTATACTAGAAAGACATGCATATGGTAAGGACACAATTAATACCGGTTTTTCATTATAAAGCCTGTAAACACAAATTTCCTTCTTTCTTTCATTTCTTTCAAATCACAGTCACAGTATCATCTATTAAAAGACGCAGACACCACCCCTTTAATCCTTTCTTCTATCCCAAACCTGTGTGCCCATTATGTAAACACAACCACATTCAGCATGTCAGCACATAAGCCACAGACAAAAAGACAAGTCTTTGACAAAGTAAGTCAGATAAATCAAGTCAAGTCACTTTTATTTAAAGAGTAAATATAGTTCTGGGAGGAGTTGTTTTAACAATGTAACCATGTCACTTAATCTTCTCTTTTTTTTCTGAGTACAAGTAGATAGACGCACCAGAAATAAGCAGGGTGTGTGGGCTTTGTCTCTGAAATATGGTGAGAAGCAGAGATGTTATTTCTCCATGCTGAAAATAAAACAGTTAACGTGGTGCAAGCATCTAAGAAGGAGACACCCGCTAGGTGGGTTGTTTCGTCCTGGACCCACAGCGTACTGATAAGAATATATCTTTCAGCTGGCTCTGTTTCATGGAAGAGCTAGAGGAGGTGGCTGGGGAGAAGCTTGGACTGCTGCCCCCACCACCCAAACCTAGATAAGATGCAGAGTATGTATGTATGGACAGACTGACTGTTTATATTTATACTACAGGGGCAGATCTTGTGTCTAAGTCAGTGACCTCTGTTCCTTATGTGTACTACATAAGTCCACTCCTATGCTGTACTATTTCACTATCATCTCTCTATCACACAAATAACTAATACATACAGCCTGAAATTTCAATTCAACAATATCAGAGAATTATAGATTCTTTTGTTCTTCAAAGTATCTATCATATCTACCAGATATGGTGTCCAACATTAGAGGTATATCATTCCTTTGGCCTCTGTATGATCCTGTTACACAAGATGTCATTTGTAATAGATCCAACGTGATATCGTAGTTTACTTAAGTAGATAAGAGACCAGGCCCCACCTCACATTGACCTTTGTCATATTATCATCACATTTCACTTTTGGCTTATGTGTCCAACGTTCATAAAGTCTTAAAGGAATAAAAGAATTTTACATTGAAGACTATACATTCTCGTGATTGTCATACTGTGATCAGACATAGCCTTCTTCTTCAACCCCAATGATTGGGAAAATCATGTAGGAATAAAAAGAAATGTCAGTGTAAATCATGATATGGTCCAGAGTGTCGATTCTGACACACAGAGGCCTACTAGTGGGTCCAAGGACAATTGTAGTACTCTGTCCGTACCTTTCCACATGAGCCTCGTGCATCAGGAGTAGTCTTTCAGCCTCTGTTTGCAATGTTGTTTTACCTTATCTGTTCTGTACTCCAGAACTTTATTGTTAGAACAACCAACAATGTCCACACATCTCATTATTACAGTTTTTTTTTCTTTCTGTGTAAAGGGCTGTAAGACAAACCTTTAGTTTTGTTTTCAGTCTTATTCAGGAATGCGGTGTCATTTATGATAGGGATTATGGGAATTCTTTCAATCAGTGTATCTTTATTATCATGATTTATGGTTTTGAATGCTTCAGTGAACTTTAGAGGTATGAGTAGTGCAAGTAACTTTGAACTCTAAATATGATAAAAGTTGCACCTATAGGGCAGTTTCTGGGTATTTCACTTTTGCTTCAGAGTGAATTTGTCTTTTGTGAACCTAATACTTGCACATCACCACTTAACTGGCCATTAGAGTGTTTGCATGTGTATGAGTATCTGTATTATATACTTTCTCCGGGTTACAGTGAAACAGGATATATAATATGGAATACAAAAATAATAATGCCATTGTCAACACCAGGAGATCCCGATTGTGTAGTATAAGAAGATGCGACTAATACCCTTGAAAAAAGCTTAAAGATGCAATTATTCTAAATAGATGAATACACTACCACCAAAAGGTTGGACACACCTTCTCATTTAATGCTTTTTCTTAATTTTTCAAGTTAACAACAACTCAGATTAGAGCCCAGATAAATGCCACACAGAGTTCTAGTAGTAGACACATCTCTACATGACTCATCTCTGATGAGTCCAAATTTGAGATCTTTGGTTCCATCTGCTATGTCTTTGTGCGACACAGAAAAGGTGAAAGGATGGTCTCTACATGGATGGTTCCCACCGTTAAGCATGAAGGAGTAGGTGTGATGGTGTGGGGGTGCTTTGATAGTGACACTGTTGTGGATTTATTCAAAATGGTAGGCACACTGAGCCAAATTCTACAATTTAAATAATTGTGATAATAAAGAATAACCATTAAATGAAAAGATGTGTCCAAACTCTTGACTGGTAGTGTAAATATCCAGTGGCCATTGGATCTGGATAGCAGTGGCTGGGATGTACCCTGGTGTTTCAGTAAAATTTTAATAGTGGGACCATAACACCCTTACAGGCCAATCTTGTTAAACATTGCCTCTTGTCTCACATTCACAGGTTATTGCAGTTTAGCCACTGTCAGCCAATAAAGAAGTCGACCAGTATAAGTATGGAAGCAAAAGTAGAGGCAACCAATAGCATACATATGGGACATTACTTATCATAGGACATTACAACAGATAACTAAGGGACATTAAGCACTTAGACTTGAGGGTCTATCCACCTCTTGCATTTCTCTCTCTTTTTAGGCAACATGGATGGTAAGTTAAGTTTTTTCTATTATCTCTGATTATATTATCCATGTACTTTTGCAGCTACTTTATTCGTCACACATATCCATGAATCAAAATGAACAAAATTTCAAATTTCTTTTACAGAACTACTTTTTGTAAGATACTGCAATACAAATTTTATTTGCAGCACTGTGACTAAAATTGTGTTAATAATTCAAGAAAATAAAAACAATTCTATCAACCGTGTTAATGTATTCTATGTTAAGGATGCATTCCTTTTATTGTTACTTCCAGTTGTCTAGTATTTTAACATTATGCCGTGTCCTAGGCTCAGGTTATTTAATAACTATCCATAACGATGACTCACTATCTCTTGATAGTAAAGAAAGCTGAAACTATATGCATTGAGAAGTGGCTGTGGCAATATAATCCCAAGATATTTCAATCTCCATGCTTCAATCTGGCATTTTTTTGTCTTTTAAAATATATTTATTTGTTTTTGTTGTTGCTGTTTTGCTGTGCACACACATGTAATAGACCACTTGATTTCCTTTGCTCACTTTATTTGCTGTATTTTTAAACTGCCATTTTTATTATGTCTAAATGATGTGTGATTAAATACTTTCCATACCCTTGAAGGTGGCAGACATACACTTGTAGTAAATATAGTTTATATTTTATGTGTAGATAGCATTTGTCCTTTTAGATGATAATCCAGGTGGCAATTTGAGCAGGTAATTTGTAAGATCTAATGTCCTAAATTTCTAGTTCTAATTTCTATGAACTTCAAATTTTATCTAAAAACTTGACAGAGACATAGATAACGTATTTAGACAGCAAGTGAGCAGAGTGTAATATGAGTACTGACTGAGACTGTCATGCTTATCCAAAGCATTTTTGCCTCTGAGGAATAGAGTTGAAAAAGCATTTGTTGATGCCAGTTGCAACATTAGAGATGAAGCAAGAAACAAAATGTAAAAAAAAAAAAAAAAAAAAAGTTACTCTGAAACCTTTTTTTTTTGTAGTGCCACCAACACGGAGGATTGTCCTCCTCGGGAAAACGGGAGCTGGAAAAAGCAGCGTTGCAAACACTTTATTTGGAGAAACCGCATTCAAAATGGGCCATTCCCCTGACTCAGAGACGAGCTTTTGTAAAGCAAAGTCCAAACTCATTAACGGAAGATCCATAACTTTGGTTGACACGCCCGGCTTCTTCGACACAGGCAGATCAGAAGAGGACATGAAGCCCAACATACTGCAATGTATTGTTGAGTGCGCTCCTGGTCCTCATGCTTTTCTCATTGTGCTTAAAGTGGAGAAATTCACAGATCATGAAAAGTCTGTCATCGAAAACATGTTCCAGCATTTCTCCAAGGAGGTTTTACGGTATGCTGTAATTCTTTTCACTCACGGTGACCAACTGCTGGAGGAAATGAAAATTGAAGAGTTCGTCAGTCAGAGCAAATGCCTGGCTGATCTCGTTCAGAAGTGTGGACGCCGATGCCACGTTATAGATAATAAATACTGGAATAATGAGGCAAAGAATGAATACAGGAGCAACAAGTTCCAAGTGGAACAGCTTCTCAAAACCATTGATGATATAGTGATGGAAAACAAAGGTGGATATTACACTAATGAGATACTGCAAGCAATAGATACAGATATACACAAAGAGGCAGAGCGCATTAGACAAGAATCAGGGTCTTCAGAAGAAGCCATGGAGAGAGCTAAAATTGTCGTCTATAAACAGCGTGTGGCTAAATTTGCACACATCGCAGGTAAGGGCCTGCTAATTGCAGCTTTGCTTGGTGGATTGGAGTGTGTTGCACTTGTACCTCTAGCTATAAAAGGAGTCGGTGCAATTAAACAAGCAGTAAGGAAAAAAAGAAAAGGGACCGTGTCGAAGGAAAAAACAAGTACTGTGGGAAAGGCAGGAGGAAAAGCACAAACACAGTCAGTATCCACACCTAATAAAGGAACTCCAACAAAAGAAACAGCAGTGGAAAAAAGAGCAGCTGGAGGAAGAACGGCAGCTAATTTTTTCTCAAAACTATTTACAATTTTTAGGAAGACAAATGAAAAGGAAGTGAGCGCATCAATAACAGATGAAGCGGCTACACTGGAAGAAGAAGTCGTAGAAGAAGAAGTAGAAGATGGAACAGAGGAACTATTTGAAGAAGAAACTGGGACTGCAGAAGTTTTACCAACTATAGAAACAGATGTGCCAGCAGAAGAAGAAGAAGAAGAAGAAGAAGAAAGTGAGCAAGTAAAAGTGGAAATGACACAAGCCATAACCATATCAGTAATGGGAGAAAAACCAGAAGTGGCAGTGACGGCAGAAGAAGAAGCAGGAGGACAAGCAGTAACAACAGCAGTCGAAGAAGAAACCGATGGAGCGGTGCTGTCAGCAGCAGAGGAGGCGGCTGAGGAAGTAGCATTGTCTGAGGAAGCTCTTTCAGTAACAGTAGAGGGCATGGCTGAAGCATCAATTGAAGGAGTGGAAATAGAAGTAGTAGAAGGAGCTGCTGGAGTAGTTGCAGAGGCAATAGATGGAGTAGTACAAGTGATGGATGTAGCTGTTAAGGTAGCTGAAAGCTGTTGCATACAGTGAATCAACCTGTACCAACAAAATTTCTGCTTTCAGTGATTCATAAAAGTAACTCAATTATTTCTATTCAAAATTATTGTGACAGTGGCAACAATGGTGTAATCACTCACATCCCTATGATGTTTGGTATAAGTTATAATATAAATCTATTTGAGGCTGGCTCTTAATCCTAAAAAAGAAGTTAAGACATTATTGCTACCATGTCTGCCTTTACTTTTCTATTTTTGAAAGGGACAGTGTTTCAAATTCAGAGATTGAAATGTTTTTCTTTTTTTTAAGTTAAATATAAAACTAATGATGATATTAATTCTATCCATTAAGAAAATTGATTTTTTTTCTGTAGTGGATTAAAATTCTGTTCTTGTTTTGTTGCCATGGTGAATCACGGTTTATTATTGCGTTTATTTGCAAACTCTTCCTTGACTAGGCCGTAGAGCTTTAATGCATTCTAGCTGCAATGACTGTGGACAAAAAAGCAGAACAACAGACGCAATAATATTCAAAATCCAAATCTTTATGGCTAGAGGACAAACATTTATAGGTCTGTTGGTGTAACAAACATTACTGGGAGGAGGGAGGTTATTAAAAAGAATAGAAGCTCATTAGAAATTGACTACACACACACAGAAAAAAAATCACAAGCAATAAAAAGTTGAACCTGGGAGGACTTGTTAACTATAAGTTGTTTTACTAATTTGTGCCTTCTTGTCTCCTCGTCCTCCTTCCTATGACCAAAAAATCATAAGTTGTGAAATTGATATGTAGGACAGAGGATAGAGGAAGCATGCCAGAGGAGCAAGTTGTGTATGCACAGGTGTGTGTTTTATTGAAGTGTTTTGTTTTTTACTTCAGCATATAACAGAGGTGTGGCACAGAGCTGGAATGTACCAGTCATGGTGGGAGGACTCAGCAGCCAGACCTTTTTACCTAGAAGTCATTTCATTATTTGAGATCAAACTTTGTACCCTTCACTAATGTGTAATTTCTTGTTTCTTTGTGCTTTGTTGTGAATTTAACTGAAAACGGAGTTAAATATTTGTTTAAAAAATACATATATATTAAAAGTTGATCAACAACCTGTCATTCATTTCTTATCTCATCCATTTTTTTTTAATTCATCATTGGGGGGGGGGGGGTGTATTAGAAGCATCATGTTTTACTTGAACCTGTAGCATGTGGGCTAAAGACTACCACAGTAATTAGTATGTCACTGCTGCCAGCTGCTGCTTAGAGGGTGCACGACAGATAACCTGTTACTCTGGTGAAGGATCTGCCTTTAAGTGACCCTAAGTCTCCTGTTCCCCTTCCTCCAACAAAGCTCATCACTTTAGGTGTTACTGAAAATTTACTCTGATGTGAAGACCACATCAGAGCTGCTATAGCAGCTGGTGATGACTCAAACACGGGTCCAGCTAAGATCCATACAGACACAAAAGGAGCTCAATGAGCAGAGTCTTGTAATTACAGTATGTCACCACTAGATGCCAGCAGATTACATGTTTTTCCCAGACATAATTATGTTAAAACTTCATGTGCCAAGATGACATCCAGTTCAGTAAGAAAGCAACTTTTCTACTATTACCCCCTTATATTAAAACTAGGAGTAGCACTCACTGGTCTCTTTATTAGGGACACACAGCAGTGTGACTGTGACATAGAGATCAGACTGTTTGGTTGAATTACCTCTCTGCCTTGTACTTTGCCCGGTCGCTTCATCGTCCCGTCATCCCCTTAAAATCCTTCTCTCTCTAAAAGTCCTTTTATTTGAAAAAGGCTACTGTACAAATATTTACACTCATTTTATCCCAACATAAGTCAGATTGTTTCTTTTCTTCATATCGTTGCTTCTTTGAAGGGGAACCCTTCTTAGACAATAAAACGTACTGTATATGAGTCTGAAGGTGCAGCCACAAATAAAAATTCCTTCCAGGTTTGAGAGAACACATCAGTTTGCCTGAGGATGTAAATTACACACTAGTCAATGTATATTCATGAGCACAACACTGTACTTGTTGTACTCAATAGTGATGTGCGATACCACTGATTTCCTTTCCGATCCGATACCAAGTAATATTCAGGGTGGTATCGACGATACTGATCCGATACCGATACTTTGTACAAAAACTTTTATTTATTGTATCTCAAATTATAGCATCATAATGATTACAGGACATCAGATTACTTGTTCTTATCACTTAATAATGCAGAGTTCATCATATAGAAATAAAAAAAACTGAAGTTGTGCTATTTGAACACGTTGCCTGCCTGCAGCACTGAAGGACTCCGTGAGAGACGTCTGTCTCGCCCTAGCAGCACCTGTCCCTCTCCTCCTCTTCAGTTCGCCTCAATATACGCTCGTCATATTCTGTGATATGATTTACTCTGAGGTGTTTGACAAGGTTAGTGATGTTGCCACAACCATACATGCCAACCCTCTCGATTTTTCCGGGAGAATACCGAATTTCAGTGCCCTCCCGAAAATCTCCCGGAGCCACCATTCTCCCGAATTTCTCCCGATTTTCCACCCGGACAACAAAATTGAAAAACCATATCGCAGAATTCATAGCGCGGCCCAGCCTATTCCAGTTTCCAACAATGGCTGCAGCTACTTAGTTTTAATATTGCTCTTATTACTCTTTCTGGGTCGCAAAAAACCTTTAACATATTTTCAGGTGAGAATGTAGCTGTGTAAACTTCAAATATCTGAGCCGATCGACACATCGTCTTCAAACCCCCGCAGTCTTTCACTACTCAGGTTAAACATGTATAAGTCACTTTGATAACTTAAAAGTGTTGTTTGGCTTTTTCAGTGTTTTATTTGTTCGTGAGTAAATCGGTTTGGCTGAGATTAAAGTTATTCGATTAGATTAAATTAAATTTAACTTTATTAATCCCTCAGGATGGTTCCTCCGGGGTTTTCACACAGCTGAATAAACGTCAAACAGAAAACTAATTAAACAAAGTGTGAGACGGTCGAGAGTTTACGCCAGCGCCCGGTTATATTTTAGATAGCAAGGAGCAGACGGCAGAGTTTCACTCCACCAAGGGAGCTCGTGACGTACTACCCGGCTTTCTTTAGACCGCGAAAGCCGGGTCCTCAGGTGGAAGCAGCCTCTGAATTTGGACACCCCCGCTATTTACGGGCCGGCCAATAATAACGGTGACATTTAACGTATTTTATCCGATAAATAGACACTGTAAAATGTATTCATCACCCCCCCCCCCAACAGCCCTTTTGAATGTCTCCCTAATTCTGATGTCTCAAGGTTGGCAAGTGTAACAGTGTTTATGTGGTATTATTCCACTTGCCACAAATATCAGTGTAATGGGGAAACAGCGCCCCCCCCTCGTGGTGTGGCTGGTTAGGTGAGGCTGGCTGCAGTAATCGCTGCCAGTCTGCCGTAGCCATACGAGAGGTGAGTTGTATTGTTCCGCACACGATATAGCTAAGTAGTACAGACACATAAAACATGTTTGATTAGCTGATGAGCACTGAGTGTAATAAGTGCTTAGTGGACACATGTCTAACATCAGTTTTATGTACTTTTCATTTGTTTATTAATGTGTGAAACTGTATGCTAAAGCGGAATGCTAATGGGATGTTCTGCCGTAGTGTGCTGTGCGGAGTGGTGTGTGGCGAGCCATTTGCACTGATACAACACCGTTGTTTCCATTCAGGTACATCACTTGTTGTTGCTGTTATTTTATTGTATATTAAAAATTGTAATATTGCTGCAGTAATCGCTGCCAGTCTGCCGTAGCCATACGAGAGTGTGCTGTGCGGAGTGGTGTGTGGCGAGCCATTTGCACTGATACAACACCGTTGTTTCCATTCAGGAAATAAAGTGGCAACGATCGATAAGAGACTCCTTGTCTTTTTAAAAACACGACACAACGCAGAGTCGAGGAGTCTGTTTGGGCCGAACTGTTGCAGCGGGATGAAGCAGAAACCGGTTACACAAGTATGGCCACAATACCTCACTTTTTTGCCACATGTATCGCAAACCACGTCTCAGCTGTTTGTGGAGGTAAAATACATCCGCACAATTACGCTCAGCCATTGTTGTGAGTGCGCGCGCCAAGGGGCTGCGAGACATTTATACAGCCGTATTTTGCACATGACTATGAAAGGCGGAAGAGGAAGTAGTTCCTTTGAATGTAGACAATCCGAATGTTATAGTTTCTTTTCACTGTGTTCCTGTTAATGATAAACTACAAATTTACCCTAAATTACTAAAATATCGATATTTTAATGTGAGAATCAATTCTAGAACATAAATGATTGGTATCGGAGGAATCGATATTTCAGGATCGATCCGCACATCACTAGTACTCAATACAATAACCTCAAAAAACTACTGATATCTATCTTTTATATTTAAAGACTAAAAGAATTGATGTCTTTATTTCTTTATGTGCACATTTCTGTATATTCAAATGTGCCAGATAAAAGCATCTTGGCCTTCCACAGAGGCTATTAGGTCTTTCTCTTAGATAGTCACAGCCATGTGTGCACATATAAGGTCATAACTTAACCCACTAGAAAGCAAGAAAATCTTGCATCATGTAGGCTAACGTCTGTAGTGTATTGCTTCATTGCTGGAGGGTCTTTGGTTAACTACACTTTTTGGGAAATTGAGGATTTAGCAGTGGCAATAACACAAGAATCATTTCAACAAGAGGAGAAACACCAAAATTACCAGCTTCCCAGCTGTCCCCATCCTGTTTCCGTACATTAGTGTATTTTTTTTTAACATTTACATTAAAATAAAATAAAAATAATAAATAAAATACATTAAATGTGCAAAGAAAAAATGTTTTTGTTGACTGTTTATTTTTATATTTGTAATTATTTTAATTTTGTAATTCATTTATTTAAAGTGGCTTTAACAAGCTTCCGTAACAAACCTGTCAAATAATGATTGGTGTAAAACGTGCAGAAGTTGAAACCCCGCCCCACTTTTCACTGCTCTTTCCCTTCAATTAGTTAAAAACTCCGCTGTGCACCTGTGGACTTCATCCAAATGGCAGAGAAGTGGCAGCAGCAGTGTGCCGTCGAGTTGGACCTGTATCAGTTTTACTGCTCGGTATGTTTGGCAGGGGCGGATCTAGAGAAATTTTCTTAGGGTGTGTTGTGTCCACACATACTATTGCATTTGTTCTGTAGATGCATTTACCAGAAGCGCTAGAGGGCGCTAGTGAGTATGTTGTTCTGGTTGTGGTTTTGAAGAAGAAAAATAAAAATAAAGAAAGGAGTTATCTCCGGTAACCCTCTGTTCCTACCTGCATGTGTGTGTAATGCCTGCTGAACTAACACCACACAACAAGTGGCGACGAGAGTAGTGGTGATTAAGTTATGGCTCTGCTCTCTTTGCAACCCCCGGCTGTGTTCCTGGATTGTCCGGGCGAACCGAAAATTCCATTTGCTGCGTGGAAAAAGTTGTTCGATAACTACTTGCTGGCGATCGGGGGTAATGACTTTGCTACGGAGAGGAAGAGGGCCCTGCTCATTCACTGTTGGGAACGGAGGGGCAACAAATCTACAGCGCCTTACCACTCACTACAGATGATTACGAGGGATCCGTAAAGGCTTTGGAAACGTACTTTCATCCTAAAGTCAATGTTGTCGCCGAAAGATACCGTTTCAGGCAACGAGCCCAAGCTGTCGGTGAGTCTACAGATCACTACGTTGCAGCACTGCGTGAGCTCGTGAAACAATGTAAGCTCGGGGCTATGGAGAATGAAATGTTGCGGGATCAACTTGTAGAGAAGACAAATAATGCTCGTATACATGAAAGATTGCTAATGGAGGAGGATTTGACGCTCGATCGAGCTTTGGAAATTGCTAGGCGTACAGAGGCTGCAATAGCTGATGCAAAGGCCATTGCTGTTGGTGAAACAAAGCCTGTTGCCGCTGTTCAAGTACAAAAGAAGATGCGCAAGCCAAAATACAAAGCAGCTAAAAAAACGGATACAGCTCCGACGTGCTACCGTTGTGGTTCAGCTGATCACAAAGCCAATGATAAATCCTGCCCCGCAAAAGACTGCAAATGTAATACGTGTGGGAAAATTGGACATTTTTCGAGAGTGTGTAAATCTTCTCATAAGCCTGTTAATGAAGTGACTGTGCCTGAAATGTGTGTTTTAACTGTTGACAATTGTGTCAGTGGTGATCCGGCTAAACTGATGTGCACTGTTACTGTCACTGTACCAAATACTGCACAGGCATGTACTGTTAAGCTACTAGTAGACACAGGGTCTGGTGTTTCCATACTGCCTGAACATGTTTACAGCACAAATTTTGGCTCAGTTAAGTTAAGTAACCCAGCTGTTCAGCTTATTACATATTCATAAGAGAAACTGGATGTATTAGGGTGTCTTAGAGCTGACATTACTTACAATGGCAAGAGTGCCTCCACTGATCTCTACATTGTGAGAACAGGAACACCCATACTGGAAATGGACTTGGTGACTGCCTTCCAGCTACACATAAAAGGGGGACAATTAGTTCTTGACAGTCCCAAGGTCTGTGCTACACTTCAGCAAACCTCTGCTCTGCCCACTCAATGTAAACAGGGATGTGAGTCTCCAGTTGCATTCGGATGTGCAAAGGACCTTGTACATAAAGTGAAGGTGCGACCTGAAGTGAAGCCAATACAGCAGAAACTTCGACGCTTACCCCTGTCAGTCCGTGATGCTGTTTCCGCAGAACTCAAGAACCTTGAGGAACATGGCATCATAGAGAAAATCGATGCATCTGAATGGGTCTCCCCGATTGTAGTCACTAGAAGGAAGACTGGTGGCATACGCATGTGCGTTAATTTGAGAGAACCTAACAAAGCGGTGGTCGTTGACAGTCATCCCTTGCCACTGATAGAGGACATACTGTCTGAGCTGCATGGGGCTGTCATGTTCTCCACCCTGGATCTTAAATCCGCCTACCATCAGCTGAAACTACATGAAGAGAGTAGAGGGCTCACTGCTTTCATTACACATGAAGGACTGTACCAGTACTGCAGAGTTCCCTATGGGTTGAGTTCAGCACCTGCAGTCTTCCAAAAGATGATGACACAAATCCTACGTGGCCAGAAAGGGGTGCAATGCTATCTTGATGATGTCATCATATACGGAACTTCAGAAGCTGAACATGAGGCCAACCTGCGTGCTGTGTTACACAGAATCAACAATGCAGGACTGAAACTCAATGTTGACAAATGTCAACTCCGTCAAACTACTCTGAGCTTTTTGGGTCAAAAGATCGGTCCAGAAGGTCTGCTGCCAGATGACTCTCATGTCACTGCTATCCTGCAAGCTCCGCCCCCTACTGATCCTGCAACCCTGCGCTCATTTCTTGGCTTGAGTGCATGGTACAGCAAGTTTGTGCCAAATTATGCGACAGTTGTTGAACCTATGAGAGCTCTTCTGCGTAAGGACTGTTCATTCCACTGGAACAAAGCAGCTCAAGCAGCGTTTGATCAAGTCAAGCGGTTAATCGTGCACAGCCCTGCCCTGGTGATGTTCGACCCCAGTAAGCCAACCATAGTCTCAACAGATGCCTCAGACTACTGAGGTCTGAAATACAACTGGCCATTTCTGACTCCTTTTGAGTTTACGTTTGTATTTCACCATCAGATTGTTTCATTTTATTTTTTCCCCCTTGCCTTGTTTGGTGTCATTCTTTTCATCTCAACTGAATTTAGTTGTTTTTTCACTGACATACTGCATTAGTACTACTGATCTGAAATCACACAAAGAACTTAAAATCCTAGTTGTATTTTTTTACTGTAAAAAAAAACAGACACGTTGAGTAAATTTTTATAACTTAATGTGCAAATATAAATTGTACATTTTGTAAACATATACAATTATTTATCTAAAAATGCAGCCAATACACCTGCTGTTTTTTTTTTTCATTTTGTATAAGAATTTAAAAATATTACTAAAACTAAAATGAGAGAACAATCAGGTGTCGCATTAAGATGCCCCACAAATTATATGTGCCAGTAAAAAAAATGGTTTTCCACCAAAAGACAGAGCAGCACAGGGATAAACCTGCAGGCCTGACAACAGGTGGTGTATCACTACGCTGGTTTTCTACTCAGTGTTTACGGTGCAAATGTGCCTTTGTGACATTCATCAGTGCTCTCACTGACACACAAAACAAAACAACGACTACACAACAGAACAACTACACAACACAACACACTAAGTAAACACTCCACACTAAACTTCACAAATCTCCCACATCTAAAAACTCTCTCTCTCTCACTCGCTCGCTCTGTTTTGCTGCCGTTACCGTCACTCCCCAAACTCTCCCCTCTTCCTAAACAACCAAATCCCACGTGTTGACTTATTTTTTTTAATTGGTCAACATGGTACATTTTTCCACCAATAAGAAAGAGGTGGCTTTTTTTCTTTCTTTACTGTTTTCGCGCTGTCCTTACAAAACGCTTAAAAAACACACACACACACACACAAACGTGATGACAGTATTTAGAAAAAAGCGTGGCTTATATATATATTATCATAACTCTGGATTTACTGGCCTGTAATTAAAATGTAAAAACTTTGAAGTCCGAACTTTCAATGTGGGCTGAAATAGAGAGTCAGCGTGGCTGCAGCTTGTTGCTATGTCAGCTTACATCAGTCATGTGATTTGGAGGTGCAGCGTGTCTGTGGACCACAGAGGGTTAATAACACTCACCTTCCTTCCATGTCCAGAGTGTAACATCCAACCACCTGTGTAAAAAGCGAAATTCCCATGGTGTTGTTCAAAATGTGCTCTGGCACAATCATAAGCATTGCTTGGGTCCTGCTATGGGCTGAACCATTTTTTTTAATGGGGGGGGGACACTATGCAATATATTCAGTTTTAGCATTTATATTCAGTATTGACTGTATCTACGCTCAAACTATCTTATTTATCTTATCTTATAAACAACACTGTCATATGCAAAACTGGGGTGGCACTTGGGGTGGCAAGTAGTGATGTGCGATACCCCTGATTTCCTTTCCGATCCGATACCAAGTAAAATTCAGGGTGGTATCGACGATACTGATCCGATACCGATACTTTGTACAAAAACGTATTTCAGTTATTGTATCTCAAATTATAGTGTCATAATGATTACAGGACATTGGATTACTTGTTCTTATCGCTTATTAAAGCACAGTTATCATATAGAAATAAGAAAACTAAAGTTGTGCGCTATTTGAAAGGACTCTGTGAGAGACGTCTGTCTCGCCCTAGCAGCACCTGTCTCTGTCTACTCCTCCTCTTCAGTTCGGCTCAACATAAGCTTGTCATATTCTGTGATATGATTTACTCTGAAGTGCTTGATGAGGTTAGTAGTGTTGCCACAACACCTCACTTTCTTGCCACATGTATTGCGAACTATGTCTCAACCGTTTGTGGAAGTAAAATACGTCTGCACATGACTCGATTTACGCTCAGCCATTGTTGTGAGTGTGCACAACAAGGGGCTGGACACATTTATACAGACGTACTTCGCACATGACTATGACAGGCGGAAGAATAAGTAGTTCCTTCCAATGTAGACAATCCAAATGATATAGTTTATTTGCACTCTGTTCCTGTTAATGATAACCTACAAATTTACCCTAAATTACTAAAATATCGATATTTTCTAGATCCGGCCCTGATGTCTGGACCTGCTCAAAGATCCCGTCACCATCCAGTGTGGACACACTTACTGCAGAAGCTGTATCGAGGGATGCTGGAACCAGGAAAAAGAGAAGGGAACGTACAGCTGTCCTCAGTGTAGGGAGGCCTTCAGCCCAAGCCCTGTCCTCAGGAGGAACACCATGCTGGCTGAGGTGATGCATCCACCGTGCTGTTTTTTTGTTTTTTTGTTTTTTAAAAGTAGCAACTGAATTTGAAATATGAGTTGTTGTTGTTGGGGGTTTTTTTGTTTTTGTTTTTTTGTTGTTGTTTTGTTTTGTTTTTTCATTGTTGATGCTATTTTTGTGTGATTTAATTGACAAAATGTGTTTCTTCGGGCTTTTCTGTTGATTAAATACACATTTACATCTACTGGTCACGTGGCCAGTGCCGTGTTTGACCAGCTTCTTTCTTCAGAACTGTTGTAATTCTTCGTGGCACAGATTCAGCAAGGTGCTGGAAACATTCCTCAGTGTTTTGGTTCAAAGTGACGTGACACAGTTGCTGCAGATTTGTCTGCTGCAGTTTAAGGAGATTTTTAGCTTTGTGCCATGATCAGCAGCAATACTCAGATAAGCTCATTTGTTACCAAAGGACACGTGGTGTGTCATGAAAGTATCCCCAACACCACTACACCTACACCAGTAACCTGACATCGTGTGTAGGTATCAGTCCCAGTAGATTAGCATTTTCGGAAAGACTGACACCAGCACGTCTGGCACGAATAACCATGCCACATTTAATTGTATTTAAATTACAGAGTCCCAGGAGTATAATTTCTTATTTATTTTGGCATGACATTAGAATTTCTTGTAGGTGATTACCAAGCCCACTGTTGTTACTCCTAAAATACTTTCATTATTTCATTATTTTCATAGCCAGTTATTCTGTATACACCAACATATTATGTTGACTCTTTTTTTTTTTTATTGCATTTTCTACAGTTTAAAGAAAATACACAATTGGGATGCTTTTGCTGACTTCATCCTCTTTCCATTCTAGTTTGATTCTGTTTGTCGTGCAAAACCTTTGACCGCTTTTATTTGATCACTGTAGGTTGTAGAGAAGCTGAAGAGGACAGTAACCCAACAGGCCCGTCCAGCTTCTCCTCTTGCTCCTGCAGGACCAACAGACATTGCCTGTGATTTCTGTTGTGGGACCAAAAGAAACAAAGCCAGCATGTCTTGCCTGACCTGCTTGGCATCGTACTGTCCTGCTCATCTTGAGCCTCACCACAGTTTTCCTGTGCTGAAGCTTCACAAGCTGGTGTCTTCTACAGTGCCATTAAAGGAAAAAAATATGTGCAAAGCACAACAAGCTGATGGAGGTTTACTGTAAGACTGATCAAAGATGTATCTGCTATTTGTGCACCATGGACGATCACAGGCGCCACTCAACAGTGACAGCAGCAGCAGAAAGAGCTGCTGAGCAGGTAAAGATCAATAAAAAAACCAAAATGAATCTGGAGTGTTTTAATTTTTCTCTGATCCTGCGGTTTCTTCTTGCAGGGACGGCTTTTTCTGAGTCACTGTGCAGTTAAGCGGAAATCCCAGGAGAGACAAAAAGAGCTGAATGAGCTGGTCCAAGCTGTGAAGGACTTCAAGGTGTGGAAATAAGACTAGAAACCAAATATCTCTACTGACCACAGTGCTGTCTAGTACATGTTGTGCTTTGTGGTAGTGTAAACTCATAAATTACTTGGTTAAATTCCAACTACTGCTTTCAGATTAATACAGCTTTCATAAGAATAACTGCCTCCTTAATGTGCTTTATACCATAACATGAAGACCCTACAATCATACAGAGATGATTCATATGAGTTATACAGTTTGTTTTTTTTCTATTAAGAGCATTAACAGGCTTTAATCCTGTATTTTCAATGTACCTAATACGAGAGATTCAGCCAGCAACTGGAATTGGCTGACTGTGGCCCATTTCATCTGTGTGCAACAGGCACATAGTTGCATGTACACTTTGAGATATTGTTTACATGGAAACTTTTCACAGTGAGTCAAGATGCAAAGTAAACTGCAGATGAACCACGACAAACACATTTTTAACAACAAACCTAATTGGTCACTTAAAGGAGCTAATGAGGACAACATAAGTAAAAATAAAGCTCTCCAGAAAACACTTGGAGTAAAAATCAGAAATTAAAATCCATCAATGAGACACTAACTATTACATATTTACTAAATGCAGTGGCTACATTTTATTTTCTTTATATTGGTTTATGAATTTTGCCGCAGTTTTCTAAATTCGCCTCCAAAAAGTATTTTTTTCCTAATCTAAACCTTCCTTGTATAAAACAGATTTGTTTTCAGACTGCAATGAAGTCCAAAGACAAGCTCTTTGATGAGCTGATCTCCTCCATACAAAAGCAACGTACTTTAATAAAGCAGCTGATTGAGGCTCGAGAGAAACTAGCAGTTGTTCGGGCAGAAGCTCTGCAGCTGCAGCTGGAGGAGGAAATAGTCAGGCTGAAGAAAAGAGACGCTGACCTGGAACAGCTTTCTCATACAGAAGATCACATTCATTTCATTCAGGTAGGAAATGTGTCTTTTGTGTTGTAGGCCAACTCATGTTTCTTTCTAAAATTCTGTCACCATTTAGACTCTATATTTAATTCAGTGTTTTATAACCAAAAAGTCACATCTGGAGCTGTAAAAGCTCAAATGGTTGTGGAGGAAAACCTGTTTAAACATTACCTCATGAAGACATAAACACTGCACTATCACTATTTTGTTAATTGCTACGTTTTGTAGCGCTCATTTTATGTAAGGCCATCAAAGCTTCCCACCCGAGCAAAGAAAAGTCAGAGTGAAAGAGAAACCTAATGTGTTAACATGCAGTTTGAGCCAACATTGTAACTTCTTGCTGGGGAGTTTATGAGGATGCATAAATTTGATTTAAAATGTGTTGCTGTGCAGCAAATGTTCATAAATGAATATGAGCATTTACATTGAAAAAATGAGAGGGAGGATATACATTTTGTATATGGTGCACCATCTGATTACCACACTGGTTTGACTCTACTGTCCTTTATAGGAACGTCATGTATCCACCGTTCTGTTAACTTGAGCTACGCCCCCTGAGGCTACGTCCACGGGTATTTTTGACAACGGAAATTTTCAGTTTTCGGTTTTGTTTTTTTTTTAAATCCCATCAACATGTAAACGCCAAATACGAAGGAAAAGCTGCTAGGAACATGCCAAAGCAACAGGTGGCGATATATTCCTAGCCATGTAGAAATGTTGGCCAATCAGAAGTCTAGAAGCCTCTGTGGGAAAGAGTAAAAAAAGATGGCACATAGAAGCAGAACTGAGTCCTGTGTGGAGGGACAGTAACTGTGTGTATATGTAAGCATTTAAACACTGCAGTGATTAAAATTAACAGTAAATGTATTTTGTCTAAGTTCGCCATTGTAGAAATTCATTTCACAGAAACAAAAGCGTGGCACACACCTTTGGCGGTGCATTTTCTCCGTTTTCCTCGTCCACATGTAAACGCAAAAACTGAGTTTTCGATAATCTCCACCCTGGCAGGAGTTTTTAAAAAAAACTCAGCCTCTGTCAGTGCGCCCCAGGGCAGCTGTGGCTACAATATAGCTTGCCATTGCCAGTGTGTGAATGTGTGTGTGAATGGGTGAATGACTGAATGTAGTGTAAAGCGCTTTGGGGTCCTTAGGGACTGAGTAAAGCGCGATACAAATGCAGGCCATTTACCATTTACCATTCAGTGACCGAAAACGCCATTTACGTGTGGACGAAAGGTGCAAAGCATAGAAAAATCTGCGTTTTCAAAAATACCCGGGTACATGTAGACGTAGCCTGAGAGCCGATACTTTTTCTTTTTTGTCCCGTTTGGATCTTTAGCCATCAGAATCGTTGTCTTAAGACCAAGAAAGATGCCAAGCGGATTTATTTTACCAAGTGGATCATCATGGCCTTGCCATATTGGTCCATTTGATTGACCTTTATTATAATTATGTATTTATTTTATTTTTGGTTGCTACAAACGAGACAGACATGACTGGGGGATAGGACAGGGAGAAAGAATGAAAGAAAGAGAGGGAGAGAAAGAAAACCAGAGGGGAGAAGAGACGGTGAGAAAGGGGGGAAGAAAGAAAGAAAAATAAACAAAACACCTGGATCACCTGTATGGAGAAAAAAAAAAAAAAAAAAAAACAGAAGAGAAAGCAAACAAAAAAAAAAAAAAAAAAAAAAAAAAAAAGCAACATAATAAATACAGCACCATCACAATAAACTAGCTAGCAGTAGATAACAGTAGATTCTAAATATTAAACGATATTGTGCAGCACACAAGACTGACAGTGCACAATGTGCTTTGAGGCAGCAGTCAAGAAAGGTGTTGTCCGCGTCTGTGAACACCCGTGTGTACACCTGTGTGCACACCTGTGTGGATCAGCATGCTTGTATTCCAAAGGTTTCTCCATGTAACGATCTGCTAGGGAGTGTGGGGAGCCATAGCCCCGTCCCCCAGGGCATGAAGTAGGTATGGAGGAGATCCAGGCCCCAGATATCCAGAGGCCCCAGAGTATGAGGACCCGAGGAGGACCACCAAAGGGGGGGGAACCGTGCCACCCTCCTGGGAAGAGCTGAGTAGAGCCCCAAACGAGAGGTCACCCCGCAGCTACGGAGCAGAGGCCAGAGGGGGTTGCAGTGGCCAGCTGTGCCAGAGAGGACCGAGCTTCAGGCCCAGAGGCCTGAGGGCACCCCACCCCCCGGAAGGGGCCCAGCCGGACCACAGGCGCCAGGCCCCGCCAATCGGCCACCAGGAGTGAGCCGGTACATATATGAGCGCCCAGCCCCAGTCGACAAGAACCACCAACACACCAACGTCTGAGGGCATCAGCCACCGGCAGGGAGTGTGGTGAGGGGAGATAGGCCTCCGTACTTTGGAGGGCCTGAGATGTACCCAGAGAGGTCGAGTCTAAGACCCAACCTGACATCTAGACACAGACAAACAGGTGCACGCGGACACAAACGTGCATTCCCACCCCCATATACACAACCAAATACTCAGCACTCACCCAACGTGTAGACAGACACAAATAGACACTGCACAGACAGTCACACTCCCCAAACATACTCTATATCCCAGGTCCAGGTACCCCCGCCCCCAGAGGGGCAAGCCGCACCTAGACCCAGGAAATGTAACCGATGTAACCTCTGGGGTGGAGGCAAGCGGACCACCTCCTTATCTGCAGTAGCAGGGAGGCCCCACATCCCAGACCCCAATCTGACGGCCAGCACCTCCTCCCAGCCCCCCAGCAAAGACGGCTAACAGAACCGGGGTGAGTGAAGACCCCAAACCTCCCTACGCCCGCTCATATGTAGTGTTGCTGTGTGCTGTTCTAAAGTGCATTTAAAACACAGGAGAGCATGGTACTTGCTTCCTCTCAGAGAGCAGCATGGCTCCTCCCGAAAACCCTTAGCATTTAAAATTGAGGGTAGGGCACCAGCGCCAGAGGTGGGTTGGAATACACCGACCATCCTCTGGATGCTGTAAAACATGCCCACCCCCAAGGCCCTATATGTACAGTGGGGCAAAAAAGTATTTAGTCAGCCACCGATTGTGCAAGTTCCCCCACTTAAAATGATGACAGAGGTCAGTAATTTGCACCAGAGGTACACTTCAACTGTGAGAGACAGAATGTGAAAAAAAAAAATCCATGAATTCACATGGTAGGATTTGTAAAGAATTTATTCGTAAATCAGGGTGGCAAATAAGTATTTGGTCACCTCAAACATGGAAAATCTCTGGCTCTCACAGACCTGTAACGTCTTCTGTAAGACGCTTTTCTGTCCCCCACTCGTTACCTGTATGAATGGCACCTGTTTGAACTCATCAGCTGTATAAAAGACACCTGTCCACAGCCTCAAACAGTCAGACTCCAAACTCCGCCATGGCCAAGACCAAAGAGCTCTCGAAGGACACCAGGAAAAGCATTGTAGACCTGCACCAGACTGGGAAGAGTGAATCTACAATAGGCAAGCAGCTTGGTGTGAAAAAATCAACTGTGGGAGCAATCATCAGAAAATGGAAGACATGCAAGACCACTGATAATCTCCCACGATCTGGGGCTCCACGCAAGATCTCATCCCGTGGGGTCAAAATGATCATGAGAACGGTGAGCAAAGATCCCAGAACCACACGGGGGGACCTGGTGAATGACCTGCAGAGAGCTGGGACCAAAGTAACAAAGGTCACCATCAGTAACACACTAAAACGGCAGGGAATCAAATCCCGCAGTGCCAGACGTGTTCCGCTGCTGAAGCCAGTGCATGTCCAGGCCTGTCTGAAGTTTGCCAGAGAGCACATGGATGATACAGCAGAGGATTGGGAGAATGTCATGTGGTCAGATGAAACCAAAGTAGAACTTTTTGGTATAAATTCAACTCGTCGTGTTTGGAGGACGAAGAATACTGAGTTGCATCCCAAGAACACCATACCTACTGTGAAGCATGGGGGTGGAAACATCATGCTATGGGGCTGTTTTTCTGCCAAGGGGACAGGACGACTGATCCGTGTTAAGGACAGAATGAATGGGGCCATGTATCGTGAGATTTTGAGCCAAAACCTCCTTCTATCAGTGAGAACTTTGAAGATGAAACGAGGCTGGGTCTTCCAACATGACAATGATCCAAAACACACCGCCCGGGCAACAAAGGAGTGGCTCCGTAAGAAGCATTTGAAAGTCCTGGAGTGGCCTAGCCAGTCTCCAGACCTCAACCCCATAGAAAATCTGTGGCGGGAGTTGAAAGTCCGTGTTGCTCGGCGACAGCCCCAAAACATCACTGCTCTCGAGAAGATCTGCATGGAGGAATGGGCCAAAATACCAGCTACTGTGTGTGCAAACCTGGTAAAGACCTATAGTAAACGTTTGACCTCTGTTATTGCCAACAAAGGTTATGTTACAAAGTATTGAGTGGTATTTTTGTTATTGACCAAATACTTATTTTCCACCCTAATTTACGAATAAATTCTTTACAAATCCTACCATGTGAATTCATGGATTTTTTTTTCACATTCTGTCTCTCACAGTTGAAGTGTACCTCTGGTGCAAATTACTGACCTCTGTCATCATTTTAGGTGGGGGAACTTGCACAATCTGTGGCTGACTAAATACTTTTTTGCCCCACTGTATGTGTTATGTGAGAGTGTGAGTAATGTGGATGTCTAGGTTGCAGAATAAAATTGAGGCACAGGCGGCCAGAAGGGGACAGAGGGGGAGTGCCTCCCCTGCACCCTGGTGACTGTTGAAATCTCCCAATTCTTTTAATCTTTGGGCTGAAGGAAGGACAGTACTCGGTGTATAAATGCTCAATCAACAATCATTTATTTCCATACAATTCAATACTTATGAGCATTAGAACCATCACGATGGGGAGACCTGCCTGCAGAGAGTCACAGCGAGTCTCAAAATGGTGACGGGTTACACAGCCTCTCATAGTCTCTAGTGGCCCCCACCTAGTCGTAAAAGCCTAAACATTCACATTCTTTCTCTCTTACGGCGCCTAAGTTATGACCTCGGCTCCCTGTCTTTCTGCTCTTCTGTAAGGTGGGGGTATGGAATGTGGTTTATCTCTTCTCCCTAGACACCAAGTCTCCTGCTTGCAACCTTCTTTTATGATTCAACAATAAAACATGTCAAGAAAACAGTGTAAGACATTCACAGCCGATCAAGGATACAGAGTGATGCACACTTTATCTAATGAACTACAAAATGATTATGTTCTTTTACTCAAGAGTATAATAAGGACTAAACTACATACACAGCACACCTTCTAAACTAAAGGATAATATATGTCCTACAGCTGTTATCATAATTCAACTACATTGACTACTGGTCATAAAATAACATATGTTTTACTACTGGCCTCAACATGACATACCTGCACCCCAAGCCCTGCGTGTGTGGGTGGGTGTTACGTTCCCCCCGAAGGGGTCTAGGCATGTGAGTGAGGGGACCAGTAACAAATGAGTCCGGAACCAGAATGAAAAGGAAAACAGACAGAGTTGTTCTGTATTAATAGAACTTTATTACGAAATGGTACAGGTGGATTACAAACGACATTAACTTAACGCCGTCTTACCAACAACGCCAAAGAAACAAAGAAAACGCTCGCAGCCACGAAAGGCAGGAAGACTACCAAACAAACACAATAAAAAGGAGGCACTTCCCACACTTCCTACCCTACTCCCCAGACACTCTCAGGGCCCACAAGCCCGTCTGCTCACTGGTCAGAAAGAGGCTGTCTGTCCAAAATCTAGCACAGAAACGCGTAGAGCCACCGAGGAAAAAGCCACCCTGCTCACAGCTCATCCCCAGTTTAAATAGCCTCAGAGGATGATTGCTGACTGGAGTCAGGTGGCAAACGAGGCTAATCAGCAGCAGCTGTGTCCTGGGGAGAGAGGAGAGTGAGAGAGACAGAGAGGGGTAGGAGTGGCAAGAGGGGTGGAGGCGGGGAGAGTGGGCAAACACCCCACCCACACACTCCCACAGCCTCACAGAACGTAACATTCCCCCCCCCCCCCTTACATTGAAGCCCTACCAAAACAACAACAACAACAACAACAACAACACCCTATTGCGAGCTGCGTGAGAGCGCATCAGCCACTATATTGTCAGTACCTTTCTTGTGTATGATCATCAGATTGTAATCCTGGGCCAGGAGTGCCCAGCGCATCAGTCGCTGGTTGTGATTGTACATCCGGTTCAGAAAAACGAGGGGGTTGTGGTCTGTGAACACGGTCACCGGGGAAGCGCTGGAGCCCACATACACTTCGAAGTGCTGCAGAGCTAGAAGCAGAGCTAAGGCTTCCTTCTCTATGGTAGAGTAGTTCAGTTGATGGGGTTTGAACTTTGCAGAGAAATAACAGACCGGATGGCACACGCCTTCCTCATCATCCTGCAGCAGGACTGCCCCGGCTCCGGTGGCACTGGCATCGACCTCTAGCTTAAAGGGGCGAGAGAAGTTTGGAGCTGCCAATACAGGGGTGCTGCACAGAAGAGATTTTGCCGACTCAAAGGCATGCTGGCATTCAACTGACCATTCAAAAGGCACCTTTGGGCTACACAGTTTGGTTAGCGGGGTCACGACCACAGAAAAGTTCTTACAGAAACACCGGTAATATCCGGTCATCCCTAGGAACCGCCTTAGTTCCCGTCTGGTGGCTGGACTCGGGTAGTCCAGGATTGCAGCAACCTTCGCCTCCACTGGGCGGACCTGCCCAAACCCCACCTGCTTACCTAGGTAAGTGACGGTTGCCTTACCAAACTCACACTTAGCGAGATTGAGGGTCAACGAGGCCTCGGCTAGCCGCTGAAACACTGTCCTCAGAAGGGACATATGATCTGCCCATGTGTCTGTGTATAGCACCACGTCATCTAGATACACATTGCACTGGGGCACATCTCCCAACACCAACTGCATCAGTCGTTGAAAAGTAGCTGGGGCATTTTTCATGCCAAAGGCCATTACTGTGTATTGCATGAAGTGGTCAGGGGTGACAAATGCAGAAATCTCTGAAGCTCTGGGAGTGAGAGGCACCTGCCAGTAGCCTTTAAGGAGATTGAGTTTGGTGATGAATTTGGCAGGGCCGATGCTGTCAATGCAGTCTTCCATACGAGGAAGCGGAAAAGAGTCAGAGACCGTTACAGCGTTTACCTTCCGATAATCTGTGCAGAAACGGGGTGTGCCATCAGACTTAGGTGTTAGTAAACATGGGGAGCTCCAGGGGCTACAACTAGGTTGTGCCAAGCCGTTTTCTACTAAGTACTCAACTTCTTCTTTCATGACCTCACGTTTGGCGAAGGGGCAACGATATGCATGCTGCTTGATTGGGACTGCGTCTCCAACGTCAATGTCATGCTCACAAACGTGGGTACGCGAGGGTACGTCACTAAAAAGAGACAGGTAGGAGTGCAGTAAGTCAAGTACCTCTTTACACTGGGACGGAGGAAGGTGAGATAGGTTGGCCTCGGCCTTAGCTAAAAAAACAGAATTTGACAACCGCCCACATTGCTGTCCCTCAGAAAGGGTACCCAGATCATCATCACCCTTAACTTCAACACTTAGCAGGGCAACAGGGACTGAACCGGGGACAGCCGTCCCAGCAGTGTCTGATGATTCTGTCATGCTGGTGTCTCTGGTATGGTATGGTTTCAACATGTTGACATGGCATAGGCGAGTCTTCCTTCTGCGTTCTGGGGTGTTGAGAATATAGTTGGTGTCAGACACTTTTTTCACTATCACATAGGGGCCTGAGAAACGAGCCATGAGGGCAGAACTGGGCACGGGCAACAACACAAGAACTTTGTCCCCAGGCTGGAACTGTCTTTCCACTGCTTTTTGATCACATCGTTTTTTCATGTTTGCCTGGGATACACAGAGAGCCTCTTTTGCTAACAAAGTAGCCCGTTGCCACCTGTCCTTGCATGTTTTTACAAACTCCACCACAGTAGTTTTAGGCACACAACCACTGAGAAAACTCTCCTTCAGCACCTTTAGCGGACCCCGCACGTCATGTCCAAACACCAGGGTAGCTGGGCTGAACCCCAAAGACTCCTGCTTCGCATCACGTATAGCGAACAATACAAAAGGGACCCCTTCATCCCAGCTTTTTCCGGTGTCGTGGCAATACTTACTCAACATCGCCTTGAGAGTTTGATGCCACCTCTCCAGTGCACCTTGTGACTCTGGGTGATAAGCACTAGACATAGAATGAGAAACTCCAAAGGACCGTAGAGTCCGATTAAAATCCCTGGACATGAAATTGGTACCCTGATCTGTCTGCACGGTTTTCGCGAGGCCAAAGGTGGTAAAGAATTTGACTAGTGCTTTGGTAATGCTTGCTGTCGTGATTTTCCGCAGAGGAATCGCCTCTGGGTATCGAGTGGACACACACATTATGGTTAACAAGAACTGATTCCCTGCCCGCGTCTTTGGTAAGGGGCCAACACAGTCTACCAGGATATGCTCAAAAGGTTCACCGACAGCAGGGATAGGACGTAGGGGGGCGGGGGGCACCGCCTGGTTCGGTTTACCCACAAGCTGGCAAGTGTGACAGGTGTTACAAAACTGCACTACATCTGCTTTCATTGCCGGCCAAAAGAAATGCTGCAGTATACGGTCATATGTTTTAGTGACACCCAAATGACCTGACCATGCGTGATCATGTGCTAACTGCAGCACATGCCACCGCAGACTGGTCGGAACCACCAACTGCCGCACTACGCTCCAGTCTTCTCCAGGCCTTGGGGTCCACTTGCGCATCAATAAACCTTCCCAAACGAAAAATGTCTGCCTCTTGCTCCCCTCACCTCCCTTATCCTGAGCTGCTGCGGTAAAACACTGAACTAATGAAGGGTCTTCTTTCTGAGCCTTCACAAGTGCTTCCCGGGTGAGCAGAAAAGGAGCTCCAGACACAGGAGCTGGCTCAACCACACTGTGAGCTAACTCTAAGGCTCCATTATCTCCCTCATCGGTGCAGGGCATCACATCCTTCTCTAGAATAGAGCCAATCACTGATTCTGACAAATCAACCCCCCCACCTTGTTGCTGGGCACGTGAACGAGTCAGAACGCTCACCGGGAACACATCCGGGTGCTGCAGGCTGAGGGCATCTAACACAGGCTCTATAACAGGATTGTTGGTCACCTCAGGGGTAGGGTAAACTTTCCCACCCGCGATATCATTTCCCATTATAAAATCCACCCCATTAATCGGGAGAGAAGGCCGCACACCCACTGAGAAGAAACCACTCACCAGCTCACTCTGTACCCAGATACGATGGAGGGGAGCAGGCACAAAACTCATCCCAACACCTCTTACAATGATGCTAGAGTCACAGTCAGACTTCTCATTAAATTCAAGCACACTAGCTAGTATGAGGGACTGTGAGCCACCAGTATCATGCAGAATGGTCACTTCACGCTTATCCTCGGTCTTACCAGAAAGCGAAACTATCCCCTTAAAAATGAAGGGCTTAAAACACTCATCCGGGGTCTCAGGGGAAGGGGGCCTACTGACAGGAGGCATGGTTTTAATCAGCCCAACCCCTTTTGGTTTACGTGAAGTCGAGACTGATTGTTTCCGTCTGTAAGCTTCACAATCTGCGATCAGGTGGCCAGACTTAAAACAGAAAAAACACTTTCGGTCTGCCTTGGGACGAAACACAAGTACCTCACTCTTTGGGTGCTGTGCAACTGGCACCTCGCTAGCCTTCACTGGGGCATCGCGCCGGTCATACCTACTGACACTGGTTTTATGGACGAGCGCGAACTCATCAGCCAGCGTCGCAGCCTGCTGTAGCGAGGAAACCTTCTGTTCATTAATATATACCGCGATGCGCTCAGCAATGCAGTTCTTAAATTCCTCTATGAGCATTAGTTCCCGGATCGAAGCCAGGTCAGTGGCTTTGCAGGCCGCACACCACCGATCGAAAAGAACACCTTTTTCCCTGGCGAAATCAAGATAGGACTGACCCTGACCTCTTTTCAACCCCCGGAAACGCTGCCTATAGGCTTCTGGGACCAGCTCATAGGCCAGCAGGATAGCCCTTTTCAGCTTGTCATAGTCCAAGCTGTCCTCAGCTGACAACGAGGAACAAACTTCTTGAGCCTTACCCGCCAGCTTACATTGGAGCAAAATGGCCCATGAATCCCGTGGCCAGTGCAAGGCCGTGGCTATTCGTTCAAACGACTCGAAGTAGCTGTCGACCTCAGTGTCACGGAACATCGGAACCAGACGACTGTTTTTCCCTACGTCAAACGGGGTGTCTGCCTGACGAATGGAGGCAGTCGGAGGAAGGGAAACCTGCCGGAGTTCCAGCTGTCGCAACCTCACAGCTGTCTCTGCCTCCACCTCCACCTTCCTCAATTCGACCTCTCTGGCTCTAGCAAGCTCTGCGTCTAAACGCCTAAGCTCCAGCTCTTTCTTTAGCTGGAACTCCCTCTCACGGTCCTCCTTTTCTAACTGGAGACGAGCCAGGCGTACACGGAGCTTAGCATCCTGCTTCGAGCCTTCACTTGATTCAATGGAGAGGGGTTCGAAGCGAGGCAATGTCATGGGTTTGTCCTCAGGCAGCCCCTGATCAACAGGTGTCGACACCAATGGACCTACAGCTGGAGCTGATGCCTGCGGAACAGGCTGAGACCCACAGCCTCACAGAACGTAACAGTGGGTGTAGTAGAGCGGGAATAGGGAGGCAGCTGAGGATGGGGAGGGAAGAAAGGGAGGGGCAAGCGGCCGATACTGATGGAGCCATATTGGAACAAGTCTTGAAAAACTAGATCTATTGTAGAAATACTTCTTTGAGAAAAGCAGGGAGCTGAAACTTTGCACACATCCTATTGGGATTTTTTTTTCTTTTTCCTTATAGTTACATATAACATAACATTTTATTTTATTTATTTTTTTAAATATATGTTCAAACATTAAATTTAAACCTAACTTTTGTTCTTCTTTTTTTTGTTTGTTTGTTTTTCCAGCTCTTCCAGTCTCTCTCCATCTCATGTGAATCTCCAGACTTGCCAACAGGCGCTGTTGTTCGTCCTAAACATTCGGTGGAAACCGTGACCGAATGTCTGACTCAGCTGAGAGATGACATGAAGAAGCTTCTGGAGACCACATGGCCCAAGATCTCTGCAACAGGTACCTGAGAGAAATATCCATCCACTTGATTCCACTTAATCCAGTATTATTCATTTATTTTGTTCCTATCAGTTTTTGGTATAAAAGTTGTGCTGCCACCTGTGCCAAAGACCAGAGAAGAGTTTTTGTGCTGTAAGTATATCAGTATATCAAAGCAGTAATCACTTACTAAATACTAGAAGGCTGATGATATTCTTGGTTTGCTTGTCTATCAGATCACTGTCCTCTAACACTGGATCCCAACTCAGTCAACAAATACTTGGACCTTTTACAAAATTCTCAACGAGTGACGAGTGGCTACTATGAGCATTTTCATTCATCTTCGACTCAGAATTTGGGAAGAATGACAAGTTCTGGAGTTTGGAGTGCTCTACAGACGGTTACACTTTCAGACATAACTCAGTAGCCAAGGCGGTGTCAGGTCCTCGTACCTCTCAGATTGGCGTGTACCTGGATTACAGATCAGGTACTCTGTCGTTTTACAGCATCTCTGACACCATGACTCTGCTTCACAAAGTGCGCACAGTATTCACTCAGCCTCTCTATCCTGGCCTTGGGCTGAAGGAAGGAAGCTCTGGCTGTTATGCAGAAGTGAAGAAGTTGTGATGCCAACTTTTTCACCTCTACCATGTTGATTAATGTCTTTCAAGACCTAAAATAAGCAGTGTAGAAACCTGTGAGCTCATTGAATTTGTTTGACACTTATTTGCTAAATGCTGAATGACTCGCACTGTTTGGATGTGGATAGACGTACCAGGTGCCCCACTGTGACAAAGGACATTGGAATTGTAAGATTTTGTTGCTCTAATTAATCTATGCTTAACAGTTTTTTTTGTTTGTTTGTTATTTTAAAATATTGAGTTTATATTCACTTTTTCAACTGCATGTACCTTATTGTCGTTGTTCCATTTTACTACTTTAATGCTTGGGAGGGATTTCATAAGGAAATAAAGTTGACAACATACTGCACATAGGGCTTATTGTACTAATGATGAATGGGTTCAGATGAAGTCAGTTTTGCAGTCAGCTATAGGTACAGAGATGCTGTATTGCACTATGACCAAAGTCTAGAAGATGGGAAAGATTATTAAATACTGTAAACTCTCTGAATGCAGCTGTATTCATCAGTGGACCTGTACCGCCGGTCAGAGGAGGAGACGAGAGATTCAGCAGGTTGTTTGCACTGAATAAATGGCTTATATCAGCATGTACTGACCACTCAGTGCATTTTATCAACAATTTTAATATTTTTTGGGAACGCAGGCATCCGTTTAAAGCAAATGGATTCAATTTTAACAAGTCAGGGGTGAAACTGTTCACCTCCAACTTCTTTTATTCCATACATCATCCATCTGTGCTTGGTGCCAAGGCTGAGATAAACGAGGAGTTATCTCATAAAGAGGAACAAACAGTACTCCAAGAACAGACAAAGCCCAGCAGAAACCTTGAGGAGGAGCTCCATCTGCCCCCACCTGGGAAGAGCATCAGAAAGGAGAGACATCAGAGGCAAGAAGAGGGGTCCCCATTTGTCTCCAACTCTCTCAACAACACCAACGACCAGAACCAGGGACCACGACCTTCTCCAGTCCCCCAAACCCCTGATAGGCCATCACCATCCTCCCCCTCCCTTTCTCCCTCCTCGCCACACCTGAAATTCACTGAGGAGATGATGGAGCGGGTCAATGCTGGGCTCAGATCTACCCCCCGGCCCAATCCCTTTTTGTCCCCCATAAGCCCCCCACCAGAGCAACCAAAGGTTCGCCATCGAGCCCCGCCCTCAACAGAGCAATCGAAGCCCCCCTTAGTTCCTCCTTACCACCTTCATGCTCTGTCTCTGCAGTCTGATGTGTGAAGGGTCCGGGCTGCGAGGATTATGGCAGTGGTGACTTTTCCCAGGAGAAGCTGAGACCCTGTTTACTAGAAGGTTTTAACATTTCTGTACTTTTAGGTGACAGAAGGAGACATGTGGCCTGGTCAAAACACAGAGAGCGGCACTCTAAAAGACCTTTAAATATAGTAAACATACCTTGTGTGCCATAGACTGCTCCCAAACACGAGGGGGCAAATAATACCTCTAAAACACTCAAGTTGGCTTCATTAAACGTTAGATCTTTAGCTGGGAAAACATTTTAATTTAATCACTGAGCACAGCCTTGATTTTATGTTTTTAACTGAAACTTGGTTGGACCAAAGTAACAGTAGAGCTGTTCTCATCGAGACGACCCCTCCTAACTACAGTTTTATCAGTGAGGCCAGGGTGAGCAGGAGAGGAGGGGTTGCTGTCTTATTTAACCCTTTAAAGCCGGTCGGAGCAGGCACGCTCCATTTTGCGTAACTATTTTTCAATCCCTGTAGAACCGGAACCGCGTAAGCTAGCGCAATAATTTTTTTTGCATATAAAACCGGAGGAGTTGTATTTACATCTTAAGCCATCAGCTTGTCCTAGGTCACGATTTCCTTCCACATATAGCTTTGCAAATATTGCATAAAAAGCGCTTGCAGGAACAAAAACATAATATTCCAGAAACACGCTTTGCCGATCCGATTAGCTGTTCGTAATAGGGCTGCCACAAACGATTATTTTGATAGTCGACTAGTCACCGATTATTTTTGCGATTAGTCGACTAATCAGATCATCCATTGGACATACAGCTTATTGCACCAGCATGCATCTGCTCTTATATAACTATCATTAGCTTACAGCTTTAAGTGTTTAAGGTATGTGCTAACTAAAAATAAAGACAAGATGATAGTTTATTAAATTTTAATGAAATCTGCAGATTGTTGTGGTTTAATAAACTCCTTGCTATCTAAAATATAACAGGACACCGGAGTAAATTCTTGAGCATCTCACACTTCTGATAATCAGCTGTCTGCTTGACGTTTATTCAGCTGTGTAAAAACTTTAATCTCAGCCAAACCGATTTACTCAGGAACAAATAAAATACTAAAAAAAAAGCCAAACAATAACATTTTGAAGTTATCTAAGTGACTTATATATATATATTTAACCTGAGTAGCGAAAGACGGCGGTGGGTTTGAAAACGATTTGCCGGGAGTCCGGTGTTCTCACGGCTCTAGTTAGCCTAGCCTAGCCTCCGGCTAGCTATCGAGCTAGTGGGTAACAGACGTCTCTGAAAACGTCGGAGCACTTTTGAAAATATGTGGTGTCTTGATAAACTGAGCAGATATTTGAGGTTTACACAGCTACATTCTCGCCTGAAAATATGTTAAACATTTATTTTGTGACCCAGAAAGAATAATAAGAGTAAAACCAACTAGCTGCCACCATTGTTGGAAACTGAGCTGGGCCGCGCTATGAATTCTGGGACACAGCTTCTTCTTCTTCGGGGTTTAACGGCAGTTGGCATCCTTGTACATGCAGTGCTGCCATCTTCTGTTTCAGTCTGTTATTACACTCTTAAATCCTGCTACTTATTCCTGCGTCTTTCAGGATCTTACAAAGCTTCAAACGACACGTCGACTATTAAATCAGTCGTCGACGATTTTGATAGTCGACGTAATCGTGACTAGTCGACTAATCGTGGCAGCCCTAGTTCGTAACACTTCGCACATTGAAACAGACATAAGCGTGAACGATCGCATGTCCGCCATCACCTGCCCAAAACCGTGAGTGATGTCATTTTCGCGGAAAATTTAGTTTTTTACTTGTGCGCCTTGTGCGGTGTTTTTAAAAGTTATCTTTGACTTTATGACTTTCTGTGTAGTTTCTGGGATGCTTAGGACTTAGGACTCTATTGCAGTGCTGGAAATAGTTTATTTTGATCCATATGCTGCTTTTTTGCAAATTGGTATTATAATATTTATTTTCGTTCTTCCTGCGGTATATAAAAATTGGTGTATTTCAAAAATAAAACTATGAAGACACTCAAAATAAATTTCCTGTGGTGGGAAACTATTTTGTGCAACTTTTTTGTATTTACAGTTTTGAGAGATAAACCTCTTAAATTTCTCTAACTAGAAATATATGTTAAAAAAACAAAAACGATTTAAAATGTTTTTGTAGTTTATTGCACTTTATGTAATTACTATGCACTCAATGCATACATATTATTAAAATTTGGGCTATAATGGTTGTATTGATGTATAGCAACTTGAAATGCTCCCAAAAATGGCTCCACAGCATGTAAAAATATAATATCAGCTCTGGCGGACTTGGTTCTATGGTAGGTCTTAAAGGGTTAATGAGTCATTTCAATGTAAGCAGCTATCTCCTGGAAGTTTTCAGTCTTTTGAATATGTGGCTTTACAGCTGAAGGCCCCATCCAAAGTTGTGTTTCTTAATGTTTACAGGCCTCCCAAATACTGCACAGACTTTTTTAATGACCTCAGTGAACTGCTGTCTGTGATCTGTGTTGATTTCGGCTGTGTAATTATTGTTGGGGATTTTAACATCCATGTGGACAACCCTCAGGACAAAGGGACTAAAGACCTGAGTAACACTCTGGGCAACTTTGGGCTGACTCAGCATGTAACAGAGGCCACACATAATAGAGGACACACTCTTGACCTACTGATCTCCAAGGGCCTGAGCATTTCAAAGGTTACTGTGTCTGATGTGGGCCTGTCTGATCATTACTGTGTTTTCTTTGAAAGTAAAATCTCAGCCCACATAAATATATCAACAGCAGTGATCACAAAACGGTGTATAACTGAAGACAGTAGTGCGATTTTACATAGAGATGGCGCCGAGTATGGCAGCCTCGTCGCGAGCTCCCCAAGCAACGGCTTTCTTCTGTGTTTAATTCTACTTTTCCTTTATTTTTTCACGACTAGCACGTCTCCTTGTGTACGACCGACAAACCTTACTGGACATAAAAGACGGTCTTTCTTATAACTTTCCGGAGTTCAAGTTTTGCAACACGGACCCTCCGTTCGCAGACCCCCCATTCATCTCACCTGAGACGCCTTTGTTCTCTGGCCCTGGAGACCGCAAACGCCGACGCAGAGGGAGAAGATCTGGCGTTCTGGTTCGACTGAGACGGCGCACTAACAGACCACCGTTACCCAGTTTATTACTGGCTAATGTACAGTCTCTGGAGAACAAGCTATGCGAGCTTCGGGCACGGATCTCATTCCAGCGAGAGATGCGGGACTGCTGCGTGATCTGCCTCACAGAAACCTGGCTATCGGACAAGGTACCGGACTCCGCAATACAACTACCGGGGTTCTCTGTGCACCGCACGGACAGGTCACAGGATCTTACTGGGAAAAGCAGAGGCGGTGGTGTGTGTTTCATGATCAACAACAGCTGGTGTGATTATGCGAACGTGCACCCGGTCAAATCCTTCTGCTCACCGGACCTGGAGTACCTGATGATTAAGTGCCGGCCATTCTGGCTACCGAGGGAATTTACAGCAGTGATTATTACGGCTGTTTACATTCCCCCACAAGCTGACACTGACCGAGCACTCAGGGAACTGTACAGCGCGATCAGCAGTGAGGAAACCGCACACCCAGTGGCAGCGTTTATCACAGCCGGAGACTTTAATAAGGGAAACCTGAAGAAAGTCTCACCAAAACTCCACCAACACATCCATTTTAACACTCGTGGAGACCGGCTACTTGACCACTGCTACACCTCTTTCCGGGATGCGTACAAAGCCCTCCCCCTCACCCCATTCGGCCAATCAGATCACCGCTCCATCCTGCTCCTGCCCGCCTACAGGCAGAAGCTGAAACAGGACGCTCCAACCCGGAGGGCGGTGCACTGTTGGACGGACCAATCGGAGTCTACGCTGCGGGACTGTTTTGATCACGCGGACTGGGAAAGGTTTCACGTGGCTGCTAGGGACATTGATGAGTACACAGACTCAGTCTGCGGATTTATCAGTAAATGCGTGGAAGATGTCGTCCCATCCAGAACAGCTAAATCCTTCCCAAATCAAAAACCCTGGATTAACGGAGATGTTCGCGCGGCACGGAGCACCGCCTTTGCCTCCGCGAACACATCGGACTACAAACACGCACATTACCAACTCCGGAAGACGATCAAAGCAGCCAAACGTGAGTACAGGGACAGGGTGGAGCAACAGTTTGACAACCCTCGGAGTATGTGGCAGGGACTAAACATGATCGCAGACTTTAGAGGGAAAACCAGCACACCGCAGACCACGGCCTCTCTGTGTGAGGATCTAAACGTATTCTACGCTAGATTCGACACAGCGAACACCACGAGACCGGACAGTGTGCGCACCGCGGATGACGTCAGTGCGCACACTGTGTCTGAGGAGGATGTGCGGAAGTGCTTCAGGAAGGTGAACGCACGCAAAGCTACTGGTCCGGACGGGATTCCCAGCCGCGTCCTCAAGTCATGCGCGGCTCAGCTGGCTGGAGTGTTCACACACACATCTTCAACCTTTCCCTCTCTCTGTCTGTAGTCCCAGCCTGCTTCAAAATGGCCACCATCGTCCCTGTACCCAAATCCTCCACCATCTCCTCATTGAACGACTGGCGACCTGTAGCCCTGACCCCCATCGTGAGCAAATGCTTCGAGAAGCTGGTCAGGGACTTCATCCGCTCTGCACTACCCGACTCACTGGACCCTCTACAGTTCGCATACCGCCACACAGGTCCACTGATGATGCCATAGCCCTGACACTACATACTGCCCTCTCACACCTGGAGAAGAGAGACACGTATGTGAGAATGCTGTTTGTAGATTACAGCTCAGCATTCAATACCATCGTTCCCTCAAAGCTGGACAGGAAACTGCAGGATCTAGGACTGAGCAGCTCCCTCTGTGTGTACTGAGCCCTCTCCTGTACTCACTCTACACCTACGACTGCACAGCCACTAACAACTCCAACATCATTGTGAAGTTTGCGGACGACACTACAGTGGTGGGTCTTATCACCAACGGTGATGAGACGGCTTACAGGGAGGAGGTCAGCGCCCTGACCCACTGGTGTCAAGACAACCATCTCACCCTCAACGTCGCAAAGACAAAGGAGTTGATAGTGGACTTCCGGAGGTGCAGAGAAGTACACACCCCCATCACCATCAACGGCGCTGCTGTGGAGAGAGTGAGCAGCTTCCGGTTCCTTGGGGTACATCTGGCTGAGGATCTTACATGGTCAGTACACATAAACAAAACAGTGAAGAAGGCGCAACAGCATCTCTTCTTTCTCAGGAGACTGAAAAGATTCGGCATGAGCCCCCGCATCCTCAGGACCTTCTATCACTGTGCCATTGAGAGCATCCTCACTGGATGCATCACCACCTGGTATGGCAACAGCACCGCCTACAACCGCAAAGCTCTCCAGCGAGTAGTGCGGTGCTCTGAATGGATAATTGGAGGTGAGCTTCCCTCCCTCCAAGACATCTACAGGAAGCGGTGCCTGAGGAAAGCGGGGAGGATCATCAAGGACTCCAGTCACCCCAGCCATAAACTGTTCAGACTACTTCCCTCAGGAAGGAGGTTCTGCAGCATCCGGTCCCGTACCAGCAGACTGAGAGACAGCTTCTTCCATCAGGCCATCAGACTGCTGAACACTTCATAGACACCTCAGCTTCACTACTGGAACTTCAACATTATGCACTCCATACTGTACAGTAATGCCACTGTTTTGCACATGTCTCAACTCTGTATGTTTTTATATATTTTATTTATTGTTGACTCTATTTAATTTGTAAAATATGTATACACACACACACACACACACACACACACACACACACACACACACACAGAAAAACATTTAGTATACACATCCAGAAATTTTTTTTTTTTTTTTGCATATACTATTATATATTGTACATATATTTATTAGTTTCAGATTTAGCCATTCGTATATTTTGCCTGTTTATGTTATTGTATTTTGCACAACTCTGTTGCTTGTGAAGCTCGCACACAAGAATTTCACTCGCATGTGCTGTACCAATGTACCTGCACATGTGATGTGACAATAAAAGTGATTTGATTTGATTTTTAACCAGGTCTTCCCATTAACACCTGACCTGTCCAGAGGTTCAGTCAATGAGCTCGTCAATAGCTTCAATGCAAAAATGTTAAATGTAATGGACACTATTGCTCCCATTAAGGTGAAGGTTATCGCTGGAAGGAAAAAGTCTCCATGGAGAAACTCCACACTGGTGAAAAATGGAGGGAAAAAAAAAAAAAAAGAGTGTAGGAAAGCTGAGCGCAGATGGAGAAAAACCTCCAGGTTCATTATGACATCTATAAAGAGAAACTTCACAATAATAATTTAATTATTATAATAATAATAATAATAATTTACAACTGAGGAGTGCAAGAAGGTCCTACTTCTCTGACATCATCACCAAAAACAGTCATAATGCTCAGGTCTTATTTTCTACAGTTGACAGGCTAACAAACCCTCCTGTGTCAGTGGCAGCTGAACTTCATTCAACCATGGCCTGCAATGACTTTGCCAAATTCTTCACAGACAAAATCCAAAAGATTAGACAAGCAATTGGTACATCAACAGCAGATCCAGGATATGTACTGTGTCCACTGAAAAACTGTTTAAACACCATGAAACAGTTTCACCCTATTAACAGCAAAGACCTGGAGGACATCTTAGGTCAACTGAACTCCTCCTCTTGCTGTTTAGATGTCCTGCCAACAAGTTTTTTCAAAAAGGTCTCAAAGACTTTGGAGTCAGACCTGTTACAGATCGTCAACTTTTCTTTATTATCAGGTGTGTTTCCAGAATCACTAAAAACTGCTGTAATCAAACCTATACTGAAAAAGGACAATCTTGACAAGACACAAATGAACAACTACAGGCCGATCTCAAATCTCCCATTTTTAAGTAAGATCATTGAAAAAGCAGTTTCTCAACAGCTCAATTACTTCTTAAAACAGAATAACTGCTATGATGCCTTCCAGTCAGGTTTTAGACAGAACCACAGCACTGAAACCGCTCTGACCAAAGTGTTTAATGACATATGTCTGAATACAGACAGTGGAAAAATGTCAGTCTTAGTTTTGCTGGAAAACTAGTCCATGCATTCATCTTTAGTAGGCTTGATTACTGTAACAGCATCTTTACAGGTCTACCTAAAAAAAAAAAAAATCAGTCAGACAACTACAGCTCATTCAGAACTCTGCTGCTCGAGTCCTCACTAAGACCAAAAAAGTGGACCACATCAGTCCAGCTCTGAGGTCTTTACACTGGCTGCCTGTCCGTCAGAGGATAGACTTTAAAGTTCTGATGCTGGTCTATAAAGCTCTGAATGGTTTAGGACCAAATACATCAGTGACCTCCTGACCCAGTATGAACCTTCCAGATCCCTCAGGTCATCTGGATCCGTTTTTTTTAATCAGTTCCCAGAGTCAGAACCAGACACGGAGAAGCTGCATTCAGCTTTTATGCTCCTTATATCTGGAACAAACTCCCAGAAAGCCTCAGATCAGCTGAAACACTCAGTTTATTTAAATCCAGGTTGAAGACTCACCTGTTCTCAGCTGCATTTGAATAAAGCACCAAATCCACACTTTTAAGCTTAAATTTCAAAACTTATATTTTAACTACTGCTTTTATCTACTGTTCTGATCTTATCTACTGTTTTTTTAATCAATTTTAAATCATGCTTTTTATTGTTTTTGTTTTTTAATGTCTCTGTAAAGCACTTTGAATCACCTTGTTGTTGAATTGTGCTATATAAATAAACTTGCCTTGCCAGTGTGCGATGGCCGAACCTGTTTCTTTTCGTGGAGATAATTTCTCCTGCCTTAAAGAAAATCTCCTTACATGGAATAGAAGAGGCTGGAGTCCACAGAAACTGTAGAGAAGCAGGTATACGGTCTTCCTGGGTTCCACAAACTGTCAGCTAAAGAGAATAAATAAATTAAATTGCTGCACATTTTGCAGAATAACATTGTTACGTGTCTGCAGCCTGTATGTTTTCTTTCTCTCTCCTTTTGTTTTCCATTCCCTTAGGTACACAGACTGCAGGCTGGTGTCAATTTGGGGATCTCCAGCTAATTAGAGGAAGGAGGCTTTGATTGGACAAACCAGGAGTGCACACCTTGATAACGAGACTCACGTGTGGCTCTCTTCCTTCCATGCTTTGAATTGTTTGGCACATGTGTAAAGCTGTTCTGGTGTATTTCCTTTGTTTCATGGTTGTGGTGGGAGTAAAGTGGACTAGGTAAGTTTGGGGACCGCATACACTTATTCACGTAGAGTCCTCTTTTGTTAAAAACACTAGGTAAGTAGGTTGGTGCCACCTGTGTAATTTTGAGCTTGTTTTGAGTTGAGGATTAGGGTCTTTTCCCCCTGTTTTTGTTTTTCTAGGATAATAGCTCAGTTAAGTTTTGGTTTTGTCTTTTTGGTGGGTTTTTTTGGCACAACATAACTGTCCCTTTCTCCCCCACATTTGTTGTTTGAATTTGGGTTATTTGTTTTGTGAGAACGCTGCCATTAAACTTTCTGTTTAGAACACCTGTACCGAGTTCCCAGAGTAGTGTTATCCCCTCCTGCCCTCGAGGAGATGTAAAAACATTTTAAGATTATTTTAAAAATAAAATATTTTTGTATAATATCAAATGTAAAGACTCAAATGGAAGTTATTTAATGATATTTATATTATGAAATGCAGGTTTTTGACATTTTAAGATTTTTACATTTTCAGATAAAATAAACACGCACAAAACAAAAGCAAACAACAAGAGCACAAAGCTCGAAAACTCACCCGACTGACCAAAATCGACTCAAAATAAAATACTCCCACGTAACAGAACCTCCTCTCTTCCTCGCTGGCTCCATATCTGTAGGTAGAAAAATCAGTGGTTTGCTATCTGTCACCATCAAAACACTCCACAAATCCCACGAATGTTTCACTTACTTATAAACCAATGAATCAGGTACCGAAGCAGTTAGGTTCTAAATGAAGCTTCAGACGTCACTGATCACGTGACTCTGACCAAACGAATCAAGTTTCGACACAATGCTTCTGAAACAGTGTGGTGATTTTTTTTTTTTTTTTTTTTTTTTTTTTTTTGGACACACTCCCCAGAGCGTCAGCTTTAAGTGGGCCGTCACTACTTCGAAGCTTCGACACACAGGACATATCACTACTCACAGGTGAATTGCAGTATCCGTGACTATTTGCGGTGCCTTTCATTGGATTGCACTTTTGAATTGGTGGGTCTCAAATTACAGCTAGGGTTTTAGTTGAACATGTACTCAAGAGGATCAGGGCCACTGGGGCAAAAAATGTGTATCGGAATTAATGGGTAAAAAAGTAAGGTAAAAGTGAAAAAGGTATTAATCTTTTTCTTCTTTTTTTTCCGGAATACCAAAATGACTTGGCAACCAAATTTGTCCGTCTAGTTCACATAGTCTGCTGTCGAACCTCGTATTTTCATTTTTGTATTGTTTCCGTAATCTGCAGTTCAGCGGTTTCATCTGCTAGTTCGTAACTCCCACAGTAATGATGAGTCGGAAACGCGCGGATTTTGAAGCCCCGCCTCATGCTTCGCCGCTTTTTCAGAGAAAACGAGAAGTGTTCTTCGCGTGGATTTCATCCAAATGGCAGAGAAGTGGCAGCCGCAGTGTGGCGTCGAGTTGGAGCCGAATCAGTTTTACTGCTCGGTATGTCTGGACCTGCTCAAAGATCCCGTCACCATCCAGTGTGGACACACTTACTGCAGAAGCTGTATCGAGGGGTGCTGGGACCAGGAAAAGGAGAAGGGAACGTACAGCTGTCCTCAGTGTAGGGAGGCCTTCAGCCCAAGGCCTGTCCTCGGGAGGAACAACATGCTGGCTGAGGTGATGCATCCACGGTGCCGTTTTTGAAAATAAATAAATAAAATTACCATTTATTTGGGGTAGCTAGTTAACTAAAGTTAAAATATTCAGAGCTCAGAGAAATACTTAATGAGAAATATTTTTCTTTTTCTAAATTATTCTTTCTGATATTATCATTATCCAATTTCTAGTTTGTTTTCATTTACAACATTTATAAACAGATTTTCATTAATGGTGTGGTGGTTTGCTTGGCAAGCAAAGGGTTGCTGGTTTGATTCTAGTCTGAGACACATCCCTTTGGGTTGAGTCAGGAAGGGCAGCTGGTATAAGTATAAGTGAGTACAGTGAACTCATTGTTATGTTTAAGAAACCAGTTTGAGATGATTTGAGCTTTGAGATGGTGTGTTAGCCTGCTGGAAGTAGCCATCAGTAGATGACATGCTGCGGTCATAAAAGGATGGACATGGTAGGCAACAATACTCTGGTAGACTGTGGTGTTTCGGTGATGCTGTGTTTGGACTAGGGGGAGGGGCAAAGTGTGCCAGAGGATATCGCCTCTACAGCATTCTAACACAAACCGGAACTGATGCAAAGCAGGATGGATCCATGCTCTTATATTGTTCATGCCAAACACTCACTATCAACTGAAAGTTGCAGGAGAAATTTGTTCTTCAGAACCAGCGACAATCTTCTTCAGTAGTCTAATTTTGGTGAGCGTGTGTGAATTCTGGCCTGAGTTGTGTTCTTTGCTGTGGAAGTGGCTGTTGCAGATCATCTGCTCAGTTTGAATTTCAGCAGGTGATCTTGACCATGTCTACATGCCTAAATGCAGCAAGTTGCTGCCATGTGTTTAGTTGATTAGATATTTGTGTTGAAACAAGCAGATGAACAGATGCACCTCATAAAGTGTCCGATAGTCATTTTATATTTTCTTTGGCATGTCATTAGATTTTCTTGTGGGTGTTTGCATTGTCTGCTCTTGTTACCCCTAAAATATTTAAATGAATTATATTATCATCATAGCACATGCTTTCTAAATGATAGTGCTGTCTTAAAATAAATAACACATTTTTTTATAGTTACTTTTAATTTGTATAGTTATAAAGGCTAATGGAAGGTATATTTGCTATTTGTGGACTTAATTGGGATACTTTAGCTGACTTCATCCTCTTTCCGTTCTAGTTTGATTCTGTTTGTTGTGCAAAACCTTTGACCGCTTTTATTTGATCACTGTAGGTTGTAGAGAAGCTGAAGAGGACAGTAACCCAACAGGCCCGTCCAGCTTCTCCTCTTGCTCCTGCAGGACCAACAGACATTGCCTGTGATTTCTGTTGTGGGACCAAAAGAAACAAAGCCAGCATGTCTTGCCTGACCTGCTTGGCATCGTACTGTCCTGCTCATCTTGAGCCTCACCACAGTTTTCCTGTGCTGAAGCTTCACCAGCTGGTGTCTGCTACAGTGCCACTTAAGGAAAAAATATGTGCGAAGCACAACAAGCTGATGGAGGTTTACTGTAAGACTGATCGAAGGTGTATCTGCTATTTGTGCACCTTGGACGATCACAGGCGCCACTCAACAGTGTCAGCTGCAGCAGAAAGAGCTGCTGAGCAGGTAGAGACAAAAAGCCAATGTAAATCTGGAGAGTGGTTGAATTTGACTCCTGTGACTGAAATATTCACAATGACACATTCGTGGTTGCTTCTTACAGGTAAAACTTGGTGAGATCCAGAGTGCAGTCAAGCGGAGATTCCAGGAGAGACAAGAGGAGCTGAATGAGCTGGTCCAAGCTGTGAAGGACTTTGAGGTGTGGAAATAAGACTAGAAAACATGTTTCTGCTCTGACCACAGCAGTGTCTTTTGTACAGGTTCTGACATCTGGCAGTGAGAGCTGATAACCATGACTGTTTGCACGACTTAGTCCTGCATTTTGGTGTATTTAATACACTTGTTACATTTGTTTGAATTTATTTTTTATTCATGTTTTTTTGCCAGGAACAAAGTGAATTCAGAAAACTTTCTGATATGTTAAGTTATGTTATGTTTTAAACTGAACCTTCTTTATACATTATATATAAACAGATTTGTTGTCAGACTGCTGTGAAGTCCAATGACAGGCTCTTTGACGAGCTGATATCCTCCATCCAAAACAAACGTGCTTTAATGAAGGAGTTGATTGAAGCTCGGAGGAAAACTGCAATAGCTGAGGCAGAAGATCTGCAGATGCAGCTGAAGGAGGAGATAGTCACGCTGGGGAGAAGAGATGATGACCTGGAGCAGCTTTCTCACACAGCTGACCATATTCATTTCATTCAGGTAAAAAGTTGTGTGTTCTCAACCTACCCATCTTTCTTTTTATAATTGTCACCTAACACACTGTAGCTGTGTCCCAAAATGTCGGCTGCATCCTTCGGAGGACCCGGCCTTCGCGGTCTACGTGGGCCGGGTCCTTCAAAGGCCGGACGTGCGAGGCTGTGAAATGGGACGGTCTAGCCTTCTGATTAGCGTCACCGCTGTCTCGGTGGAGTTTAATAAACTTGGCCGTCTGCTCCTTGCTATCTAAAATATAACAGGACACTGCCGTAAATTCTCGACAGTCTCACGCTTCTGTTTAATCAGTTTTCTGTTCAACGTTTATTCAGCTGTGTGAAAATCCCGGAGGAACCCACCCGATGGATTAATAAAGTTTTATTTAATCTAATAACTTTGATCTCAGCCAAACCGATTTACTCCGGAACAAATAAAACACAGATAAAAGGCAAACAATTACATTTTTAAGTTATCCAAGTGACTTATATCATGTTTAACCTGAGTAGCAAAAGAGCGGGGGTCTGAAAACGATGAAGCTGGGAGTCCATTGCTCTCGCCGGCTGGAGTGACCATTGAACCCCACGGCTTGCTATCGAACTGGTGGGTAACAGACGTCTCCGAAAACGTCGGCACGCTTTTGCAAATATGCGATGTCTTGATAAACCAAGCAGATATTTGAAGTTTACAGAGCTACTTTCTCGCCTGAAAATATGTTAGAAGTTTATTTTGTGGCCCAGAAAGATTAATAAGAGTAATTTTAAAACTTAGTAGTGGCCGCCATTGTTCGCAGCTGAAATTTGGCTGGGCCGCGCTATGAATTCTGGGATATGGTGGGCCACGAAGGACACACCCGACCCATCCTTCAAATTCGGGGAAATGAAGGACGCATTTGTCTTTTTTTTTTTTTTTTTTTTCTTTTTTTCTTTTTTTTTTTAACAGACATGAGTGAGGGATAGGAAAGGGAGAAAGAAAGAGGAAGGAAAAGAAAAACAGAAGGGGAGAAGGACAGTGAGAAAGGGGGGAGGAAAAAAAAATCTCCTGGATCACCTGTTGAGAGAAGAATAGAAAACAAGCAAAAAAAAAACCAAAGCAACATACTAAACACAACACCACATTAATCTAGCAAGTGTAAACAGCAGTAAATACTAAATATTCAATGTTGTTGTGCAGCACGCAGGACAGACAGCGCACAATGTGCTTTGAAGTAGCAGCCAAGAAAGGTGTAATTTAAGTCTACGAGCAGTGAACACCCGTGTGCATACCTGTGGATCAGCGCGCTTGTATTCAAATGGTTTCCACATGTAATGGTCTGCAAGAGGATGTAGAGAGCCATAGCCCTGTCCCCCAGGGCATGAAGCAGGCATGGAGGAGATCCAGGCCCCAGACATCCAGAGGCCCCAGAGTGCGAGAGCCCAAGGAGGACCACCGGAGGGGCATCCGTGCCACCCTCATGGGAAGGGCTGAGGATCCCCAGACGAGGCGTCACCCAGTAGCCACCGAGCAGAAGCTAGAGGGGGCTGCACCGGCGTGCCCGCCGGCTCTGCCGGCAGCCAGCTGTGCCAGAGTGAACCGAGCCGCAGGCCCGGAAGCCCGAGGGCCCCCCGCACCCCGGAGGAGGCCTGACCGAACAACAGGCACCAGGCCCCGCCAGGTAGCCACCGGGAGCGAGCTGGTACATACCTGAGTGCCCAGACCCGGACACCAAGAACCACCAATGCACCGACCCCTGAGGGCATCAGTCACCGGCAGGGAGTGTGGTGAGGGGAGATAGGCCTTGGAGGGCCTGGGAGTTCCCAGAGAGGTGGAGTCTAAGACCCGACCTGACATTTAGACACAGACAAACAGGCACACACAGACACAAACATGCATTCCCACCCTCATGCACACATATACAAACACTCAGCACTCACCCAATGTAAGGACTGACATAAATGGACATGTACACACAATCATACTCCCCAAACATACTCTATACCCCGGGTCCAGGTACCCTCGCCCCCAGAGGGGGAAACAGAACCCAGACCCAAGAGATGTTACCCTTCCCCCCGGGGTGGAGGCAAGCAGACCGTCCCAGGTTCCGCAGCAGCAGAGAGGCCAATCGGACAGCCAACATCTCCTCCCAGCCCCCCCGCCCCAATGGCTAGCAGAGAACGGGGGTGTATGAAGACCCCATACCTCCCTCCTCCCGCTCATGTGTAGTGTTGCTGCGTGTTGTTCTAAAGTGCATTTAAAACAAGGGAGAGCATGGTGCTACTGCCAGAGAGCAGCAGGTGTTAGCACGGCCCCTCCCGAGAACCCTCAATGTCTACATGGATTTAAAATTGAGAGGTGGGCACCGGCGCCAGAGGTAGGTTTGAGTACACAGACCGTCCACTGGACGCCGTTAACGTGCCCACCCTCAAGGCCGTATGTATGTGTGTGTGTGTGTGTGTGTGTGTGTGTGTGTGTACATATACATACATATATACGTGTGTGTGTGTGTACATATACATACATATGTGTGTGTGTACATATACATACATATGTGTGTGTGTGTACATATACATACATATGTGTGTGTGTGTACATATACATACATGTGTGTGTGTGTGTACATATACATACATGTGTGTGTGTGTGTACATATACATACATGTGTGTGTGTGTGTACATATACATACGTGTGTGTGTACATATACATACATGTGTGTGTGTGTGTGTACATATACATACGTGTGTGTGTACATATACATACGTGTGTGTGTACATATACATACATATATGTGTGTGTGTTATGAGAGTGTATGTAATGTGGATGTCTAAGTTGTGAGATAAAATTGAGGCACAGGTGGCCAGAATGGGACAGAGGGGGGGGGGAATGTCTCCCCTGCACAACTTGTGACACACCCGCACCCCAAGGCCCTACCTGTGTGGTGGAGTGGGAAGAGGGAAGTAGCTGGGGATGGGGAGGAAAAGGAGGGAGGGGAGGATGCCCTTTTGTCATGCGCATTTGTCAGCCGCATTTGAAGGAGTCGACGAATTGGGACAGCCTTCGTCGCCTGGCTGTGACGTAATCGGCCTTCAAATGCAGCCTCCAGAGGATGCAGCCAACGTTTTGGGACACAGCTTCTATTATTTCATTTCAGTATGACACAATCATCATCTATAGCTGCAAGACACAAGTATTAGAAAAGTCTTCTAGGGAACATTACAGCCAAGCTTTAATTTTTGTGAAAGCCACTGCCTGATTTGCACTACTTTGGAATGTTGTGTGCCTCGTATATGGAAAGATATAAACATAATGAACTGAGACAGAATGTTCCATGTAACATGCAGTTAATATGCTTTTTCTGTTCTGACTTGTCATTTTTCCTCTAGATCTTCCAGTCTCTCTCCATCTCATGTGAATCGCCAGACCTGCCAACAGGCGCTGTTGTTCGTCCTAAACGTTCAATGGAAGTGGTGACTGACTATGTGTCTGACCTGGCAGATGACATGAAGGATCTCTTGGAGACCATATGGCCCAAAATCTCTGCCACAGGTGGCTGAAGGAAATATTAAATAAGCTGAGTACCAGTTCCTCTGTTGTCTGTTACATTTTATATATAAATATATATTTTCCCCTGTTAGTGTCTGTTACAGATGTTGTGCTGCCACCTGTGCCAAAGACCAGGGAAGAGTTTTTGCACTGTAAGTAAAACACTTAATACAGATCAGTATATTAAAGCAGTAATCACTTGCTAAATACTAGAAGGCTGATGATATTCCTGGTTTGCTTGTCTATCAGATCACTGTCCTCTAACACTGGATCCCAACTCGGTCAACAACTGCTTTGCCATTTCACAAGAATCTAAACGAGTGACGAGTGACTCCAAAGAGAAATATTATTTATCTCACTTGGACAGGTTTGGAGGTGTGAAGCAGGTGCTGTGCAGAGAGGGTTTAACAGGGCGGTGCTATTGGGAGGTCAGTTGGAGTGGTGGCGCCTGGTCATTGGCAGCGTCTTACAAAAACATCAGCCGGAAATTATCTGAGTCAGAATTTGGGAAGAATGACAAGTCCTGGTGTTTGGAGTGCTCTGCAGATGGTTATACTTTCAGACATGACTCAGTAACCAAGGCGGTGTCAGGTCCTCGTACCTCTCAGATTGGAGTGTACCTGGATTACAGGTCAGGTACTCTGTCGTTTTACTGCATCTCTGACACCATGACTCTGCTTCACAAAGTGTGCACAGTATTCACTCAGCCTCTCTATCCTGGCCTTGGGCTGAAGGAAGGAAGCTCTGGCTGTTATGCAGAAGTGAAGAAGTTGTGATGCCAACTTTTTCACCTCTACCATGTTGATTAATGTCTTTCAAGACCTAAAATAAGCAGTGAAGAAACCTGTGAGCTCATCAAACTTGTTTGACACTTATTTGCTAAATACTGAATGACTCGCACTGTTTGGATGTTGAAAGAAATACCAGGTGCCCCACTGTGACAAAGGACATTGGAAGATTTTGTTGCTCTAATTAATCTATGCTTAACAGTTGTTTGTTTTTTGTTTGCTTGTTAGTGTTATTGAGTTTAAATTGACTTTTTCACTTGCATGTACTTCATTGCTTTCTTTCCATTTTACTTCTTTAATTTCTGGGGGGGGATAAAGTTGACAACATACTGCGCATAGGGCTTATTGTACTAATGATGAATGGGTTCAGATGAAGTCAGCTTTGCAGTCAGCTATACCTACATAGATGCTGTATTGAACTATGACCAAAGTCTAGAAGATGGGAAAGCAGGATAAAGGTTAGTGTGGCTTTTGTGACACTTTTCCAAAGGTACTGCACTCATTTCTCTAAGGTTTGCCAAATTAATGGTTCTGTATTTTTAACTGTTTTTAGACTGCTTTCATAGGATTCCTTTCCTGTTTATCTGAGGTTGTGCTAAAAATCAATAAATAAAAATGATTGCCAATATTTAAACTGTTGTGAATGACTTGTTTGTCCATGAGCTGTGTTACATCTTGTGATGCTGTGGGAGTGTGTGGGGTGTTTGCCCGCTCTCTCCGGCTGTATCCCAATTAAGGGACCGCACGCTTGGGAGTACGCGCAGTACGGGTACTACAGACGGTGCGTACTATAAGTACGGGAAGTGCAGAAGTGAGAGGCTTGTGAACGGTCTAGCCTTCGTCGTGCTGCTCAGGATGCCAAGCAACCATGATACTAACCATGAGAAATGTTTCATACAGCACTGTGGGACAGAAATGAAGGAGAAAAAATGTTGGGTTTTTTTGTTTTTTTTGGTCATTCATTTTTTTTTCATGACATCACTTTGATTAGTTGAGTATCTGAGGCTGAGACCACGGGACTGTAAAACATGATTGTTGGGCTTCATTTCTGTGCTGAACAGTCATTTCGAGATTAGTTAGTAAATAACTAGTTAATGTTGTTCATGAGACTAAAGTCATCTCACTGTGGTAATGTAAATATAATATGGCCAATATTATAGTTATTGTTAGATTATTATGATATATCTATGTTTATAAGTTACACTTGTGTTTGAATCCTGCAGCTTATCACACATTTGAGAGATAGATAGATATATAGAGATATAGATAGATCTAGATAGATCTAGATATAGATAGATATATAGATATAGATATATATATATATATATATATATATATATATATATATATATATATATATATATATATATCAATATATCAAATGTGTGATAAGCTGCAGGATTCAAACACAAGTGTAACTTATAAACACATGTTCATACTTTTATTACACAATCAGAGCGAAAGAAAAAGAGAGGGAGTGCAAGACAGACAGGTGACAGTCTCAGGTGTATACACTACTACAAAACAGCACAAGAGAAGGATTTAGTGTTTGTGTTTTTTATTATTAGTGGTAGCAGTAGAGGTATTAGTATTAGTTTGATTTACACATGCACAATTAATGCATTTCCCATCATTTTCTCATCACTTATTTCTAGTTAACAAATTAAGGCCAGTAACCCAGGTATCAGTGGTGAATATCATGAGCACACATCCTCTAAATATCCATTTAAACATTTTGACTGCAGATGTAATAGCAGGAAATTTCAGAGAAAATACATCTACTCAAGCAAACACATAAACTAAAACATAACCAGTGGATTATTCAGCAGCAAGCTCAACAAGACATTTTGAAATTGGCCTCTACGTCCCTTCATTTACACAAGTGTTTCTTTTCTTCTAGCACTGAATTTAAAGAGGGTTGTGATATTTGGAAAAACTGGGGCTGGGAAAAGCAGTCTGGCCAACACCATACTGGGAGAGAATGTCTTCGACGTATGCCATTCACCCGTTTCTGAAAGAATCCAACCCATTTAGTAATTAAGTCTGTAAATGGAAATAACATCAGTTTTATAGACACTCGTAGTATTTTTGACACAGGCATGTCTGAGCAATTACTCAGGGATGAGATAGTGAGGTGCATGACAGAGTGCGCTCCCGGACCTCATGCTTTTCTCATCGTCCTCAAAGTGGAGAAATTTACACAGCAGGAGCAAGATGTAATCAAAAAAATATGTCAAGATTTCTCTGAAGATGCTATGAAATACGCTGCCGTTGTCTTCACTCATGGCGACCAGCTCCCAGAGGGAACGAGAATCGAGGAATTCATCAGTCATAACAAAGAGCTCAGCAATCTGGTGGAGAAGTGTGGAGGCAGATGCCATGTTGTTGATAATAAATACTGGGAAAACAACAAAGAAGATGACTACAGGAGCAATCGGTTCCAAGTAGCAGAGATACTCAGGACAATAGACAAAATAAGTGAGGCAAACAATGGAAGCTGCTACACCAATAAGATGCTACAAAAGATAGAAAGTGAACTACAGAAAGAGGAAGAGCTTATTAGACAGTCATCAGCAAACATGTCAGTTGAAGAGATTGCAATTGAAGCTAAAAAGGGTGTGATGAACAAGCTGCTGATTATATTTGCAGGTACAGCAACAGGCGTATTGGTTGGAGCCTTTCTTGGTGTGGCAAAGATGGTCACATCAACTTTTTTGAATCTGCAGGTGCAGACAGATGCAACAGTATCACTAGCTGCTATACAGAAAGGGTTAGAGGGAGGTCGGTTAGGATATGCTGCAGCTGAACAATCAGAAAGTGCATCGGAAGCCTTTCAGAAAGCTGCTAAAGCTGTCCTGGAACACACTGTTAAATAGTTGTTAGGATCATGACAACGACAGAGAGTGGAAAGCAAAGAAAGCAGAGAAAGGAGTGTTTTTTTCTTATGACTTGTGTAATTACGTTATAAGTAGAGATAGTGGCAGTAGAGGAACTATTTAGGTATTTAGTCAAGGAAAAGTAGCATTTGCTAAACACTTACACTACTTTGTTCCAGTTAAATATTAGCAAGTACAGGTACTTTTCAAGAATAATTTTCTTTATACAATTGGTTATAGATGCTGATGCATTTTTTTTTTACAATCTATCAAAGTGCATCAATAAACACAGATGTAAAACAATATATTTGTAAAACATTATATTTGTTGGTATTCACTTCTTAATCATTTCTGTCAGCTGTAAGCAGAATAATAAATTACTATGGATTTGAAAAAATATTTTAAGCAACTTATAAATAAACACACATTTTAAGACCTTCAGGAGTGAACTTGTGTAAATGCTTTGATTTAAACTTGATTATGTCATACTACAATTCAATGAAACAGGTACATATTAAACGGAAATGTATATATCTGAATTTATTTCTTTTCTTTTCTTCCAGCAATAAAAAAAAACTATTGATGAATCTCTGTAGTTTCTTAGGGTGAACAATATTATATCGACCTGGGAGCTGGTTATAATATACCGTGATTTGGTATTTCTAGTATTTGCTATGCTTTAGCCTTCAAAATGTATTACATTGTCCCTCCTAAAGATTGGTATGTTTTTTAAATAACTCCTTTTACAAGCTTTTAAGATGTCTCCACTCTGTTTGTTTATGAAAGACAGACGGTCCAACTTTCCATTATTATTATGAGAAACCCCAGTATACTAGAAAGACATGCATATGGTAAGGACACAATTAATACCGGTTTTTCATTATAAAGCCTGTAAACACAAATTTCCTTCTTTCTTTCATTTCTTTCAAATCACAGTCACAGTATCATCTATTAAAAGACGCAGACACCACCCCCTTAATCCTTTCTTCTATCCCAAACCTGTGTGCCCATTATGTAAACACAACCACATTCAGCATGTCAGCACATAAGCCACGGACAAATAGACAAGTCTTTGACAAAGTAAGTCAGATAAATCAAGTCAAGTCACTTTTATTTAAATAGTAAATATAGTTCTGGGAGGAGTTGTTTTAACAATGTAACCATGTCACTTAATCTTCTCTTTTTTTTCTGAGTACAAGTAGATACACGCACCAGAAATAAGCAGGGTGTGTGGGCTTTGTCTCTGAAATATGGTGAGAAGCAGAGATGTTATTTCTCCATGCTGAAAATAAAACAGTTAACGTGGTGCAAGCATCTAAGAAGGAGACACCCGCTAGGTGGGTTGTTTCGTCCTGGACCCACAGCATACTGATAAGAATATATCTTTCAGCTGGCTCTGTTTCATGGAAGAGCTAGAGGAGGTGGCTGGGGAGAAGCTTGGACTGCTGCCCCCACCACCCAAACCTAGATAAGATGCAGAGTATGTATGTATGGACAGACTGACTGTTTATATTTATACTACAGGGGCAGATCTTGTGTCTAAGTCAGTGACCTCTGTTCCTTATGTGTACTACATAAGTCCACTCCTATGCTGTACTATTTCACTATCATCTCTCTATCACACAAATAACTAATACATACAGCCTGAAATTTCAATTCAACAATATCAGAGAATTATAGATTCTTTTGTTTTTCAAAGTATCTATCATATCTACCAGATATGGTGTCCAACATTAGAGGTATATCATTCCTTTGGCCTCTGTATGATCCTGTTACACAAGATGTCATTTGTAATAGATCCAACGCGATATCGTAGTTTACTTAAGTAGATAAGAGACCAGGCCCCACCTCACATTGACCTTTGTCATATTATCATCACATTTCACTTTTGGCTTATGTGTCCAACGTTCATAAAGTCTTAAAGGAATAAAATAATTTTACATTGAAGACTATACATTCTCGTGATTGTCATACTGTGATCAGACATAGCCTTCTTCTTCAACCCCAATGATTGGGAAAATCATGTAGGAATAAAAAGAAATGTCAGTGTAAATCATGATATGGTCCAGAGTGTCGATTCTGACACACAGAGGCCTACTAGTGGGTCCAAGGACAATTGTAGTACTCTGTCCGTACCTTTCCACATGAGCCTCGTGCATCAGGAGTAGTCTTTCAGCCTCTGTTTGCAATGTTGTTTTACCTTATCTGTTCTGTACTCCAGAACTTTATTGTTAGAACAACCAACAATGTCCACACATCTCATTATTACAGTTTTTTTTTCTTTCTGTGTAAAGGGCTGTAAGACAAACCTTTAGTTTTGTTTTCAGTCTTATTCAGGAATGCGGTGTCATTTATGATAGGGATTATGGGAATTCTTTCAATCAGTGTATCTTTATTATCATGATTTATGGTTTTGAATGCTTCAGTGAACTTTAGAGGTATGAGTAGTGCAAGTAACTTTGATCTCTAAATATGATAAAAGTTGCACCTATAGGGCAGTTTCTGGGCATTTCACTTCTGCTTCACAGAGAATTTGTCTTTTCTGAACCAAATAGTTGCTCATCACCACTTAACTGGCCACGAGTGTGTTTGCAAGTGTACTAGTATCTGTGTTGTATGCTGTCGCCAGGTTGCAGTGAAACAAGATATATAATATAGAATACAAACTTAATAATGGCATTACCAACACCAGGAGATCCTGATGGTGCAGTATAAGAAGATGCAACTAATAAGTTAAAGGTGAAATTAATCTAAATAGATATATACACTACCAGCCAAAGGTTGGACACACCTTCTCATTTAATGGGTTTTTTTCCGCTCCACTTTTTAACCGCACCTCCGAGTAGAGCCCATATTAATGCCACACAGAATTCCAGTACCAGACACATCTCTACATGAACTGTTCTGGGGAGACAGCGCAAATCAGGCCTTTATGGTCAAATAGCAGCTAAGAAACCACAACTAAAGAAAAGTAGCAAGCAGAAGAGATTTGTTTGGGCTAAGAAACACAAGGAATGGACATTAGACCAGTGGAAATCTGTAATCAAAGTAATCAAAGCAGTGGGTGGCTATTCTGAGGAATCTAAAATATAAAACATCTTTTGAGTTTTTGTTTGTTGACACTTTTTTGTTTACTACATAATTACATATTTCATTCATACTTTAGATGCGTTCAGTGAGATCACAATATAAATAATCATGAAAATAAAGAAAAAAACATTAAATGAGAAGGTGTGTCTAAACTGACTGATAGTGTAAATATCCAGTAGCCATTGGAGCCGGATAGCAGTGGCTGGGATGTGCCAGGTATTTCAGTGAAACTGAGTTTCAATAGTGGGACCATAAGATATCTGTAGGCTAATCTGATTAAACTTTGTCTCTCGTCTCACATTCACAGGTTAATGCAGTTCAGCATCTGTCAGCCAATAAGGAAGTCAATCAGTATAAGTTTGTAAGTAAAGGTAGAGGCAACCAAATGCAAGCACAGATAAGTAAGGGACATCAAACACTTAGACTTGAGGATCTATCCGCCTGTTGCACTTCTCTTTCTTGCCAACATGAATGGTAAGTTAAGTTTGTTTCTATTATCATCCATGTACATTTGCAGCTACTTTATTCATCACACAATATCTTTTTTCCAGATACTGCAATACAAATTTTATTTGCATCGTTGTGACTAAAGTTGTGTTAATAATTCAAGAAAATAAAAGCAATTCTATCAACTGTGCTAATTTATTCTATGTTAACGATGTATTCTTTTTTTTGTTGCTTCCAGTTGGCTCACATTATGCAACATTATGCTGTGTCCTAGTCTCAGGTTATTTAATAAATATCCATAATGATGATTCACTCTGGATGGTAAAGTGCAGTATAAGGAAAGCTGGAACTATATTAAATCACTTTTTTATTGTCACATCACATGTGCAGGCACACTGGCACAGCACATGCGAGTGAAATTCTTGTGTGCGAGCCCCACAAGCAACAGAGATGTGCAAACACAACAACACAAACGAGCAAAATACAAGAATGGCCAACTTGAAACTAATAAATATATGTACAATATATAATAGTGTATGCATTTCTGGATGTGTATACTAAATATTTTCCTACGTGTGTGTGTGTGTGTGTGTGTGTGTGTGTGTGTGTGTGTGTGTGTGTGTGTGTGTGTGTGTATACACATTTTTACAAATTAAATAGTAAAAAAATAAAATAAAATAATAATAATAATAATAATAATAAAATATATAAAATATACAGAGTTGAATATGTGCAAAACAAGTGGCATTTATATACAGTGTGGAGTGCATAATGTTGAAGTTATGCATTGTGAAGAGGCTGTGGCAATGTAATCCCAAGATATTATATATGTAGGTAATGTGTAAGACATAATGTCCTACATTTCTAGTTCTAATTTCTATGAACTTTAAATTTTCTCTATAAACTTGACAGAGACATAGATAATATACTTTTACAGCAAGTGAGCAGAGTGTAATATGATTACTGACTGAGACTGTCATGCTTGCATGAAGCATTTTTGTCTCTGAGGAATAGAGTTGAAAAATAACTTGCCGATAACAGTTGCAACATTAGAAATGATGCAATAAACAAAATGGTAAAAACTAAAAAAATACTCTGAAACCTTTTTTTTTTTTTTTTTGTAGTGCCACCAACACGGAGGATTGTCCTCCTCGGGAAAACGGGAGCTGGAAAAAGCAGTGTTGCAAACACTTTATTTGGAGAATCCACGTTCAAAATGGGCCATTCCCCTGACTCAGAGACGAGCTTTTGCATTTCCAAGTCCAAACTCATTAACAGAAGATCCATAACTTTGGTTGACACGCCCGGCTTCTTTGACACAAGCGGATCAGAAGAGGACATGAAGCCCAACATACTGCAATGTATTGTTGAGTGCGCTCCTGGTCCTCATGCCTTTATCGTTGTTCTTAAAGTGGAGAAATTCACAGATCATGAAAAGTCTGTCATCGAAAACATGTTCCAGTATTTCTCTGAGGAGGTTTTACGATATGCTGTAATTCTTTTCACTCACGGTGACCAACTGCTGGAGGAAATGAAAATTGAAGAGTTCGTCAGTCAGAGCAAATGCCTGGCTGATCTCGTTCAGAAGTGTGGAGGCCGATGCCACGTTATAGATAATAAATACTGGAATAATGAGGCAAAGAATGAATACAGGAGCAACAAGTTCCAAGTGGAACAGCTTCTCAAAACCATTGATGATATAGTGATGGAAAACAAAGGTGGATATTACACTAATGACCTATTACAAGCAGTAGAGACAGAAATACAGAAAGAGGCAGAGCGTATTAAACAAACATCACAGACTATGTCTTCAGAAGAAGCCAGGGAAAGAGCTAAAAGTGGAGTCTATAAACAGCACGTGGCTAAATTTGCACGCATCGCAGGTAAAGGTCTACTAATTGCAGCTTTGCTTGGTGGATTGGAGTTTGCTCCACTTGTACCTCTAGCTATAAAAGGAGTCAGTACAATCAAACAAGCAGCAAGGAAGAAGAGAATAGAAACAGTGTCAAAGGAAGAAACAAGTACAGGAGTAACTGCGGTAAAGGCAGGAGGAAAAGCACAAACACAGTCAGTATCTACACCGAATAAAGGAACTCCAACAAAAGAAACAGCAGTGGAAAGGAGCGTCGCTGGAGCAAAAACGGGAGCTGATATTCTCTCAAAACTACTTAAAATTTTTAGGAAGACAAATGAAGAGGAAGTGAGCGCATCAATAACAGACGAAGCAGCGACACTGGAAGAAGAAGCCGAAGATGCAGAAGCAGAAGATGGAACAGAGGAACTAGTCGAAGAAGAAACTGGGACTGCAGAAGTTTTACCAACTATAGAAACAGATGTGCCAGTAGAAGAAGAAGAAACTGAGCAAGTAAAAGTGGAAATGACACAAGAGATGACAACATCAATGACAGGAGAAACACCAGAAGTGGCAGCAGTACTGGCAGAAGGAGAAGGAGCAGCTGCGTTGACAACAGCAGTCGAAGAAGAAACAGTTGGGGCGGTGCTGTCAGCAGCAGAGGAGGCGGCTGAGGAGGTAGCGTTGTCTGCAGTGGGGGAAGCTCTTTCAGTAACAGCGGTGGTAGAGGGCATGGCTGAAGCTTCAATTGAAGGAGTGGAAATGGAAGTAGTAGAAGGAGAAGGAGCTGCTGGAGTAGTTGCGGAGGCAATAGATGGAGTAGTACAAGTGATGGATGTAGCTGTTAAGGTAGCTGAAAGCTGTTGCGTACAGTGAATCAACCTGTACCAACAGAATTTCTGCTTTCAGCGATTCAACTCGACTATTTCTATTAAAATTATTGTAACACTGGCAACAATGGTGTAATCACTTACATCCCTGTAATGGGTGGTATGAGTTATAATATAGATCTAGTTGAGGCTGGCTCTTAATAAAAAAAAAAAAGCAGTTAAGACATTGTTGCTAACATTTTTGGCTTTACTTTTGTGTTTTTAAAATGGATAGTGTTTCAAATACAGAGATTTAATTTCTTCTTTTTTTGTTAAATATAAAACTATTGATTGTATTAATTCTATCTATTAAGAAAACATGATCTGGTTAGGCTGGGAAACATTATAGCAGAGTTTTCCTTTAAACCATCTCAAGGATTTTATCTAGTAATGACAGAAATAATTATATTCTTAAAATGAAATTTTAAGATTACATTTTTGATGAAAAAATATAGTTAAAACAAGCAAACGGTTATAAAAGATCTGACTTGAGGGCGGATCAACCCTGGAGTCTTTTCTTGTCTGGGCAACTAATATCACAGGTGCATTAAACTGTGTCTGTCCTGTTTCTCCACACTTTTACCTTCAGTTTTCATCTCCTACAATTTGTCAGATTACAGCTGAATAATTAGATTTAAAAACTTCAAAAATGCATTTAAGCTGGGTAAATGATGACCACAAAAAGTATAAAAATAAATGATATATTTTGAACTTCTATTTCATTAATAATGATGATATAGTTTGTCATTTTTTTATTTCTTTCCTTCCTGTTTTTTTTAAGGTAAACGTGTTGGTTGGCACTGACGCATGTTCATTTTCTTCGCTTAGGTGGATTCAAATTAAAACTCTGTTCTTTATTTCCATGTTGCCATAGTGAATCATGGTTTATTATTGATTTTATTTAGAGGTCAGACTTTTTTAAGGTCTGTTGATGTAACAAAGATTACTCAGAGAAGGGAAGTTATTAACAAGAAAAGGAGCACATTTGAAATTGACTACAAATAGAGGGGGAAAGCTCAAGCAATATAAAGTTGAACCTGGGAGGACTCATTAACTACAAGTTGTAAAAAGATGACTTGGCAACTGTTGTTTCACTAATTTGTGCCTTCTTGTCTCCTCGTCCTGCTGCCTATGAGGGAAAATTTATCTTCAGCGTGTCTTGCTATAGTTTATCACAAGTTGTGAAACTGATATGGAGGACAGAGGAAAAAGGAAGCATGCTAGAGGAGCTATAGTTGTGTATGCACAGGTGTGTGTTTTATTGAAGTGTTTTGGGGTTGTTTTAACTATAACAGAGATGTGACACAAAGCTGGAATGTACCAGTCATGGTGGGAGGACTCAGCAGCCAGACCTTTTTACCTAGAAGTCATTTCATTATTTAAGATCAAACTTTGTACCCTTCACTGTTCCTATAAAACTTTCTTGTCTCTTTGTGCTTTGTTGTGAATTTAACTGAAAATTAAGCTAAATAGTTGTTTAAAAATACATATATTTTAAATGTTGATCAACAACCTGTCATTTCTTATCTAGTGAATTTTTATTTTTATTCATCGCCTGTTGGGAGAAATTATTAGAAGCATCCTGTTTTACTTTAACTTTAGCGTGTGGGCTAAAAGTAATCGGTATGTTACTGCTGCTTAGAGGCTGCAGAACAGATAACCTGTAACTCTGATAAAGGAGCTGTTCTGATAAAGTGACCCAATTAGGGAATATTTTTAAAGTCTCCTATTCCACATCCTCCAACGAAACTCATCACTTTAAGTAACTGAAAATGTTCTCTGATGTGAAGCTCACAGTGAGGCATTTAATGTTGCAGTGTCATTTCCAATAAAACAAGCCCAAAAAAGGAGTGTCTGGTGAATGTTCTGATATCCAAAAAGAAAAATCTTCCACTTGAATGAAAATTTGTTGATGTTTTCAGGCATGGCCCTCAACTTACTAAACCACCCCCCTGCAACTGTGTCTCTGTTCTTAAAGTGGTAAGCACCTATTTTATCTCCTAATCACAAACAGTGCAATATGATTGTCTTGGCCCTGAGTAAACATAACTGAAATGTGCACATTACTACTCCTGAAATGATCAACAACAAATCTCTATGAAATATGAATTAAACATGAGCTAAATATTAAACTCAAAATATACAGTAGGGATTTTGCGCCTACAGCAGCTGGTGACGTGTAGGCGCAAAATCGTGTTGCTCAAACAAGAGTCCCGCTAAGATCCATAGAGACGCAAAAGGAGTCTCAATGATTAGAGTCGTAATTACAGTGAGTCACCACTAGATGTCAGCAGATCGCAGGATTTCTTTTCCCCAGACATAATTCTGTTAAACTTTCTGTGCCATGATGACATCCAGTTCAGCAAAAAAGTAACTTTTATACTATTAAAGTTATTTTTCATCTCTTTTATTAAGGCTTTTCTATTCTAAAGTTTATATTAAAACTAGCAGTAGCACTCACTGGCCTATTTATTAGGGACACTGTGACATAGAGATCAAAAAAACTTTAGACATCAAAAATTCAGACGGTTTGATTAAATTACATCTCTGCCTTGTATTACTTGAAGTGCCAGGTAGCTTTGTGGTCACTTTAAAAATCATTCTATCTCTTAAAGTCTGGCCATTAGTGAAAGGCTACTGTGCAAATATTTACACTCATTTTACCTCAATGCCAGTCACATTGTGTCTTTTCTTCATACTGTAGGTATGTGTAGCAGGTGTAGGTATGAGTCTGAAGGTGCAACCACAAATAAAAATTCCTTTGATTTTGATCAATTAATTCTAGGTTTATGCGAACACATCAGTTTGCTGGAAGATGTAAATTACATACTAATCAATGTATATTCATAATTACAATACTGTACTTAAGAAAACTACTGACATCTATCTTTTATCTTTAAATACTAAAAGAATGATGTATTTATTTCTTTATGTGTACATTTATGTATATTCAAATGTACAAGATAAAGTCATTTTGGCCAGAGGCTATTAGGTCTTTTTCTTAGGTAGCCACACCCATGTGTGCACACATATCAAAGGTCATAACTTACAGCACTAGAAAACAATCATCATTTGCTTCATGTAATGCTAATGTCTGCAGTATATTGCCTCACTGGGAAATGAGGAAATAACACAAGAATCATATCAGCAATCATATCTGTCCCGCATTTAGCAGGTTAAACTAAAATAAACAATAAAAGACGAATCAAATAGACCAATACGGCAAGGCTGGGTTGGTCGATTTGGTAAAGTAAATCCGTTGGGCATCTTTCTTTGCCTTTAGATAGTAATTCTGATGGCAAAAGAGCCAAACGGGACAGGCAAAAAAAACCCAAAAACGATCATACCAACAAGAGAAGAAACACCTTAATTACCAGCTTCTCAGCTGTCCCCATCCTGTTCCCATGCATTCGTGTATGTTTTTTTTTTTTAACATTTACATTAACTTTGTAACTTTTTTAAGTTTGATTATGGTTTAAAAAATTAATAAAAAAAATTAATAAATAAAATACATAACATTTGCAGGGAACAGTGGTTATTGTTTGCTTTTTATTTTTATATTTGTCATTATTTTAATGTATTAATTTTTTTTAAGTGGCGTTAGCAAGCTTTTATAACAAAACTGTCACATACTAATTGGTTTAAGACTTGCAGAAGTTGAAGCCCCACCCCACATTTCCTTGCGTTTCCCTTCAATTAGTTAAAAACTCGCTGTGCACCTGTGGATTTCATCCAAATGGCAGAGAAATGGCCGCAGCAGTGTGCCGTCGAGTTGGACCTGTATCAGTTTTACTGCTCGGTATGTCTGGACCTACTCAAAGATCCCGTCACCATCCAGTGTGGACACACTTACTGCAGAATCTGCATCGAGGGGTTCTGGGAGGAGGAAAAGGAGAAGGGAACGTACAGCTGTCCTCAGTGTAGGGAGACCTTCAGTCCAAGGCCTGTCCTCGGGAGGAACAACATGCTGGCTGAGGTGATGTATCCACCGTGCTGCTTGGGGGGGAAAAAAAAAAAAAAAAAAAAAAAAAAAAATCCGAGTTAATTAATGTACCCCTTTTTTTTTTTTTTTTTTTTTTTGCTTGTTTTGTTAATTAAATACACATTTACGCCTACCGGTCACGTGGTTAGTGCCGTGTTTGACCCACTCCTTTCTTCAGACCTGCTTTAATTCTTCGTGGCACAGACTCAGCAAGGTGCTGGAAACATTCCTCGGTGTTTTTTGGTTCAACATTTCGTGACAGTATCACACAGTTGCTGCAGATTTGTCGTTTATGTCAGGTTTCAGCTTTGTGCCATGATCTGCAGCTATCTCTCAGATAAGCTCATCTCTTACTAAAGGACACGTGGTGTGTCAAGAAAATATCCCCAACACCATTAAATTATTAATTATTAACAGCAGTCTGTATCACTATCCAACTTGGTTTTAAGTTGGATAGTGATTTTTAAATTGGACAACCAAATCAGAGCAGTGGGGAAGTGCAGTTTTTATCATTTAAGGCGACTGGCAAGAGTAAAATCTTTTCTTTCGAGGCAGCACCTTGAAACCGTGATCCATGCTTTTATTTCTTCCCGCCTGGACTACTGTAACACACTTTATGTGGGGGTCAGTCAGTCATTGCTCTCACGTCTGCAGCTGGTTCAAAATGCTGCTGCACGACTCCTAACAGGAACTTGTAAAAGAGAGCATATAACCCCTGTCCTAGCCTCACTGCACTGGCTGCCTGTGTCTAATTTTAAAATTCTGTTTGTTTTTAAATGCCTTCACAATCTTGCCCTGCCTTACTTCTCTGAGCTTTATCTCCACACACCATGTCGGTCTCTCAGGTCACCTGACCAGCTGCTCCTGTAGGTACCGAGATCCAGGAGGAAGCTCAGAGGGGACAGGGCCTTTTCTATCGTGGGTCCAAAATTATGGAGTACTTTGCCCTGGCACGTTAGAGTATCCTTCACTATCCACTTTTAAATCGCGTCTTAAAACCCACTTTTAATCTTTGGCTTTTAACCTCAGTGAGACTTAGTTTTCCATGGAAATTAAATTAGTTATTTAATTCATTTTTTTCTTTCTTTTATTTGGCTTTTATTTATATCTTATGTATTTTTATTTTTTGGTTCCTGTGTGTGTGTGTGTGTCAGTCCCAGAAGATTAGCAATTTCTGAAAGACTGACACCAGCATGTCTGCCACATTGAAATTAGTCTTTTTTTCCATTCTGGTTCTGTCTAATAACGTCCCAGGAGTATAATTTCTTATTTATTTTGGCATGGCATTAGATTTTTTGTAGGTGATTACCACACCCACTGTTGTTACTCCTAAAATATTTTAATACACAACATTATTTTCATAACCAGCTATTCTGTACACAACAACATATTATGTTTTTTTTATTATTGCATTTTCTACAGTTTTAAAGAAAATACACAATTGGGATGCTTTTGCTGACTTCATCCTCTTTCAGTTCTATTTTGATTCTGTTTGTCGTGCAAAACCTTTGACCGTTTTTATTTGATCACTGTAGGTTGTAGAGAAGCTGAAGAGGACAGTAACCCAACAGGCCCGTCCAGCTTCTCCTCTTGCTCCTGCAGGACCAACAGACATTGCCTGTGATTTCTGTTGTGGGACCAAAAGAAACAAAGCCAGCATGTCTTGCCTGACCTGCTTGGCATCGTACTGTCCTGCTCATCTTGAGCCTCACCACAGTTTTCCTGTGCTGAAGCTTCACCAGCTGGTGTCTGCTACAGTGCCACTTAAGGAAAAAATGTGCACAAAGCACAACAAGCTGATGGAGGTTTACTGTAAGACTGATCGAAGATGTATCTGCTATTTGTGCACCATGGACGATCACTGGCGCCACTCAACAGTGTCAGCTGCAGCAGAAAGAGCTGCTGAGCAGGTAAAGATCAATAAAAAAACCAAAATGAATCTGGAGTGTTTTAATTTTTCTCTGATCCTGCGGTTTCTTCTTGCAGGGACGGCTTTTTCTGAGTCACTGTGCAGTTAAGCGGAAATCCCAGGAGAGACAAAAAGAGCTGAATGAGCTGGTCCAAGCTGTGAAGGACTTCAAGGTGTGGAAATAAGACTAGAAACCAAATATCTCTACTGACCACAGTGCTGTCTAGTACATGTGCTTTGTGGTAGTGTAAACTCATAAATTACTTGGTTAAATTCCAACTACTGCGTTCAGATTAATACAGCTTTCATAAGAATAACTGCCTCCTTAATGTGCTTTATACCGTAAGGTGAAGACCCTACAATCATACAGAGATGATACATATGAGTTATACAGTTTTTTGTTTTTTTTTCTATTAAGAGCATTAACAGGCTTTAATCCTGTATCTTCAATGTACCTAATACAAGAGATTCAGTCAGCAAATGGAATTGGCTGACTGTGGCCCATTTCATCTGTGTGCAACAGGCACATAGTTGCATGTACACTTTGAGATATTGTTTACATGGAAACTTTTCACAGTGAGTCAAGATGCAAAGTAAACTGCAGATGAACCACGACAAACACATTTTTAACAACAAACCTAATTGGTCACTTAAAGGAGCTAATGAGGACAACATAAGTAAAAATAAAGCTCTCCAGAAAACACTTGGAGTAAAAATCAGAAATTAAAATCCATCAATGAGACACTAACTATTACATATTTACTAAATGCAGTGGCTACATTTTATTTTCTTTATATTGGTTTATGAATTTTGCCGCAGTTTTCTAAATTCGCCTCCAAAAAGTATTTTTTTCCTAATCTAAACCTTCCTTGTATAAAACAGATTTATTTTCAGACTGCAATGAAGTCCAAAGACAAGCTCTTTGATGAGCTGATCTCCTCCATACAAAAGCAACGTACTTTAATAAAGCAGCTGATTGAGACTCAAGAGAAACTTGCAGTTGTTCGGGCAGAAGCTCTGCAGCTGCAGCTGGAGGAGGAAATCGCCAGGCTGAAGAAAAGAGACGCTGACCTGGAACAGCTTTCTCATACAGAAGATCACATTCATTTCATTCAGGTAGGAAATGTGTCTTTTGTGTTGTAGGCCAACTCATGTTTCTTTCTAAAATTCTGTCACCATTTAGACTCTATATTTAATTCAGTGTTTTATAACCAAAAAGTCACATCTGGAGCTATAAAAGCTCAAATGGTTGTGGAGGAAAACCTGTTTAAACATTACCTCATGAAGACATAAACACTGCACTATCACTATTTTGTTAATTGCTATGTTTTGTAGCGCTCATTTCATGTAAGGCCATCAAAGCTTCCCACCCAAGCAAAGAAAAATCCAGGTGAAAGAAACCTAATGTGAAACATGCAGTTTGAGCACACATTGTAACTTCTTGCTGGGGAGTTTATGAGGATACATAAATTTGATTTAAAATGTGTTGCTGTGCAGCAAATGTTCATCAATGAATATGAGCATTTACATTGAAAAAATGAGAGGGAGGATATACATTTTGTATATGGTGCACCATCTCTCGCTCTGTATGTATGTGTATATATAAAAACACTGCAGAGAGTAAAATTACTGACAGTCCACCATTGTACAAATGTAGAAATTAATTTCACTGAAACAATAATGTGGTGCCAAGCATAGAAAAATCTGCACTTTGAAAAATACCCGTGTACATGTGGACGTAGCCTGAGAGCCGATACTGATGGAGCCATATTAGAACAAGTCTTGAAAAACTAGATCTATTGTAGAAATACTTTTTTGAGAAAAGCAGGGAGCTGAAACTTTGCACACATCCTATTGGGATTTTTTTTCTTCTTTTTCCTTTATAGTTACACATAAAATGTTTTTATTTAAATATGTTATATGTTCAAAAATTAAATTTCAACATCTTTTTTTTTTTTTTTTTTCTTTTTTTTCCCAGCTCTTCCAGTCTCTCTCCATCTCATGTGAATCTCCAGACTTGCCAACAGGCGCTGTTGTTCGTCCTAAACATTCAGTGGAAACCGTGACCGAATGTCTGACTCAGCTGAGAGATGACATGAAGAAGCTTCTGGAGACCACATGGCCCAAGATCTCTGCAACAGGTACCTGAGAGAAATATCCATCCACTTGATTCCACTTAATCCAGTATTATTCATTTATTTTGTTCCTATCAGTTTTTGGTATAAAAGTTGTGCTGCCACCTGTGCCAAAGACCAGAGAAGAGTTTTTGTGCTGTAAGTATATCAGTATATCAAAGCAGTAATCACTTACTAAATACTTGAAGGCTGATGATATTCCTGGTTTGCTTGTCCATCAGATCACTGTCCTCTAACACTGGATCCCAACTCGGTCAACAAATACTTGGACCTTTCACAAGATTCTCAACGAGTGACGAGTGGCTACTATGAGCATTTTCATTTATCTCACTCGGACAGGTTTGGAGGTGTGAAGCAGGTGCTGTGCAGAGAGGGTTTAACAGGGCGGTGCTATTGGGAGGTCAGTTGGAGTGGTGGCGCCTGGTCAGTGGCAGCGTCTTACAAAAACATCAGCCGGACATCATTTGACTCGGAATTTGGGAAGAATGACAAGTCCTGGTGTTTGGAGTGCTCTGCAAAAGGATATACTTTCAGACATAATTTAGTAGCAAAGGCGGTGTCAGGTCCTCGTACCTCTCAGATTGGCGTGTACCTGGATTACAGGTCAGGTACTCTGTCGTTTTACAGCATCTCTGACATCATGACTCTGCTTCACAAAGTGTGCACAGTATTCACTCAGCCTCTCTATCCTGGCCTTGGGCTGAAGGAAGGAAGCTCTGGCTGTTATGCAGAAGTGAAGAAGTTGTGATGCCAACTTTTTCACCTCTACCATGTTGATTAATGTCTTTCAAGACCTAAAATAAGCAGTGAAGAAACCTGTGAGTGACTCGAATGACTCACACTGTTTGGATGTTGAAAGGCGTGACTCTAGGTGCTCTATCCTCACCAGGCAGGTGTAGAGTTGTGGTTCTAGATTAGAACATTGGAGAAATAAAATCACTGCTAAGTAAATGTAAGAGTTTGTTGCTTTAAGTAATATCATTACCCCGGGTTTGTTTTGCTTTTTTTTTTTTTTTTAAAAGTGACTTTGAACGGTCACTTTATAAGCTACATGCACCTAATTGTCTTTGTTCTGTTTTGTCTTTAATGCCTCGGGGAAAAAGAAGTGTTACATTTGTGTTGGTGTATGGTATAAAATATAACTGCTAAAGAAAACATTTGTCTGAGACTTTTTAATGTCAGAATTAAAATATTCACAATAAAGAGCAGTAATTCAGTGTCTCAGATTTTGGCGAAACACACAACCATGTCGGAGCAAGCGGCGGCGCTACCGGCAGCAGCAGCGACACCTGGCCCGGTTATGGCAGTGCCACCAGCGGCTACTTTCACCATCAAGCCACCGGAACTGTTCGACTTCGCAAAGCCCAAGGGATGGGAGAAGTGGATCAGACGTTTCGAGCAAGTAATCTGAACAGTTCAACAGATGCTAACCAAGTGAACACATTAGTTTACTGCATGGGAGACGAGGCTGACGACGTGCTAAGGGGACTTGACCTAACAGACGGGCAGTGCCAGTAGTACGATGCGGTCAGAAACGCATTTGATAGACATTTTGTCCCCAGAAAGAAAGTGATCTATGAAAGAGCAAGGTTTAATAAGCGAGTACAACAGCCAGCAGAAACAGTTGACTCCTTCATAACAGCTCTATATGCTCTCGCTGAAAACTGAATATGGTGAACTTCACGATGAACTTTTGAGGGATAGGCTCGTTGTGGGTCTTAAAGATTCATCACTGTCGGAGAGAATGGAGCTCAACAAAGATTTGACCCTAACCAAAGCTATCACAATGACGAGACAATCTGAGGAAATAAAAAGACAGCAAACTGTCCTAATAGGTGAAAGCAGCACGGACAAAACAGCCGTGCATGCCGTGCATGTCAGAAAATCACAGCCAAATAAATTCAGAAGCAGAGACCAAAAGCAGTTCAAGCCACAAAAACCACAAATAACAAAACAAGAGAATAAAACATGTTCTAAATGTGGAAAAGCACAGATGCACCCAGCAGCACAGCGCCCAGCCAAAAATGCAGAATGCCACAACTGTGGAAAACGTGGACCCTACGGGAGAGTTTGTAGATCTACAACTGTGCATGAGGTGGCAGGAGAAGACCCGTGGCTTGCTAACATCTGCATGAGAGGCAAAAGCATGACATTTAAATTAAACTCGGGGGCAGATGTCACAGCTATCTCAGAGGAGACATTCAAAGACATTAAGCAGCCAAATGAACATTTGCAAAAAGCTGAAAAGCCACTGTATGGACCAGGAGGTGCAGCACTGATGGTACTTGGGTCTACAAAGGAGGACATTTCCTACAGTGACAGGAGCACTACAGAGACAATCTATGTAGTCAGAAATCTGCGTGTAGCTCTCTTAAGCAGGACAGCTTCTGTGAGACTGAAACTAATTGCCCAAATGGACAATGTTGACCTTGAGACAGTGAAGAAAGCGTACCCGAAACTATGTGATGGGCTCGGGCTTGTTCAAAAACCATACACGATTAAGCTGAAGCCCAACGCTAAACCTTATTCACTGAAAGTGCCAAGGTGTGTTCCACTGCCACTACTGGGCAAAGTCAAAACAGAGCTGGAAAGGATGGAACAGTTGGGAGTAATCAGTCGTGTGGAAGAGCCCACAGACTGGTGTTGCGGCATGGTCGTAGCCCCCAAAAAGGACAAAGAGAAAGTCCATATCTGTGTGGACATGACACCATTAAATGAGTCGGTGTGTCGTGAAAGATATAGCCTCCCCTCTGTAGACCAAACACTAGGCATGCTCACAGGTGCGCAGTATTTCTCCAAGCTTGATGCTAACATGGGTTTTTGGCAAATACCGCTGTCCAAAGAATCTGCTCTCCTCACCACACTTATTACGCCATTTGGTAGATACCATTTCAATCGTTTGGCATTTGGTATTTCCAGTGCATCAGAGCATTTCCAAAACATGATGATGACGGAAGTGACAGCCGGCCTCGCGGGAGTCATGTGTAACCCAGAGTAATTTCCTGCACTTATTTCCTGCCATTGAACGCATCACAAATGCATGACTCCAACCACATGACTTTGCTCAGCCAATCGGATGGCATGTAGGTCATAGTAAGCCTGTCCCGGCTTCCTCCCGTCAGATGCGTGGAGGCAAGCCAGGTGACAGAGCTGTTGCAGGTGTGTATTGGCAAACATTTGCTTTTCCCGTTTTAATGCATTTTTTTAACACCAACTAACTTATGCAACTTAGATGCTGATTACTGTGAGCCAGAGCCATAATGTTGTTGTGCACTGAACAGAACGGAATTGGTGAGTTTGAACTTTTAATTGACTGTTTGTATTGCTACCAGCTGACCCTAATCGGCTGCTGCCGGTCCAAACAATTTGATTTTGATTTGACTGATAGTTGTTGAATAACAAATGTTGTGGAGCTACATAGTATGTATGTATGTAGCAGTTGAAATGTTTTCAGTTAAATCCTTATTGGTTAGAAATATTATATTTAACCAATATATTGTTTGTTTATTTATTTATAAATTGTGTACACAGGAACAAGAATAACTTAATGTATTTAGCTTAATTGGCTGACATTTTTGTATTATTCTTGTGATTTCTTATTGGCCTTGTTTATTTAATGCAGGCCAGGTGAACCTTTTTGGGGTATGGAAAAGGATGGCGAGCCAATGAACGGCTAGGAGCAGGACACATTCTGCAATTGACGCTTCCACCGGTTGGGTAGGAAGCTATCAAAGACAACGCTCTGTCCCCATTTTCCAAATACACTGATTTCCGCAATCATACACACCATTCCTTTCATTTATGGACAATAGCGCTTGGACATCTCTCATGGACATTCAGATTAAACTCATGGACTTCAGTGTGGATCAGTGGATTTGATATTAACATGTGGTGTTTATGGGGGAACTGTTTTTTTTTTTTTTTGAGAACCTGTGTTGCTTGGTATAAGCCAGATAAATCTGTTTAGTTGTCTTTGTGTACCCTCACTGGGTTTTTGATTAATTGGATAGCTGCAGCAGGAGTGATTATTTAAGTTTTTCTTTTCTTGTTATTCTTTTTTGGGGTTTGGTTAAATACATGGTACCTGCAAAACCATTTTTTGTGTTGTGTGTATTTATTAATTACTGCCCATCAGCTCCAGTGGCGTCCCTAAATCTTCTGATTAATAATAACCATAAAATCACACTCAATCCCTAGCCTGTATTACTTCATTAGCGCTACATCAGTGTTACACATGTGCCACATGGACGACATCCTGGTCTGGGGATCCACGAGAGAGGAGCACGACATGAGACTCCACGCTGTCCTCGACCATGCAGAGAAGGTGGGCGTCACCCTGAACATGTCAAAATGTCAGTTTGGCAAAAGAGCAGTGAAATTCTTAGGATTCATTGTGTCATCTGAAGGCATGAGTCCTGACCCTGACAAAACTAGTGCGGTGCAGAATATGACAGAGCCAAGCACCGTGAGTGAGCTTAGGAGCTTCTTAGGAATGGTGAAATCAGCTGGGGAAATTCATCCCAAACCTCTCCAAAAAAGACAAACCACTGAGAGACTTGCTTTCAACTAAAAATGTGGTATTGGGGGCACGAGCAACAAAACGCGTTTAGCAGTTTAAAAGAACTGTCATCCGCTCCAGTACTGCAGCTTTACGACCCAAACAAACCCCAAAAGATCTCAGCAGATGCCTCTTCATACGGGTTGGGGGCAGTTTTGCTACAGAAAGACAATGACGTGTGGTCACCAGTTGCGAATGCCTCGCGATCATTGACAGCCACAGAGCAGCGCTATGCTCAGCTGGAAAAAGAAGTGCTGGCGCTCACCTGGGCCTGTGAAAGATTCAGTGACTTTATTCTAGGGCTACACTTTGAGCTTGAGACCGACCATAAGCCACTTGTGAGCCTACTTGGAGGACAAGCCTTGGATTTGCTTCCACCGCGGATACAGAGATTCTGCATGCGCCTAATGAGGTATTCTTACACTATAACGCACATTCCAGGCAAAAGCCTCACCACAGCCAACACGCTGTCACGGTTACCGCTGGCAGACAGCGTGATGCCCAGAGACAATGATCTTATGGAGGACACCGATATTTACGTTGACGCAGTGCTGGAGGGCCTTCCTACTAGCAGCAAATACCTTGCAGATCTCCGTGAGCAGCTACAGTCTGACAGCGTCTGTTCCCAAGTCATGAAGTTCTGTGCAGAGGGCTGGCCTGACAGGAACCAGCTGCAGGGAGTGGTAAAACACTACTGGTCAGAAAGAGCAGTTTTGAGTGTACACGATGGACTACTACTGCAAGGCACAAGGTTGGTCATACCTGCAAACATGCGAAATGCAGTTTTGGACAAAATACACGAGGGTCACCAAGGGGTAGTTAAGTGTCGAGAACGTGCCCGACAAGCAGTGTGGTGGCCAGGCTTAAGTAATCAGATCAGTGAACTTGTCCTTAAGTGCAGGCTGTGCATACAGGAGAGATACAGGAGAGAGTTAATGTGAGGGAACCTCTTATGCCCACACGTTTACCTGAGAGGCCATGGTAGAATTTAGGAGTTGATTTGTTCACACTAAAAGACAAAAACTATCTGTTGGTAGTAATTATTTCTCGAGATATGTCGAGATTGCTCAACTCAGCCCAACTCGTTCAGCCAATGTGATTGTGCATTTAAAGTCAATATTTGCATGCCATGGAATACCTGAAGCATTGATTACAGATAATGGCCCACAATTTGCCTGTCAAGAAATGAAAGACTTTGCAAAGGACTACTGTTTTGAGCATGTCACCAGTAGTCCCAGGTAGGGCTGGGCCATATTATACCGTTCACGGTAATACCGGTATAATGTTAGGCAACGATAGGAAAATGAAATATCGCGATAGAATATGAGTAAAACGCACATGCGCAGTGCCTTTGTTTTCATACGCACATGGCCGATTGTTGAGTGAAACAGATGAACCAGAATTGGTTTGTAAAAATGGTGCAACTTCAGTGATGTGGAACTGGTTTGGTGTTTGTCCGTCAGATACACGACAAAGCACATTTTTTTGCAGAACATGCAAGCGGCCGTCGTTATTGTCGTATTTGTCGGACTAATATGCTCTTAAATCTGGGAGTAATCTGGGTCCTAAACTCCGTATGCTTCAGGTCAAACAACACTGCAGCATCACTGAGAGTTAAAAACTCTCTAAATTCTTTCATCTTTAATAAAACGATCAGCGTTGCTGCTTTACCAGGTGTAACTATGAAGTTTATGTTTTAACAAAAGACATAGAACAAGAGTATTGGATAAATTGTTGCCAGGGCAACCAGTCTGGATCACGGATGCAAAAGCACAAGGCACAGTGACATCAGTCCACCCAACTCCACGATCGTACATCATCAGTGGACCCCAAGGGACAATGGTAAATGGTAAATGGCCTGCATTTGTATAGCGCTTTTCTAGTCCATAGGACCCCAAAGCGCTTTACACTACATTCAGTCATTCACCCATTCACACACACATTCACACACTGGTGATAGCAAGCTACATTGTAGCCACAGCTGCCCTGGGGCGCACTGACAGAGGCAAGGCTGCCGGACACAGGCGCCACCGGGCCCTCAGAAGGAACCGCAGTCATCTTGTGCCGATCCCACAGAGACTCAAACCGAAGCAAAACAGATCCTGTCCACCCCTATAGAGACCGTTTCTGAGCCAAGCGCACCCCATACACCAGGTGTGGTTAGAACCCGGTCTGGTAGGGAAGTGATTAAACCAAAAAGACTTGATCTGTGAAGCTAATTGTTTGGAAAGGGAAAAGTTGTATTTCGAAATGCTAAGTTTTGTTTTTGAGAATAGCATGTTTAAAAGGACAAGAAGGTTTAACTTGTGTTAAGAGTGTAAGAGTTTATGTTTCCTGAAATGCTGGGGTATGTCTGTATTGAAAAAAAATATTACGCAGTTATGTTTTGTTTGAAGAGCAAAAGAATGTACCAGCCTAACTTCAGTAAGGGGGATGTGGTGTAATCTATATTGATGTACATCATACGCCACTAGGTGGCAGTACTTACCCACTCAACGGGAAGTGTGTGGCATGTAAAACAGCACAAGAGTAAGCTGTATTAAAGAAAGATTGTTGTTGCTCCACGTTATCGCTTGAGCGGGAGTTTTATTCAAGAGCTCAACACAACATCTCTCTCTCTCTCTCTCTCTCTCTCTCTCTCTCTCATACATATATACGTATATACATATTTGTGTGTGTGTGTGTGTGTGTGTGTGTGTAATGTCCATTGTGTTGATTCAAATGTGCTCTGGGACAATCATAGGCATTGGTTGCTACTGAAAACAGGAAATAAAGCTGGTCCACACTATGGGCTGAACCATTTGTTAGTGGTGGAGGGGGGTATTCAATTCAATTCAATTTTATTTATATAGAACCAAATCACAACAAAAGTCGCCTCAAGGCGCTTCAGGGTAACACTATGCAATATATTCAGTTTTGGAATTTATTTTCAGTGCTAACTGTAGCTAGGCTCAAAGTGTTAATGCAATCTCATTTTGATAAACAATGTTATATTAAAAACTAGGGTGGCACTAGGGGTGGCAAGAGATCACTTCAGGGTGGCACATGCCACCCTATGCCACCTCTCTAGATCCGCCCCTGTTGAGCTCTTACAAATTGCTGCTTGTGTATAGTTGAGTTATAGCGGGATGATGGGTGATCTTTATTGGTGCTTTATTCAAATGCAGCTGAGAACAGGTGAGTCTTCAACCTGGATTTAAATAAACTGAGTGTTTCAGCTGATCTGAGGCTTTCTGGGAGTTTGTTCCAGATATAAGGAGCATAAAAGCTGAATGCAGCTTCTCCGTGTCTGGTTCTGACTCTGGGAACTGATAAAATCTGATAAAATCCAGATGACCTGAGGGATCTGGATGGTTCATACTGGGTCAGGAGGTCATTGATGTATTTTGGTCCTAAACCATTCAGAGCTTTATAGGCCAGCATCAGAACTTTAAAGTCTATCCTCTGACGGACAGGCAGCCAGTGTAAGGACCTCAGAGCTGGACTGATGTGGTCCACTTTTTTGGTCTTAGTGAGGACTCGAGCAGCAGAGTTCTGAATGAACTGTAGTTCACTACACCCAAATTTCTCGCCTGGTTTGTGGTTTTTAGATGTATAGATTGAAGTTCTCTGGTAACCTGTAATCGTTTTTCTTTGGCGCCAAAGACTATTACCTCAGTTTTGTTTTTGTTTAGCTGGAGAAAATTGTGGCACAACCAGTCATTGATTTCCTCAATGCATTTACCAAGAGCCTGTACAGGGCCTCGGTCTCCTGGTGACATTGTGATATATATTTGTGTGTCATCTGCATAGCTGTGGTAGTTTATTTTGTTGTTGTTTATAATCTGTGCCAGTGGGAGCATGTAGATGTTAAACAGAAGGGGTCCCAAGATGGAACTTTGGGGAACTCCACATGTGATACTTGTCTGCTCAGATGTGAAGTTACCTATTGATACAAAGTATTTCCTGTTTTCTAAAAGAGAGTTTATTACAGAGAAATGTCTCTTTCCAAAATAAAAGCTATACTATCCGCTTCTTCTGGGCTATATTCTCAGCAGCATAATTAAGGAGAATCACGTGCTAACAGCTGTCTAAATGACTCGGCTAAAGTTAGTAGCATGCTTGTTGTTTTTGTCTTTGCACTAGGATGATGTCGGCATAAATGTGCAGTCATATTCGTTGTGTTCCCACTAGTGCTTTCAGGTTAATCTCGTTGAAATGACCTTAACGCCACAACACGGCAAATCTCCGTTAACGAGCTACCACCGATCGCCCCGTGCATGGGGCTGGACGGCCAACACGTTAACGAGCTAACTGCGCTAACACACTAGTTCCCACCCATGTAATTGAGCATTGCATGGCACATCCAACATACTGTTTTACTTTAGTCCATGACTCGCTTACCTTCAGGGTCATACGTCACATGAAAACCAAAATAATTCCAAACGCCAGATCTGAATGAGGGTGGGGGAGGTCCATGTTGCAAGGAGAGCTTAACTTCTGTCTTGCTAGCTTGCCCTGCGCTCTTCCTTCTGACTATGCTGTCTGTGTTGAGCGCTCAGTGGATCTGCGCTGGACAGTGCAGCCTAGGCGGAGTAGTCGAACGCAGATTCACTGAGCGCTCAACACAGACAGCATCGTCAGAAGGAAAGTTGATGAAATAAATTACAAATGTTGTATTGTTCGATACATATGCGTACCGAACCGAAAGCACTGTATCGAACGGTTCAATATCGATACGAATATCGTTGCACCCCTAATATATATATTTTTTTTTCTTTTTTTTTTTTTTCTTTTTTTAAAGGGACTACATTAAAACATGAATAGTAAATTGTGACATCTAATAGAGCATTTGAAAAAAAAAATCATCAAAGAGCCAATTTGTAAATGATTGCATTAACCTTACCAATCACTGGCTTGACCTAGCAAATTTCCTTAGTGGACCAGTGTTCTCATCTTATCATTTAATATTGATTCTGTATCTGACTAAAACGGTTCAGTATCTATTGCATCCTGTTTCAAACTTCAAACCATAAGCAAAACACCTTTTTAAGAAGGGAGAAAAAAGTAAGAAACAAATGTACTTAACAGAGTCATTGTTCTCCTCTAGATTCAACAACGATGAGGTTGGTCCTGCTGGGAAAAACTGGATCTGGGAAAAGTCACCTGGGTAACACCATTCTTGGAGAGGAGCTCTTTGCCACTTATGACTCTCCAAACTCTGGAACAATGAAATGCCAAACAGAAACCAAAACAGTCAGTGGAAGAAGCATCACTCTGATTGACACCCCTGGTTTCTTTGACACAGGAAGGTCTGAGGAAGATCTGAAGCCTGAGATAATGAGCTGTATGACAGAGTGTGCTCCTGGGCCTCATGCTTTTCTCATTGTGCTTCGAGTGGGTAAATTCACAGAGCACGAGCAGGCTGTCGTCACTAAGATACATCAGTCTTTCTCAGATGAAGCTCTAAAATATGCTGTAGTTGTTTTCACTCACGGTGAACAGCTCAAGAAAAATATGAAAATTGAAGATTTTGTCAGTCAGAACAAAAATCTGAGTGATCTGGTGTCAAAGTGTGATGGTCGGTGTCACGTCTTTGATAACGAACACTGGAACAACAACCAGCCAAACAACTACAGGAGCAACCAGTTCCAGCTGGAGGAGTTGCTGAAAACAATAGAAAAAATGGTGGTGGAAAAAAACGGAGGTTACTACACAAATAAAATGCTGCAACATGTGGAGACGGCAATACAGAAACGGGTAGAGCATATTAGACACTCAATGCCAGATAAAACCCCAGAAGAGATCAGAAACCAGGCTAAAACTAGTGTGTTTAAGAGGTTTCTGATCCAAACGACAGGGATTGCAACAGGAGCTTTGCTCGGTGCTTTATTTGGTGTAGTAACATTGTGTGAATTTGCTGTGAAATCTGTGAAGATGAGTGTCACAGAAATGTTAGCATGTGTGTCTGCTGCTGCAACAGTAGGAAAAACAGCACTAGTAGCTGGTGGGACAGTAGGTTTGGCAGCAGCAGTAGCAGGAGGTGTAATGGGAGGCATCACTGGAAATGAAGCCGCTAAGGATGCAGAGTCACCTTTAGAAGCTGTACAGAGAACATATAAGGCTGTCCAAGAAAAAAGAAAAGCTTTTACTGAATTTTCGTAAGATTTTCTTAATAAGCAGATATTTATGTGAACATTTGATTATTTAATTACCTCTTGATAATGTTACATTACATATAATGTTCACATATTTAGGAGGCAGTACATAAATTTGTTTTTATTTGGAGGTTTTTGGGACTATTAAAGGTTTATTCAGCGGTTTCCGTCATTTAGGCGCCTATTTCTTTTTTCTTCGCTTACTTTGCCTTGGGCCACTGTGTCAAAATTTTTCATACAGTTGGGAATAAGGGAAATGTGGGGTAAAGCAAGTGAAGGCTCTGATTAATTCAACACCATTGCCAGCAGTAAGAGGGTTCATCTGGAGGAAAGATATTTGGAGGGGCTCACAAACAGCAATAGTGCCATCAGGCAGCCTTCACACCTCCAACGACCCCAACAATAGAGGCACTTTGGACACTCATTCCCCCACCTCTCCCCCCTCCATAGAGCCATCACCACCTTCAAACTGTTCACCTACAACACCCCCCTCCTCACCCCACACAAAAGAGGATTTCACACCACCTCCTCCGACCACAACTCTTCATATTCATGAAGCAGATGTGAGGAAGCAGTTTAAGAATCTGAATGCTCGGAAAGCTCCCGGCCCAGACGGTGTGTCTCCTGCCACCCTCAGACACTGTGCAAACGAGCTGGCCCCAGTGTTTTCTGGCATCTTCAACTCCTCACTGCAGGCATGTCATGTGCCTGCCTGCTTCAAGTCCTCTACCATAATCCCTGTCCCCAAGAAACCTAGGATCACTGGACTAAATGACTACAGACCCGTGGCTCTGACATCTGTGGTCATGAAGTCATTTGAGCGCCTAGTTCTCTCCCATCTCAAGACCCTCACGGCCCCCCTCCTGGACCCCCTGCAGTTTGCATATAGAGCCAACAGGTCTGTAGACGACGCCATCAACATGGCCCTACACTTCATCCTGCAGCATCTGGACTCCCCAGGAACCTACGCCAGGATCCTGTTTGTGGACTTCAGCTCTGCCTTCAACACCATCCTTCCAGACCATCTCCGAGACAAGCTTTCCCAGATGAATGTGCCTGATCCCATCTGCCGGTGGATCACTGACTTCCTGACGGACAGGAAGCAGCATGTGAGGCTGGGAAAGAATGTCTCGGACTCCCGGACCATCAGCACCGGCTCCCCTCAGGGCTGTGTTCTTTCTCCTCTGCTCTTCTCCCTGTACACCAACTGCTGCACCTCCACCCACCAGTCTGTCAAGCTAATCAAGTTTGCAGATGACACCACCGTTATTGGGCTCATCTCGGACGGGGATGAGTCTGCCTACAGGAGGGAGGTTGAACGTCTGGTGTCCTGGTGCAGCCACAACAACCTGGTGCTAAATGCCCAGAAGACAGTGGAGATTATTGTGGACTTCAGGAAGCACACAGCCCCACTCCCCCCCATCATCCTGACTGACACCCCCATCACCTCTGTGGACTCATTCCGCTTCCTGGGTACCACCATCACCCAGGACCTGAAGTGGGAGCCCACCATCACCTCCGTCATCAAGAAAGCCCAGCAGAGGATGTACTTCCTGAGGCAGCTGAAGAAATTCAACCTGCCAACACGGACGATGATGCAATTCTACACTGCAATCATCGAGTCCATCCTCACCTCCTCCATCACCGTGTGGTACGCTGGAGCCACTATCAGGGACAAACAGAGACTGCAGCGTGTTGTGCGCTCTGCTGAGAAGGTGATTGGCTGCAGACTCCCATCTCTGCAGGACCTGTACACCTCCAGGACACTGCGGCGTGCAGCCCGGATCTCAGCTGACCCTTCTCACCCTGGACACAGTCTGTTTGACCTGCTCCCCTCAGGCAGGAGGCTCCGGTCCATTCGCACCAGAACCTCTCGCCATAAGAACAGTTTCTTCCCCTCTGCTGTTGGACACATGAACAATAACCACATGACTGTCCCCGCCACTAACACATGACCCTACGCTGTGTCACTGCATCATTTCATGTCTGGCACTGATCACCACCTGCACTCATGTATATATCTTTCTACGTAGCACTCATAATTCTTATTCTCATGTATATATCTCATGTATATCTCATGCACATATCTTTCTTTCTACATAGCACTTTAATTCTTATTGTTTGCACTGAAGCACCGCAGCAATTTCCTAATGTTGTAAACCTCAACATCTGGCAATAAACCCATTCTGATTCTGATTCTGACAACGGCTATCTTTCCCTGGCAAAAAGCAATTGTGTTTCAGTTACTGGAAGGATGTAACTTTGCCAGTGCCGGACTTGAACTCTTGTCTTTTTTCACGTTACTCTGACACCCCATCCTTTTTTTAAAGCAACTCATTTGCTACTTTAGGGCCAGAATCTGTTGGTGTTTATTAACTATAACTGGGGTTTTACTTGAGCACTCATGTTGCAGCATAATGCAACCTTCCACAGCTTTAAGGTGAATAAAATGTTTAAATGAAGTGTGGTTTGCCTTTTTTTGTTTACAATCAAGTTTAATTTCTATCACAAATTCGCATGATAGTGCTTTGCAAACTGTGTAAGTTCGAGGAAGTACACACCAGACAGGCTATTTGTTATTTCATGTAAATATAGGTGAGGCCAAGCACACACCTATATTAGTCATAACTTAAGTGTAATAACATCCCACTAGGTGTGGCATGGAAAAAGGTTAGAGCTTTACCCTTAGTATTATTGCTGTGGCTCAAGCAATGGAAGCTTTATAACGTTCACTGTCACAAATGAGATATTCAGAGTTCCATTTTACTAGAAAAGTGTCCCCAGTACTGTTCTGAATTTATCATTAACAGCATGTGCAGTTGTTTGGTCATATGGCCCATATTTCAATTCAATTTTTAGTTTCATTTATATAGTACCAAATCACAGTAACCGTGTCCTCAAAATCCTTTGAAAAGTAAAGATCAGACAATAGCACAGAGAAAACCCCAACTATCAAATGAACCTCTATAACAGGGGTGGGGGAACTAAACCCTTCAGTATGAGAGAGCTGTGACTGAGCGTTCATGGGGCTCATCTGGATTTCTATCTGCATCTCAAGTTATCTCATGTTACATACAAAACAAAGCACCGTCTGATAACCCATTTCTACATAAATGTGTAATTGCTGTTTCCAAAGAGAGGAACAGCTGCAAAAATCATCCCAAAACCTTCCATACACTTTCTTACTTAGACTACAAAGTCACATTGTCAAGTTTAAGATGGCCTGAATAATGGCCTCTCTCTCTCTCTCTCTCTCTCTCTCCCTCCCTTAGAGTAATGATAAAACTTATGTTTAATCGTTGCTCTAAGATATGCTTACAATACCTAATTCAAAGCTAATAATTATATCTAATGATGGCCCACTTAAAGCTGACGCTCCAGCACGTGTGTCAAAAACCACACTGCTTCAGAAGCACTGTGTCAAGGTTTGATTTGTTTGGCCAGAGTCATGTGATCAGTGACATTTAGAACGTAGCTGATTCGATGGTTTATAAGGAAGTGGATCATTCGCGGGATTTGTGGAGTGCTTTGATAGTGAGTGACAACAAACTACTCATCATTCTATTGAGCGATACTGAGCCAGCAAGGAAGAGGGGAGGTTCTGTTGTGTGGGAGTATTTTGAGTTGATTTTCCTCAATCGGGTGGGTTTGCCAGCTTTTTATTCTTGTTGTTTGTCTTTGTTTTGATTGTGTTTATTTTATTTTTAATAATATTATTTACAAACATACCTGTCCAGCTGTCCAGTGATTAATTGTATAAGTACCATAATGTGTTGTACATTATTATATGTATATTAATGTGTTTTTCATTTATTGTATTTACCAACATCAAAAAGTCACAAGCAAAGAAAGACCACACCATGGCACATGTTTAAATAAGGGAAGCTTATTGATCAAATTTATCTATTAAGCAAATAGACATAATTATTTCACCCAAAAAACATACATATTCAAAGCAACAAACGTGTAGGCCCAATATCAGACAGAACAATGAACTCTGTAGAATGGGCAGTCATAATGAAGCACTACACTTTAATTTGTAGATTCAAGCTGTTCTTCATAATTTTGGCCACCAGATGTCACCAGAGAGGAATGTGTTGAAAAGCTAGTATGAAGCGTTTTTAACACAAGCTTCAATGCTTCAGAAAGCTTCATTTGAGCATCTAATAGACTCCAGTTTGTTCATGTAAATCAGGGGTGGGAGACTCCAGGCCCAAAGGGCTGATGTCATGCAGGTTTTAGATGTCACCTTGGGTCAACACACCTGAAACAAATGATCAGTTTTTTACCAGGCATCCAGAGAAATCAAAAACATGTTGAGGAGGTAATTTATCCATTTAAATCAGCTGTGTTGGATCAAGGACACATCTAAAACCTGCAGGACACCGGCCCTTGATGCCTGGAGTTCCCCTACCCCTGATTGAATGAGTCCATTGCCTATCCAAAACCTAGAAACCTTCCCAATAAAGCAACGGGGACAGAGACAACTATAAGTGTTGATATGTGAGTGCTAGGTGAACTTAAGTCTGCTACTGCAAATGAAAACATCATAGTTTACACATACTACAATTGACTAGACAAGCTAACCAATGCCAGTCTAGTGAAAGGTCCGAACAAGAACACACTCCTGTTTATAAAAAAGATATATATATATTTTTTTAAGTAATCATTATTACTTAGCAGTGATTGTTCCAGAATAAAACAAATATGGATTTGAATGTATTTCTCTGCCTATGGTAGTGCAGTGCTCCATAGTTGTATATGAACATTTAGAATATTGCTTTGTTGTTCTAAAACTGTCATGTTGTTCTAAAACACAGCCCAGAAGATCACTGGCTGCTCTCTGCCCAGCCTGGAGGTCACTGCAAACTCTCGGTACCTCAGCAGAGCTGGCAATATCATCAAGGACCACTCTCACCCCAGCAACCAACTGTTTGAACTATTACCGTCAGGCCGACGGTACAGGTCACATAAAACCAGGACAAACAGATTCAGGGATAGCTTCTTTCCCAGAGCTATCACCGTAGTAAATAAGCACAAAAACAATTGAACCTATTCCATACCGTCACTGTCATTATATTATGCTGCTATTCATACTGTCATTATATTAATGCTGCTATCCTGTATATATTGTACATACTATTGTTTGAGTACTTACGATTGTTTTTTTTGTACTTTTTATATTTTACATTTATATTTATTATTGAAACTTGCACCAAGGGAGTGGCACTCCAATTTCGTTGTACTCTGTACAATGACAATAAAGGCTATTCTATTCTATTCTATTCTATTCTATTCTATATGCGAGTTTGCATATTTACTGTGCCACCCTACAATACTGTGATTTCCTACACATACTGTCAGTGCACTGTGTGCATGTGTAGTCATGTCATTACACTGACTCCATTAGTTACAGAAAACCTTGGAAGAACTTCTGCTTCCTAACAAAAGAATGATCAAAATACCTCTGAAATAAGTTTGAGTAGGGAGACCGGGGATAGTTGTAACACTTCCAATTTCTCCAATCAGGGCTAAGTTTCAAATGATGTGACTCATCCTGTGCATGCCCAATTCAGTTCTGCTATCACATGTGAAAAATCAGCACATTTCGTCAAACACAGACAATTTAACATGAAAAAAAGTAATTTGTATGCCAAAAAGTAAGTTTTTCTACTTTATTTCAATTTCTAATAGCATTATCTGCTTTGCAGTTAAACTCATCAAACTTGAATTATGTTATTTGTATGTCTATGGGGATATATTCTGTGTAGGTCTTTAGTGCTAATGTTTTAGCCGTTGGCTGTAATGTTAGCTAGTTCATGGCTATAGGAGTCTGGGTCAGTTGTAACAGCAACAGTCTGGGTTAGTTGTAACAATAATGCAGATGTTACAACTTACCACACTATTACTTTAACTTATATTAAACAAGTTGGGGCAACGACATCAGCAGAGAGAGGTTCACTGGTCGCTTTTGTATATGCGGTTAATGCCATTAGCAACACAACTACTTCACTGTTTGTGTTCCCACACATACATTATGCAGACCACTGTGTCAGAGATGGACCAGTAGGAAGTACTGGTAGTGGAAATAAATCAGGATGGGTGCAAGAAACAGATTTCCTCATCTTTCTGAAGCACTCTGCAAACCACACCAAGGTAAGCCATGATAAAAAGTAATGGAATTGCGATGCTGGTGAACAACTACATTTTTTCAGCTTCATTGTTATGTTCAAAATTGGTGCAAGAGTTGTAGGTTATAATGCCCACTGAGCCAATGAGGCCAAACTCAAGGAAGACCAACCAAAATTAATGAAATATTCAGTTGCAGAAAATTCCATAATTTGTCTTTTTTGGGGGGTTGGAATATGTTCAAAAGCTAGATTTCTGCATTCTGTCACACACACACAGAGCTACATAAATGGATGTAAGTGCATTCATGCGTTGAATAAACAAAGATTACATGTTAATGTTTTGTTAGTACCCTTATTTCATTGTGTTACATTTCACCCCAGGATATGTTACAACTAACCCAGACTACGGGGTTAATCGTAACATTTCACTCTTCGTGTTTGAGACCATACCATGCAATGGGTAATTGTGCTGCAGAGAAAATAGCTGCACTATTTAATAGCAGAGACATGTAAATACTTTGCATTACATTTTGAATCCACTACCTTAAAAGAGCTCCAATTTACAGACAGAAATGTCAAAAATGTTACAACTATCCCCGGTCTCCCCTACACACCTGCTAGACCTCATATCACTGGAAAGAAATCTATAAACAATAATCAACAAAACTTTGTGAGGAAGCAATTTCACTCTCCTTCTGTCCAGCTGTAGCTTCTCAGCACTCCCCACTTTTTTTGATTGCTTATTCACAATTACATTGGTCATTTCCTTTAAGGTAAAACTCAAGAAATTCCATTTGCGTATGAATTGTGTCCTATAAACACACTTTCTTTGTCTTCCCTATCAGTTATTGAATAGTTGCATCCACCTCTAAAGTAATTACATTTTTATCTGTTTTGCAGAGCAAGCAAACAGCATGTAAGTTGGTAGATTACAGAACTACCTGACATTCAGCCACAATGTAGACAAAGCAGGATAACTTCTAAAAGTCTACAAATTAGATCTTCAGTTAAAGTGACTGCAAGCTACAAAAATGATCCAGAAGATACGAGCCAGCTGCTAAACAAACAGATGAGATCAAGAAAGTTCACCATTGATGCTACATGAGAAACAACATTTCTACTTAAGAAAACTCTTCAACTCTTGATTGAATTTACTGAGATGGCTCATCTCAACAGGCAGCAAAGGACGTGTGATCTACTTGTTGTTCGTCTGAACAGATTTTGTGTCAAGTCATTTTTATTAAATGTTTTGATGTTATGTTAGCTGTTTGACATATACGTGTTATTCCGCAGTTTTATTTTATTTTTTGTAAAAAATGTAGACACTAATCATTAAATGTTACAATTAAACTAAATAACCTTGTTTTTTGTTTGTTTTTGTAAATATAGTAGAAGTTTGAAAGATTTCTGTGAAACAGTGACAGAGACAATCCCTGCACAATACTTATGATCAGCACGTTTTGGAGAAATCCCTGCACAAACAAGAGAGAAGGTATTGAGACCGTTGCAGACAGCAGGATGTGACTGTGGTGATCAATGTGCTTCAGCAACATTCGTGTTGCTCACAATAAATCAATTTATAAAGTAAAACATACAGAGAAAAGTCTGCGTGTTTGATGACATAACCACACAGATTTCCAGCTGTTTTTAAGGCTCTTTACAATCCACAGCAAAAATAATAATGAGAGAGATGGTGTTTTCTTTCGAGCATGTGTAATAAATAGAAGCGGTAGTATCAAATAAATAATTAAACAATTGCGGAGACCACCCCAAATGTCTCTGGCATGCGTCGAAGCAGCAGGTACCCATTACCTCGTTTAGTCGTAGTCACGTGACCTGGGTATTTAGCCCCGCACTTCGGAGGAGTGTTTTAATAAGATGGCAGTAATGCAACAGTTTTGGATACAAGCTGCCGTTAAACTCGACTGAAGAAGAAGAAGAGCGTTTTAATACGTCTGTATCGACTTTTGTTTTGGTTAGCACGCCCAGCTTTGCGGACCAACTTCTTTGTGGTCTGATGCTGCTGCGCCACCTCCACCCTTGTTACGCATGACACGTAGCACCAATCAGTGTTGAGACCCCGGATTGTTTGCCGCGCTTGGCTCACAGGTGAATTGATTACAGTGTTTCTTAGATAAGGTGCGACTATTTGCGGTTCCTGTCAATGGACTGCGCTTTTGATTTGGTGGGTCCCATATTACAGACAGTGTATTAGTAGAGCATGTACTGAAGAGGCTTAGGGCCACCAGGGGAAAAAAAAATATGTGACTGGTTCTGCAACCCAATTTGTCTCCTTGTTAAATGTTGAGTGTCCGTCCAGTTCACGTGGTCTATTGCCGAGCCTGGTATTTTTATTTTCTGTACAAGTTTTCGTAATCTGCAGTTTATCGGTGGCATCTGCTAGTTCGTAACTCCCACAGTATATAAATTGTACAGTAATGATGAATCGGAAACGCTAAGATTTTAAACCTCCGCTTTTTCAGAGAAAACGAGAAGTGTTCTTCACGTGGGTTTCATCCAAATGGCAGAGAAGTGGCAGCCGCAGTGTGGCGTCGAGTTGGAGCCGAATCAGTTTTACTGCTCGGTATGTCTGGACCTGCTCAAAGATCCTGTCACCATCCAGTGTGGACACACTTACTGCAGAAGCTGTATCGAGGGATGCTGGGACCAGGAAAAGGAGAAGGGAACGTACAGCTGTCCTCAGTGTAGGGAGGCCTTCAGCCCAAGGCCTGTCCTCGGGAGGAACAACATGCTGGCTGAGGTGATGCATCCACGGTGCTGCTTTTGAAAATAAATAAAAATAAATAAAATGACAATAAAACGTAGCAAGTTAACTAAAGTTCAGATACTCGGAGCTCAGAGAAATACTTAATGAGAAATATTTTTCTTTTTCTAAATTATTCTTTCTGATATTATCATTATCCAATTTCTAGTTTGTTTTCATTTACAACATTTATAAACAGATTTTCATTAATGGTGTGGTGGTTTGCTTGGTTTGATTCTAGTCTGAGACACATCCCTTTGGGTTGAGTCAGGAAGGGCAGCTGGTATAAGTGAGTACAGTGAACTCATTGTTATGTTTAAGAAACCGTTTGAGATGATTTGAGCTTTGAGATGGTGTGTTAGCCTGCTGGAAGTAGCCATCAGTAGATGACATGCTGCGGTCATAAAAGGATGGACATGGTAGGCAACAATACTTTGGTAGACTGTGGTGTTTGGACTGGGGGAGGCAAAGTGTGCTAGAGGATATCGCCTCTACAGCATTCTAACACAAACCGGAACTGATGCAAAGCAGGATGGATCCATGCTCTTATATTGTTCATGCCAAAGTTGCAGGAGAAATGTGTTCTTCAGAACCAGCGACAATCTTCTTCAGTAGTCTAATTTTGGTGAGCGTGTGTGAATTCTGGCCTGAGTTGTGTTCTTTGCTGTGGAAGTGGCTGTTGCAGATCATCTGCTCAGTTTGAAGTTCAGCAGGTGATCTTGACCATGTCTACATGCCTAAACGCAGCGAGTTGCTGCCATGTGTTTAGTTGATTAGATATTTGTGTTGAAACAAGCAGATGAACAGATGCACCTCATAAAGTGTCCAGTAATCATAATTTTATATTTTCTTTGGCATGTCATTAGATTTTCTTGTGGGTGTTTGCATTGTCTGCTCTTGTTACCCCTAAAATACTTAAATGAATTATATTATCATCATAGCACATGCTTTCTAAATGATAGTCCATCCATCCATCTTCATCCGCTTTGTCCGGGGCCGGGTCGCGGGGGCAGCAGCCTAAGCAAAGACAGCACTATCTAAATGATAGTGCTGTCTTAAAATAAATAACACATTTTTCTATAGTTTCGATTCTGTTTGTCGTGCAAAACCTTTGACCGCTTTTATTTGATCACTGTAGGTTGTAGAGAAGCTGAAGAGGACAGTAACCCAACAGGCCCGTCCAGCTTCTTCTCTTGCTCCTGCAGGACCAACAGACATTGCCTGTGATTTCTGTTGTGGGACCAAAAGAAACAAAGCCAGCATGTCTTGCCTGACCTGCTTGGCATCGTACTGTCCTGCTCATCTTGAGCCTCACCACAGTTTTCCTGTGCTGAAGCTTCACCAGCTGGTGTCTGCTACAGTGCCACTTAAGGAAAAAATATGTGCGAAGCACAACAAGCTGATGGAGGTTTACTGTAAGACTGATCGAAGGTGTATCTGCTATTTGTGCACCTTGGACGATCACAGGCGCCACTCAACAGTGTCAGCTGCAGCAGAAAGAGCTGCGGAGCAGGTAGAGACAAAAAGCCAATGTAAATCTGGAGAGTGGTTGAATTTGACTCCTGTGACTGAAATATTCACAATGACACATTGGTGGTTGCTTCTTACAGGTAAAACTTGGTGAGATCCAGAGTGCAGTCAAGCGGAGATTCCAGGAAAGACAAGAGGAGCTGAATGAGCTGGTCCAAGCTGTGAAGGACTTCGAGGTGTGGAAATAAGACTGGAAAACATGTTTCTGCTCTGACCACAGCAGTGTCTTTTGTACAGGTTCTGACATCTGGCAGTGAGAGCTGATAACATGACTGTCTGTAATTGCAACACGTATTCCTGCATTTTGGTGTACACCTGCTACGTTTGTTTTGAATTTATTTTATGTTCATATGTTTTTGCCAGGAACAAAGTGAATCTAGAAAACTTTCTATGTTGTGCATCTATTGTAAATTGAACCTTCTTTATACATTATATATAAACAGATTTGGTGTCAGACTGCTGTGAAGTCCAATGACAGGCTCTTTGACAAGCTGATCTCCTCCATCCAAAAACGACGTGCTTTAATGAAGGAGTTGATTGAAGCTCGGAGGAAAACTGCAATAGCTGAGGCAGAAGATCTGCAGATGCAGCTGAAGGAGGAGATAGCCAAGCTGAGGAGAAGAGATGCTGATGTGGAGCAGGTTTCTCACACAGCTGACCATATTCATTTCATTCAGGTAAAAGTTGTGTTCTAGACCAACCAGTCTTTCTTTTTATAATTTTCACCTCGTACACATTTTATTATTTCAATTCAGAATCAATCAAGCATCTATAGCTGCAAGACACAAGTATTAGTAAAATGTGCTAGAGAATATTACACCCATGTTTCCATATTTTGGCTATATTATCTGTGAAACCAGCTGCCTGATTTGGACTTTGGGAATATTGTGCGCCTTTATATACGGAAAGATAAACATGTCAGGTTCCTATCTGCAACATGGCAGTTTCTGCAGGCCTCCAAATCTGTTAATTTGCAGAGCCATAGTACAGGAGACTCCCCCACCCCAGATTTGAAGGACCTAGATCAAGTAGTTTTCAGTTAAAACTCCCGGAGCACAATGCTAGAAAGACTTCTAAAAACACTCTCACCTTGGCAGCAGGGACATGAAACTTCCCATTAGGAAGTGTCTTTCCCCTGGAATTTTGTTTTAATGAATTGAGACAGAATGTTCCATGTAACATGCAGTTAATATGCTTTTTCTGTTCTGACTTGTCATTTTTCCTCTAGATCTTCCAGTCTCTCTCAATCTCATGTGAATCGCCAGACCTGCCAAGAGGCACTGTTATTCGTCCTAAACGTTCAATGGAAGCGGTGACTGACTATGTGTCTGACCTGGCAGATGACATGAAAAACCTTCAGCAGACCACATGGCCTGAGATCTCTGCCACAGGTGCGCATATATATGTAAAGGTGCCTGAAGGAAATATTAAATAGTTGAATACAGTTCCTCTGTTTTCTATTTTTATATATATTTCTTTTCCCTGTTAGTGTCTGTTACAGATGTTGTGCTGCCACCTGTGCCAAAGACCAGGGGAGAGTTATTGCGCTGTAAGTAAAACTGTTAAGGCAGATCATTATATAAATGAAGTAATCACTTAATAAATACTAGAAGGCTGATGATATTCCTGGTTTGCTTGTCTATCAGATCACTGTCCTCTAACACTGGATCCCAACTCGGTCAACAAATGCTTTGTCATTTCACAAGAATCTAAACGAGTGACGAGTGGCTGCTATGAGCGTTTTCATTTATCTCACTCGGACAGGTTTGGAGGTGTGAAGCAGGTGCTGTGCAGAGAGGGTTTAACAGGGCGGTGCTATTGGGAGGTCAGTTGGAGTGGTGGCGCCTGGTCAGTGGCAGTGTCTTACAAAAACATCAGCCGGACATCATTCGACTCAGAATTTGGGAAGAATGACAAGTCCTGGAGTTTGGAGTGCTCTGCAAACGGATATACTTTCAGACATGACTCAGTAACCAAGGCGGTGTCAGGTCCTCGTACCTCTCAGATTGGCGTGTACCTGGATTACAGGTCAGGTACTCTGTCGTTTTACAGCATCTCTGACATCATGACTCTGCTTCACAAAGTGTGCACAGTATTCACTCAGCCTCTCTATCCTGGCCTTGGGCTGAAGGAAGGAAGCTCTGGCTGTTATGCAGAAGTGAAGTTGTGATGCCAACTTTTTCACCTCTACCATGTTGACTAATGTCTTTCAAGACCTAAAATAAGCAGTGAAGAAACCTGTGAGCACATTGAACTTGACACTTATTTGCTGAATGACTCGCACTGTTTGGCTGTTGAAAGGTGACCCAGGTGCTCCACTGTGACATAGGACATTGAAATTGTAAGATTTTTCACTCTAATCTATTCTTAACAGGTGTTTGTTTTTTTTGTTTTTTGTTTGTTTTTTTTAAATTGAGTTTAAATGGACTTTTTCACTTGCATGTACTTCATTGTTTTCTTTCCATTTTACTTCTTTAATTTCTGGGGGGGGGGAATAAAGTTGACAACATACTGCGCACAGGGCTTATTGTACTAATGATGAATGGGTTCAGATGAAGTCAGCTTTGCAGTCAGCTATAGCTACATTGATGCTGTATTGAACTATGACCAAAGTCTAGAAGATGGGAAAGCAGGATAAAGGTTAGTGTGGCTTTTGTGACACTTTTGCAAAGGTACTGCACTCATTTCTCAAAGGTTTGCCAAATTAATGGTCCTGTATTTTTAATTTAACTGTTTTTAGACTGCTTTCATAGGATTCCTTTCCTGTTTATCTGAGGTTGTGCTAAAAATAAATCAATAAATAAAAATGATTGCCAATATTTAAACTGTTGTGAATGACTTGTTTGTCCATGATCTGTCAAATGTGTCTCTCATTAATGATATCCAGTCTTTTTGAGCCAAAGTATGTTCCTATCACAAGTTAGAAGCTGCAGTTTTGACAAAGTGACTTCATATACTCCCAAGTAAAGTGTCATGTTATATTAAAAATGTCTTCTTCAAAAGAGATCTGGTCTCGAGGCTGTCAGTAAGTGTAAAAAGCAGTTAGATATTTTAAGAGTCCAAAAAGAACTGTATTGGTTACCATGTAGGTGCAAACAGTCATTGCAAGATACTTTCAAAGCAGGTCACTTCTTTTATGCAACGCCTGTTGTTAATCCTCTTGACTAGTCGGTCAAAATAAGCAAAGATATAAGTCATAAAAAAATCACACGTCACTTTTCAGCAATGTATAATCTTCTACTGACAAAGGCAGGAGTACGCCTAGTACATGAGTACAAAGACATGTCCCAAGGCTAGATTTGAATTGAACTCAAAGTCACATGTATTGAAAATATAGTTGTTGTTTTTTTTTTATAAAGCGAGACCATTATTGTTTTTCAAACATGTTGACATCTGCAGTGTAATCTATTTTGACATGTGCCATGTTATTATGTAAAACCTGCCACGTTTACCTCTGTCCGTGTCTTTTTAGTAGCCTGCTGTTAGTCTAATATTGGTAATGGCTCTTGTGAACAATCAGTATTCCAAAGTGTTCATAAGCAAAATCACTAATTACAGAGGCGGGGGCATTTATTTAAAAAAAAAAAAAAACAAGACTTGGAAGAGAAACTCGTTTTAAGATGTTTACTGTGAGCTTTCTAACGTCTTGTAGACTGAGTTACTAAAAAGGAGTTATCACTGTTGTAAATTCATCATTGGGCGTGCGCTGTTGTTTGGTCATGTGACGCACAAACACGATTGTCGGAGGAAGCCATGCAGGATCATCACTCCTTTACTCCGATCCGAGAGTGCTGAGCTCTTACAAATCGCTGCTTATGTTTGGTTCGGTTACAGCGGGATGATGGCTGATCTTTACCAGCACCCGGTTTTCTTTGAGTGCGAGAGTCTTAAAAAAGAACATCTGACGAGATTACAAAATTATTTCCGTAATCGTCGCAAATCAGGCGGAGGAGATTGCGGACAACTGACGAGAGTGGACGCAAACGTCTACAGCGTGGTTTTCCAAAATAAAAAAGGTAAGTTTATCATGCCTTTTAACATATCTAAATATTCTATATTTATTATTAAAATATATATTTTATATATATATATAATAAATAGATTTATTTATGCACGAAATATCTTATTTATTATTATTATCATTTCTAACAGAAAGGTTTCAGCTGTTTAAGAAATATTACATTTTCACCGTTGAAGTACAGCTGTGGGTGGGAGTAGTGAGAAAGGAAACGTAAACCAAACGTTAGTCTGGAAACCGAAACTTGTTACGCAACGTTAAGTTTCGTTTTCGGTGATCAGCAGCTGCCTCAATGCTGAGTTCAGGGAATTTGGGAAACTCTGATTTCCCACCGTCACATTTGAGCTCTTTCCTCTGTGAGTGGGCTGTTTAGAGGGAGAGAGCTACTATGAGATGACGATATTATTGCAAATACAGTTTTTTTTTTTTATTGAATTTGCTGTTTGAATGTGTTTTAGTAGATAAAGTGAAATGAGTTGCAAAGGCTATAAAGCAGAAGTTAGCAATATATTGTGTTGGACATACTTCATATGTTCTGACTTGGTAGCTTGTGAAGCTTGCACACAAGAATTTCACTCACATGTGCTGTACCAGTGCACCAGTAATGTGGTGTGACAACAAATTTGATTTGATTTTGATTTGACCACTGAATTATAGTTTCTACCAAACTGGCAGTGGGTGAAAAGAGGAGGAAAAAAGAACAAAAAAGGGCAAAGAAAACAAAAAGAAAGAGTTAAAGTTATATAATAAATTCAGTCTGTAATTTGAGATATCTGTCAACAGATCAGCAGAGAGTCCTTCAGAGATCAAAGCATGTTTTGGAGATTGAAGATTGTCGTTTGGTGTTCACTGTCCGAGAAAGTCTGCAAAATTCTACCTCCTCTCACTTCATGACCCCCACTTCCAATCCAGCAGAGGTAAATTTCATGTTTTTGTTTATCTAGATTTTTAATAGTTTTATGCATCCATATGAAATGAACATTGTCCATTTTATTATAATATTAATGTAAGCAGGGGTTTGCTACAAATTGATAGCTGTTCTCATTTGCATGTCTTCCCAATCACAGACTCCTGAGCACATTCCTGCCTCATCTCTTCTACCAAGCGATGACGGGTATGAACTACATGTTAATAATTATCTTAGTTACCTATATGTCCACATGCTCAGCAAGAACTTGAGAACATGCTTGCCTGTTTAGCCTGCTCTGCTGATCTTTACTGTGAGGAGGGGAGAGTTTTAGTCAGGAGGCGAGCTCAACCTGGTGCTGCAGATCAAGTTAGTGATTGGAAAGCTGAGGTAGACGCTTTCTTTGGTGGCTACTTTTGCCATTATGAGTTAAACCCTTACAAGGTTGAAGCTTTGGTTCAGTCCAGCAGCTCTCCTCAGACTGTGAGGTGAAAGTGTACACAGATGAGTCTGGGAAGAGTCTGAAGTAACTCTTGCTGCTGTGAAGGACTTTGGTAGTGTTAGAGGTTAAAGTCTGAGCCAAGTCATCCTGTTTGATAACAGAGTGGAGGCGGTGAGGGCCATACAGGAACCATGTGACAGGCTTCTTCAAGGGATAGATGCACCTGATGAAGATACAGCAAGAGGAGCCACTGCCAGAGCTCCTGGAGGCAGAGTCCTCATGGAGGTTATTCAGGGATCGATCGAGAGCCAACAGGTGAGAAATGTTGCTGTAATTAAGATAAATCACAACTCACAATAAAACACATTTTCTAAACCCACCAAATCTCCTGCTCTTGTCCTAGGTGGATGCTTTGGTGTCTCCTATGGTTGGCCATAATCCTCACTCTACCCGTGTTGGAAATGCTTTATTTGCAGTAGCTGGACGCCAGCTGACCACAAGGTTTATAAAGGAAGCAGAAGATGAAACAATGCCTGGTGACTCAGTACTGCTGGAGGGCTTACCTGGACTTCAATGTAATGCAGTCTTCTTCCTCAATCTTGTTCGTTGGGACGGTGACCCAGACGGCGTGCCAGTCCAGGTGAGATAGTAAAGGAGGGATTTTATTATACTGCCTGTTTGTGAGGACACTTTTAATGGAGTCATTTGCCATAATCCAGTACTTTTACCTACTATAGGTTCTTCGAATGGGCATCAGAAAGATCCTATCTTCCTGTGAGACAAAAGGATTCACATCTGTCTCTCTTCCCGTCATTGGTGCTGGGATTGCTCTGAAATTTCCTGACAGTGAAGTGAAGAGGGTGTTAACAGAGGAAATGCACATATTTGAACAGGAGCGAACAGGCATCACACCATTCCTGATCCGCATCGTCATTCACTTTGATGACGCGGAGACACTCAAGGTAATGGAAATATTTTTTTCCCTAAAAATCAACTACTGACAAATGCTGAGAGTTAAAGAATGCCACCATTCCTTATCTTAAACTCAGAATATAATAATCAAATATCTCACAATTGGAAAAGCTCATTTTCCTATATCAGTCGCCAGGAACAGTCTCATCTGACCCCACTATTTGGTTTATCCTTCATATTTTATTTTTCAAAGCAGCAAGGCTTCAGGAGGCTTCACAAACCTGATTTGACTTTAACTTGGAAACATACTGTATACACAATCATTAACCAATCAGCATACTGTATACACAATCATTAACCAATCAGCTATTGTTTCCTCTGCAATATATACAGTATATACAGGAATCATTACTAATGCTGGAAATTTGTTGTCTTTGCAGACATTTGGCTCTGTCCAAAATAAACAATTCACTGAAGATGTTCAAAATAAAGACCAAGATCAAGGTAGGTGTAGAAAATATCCACAGATAAGAATCCAGACAGTGCTTTTTAGACATAAATAATAATTTGATTCTTTTTGTTAAAAAAAATCTTTTAAAAAAGAGACCATAATAAAACATCAACAGGAAATTACAACATCTGATGTGGAATATAAAAAACATTCAGTTGGAAAAGTTTAAATCTTACCTGTCCAACTGAAGCTTTTCTGTCAGATCAGGGAATATCACCCTCATAAACCTCACTTTCTTGTGGGGTCCCCCAGGGGTCCATTCTTGGCCCAGCCCTTTTTTTGAATTTACATGCTCCCTATGGGCTCAACCTAAAAACAAACAAACAAAAAAAAAAAAACATGGCATCACATTTGACTGTTATGTAGACAAAAAAACTTTACCTGCCACTGAAACATAAATCAGTGAGTCCTCCAAAGGTTCTACTAGATTGTTTGGAGGATGTTAACGCATGGATGGCTTTAAACTTTCTTAATTAAAAGGAACAGAAAAGAGAGGTTATTGTGTTTGCTCCCTGTCACCACTACGACTTTGGCTCTTGATTAAAAAAACCCTTTGCGAGGAACTTAGGAGTGATTTTTGACTATCTATCTGTTTATCAATCTAACGCTTGATAAAACAGATCAATGCTGTAATCAAAACTATTTTTTTTCATCTCCAGCTATTTAAAAAAGTGAAGCCATTTTTCCATTTCAGAGACTTTTGTAATAGTCTTTATTCAGGATTCAGTCTGTAATTAGTTAGCCGAGTGCAGCTGGTCCAAAACGCTACAACACAGTTACTAACTGGCACGCACTGTACTTTTATTTGCCTTATTTCTTCCTGAAATCTTCTAAATTAATGTTTTTTTTTCTTAAATTGCATCACATCTTCCTACTTTTATATCTTTTGATTGTTTTAAATTTGCAGCACTTCGGTCTCAGTTGTTGTTTTTACATGTGCTATATAAAGAAGTTTGACTTTGACTGTTGATTCTGTTTCAAACCTGAAACCCTGACCAAAAAGTATTTCAAAGGCAGCAAAAGTAAGAAACAAATGTACTTAACAGAGTGACTGTTCTCCTCTAGAGTCAACAACGATGAGGTTGGTCCTGCTGGGAAAAACTGGATCTGGGAAAAGTGATTTGGGTAACAACATTCTTGGAGAGGAGCTCTTTGCCACCTACCATTCTCCAAACTCTGGGACAATGAAATGCCAAGCAGAAACCAAAACAGTCAGTGGAAGAAGCATCACTCTGATCGACACCCCTGGTTTCTTTGACACAGGAAGGTCTGAGGAAGATCTGAAGCCTGAGATAATGAGCTGTATGACAGAGTGTGCTCCTGGGCCTCATGCTTTTCTCATTGTGCTTCAAGTGGGCAAATTCACAGAGCACGAGCAGGCTGTCATCACTAAGATAGTTCAGTATTTCTCAGAAGAAGCTCTAAAATATGCTGTAGTTGTTTTCACTCACGGTGATCAGCTCAAGAAAAAGATGAAAATTGAAGATTTTGTCAGTCAGAACAGAAATCTGAGTGATCTGGTGTCAAAGTGTGATGGTCGGTGTCACGTCTTTGATAACAAACACTGGAACAACAACCAGCCAAACAACTACAGGAGCAACCAGTTCCAGGTGGAGGAGTTGCTGAAAACAATAGAAAAAGTGGTGGTGGAAAAAAACGGAGGTTACTACACAAATAAAATGCTGCAACATGTGGAGACGGCAATACAGAAACAGGTAGAGCACATTAGACACTCAATGCCAGATAAAACCCCAGAAGAGATCAGAAACCAGGCTAAATCTGATGTGTTTAAGAGGTTTCTGATCCAAATGGCAGGGATTGCAACAGGAGCTTTGCTCGGTGCTTTTTTTGGTGTTGTAACATTGGCTGAATTTGCTATCAAAGCTGTGAAGAACCCACAACTGATGAATGTCACAAAAAAGCTTTCCACATTAGCACGAGTGCCAGCTGCACACGAACCAAAAGCACTAGTAGTTGCTGGAGCAGTAGGCTTGACAGCAGCTGTAGGAGTAGGAGGAGTAATGGGAGGTGTCATTGGAAATGAAGCCGCTAAGGATGCAGAGTCACTTTCAGAAGCTGTACAGAAAACATATAAGGCTGTAGAAGAAAAAGGAAAATCTCTCACTCACTTAATGTAAGGGTTTCATAATAATCAGATATTTATGTGAACATTTGATTATTTTATTACCTCTTGATGTTGGTACATTATATATAATGTTTAAATATTTAGAAGGCGGTAGAGAAAATTTGGAGTCCAGTCCGTTAGACAGGAGGGTTTTGTTGTTTAGCCACTTTAGCACTTAACACTTTTTTTGCCTGACTGCCATTTGGTGGTGGGAACATATTCTTTGGTGTGTTTATGAGAGATTTATGTTCAATAGGTTTGTGGTCCTTAAAAAGTAAAACGATGAGCTTAAAATATTCTCACCAAGTCTGTCAGTATGCTTGTTTTGCTTGTGAGGTTGTTGCTTGATCTCCCTGGTGCCTCATTATTTTGTCTTGTCCATATAAAGGACAAGACTGTTTATGACCATGAAACACAGACTTAAAAAACTCCAACAACCACTGAAGAAATTAGGTTTTGTTTCTGTTTTTTTCTGATATTGTCAAATCTCTAGTTTTACTTAATTGTAAACGATCTGATATTGATAGAACTACTTGAAATGTGTATGATATATTGGTGATATGATTGACAGATCAAAGATGATGTATTAAGCAATAAAAGCACTAATTTCTGACAAGATTTCCCATTGCCCATTTGTTTTGTTTTGAGATTTTTTCCCTCCACATCATAGTTTTGTTCTTGTTGTACTGCACTTGCATGTTGTGATTAACATGAGACACTGAGGAAGAAAAGGTGTGAAGAAAGGACATTTAGAGGGGCTACAAAACTGCCAGAGTGTTGCCAACAAAGTGCAACAACTATGTTTCCCCGCCTGAAATTTTGCCTGTGCAAAAACATGAACTTTTGTCATTGTGAATCTTTGAGTTGAGTGTATCATTACCAGCATGCACAGTAATTGGTCATATGGCCCTTTTTTCAATTTTCAGTTCAATCTTTAGTGTTATTTACATAGTCCCAAATCACAACAGTCTTCTCAAAGTTCTTTCTATTGTAAGGTAAAGACACTACAATGATACAGGGAAAAAACTCAGTTGACCTCTTAGAGAAGTGTATAAACAGTACGTGAAAAAGGTGAGTGAAGAATAAACGCTCAGTGCATCATGGGAATCCCCAAGGAGCATATGTCTAGTGCAGCAAAACTAATTAGGTTTCACCTGATTCAGCCCTAACCATATGCTTTATCTGAAAGAAAGGTTTTAAGCTTAATCTAAAAAGTAGAGATAGTGTCTGTCTCCTGAAGAGGGGCCTCTGATTCTACTTTTGAATACTCTAGGAACCACAAGAAGGTCTGCAGTGCAAGAGCAAAGTGTGGTGAGGCCTTAAAGATAAGATGGGACCTGATTATTCAAGTATGTGTATGCATAATGTAAACAGAACTGGTCCTATCGCAGAACCATGTGGAAATCCATAATGTAAAGTAGATTCCCCATTTACATGAACAAATTGGAGACTATTAGATAGATAGATTCAAACCACTGCAGCGTCGTACCTTCAATACCTACAACATGCTATAATCACTGTAATAAATTAACAGAGATGAGTCCACTGTCAGAGGCCATAAGAAGATCATTTATAACTTTGACTAAAGCTGTTTCTGTACTGTGATGAGCTCTGATACCCGACTGCAACTCTTCAAATAAACAATTTCTCTGCAGATGATCTGTTAGCTGTTTTACATCTACTCTTTCAACAACTTCTGAGATGAAAGGAAGGTTGAAAATTGTCCTATAATCATAATTAGTTTTGCATGTAGACATACAACTCATCTCGCAGGATCAAACCTTCAGTCTCATGAGAGAGTGCAGAGCTCTTACTAATTGCTTTGTATTTTATGAAAATATTTCCATATTCACCACAGTTTAGGAGACCACTATGAGAATGAGAGACAAAATCTACTTTACTGCTTTCAGAAATCAAAAAGATATGTTCATCATGCATTGTAATCCAATCCAACTTTATTTATATAGCACTTTAAAAAACAACAGTTGACCAAAGTGCTTTCCAATAATTAAACAGAGATAGCAGTTAAAAACCATACATAAAGCAGACAAAAAAATAAATATAAATAACAATGAAATAAATACATAAATGAAAAAGAAGATAAAAATAAATCAGTATATATATATATGAAATATTAAAACATTAGTAAAATAGGCAATAAGATCTACAATGAACAAAATTAACAAAATAAAAAGATTAAGAGACCAACAGCTGACTAAAACTGACTACAAGCTGACTCTGATAATACTCCTAAAAAGCCTTTGAGAAAAAGTGTGTTTTTAAAAGTGATTTAAACATTTCAAGTGTTGGGGCCAGCCTAATATGGAGGGGCAGTTTGTTTATGGAGGGGGCCACAACAATGAAAGCTCGGTCTCCCCGGTGTTTCAGTCTCGACATGGGGACAGCAAGGAGTGACTGGTCAGCTGATCTATGAGACCTTTGTGGAGTGTATCGGTGTAGAAGGTCTGCAAACAATAAAATTTTAAAATGAATTCTAAAATGGACAGGCAACCAGCGTAAAGAGACAAGAACAGGGGTAATGTGCTCATGTTTGCATGTCACTGTCAACAGGCGAGCAGCAGCATTCTGGACCATTTGAAAGCGTGATAGTGAAGCTTTATTATACAGGGAGTGCAGAATTATTAGGCAAGTTGTATTTTTGAGGAATAATTTTATTATTGAACAACAACCATGTTCTCAATGAACCCAAAAAACTCATTAATATCAAAGCTGAATGTTTTTGGAAGTAGTTTGTAGTTTGTTTTTAGTTTTAGCTATTTTAGGGGGATATCTGTGTGTGCAGGTGACTATTACTGTGCATAATTATTAGGCAACTTAACAAAAAACAAATATATACCCATTTCAATTATTTATTTTTACCAGTGAAACCAATATAACATCTCCACATTCACAAATATACATTTCTGACCTTCAAAAACAAAACAAAAACAAATCAGCGACCAATATAGCCACCTTTCTTTGCAAGGACACTCAAAAGCCTGCCATCCATGGATTCTGTCAGTGTTTTGATCTGTTCACCATCAACATTGCGTGCAGCACCAACCACAGCCTCCCAGACACTGTTCAGAGAGGTGTACTGTTTTCCCTCCTTGTAAATCTCACATTTGATGATGGACCACAGGTTCTCAATGGGGTTCAGATCAGGTGAACAAGGAGGCCATGTCATTAGTTTTTCTTCTCTTATACCCTTTCTTGCCAGCCACGCTGTGGAGTACTTGGACGCGTGTGATGGAGCATTGTCCTGCATGAAAATCATGTTTTTCTTGAAGGATGCAGACTTCTTCCTGTACCACTGCTTGAAGAAGGTGTCTTCCAGAAACTGGCAGTAGGACTGGGAGTTGAGCTTGACTCCATCCTCAACCCGAAAAGGCCCCACAAGCTCATCTTTGATGATACCAGCCCAAACCAGTACTCCACCTCCACCTTGCTGGCGTCTGAGTCGGACTGGAGCTCTCTGCCCTTTACCAATCCAGCCACGGGCCCATCCATCTGGCCCATCAAGACTCACTCTCATTTCATCAGTCCATAAAACCTTAGAAAAATCAGTCTTGAGATATTTCTTGGCCCAGTCTTGACGTTTCAGCTTGTGTGTCTTGTTCAGTGGTGGTCGTCTTTCAGCCTTTCTTACCTTGGCCATGTCTCTGAGTATTGCACACCTTGTGCTTTTGGGCACTCCAGTCATGTTGCAGCTCTGAAATATGGCCAAACTGGTGGCAAGTGGCATCTTGGCAGCTGCACGCTTGACTTTTCTCAGTTCATGGGCAGTTATTTTGCGCCTTGGTTTTTCCACACGCTTCTTGCGACCCTGTTGACTATTTTGAATGAAACGCTTGATTGTTCGATGATCACGCTTCAGAAGCTTTGCAATTTTGAGACTGCTGCATCCCTCTGCAAGATATCTCACTATTTTTGACTTTTCTGAGCCTGTCAAGTCCTTCTTTTGACCCATTTTGCCAAAGGAAAGGACGTTGCCTAATAATTATGCACACCTGATATAGGGTGTTGATGTCATTAGACCACACCCCTTCTCATTACAGAGATGCACATCACCTAATATGCTTAATTGGTAGTAGGCTTTCGAGCCTATACAGCTTGGAGTAAGACAACATGCATGAAGAGGATGATGTGGACAAAATACTCATTTGCCTAATAATTCTGCACTCCCTGTATGTGGACTGGTATCTTCACCTAAACATCCTACAGTGGTAGAAGTATGCAAATGACAATCATGAAATTATTATTATTATTATTATTATTACCATCTCAGTTAAAGACATGCCATGAAATATCCAAAAGAGAAGGTTTAAGCTTGAGTAACCGGAGCTATATGCAGATACAAAGCTAAATAAAAACGTGTCCATCCTGTAAGACAGGGCAGCCATACAAGTTTGCAGTTAATGACACATCACCTGCTATTTGCTGTTAGTTCCTGAGTGATCCTGTCTTTATTAATTCACAAAGTCATTTCGGTTTTCTTGTGCATAAATGCATGATGTTCCCTGGATTAGGAAAAGCTATGGAAAACTGCTATATGTAAAATGCTAAAAACAAACAAACAAACAAACAAACAAAAAAATCTAGAAGCAACAAATTAACCCTCAGATCGTGTTAATATTTATAACATGGAGTATAATCATTTCTGGTGAGTCCTGTTGATTCAATCAGTTACAAACTTTACAAACACAGACCCATGAGAATGACTCAAAACCCAGCGGACCCCCCCCACACACACACACACAACCCATATCTGGATGACATACCACTTACCATGCCAGAAGTCAGCCAGCAATGCCGGCTTGACACCAGATCCAGGCAAAACCTGTTTGCTATGTGGGCATAGGGATCAAGGTCCAGCGAGCCCCAGACCCAGGCCTACTCACACACACAGAAACTGCACAGACACACTCATCTATCCACATCCACCCCACGGACGAATGCCTCTCGACCATAGCCAGCAGCCCCGTTGTTCGAAATGCAGTTAACCCGTCCCCTGATCATCACTCCACCACAGCGTCAGGTAGGACGTAGGAAATAGGGATGTAAGGACCGGCTTGTCCATGTTAAAATGGTCTGTTGGGTGCATATGTTGGTGTGCGTGAGTGAGTGAGTGAGATGTAAAAAGTGAATATGACGTGTGAAGAGCGCTGTTAAAATTCAGCGGAGAACTGTGGCACGATAATGAATGGCTTTTCTAAAGAGAGAGCATTGTTCTTACCAAAACATGTTGATATCTTTGGCAAACTCTATTTAGAAGCAGCATGTGTTTACCTCTGCGGATGTCTGATTTTTTTTGTAGTATCCTGCTGTTCTGGCTCTTGTGAACAACTAGTTTTAAAAGTGTTAAAAAACAAAATTAGTAATTACAGAGGCATTTAATAAACGTACTTGGATGAAGAAACTGGTTTTAGATGGTTTCGGTATGGGGAGCTTTGGAAGACTGGTTTACCACAAAGGTGTAGTTATTACTGTTCTAAATTTAACATCACCTGCAGGCGCGTTTGTTTAGTCATGCGACCTTTATGACGCACAAAGGTGTTTGTGCACATTGAGGAAGCTTGCAGGATCACTCCTTTACTCCGATCAGAGAGTGCTGCGCTCTTACAAATCGCTGCTTATGTTTGGTTCATTTACAGCGGGATGATGGAGGATCAGACCCAGCACCCGGTTTTCTTTGAGTGTGAGAGTATTAAAGAAGAACATCTGACGAGAGTACAAAAATACTTCGGTATTCGCCGCAAATCGGGCGGAGGAGAGTGCGGACCGGTGACCACAGTGGACGAAAACCTCTACAGTGTTGCTTTCCGAAATAAAAAAGGTAGGTTTGTTATGAATTTTAATAGGTAAATATATTTACCTATGTTTATAATGTACGGACTTTCTTATGCACGAAATATCATACAGTAGTCGACGTCTCTAAATGACCATTTATTATTTTCATCAATAATTATATTTTGCCTCAGTAACCGTATCAGAAAGTTTTGGCTGTTTAGGAACTATTATACTTTCACAAGTGAGTTACTGGTGGCAATGGGACACGTAAGAAAGGAAAACAAAAGTCTGTCCGGAAAGCGAAACTTAATATTACACAACATTTGATGATCAGCCACCGACAGTGGGTGAAAAGATAAGATTAAAGAAGAAGGAAAAAAGAAACATAAAAACGAAAATAAGTCATATAAAAATAAATTCTACATGAAACTCAGTTTGTAACTTGAGATCTATTTATAGATCAGCAGCGAGTTCTTCAGAGATCAGAGCATGTTTTGGATCTTGAAGATTGTCGTTTGGTGTTCACTGTCCGAGAAAGTCTGCAAAATTCTACCTCCTCTCACTTCACCACCCCCACTTCTGCTCCAGCAGAGGTAAATTTCATGTTTTGATTTAATCAAGATCTTTGACAGTTTTATGGATCCATATAGAATCAGCATTGTCCATCTATCTATCTATCTATCTATCTATCTATCTATCTATCTATCTATCTATCTATCTATCTATCTATCTATCTATCTATCTATCTATCTATCTATCTATCTATCTATCTATCTATCTATCTATCTCAGAATCAGAATCAGAATCGTGTTTATTGGCCAAGTATATGTGCAGACACATACAGGGAATTTGGTTCCGGTAGATGGTGGCTCTCAAGCACAGCAATGTAAATCTCACACACACAAGTGTCTATATATACACATTACACATACATACACAAAGCTATGTAAACCAACTATAAATAACGAATCTAAACTTATATACATAAAATACAGAAATGAATGAGGTGGAATGAATACTACAAAATGTACATAAGGTGCAGTTGCAGTCTGGCAGTGGGAGCAGTGTGACAGGTCAACTGTTAAGAAGGGAGATGGCGAGGGGAAAGAAACTGTTCCTGTTTCGGGTGGTCCTGGTCTGCAGGCTTCTGTACCGTCTGCCAGAGGGCAGCAGATCAAAAAGTCTGTGTGCAGGGTGTGAGGGGTCTGTGATGATTTTCCCTGCCCGTTTCCTGGTTCTTGAGAGGTACAGATCCTGGATGGAGGGCAGGGGGGCGCTGATTATCCTTTCTGCTGCCCGTACAGTCCGCTGCAGTCTGCTCCTGTCCTGTTTAGTGGCTGCTCCATACCAGACTGTGATGGAGGAGCACAGGACAGACTCAATGACCGCAGTGTAGAACTGGATCAGCAGCTCCTGTGGGAGACTGTACTTCCCCAGTTGTCTCAGGAAGTACATCCTCTGCTGGGTCTTTTTGAGGATGGAGTTGATGTTGGTCTCCCACTTCAGGTCCTGGGAGATGGTTGTACCCAGGAACTTGAAGGTCTTCACAGTTGACACAGGGCTCTCTGATATGGTGAGGGGGAGCAGAGTTGAGGGATGTCTCCTGAAGTCCACTGTCATCTCTACAGTCTTAAGAGTGTTCAGCTCCAGATTGTGCTGACTGCACCAGAGTACCAGCCGCTCAACTTCCTGCCGGTATGCAGACTCATCACCATCTTGAATGAGGCCAATGACAGTGGTGTCATCTGCAAACTTTAGGAGTTTGACAGCAGAGTTATTGGAGGTGCAGTCGTTAGTGTAGAGGGAGAAGAGTAGTGGTGAGAGGACACATCCTTGAGGGGCACCAATACTGAGGGACCGGGTTTCAGAGGTGATCTCCCCCAGCCTCACTTGTTGCTTTCTGTCTGTCAGGAAGCTGGTGATCCACTGACAGGTAGCTGGTGACACGCTGAGCTGGGAGAGTTTGGAGGAAAGAAGTTCAGGCACAATGGTGTTAAAAGCCGAACTAAAGTCCACAAACAGGACCCTGGCATAAGTTCCCGGGCGGTCAAGGTGTTGCAGGATGTAATGCAGCCCCATGTTCACTGCACTGCATCTATCTATCTATCTATCTATCTATCTATCTATCTATCTATCTAATTATTTTACTGTATATTTTACAGTTTTGTACTGTTCTTCTAAAATATCACTAAATCTACATAAATAGGCTGTGATTTTACATTTCAAATGTAAATTAAAGTAAAATCACTGTAAATGCAATAAAACATAATTTTCTTGTTTTTTAAATGTATTTGTCTGTAAATATGCATATTTAGATTGTTAAAATACATTCACAAATCTATCATAATTTCACAAATATTTGTCCGTTATTTGAAAGAAACTGTTAAATTCAAATGTAATGCTATGGAAAAATATATAAAATTATTCTTATGAACTTTTTTTTTTTACATCAAATAATAATAATTATTATTGTTATTTAGGGCGATCGTGGCTCAAGCATTGGCAGATTGCCTTGTAATCAGAAGGTTGCCGGTTCGAGCCCCGGCTCGGACACTCTCGGTTGTTGTGTCTTTGGGCAAGACACTTCACCTACCACCTACTGGTGATGGCCAGAAGGGAATTGTAAAGCACTTTGAGGGTCTCAAAAAGCACTATATGAATGCAGTCCATTATTATTTAAACCAACTGGTAACTGTATATTTCTGTACATTTAAGTATTATTATTCATATTGCCGCATTCATTGACCTTGTTTATAGGTAATTTTATTGTTTGATCATGTTAAAATGGACCTAATTTAATGTTTAAAAGCACTTGAAAAAGGCAAAATCCCATGTATAATTAGGGCAACAAACTGTTTTGTCATTACTGAAAATAACCGTATTTTTATGAGAAAGTTATTTTCTGTTATTATTTTGGCGCCCCAGCTGCCGGAATATTACAGTTTGTTTAGTTTTGGGTTTTTTTTACGGTGTGTGTGTGTGTGTGTGTGTATGTGTATATATATATATATATATATATATATATATATATATATATATATATATATATATATATATATATATATATATATATATATATATATAAGGTAAGGTGGTCTTTGTTGCCGATTGATACCTCCTCTCATTTGCATTTCTTCCCAATCACAGACTCCTGAGAACATTCCCGCCTCGTCTCTTCCACCAAGTGATGAAGAGTATGAACTACACGTTGATAATTATCTCCTTCGTTACCTGAAAGAATGTCCACATGCTCAGCAAGAACTTGAGAACATGCTTGCCTGTTTAGCCTGCTCTGCTGATCTTTACTGTGAGGAGGGGAGAGTTTTAGTCAGGAGGCTCTCTCAACCTGGTGCTGCAGATGAAGTTAGCGATTGGAAAGCTGAGGTAGACGCTCTCTTTGGTGGCTACTTTTGCCATCATGAGGTAAACCCTGACAAAGTTGAAGCTTTGGTTCAGTCCAGCAGCTCTTGTCAGACTGCAGGTGAGGTGAAGGTGTACACAGATGAGTCTGGGATGGCTGTTGTTGTTGGAGAACAGTCTCTGGTTCATGCCAGGTTGTTAGACATTGAGCAACCTTCAAGTTTACGTGACGATATGGCATCTCTGAGTTTAAGAGAGGAAAGCACAACCATTGCTAGCTACAGCCTTTGTGATGGGCTCCAGGTGTTTGTGTGTCAGGGTGACATCACCAAGCAACACGCTGATGCTCTGGTAAATGCAGCCAATCAGGACTTGGAGCACTCTGCAGGTGTTGCTGCTGCACTGAGTCGAGCTGGTGGTCCTGAAATACAGAGAGAGAGTGATGAATTAGTGAAGTGTTTGGGGAAAATTCCCATAGGAGAAACAGTAGTGACCACAGGGGGTAACTTAAAGTGCAAGAAACTGCTTCATGCAGTTGGGCCTGTAGGTGGAAAAGCAAGTGACAGAGATAAGATGTTACTGGAGAAAACTGTGCATTGTGCTTTAAAGTTTTCAGAAATAATGGAGTTTCAGTCCATAGCCATTCCTTGTATCAGCTCAGGTGTGTCTGGGGTTCCTCTCACTGTGTGCACTGAAGCAACTGTTGCTGCTGTGAAGGACTTTGGCAGTGTGGGAGGTCGAAGTTTGAGGAAAATCATCCTGATTGATAACAAAGAGGAGGCAGTGAGGGCCATGCAGGAAGCATGTGACAGGCTTCTCCAAGGGATAGATGCACCTGATGAAGATACAGCAAGAGGAGCCACTGCCAGAGCTCCTGGAGGCAGAGTCCACATGGAGGTTATTCAGGGATCGATCGAGAGCCAACAGGTGAGAAATGTTGCTGTAATTAAAATAAACAACACCTTGCAATAAAACACATTTTCTAAGCCCACTAAATCTCCTGCTCTTCTCCTAGGTGGATGCTTTGGTGTCTCCTATGGTTGGCCATGATCCTCTCTCTACCCGTGTTGGAAATGCTTTGTTTGAAGTAGCTGGACCACAGCTGACCACAAGGTTTAGAAAGGAAGCAGAAGATGAAACAATGCCTGGTGACTCAGTACTGCTGGAGGGCTTACCTGGACTTCAGTCTAATGCAGTCTTCTTCCTCAATCTTGTTCCCTTTGATGGTGACCCAGAGGGTGTTGCAGTCCAGGTGAGATAGTAAAGGAGGGATTTTATTAGTCTGCCTGTTTGTGAGGACATTTTTTAATGAAGCCATTTGTCTTAATCCAATATTGTTATGTTCTATAGGTTCTTCGAATGAGCATCAACACAATACTGTCTTTTTGTGAGAAGAAAGGATTCAGATCTGTCGCTCTTCCCGTCCTCGGTGCTGGGATGGCCCTGCAGTTTCCTGTCAGTGAAGTGGAGAGAGTGTTAATGGAGGAAGTTTATGTATTTGAAGAGGAGCGAGCATGCATCACACCATTTCTGATCCGCATCGTCATTCACCCCGATGATGAGGAGACACACGAGGTTATGACATAGCACTTTTCCCTAAAAATCAACTATTGACAATTACGACGCTGAGAGTTGAAGAATGCCACCAACACCAAACTCTTATATTGATTTGTGCTTAAAAAAAGAAACTCTGAATATAGTAATCAAATATGTTCCAATAGTAAGCTCATTTACCATCTCATTTGCCAATATCAGTCAGCAGGGACAGTCTCATCTGACCCCAGTGTAATTCTTATGTGTAATAATATACTGTACAGAAATTGTTACTAATGCTGTTAATTTGTTGTCTTTACAGACATTTGGCTCTGTCCAAAATGGCAAATTCACTGAAGATTTTCACCACAAAGACCCAGACCAAGGTGAGTGTAGGAAAATATATACAACTAAGAATCAAAACTGGGTTTTTTTTTTATCTGTTTTTTCTTTTCTTTTCTTTTCGGGCACCTAAAAATCTCGAGTTAAAAAAGAGACAACATCTAAAACATCAACAGGGAATTACTACATCAGTTAGAGAATATAAAAGACATTCAGTCCATCACAGTGTACAAAATACACAGCATTTGGACAACAGCTCAAATACCTGAAAGTTTGGAGGATTCAGACAACCCTCCAAAGACTGAACAAAAGCTTGACCTAATTATCATTTAATGTTCAGGTCTCATATTATCCCTCCTGCTACAGACCCATCTGTTCTCATACCAACAGTGACAGTGGTCAACAACCTGAAACCCACAAGTTGTACTCTGGATATTTATAATAACCGACCAAAAGCTTGGCCTAATAGCAAACTGCATTCTCCTCTTATTCTTTAGTATTGACTCTGTGTCTGACTAAGCCTATACTGTAAAATCTGCTTCCTATTTTAAACCTCAAACCATGACCAAAAAATATTTCAAAGGCAGCAAAAGTAAGAAACAAATGTACTTAACAGAGTCAACTTTCTCCTCTAGATTCAACAACGATGAGGTTGGTCCTGCTGGGAAAAACTGGATCTGGGAAAAGTCACCTGGGTAACACCATTTTTGGAGAGGAGCTCTTTGCCACTTATGCCTCTCCAAACTCTGGAACAATGAAATGCCAAACAGAAACCAAAACAGTCAATGGAAGAAGCATCACTCTGATCGACACCCCTGGTTTCTTTGACACAGGAAGGTCTGAGGAAGATCTGAAGCCTGAGATAATGAGCTGTATGACAGAGTGTGCTCCTGGGCCTCATGCTTTTCTCATTGTGCTTCGAGTGGATAAATTCACAGAGCACGAGCAGGCTGTCATCGCTAAGATATGTCAGTGTTTCTCAGATGAAGCTCTAAAATATGCTGTCGTTGTTTTCACTCACGGTGAACAGCTTGACAAAAAATTTAAAATTGAAGATTTTGTCAGTGAGAACAAAAATCTGAGTGATCTGGTGTCAAAGTGTGGTGGTCGGTGTCACGTCTTTGATAACAAACACTGGAACAACAACCAGCCAAACAACTACAGGAGCAACCAGTTTCAGCTGGAGGAGTTGCTGAAATCAATAGAAAAAATGGTGGCAGAAAGAAACGGAGGTTACTACACAAATAAAATGCTGCAACATTTGGAGACAGTAATACGAGAACAGGTAGAGCACATTAGGCAGTCAATGCCAGATAAAACCCCAGAAGAGATCAGAAAGCAGGCTAAAACTAATGTGAGGAGTAGGTTTCTGATCCAAATGGCAGGGACTGGAACAGGAGCCTTGCTCGGTGCTTTTTTCGGTGTAGTAACATTGGCTGAATTTGCTATCAAAGCTGTGAAGAACCCACAATTGATGAATGTCACAACAAAGCTTTCCAGATTTGTGCCAGCTGCACAACAACAGAATGCATTAGTAGCTGCTGGAGCAGTAGGCTTGGTTGGAGCAGCAACTGCAGGAGGAATAATGGGAGGTGTAATTGGAAATGAAGCAGCTAAAGATTCAGAGTCACTTTCAGAAGCTGTACAGAAAGCATATAAGGCTGTACAGGAGGAAAGAAAATCTCTTACTCATGTAAGATTTTCATAATAACCAGGTACAGTAGTCCCTCGTTTATCGCGGGAGTTACGTTAAAAAAATAATAATAGCCAACTTTAATTTTTTACAGTTATTATAGATGTTTTAAGGCTGTAAAACCCATCACTACACACTTTATACACTTTTCTTGTTGTGTTTGACATTTTTGTGTTTGTTGGGAGAAAACTTACAAACACACAGGACAGCTCTTCAGAGTCACGCTGCTAGTGATCGAAGATTTATGTAGATTTGACTACCTGAACTCATTCTGTACTGTACAGGAGACACGGCACGAGATTGATTGGCAGTGGTCTACAGGACGCAGAACACAATGCATTGTTAAAATTTAAAAAAAGAAAAAAAAGAAAGCCATAAAAGGCGTTGCACAAAATTAGTATTTATTTGAAATCTGGTTTTTGGCAAACTATCATATATTTAGTCAGCAGTTTCCCTCCTTCATGAAGGAGATTTTGTTCTTCAGCCACTTTAGCATTTTATCTACTAACATTTTGTTTTTTCTTACTTCCCTTTGGTGGTGGGAACATATTGTTTGGTGTATTTATGTTCAATAGGTTTGTGATCCATAAACAACTAAAACGTTGAGCTTAAAGATTCTCACAAGATCTATGAGTGGGATAGCTGTGTTTATGGGGTTGTTGCTTGAACTACCTAGTGCCTTGATTCACTGTGATCATAATTTTTCATACAGATGTGACTAAAGTGGACGAATGTTTGAGACCATGAAACACATCAAACTTTAAAAACAATAACAAAACACAACAACACACTTAAGATTGAAGAAATTAGGTTTTGTTTGATTTTTCCCTGATATTGTCAAATCTCTATTTTTACTTAATTGTAAAGTATCTAATAATAATAGAACTACCTGATATGTGTATGCTATATTGCTGATATGATTGACAGATCAAAGATGTCTTATTAAGCAAATAAAAGCTATAATCTCTGACAAGGTTTCCCATTTCCCATGCCACGGTTTTGCTGTTGTAGTACTACACTTACATGTTGTGATCAACAAGAGACACTCTAAGAAAATGCTTTGATTCATGTGATGCCATTACCAGCATTAACATCAATTTTATTCATATAGTCCCAAATCACAACAGCAATCTCCTCATTGTGCTTTGTAAGGTAAAGACCCCACAATAATGCAGAGAAACCCCAACAATCAATGTGAGCAAACACATGGCAACGGTGGTTAGGAAAAGTTCACTTTTAACAGGAAAAAAGCTCCACAAAAACCCGGCTCAGGGAGAGGGCATCCATCTCCTGTGACCATTTAAGGGTTAGGAGAGGTAGACACCTATTAATAAGAGCCAGAGACTATTAATAGCTAATGATTAAATGCAGAAAGATGTATAAATTAGGGATGGCACAATACCACTTTTAATGTCTGATACCGATATCATAAATTTGAATATCTGCCGACACCGATATGAATCTGATGTAGTCTGTTTATGATCAATAAAAAAAATTAAATTTATTTTGCTGAATGTTGTAAAAGTTCATACTAAACAAAACACTAAACACTATTATACTTGTATTAAAAAATAAACTGCACCCAAAATATTTTACAGTTCAACATTATTAATCTTTTTATTTGAACTTTTAGCAGAACTTTAAATGTAAATATTTAAAGTAATATTCAAAAGTAATTTAAAATGTGATTTTATGCAGATTTCAAAAACTCTTTGGTTCTGAAAAAAAGTGCAATATTAGCACAAAATAATGTTTATATTCAACAACTTAGAAAAAAAAACAAGTTGTAGAATGGATTCTTTTATACTTACAGCTTAACATAAATAGACATCCAGAGTGGAAAGCAGTGCAAATAAATGCAAACATGGCTTATTGTGACACTCATCTTTTATCAAGATGGATGTCAGTGTAAGCTCTTTCTATCAAATTTAACCTGAGATTGAATTTTTTTGTAATTTTGATACAAAACTTAATACAAGTATGAAAAAAGTCTTTTGTTTTGTTTTTTATTGTTGTTTTTTGGAATCATGAAACTATTTAGCCTGCAACATTGCATTTTGCAATGTAAAACTTGAGTCTATCTATTGTAAGGTCAGACTTAGCAACCACAACGCAGAGACGTCCAAAATGTTGAGTAAAGAAGAAACACTGAGTGCGGGGCTGTGCAGAGATTTTTGAAGGGGCATGTGCTACAAGTTTAAAAGGAACAAACAGAACTGGGGTGACCCACATGTCCCAATGTGTGAAATGACTCTCAAGTCATAGTAACCTTAGGTTTGTCTGTCTGTGACCCATTGTTCTGCTTGGGAAGTAGACAGAGAGAGGGAAAAGGAAGGCATAGAGGTCAGAACATCTCTTCCCCTACAACGTCCCTAAATGGGTCAATGCAATCATTGAGGAAATGGAAATACTTTTAGGTTCTATTTCTCTTAATCGATGTTTATGGATGTTTGTCTATGTTTGCTAAATTCTTACTCAAATAAACTTTTTTAAAATGTTCATATCAATACACTAGGATGGACAGCAGCTCCAGATAGACTAGAGAAGGCAGCCAAAGGTTTGGAGAGATGAGAGGGGGCTGCACCTGTGACATCTAGTTTTGTGAATCAGTTTTCCTGAACACTTTTTAATCTTGCTAAACATTACTAGCTTGCTCAATCTAATAAAGCAGTGTTTTCGACACAAGTCACTGTTAGAATAATGTTCGAATGCCCGGTATGCCCGAAGACCAGTCCAGCCCTGACTCAAGCTGCATCATAGTGTAACGCGTGGGTTCACTAGATGGTTTGGAATCTCTCTGAATAATTAAGAACAGCAAGATGAAGACGGATAACTTTTTAGCAGCCTCTTTACTCTCGGCACACAGCAACAACCACCCACACTTCCTGTGTGCCGCCCTCATGAATATTTCACTGGCCTCTCAGAAGCCAGGAAATCTTATACTCAGATCAAAACAGGGAAAACAACCAGGTAGATATAACACATACTTATTACTGGTTTGAACATGCATGTCTAAACATTCAAACGTGTAAACATGTAAATATCAAAACACTAACCACCAAATAGCTACATAACTAGCTTTATGACCTTTGTAAACACCTCTTTGTATATCAAATTATATTTAAATTTACTTCTACACTTTACAATAGCAAAAGCTTCACAAGATTAATGTGTCACTGCAATTGTTAACTTAGTTAGTTTCTGCTTTCAATTAGATGAAATTGACTTTTTCATAGAAGGAAATGGAAAGTTGCACGGGTACAATGTGATGATAATAATAATAAATATCAGTAATTACAGTAATTACAGAAGTCCAGACTTGGATAAAAAAAAAACAACTGGTTTTAAAATGTTTTCGTACAGGGACCTTTATAAAGTCTTTAATGTGCAGACTAGTTTACCACAAAGGCGTTGTTATTACTGTTCTAAATGTATCATTAGCTACATGCACGGATGCTTAGTCATGCACCCCCATGTGACGCATAGACGAGAGAAACCTGTGGTAGACATACAATGATCAGTGAGTGCTGAGCTGCTTATATTTGGTTCAGTTACAGCGGGATGATGGGTGATCAGACCCAGCACCCTGTTTTCTTTGAGTGTGAGAGTCTTAAAGAAGGACATCTGACGAGATTACAAAAATACTTCGGTATTCACCGCAAATCAGGCGGAGGAGGGTGCGGTCCGGTGACGAGAGTGGACGAAAACGTCTACAGTGTGGTTTTCCGAAATAAAAAAGGTAATTTTATCATGCCTTTGAACGAACTTTGTTATGCATGAAATATCCTACAGTTGTCGAAGACTTACAAATGACCATTAGTTAATTTACTATTCTCTTTCGGTTAAAATAGCCGTAACAGAAAGGTCTCAGCTGTTTAAAAGATCTTATATTTCCACTGTGATGTACTGTTGGAAGTGGGTGTAGTGAAAAAGGAAACGTAATCGAAAGTTTGTCTGGAAAGCGAAACTTAATGTTATACAAAGCATTTGGTGGTCAGCAGCTACGAGTTCAGGAAAAACCTCTCATTTTTGAAGTCTTTCCCCTGTAAATGGGCTGTTTAGACAGAGGCAGAGAGCTACCCAGATATCTCTGCATATGCAGTTTTTATTGTATTTGCTGTTTGTACGAGTTAGTAGAGGAAGTAAAATAAGCTGTACAAGCCCTTAAGCAGAGGTAGACTTTGAAATCATCTGCATGCTTTCTCACTGGTGTAGTCAGGGAAACATTGTGCGTGTGACACATTTGATATTAAATTAGACGTTTTATATTTTTGTCACTCAGTGAGAAGAGAAGAAAAAACACGATGAAGAATGGCAAAGGAAGAAAAATAAAAAAATACTTAGGTTATATAAGGAATTCAGTCTGTAATTTGCAATATCTGTCTACAGATCAGCAGCGAGTACTTCAGAGATCAGAGCATGTTTTGGAGCTTGAAGATCGTTGCTCGGTGATCTTTGTCCGAGAAAGTTTGGAAAATGACACCTCTCACCTCACCAGCCCCACTTCTGCTCTAGCAGAGGTAAAGTTCATACATTAATTTAATCATGTTTTTTTTAATAGTTTTATGTATCCACATTAAATGAATGTTGTAAATTCGATTATATTATTAATGTAAGGACAATTTGCTATATGTTAATAGCCATTTGTATTTGCATGTCTTTCTCAGGCACAGACTCCTGAGAACATTCCCGCCTCGTCTCTTCCACCAAGTGATGAAGAGTATGAACTACACGTTGATAATTATCTCCTTCGTTACCTGAAAGAATGTCCACATGCTCAGCAAGAACTTGAGAACATGCTTGCCTGTTTAGCCTGCTCTGCTGATCTTTACTGTGAGGAGGGGAGAGTTTTAGTCAGGAGGCGAGCTCAACCTGGTGCTGCAGATGAAGTTAGTGATTGGAAAGCTGAGGTAGACGCTCTCTTTGGTGGCTACTTTTGCCATTATGAGGTAAACCCTGACAAAGTTGAAGCTTTGGTTCAGTCCAGCAACTCTTGTCAGACTGCAGGTGAGGTGAAGGTGTACACAGATGAGTCTGGGATGGCTGTTGTTGTTGGAGAACTGTCTCTGGTTCATGCCAGGTTGTTAGACATTGAGCAACCTTCAAGTTTACGTGACAATATGGCATCTCTGAGTTTAAGAGAGGAAAGCACAACCATTGCTAGCTACAGCCTTTGTGATGGGCTCCAGGTGTTTGTGTGTCAGGGTGACATCACCAAGCAACACGCTGATGCTCTGGTAAATGCAGCCAATCAGGACTTGGAGCACTCTGCAGGTGTTGCTGCTGCACTGAGTCGAGCTGGTGGTCCTGAAATACAGAGAGAGAGTGATGAATTAGTGAAGTGTTTGGGGAAAATTCCCATAGGAGAAACAGTAGTGACCACAGGGGGTAACTTAAAGTGCAAGAAACTGCTTCATGCAGTTGGGCCCTCAGGTGGAAAACTAAGTAAGAGAGATAAGATGTTACTGGAGAAAACTGTGCATTGTGCTTTAAAGTTTTCAGAAATAATGGAGTTTCAGTCCATAGCCATTCCTTGTATCAGCTCAGGTGTGTCTGGGGTTCCTCTCACTGTGTGCACTGAGGCAACTGTTGCTGCTGTGAAGGACTTTGGCAGTGTGGGAGGTCGAAGTCTGAGCAAAATCATCCTGATTGATAACAGAGAGGAGGCGGTGAGGGCCATACAGGAAGCATGTGACAGGCTTCTCCAAGGGATAGATACACCTGATGAAGATACAGCAAGAGGAGCCACTGCCAGAGCTCCTGGAGGCAGAGTCCACATGGAGGTTATTCAGGGACTAATCGAGAGCCAACAGGTGAAAAATGTTGCTGTAATGACGACACTTCACAATAAGACACATTTTCTAAATCTCCTGCTCTTGTCCTAGGTGGATGCTTTGGTGTCTCCTATGGTTGGCCATGATCCTCTTTCTACCCGTGTTGGAAATGCTTTGTTTGAAGTAGCTGGACCACAGCTGACCACAAGGTTTAGAAAGGAAGCAGAAGATGAAACAATGCCTGGTGACTCAGTACTGCTGGAGGGCTTACCTGGACTTCAGTCTAATGCAGTCTTCTTCCTCAATCTTGTTCCCTGGGATGGTGACCCAGAGGGAGTTGCAGTCCAGGTGAGATAGTAAAGGAGGGATTTTATTATTCTGTTTGTGAGGACAACTTTAACTTAGCTATTTGTAATAATGCAGTATTTTTACCCATTATAGGTTCTTCGAATGGGCATCAACACAATCCTATCTTCTTGTGAGAAGAAAGGATTCAGATCTGTTGCTCTTCCCGTCCTCGGTGCTGGGATGGCCCTGCAATTTCCTGTCAGTGTAGTGGAGAGAGTGTTAATGGAGGAAGTTTATGTATTTGAAGAGGAGCGGGTGGGAATCACACCATTCCTGATCCACATCGTCATTCAATCTAATGATGAGGAGAGACACGAGGTAATGTCAAAGAATTTTACCCTAAATATTGGCTCCTGAGTGTTGCGTGTTGAGAAACACTTTGGCAAAGAAAAGATACGTCCATATCAGTATTTTTTTAAAACTTTTCATTGAATGTTCGATTATTTTCTTCGCAGGCATCTGATGTTGTCCAAACTGACAAATTCACTCAAAAAGTCCGAGATCCAGGTGAGTATAGAATACTGAGAAAGAATGAAAAATAATAATACCCAAAGTGCTGGAGTAATGCATCTAAATTTACTAAATTAACAGCCTGAGGGCAATAGCTCAAACTCAAATTATTCAGACAGTCCAATATTTCATTATCCTTCCTAATGATTGCTTTTAGTTAAACCCCTTTGGCTCTAACTCTGTTTTTCATTTAGGAGTGGGGTTTTTTATTGCTATAACTATGAACCATGTACTGCTTACTGTTCAGAGTCAACTTTCTCCTCTAGATTCAACAACGATGAGGTTGGTCCTGCTGGGAAAAACTGGAGCTGGGAAAAGTCACCTGGGTAACACCATTCTTGGAGAGGAGCTCTTTGCCACCTACCCCTCTCCAAACTCTGGAACAATGAAATGCCAAACAGAAACCAAAACAGTCAGTGGAAGAAGCATCACTCTGATCGACACCCCTGGTTTCTTTGACACAGGAAGGTCTGAGGAAGATCTGAAGCCTGAGATAATGAGCTGTATGACAGAGTGTGCTCCTGGGCCTCATGCTTTTCTCATTGTGCTTCGAGTGGATAAATTCACAGAGCACGAGCAGGCTGTCGTCACTAAGATAGTTCAGTATTTCTCAGAAGAAGCTCTAAAATATGCTGTAGTTGTTTTCACTCACGGTGACCAGCTCGACAAAAAGATGAAAATTGAAGATTTTGTCAGTCAGAACAAAAATCTGAGTGATCTGGTGTCAAAGTGTGGTGGTCGGTGTCACGTCTTTGATAACAAACACTGGAACAACAACCAGCCAAACAACTACAGGAGCAACCAGTTCCAGGTGGAGGAGTTGCTGAAAACAATAGAAAAAATGGTGGTGGAAAAAAACGGAGGTTACTACACCAATAAAATGCTGCAACATGTGGAGACGGCAATACAGAAACGGGTCGAGCACATTTCGTACTCAATGCCAGATAAAACTGCAGAAGAGATCAGAAACCAGGCTAAAACTGATGTGTGCAACAGCTTTCTGACCAAACTGACAGGGATTGCAACAGGAGCTTTGCTTGGTGCTTTTTTTGGTGTAGCAGCAATGGTTGGATTAGCTGTCACAGCTATGAAAAACTTAATGTTAATGAACGCTGTAAAAAAGGCTCCAGCATTAATGGGAGTGTCGGCAGCAGCAGCAGGACAAACAGCATTAGTAGTCGCTGGAGCCACAGGTCTGGGGGCAGCAACAGCAGGAGGAGTATATGGTGGCTTGCTTGGATATGAAGCAGCTAATGATGCTAAGTCACCATCAGAAGCTGCACAGAGAACATATGAGGCTATAGTGGAGAAAGGAAAGTCCTTTATCCGGTTTAAGTGAGATTTTTTTAATAATTATTATCCAGGTAGTGAAAAGGAAAAAAGCATCTTATTTTTTCTTGATGTTCTTACACTACACATATTAGTACTACATACATCGAAGAAAACATTTTAATTATCTGGAGTCAGGTTTGTTGGCAAATAGCTGAAAAGATGAGAAACCAGGCTAAAACTTATGTGATGTGAATGATCTAAATGACAGGGACTGAAACTAGGCCTTTGCTAGGGTTTTTTTCGGTGCAGTAATGCTGGCTGAATTTGCTATCAAAGCTGTGAAGAACCCAGAACCGGTGAATGTTGCAACAAAGCGTTTCACATCAGCACATGTGCCAGCTGCAGAAAATCAAACAACACTAGTAGTTGCTGGAGCAGTAGGCTTGGTGGGAGCAGCAGCAGCAGCAGGAGGAGGTGTAATGGGAGGTGTTTGGAAATGAAGCCGCTAAGGATGCAGAGTCACTTTCAGAAGCTGTACAGGGAACATACAAGGCTGTAGAAGGAAAAAGAAAATCTCTCACTCAGTTAAAGTAAAATTTGTTTTTACAATAATCAGATATTCCTGTAAACATTTGATTATTTCATTTTCTTTTGATGTTGTTACATTACAATTAATGTTTACATTTTAAAAGGTGGTACACATTACATAACACTTTATTCAATAACAAATGTTTGCCTGATAGCGGTGGTGGGAACATATCGTTTGGTGTGTTTATGAGAAATTTTTGTTTAATATGTTTGCGAGCCATAAAAAAATTAAAACGACGAGTTTAAAGAGGCTCACAGGGTCTATAAGTATAGTTGTGTTTGTGAGGTTGTTCCTCAGTCCACTGTGATCATAATTTTTCATTCAATTGTGACTAAAGGAGAAGACTGTTTGGGACCATAAAACACATCAGGCTACTGAAGACTGAAGAAATTAGGTTGTGTTTGATTTTTCTGAAATTGTCAAATCTCTATTTTTACTTAATTGTAAATGATCTGATAATGATAGAACTACTTGATATATGTATGATATATTGGTGATGTGATTGAAGGATGAAAGATGGCTTATTAAACAATAAAAACACTAATTTTCCAAAAGTTTTCAAAGTTTTTCCATTTATCTATTTTCTTTTGTTTTCAGACAGGTTTTCCCAGGTCATAGTGTGTGTGAATTTGCATGAGCATACACTCTTTTTCCATTTTACATATCTATTTTTACACATATTCACATTTTTTTTAAAAGCTCTTTAGAGAGCTGTCGACAATCTTTAGGGCCACTTGGTGCCAGTACATGATTTTGAAGGTTTATAAAAATGTTGCCATGAAGTGCAATTTTTGCCTCTATTTGTTCCTGTTTACGGTCAAGTTCAATTTCTGTCACACTGTTGCATGACAGTGTAATGCAAACTGTGCAAGATTGAGGAACTAGATACCACTCAGGCTATTAGTTCTTTCCCGTAAATATAGGTGAGGCCAAGCACACACCTATTTATTATTCATGCTTTCCATATTCTTAGTATTGACAGCATGCAGCTGTCCTTTCTGTCCTTTTGGTAATCTACTGTAACCTTTGTACTGGTAATGAGGTTTTAATGTACTAAAACTAGAAGAAACTGAAGAAACTTAAAAGCTTTGTTTATGATGGCTTAAAAAGTGGAAGCTTTATATCTTCCAAGTGCGGTGGAAAATTCTTTCTGGAGTTCCCCTGATAAGTGTGTGAATGCAGCATGAACACTGACTCTTCAACAGCTTGGTTATAAGCGACACCTGTTCACTTAGTCTCTCTATACTTGCCTTCAGCTGAAGGAAGGTGATTCTTGGTGTTATGCCAGAGTGAAGAAATTATATCATCTTTGTCATATTTACCACATTGAATAACAGCTTTGAAGTGTTAATATATGCAGGTAGTTTAGTGATAGTGCAACAGTTCAATCTGTGAGTGCCACTGTTAAAGTTGATTTGGTGAGCTTGTTTCTATTCTTGTATTTACATCTAATTTTCAGCTGTGCCTCAGGCTTCAGTGTTTCAGTTCACTTTGTGTTTTTTTAACTGCTGATTGATGTATTTATTTTAGCTGTTACATGCACCACTGTGGTCGCCAGGCTGTTGATCCTCGAGTGTTAAATTTGTGGAACGTGTGCTTAAAGTGGCTGTTCTGAGGCTGTTCATCAGTTGCTATGAGCCACATATTCTTAGCACAGTTCAACAGTTTGCCTGATAAAATAAGTTAATAAATATAGCTCTTTTTTTTTTTCTTTGGGCATCAAACTTATGGTAGAACATTTAAAGACCATATTGTGATTAATATTTCATAATATATGGATTTGATGGAGATTGCAAAAATTAATTGGGTGAAATAAATCTTATCAGATATCCATACTATAGTACACACTGGAACACACACAACTTACTTTCCTAATTCTGAATGGCTACAGATGAATCCAGTCACTTTACCATATCCAAAAATAGGGGACAGCCAGCAGACTGTAGCCAACAGATCTGCTGTGTTGGTGTGGCTGCCAAAGACTAGCAGGGTGAATGCTTGCCAGTATGAGAACATGAACTCCTGTCCTTTCTCAGATTAGTCTGATCCTTGTTTTTGATATAGAGTCATTTGTCACTTTACATGTGTGCTTTCATAAATGTTGTTGGTTCAGGGAGCTGCTGATAAGCTTCATGGCTGGTTTGTGTTGGTGTTTACTTAGTATAACTGTGGTTTTACTCATGCATTCATGCTGCATCTCAATACAAGCGTCCAAAGTTTGTAGATGAATAAAAAGTTTACTTAAGTCTCGCCTTGATTTTTTTCCTGCTTCCAGTCAAGTTGATTAACTCTGCCAAGGAGGTTATATTATTGGCAGCATTTGCCTGTGTGTGTGTGTGTGTGTGTGTGTGTGTGTGTGTGTGTGTGTGTGTGTGTGTGTGTGTGTGTGTGTGTGTGTGTGTGTGTGTGTTTCATTCCTTCTGTCTGTAAATGCCATACCTTGAAAAGGTTTAAATAAATTCTGATAAATCCGTGTAGGAGTGTAGTATGGGGGGTCATGGTAACCATTAAAATTAGACTTCCGGCCCACTCTCCAAAGCCATCTTAAGGATTTATTGTTGGAAACTTAACCAAAATTGTTACAAATTAAAAACTATGTAACTAAATGTGGTGTGTATTGTTAACATATCAAAAGCACTATACAAAGATCTAAAATATGTCACATGTGATGTTAGACCTCTTCTTCAGAGTCAATAGACTGATCTGGTCAAAGTGAGTTTATTACTGCCACTGTTTAACAACACATGGCCATACAGGTAATGGGGGTTGTAAATATCACATTACTTTGGATCTCGGACCTCTTCTTCAAAGTCAAATAAGGTCCACCTTCCACAAAACATTAGGGAAATGATAACGATATATGAGGATTTTAAATATCAAATTATAATTTGGAGGTCACATTTGACCTCTGACATCAGTTTTACATTTCTCACATGCCTTTCTTTCAAGTTGACCCCAAAATGTGTTGCAGCTGTAAAAATAAAGAGAATGAGGCAGTTAAAAACATGCTATAACATTATATAACAAGCTCGAGTTATTCATGTCCACTTATTTACAAATAACTCATTTTATTTCAAGAAGGAGAGATTATTAGAAAGAAATGAACATGATTTATTGATGTACAGAATTTAGATAGCGGTATTTGGCGGTTAGAATTCAATGGCCCGTCTCGAAGGAAAGGAATCCCAGCGGTGATAGAGATTACAGCAGGGCACCCTGGAGTCTAGACGCTGGTGGTGGAGATAAAGATGGAGATGTAAATGGAGCCTGAGTGATAAAAGGTGGTGATGGGAGGAGGTGGGATGCATGAAGGCGTTTGCAAAGGAGAATGACAGAGCTATGCTGCGTGAATGCTGACTGACCTGAAGAAGGCCAGGAAAAAGATGATTGGACTAGACCAGTGTTATTGCAAACAGCTTGACAGTGTGGGGAAGAGGAAGTGATGTGAAGCTTAGATTTAGCAGGCTACACCTGAGAGCAGACAGATGTTAGAGGTTTCATCTTCCTTACTGAACTTACCCATAAGCTTCGTTACTAAACATTTAAGGAAAACATTTTATTGATATAAAGGAATGCCCCACGTGAACTATATTCACAAATAAAAATTCATAGAAATAACAGAATTATACTCAAATGAAATAACAAAAGCATGCACTTTTGCTCTTGTTTTTACTGCATTACAAAGTTTTTAAAGTATCTTTTAAAATCACAAAGAAACGAAAATGAATGTGTGCAAAACCACAATACCATTTCTTTAAAAGTAAATACTGCGCAGAGATTGAGCTGGTTGGTGAAGGTTTGCGCAGCTGTACAAGGCAGAGAAACAACACAGTGTAGGGCATCTGACCTTCAAACAGTTGTTTCTCTTAAGGAAAAAAAAGTGAATAGGCTTGAAGAAGGGAAATCAAAGTGAAGTTTAAGAAGGCTTAAAGGGTTTATTATAACTTCCACTGCTTGCCAAAGGCTACGCATTCAGTCCAGTGATGTGCCCTGGAGCTGTTTACTTGCTGCTGTTCTAAATTTATCACGAATTTGATGCAGTTGTTAGGTCACGTGGCCCCCGTGACGTACCAGCACTCATTTTGCGCCCGTATCATAACGGCACAACTCATCTCTCAGGATCAGCTGTAGATCTGATGCCTGCTACACGCTCTACATAACTTTAGTTACAGCGGGATGATGGGTGATATGTACCATTACCCGGTTTTCTTTGAGTGCTACGGTCTCCGCGAAGAGCATATAAAAGGAATAGAAACATATTTCCGTCGCGCCATCTCGGGCGGAGGAGACTGCGGCCCACTGATAAGACTGGGTGAGGACGTCTATGGTATTGCTTTCAGATATGAAAGGGGTAGGTAAATCATTAATTTTAATATGGGTACATATATTTAAATATATTTCGTATGCTTTTTCACGAGACGTCATATAGTTGTCGAAGTATGCAAACGGCCAGTCGTAATTATTTGTTTATTATTTTCTTTTTTGCTAAGATTTGCTAAAAACAGTCAGAACAACGAGGTTTAAAATTTTGAGGGAAAACATAATGATGAGCTGCATGAAAGAAAACCTGAACAGGAAGAGTCTATAAGGGTCTATCGAAAGTGAAAGTTAACCATTCAGTTAAGGCTGTGCGACAGAACTGAAACGACCAGTTATTATGTAACTGGTGGTATCTTCTTCTCTATGGATGAGCTGTTAAGGAGAAGACTGGAATATTGCAGTACACTCAAATACAAATGCAGTTTTTGTTGCATCAGTGGAACAAATGTGGGTTGACCGAGGTAGTAAAATCAGCAAGTAGGGGAGACCGGGGATAGTTGTAACATTTTTGACATTTCTGTCTGTAAATTGGAGCTCTTTTAAGGTGGTGGATTCAAAATGTAATGCAAAGTATTTACATGTCTCTGCTATTAAACAGTGCAGCTATTTTCTCTGCAGCACAATTACCCATTGCATGGTGTGGCCTCAAACACGAAGAGTGAAATGTTACAATTAACCCCGTAGTCTGGGTGAGTTGTAACATATCCTGGGGTGAAATGTAACACAATGAAATAAGGGTACTAACAAAACATTAACATGTAATCTTTTTTATTCAACACATGAATGCACTTAGAGCCATTTGTGTAGCTATGTGTGTGTGTGTGTGTGTGTGTGTGTGTGTGTGTGTGTGTGTGTGTGTGTGTGTGTGTGTGTGTGTGTGACAGAATGCAGAAATCTAGCTTTTGAACATATTCCAACCCCCCAAAAAAGACAAATTATGGAATTTTCTGCAACTGAATATTTCATTAATTTTGGTTGGTCTTCCTTGAGTTTGGCCTCATTGGCTCAGTGGGCATTATAACCTACAACTCTTGCACCAATTTTGAACATAACAATGAAGCTGAAAAAATGTAGTTGTTCACCAGCATCGCAATTCCATTACTTTTTATCATGGCTTACCTTGGTGTGGTTTGCAAAGTGCTTCAGAAAGATGAGGAAATCTGTTTCTTGCACCCATCCTGATTTATTTCCACTACCAGTACTTCCTACTGGTCCATCTCTGACACAGTGGTCTGCATAATGTATGTGTGGGAACACAAACAGTGAAGTAGTTGTGTTGCTAATGGCATTAACCGCATATACAAAAGCGACCAGTGAACCTCTCTCTGCTGATGTCATTGCCCCAACTTGTTTAATATAAGTTAAAGTAAAAGTGTGGTAAGTTGTAACATCTGCATTATTGTTACAACTAACCCAGACTGTTGCTGTTACAACTGACCCAGACTCCTATAGCCATGAACTAGCTAACATTACAGCCAACGGCTAAAACATTAGCTCTATAGACCTACACAGAATATATCCCCATAGACATACAAATAACATAATTTAAGTTTGATGAGTTTAACTGCAAAGCAGATAATGCTATTAGAAATTGAAATAAAGTAGAAAAACTTACTTTTTGGCATACAAATTACTTTTTTTCATGTTAAATTGTCTGTGTTTGACAAAATGTGCTGATTTTTCACATGTGATAGCAGAACTGAATTGGGCATGCACAGGATGAGTCACATCATTTGAAACTTAGCCCTGATTGGAGAAATTGGAAGTGTTACAACTGACCCATGTTACAACTATCCCAGGTCAAGTAAAATCGGCAATAAATCCAAGGGCAAGTTGTTGAAAGGCATTTGTAACATATGACAGGCATGAGATGTAAAGAATAAAAGGAAGGAGGCTTTAAAGAAAATAATTTACTATATATATAATTTAAATGTAAAACAAATCCACTGTATAACTCCAGATGTCTGTCTACAGATCAGCAGCGAGTCCTTAAAAGATCAGAGCATGTTTTGGAGCTTGGAGATCGTCATTTGGTGATCACAGTCCGAGAAAGTCTGGAAACTTACACCATCCCCACTGCTACAGTAGCGGTACATTTTGTATATTAATTTAATCAAGGTTTTTAAATGTGGAATAGCTAATAAATTTATAACTATAGGAACACACACAACACACACACACATCATCAAATCATCAATTTATATATACACACATATATATATAAGGTGGTAAGGTGGTCTTTGTTGCCGATTGATACCTCCTCTCATTTGCATTTATTCCCAATCACAGACTCCTGAGAACATTCCTGCCTCGTCTCTTCCACCAAGTGATGAAGAGTATGAACTACACGTTGATAATTATCTCCTTCGTTACCTGAAAGAATGTCCACATGCTCAGCAAGAACTTGAGAACATGCTTGCCTGTTTAGCCTGCTCTGCTGATCTTTACTGTGAGGAGGGGAGAGTTTTAGTCAGGAGGCGAGCTCAACCTGCTGCTGCAGATGAAGTTAGTGATTGGAAAGCTGAGGTAGACGCTCTCTTTGGTGGCTACTTTTGCCATTATGAGGTAAACCCTGACAAAGTTGAAGCTTTGGTTCAGTCCAGCAGCTCTTGTCAGACTGCAGGTGAGGTGAAGGTGTACACAGATGAGTCTGGGATGGCTGTTGTTGTTGGAGAACTGTCTCTGGTTCATGCCAGGTTGTTAGACATCGAGCAGTCTTCAAGTTTACTTGACAATATGGCATCTCTGAGTTTAAGAGAGGAAAGCACAACCATTGCTAGCTACAGCCTTTGTGATGGGCTCCAGGTGTTTGTGTGTCAGGGTGACATCACCAAGCAACACGCTGATGCTCTGGTTAATGCAGCCAATCAGGACTTGGACCACTCTGCAGGTGTTGCTGCTGCACTGAGTCGAGCTGGTGGTCCTGAAATACAGAGAGAGAGTGATGAATTAGTGAAGTGTTTGGGGAAAATTCCCATAGGAGAAACAGTAGTGACCACAGGGGGTAACTTAAAGTGCAAGAAACTGCTTCATGCAGTTGGGCCTGTAGGTGGAAAAGCAAGTAACAGAGATAAGATGTTACTGGAGAAAACTGTGCATTGTGCTTTAAAGTTTTCAGAAATAATGGAGTTTCAGTCCATAGCCATTCCTTGTATCAGCTCAGGTGTGTCTGGGGTTCCTCTCACTGTGTGCACTGAAGCAACTGTTGCTGCTGTGAAGGACTTTGGCAGTGTGGGAGGTCGAAGTTTGAGCAAAATCATCCTGATTGATAACAGAGAGGAGGCAGTGAGGGCCATGCAGGAAGCATGTGACAGGCTTCTCCAAGGGATAGATACACCTGATGAAGATACGGCAAGAGGAGCCACTGCCAGAGCTCCTGGAGGCAGAGTCCACATGGAGGTTATTCAGGGATCGATCGAGAGCCAACAGGTGAGAAATGTTGCTGTAATTAAAATAAACAACACCTTGCAATAAAACACATTTTCTAAGCCCACCAAATCTCCTGCTCTTGTCCTAGGTGGATGCTGTGGTGTCTCCTATGGTTGGCCATGATCCTCTCTCTACCCGTGTTGGAAATGCTTTGTTTGAAGTAGCTGGACCACAGCTGACCACAAGGTTTAGAAAGGAAGCAGAAGATGAAACAATGCCTGGTGACTCAGTACTGCTGGAGGGCTTACCTGGACTTCAGTCTAATGCAGTCTTCTTCCTCAATCTTGTTCCCTGGGATGGTGACCCGGACGGAGTTGCAGTCCAGGTGAGATAGTAAAGGAGGGATTTTATTATTCTGTCTGTTTGTGAGGACATTTTTTAATGAAGCCATTTGTCATAATGCAGCATTGTTATGTGTTATAGGTTCTTCGAATGGGCATCAACACAATCCTATCTTCTTGTGCGAAGAAAAGATTCAGATCTGTTGCTCTTCCCGTCCTCGGTGCTGGGATGGCCCTGCAGTTTCCTGTCAGTGAGGTGGTGAGGGCTTTAAAGGAGGAAGTTCATGTATTTGAAGAGGAGCAGGTGGGCATCACACCACTCCTGATCCGCATCGTCATTCACCCCGATGACGAGGACTCACACAAGGTAATGACAAAGCACTTTTCCTTAAATATTGGCTCCTAACCATTAGTGTGCTGAGTGTTGAAAAACACTTTGGAAAAGTAAAGTTACGTTCCATATCAATATTTGTTTCATTTTACTTTGTAATGAATCGTTTTTTCTTCACTCTATTACATGAACTACACAAGATAATAATAATTACTTTTTTCATCTGCATTTCCATCTGATGAGTTTTTACAAGGATTGCTGTTGATGTTGATACTTTGTTGTCTTTGCAGGCATTTGATGTTTTCCAAAATGACAATTTCACTCAACATGTTCACCAAAAGGTCCACAATCTAGGTGAGTATAGAATACTGAGAAAGAATGAAAAATAATAATACCCAAAGTGCTGGAGTAATGCATCTAAATTTACCAAATTAACAGCCTGAGGGCAATAGCTCAAACTCTTAATGGAGTGGATTATTCAGACAGTCCAATATTTCATTATCCTTCCTAATGATTTCCTTTTATTAATTACCAGATACTTCTTCCAGTAAACCCCTTTGGCTCTAACACTAGTTTTTCATTTAGAAGTGTGTTTTTTGTAAGTAAAACTATAAACTATCTACTGCTTTCTGTTCAAAACCTCAAACCACAAAGAAACGTCTCTCTTTGCAGCAGCAAAAAAAAAAAGAGAAAAAAAACAAGAGAGAAACAAATGTACTTAACAGAGTCAACTTTCTCCTGTAGAGTCAACAACGATGAGGTTGGTCCTGCTGGGAAAAACTGGATCTGGGAAAAGTCACCTGGGTAACACCATTCTTGGAGAGGAGCACTTTACCTTTTATGACTCTCCAAACTCTGGAACAATGAAATGCCAAACAGAAACCAAAACAGTCAGTGGAAGAAGCATCACTCTGATCGACACCCCTGGTTTCTTTGACACAGGAAGGTCTGAGGAAGATCTGAAGCCTGAGATAATGAGCTGTATGACAGAGTGTGCTCCTGGGCCTCATGCTTTTCTCATTGTGCTTCAAGTGGGTAAATTCACAGAGCACGAGCAGGCTGTCATCACTAAGATAGTTCAGTATTTCTCAGATGAAGCTCTAAAATATGCTGTCGTTGTTTTCACTCACGGTGACCAGCTCGACAAAAAGATGAAAATTGAAGATTTTGTCAGTCAGAACAAAAATCTGAGTGATCTGGTGTCAAAGTGTGGTGGTCGGTGTCACGTCTTTGATAACAAACACTGGAACAACAACCAGCCAAACAACTACAGGAGCAACCAGTTCCAGCTGGAGGAGTTGCTGAAAACAATAGAAAATATGGTGGTGGAAAAAAACGGAGGTTACTACACAAATAAAATGCTGCAACATGTGGAGACGGCAATACAGAAACGGGTCGAGCACATTTCGTACTCAATGCCAGATAAAACTGCAGAAGAGATCAGAAACCAGGCTAAAACTGATGTGTGCAACAGCTTTCTGACCAAACTGACAGGGATTGCAACAGGAGCTTTGCTCGGTGCTTTTTTTGGTGTAGCAGCAATGGTTGGATTAGCTGTCACAGCCATGAATAACGTAATGTTAATGAACGCTGTAAAAAAGGCTCCAGCATTAATGGGAGTGTCGTCAGCAGCAGCAGGAGAAGCAGCTGTAGGAGTTGCTGGAGCAGCTTGTGTGGCAGTAGCAGCAGCAGGAGGAGTATTTGGTGGCTTCATTGGAAATGAAGCAGCTAATGATGCTAAGTCCCCATCAGAAGCTGCACAGAGAGCGTGTGAGGCTATAGTGGAGAAAGGAAAGTGTCTTATCAGGTTTAAGTGAGATTTTTATAATTATCATCCAGGTAGTGGAAGGGAAAAAAGCATCTTATTATTTCTTGATGTTCTTACACTTCACATAATAACTGCATAATAATACTACATACATCGAAGAGAACATGTTAAATTATTTGGAATCAGGTTTGTTGGCAAATTGTTGAATACTTATCTAGCAGTTACCTTTTTTGTGGACTTTTTGCATAATCTTCTGAGGGCCTTAATGCATTGTAGTCATATTTTTTTTCCTGTGGACGAATGTCTCAGACCGAGAAGCATCACAGACAAACAAGTCAACAAGTAAGTCAAAAAATTGTGGTGGGAGTTGGTTTTGTTAACTTGTCATGGAATATTTAGTCATGTTACATATTTCTAAGATATTGTTGACCCTGTTTTGTCCCTGTTGCTTTTAAGCAATAAAAAAAACTAATTTCTGGGGAGTTTTCCATTTTGTCCAGTTCTTCTTTCGTTTTGAGAATACTGCTTTTAGGCAGGATTGTCATACTGCACTTACATGCTCTGATCAATGGGGGGAACTCTAGCAAAGAAATGTATGTGTGTCATGAGATGCCACTACCAGCAATAAGAAGGTCTATTAAGTATGTTTGCATATGTGAAACACCCACAAGGCGGTGAGAGGTCAAGTTCTGGATCTTAAGAGTAAAGAAAGGCAAGAGCAGTGTGTTAGTACTACATGAAATGTTGGATGTTTGTGGTTTGTACTCGTAGTCCATATATTTACTGTGCAAGACTTGGATAGTTACCTTATTTTATTAATGAGCAAATCTGTCCTGGATGTACAGTTTGGGTCATCCCGCATTTACATTGTTTTATTGTATTTTTAGCTTAATCTACCAGCATTTAATCTCATTGCAGATTTAGTTTTTCTCCAAATCTGTTTTGCTAGCTTTTTTCACCCTTACAGACTTGGCAACCGTCAGTCTTTAGAACGACTCCTTTGTGAACTTGAGAAAAAAAAAGAGCGAGTTTGCATTTTTTGCATTTTCTTGTTACACATGTTTTAAAAACATGCAGTTGATTCTTGGTTATTTTAAGGTTACTTTGTGGTTAATAGTAATGTGTAGGAGATGACACAACGATGAATGGACAATACAAACAAGGCAACAAACAGTACTACAGTGTAAAACTACAATGTAAGCCTTGTTATTCTTCCCCAAGAGCATTCCTCAGACTCTGAAAGATGCAAATGCAGCAGTGAATTATAGACTCTGTATGCTCGCTAGTCTCTATGACTGATAAACTGATTTGTTCTATCTTCCCCTTTAAAATGAATCATTAACGCAAATGTGACGACAATTAAAGTGGGTGGACATTGACTGCACTTCAACACTTGACCTGTTTCCACTTCTCCACTTCTGCTGAAAGCAGACAGTTGCTGCTTTCTTTGCCAAGATCTTCAGAGATATGTCAACTCAGGGACAGTCCAGTTCTGTTTCTTAATAATACCACAATTAAAATGTCTTGCAAGCAGCAAAGTCAGCAAGATGAGCCACATGGAGTTGACCTGGACTGCATTCAGTTTTCCTGTTCAGTGTGTTTGGATCTTCTGAAAGAACCCGTCACCATTTATTGTGGACACAGTTATTGTAAAAGCTGCATTGAGCATTGCTGGGATGGAGAGGAGGAGAAGGGTGAATACAGCTGTCCTCAGTGCAGGGAGACATTCAGCCATCGGCCTGTTCTCAGGAGGAACAACATGCTGGCCGAGGTGAGGGGACAGAAATGAACTTAGCACAGACTCTGTAGTTCACAGATAACGTATTAGTCGTATTGTTACATAAGAAATCATCCCCCCCTTTTTCCTGTAATTGTGTAAATAATTAAACAAGTGGAACTGGTTTTGTACCAGTTTGTACCAACATATTTATTTGAACTCCAGAGTTTAACCATTTTTATGTGAACACACTTCCTTATGAAGCCAGCCTCAAAAACATTCTATTTCTATTTACAGCACATCCTAACAGTTTCTGTCTTTCTGTCTAGGTTGTGAATAAGCTAAAGAGCACAAAGTCAACATGTCCTTCTCTGGTCTATGCCAGCCCAACAGATGTTGCCTGTGACTTTTGCTGTGGGATCAGAATCAAAGCCACCATGTCATGTTTGACCTGCTTGGCATCTTACTGTCCCACTCACCTCGAGCCTCACTACAGTGTTGCTGTGTTGAAGAAGCACGAGCTGGTGGCAGCTACAGTGTCAATACAGGAGAAAATGTGCACGAAGCACAGCAAGTTAAAGGAGCTCTACTGTGAGCAAGATGAGCAGCTTGTTTGCTCTTTGTGCACAGTGGATGAGCACAAGGGCCACGGATGTGTTTCCGCTTCAGCACTCAAGGATAAGGCAAAGGTGGGGGCAAGGAGTCGAGCACATAATGCTACCTTTCAAAGTCCAAATGTTTCTGTGCTCCCAAACGACACGTGGCCATCAGACGTACTCATTAATTACATTACTGATTACTAATATTTAAATGACTCACTGGATGCAACCATGCCTTCTTGCAGAATCAGCTGGCTTTAAATCAAAGGAAAATCCAGGACAAAGTCGAAAAGAAAGAGAAGAAGCTGAAAGAACTGAGCCAAGCTGAGGAGAGTCTCAAGGTGTGGAAAAGCAATGTTTTCAGATCTGATATGTGCATTCAACTGCTGGGTGAATGAGATAGCTGCTGAAATGAGCTTTAGTGTGTTAACATAGTCTCAGTATTTAGCTCTGATCAAACTTGCAATAAGATTTTTACCCACTTGAGGGCACAAACAAGCACTGCTCTCAGCATTTGTTTTTGATTTGCTCTTTTTACCTTTACTTTGAGAGACGTGCTGTTGATCTGCAAATTCATTAGCATCATCAACAAACATGAATCCTCTCATCTGATGACTTTTAGTTTAGCATTCTGTCTTTAGGTGTGATTTGTGCACCACAGGTGGTTGTTAACTTAGCGTCTTTTAATGCTTAACATATCCTCTACAATTGTCTCGGTCTGTGGGGTTCAAAGATCAAGTCGGGTTGTTGTTTTAACTGAATAAAGACAAACTTTTAAACTAAAAACAGATCTGCGATGTGCCAACAGAGTTCTGCTCTGATTTCCCTGAACGACTGTGACAAGATCTTCGATGAGCTCATCTCTTCCATGCAAAGAAAACAGAGTGAGGTGAAGCAGCTGATTAAAGCCCAAGAAAAAACTGCCACCGCTCAGGTGGAGGACCACCAGTCTCAGTTGAAGGAGGAGATTACAAAGCTGAAGAGAACATACGCTGAACTGGAAAAAGCTTCGGATGCAGATGACCTCATATATCTGATGCAGGTATAGCTGCTTACAACATAGCAAAGGTTTTCCTGTAAAATACCTGATTTCAAAGGCCTAAAAAAAGAGAGAACTGAACACAATTCAATCCAAATGGCCAAAATGAACATTACACCAGATATTCTAGACCTGCATGAGATCGTTTAGATTTATGATGGGTTGCTTAAAAAAATTAACATTTTTGTCTTCTCCTTATATTTCACAGCATCTCTCCACTTCCTGGGATTCTCCAGATGGCTCACCTGGAGCTCCTCCTCAACGCTCCTTTAAAGACATAACCGAGTGTTTGTCTGAGCTCAAAGATAAACTGGAAATGTCACTGAAAGAAACATGGCCCATGATCTCAGCCACAGGTAACAGTTGGAAATGTAAAAAGGAAAAAGAAAGCATTGTGGATGAGTTGCTTCATAGATACCCAGTGATTTTTTTTTAATAACTCCAGTTTGTTTCTTCACAGTTTCATATGTTGACTTCTCACTACCTCCGGCCCCCAGCAGCAGAGAAGAGCTTTTACGTTGTATGAAATTCACTTGAAACATTATAAAATCATATAGTAGTCCGTTACAGTTGAAAATAGTGGTAATATTGATCGTACTTGCTATATTTTTTGCCAGATGTTTATCCCCTCACACTGGATGGGACCTCAAACTATCGTTATCTCCACCTGATATGCGAGAATCGCAGGATGAGGCCTTCACCCGGCCAGGCTTCAGCGCATCTGGACAGGTTCACTAAATTTCCCCAGGTGCTGTGCAGAGAGGGTTTGTCCGACCGGTGTTACTGGGAGGTAGAGGGACATGCTCGCATTTTGTCTGTAGCAGTGGCTTATAAAAACATCAGCCGGACATCAGATGAGTCACAGTTTGGCAAAAATGACAAGTCCTGGAGTTTAGATTGCACTGCAGATGGCTTTTTATTCTGTCACAATAATGTAGAAACCAAGGTGCCCAGCTCTGGTCTCTGCAAGATTGGAGTCTTCCTGGATTATAAAGCAGGTACTCTGTGTTTTTATCGTGTCTCTGACCCAATGATTCTAATCCATCAAGTCCAGACTGCATTCATCCAACCTCTTTATCCTGGGGTTGGGATAAATTATGAATGGTATGATACTGGAGTATTTGCACAGCTGGTTAAGTTATGGTAAATCTTTTCGAAGTGATAGAGATGTTAAATATTTTAAGATCCCATCTCTAAAGGATTTTGTCATCCATCGCAAAAGCGTAGCACACAGAAGTGGGAAGTATAAAAATACAAATTCTTCGTTACTATACTTAAGTAGAATATTCAGGTATCTGTACTTGAGTAGTAGAGATACCTGTACTTGAGCTTCAACTTTTTTAAACAAATATTTCTAGTGTAATTTCTAGTCTTATACTCAGGGATTAAAGCCGGAACGAGTGCAGGTCCTCGTAAATTGTGGCTGTGGTACCTCAGCATATATTTAGTGCTACTGAAAAGCAGCAAATATAATGAAAGTATTTTTTTAAGTGGTAGGTAATTTCAAATGCAACATTTCTATTAGCTCAACAAACGTCGGCAAAACACACACAAACTGTTTTAGCGCAGTGTGTTAACCCTAAAGGTTCAGCTGCTGTATCTCACAGTGTGACAAAGTGGGTTAACAGTTGGAATACTCATTACTTGTCTCATAAGTATTAACTTTTTACACATTAAGCACATTATTCTCCACATGTTAGTGATGGCCATATGGCACAGATTCAAGTGGCTCTGCATATTTTTGGCTGCCAGATGGCACCAGATAGGACTGTGTTGAAAAGCTTCTAGTGTTGAATCATGTTTTGATAAAAGCTTCAGTTTTTTTTTTGTTTTGTTTTTGAAAAAATAAATAAATAAACAAATAAATGCCTGTCTAGAGTTTCTGGACTTCAAAGGGGTGATGAGGTCATGTCTGATGTACCCAGGCTAAACCAACACGTGCAGCATTAGGAATGTTTTCTTTTGTTTGTTTTCAGGTAACGAAGTGATTTTTCAAGACTATCTTTAACTTTAACAGAGCCATTTAGCTGTATTTATTCAATTCAATTCAATTTCATTTAAATAGCACCAAATCACAACAAAAGTCGCCTCAAGGTGCTTTATATTGTACAGTAGCTCCTACAATAATAGATACAGAGAAAAACCCAACAATCAAATGGCCCCTATATGAGCAAGCACTTTTGTGACAGTGGGAAGGAAAAACTCCCTTATAAACAACTGAATCAGGTGCTGAGCCTGTGATATACTGAATGAAGGTTCAGACGTCACTCATCATGTGGCTCTCGCCAAACGAACCAAGCCTCGACACAGTGCTTCTGAAGGAGTGTGTTATTTTTTTGGACACATGCGCTTCAACTTCAAATGGACCATCACTGCTGTAAACCCAAAATGTCTGCTGATTCTTCTTATTTACACCCTTCTTTGACACTTGAGCCAGACTACTTCCCACACAAGGAGAGAAAAGAGTGTGAGAGAACTTTACTCAGAGATAGAGAAAGATGTAACAAAAGAAAGGACAGGAAAGGAAGCCGAGAGCTTAGATTTAAACGTAAGGAGTGCTCATTCATGCTTGATAAACTGCAGACTTAAAGATTACATGTCATGTTGTCATTTGTAATCATATACTGGATCTGTATGTGACATGTGTTTAACCCTAAAAGATCGTTGGGTTTCCCCACCTGTGAATCGCACTTTAACCCTGGACTATACTAGTTTTGTGATTAGATGAGGTTTAAATCAGACAACAGAATCTTTTTGTTTCTTTTACTGCTTGGTTCCTACATAACGCTTCACTCTGACCACTTTCATTAGAAGTACAATCCAGATTTAAATAACATTTGTATTCTTGTATACTAAAATTGTTTTGTTTTTATATTAATATAGCACAAGTTTCACATACATGTGCTTAAAAACAAATGGTAAAAATACTTTTAAGGAGCTACTTTTTTTTTACTTGGAGTACATTTCAGAGGCTGTTTTTTTCACTTTCACTTTTACTTAAGTTGACGCATGTATCTCTATCTCTAAAGTTTTAACTTTTTAAAGTTAAAGAAAAAATCTGCACATAAGCGGCTTCTGTGGGGACCCCTTTCCCTTCTTGAGACATATCTCTCTCTTTTGATTTTCTTTTCTCTCTTTTGAATTTGATTTAAACCAGGAACTATATTTTCCTCATAATGGTGGCCAGTAATGAACTGTTCATGTTCCACCTTCAATAAAAATCAAATGAGCTCACCTTAGGCACATCTAGGCAACATTGGGGAGGGAGCTGCTGCTGCTTCGCTCTCTCTGACTGTATCTGAAATTAATAGCCATACATCTATTTGGATAGACATAGTGTCACAGCTATCACTGGCTTGCTGTCTTTAACAGCTGCCGATAGCTAAACTATTCTTAATCTGTTAATTGTATTCTGTTCACTTTTCTTTTGAAAAAAAAATATTATACCTGACTGCTCCCAGTTTGCTTTTTTGTTGGTCATTTTCATATCTATAATTTGCCTGAGAACTTGCCTTGATTGGCAGCTGTAGCCAATCAAAATTACTCTAAGAGTGCATTGATGATTTATCTACAAGGTCACAAAAGAATCTAGAACAACATCTAAAGAATAGCAGGCGTCACATTTCTTACTGAAGGTCAGGGTTAATGATTAAACAACAACAAGGAGATCAAATAACCATCCTCTGTCCTTTTGAACAATACTTTTTAAAAACACTAACTGGAAATGCTCTTGGCTTTTACATAGAAAGTTCCTTCTGATCAAACCAGTACTGGAGGTGACATTTTTGTTATTATTATTATCTTTTTTATTATTATTAATAATAACTGTTATCCTGTGTATATATATATATATATATTCTTGAACCAAAAATACAAACTGGAATTGGATGATTTTTGCACTGTGTGCATTACATAATGAAACAGTGATTCATCTTTTGAGGAACTGCACCCACAAAAAAATCTCCTGGACTGATAGGATGACCTTTGTTCATGAAAATGTATTGCCATGTCAGTGCAATGCAGTGTGCATTTTCCCCCGTTATGGAAAATGTGTCATTCATACGATGGCGTTTTCACAACAAGGACTAACGTTTAGCGTATTTTTAGTCTTTATACAAATAGCATGAAAGTTAGATGTAATCTCAAAGGAAAGGTATCTCTGGCATTGCTTGTGCTCTTGGTTTATGTTAAATTGGGTAAACTGTCTACATGAATTAAGAGATTCTAAATTCCTGTTTCAATTGATTCTCACTTCCTGATTTTTTTTTAACGTAATTTAAATTTTTGACTTTCTTTGCAGTTTCTCTGTAGGGAACACCTACATTTTTAAATATTATAAAGGTCTGTCTCTCTTCAATTGTTAATTGTACAAATTTGTCCTTTAAAAAGATGCTGATGAACCTGAAAAAAAATAATTCTAACAGTCCAGGACATTCTTGTTTGGGTGCAATTCCTGAAAGATGAATCACTGTTTCATAATGAATTTTATAAAGCGAATCTAAGATAAGATAAGATAAAAAAAAATCTGAGGGTGATCCGAGCAAGCAGGAGGACAGGCAGGTTGCAGACGCGAATGCTGGATCGTAACCACTGAGGGGTGATTGACGGACAGGCGTGGAGCATCCGTCAGCGCAGGGTTAAACGGTCCTCCAGGTAATTGTCCAGAATGGAAAGCAGGTGTGCAGGTGATGGCCCAGCCCGGGGGTGTGGCCACCAGGGCATCACACACACTCCTCAGACACAGGGCCACAGACCATGACAGTTCAATTACATTTTTTTAGCTGAGTCTACATAAAATGCCACAGATGGGATACAGTTTGAGATGCATCAAATAATATGACTCAGCTGGGTCTTAGCTGAAGACTTGGCATATCTTATGGTGTGCAGTTCGTCCTTAAATATAAAAATATGACACAACGCCATTATTTAACACGTGCTGTTTGCTGAAGCTTCACAAGAAATGGTTTAATGGAAGTATGGCAGTCAAGAAGATAAACATAAGGTAAACAGGGAGAAAAAAAAGTTATTCCGAATTACCAACAGTATCCAATACCATCTAGAAATTAAGATTGGCAACAACTTAATTTTTCAACATGTTGTTGATCCCAAACTGAGCACATTAAAAAAATGCATTCCACTACTAAAGCAAAAGCAAATCAATGACTCCCTAAATCGGTTGCTCACAAATTACATGGAAGAACTGGTCACAGCTGTTTCCTGATCCACAGCTTGAAGGGAAAAAAGGTATACAACAAAATTCTAGTGTTTGTCACAGAAGATGGTACTTGTCTCCTGAAGCGAACAATAATTATATGTTAATAAAGAAAGATTAATATACATGAAGATAACAACAAATAAAAGTGAAAATAGTTGCAGTGCAATAGAAACACTTTATTTTACTAAAGTGATTTAATAATAAAGAATAACTTTAAAATTAATCCTAGAAACAATAATGTGATTCTTTGTCGGAGTTGTGTCTCTGTGTTCAGTCTGTGGATTTCCTGTTTTATTTTGAAGGTTCATGTCTTATGTCAGTGTTTCCAGTTTCGCTTCCTGTCTCATTAGGTCTAATTTCTCCCGGCTGTGTTCCCACCTCTTCCTCATTCCCTCATGATCTTGCCTGTGTCTTTATAGTGTGTGTCCTCCATGTTCAGCGTTGCGTCTTACCCTTAATGAGCTGTGTGTTTTGCTTCCGTGGTCCCTCGTTTTCAGGTTTTTCTAATGTTTTATTAGCCTCATGTTTTCAGTTTAGGTTTGTTCTTGTGAGTTTATGTTTGGAGTTTCTGCCACAGCACAATAAAGCTGCCTCTCTTCGTTCACTGTGAGTCCAGTGTTTGGGTCCTCTTCTCCTGTCTGCGCACAGCACACCATGACAGCAGCACTATCAGTCACCGATTTACCTCTTCAGTGCTTGTACACTGTAAACCCCAACAGTCTACCTGACTTATAAAGTTTGTGGATATAACAATTAAAATTCCTCACAAAGTTGAAACAACTTAAAACTTTTCTGTTCGGTTAACGATTCAAACAGTTATAATTGTACATGGCTTAGAAGTTAAGAGTAAATACTGCTTTCTTAATTATGATTTTTGAGTAAATGTTTTTTTCCGAGCTCCGCATGTGGACGTCATGACGTCATGACGTCTTCTCTCTAACCTGAACGACGTTGACAGAAAATTCTGTTCAATATGGCTGCCCTTCTCGAGCGACTGGAGAACACATTTGGAGAAACTTGTAAGTAAAACGGAACCTTCGTTATGTTTATTTTTTCCGTAAAAAAGCAAGTATATTAATATGTTGCAGCCAATAACTTGTTTTCGAATGCGCTGTTGTGTTAAAAAGCACAGACCCAGGTGGTGAATAGTTGTTCGCGGTTGTTCGCGCTCTTTTTCAAACATAGATTATGTCGTCAGTTTTACAGTTTTAACCGATTAAAACACAGTTTTACGAAGAATCACACATAAAGAAAGGGTCTTAGTGATATTTTAACGACCCCTTGCCAACGCAAGAAAGTTGGCGTTTTTACAACAGCAGCCTCATTGTTCGGCAGGTTTTTTTTTTTTTTTTTTCTTCTCATTAGCACCATTCAAAAGTGACTTAGCTAGCAGTGGCAACTTCTATCTAAAACAATTGAAATATAGCAAGGTGTTGTATATTTAGTGTGCTGATAAGGTTTTCAATATTTTTATTTTTTCTTCCAAGGCTGAAGGCCAAAGACAAAAAGACAGAAGAAAAAAAAAATTCAGACTGCAATTAATTTCAGGTGGAGACAGTAAACACAGGTGAGTTGAAAGATCTATTGAAGAAACCATTCATTAAGTCCCTTAAGGTGAAGATTTCATATATTGATAATGATAAAATTAACACAAATTAAAAGTTTCACTGATAAACACACAATTTTTCCTTGCTTTGAACCCCATGTTCTATATAGATCACAGCTCTGATCTGGAGAACACTATTTTAAAATACTGTGTAGGGTTTTTGTCAAATGATTAAGAAACATACTCTCTGTCACAAGAGACAGAAAGGTTGTATCTTAAAAGAAAAGTCTCCAAAATTTAGTAGAGTCTGATGTCATGCAGTTTCATAAACATGTATTCTCCCCAAAGAATGACACCTGAAAACTTTGCGTTAAATGAACTTTTCTTTTCCCTTTTTAGGAGGCGCCTGATATCAACGTGAAACGCACTGCAGTACTTCGTGCCCTTCCTGTATACCTGCGGGAGGAGGACCCAGAATTCTTTTAGACATGTAATGTAAGTGTATTTTTGCATTACTTAAATTCTGCCAGTAAGATAAAATGCTATGGATTTTTTTAAATACAATTTAATACCCTAGCAGCTACCAAATTGTACAAACAAAATACCCTCTCTGTAGAAAACCCACACACACACAGGTCAGGAGCAGGGCACAGGCGTATCACAGCACTATGGCTATGCTGCAGGTGGCCCAAAAACCAGGCTGAAGTCAAGATTTAGTTTCTTTTTGAGATAAAGTCATGAAATAAAAAATTACTTTTTTTTTTAGAAAAATAACAAAAATACAAATTATGTAATGCAAGAAGCTAACACGTTAATGTACATTTTTCAAAAAAAGTAGAGTACCCTAACTCGTTACAAAGTAACCCACTACACTGCTGAATGTTTTGCTAGATTACAGGTCATGCTTGTCACATTCTCTCAAACCAACCTTACTTATTTAATTGGGGCGATCGTGGCTCAAGAGTTGGGAGTTCGCCTTGTAATCAGAAGGTTGCCGGTTCGAGCCCTGGCTCCGACAGTCTCGGTCGTTGTGTCCTTGGGCAAGACACTTCACCCGTTGCCTACTGGTGGTGGTCAGAGGGCCCGCTGGTGCCAGTGTCCGGCAGCCTCGCCTCTGTCAGTGCGCCCCAGGGTGGCTGTGGCTACAATGTAGCTGCCATCACCAGTGTGTGAATGGGTGTGAATGTCTGGATGACTGAATGTGTAAAGCGCTATACAAATACAGGCCATTTACCATTAATACTGTGTCTATTCCAGGCGGACGCATTGGATGAGTCGACCCTCATTGACACTCCAGTTGCCCTTCTCACAGTGGTTACCGACGGCGCTTCCCAGTCCAGTCCATTTTACTTCCTCAAGCATGGCTGTTTTGGTGAAAGGCGACTAGGTGATGCGTGATATTCCCAGATTTGCAAATGCATTTGCTTTATTGTTTGGCTTGATCTATGCTCTGCATTTAGACTACCCCAGGAAGCTGGTTCACACATTTGCCTTAGTCCAAAATATCTTCATGGGGCTTGATGACGGCAAACCCCTGAAACCCCTGCCTACATGCTCTTAAGGAATATAAGGCAATGTTTGTTAGGACACGCACTCTGTTACTGAGCACTTTGTTTGAAGCACTTTAAGCACTTTAAGTTTACTACAGGCTTTGGGTGGATTTAACTCCATCAGTTTACCTAATTTTCCTATACTTGACTGCCTTATCTGGTTATTTGGAAGCTGATCGTCTTTGTACCCATTTTAAAAAATTGTTTTTCATTTCTATTTTAAAAAAAGTGATTAGTATTTTACTTTTTGTTTTGCATTTTTGTGTATTTTGAGAAAGATGCAATTAGGACTGATGTCGTCCTTTGTGAGTTTATAAAAAGATAAATGTTCTACACAGAATTTATAATGCTCACTTTATGGTGCCGATGTCCATGTTAGTTGTTTTATAAAAACATTTGTGATGTTTTTAAATTTTCATGAAAAAATGTTAAATAAACAAAATGTAAAGTAACTGAATTTCCGTACTTTTTTTTTTTTTAGTAGTCTACACTCACAACATAAATATCTTTTAATTAATAATCAGATAATTTGAGTTTAGGTTGTAATATAATTGCATTGTGTTGCATCAAAATAATAAACTACAAGAAACACAAAAATATTGAAATTAAAGTATACAGTCTTTGAGTAAAGCTCAATTAATAAAATATAAAATATAATTTAAAATTTTTAGGTTAACAATAAATACAAATTTTGAGTACCCCATACTTAGAAGATATGAGTTTTTGTACTTAAATCTTTTGAGGTAATCAGTTTCCACAAAAGTTTTAAGTTCAGTCAACTTGTTCGGGTTTACAGTGTATCTGAAAGTTGTTTAAGCAGCGCAGGATCATCTTGAGAAATCCCTGTGAAAAATAAGGCTAGACTAGTATTTAAAAGCACCTGCCTTGAAGGTTTTTAGATTTTTCGGACGTTCGTGATGAAACTATTGACATTAGTGTCAAACAATGTTTATTAATTCCAACAAAAGATATATGAACCCCCGATTTTTCCTCTCAAATAAAAGATGGTCAGGATGCAAGGGCAATGGGACATGTTTTTTCTGCTATGTGGAAAATAAAGTGTTAGTAATGTAATGTCAAATGTGCAAATTAAAGTCCTCAAAAAACAATTCAACCTAGGGAAATATTAGACACACGAGCAGCACATAATTCATATTTTGGACTAAGAGGAATCTTTGGTAAGGATTTGTTCAATTCATTTCAATTTTATTTATATAGCACCAAATTACAGCAACAGTCGCTTTATATTGATATCTCATTTTAGATTAGGTCCCGATATACATCTACCTACCTTATTCTTGCTTGTGGTTGTAACAAATAATTTTTGACAAGGGCACAATGACCTTATGAGAATGCTGATTGCACAAGAAATCAAAGCAGGGTCAACTATAGCATTGCACTGCCACAGTGAAGGCCATGCTGCCAAAATTTTGTTTCAATTTTAAAACACTCAGGCAGCTCTTAATCACAAAGTCAGTAGTGTATGCAAGAAAATGTTGTATATTTATGAATTACAGGCAAGGAAAGAATACCAAACTGTTAATAGCTTCAATTTTGATTGAAGCTGGAAACACTGCTAGCTCATGAGGTCCCAACAATTCTGAAAAACTGTAGGGTGATTCAGGTTGGTCAGGTATTACTCATGTTAAACTTAAATAAAATAAAAATAATCATTCATTTATGTTTATATTTCAAATGTTGGTGAGAAACATGACTACATATTTTTGTTTTCTCTTTTATTTCCTACCAATATTATAAATAGATCTTTTGTTTTTGTTAGATGTCACACTTCCTGTAAAGCAAATTGCGTAGATTTCTTTTTCAGAACAGAGGGAGGGGATGTCACATATCCCACCTATTTCATGCAGAGTATAAAAGCTGAGCTATGAGATGAACAAAGGGACATTTTTGACCTGTTGATTCTTTTATCAGGGGAAAACTGTAAGTATTGTTTTTTGCTTGTTCTTTTTTTTTTTTTTTAGATATCTTCATTAGACATTATTACATTATACTTACATGATTTAAACAAAAGTCTTTCTCCAAGATTTCAATTTCATTAAAATATTTTTGTCTGTGCAAAATAAATAAATAAATAAAAATGAATCAGTCTTTCTCATTCATCTTTTCTTCCATAATCTCCAACAGGCATAAGTGAGACTATCAATGGGGCAGCTCAAGTCTAAGATTACAGGGTCAGGCCCAGGTATTCACCAGGCAAATCCTGAAGAAGGACCTCCCAGGTACTCCTCACACCATTTTGATAGCAGTATAAATCCAAACTCCACCATCTCAGGCATGTCAAGGTTTGTTAAACGCTAGATTTTTTTCTTTATTTATTCTCTCACTTGTAAGTCTTACATGATACTATTATATCACACTGATCCTACTTCAACTAGCTAATCTATAATCTGTTAAATATGTAAACATAAACAAAGTAAATTAATAAATAAAAAAAGAAAGAAAATCTAGCAATCACTGAAGGAAATGCAGTTTCAAACAGTTATGGTTTCATTATTTATTAACTTTTTCTTTCTTTTTTTCACTGGAACAAAAAGCGAATCAGGACAGAAGGACATGGAGCTGCGAAAAACTTCTATCTATAACACCATAGACATGGCACCACAGTTAGATTATTATGCAAATACACTGCCCCACCAAGAGATCAAAATCAGACCTTCCCTTGATGTTCTGCGCAAAACATTTGAGGTGAGATTTCCACCTGTGGAAAAAAGATCTCACTGTTGTGTTTTTTTAACTTTGCAACTAGTTTAATCAAAAACTGACATTTTATTATATTTCTATTCAGAAAACTAGCAGATCTATTTTCTAAATTATTTATTATTGTTTTAGGAAGTGGAAGCAGAAAAGGCTGCCGCAGATGATGCCGCCGCAGAGGATGAAAATGAAGAACCCCAAGGTCCTCCAGGGAAACCGCCTACTAGATTTGGCTGGTTTATTGCAGTCTGGGTGAACAAAGCTTTTGTGTATTTAAGTCTACAACATACAAATGGATAGAAGACTAACTAAAAAAAGGAACAATTAAAACAAAACAAAAAAGACATTTCTTTTCTTTTCTTTTTATCACAGATGCGCTGCATGCTGAATATCTGGGGTGTCATCCTCTTTCTCCGGCTAACATGGATTACCTCTCAAGCAGGCATTGGTGAGACAACATTCATTCATTGTTCAGCATATTGGGTCCTTTTCATTCCTGCTTTCTGCTGCCAACTCTGGTATATATAACATTGATTTAGGCTGTTAATTCTTGATAGTAGATATACAATCAAACAGAAAATGATAATTTGGGGTTGAATAAAATACTCACCTTGATTAAAATTTGTTCCTTTTCATCCTGCAGAAGGTACTTCATACTATTGGCATGAGAAATGTAAAAAATCAATAAATAAAACAAATTTATATACGTTGAGAGTACTTACCTAGCCCATTTTTGTGGATATATGACAAAATAAATACAAAATGTATCATAATAACAGAATTGTATAAGATCTGTAGACAAGAAAATTGATACACTACATGTAAAACATTCTTATTCAAGCCCTTTAAACAGGACTTTGATATAATAATTAAAGACCTCCATGATCATAATATTATAATACTGAGTCCTAACTTGTTTCTTTTTTTAGTGTTGGGCTTGGTTATCATAGCGCTGGCTGTGTCAGTGACCACAACAACTGCCCTCTCTATCTCTGCCATCGCAACCAATGGGAGAGTGAAATCAGGTGAGCCCATGTGCAATTTAAGAATTCCAAACAAACCGTCTGAAGTAATCTGAAAGTATGAATACTCTGGATTCCTGTTGAAAAATCGCCATTAAGTCTGTAAAAATGGAAATTTTCAGTTGGGTTAAATTTTTAATTTATTTATTTGAATATTGCATCTTAATAACTTTATTATTAACTGTGTATTATGTATATACACTTAGCATTCAAACTAAAAACTCCTAAAATCACAAATTGAATAAATGCTTTTAAAATGGAATGACACAAGTATACGTGTGAGAGGACGCCGCTCAATCTTGCCTTTTAAAATCATCCCTTGAATTTCCAGCTTCAAACCCACAATCCTGTCTGACACTCTCTTTATCTCTATAACACTTTTAAGAAATGTTTCCTTTAGGAGTATTCTCACTACATTTATCTTCACATCAACATTATGATAGAACAGCTCCAATGCTCCTGGCATTGCTTCCCTTCTTCCTGGTCCCCATTCACACACAATATTTTTAGTATCCACCATTCCATCATATCAGTGAGCTCTCTTTTTTTGTGAGATTTGCCCTTAACATTCTATTCTAGAATACTTATCCCATTTGAACTACAAATTTAAATGGAAAAGGTTTTATGCCAGATGCCCTTCCTTATACAACCCTCCACATTATCTGGGCTTGGGACTAAAACTATAAGCAGATTGATTTGTTGCTTGTTTCCAATTAAGGCAATTCAAATAGTCTTCAGAGATACTTCTCCAGGCCTCTAGAGGGACATCCCAAAACATTTTTGTTTTGGGATGGTGAAATTTCTTTTGATCCATTTCCAGCCAAGATGTTTTTATCACTGTGCACGTGTTGCTTGTGCACAACATCAATCAATCAATCATATTTTCAGCCGTAATGGAGCCCAAGTGGACGGTGAATGGTTTTCTTCAAATGCTCTCGTCCAAAGTAGCTCAAGTAAAATAAAATTGGAAACCAGCCAATTCTGGTCTCTAACTAGGAAGTTTTTGCATCTTTGAGAAATAATCAACCCGTTCTCACTCCCAAAGCGTAACATTTTACGCTAGGTGACAAATCGTCACCATATTACGTTTTCGGCTACCCACCACGTTCCTAAATGACGACCTCGGAAAAAAGAGGAAATATGAGAACCGTCTGGACTGAATCTACACATGTTTGCTCTTTTTCTTCAAATCGCTTAGAAACACGCTATTTAACATCATTAAAGGTAAGGGCTAGGGATAAGGTTAGGTTTAGGGCTGGAATACAGGGCTGGAACGTCTATTACCGCGGGAGCGTCATTGCACTGGATCCCAGTCATAACCCACCGCGTACCATAAGAACGCCGAAGGTCTCCTTTCGCGTTCCTCAGGAACGCCGCGGGACGTGACAAAACGTCGACATGTTATGCCCCGGGAGTGAGAACGCTCTGGAAATAATATATCTGTTGGTCAAGATATTAATCCATTTCAAAAAGTTCAAATTAGTGTTCTGCATCAAATAAAGAAAAAGGAAAATCCATTTGTTATTTGGGTGTAATACTTCTTAAATAATGATAAACTTAGATAATTCAAATGTTTGGTTAAATACAATCATTTTAAAATATCACAGTTATGTTGGATATTGAAAATAAGTGCTTTTCCACAGTCAGAATGTGAAAAACAGAAAACTCATGAAAAAAAGCCTCATCAATGATATATATATTTTTTTTTAAACCTGAAGAGTAAATATGCGTTTGCTAGAAAGCATAATTTGATGTGATGTAAATTTAGATTTAGTGTTTTCAAGAGTGATGGGCACATCACTAAAAGAGAGGTAAAGTAAAAAAAATAAAAGAGTAAAAAGACAAAACAGAGTCACGGCACATGCCTGTATCATTAGCCAGAGTTTTCTTAGATTAAATTTTCATACTGATGCTCAAAAAATGAAGTCAGCTGATTGATAAATCTAACCCCATTGAGAATATTTGGAAAATACCGAATACTTTATGTAGCTGTTTGATTCTCCCATAATCATAAGAAGATGGTAACAAATAAAAAAATATTTGTGGACATAAAAATGATATTCCATAAGCTTATCAAAGTTATGTTAGAATGAAAGGTGTATCAAAGCTAAAGGCTGTCCAATGACATATTAGAGAGCGTGATTTTTTTTTCACTTTAACAGCCTTGTTTCTGCTTATTTTTAAATATTTAGGTGGGACATATTTCATGATCTCTCGCACACTCGGTCCTGAACTAGGAGCATCAATTGGGTTGATCTTTTCCCTTGCCAATGCTTTGGCTGTTGCGCTCCATACTGTTGGCTTTTCAGAGGTTGTACGCGATCTGATGAGGGTAAACAAATAATAATATAACTAATAATAATAATAATAATAATAATAATAAATAGGTAACCACATCTTGTAAAATAATGCATTCTAAATCTTTATACTTTCATATTCCTGTTAATAACTTGTTGATTTTTTTTAGAGCTATGGTACCATAATGGTGGATTCGCTCAATGATGTCCGTATTATTGGTGTGGTCACGGTGACAATTCTTTTGTTCATTACGTTCGGTGGAATGGACTGGGAAGCCAAGGTAAGCAGACCCAAACACATTTCACTTTGTTTGCTGGACATGGGTTACAAATATTGTTGTTTCTTATTAATGTTTACTCTTCATTACACCTGTTTCAATTATCCCTCTATATTCTTTTTTCACTTTCACTCTCGTAGGCTCAGATTTTTTTCTTCATAGTTCTCATGGCTTCCTTCGTTGATTACCTTGTGGGAACACTGATACCTCCCACCCTACTGAAGAAGTCACAGGGCTTCTTTGGATATGACAGTAGGTTTATTCTTCTCACAACAATCTATTTTCCAAAATGTATCTTTGAAAAAATCATTTTGATTAAATTACTTTAGTTATCAGTACTTCTAATAAGTTCTGCCTACCAGTTCTAATACACTAATCTTCATTCTCTGATGTCAGTTATTCTGGACTGTCACTGACAATATTGAACACGTTATAGGATTGACATGAATTAATTATTGGAAGTAATAGCTGAAAGAGCAAACTTTCAGCTACTTTACAAAATCCTGACGCAACTGAGTGTGCCTTTCATATGCTGGAGAAGAAATCTAAAAGGGCAAACAACTGAAACAAGTACAAGTTGAAGGTGGCTGCAGTTTTCACCAGAGAAGATTCTCAGCAACTGCTATTTTACATAAATTGTAGACTTCGAATACTCCTTGTTTGCAAGGGATCTGCAAAGAAGTACCAAACATGACTGTTTTAACATACGTAATATTACATTTTGTCAAACACTATGGTGTTCTGTTACTTTGAATCAAAGTGTGGAATGTGCAACTGCACTTTAGATCAATTTTCGATTTTACACTGAGGAACATTTGTTGCTCATGTGGGGTTACTCAAAGAAAAATATTTATTTGTCCCAAACATCATATGTGTTTACAATAGGGACATGTTTTTAATAATTTAAAGTTTAATACTATTTAAGCTAATATCTCGTATCTTCTACAGGGGATATATTCATAGAAAACCTCACACCAAGCTGGAGAGGTCCTGATGGCAACTTTTTCCGTCAGTTTGCAATTTTCTTTCCTGCATGCACTGGCATCCTGTCTGGAGCCAACATCTCTGGAGACCTCAAAGTATGACAAGCATCAAGAAAGCAAGATGGTTCTTCCACTGAACCCACTAAGGTTTATATGTGAGTGATGACTCTAAAAATATTTTCTTTTGTAGGACCCTTCTACTGCTATCCCCAAAGGCACCCTAATGGCCATATTTTGCACCACTCTCAGCTACGTTGTGATTGTTATCACTTCTGGTAATTACTCAGTTTCCTTTTTTTCTTTGCATTAGACATGGCTGGAATCTAAACTTTAAAGCTTCATTCAGATTCTGTGGTATACAGGCATTTTTTTTCTTGTTGAAACCACCCGTGAGAAAAAGGTCAGACACTATGAAACTGTTTTTTAACTCTGTTCTGAAACTAAAATTGACTGCAGGCGCAAGTACAGTGAGGGATGCCTCTGGAAATATGACTGACCTCATGACTGGAAACAGCACAAGTGGCTGTTTGGGACCAGCATGTAAACTGGGCTGGAACTTCACAACCTGCGTCCAGTCACAGGCTTGTTCACAGGGTTTGGCAAACTACTCGCAGGTACTGGTCAGCTAAGAGATAAATAGCATTTATGTTCATTGAAATTTTAACCAGTTTTTTTATTTATTTAGGTAAAATAAACATTGTTATTGGTTGTGAAAGGTTGGATCAGGTCTTAAGTTATTTTTTATATTTACACGTAAAATAATCCCATGGATGGTTTTCGATTCTCATCTCACCTTTGGATCTAAAGATCTGAGTTTGAAACATATTGAGATTACCATGCTTTCATGTCTTCTATTATTGTAATGATCTTTTAACAGGTTAACCCAAAAGCATTGAATTGACTATAAATTAAATAAAATGATGTATCGAGGTTCATTAGAAGAATCAATTAAAATGAACATGTTACATTGTTTTTAAGGAATTTGTACTGACTGTCCACTACTTTCAAGATTTAAAATTGATTTACTAAAATTGATTACTTGTTACTTTTTAAATTGTCATTTCCTAGCGCCAGAATATATAGTTCGCCTTCTTTGCCCTTATCAAACAGTGTGCAGCTTTCACATACTTAGAAACTGTATTTTGGCTTCTTTGGTTCTAGAATGAGCTGCATAATGAAATCTAGCTTGCCTTATTAGTATCTACTTTTAAGTTATTCTTATTCTCACTATAAAATTGCCCTTGACTCTTTCATGGTCTTTTTTTGTAATCTTTTTTAATTTCCTTATATGTTGTCTTTTGTTCGTTTAGTGTTTCTTTTCTGGAACTGTCTCTTGTAATGCTGGTTCTATTTAAAAAGTGCTTATTTATTGCTTATTTAAACTGTACTGTTTATTTTTGTGAGCATTTATATTAAATGTGTTGTTTTGAATACATTATTCCAGTTTTTAACAATTTCATTTTGAAACTTTTCTACAGGTAATGGGCCTGATATCTGGTTCATATTACCTCATTGTTGCTGGTGTCTTTGCAGCCACCTTGTCTTCTGCTCTTGGATTTCTTGTTTCTGCCCCTAAAATTTTTCAGGTGAGAACCACCTGAAAAAAAAGATACATCACAATGACTGAACCATATGTTTTATTTTTTAGACAATAAAATATGGATTGTCTTAACCAAATTTTCAGCTTGTGCAGCATAAAGTATTAATTTTGCAGAGTAGAACAGTGATAGACAAACATCTGACACTAGCTTTCACAGTTCTACTATTTCTGCCATAGTATTTATAAAGATGATCATAGCATTTGAGATGGAACTCAGTTCTTAGCCACATTCATCTTAGCTTTTATTTTGTTTTAATTCAACCTGAATTAATTTAACAGAAAAACTACGGGACACTGCTACCTCATGGGCTCGTGACTTGTCAGTCACATGGGGAAGCACATTGTTTGTTATCACCTTCCTGGAACAGATGGTGACCTTAATGACAAAGAAGCCACATACTTTTTTCCACATACCTTTACACAACTGGTTGCCTTTTTGACACAGATGTCAGAGAACCGATGATTATTAGAAATAAATCAGATTTCCGTCTCTCCAGCATTGCTTCAGCAAGGTTCTGCAAAAAAGAAAAAAAACTTAATTTTTTTGGTGCAAATTCCTATATCCCAACTAGAATAAGCAGCAAAACAATGAAACATGTAATATAGTCATCTGTAAATGTAGTAAAGTTATTATTGTTAAAGAAATGATGTTTGTATTTTATTTCATCCCTCAGTGTCTGTGCAAAGACAATGTATACCCGTATATTTCATTCTTTGGAAAGGGTTATGGCAAAAATAATGAACCACTTCGGGGCTATATACTCACCTACCTCATTGCTGTGGCCATCATTCTAGTTGGTGAGTGTAATTCAGAACTGTCCTCCTACTGTTATTTGAAATATTGTTTCATATATGTGCTGATCGTTTTTTCCCCTTTTGTATTATTACAGCTCAACTAAATATCATTGCACCCATTATCTCCAACTTCTTCCTGTGTTCCTATTGTCTCATAAACCTAAGCTGCTTTCATGCATCAATTGTCAACTCCCCTGGTAAGTTATGTACTCAACTATCGCACTGCACTAAGACTTGATAAAAGCTCATGCCTATTCACTAAACAAGAAATTAACTATTTCACCAGGTCAAAAGTGATGTCTAAGATAGGTGATACTTAACAAGCTGATAAGAAATAATGTGAAGATATATTCCTTTGAGCATCACTTCAATATTTTTTGTGCTTATGCTTAGGGAGGGCAAAAAGAGGGGTTTATATTTCAGGTTTTTTTTGCATGCTGTACTGGACACAGTTCTAGAGATCTAAAATCAGAACGTTTGCATTATGCTCAGATCTAACTGTCCTTCTCTTGTCATCTCTTAAAGGATGGAGGCCAGCATTTAAATACTATAACAAATGGACAGCTTTGTATGGAGCAATGGCATCTTTTGCTCTGATGTTTGCGTTTACCTGGTGGGCTGCTCTAGTCACCTGGTTCGTCATCTCCCTCCTGTTTCTATACATTACATACTTAAAGAAACCAAGTGAGTCAAAATCAAGCATAGGTTGGAAGTCAATGTTGCTTTAACAAGAAACATGTCTCAGATGGACAAGTGAAATGCACTGTATTACCTTTCATTTATACTGCATCCGTTTGCATAATGTTTTTTATTACATCAACAGATGTAAATTGGGGCTCTTCAATACAGGCAAGTTCATACAACATGGCTTTGTCATTCTCTGTGTCTCTTACTGATGTGAAGGACCATGTCAAGAATTTTAGGTGAGGGATCTTAAACGTTAAAATGCATTTGTCTGTTTTTTATTTCATGTGTTCTGTTTTCAAAGAGTATTTGTGTGATCATTGTTTTATTTAAAAAAAAAAACTGTCAAAATAAATCCTGCTAACATATGCAGAATGGTGAAAGAAGGACATATCAACAAGTGCTGATCACATATCTCAATTAAACATTAGGATAATTCAAATAGACAGTAACTCCCGGACATTATCTTTGTTCTCTGATGTCCTTTTATTAGACCACAGTGCCTTGTCATGACTGGACCTCCAAAACAGCGCCCTGCACTGGTGGATTTTGTTGGCTGCTTCACTAAGCAAGTAAGCCTTATGATCTGTGGAAACATTATAATGGTGAGTTTCTTTGTTTCATGTTTATTTATAAGTTATAAATGACAACTGATTGACATTTTTGTATCCACTTATTAAAAGTCCTCACAATGGCTTTTTGTTAGAATTTTTTTTTTTTTTTAATTGCACATGCTCAGTTCCTTCTGCTTTTCATGGAAGGTTGAAATTGCCTTTTCCAGGAGCCAGACAAGCAGACCCAGTTTCAGGATTCCACAGATCAGTATGTTAAATGGCTAAACAAGAGGAAAGTTCGCTCGTTTTACACTCAGTTTACAGCTAACACCCTCAGAGATGGAGTTCGATATCTGATGCAGGTAGGTCCTCTATTTGACAAGCAATTGTTGCTCACTACCCAAAAGAAACTAGAAAATGAATAATGGCTTCTTACAAGTTATACTGTATGAGTCTCATAATGTTAGATAATGTTAAACCGTTTTTAATCAGCATGTGAGTGGCTCTATTTAGCCTGAAAAATTAAAGGTTTCTCATTGAGTTGCAGAAGACACAAATACCTATGTGGATGTGTCAAGAATGGCATTCTACTTACAAATCAGCTTTTGGTTTGTAATCATGGTGTCAGGGCTCTGTGTGCGGGCAGGTGGAGAGGAGGACCCAAGCGCAGGACTGGAACACAGAATTGTAAATCAAAACCTCAGCTTTATTGCTGACATGAAAACCAAACGTGAAGTGCCATGAATACAGAAACCAAAAAAACCCGCACAGGCATAATCTGAGGGTACAACGCGACACTGGGTTGAGGACAACACAGGGCTAATATACACAGGGTGGTAATCAGGGAATGGGTAACAGAAGGGAGACACAGCTGGGGGAGATCAGGGCTAACGAGACGGGGGAGCTAAGCTGCACACACTAACATAAGACAAAGACTTTCACAAAAAGACAGGAAACAAGAAACCACTAAAGATGCAGACACGACACAGAGACAGACTAGACACTGAACAGAAACTGCAATACACATGAGAACCCAAAACCTAAGAACTGATACCTCACCAAGAATAACTGAAACAGATCTATAATGATAATAATAAACAAAGCACCAGAACATCAGAAAACAATCCATAATGCAAAAATAGACCAAAATATAAGAAACTCAAAATGCTGGGTCAACACTGACCCAGAACCGTGACACATGGCATATCATTCCTTTTTTAAACTATAAAATGTTATCAAACATTTCAGTACTATAATACAAGTGAAGCAAAGGGTTGTGTTTAAATGGTCTGTTTAAAAAGAAATGCTATAATTTATATTCTTGTTTAGGGGTGGATTTATGTGTTTTTCCTGCATCTTATTTATGGTGTCATTTTAAAATTCCACTATCTTGAAAATATTGTAAAGTTTTTTGACATTTTCAATATAGATATCCAAGAGTTTAACTCAGTTTAACTTAAAATGTAAAATGCCTGAAATCCCTAAAACTTTTGGATGTTTCTGACAGCTTATTATTATTATTATTACTATTATTATTATTTTTTTAATTCAAGGCTTCTGGTCTCGGCAAGCTAAAGCCTAACACGCTGGTCATTGGCTTCAAGTCAAACTGGATGGAAAGTTCTCCTACAAGCATTGATGATTATATCCACACTATATAGTAAGCTTATCATTTTTTTCATATTCTGTATGTGTGAGCATCATTCTATTGTAAACATCAAAGATTACATCTTTGAATCAATTCTGAAAAAAACGTTATGGTGTTGTTATGGTTTTCATTTTGGGAGATGAAGAAAACATGAAGGAAAGCCGTGATGCGTAGGTTTATTCTATTTTAACCTCTGTTTTGGTATTTGAATTGACAATATCTGTATTTTTGAAAACTGTTATTCATAGATAGGTAGGGTGGGGTCACGTTACCATCCACGAAAATTTGGCTTACATACACCGTGGTCTTAAGGGTCAACTTAATGATTTGGTCTAAAATTCATAAAAAGCCTTTTAACGATTCTTTTAAAAGTGTGGTGTGCATTTTTAGCATATCGAAAGTACCATACAATATTATAACACCTTCTACTTAACACTGAAATGAGTAAAGAGTCCTTAAAAGTATTTCTGTTGCTCACACACTCTCTTTTACTGTTCTTCAGTGATACATTTGATGCCAACTACTGTTTGTGTATCTTGAGGATGATGGATGGGCTGGACATCAATGACCATGCTGATTTTAAAGGTTGGATACATGGCCTAGAATTCTTTTAGGCATCAATTCCCAAACGTATATATGTATAATTTATATATATTATTTATTTTTTAACGTTAGAAAACCAAGGCTTTGAGCCTGATGAAGCCATTGAAAGCAATGACCATCAGCTTCCTGAGAAAAACTCTGGTAAGCACTTCTAATACAAATATACATTATAATTACTGCTTCTTAAGTACGAATATGGAGTAATCTTTATGATAACACATATCTATTGCTTTTTGCAGCTAATGACATTTCTGAAAACAGCAAAAGCGATCAGGTCAAGACTGTGTTTAAGAATGCTGGGGGAACAAAGACTATCGATGTCTATTGGATAGCTGATGATGGAGGTGAAACATGGCACACGGGTTACATGACAATTTATTAATATGTGTGTAACACTTAGTTGAAACACTGAGTTGATATAAAAGTGTGTGGATTGGGTATCTGGTCAGAATTCCGGGCCACCAGTTTGGGATTCTGACCACTTACTTTGGTCATCTAACTATGATGTCTCTTGGACACATTGTGAATGTGAATCAAAGGATGAGTTGGTCTGTGAGCTAATCTGGAAACACCTAGATCAGTCAGTAGCCAAAGACAAGGAGGTCTCAACATTTCAACTTAGACTGGTGGATGGATAGTTGATAGATATAATTTTAGTGCCAATATTGGCTTTAGTCAAAACTGAATCTTCACCTATCATGTTGAATATAAAATAAACCACCGCTATCTTGCTCTTCTCTAGGACTAATTCTACTGGTGCCTTACCTGCTCACCAGGAGAAAATGCTGGCGAAGCTGTAAGATTAGGGTATTCATTTTGGGAGATGAAGAAAACATGATGGAAAGCCGTGATGCGTAGGTTTATTCTATGTTATCCTCTGTTTTGGTATTTGAATTGACAATATTTGTATTTTTGAAAACCCTTATTCATAGATAAATTGAAATTGAAAGGCGTGGAGGTAAACATTCTTCCAGTAAGTTTTTATTTGTGATCTATTTCTTTATTGTTAAATAATGTATTGATTAAATTGATATAATTTTTTCCTTTAGAAAAGTTTAAAACTGTATATTTTAGATGTACAACACACAGTCGGCGATCAAATTTGAAATAGCACCAGGACTGAAAGAGCGTTTCCCTGCATGCTGTTCAGATTGGGGTGAAAATGTTTAGGAATGTTTCAGGTTATATGACATGGTGTTTGATTTTCAGAAACTGAAGTGCTTTAAGGTTGTTTTTGATTTCTTTCAGAATGATGGCCCTGCTGAAGAGATTCCGTATCAATGTTACTGATGTTGTCGTCATGACAGACACTGAGAGGAGTCCCCAACCCAAAAAGTATGAAAATCTTACCATCTTTTTCAAATAAGACAAAATATACACTTTTACAAAACTCTGTGAAGCTTTTAACCCCATAAACAAACGACAGGCATGGAATTTCACCTTAACGTTTCAATTATGAGTCCCATTTTTATTTAGTGAAAAAGATATTTTTAAACATGATGTTGAATTAACTGTAATAGAACACTGGAAGTAAAATTATTTAGAGCATGTTTAATTCTAGCAGGGTGTTTCTTTCCTTGCCAGCAAACTCATTTGTGTCTTTTTGATGCCTTGCAGTATGAATAGGTTTTTGGAGACTGTTGCGCCCTACAGGCTATATGACGAACAGCAGGAAGATGTCTCGGTTCAGGAACTAAAAAAGAAGGAACCATGGAAAATATCTGACAAACAGTTTGAAGCTTTTAGACTTAAGGTCTGTCTCTCTGTACCTCATTTCTGACTAAAGGAGGAGATGACATGCATATGATTGTCCACCAAATTAATTAAAAAAAAAAAATTTATTTACAGTCTGAGAGAAAAGTAAGGCTGAATGAAATCATCCGGAGGAATTCACAAAATACCACCCTCGTGCTTGTGTAAGTCGACTGTTTTTATTACCGGTGAAATTCAGAGCCTTTTTTGGTGCAAATTTGTTAAAACTGTCTATTATCTATAACATCGTATATGCTGCCATTGTTTTGGTGTATATTTAGTCCCAGAATTTAGGCAGTTTTATTATACATGCATACACCATTTAACATTCCCTAGATGGTTTGTATTATACTATAATGTGGTGTATAATATATAATATGAAAATGCAGATCAAAAATAAAAGGGGATAATTGTAATGGATTCAGCAATGCAACCTTCAGGAACTAAATGACTTTACATCTGTTTACCATTATAGTATATGTTTAAAAATTTTAAAACATAAATTGCATATTTTAGCTATAAAAACATGATAATAATAAGATCTAATATTTAATAAATATTTTTAAATACACAAGGGACAGTAAAAGGCATTATTAGGATCTCAACCCACTCTGCCTAATAGATATTGGAAATTATATATATACGTGTGTGTGTGTGTGTGTGTGTGTGTATTCATATATATATATACATACACACATACACACACACACACACACACACACACACACACACACACTATTGGTCAAAAGTTGTTTCGTTTTTAACTGTAGTTGCTGATTTGTTTCTATGCTTTCATTTCAGAGTACAATTAAACTGCATAATAAAAAAACTGTGGTGTTCTAAAACGTTTGACTCGTAGTGTACAGTTACAATTAAAACAAAAAAGAAAAGAAAAAAAAGATAATTTTATGCCAAACCACTTTGTTCTTTAGAATGTAAGATTTCAAATACAAAACAAGAACAGTCTATTTTTTTTATGGTACTTCATTTATTTTAATGCTAAACCACAAAATACAGTGTGTTTATAAAAAGAATAAATAAATAAAAATAAAAATAGAAGAAGTGTATTTCTGTAGTTGCTGCAAAAAAAGTCCCCAAGCAAGGTTATTTTTAATTTATTTTGCCATTTTTTTATGTTGATTGTAATTCAATAATCTTTTTTTTTTTTTTTGTTATAATTGAATTCTTTTAGGAGTCTTCCTGTGCCGCACGGCGACTGCCCCAGTGCTCTGTACATAGCCTGGCTGGATACTCTGACCTGTGGCCTCCACTGCCCTGCAGTGCTTGTACGAGGAAACCAAGAGAATGTCCTCACTTTTTACTGCCAGTAAATCCTATGTTAGTGCAATGAAATCTACAGAAACAATATTTTTGATACTCTAAAACGATGTCCTGACAATAAAGGAGAAAAAAAATCACACAAGACAAATAAGTAAATAAGAAAAAGCATAAATGCGTGTAAATGATGTGCAGTTGTTACAATGATTAACAAATCTGATGAATAATAAAGAATGATCAAAAATGGAAGATAACACCATTGTGGTTATTCACTTTGTGCTGAATAATTTCAAACTGTGTATTCCACAAATAATCACATACAGAGCTTACCCAGTGTATTACACTAATTCAGTGCCACATCACAACAATATATATATATTAGGGGTGCAACGATACACAAAATTCACGGTTCGGTTCGGTTCGATACTTTGGTGTCACGGTTCGATATTTTTTCGATACAAAATAAAATGTTCATGCCTTTTTAATTTGTCATTTATTAAAATTATAAATATATATTTTAACTCAAAAGTACAGTTTTTAAATTTAACCCTAACCCTTGTGCATGTTTTTTATTTTGACAGCGAATGCGCACCTGCGGACCACTTATGTGCAGCCCTGGTTATTTAGCTCATCATATTGCAGCCACAGAAATTATTTTGTCCATGAAACCATAAAGCTGCACTTTCTTTTTGCCTTATAGTCTGATTTGTCATAACTTCTCCGTTTTGTGGTAAGCTTTTCTTTGGCTGTCACTTCTTCACCCTGACCTGTCTTATTTGGCTCAGCAGAACTGAAATATATATCTGTCTGTGAAGGTTCTCAGTCATCCAGGTCATCTTAGTCAAATATAAATCCTGCTGCTTTTACACACACACTCAAATAAGCTCAGCGATTCTCTGCGCGATCAACCTCTCACATGTTTAAGCTGCGGGAGATTTCACTTGTCATGTTTGCATAGTAAGCTAACGATTAATAAAACGATGTCAGAGGAATTGGTGCACAAATTATCATCACTCACAGATCAGTGCTGTCGCTCTCTATACACAGTTCGCAGGATTGCAAAGTGAAAGCAAAAAAACAAGCGCAAATTCAAACGCGATTTCAATATGTCACATATTGACAGTGGCTCACCGATGCCAATGACATAATTACCCAGCTACATTTCTGAAAGAATGCAAAAGCATTGACATATATTTTTCCTTCCTACAATAGCCCGACGGGCAGGGAAGAGATAGATTTTGGTAGCCCGACTGAAAAAAATCGCTAGCCCCGGGACGTCGGGCTAGCGATATTGCAAGCCCTGTATCTGATTGAGGAATCACTCATCTTTGGAAAAGAGAGTTTATTACAGAGAAATGTCTCTTTCCAAAATAAAAGCTATACTATCCGCTTCTTCTGGGCTATATTCTCAGCAGCATAAGGAGAATCATGTGCTAACAGCTGTCTAAATGACTCGGCTAAAGTTAGTAGCATGCTTGTTGTTTTTGTCTTTGCACTAGGATGATGTCGGCGTAAATGTGCAGTCATATTCGTTGTGTTCCCACTAGTGCTTTCAGGTTAATCTCGTTGAAATGACCTTAATGCCACAACACGGCAAATCTCCGTTAACGAGCTACCGCCGATCGCCCCGTGCATGGGGCTAGACGGCCAACACGTTAACGAGCTAACTGCGCTAACACACTAGCTCCCACCCATGTAATTGAGCATTGCGTGGCACATCCAACATACTGTTTTACTTTAGTCCATGACTCGCTTACCTTCAGGGTCATACGTCACATGAAAACCAAAATAATTCCAAACGCCAGATCTGAATGAGGGTGGGGGAGGTCCATGTTGCAAGGAGAGCTTAACTTCTGTCTTGCTAGCTTGCCCTGTGCTCTTCCTTCTGACTATGCTGTCTGTGTTGAGCGCTCAGTGGATCTGCGCTCGACAGTGCAGCCTAGGCGGAGTAGTCGAACGCAGATTCACTGAGCGCTCAACACAGACAGCATCGTCAGAAGGAAAGTTGATAAAATAAATTACAAATGTTGTATTGTTCGATACATATGCGTACCGAACCGAAAGCACTGTATCGAACGGTTCAATATTGATACGAATATCGTTGCACCCCTAATATATATATATATATCTGTCCCATCTGTAACAACTGAAAATAAAATAAAATAAATAAATAATAATAACAAAGGTAAATCAATTGGACCAATACGGCAAGGTTGTGATGATCCACTTGGTAAAGTAAATCCGTTGGGCATCTTCTTTGGCCTTCGGACAGTAATTCTGACAGCTAAAGAACCAAACGGGACAGGCCAAAGGAAAGAAAGAAAAAAAAAAGCAGCAAATGAATTTTTCATGCTAAGTAATAATCTTATAAATTTGTGACACGCCATTTCATCTCTGCTTTAAGGTGCACATTTGAGAGTTATACAGGAGAGTCAAATACTTCTAATTTGAATAATTGTTTTTAACAGGAGCTACAGTCTCCAGAGACGTATGTAGTGAAGCAGTAAAATTATTAACAAGATAATCGACCTCTGTTGGGGTAGCATTCAGATAGCTTCTCTGCTCTATGTTAGTACAGGGCATTGAAGATGATAACAGTGGATGGATTACATTCATAAACTTAGTTACAGCACTTTCAGAAAGACATCTATTGTGATAAAGTCTACTCTCCACTGCTGTGTAATCAATTATTGTAAATGTAAATGTTATCAGGAAATGATCAGACAGGAGAGGGTTTTCAGGAAACACTGTTAAATGTTCAGTTTCTATGCCATATGTTAAAACAAGATCTAGAGTGTGATTAAAGTGGTGGGTGGGTTCTTTTACATTTTGAGAGACGCCAATTAAGTCTAATAAAAGATTAAATGCCATGTTGAAGCTGCCATTTTTAGCATCTACATGGATGTTAAAATCACCCACAATAATTATTTTATCTGAGCTCAGAACTAAATTAGATATAAAGTCTGAGAAATCAGACAGAAACTCTGTGTAAGGCCCAGGTGGACGATAGATGATAACAAATAAGACTGGTTTTTGAATTTTTCAGTGGCGGAAAACGTGGACAGGGCTAAGCATCAGACTTTCAAACTAATTAAAAGTCTGTCTTGGTCTTTGGTTGATTAATAAGCTTGTGTGGAAAATTGCCACCCCCTCAGCCTGTGCTTCAAGGATTCTGATTGTTAGTATGACTTGGTGGTGTTGATTCAGTTAAGCTAACATAATCATCCTGCTGTAATTGCAGTGCATTTATTTGCAGTGTATTCAAAATAGCTAGATTTTTCATTTCACAGTACAATACACATTTTCTCACATGCCCTCTTAATGTCCATTTATACAGTGGCTACAAAGTGTACACGCTCAGGGCGACCGTGGCTCAGGGGGTTGGGAAGCGCATCTGTAACCGGAAGGTCGCCGGTTTGATCCCTGGGCTCTCTGTCCTGGTCGTTGTGTCCATGGGCAAGACACTTCACCTACCGCCTACTGGTGTTGGCCAGAGGGGCAGCCTCGCTTCTGTCAGTCTGCCCCTACAACTGTAGCTTGCCTCCACCAGTGTGTGAATGTGAGAGTGCATGAATAGTGGAATTGTAGAGCATTTTGGGTTCCTTGAAAAGCGCTATATAAATACAATCCATTATAATTATTACTCCTATTTATTTAGGGATGGGTATCGTTTAGGTTTTATCCGATACCGGTGCCAAACCAGTACTTTTGAAACGGTGTCGGCGCTTAAACAGTGCTCGAACCGGTGCTTAAAGAATGGAGAACACAAAATTGGTCCAAAAACCTCTCATGTTCAGCTGTTTTTTTTGTAAAAAGATAACAATGTTAGCCTTTTTTGCAGCTATAGGGCATATATGGTATCACTCTTGGCTGGAAGCAGTGCTTAAACAATGGAAAAAACACAAACTTTGTCCAAAAACCTCTCATGTTTAACTGTTTTCCACTTTTTCTTTGGTCATTTTAGCCTTTTTGGCCAGGGTGAAGGGAGTATCTGCCATCAAACAAGAAGACAGCCGCATGTAACTACGACGGTGTTTGCTAGTTCACCTTACATGCATTAATTTAATAACGTGGTTAGCCTATTCAATGTAAATTACACACGAACAACATTAAGCTACTCACGCAGAGAAGAACGGCTGCTGCTGCATCATCATCCGTCATCATTTCTGCTACACTGGCAGGGCTAGGGGCCAGGACTCTCCTCTTCGGGTTTTGGGAGATGTTGCTAACTCTGTGTTCGATAACAGGCACCACACCCGCAGTAGATCAGTGTGAGGTCTTGCAGCAAGCTATCAAATACAGTTCATTTCTCAGCTTTTAAAAAAAACGCTATGCGTCGCCAGTGGCGGTCCTAGCCTGTTTGCCGCCCTGGGAGAACACTCCATCCATCTTCGATTGGTTTTAATTTTGCACTCCAGTATGAACACAAATCCCCCAACTTGAGGATCAGCACAACATAACCTAATAGACCTACACCTTAGTTCACAGATTCACTTTGTCTAAAGCAGGGGTCGGCAACCTGCGGCTCCTAGTGCGACTCAGCGTAGTTTGGGAAAATAAATTAGAATATTTAGCTGAAGTGTATTTTATTTATGTTAGTTCTTTTTTAACTTGTAGTTCTAGAAATATAAAAATAAAATTATATTCTATTATTTTTTCATCGCTCAAAATAAGAGTCACATTGCGGAAGCCGGTATACCCGCCGAAACGCCGTGCATTTATCGAGACTTTCAACCCCAGGTAGGCCAATTATGGATCTTTGGATCCACATTATGTCAGCAGCTATTCTCCACTGTGAACTATGTTAAAAACAAACACCGCTCACGCCTCACAGATGACAGCTTACAGTCCTGCCTAAAGATGAAGTGACTTCTTACAGATTTGCAGACGCTGTGCGCAGACTGCGGGTGTCGCTCAGCTCCCCTACAGCGGCGCTGCAGACCACGCCCCACCACACACATTAACCAGGTAAAATACATATTTAGGCAGAATTTTACAAATATCTATTTTTCATTTTTTAGCAGCAATAATTCTTTTTTTCCAATTATTTTTTAAAAGTCAGGTCAAGGCTCCAAAAGCCCAAAGGCGATATAACAGTTTTTGTTTGCTACATGGATCATTTTAGTTCAGCTGGGTGTCTTTCCTTTTGTTATATTTTTTTAAGAGTTCAAAATGTGTTAATTACATAAATAAAATGTCATTTTCTCTGTAGCACTTCATGGATTTCATAAGAAACACACCTTGTTTGTTCACACAAAGCATAAAGGTAAAAAACAATATATACAGTGTTATCTTCATTTTAGATGTGAAAAAGTATTTGCGGCTCCCAGTGTTTTCTTTTGCGTGGAAACCGGGTCCAAATGGCTCTTTGGGTGTTATAGGTTGCTGACCCCTGGTCTAAGGCGTATTTCTGGGATTTCACACAACCCAGGATTCAAATCATGAATACATAATGGGCTTGGATTTACATCATTATGAATGAAATGCGCTCTATTTGGAAGCAGCCGCCCCCCCTCCCCTTTCGACGGCTTGTGTGTGAGACTTTAAATCATCAAACTGTAAATTTTAAATTGTTATTGATCCCTTTACCCCGAGTCCTAAAGTGTATATTTATTTTCTTTCTCTTCTTATATTTATTGTTTGTTTACTTGCACTGCTGTAACTGGAACCTCGTCGTCTTGTCTCTCTATATACTGGACTGTATGTAGCGGAGATGACAATAAAGTTTACTTTGACTTCAGCAGTGAGCAGGCGCACCGAGGGCTCTCGAGAATTTCGAAAAAACATCGGTGCAAATTATAAGTCTGTATCATAATGTCCGCTGTTTTAGTGTTTGTTGTTTTGTTTTTATTTTGTTTTATTTTGTGATTTGGTATTAGATGCCGCTCCAGCCAGCCAGAGAATCCCCCGCCGCCCCGCCCTCTCCTCCCTGTGCTGCAAGCAGCAGGTGCACCTCGCAAACGGAGGGCGCCCTTACTCCCAGCAAATGGGCGATAGAAAACCGATCAGTGCCTATGCCATTCCCAATATGCGCTGGCTGATGTCGGGGCAGCATGAGTACGAGCAATTTTTTTTTTTTTTTTGCCGATGCCCGTGATGCCGCCCCCCACCACGATGCCACCCCGGGAAACCGCCCGTGTCGCCTGTATCAAAAACTGCTATGGTGCGTCGCAAGGTGTTTCATCAGATTCGAGGTGTTACCTCCTTAAATCACCTTAAAGCACCTGTTGCAGGCTGCTGAGTTTGCATCCTTTGCTGTGAAGCCAGACTTTTGACCACTTTGCGTTGGGCATTTTTAATCTGTAGCTCTGCTCTAAAAGAACGTAGGTACCTGGGCCCGCCTACTATCCTCGGAAAGGTAAAATGATTGGCTAGAATCCAAAGTGTTTGACATCTCAGGAAAGAAAAGCACCGAAATGTGCGCTGCTTTTCGTTCTGGTTACTACCGTTTATGTCAGAACCTACCCATCCCTATATTTAATTGCCATTTTTATAGTAAAAATTAAGAATGCAAAAAAAAATCCATTGAAAAACATAAAAACATGTACAGTATAAGTAACACCCTTAAACGAATACATTGTTAAAGCACATTTTTAGTTAATCATAAAATTTAGTTTTTTGGGTATACAAACCCCATCATTTAGAGACTGATTTTTCTGACATTTACTCTCTTAACTTCTAAAATAAAAGCCATGGTTTTGCATATAGGTTTCAAAGCATCAAAGAGATATCAATATTACATTAAGATCTCTTAATATTGAATCAATATTAAATTAATAAATAAAGAACAATTTGTTTGGTGCAAAATGAACACTACACCTCACCAAAAGAACGTACCTACAACGCCCAGACTGAAGCACGGCAGTGGCAGAATAACGTTTGGAGGTTGCTTTTCGTCAGCCTCAACTTTTAAGGTGGAGGAAATTTAAGTTTCCAAATAAAAGTCACTTTTGATCCAAAACCAGGCATCTACTAGAGAGATGAAAATGAAGAGCAATTTCACCTTTCAATGTAGCAATGATCCAAACCTTCACCAGAAGAACTTGAAGGTTTTGAAATGGCACGGCCATTGATTGGTTCAGACCTAAATCCAACAGAAAATCTGTGGGGTAACCTGAAGAGGCTGTCCACAAGAGATGCTACACTCTGCATTAGTGATGTGCAATACCCCTGATTTCTTTTCCGATCCGATACCAAGAAAAATTCAGGGTGGTATCGGCGATACTGATCTGATACCGATATTTTGTACAAAAAACTTAATGTTTCATTGTATTTCATATATATTTGTATTGTGTAATTTTAATAATAATATAATAATATCGCTTCATAATGATTAGAGGACATCAGACTACTTGTTCTTATTGCTTAATAATGCAGAATTATCATATAGAAATAAAAAAACTTGAAGTTGTCCGCTATTTGAAAACGCTGCCTGCCTGCCTGCAGCACTAAAGTACTCCGTGAGAGACGTCTGTCTCGCCCTAGAAGCACCCTCTCCTATCCCTCTCCTCCTCTTCAGTAGTGATGTGCGATACCACTGATTTCCTTTCCGATCCAATGCCAAGTAATATTCAGGGTGGTATCGACGATACTGATCCGATACCGATATTTTGTACAAAAACTTATTTTATTTATTGTATCTCAAATTATAGCGTCATAATGATTACAGGACATCAGATTACTTGTTCTTATCACTTAATAATGCAGAGTTCATCATATAGAAATAAAAAAAACAGAAGTTGTGCGCTATTTGAACACCTTGCCTGCCTGCAGCACTAAAGGACTCCGTGAGAGACGTCTGTCTCGCCCTAGCAGCACCTGTCCCTCTCCTCCTTTTCAGTTCGTCTCAACATACATATTCTGAGCCCGTTCTCACTCACGAGGCGTAACATCCCGACGTTTTGTCACGTCCCGCGGCGTACCTGAGGAACGCGAAAGGTGACCTTCCGCGTTCTTATGGTACGCGCCGGGTTCCAGCCCTGTATTCCATAACCTTATTTCTAACCTTAACCAGCACTTTAATGACATGAAATAGTGTTTTCCCAAGCGATTTTAAGGGAAAGAGCAAAGATGTGTGGATTGAGTCCAAACGGTTCTCACGTGTCCTCAGTTTTCCGATGTCGTCATGTAGGAACGCATTGGGTGCCTGAAAAAGTAATATGTTGGTGATTTGTCACCTAGCGTAAAATCTTACGCTTTGGGAGTGAGAACTGTTAGGATGCCTGGGTCGTTGACCCAGGGTTTTTGAATTTATTCAGAATCAGAATCAGAATACTTTATTCATCCCGAGGGAAATTAGGGTTACAGCAGGCAGCACGCTAATGGCGCATGCGCACTTACAAAGGAACCTTCTGACCAACTTTACACAAACATCACATTGGGCAGACATGTCAGAAAGGTAGGCTGATAGGAAAAAACAACGAAAATACACTACATGAGGTAAGAGGAGAAAAAAAACTCCACTCAGACTGAGCTCCTAGTGGGAGAACAGTTTGATAACAGAAAAAACACCTCAGCACAAAAGCACATGACTATCAATACACCATAGAAACACAAGACAAGCAACAGGGGCGGGTAAAGGGTAAGAGAGAGCCGGTGTAGACAGCGCATCCGGTCCTGCAGCATCTGTGCTGGTCCAGTTGACTGCTATTTTCCCCGTTAGGGCACAAGCATCGAAGGCGTTGGAAAGGGAGGGGGGATGAGTGAGTGCTTATCAGTGTAAGTGTGTGTGTGTGTGCGTGTCCATAGTTTAGCTGAGACAGTGTCCTTCAGCCTATCAGGCTAAGTAAACAGTCCTCCAGCCAATCCAGGTGTCCTTGCATGGGATGGGAAGAATAGCCGTAACACAGTCATTATCAGGGAGTGATTGTTCGGCTCCAGCCTTGGGCCTGCAGCTGGCGCCGTGATGGGGATCCGCAATGTTTATGTTGGTTTTGTTAATTTCCATGCGAGCAGCCCAGGAGAATTTTTCAGGCTGCTCTTTAACACACTGGCCTCTCGATCTCCCGTTGGAGAGTCGCGAGCCTCCCCATGATGGTATCAAACTTCTGTTCCATGGTGTTATCGTTCTTTTGATTCTGAGACCTCACAACTGCAGTAATCCGTTCCGCGATGTTTTCCAACTGTCGCTCAAGGGTCTCATTTTGAGCAGGCCTCTCTCTGATGTTTCCCCTCATACGCTCAATGGTGTTGTTTTGAGCCTTCACAGCAGCTGCAAGCGTCTCCAAGGTGTTGACCATATTACAATTATTATTATTATATTACAATTATTATATTATTATTATATTATTTATCATTTCTAGTCTTTGGTTTCTTTGAGTTCTGTCTTATGGTTTATGTTTCTGTCTTCTCTAGTTGCTCTGTCTCCCCTGTCAGCTGTATCCCCTTGTCAAGTTCGCGTCTCTGTGTATCCTTAGTTGCTATATCCCCGTGTCCAGTCAGTGTCTGTCTGCCCTGGTCCCGTCTCTGTTCCCTCTGTTGCAGTGCCTGCATGTGAGTCTGTGTCTTTAGTTCAGTCTGTGTTATGTTTCCTGTTTTACTTTGAAAGTCCGTGTCTCATGTATATGCGTCTGGTTTTGCTTCCTTTGTCTCGTTAGGCCTGATTTGCCCCAGCTGTGTTTCCCTCCTGTTACCCATTCCCTGATTGCTCCCCTGTGTATTTAAGCCCTGTGTTTCTCTGTCTGTGTTGTGGTCTACCCTCATTTAGGCTGTGTGGGCTGCTTGCTCATGTAAGTTTAGTTGGATTTTTGTTACGTTTTGCCAGCAATAAAAGCTGAGTTTTAAAATACACTTTTGCCTCCGAGCGTCTGCACTTTGGGTCCTCCTTATCACCACTCTTGCCTGCACACAGCCCTAACCTGACAAGAACGTGTTGATATTCTATGATATGATTTACACTGAGGTGTTTGACAAGATTAGTGATGTTGCCACAACCATACATGCCAACCCTCCCGATTTTTCCGGGAGAATCACGAATTTCTGTGCCCCTCCCGAAAAACTCCCGGAGCCACCATTCTCCCGATTTTCCACCCGGACAACAAAATTGAAAAACCATATCGCAGAATTCATAGCGCGGCCCAGCCAATTCCAGTTTCCAACAATGGCGGCAGCTACTTAGTTTTAATATTGCTCTTATTTCTCTTTCTGGGTCGCAAAATCTTTTAACATATTTTCAGGTGAGAATGTAGCTGTGTAAACTTCAAATATCTGAGCTGACCGACACATCGTTTTCAAACCCCCGCGGTCTTTCACTACTCTGGTTGAACATGATATATAACTCACTTTGATAACTTAAAAATGTTGTTTGGCTTTTTCAGTGTTTTATTTGTTCGTGAGTAAATCGGTTTGGCTGAGATTAAAGTTATTAGATTAGATTAAATTAAATTTAACTTTATTAATCCCTCAGGACGGTTCCTCTGGGGTTTTCACACAGCTGAATAAACGTCAAACAGAAAACTGATTAAACAGAAGTGTGAGACGGTCGAGAGTTTACGTCAGCGCCCGGTTATATTTTAGATAGCAAGGAGCAGACGGCAGAGTTTCACTCCACTGAGGGAGCTCATGACGTACTACCCGGGTTTCTTTAGACCACGAAGGCCGGGTCCTCAGGTGGAAGCAGCCTCTGAATTTGAACACCCCCGCGGTTTCCGGGCCGGCCAATAATAACGGTGACATTTAATGTATTTTATCAGATAAATAAACACTGTAAAATGTATTTATCACCCCCCCAACAGCCCTTTTGAATGTCTCCCTAATTCTGAGGTCTCAAGGTTGGCAAGTATGGCCACAACACCTCACTTTTTTGCCACATGTATCGCAAACCACGTCTCAGCTGTTTGTGGAGGTAAAATACATCCACACAATTACGCTCAGCCATTGTTGTGAGTGCGCACGCCAAGGGGCTGCGACACATTTATACAGCCGTATTTCGCACAGGACTATAAAATCATATATAGTTTATAGTTGAAAATAGTGGGAATACAGCACTCGCTGTATTTTTTGCCAGATGTTCATCCCCTCAAACTAGATGGGACCTCAAACTATTGTTATCTCCACCTGATATTAGAGAATCGCAGGATGAGGCCTTCACCTGGCCAGGCTTCAGCACATCTGGACAGGTTCACTAAATTTCCTCAGGTGCTGTGCAGAGAGGGTTTGTCCGACCGGTGTTACTGGGAGGTAGAGGGACATGCTTGCACTCTGTCTGCAGCAGTGGCAAAAATGTTTGGCAAAAGTGACCTATACTACAAATATTTAGCACAATGCTCCATGAGAAATCAAGGGACATATGCTAGATGAGAAAACCAATTAAAAAAACAAACAAAACAAAAATCCTTCTTAAGCTGTTTGTTAGACACACACACTGATTTTGTCTGTTTTCGCACAGACAAATTCAGTGTGTCTGTGCGAACGTAAAATGAAAGCATGCAGGTTATTTATTTTCCATAGGGAAAAAAAAATGTTTGTGCTGGCAAAAAGATCCAAAGGATTGTCATCACTGAAAAGAAAAAAAAAAAAAACTTGCAAGTTATTACAGGCCCTAAATCCTTGCAGTTACTCGGATTTGGAAACTTTGCCACTGTGGCTTACTTTATAAAGCCGGACTGTCAGCTTTACTTTGTGGGGAACATAAAGCCCAACTGAAAGTATTTTAACATGTAAAAAAACTTTTTTTTTTCATTTTCTTTTCTCTTAGCCCAAACAGTTAAAACATTGTAAAAACCTGCAATTCATTTATATCATTGTTGATCCATCCATCCATTTGCTTCCGCTTATGCTTTCCGGGTCGCGGGGGGTGCTGGAGCTTATCCCAGCTGTCATAGGGCAAGAGGCAGGGTACACCCTGGACAGGTCACCAGTCTGTCACAGGGCTAACACATAGAGACACAGACAACCATTAGCATTCACATTCACTCACAGATTCACACCTATTGGCAATTTAGATTAATCAATTAACCTATCCCCACTAACTGCATGTCTTTGGACTGTGGGAAGAACCCACGCAAACACGAGGAGAACATGCAAACTCCACACAGAAAGACCCCGGCCTCATGGTGGAATTGAACTCAGGACCTTTTTGCTGTGCGGCAACAGTGCTAACCACCATTGTTAGCATTGTTGATAATAATGGTAATAATAATAAATCAGTCTGGATGTCTTAAAAAGAAAAGTGGAATTTCAAAAAAACCCAAATGACTTTATTCTTTAGATCAATGAATTATGGAGTTAATATTTACACTTTTTTTTTTCAAATAACTGCATTTAACAAAATAAAATAAATGAAAAGATACACTGCATATAGGGAATACATCATTAAATTTTATGCAGAAGCTGCTGCCACCACATGTTGGGCCTGCATGTGCATCTGTGAATGCTCAACTTCCCCCTTAATCGTCAACAATGTGAAAGTTTTTCTACTTCTGTTTTTAATTATAATTTCTTAATCACTTTTAAGCACAGATTCACTATCTCTAATCCCAGTCGTTGTTAACATTATGCATTTGCCCTTTAAAACAATGGCAACATGCCCAGTTTTCACCAGGCACATCTGGGTTTCTGTTGACTGCAGAAACACTGCTCGAGTGAGTTCCACAGAAAAGTGTCAGTGATTTCTCTACCAGAGGAAGTAAGACAGTTATCTTTGTGTTTTAATGTTTCATTTCTAAAGGATGTTGTAATCAGTGCTTGAGGCGTAGCACAGTACTCTGTGCCCTATAAATAAGCTTCTTTGGGCCTTTCTTCCTTCCTTGATCTATATCTCTCACGCATCTTTTGATTTTTTTTTTCTTTTGATTTTGAAGCAGCAAACCAGGAACCTTGTAGTGCTAACAATAAATGAACTGTTTATATAAAATGATGATGATATTTGAAAAAAATCGATGATCCATCCTCACATTTTAACTCTAATTTCTCAACACGCTGCACAATTATTCCACACTTACTTGAAGATTTGCTTAGAGTATCAACCTTAAAAGTGCATCATTTTCTTCATTTTCATTTAGGTATTAATTTTAGTCCTGGATCCTAACTTTGTACCTCCTTCTCGCTCATCCTCTTCTGCCTTGTCCTCTTTCTTTCCATTACCCTTCAGGACAACCTTAATTCTCTTTACTTACATTTTAAACTAGTGCATCTTGTCTCAAAAAGTTGATTCTGTTCATCTGGACGTAGCGTTTTGTGGGAGAAACGTTTCGTCACTCATCCAAGTGACTTCTTCAGTCTCAGCTGACTGCAGGTTTCCCCAATCTTATAAACAGTACATTTGCATAATGACTGAAACCAGCCCACTGAAGGAACAATTGGCTGGGAGGTCAGTTCCTTAATCATAATTATGCAAATTCTCATGACCATTGATCAACAACCACTGACCAAAACCCACTGATCAATGGCCATGAGTACCATTCACAGAGAGTTGGGGAATGGCTGCAATCACTGCATTGTATGATGGCGAAAGATGTACCCTTAGGCCCCCTCCTCGATTCAGAGATGGTGTTTCCCTTTTCATGTAAATGGCCTCCTTGACTCCGCGCTCAAACCAGTGTTCCTCCCTGTCCAGGATGTGTACATCCTCATCCTTGAAAGAGTGTCCACTGGCCTGTAGGTGTAAATAGACTGCAGAGTCCTGGCCTGACGAGGTGGCTCTTCTGTGTTGTGCCATCCACTTCGCCAGATGTTGTTTGGTTTCCCTGATGTATAAATCCTTGCAATCCTCCTGGCACTTAACAGCGTACACTTTGCAAGCTCCTTTGACTACGATGACCTGGATGACTGAGAACCTTCACAGACAGCGTACACTATGTTACTCTGTTTGTGTCGGGGGACCCGATCCTTGGGGTGGACCAATTTTTGGCGCAGCGTGTTTTGGGGTTTAAAAGCCACAGAGACAATTAGAAAAAATGCGTCTCAACTGTTCCGATACTCCTGACACGTACGGGATCACTACAAGTTTTCGCTTGGGCAGTGGTTGTCCTTCTTTCCTGGATTGGCTGGAGCTTTATTTAGGTGCCTTTCCAGCTTTGACAAAAGTCCAGCTGGGATAACCACATTTACTCAGGGCCTTCTTGATGTGCTGTTCTTCAGCTTTCCTGGCCACTGTGTCAGTGGGGATGGTGTTCGCTCTGAAGTGGAAGCAGAGCAACTATGGGCGAAAGTTTTGGCCTGTCTCAGCAATGCAAAGCCCCCAGCATCCAACATCATCATGGAGGAGAGGAAGGCACTCACATCACTTAGTGATGACAACAACATTATCATCCTTCCGGCAGACAAGGGTAGGTGCACAGTATTGCTAAACCAGAAAGACTATCATGAGAAGATTTTGTCACGAAATTGATGAAATTTATTCAAGTGAAATACAAAAAAATATGGCTTTTTTACAACAAAGATACTATGAGGTAGGAGGCAAATCTGCAAAATTACTGGCCTATAAATTAAAAAAACAACAATCAGAAAATATAATACATAAAATAAAGGATCCTCAAACAAATAACGTTGTGTATAAATTGGAAGACATTCAGTTAGCTTTTTTAAAATTTTACAAAGAACTATACACACAACCTAGAGTGGATGTTAAAGGTATGATATCTTTCTTGGACTCACTTTGCTTACCAAAGCTGAATGAAAACCAGAATATAACCTTAATCAAGGACATATCTGAAATTGAAATTAAAAAAGCTATTTCAAAATTAAAACCTAATAAATCCCCAGGCCCGGATGGATTCCCATCAGATTGGTATAAGGAAATGAAAGAGTTATTGATTCCCTTGATGAGAACATCATTCAATTATATTTTAAAGACGGGAGTAATCCCCCCATCTTGGAATGAGGCTTCTATTTCCTTAATAGGTAAAGAAGGAAAGGACAGGCTTGATTGTGGAAATTACCACCCTATTAGTGTTCTTAACCAGGACTATAAGATATTCACATACATCCTTGCCAAAAGAATTGAAAATATTCTTGTTCATATAATTAGCTTGGATCAGACTGGTTTTATTAAGCAGAGACAAACGCAAGATAATGTTCGCCGAACATTACATGTTATTGATTATGTTGGAAAAAATAAAATTCAGATCGTCCTTATGAGCTTAGATGCTGAAAAGGCCTTCGATCGGGTTAATTGGGAATTTCTGTATAAAGTCATGGGCAAGTTTGGATTTCATCAATCGTTTATCAGGATTATTCAAGCACTATATAAATCACCAATGGCACGAATTAAAGTTAACGGGGCGCTTTCTAATGTTTTTAATTTACAGAGAGGGACACGTCAGGGTTGCCCTTTAAGTCCCTCACTCTTTGCTCTTTTCAAAGAGGCCCTGAGTCAAAGTGTTATACAAAGCAATAATATTACTGGAGTCAAGATCATGGGTCGAGAGCATAAGATTTCCTTGTTTGCTGATGATATTTTGATTTACTTGACAAATCCAAACATTACTCTCCCCAAGCTGTTATCACTTCTGGAGACCTTTAGCTCACTATCAGGTTATAAACTAAATATATCGAAGACTCAGATATTAACTTTTAATTATAAGCCAAATCAGGAAATTAAGTCTAAAGTCAATTTGAACTTCGAGTCGGAGCAGATGAAGTATCTTGGAGTAAATATTACTAAAGATCTCTCTAAGATATATAATGCAAACTTTAATCCTTTGTGTTATAAAATAAATGAGGATATTAAAAGATGGAACTTATTACCATTTTAAAATTTTGAATCACGTATTGATACAGTTAAAATGAATATCTTGCCCAGGATGCTTTTTCTGTTCCAAACACTCCCAGTTGAAATAACTGATAAACAATTTCAGGAATGGGACAAAATAATCTCTAGGTTCATATGGCAGGGGGAAAAAAACACGGATTAAGTACCAAACTATCCAGTTGGCTAAAGACAAAGGGGGGCTGGGGTTCCCATGTTTGAAAGATTATTATATTTCAGCTGAATTGAGGATATTAGTGTGTTGGTGTAATGTAGACTACCAAGCGAGATGGAAAGAAATAGAAACAGAAACAGTGGCCTTAAGAGATTTTCCAATTCAGGCAAGCTTAGGGGATGTGACACTTATTAAAAAACAAATTAATCAAGGAAACCAATGGATTAACCTGCCTTTAAAACTTTGGTTACAATTTCTTAATAAGAATGATTGGAATGAAGAGGCCAGGATTTTAAGATGGTGCACTTTTGATTTTGATTTTTTACCCAATAAGTTAGATGTAAGATATAAAAAATGGGCAGGGCAAGGCTTAATGGCATATTGTATGTTTTATGATAAGGGAATTCTTAGGGACTTCCAATCAGTAAAAGATCAATACCAGTTAAGCAAAACTGATTTTTTTAGGTTTCTTCAAATTAGGCATCACCTACATAACTTTATACATAAAACAACAGATCTTTTCTCTCTTCCTGTTTTGAATATATTTGTCAAGGCTTACCAGGCAGATCCCAGCCTCAAGGTGATTTCTAGACTGTATAAGGGTATACAAGAGGTTAAGAAGCGGAATACTACCTACATTTAAAAAAAAATGGGAAAGGGAAACAAAGGGATACAGCAATTTCAAATGACATTTGGTATCAGCAGTGTGCTTTTCAGTGGAGAATTTCTAGTTCTAATATATGGAGATGTTTTGGTTGGAAGGGTCTCTGTAGGTTTTTTATTACTCCTGCACAAAGTAAACATTATTGTAATCACTCTAGCTGCTGGAGAAACTGTGGGGCCCAAGGAATAAAACATTTCCACTTGTTTTGGTCTTGCCCATTGATCAACACTGTTTGGGTATCGATTCATTCTGAGTTACAGATCATTTTTAGTATGCAACTTCCCTTTAATTGGGATGAACTTTTGTTTGGATATTTATACTCAGTGAATGTAGATAAAATGTCCAAGCTGTTGTATGGTATTCTGAGTTTGGCTGCCCGTAAGACTATTACCAAGAAATGGCTTAGTGTGAAAATTCCATCACTAAATGACTGGTATGAGATTGTTTATGGGATGTTTAAAATGGAAAGAATTACCTTCATTAATAGACTCCAATATGACATATTTAGTGATATTTGGGATAAATGGAAACATTACATTTTGTCAAGGAGACCCGATTTTGTTTGAATCTCTGTAATTATGTATGCCATATTTCTGAATTGTTATGTGTATATATGTATATGTCAGTATGTATGAGGGTATAGGCGAATACATATGTATGTAGGTATGTGTATGTATGTCTAAGTATATGGGTGTGTACGTGTATGTATGTGTGGTAATGTGTGTATGTGTGTGTGTGTGTGTGTGTGTGTGTGTATACACACTAGATGGTACACCCGTTTGTTTATTTTTGATTATTTGTTTATTTTTGGTTTATTTGTGTTCTTATAGGTTGTTTATTAAAAAATAAAATATAAAAAAAGAGAAGATTTTGTCACAAATCCCTACAGGTCTGAAAATCTTGCAGTTATAGCTAGGGATGGGTACCAGTATCCGGTGCCATGATGGCACTGGTTCTGACATAAACGGTAGTAACCAGACCGAAAAGCAGCGCACATTTCGGTGCTTTTTTTTCCTGAGCTGTGATACACTTCTAGCCAATCATTTTACGTTTCCGAGGATAGCAGGCGGGGCCAGGTACGTACGTTCTTTTAGAGCAGAGCTACAGATTAAAAATGCCCAAGGCGAAGCGGTCAAAAGTCTGGCTGTACTTCACAGCAAAATATGCAAACTCAGCAGCCTGCAACAAGTGCTTTAAGCTGATACTGTGATACTGTCAAAGGAGGTAACACCTCAAATCCGATGAAACACCTGGCGACGCATAGCGTTTTTTTTAAAAGCCCAGAAATGCGCCATATGATAGCTTGCTGCGAGACCTCACACCAAGCGCATCTACTGTGCGTGGGTTGCCTGTTATCGGACCCGGAGTTAGCAATATCCCCCAAAACCCCCGAAGAGTAGAGTCCTGGCCCCTAGCCCTGCCAGTGTAGCAGAAATGATGACGGATGATGATGGCAGCAGCAGCCGTTCTTCTCTGCATGAGTAGCTTCATGTTGTTCGTGTGTAATTTACGTTGAGTAGGCTAACCACGTTATTACATTAATGCATATAAGGTGAACTATCAAACATCATCATAGCTACATGCGGCTGTCTTCTTGTTTGATGGCAGATACTCCCAAAAAGGCTAAAATGACCAAAGAAAAAGTGGAAAACAGTTAAACATGAGAGGTTTTTGGACAAAGTTTGTGTTTTTTTCCATTGATTAAGCACTGCTTCCAGCCAAGAGTGATACCATATATGCCACATAGCTGCAGAAAAGGCTAACATTGTTATCTTTTTACAAAAAACCAGCTGAACATGAGAGGTTTTTGGACCAATTTTGTGTTCTCCATTCTTTAAGCACCGGTTTGAGCACCGTTTGAGCACCGGCACCGTTTCAAAAGTACCGATTTGGCACCGGTATCGGATAAAACCTAAACGATACCCATCCCTAGTTATAGCCCTAAACCACGAAGGATGTGTGTTCTTGTTCAACAGTCATATGGGTGCAAGGTGTGTGTGTGTCCTAGTAGTAAAGTGAAAATTTTAGTTAAGGTTTTGACATATGCCTCTAAAACAACAACTGTTGCTTTGACAGCAAAGGTCTAGAAACATTTTGGATGCACAAAACAGTGGAAATGAGATGAACAGGGATTTGGATGAACTATCCTTTTACTGGTTTGCTTTTGGGTTTATCTGCTTGAGAATGTTGACGAACTACCAGAGCCAAGAGAGGCGAGGCATAATGGGGACACACCTTCCTCTGCTCCCTGCGTGTTACAGCAAGCATGACAAGTCAATGGAGAGAGGGCTCAGAGAGAGAAACAGAATGAAAGTAGGTGGGGGAAAGTGAGGTGGGACCAAAAGGTTAAAAGAAAAGGAAGAAACTACAACATCTTTAACATATTCAGACTCCTTTTCAAGCACATGGTGTTTTCTTTTCTGTATTGGGATTTACATTTAACTTGGTAAGTCTTTTCTTTCTTTTCTGATCTGGGATTTGTTTGTTCTTATTAATGATTCTTTACAATAGCTCATTTTCTGCAGCCTAGTGAATTATATATTTATTTTGAGACTGCATGGCATATTGCATGTTTCCATGGCTGATACTGTTCTCATGTATATTAGAGCTTTTGAAAGTATGAATATGTCAGGTACAGCTACATTTCTGGACACTTATGTTCAATGTGTTGTACCCTTTCTGTGCGCGTCCCCTTTCTCTGTGGGTGGAATAGGTATGCATGTGAATCACAGAGCACACAAACACACCCTCTAAGTTAGGCATGTTTTTATTAATCATGTGGTTTAACAGGAAGGTCTGTGTGTATACATGGTAATAAAAATAGAGATTAAGCTGACAAAAACCAAAGAAAATAGAAACACTGCGACAACAAGCGTAATAGAAACTGGAGAAAAAAAATCTGCCATTTATCCATGACCTGGTTATAGTTGGTATAAGTTGTAGGTGTTGCACAGCTCAACAAGAAAAAACAGTGTCAGCGTCCACTGCTGCTTGGATGTCACTGCCCATGAGGTTTGACCAGCTCTTTGTAAACAACTGTCATGTGGTCACATTACTTCAAAATCAAGAAAAAAGCAGAAATCAACTGAAATCTGAAAACACTTATCATTAACTCTACATTTAAATTTGGTCTTTTTTTTTCATTCATCTTTTTTCTATGTATTTATTTTAGAAGAATCTTCATAGTTATATTTAGCGACATGATTATTAAAATGGGTTTTTTCAAGATAGAAATGATTTTCTTTTTAGTTTTGTTTTCACTTATCGCTTGTTGTGCTTAAAACAAAAGCAACAGGAGAAAACTGGAGAGTGTCTCTTAATAATTTTACTACTTTATAAAGATAAGAAAGAATCTATTTCTACTACTACTCCTTAATTACCTGCACCTCCTCACATGCTAAATGTATTTGTGCTTTAAAGCAGTAGTCTGCTGTAAATCTTCATAAAGCTTAATATTGACTGCTTTGATTGTGCCTGCCGTCTCACCTTGTGTGAGCTTGCTTAACTTTAAAAACAACTGCACGTTTATTGACTCTGTAATAAACACCAACTACAAGACAGTTTGCTAAGAAATATCAAACAGGTTTGTTCAGCAAGTGTAGGTGTGAGTACCTGATTATACGCAGAGGCATACTGACACTGCCTGACTGGAGTGACAGAGAGTGTAGATGTGTAGATCATGTAGTGACACGTTTTTTTTGAAAAACATTTTCAGTAATGTGAAAGGACTCTGATTCTTGAAGTCAGCTGCTGGAGAGGGGAAAAAAAGAAAATACATGTGAGAAACATTTGATGTATGAGCTAAAATTTATTTTGACATCAGAATTGATGTTGACACATGTTTTCTAAACTGGCGCTTGTGTACATTTTCTTGAACAACTATGGGCTTCCAGTTAGTTACAGAGAGCCTATTCACACATCAAAGTGTCTCTGCTAATGTATAAATGTCTCCAGGGCTGTAAATGTTAGATATACATACACATATTTTTATTACCTTAGTTTACGTCATCAAATCCCCCAAAATAAAACTGTCTCAGTACGACAGGGCCAATTTCTATTGCCCTGCGGTCAGTTATTGCAGGAATTACAAGGTAATTATACTAAGTTTACACCACAAGAAAGGACAGAGGGAAGATAGGACTATTTATATACAAAGAGCTGGTTGGGAATGGCAAACAGAGTCAGAAATAAGGCTCGGGTGAAAGTAATGAGGGACAGATAGGAAGCAAAACACACACAAAAAACTAAGATTCACAGTAAAATTGAAGAGTAACGGTTAAGAGGAAGTACTAGACAAGGAAATAAAAATGGACCAAGGCATACTTAAAGAACAAGGCACAGAAAGGCACACATAGAAATACTGATGAAACCACTACAAATAACAGACACACATTACCACACTGTGAACCAGCAAACACAACATCATGTAACTGAAAAACATTAAATAGCAGTCAAGGATCCAAACACCAACTCAATGCAACTTTTGCTCAACCTAAGGGACACAGTGTTAAAATGCATTCACTGAAGTTATTATCCTGTTAACAAATGGAAAAAAACTTCCTGGTTTAAGTAAATGTCAGAAAGCTTATTAATACGTATATACTTCACATTTGAACACACATGTGTGTTAGCACCAAGACATTATATCAACACACGACTGTTCATTTCAATGCCATTGCTATGAATATACTGAGACTGCGTTTCTCTCACAGGGCAATGATAAACAATATATTGGACTAATGCATAAATGCTGCAGCTGGTTAAAATGGGAAAATCTCACTGATTTATTCACCACTTGGCCAGTAGTCTGCGCTACAGCACGGTGCTCTATTATTTTAAAATGAGTGTCAGTTTCACATAAAGTGTTAGGCTGTAAACGAATTAATTGTCAGAAAAATAAAAATAAAGTAAGTGATTATCCTCATGTATCCACACACTTCTCATACAGTGCATATCATTTTTAGTGTATATTTAATACTATAATGCTATTTTATACTATTTAAATACTTTAATACTATTCTCTCCTGACTGTATTTTGAAGCTTCCCAGTAAATTTTTTTTTGTTGTGTTCGGTTCTGTTTGTGTAAATCACCTTCCCTCAATGACCCTGAAGAGAAGGAGCACAGAAGTCTAAAGTACAATCTCTGGTTAAATACTGACACCAACACACTCACTGGTGCTTTCCACTCATGTCTGGTCTCGTTTGTTCAGGAATTAAGAGTCCCCGTTAAAACCTGTTGCACTTGCACCACACTCCCACACTTTCCTGCATGAAATTCATGCTTTTAAGCCTGGCACTCGTGGGAGGAGGTGAAGACTTTTATTATTATTTATTATTCCTTTGCCATATTCTTGCTGCAGCCCTGAGATGCTGTCTCTATTTTCTTTATTCTTGTTAAAAGGGAGTAATAAAATGACCGAATGAATCATTCTCTTTGACAGGAAACAAAGATGGCCCACAGAGATTGTTCAAATTTGACAAACACTGCTGTAGGAAATGAAACCATTATGGATAATCCAGTTGCCACATCTATGGGTGCCTTCATCCTCAGCCTCATCTTTCTCCTGGGCTGCCCAGGAAATTTGTTCGTCATCTGGAGCATCGCGGCACGAGCCCGAAAGCAATCTGTCACTACTCTTCTCATCCTTAACTTAGCTATCGCAGATGGCTTTCTAATGGCTTTAACCCCGTTTTTCATTGTCTACCTCGTTAAACAGAACTGGGTGTTTGGGAATGTAATGTGTAAGGTCCTCTACTACCTGTGTCTAGCCAACATGTACGCTTCCATCCAGCTCATTATGATGATGAGCCTCTACAGGCTGGTGGCTGTGCTGTGGCCACAACGTGTCGGTGTTATCACCACCCAAAAGACGGTACCGCGTGTGCTGGCAGCGGTGTGGGCACTGGTGATTGTCGCCTCCATTCCTGCACTCCTCTTCAGAGAAGTGAGGGACAAGGGACCTATGCATGTTTGCGATTCCTTCCATGATTTATGCAGCCATGTGAGTTGAGAAGAATTCTGATAGAGGAATACTGAAAATGTTTAAATCTACCTCTCTATCTACCTATTAATCTATGCATACATATATACACATTAGCACCTCCATTCTACACTATTTTTCATCCGTCTTGTGTTTTCTCCCTGTACAGGTGGTCCTACAATACACACTGGAGATCATATTGGGATTTCTAATTCCTTATACTGTCATTGTAGTCAGCTACATATGCATCTTGCGTCGGATCCGACAGACCAAGTTCCGCCGTCGCATTCGTAGCGAGAAGCTCATCCTGGCCATCGTGTTGACCTTCTGCCTGTTTTGGTTGCCCTACCATTTCATAAACCTGGTGCAAGTATGTCCCACAGTCTTAATTTTATGCATAATACCTTCTTCCAAAAATGCTTATAAAATTCATCATTATGATGATTCTCAACGAAAAAATAATTTAACTATTTTTACATTTTGCTCAGGTTACATGGGCAGTGTATCCAGAGAGTCAAGTAAAAACTATGTAAGTATAATTTAAGACACAAGTTTACAATTACTATTGAGAAGAAGTGAGTCAGGTGGTGCTGAAGTCAAAGTGAACTTTTTAGTCATTGAACAGTTTGGAAAATTTCACCTTGATATGTGATATGTGTGATGGAACTAGAGCCATGGCACACTATTTTCAAAAACCTAATTCCTGTATGCTAAAGTTTCATGACATCTAAAAGCTAAAGTTCATTTACATCATTAGCATTTAAGAATTGATATAGATATAGGAAAATTAATGTTTTTTTGTTTTTTTTACAGAGGCCTAAGAGTCATTTGGGGATTTTTATTTTTTTTTATCTCATTATCTCAAGGGATGTGGTCGTCAAGACAACATTTCTGCTTTTACTATCACAGCCTCTGGTCTCTCTTTTAAATACCTTGTAAATAACTATAATCTGCAACAATTCATGTAGCTTATTGAAATGCTGAAGTCTTTCTTTTTTTTTTCTGAAAGCTTTTTACTCCAAATGTATTTTATTGCTAAAAATACTTCTCATTTTCAAATGTACTTTTACAAAAAAGGAAAAAAAGGTTCGGTATAGATATATATCTATATAGATATATATGTATTTATTTATGGGTTCCCTTGGCAGTTAGTTACACACATAATTACTGACTATATGCTGACTTTCAATGCAGAAAACATGTTTTTGGCAGATGACCTTTAAGGTCAATCTTTCATCTGTGTCCCAAAAGAAATGCACATGATAAAAAGTTCCCCCAAATTTTCATCTCTTCTAGAAAAATCTCTGCCTGCATTAATCAGCTGTAGGCAAAACCAAGTTATTTTATATTTGATTAATTAATGAATTAATTATTTTTCCCATCATGTTTACGTTTGTATTGTGCTCACCTCTCTTCCCTCACAGACTGCATAAAATATGGACCAGGAGTCGTGCTGTCACCTCTACCACAGCCTTCATGAGCAGCTGCGTCAACCCCGTGCTGTACTTTTTCGCAGGAAAGTCTTACATCCGACGAGAAGGACTTGCGTTCATGGCTCGCTTGTTTGAGGGCACTGGGTTGGATTCAGTTACAAGGAAGAGTAGACAAAACAGCCAGAATAGTCATGATAGAGACAAAGATGCAGATGCTGTAATGCTAAAAGACAGAGACCCAGATTCTACCACTAACTCAAGTTCTAATATCAAACCAGTGCAGAATGGTAAGTAGACGACATGAGGCAATAGGCCTGATATAGTGCTGTGCCCTTGAAATATTAAAATTATAAATTCTTCCTCCATCAACGGTGAAAGCACATTTTTAGGACAAAATTGGAAAGGTTTTAATAGCTTACTAACAGCTGGTTCCTCACTTCTGAAATGAGACTATAACAAAGGATATAACTTGACATCGCATTCCTGGAACAGGCTGCACCTGGAAGCATGATACACTGATATATTTTTGAGGTGATGCTTAAAAGAGGAACTGTATACCACACAAATGAGCCTTGCTCAGCTCTGAACTGTCCCACAAGAGGAAAAACTGCGAGGAACTATGTAGGACTTTCAGATTCCTACTTACCTCTACTTTCAATTCAACATTTACTCCTTAAAGGAGCTGGTGCACTGTACATGTGAATTTTTTTTAAGGTTTGACACTGTTATTTTCTTTATGCAATGATGTATTTGTAAAATGCCTAAAAATGCTAAGGCAGATCAACTGTTACATTTTATACAGTGGAAAGTTGAGCTGCCGTGACTTAATGGGCTTGACAACTTTAATTTTGTTGTTTACTATTAAAATTCACAAGTATGTCTCAGGATTCTCTTTTCTCTATTATTTTTAATTGGAGACATGTCATTTTATTAGCAGCTTGAAAAAAGTTTGAAATCTTAATTTAGGTTCCACTTTTCAGACCCATTTCATTTATCGCCATCTTTCGTACCCTAGTCAATATTTTAACTAAATTGGAACCATTCATCCATCCATCACAGCACAGTCTTTCCCAGGGAGGCTGAGGAGTGTGATCCCTCTATAGCTGGAAAACACCCTCTGGTCCTCCTTCTTAAAGATGAGAATCACCAACTTGGTCTGCCAATCCAGAGGTAGAGCCCCTGATATCCATGCAACATTGCAGAGGCATGCCAACCAAGACAGCCCTAAAAGGTCCAGAGCCTTCAGAAACTCAGGACGGATCTTATCCACCCCATGGACCCTGCAACCAAGCAGTTGTTTACCCGCCTCGATGACCTCGCCCCTGGAGATAGGCGACTCATCCCTCTTGTACCCAGACTCTGCTTCCTCCACGGAAGACGTGCCAGTAGGAGTAATTTCTTCTCTAACGGTTAAAGTTTTATTTGTGAAGAAGTTCATGAAGTCATTATTTGTCATTATTAACCCTCTGATGCATGAATTATGAAAGCCTTGGTCAAGATTTTTTTCTGTGCTTTTATTCTTCTCAGGACATGAAAAAAAATGTTCAACTCTTTTTTCCCCAAAAATATGTTTTTTTATAAAGTTATAAACTTGTCCACTCCAGTGGACTACATGCGCCTGAGCACTTAGCATGAAATACTGTGAATTTACTATAAAAATTAATTACCTTGTGTTCTATTGTAAATATACAAACACTTGTTTGCTTGTATCCTTTGAAAAACATCTCAGCAATTTTTTTGGAACTTTCAACTCATAAGGCCCCAATGTTTAGACGTAAATAACAAAACCAATCAACAGTCCTAGCTATGAATCCTACACCTGAATATGGCAAACTATCTCCAACAAGAGAAACATTTTTGAGTCTACACAGTTCTATAACGATGCAGGACAGTATTACCAAGCCCTTAGTAGCATGCTGGAAGAAAACACAAACTGACATCTTAGTCTCTGCATCTCCAAACACTTCTGTGTTCATCACACCTAGGCTGTCCGTAGTTCCTATGTCTCTGTTCTGCTCTGGCAGCCACTCTCATCATCACTGGACTTATCACTGAACTCATCATCACTGCACTCATCAATGAAATCATCATCACTGGAGCTGGATGGAATTTCCTGGACTATTCTGTACGCTGCCTTATTCTTTGCTGCATTTGAAGTCTACAAAATATGATAAAACAATTATTATAGTAACTCAAACTACAGCTGATCTGCACAGAAATATATATTTTAAATGAGTAGCTTATAAATGTAACAATTATATGCTTACTTATAACCAAAACAGTCCCAAAAAACAGTGAGACAATTTATGACTTATGTTAAAAAAATATAGTGGGTAATGCATGATGTCCACTACAGTGGACACATGGTTAATCGTAGTTTTCTACATATTAGACATAACAATTTCTTATTCCAAACAGATAATATCCTTCCCTAGATGTTACTGCATATCATCATATTTTTTTTACCTGTTGGGCTCTTTTAGCATAGAAGGATTGACAGGATATGCCAGCAGTGGTCGGCAGGGGTGACAGTTTGTCTGCCATCTTTGATTCAGAGGAAATTTACTTGCAGTTGCACTAACTGAACACTGAATTGACCTCAATGGAGCATGGCAGCAGAGAGCACTCTAGAGGCTAATATGCAGTTCCACCATAGAAACCAATGCATTAAAGAGATATGTACGTTTTAGTAGCTGTCCACTCCAGTGACCACTATGCATCAGAGGGTTAATTTTGTCAGATTAAAGTTATTTCTGTGACCATTGTGAGTTTTTCTTTCATTGGCCGAAGGGTACCAACAATCTTGTCCAAGTCTGTATGAGCTACTTCTTCTATCTGCTGATGGTACATGCCATCCAGGGACCTGTTCTTCCATGATAGTTCCTATACTTTCTCCTCTTTTTTCTTGGGTTTCTGGTACCTGAGTAGTTAGAAAAACACAGAACAAATACAGTAATGTTTGTTCAGATGGGTGGATAGGAGAAAGCCTGTTCTTTGTAACAAACAAACAAACAAAAAAAGATTTTAAAAAAATTAGCGAGAATGGTAACAGATTAAGTTTCCAAAGTTGAATCTGAAAAAACAAGATTACTAGAAGTAAACCAAAGTGGAGATGTTTGACCGTAAAGCACAACACCGCATTTGGCAAAACTCAAACTCAAACTGAACAACTCATATCAACTGTGAACTGCAGTGGTGAAGGGGTTTTCATTTAGACTTGCCATCACAAGCCCTGAGGACCTTACACTGATTCACTCAACCATCATCTTTTCTGTACACTAAATTGTTCTAAAGTCAAACGTGAAGCCAGTGTGACCCAAACTTAAATCTGAACAAGTGGCCTTGATGCCTAAGTGGGTAAAGATAAAATGATGAGATCATGATAGAGACAATTTATGTGCTTAACAAGCATCCATTATGTCCAAGCATCTAATATTGCCTTGTCTGTTGCATAAAGTCATAGACACCTTATGCACCTCTGTTACACTCCTCTCACTGTAAAAGTCACTAAAGTAGGAAAATAATTTACGTTGATCACTTGATGTCCATTCAATCTAGCACAGATGATCAGAAAATAGGTGAACAGAAAGACAAGACAAAGTCATAAACAAAGACAGGCATTTGAACTACAGGGAAACCAAATTCATCCGCTTCAAGCCTGTGGTCTCGCTATCAGGATGAAGGATACATAATAAGCAGCAAGCTGCTACTACTCCATGTAGCCAAGGACTGGTGCTGAGTATGCGATTATTCCTTCTGCATTTTCAGTCCTCCCCATCACATGTAATCATTTCATTGATTTTTAATGGGTAAATGTTTATTACACAACTACAGCTTTACACCTCTTGATTCTTTTAAGATTGTAAAATAAATAAATAACAATACAAATTAATCAAAACATGACAAAAGCATGACACATAATACAGGTCATTGTGTAGCTGGATATGTCCTGTTCTCCTAAATAACTTAAGACATTTGGATTATGTGGTAAGAGTTGTTGTAAAGGTCTGCCAAAAAGTCTGTTGCAAGAGAAATTGTACAATACACAACTGTGACTTAAAATCGTGTATCAACAAGACACTGAAGGTTTACTGGAATACCCCTCCGTCACGCACCCCACTTAGTCACACTTCTGATTTCTCTTCTTTCACAAAAAACACATCATCAATTTCACAATATATTAGGGTACTCTGGCTTTTTCCTTCTTTTTTCTTTCCTTATTTATTTTTAGTTACAGTGAGTTGCTAAATGAATATGTCAATAAACTATGTAAAATTACATAAAAGCTTTACTGTTAGCATTTCATTAACTTTATTCAAGTCTGTTTTCTGAAAGGATGGAGGGCAAACACTGCTCCACAATAGGCAGCAGATGTCATGTCAATATTTCCCATAAAGCGTACCAGTAACACAGCACAGTGCACCAATAAGAATACAGTAACAAAGTGAGAAGTGTAGGAGGAACAGCAGCTACCTCGCAACAGAGTGAGCACAAAGCTGGCTTCCTGTGGTCATTGATTTCCTCTCACATGACACTTCTTACTCAATATATTAAAAAACCTGTTTTCCTCCTCGCACAAGATCTTCAGAGTTAAGAAGGGAACTCTGGAGGTTAGGTGTGAGGTGTTACACAGAGGGATATTATTTTTTTGCTTTTACTTTTCTGATTTTAAGAGAGACACCACCATTTGAAGGTAAGCATGAGAGTTTGATATGCCAAGATTCCCAGCCACTAGATATCACAGAGTTTGGCAAATTCATTGTTTTCTAATAAAATCTTAATATGGATGTAAAGAGTAACAGAAATCTCAACAGGTTTCCCAGATTATTTATTTAGTCATTGTTACACATTCATTTCTAGATTGCCATTTTTATTGCTGCTCTTAGGTTTTGATTTGTAACAGAGGAGTTGCAGCTTTCTGTGGAGCACACAGATGTCTGTGTAGCTTCTCAGTGATCTGAACTGGACTTCTTTAATTGCCCAGATGTTTCAGCGTGGTTCAAAAAACAAGTGCATATTGAGTATTTGTTTTCTGTGTTGTCGTGTGCTATGTGTCCAATTTTTCCAATAACCGAAAGTGATTAAACACATATTGTTATCCTTCATAAGATTTGTACATTCATATATTTACTAATGATAAAGTTAGGCCTTTGAGAGCAAGAAAGACTCGACTAGACTAGAACATTTCAGCACATTTTGATGTTCAACATCTCTGGAACTTGTCAAATAATTTCATTTGGTTAAATAAATGTTTGCTCATTCAAAGCAGCTCTGGTGTACACACTTTTCTTGTGTTAGATGCAGTTGTGGAAATCAAAATGTTGTGCAATATTTTAAGCACAGATACAGAGTGTACTCACAAATCTTAACGCAACATATCCTGTTTCCTGCCTCTCTATTATTTTTAAGGCTAAGTCAAGTTCACAGCTTTTGGAACTAAACATCTTCAGAAGCTTTCTCAATGGCATCCAACACAAACTCCACCACCTCCACTGCCCCTCAGATGATCTCTGCTCAGATTGGTATTGGCATCTTGACCCTGGCATTTGTACTGGGTTTTCCGGGGAACCTGTTCGTGGTTTGGTCAGTGGTCTGCCGTGTAAAGAAGCGCTCAGTGACATGTTTGTTGGTGTTGAATCTGGCTGTTGCGGATGCTCTTGTCCTGCTCAGTGCACCTTTTTTCCTGAGATACCTGGCTGGAGGCCGAGGCTGGGAGTTTGGCTCAGCAGCATGCAAGCTGATGCATTACCTATCAAATGTGAACATGTACGTGTCCATCTACCTTATTTGTCTGATGAGCATGGACCGTTGCCTTGCTGTCACAAGGCCTTTTGTTTCCCAGAAAATAAGAACTAAGCGCTCCCTGCTGTTTCTCCTGCTGGGAGTCTGGATATTAGCATTCCTGCTGTCACTGCCGATGCCTTTCTATCGCAGGTGAGACCAAAGGTTTTTTTCACATTCAAAGCAATTGTGTATTAATGTGTTTACTGCTGCGGATCAGTGAAGGAAAGTGAACTGATCTTAATGGATATCTGCTCCCATTAGCTTCATGTGGATAATGTAGTTTTTTCCTTTTTTCATATAAAACATATAAAGATAACCTTTTTGTAGTGTATCTCAACTACTCCACTTAGAGACAGCACTACTGGAAAGTAATACACCTATAATAACACGCAATAAAGAAAAAAAAAAGAAATTTTGATTTTTAATATCTCCTGCAGATAAATCTTTTCAACAATTCATTTCTAAATTTTCTAAAATATTTATTTTTTCAATCTTTTCATATCTAATTTATGATATATATATATATATATATATATATATATATATATATATATATATATATATATATATTTCATATATTTTTTCACTTTTTTTAGTGTTTTCTTTTAAAATTATTATTTTATTATTACTGTAAGGGCGTATTGAGTAAACTGTAAAACAGATTTGACTGTAGTCTAACATCTAACCCAAACTACTTTAAAAAGGTCCTACAAATTTATGCCTGTACTCAAACTGTCACAGTTCTTTTTATTTTGCTTTGTTGTCGACTCATAGTTTAGTTCCTACATGCACACAGAGTCATGTCTCTCATTTTCTTACGTAGTATCTTTTGGTGAATTCATAATCTTTTCCCTTTAATTCTCTGACAGTGTTCTCAAGAGTCCCACAAACAACATGAGCGGTTGTGTGCTTTACCACTGGGGGAGTGTGGCTCATCCTGTTTTCCAGTACATTTTTGAGACCATTATGGGATGCCTGGTGCCCTTCACTCTCATCAACACCTGCTACTCCTCTGTCATCTGCCGCCTGCGAAGTGCCATGTTCCAACGTAAAGGACAAAGCAGTCGCCTGATTCTGCTCATCATCTCGGCTTTTGCAGTCTTTTGGCTCCCCTACCACATTGTCAACATCATAGAGGTGTGTTATCTATTTAACGCTGGGTTGACAGCATCAAAACTCTCTCTTACTGTAAGACCCAGACGTAAACACTTCAGGCATATGTTGCACTTCTCCAGTTACTCTAGCAAAACTTTTGTCATGCTACCACAGGAGTGACATTAATAGCTCTGACTGATAACGGAATAAATTCATAAACAATTTACTTTCTTTTTGTGTGTTATTTTGTTTTGTTTTCCCCCAATAATATTTACGCCTCTTTTCTTCTTCCTCATTCAGGTGATTGGTTTATTGATGGGAAGTGAGACAGTGAGCCGTGCTGCTAAAACAGCCCGTCCAAACGTTACAGCCTTTGCCTACTTCAGCAGTGCTGTCAACCCCATCCTCTATGTGTTTGCAGGCAGCTCACACATCCGCCAGGCTGGGTTTAGCTTCATGGGCAAGCTCTTTGAGGGCACCAATTCAGAGAGCAGGACCACATCTTTTTCCCGTAGCGCCCACAGCAGCTCTTCACCAGATGAGAGCTCTGTCCTGCACACACTCTCTGTCAAAATGGGGAAGCCTTTCAAAAGCAAGAACAGAGGCGAGAGCAGGAGTGCAGTGGAGCAGGAGATTGATGCGCCTGAACTAAAGACTCTGGCCACCTTTGAGCAGTAACTGTAGCATTTAAAATAATGTGAATTGAGTTGACCCAAACTCGCATATACTAACAATGTAAGCTAACTGGAGTAGTCCAGAAAGTAAATACTGTAAATATAATATTTTTGTATTGCTGAAGCAAATCATTGCAGAGTATCATATATTTTTTGCATGTATGTCTGTGTGTGTGTATTCATATTCTATCCAGTTGTACAGAAATGGACAATTTAATCAGTATTTTTGATGTAATTTTTAATTCTAATCAGAATTTTTCTATAGCGCACAACACACAGTCTGACTGTGAGCTCAAATTCAGTTTGTTAAAAAAATGAAAGTTTCTTAATGTTTGCCAATCTCTTATTGTGCAAACATGGCTTGTTTAATATGTGAGACTGTACTGGTTGCTTTGTTGGACAAACAGAACATTGCATCAAAAACATGTCACGAAAGCATCCTTTTTTGTCACGGTTTAGTGCATTGCTGCCTTCTCTTTCACAACATCTAACTGACCTGCATTACAACACTGTATGTGGTTATTATGCTGTTGAGCTACCACCAAAAGTCCCAATAAAATAGGTGAGCAAAAAACAAAAAGTGCTCACCTTTGCAGGAAACGAGTTGCAGTCATAGTGACGTCAAAGAGTGACACATCAGTGGTTACCGCCATTGTAGGATCCTGGAAACACAAAACTGTTTACTGTTACTCAACTGGTAACTTATGTAGGGCCTTCAAATAATGTCAAACAGACTGTTTTTGTCCTCTAACTGTACGGTTCTGTTACGACTGATTCATTTTCCTTTATTAATAATCATTTCTCTCTGAGTAAAAACATATAGGTGACAAGTTTGAACTGAAATATATTTGAATTGTGCTGTAGATTTCGTTCAGACTGCTCAGGAGCATGATTATTTTTATGATTTTACATATGGGCTATACAATTCTGATTGAAAACCAAGAAAGCAAGCATTTCTTTCTTGGGTAGTGAGGTTAAATCCTTCTATAAAGCAAACATATATATAAAGTAAGAGCAAAAATATGCATAATATGAATGTGAATAATAGAAACGAACACATTTTCTATATGTATTACAAAGATGTTTGGGTCCTTACTTAAAAAAGTAGCAGTTTTAAACACTTGCTATGTTGTTTCCTGTTCACCCTGAGCACCTGTACTTGATTGCAGCAGTACAGTTACAGGAAAAGAAAAAAAAATGGTCGCATGAACTTAATCCAGAGTAGTATAGGAAATGAGTTTCACTTAGATTTAAAAAATGTACACAACAACAGTGCAAACTGGATTAACTCAGAAAATCTGATTCTGAAAGGTATTTTATAAGACAATAAAGAACACTTGCTGGTGCTGGGTTCGACTTCCCAAAGGTGCTCTAATGGATTGTGATCTGATGACCGTAAAGGCCACTTGAGTACAGTAAACTGTTTGTGGTGTTCAATAAACCAGTTTGAGATGTTTTGAGCTTCGTGATGTGCTGAAAGCAACCACCAGAAGACAGTAACACTCTGATCATAAAGAGATAGAAATGGTCAGCAACAATATTTAGGTTTAGAAGACGCACACTTGCGATTAAGGGGCCCAAAGTGTGTGGAGGAAATTACATGACTATCACCAGCAGCCTAAACCACTAAGACATGGATCTGTGCTGTTTTGTTGCTGCCAAGTTCTGACCCTGCTATGCGAATGCTCCAGGAGAAACGTTCCCCACTTTTGTTGACCTATGTGATCTTGAACTTACAATGTAAAAGCGGCTTGAGGCAACTGTTGTTGTGATTTGGTTCTGTATAAATAAAATGTAATTAAATTAAATTGTAGCTTCAATTGTGATTTTGTACAATAAAACAAAAACAAATAGTCACATCACACTGGGAAACTGTTTAAATGGAAAATGCCTTGACTACATGTACTTTTCTTTTTGTTGCTGTTATCTTATTTTTTTTTCTTCTTCATTACTAGGTCAATATTCACTTATGACTAAGCTGAAACATAGAATTCAGGTCACAGCGGTGTTCAGTAATACCACTTTAATTCACTTCAAAGACGACAAAAACACAGAAACCTCCTTTTTGCAAATGTGCATGCCTCAAACAGTGCATTTCCAGATGCAAAAAACAGCTTGCGATACAGAAAATTTATCAGTAGTAAACAGAAAATAAGCATGAAAAGAAAACAACAGTCAAAGATAGCATGATTAGAACAGACTACAAAGAAATGGAGCTATTCATTGTTTGTTTTTGCAACCTAATTCTGTTACTCAAGCTGGGAAGCTGCGTATGAAGAAGACGTGTGAAACATCAGATAAATAGGCCAATTCTGTATCACAATGCAGAAGACTGACTGTTCTGTGACCTCATTTAGTGTAATTTGGACTATTGAAATTTTAATGTAATTAGCATTTTAACTAAAATGTCAAGTTACTTTTGGATGTCTGGTTTTTTTATGTGTATTTTTAACATTTGAATGAAAGTTAAAGATTAAAATGTCATTAATCCCATTAAACTGAACATAAATAGAAAACACATTTGAAATAGCGCCTGTCCATAATTGTGCAGGATTTTGCATAATATACAGTCATTAGAAATGGGAGACAAAACTCTCTGCAAACTGATTGAATTAGTTGGGTACAACAGTAAATTCACATGAATATTTCATTGCATCTTTAGGCGGAGGTGGAGCACAGACATCTGGACCATATACAGATGCATTCTCTGTGATCTTAATTCCTTTGTTGAGTCATTTCTCTTGTACATGTTACGGCCTTAGCAGGGCCTGCTGTGATTTTGACCTGTATGGGTGTGTCCTACCATCACAAGTGGGGGCTCATCTGTATGGAACGCCAGGACTGCCATAATGAATTAATTAAATACACCATTAAATAATTAATTAAATGTGGCAATAATTAATTAAAATTGGAATTAATTAATTAAATAAATAGTTATGACACATGTAATTAATTAATTATTGACACATTTAATTAATTATTTATGTATTTCACATTTTAATTAATTATTGACACATGTAATTAATTAATTATTGACACATTTAATTAATTATTTATGTATTTCACATTTTAATTAATTATTGACACATTTAATTAATTATTGACACATTTAATTAATTAATTATTTAATGATATATTTATTTATTTCATTTTGGCAGTCCTGACGCCTGGCTCTCCTCATGAAATAATTTTATCTGTCAGCCTCACCCATCAAACTCAGGGGGCGGGGTTAACGCTGCCCATGCAGCTTCTCTAACATTTGATTGGTTGCCGTGCAAAGTAAGTCAAAACAGGTCGATCCTAGAAAATCGATTGCTTGTGTAGACTTGGGGCAGCCAGTTATCCCAGAATGCAGATCAAATCACAGGCAGCAATGGTGGTGGTGTAGTTTTAAAATACCCCGTTTTTCTGTCACCAACTACACTTTTAACAGTGTTTTAGCCGCGAATGTCGCGCCGTATGTCTGGTCAGATTGTCAACATAGAACATGTTTGCAAAAGTGCTCAGATGTTTTCAGAGATTTCACTAGCTCTGCTAACAGTTAGCATGCAGAGTGCACCGAGGGGGTTACGTTAACCGGTTTGTTTACATATTCCACTCTCCGTGTTCCACATGTTGCATTCGCAGATTCTCATTTTCACCGAACGATCGTCTCTTTCCGCCTGGTCTTGTGTCTCTGTGCTTCTGTAACATAAAGAACGAGCTGACATTTTTCTCACGAAACCAGCGATCAGCTCAACAGACCCTCAGTTTACCTGCATGCATCCTCCTCCTCATCTGTCAGCTGTTTAACACCTGCTGCTAATTCAAGAAACACGCCTACGTTACCTGGTGATAGTCACAGTTTAACTGGGCAGCCGGTGCTCGATATAACGCAATGTCAGTGCATTTTTCTGCACAAGATAAGTAAATATAGTGTTTTCCCCGAGCGCAGAGCTGCTGGAGCTCGTTTCCTTACAGAGCACTTTATAGGCGAACAGCTTCATCAGCGGCTGATGTCCAATCACCGGCACACAGCTTTCAAACCTCAGCTGAGTTTTAGCTCTCAGTGGTTAAACGCTGGACTTCATTCACTCAGGTTCTGTCTGTCGGGTCACGTTTACTTCGCTGTTTTATTTACAACTGAGCAAATCGGTTTGGCTGAGGTTAAAGTTACGTTTCATAACTGCATAGTTTCACAGACGTTTAATGGTTCACTGGCACATGTGTTAGACTGAACTATCATCTAAATATCATCTGTTTTTTAATAGTTATTCAACTGTATTCTAAGCACCAGCTGTCTGTTAGAATGTGATTTTTTTTCTCTCTCTGTTGGCAGAGGTATAAAAATGCGCAGGAAAATCTGACATGCATGGCGAACTTCACCGACGATATTTAGGGAGGAATAAACACACATCAAACATAAATGAACCATTTGTCTGTCTCCATAATTGAGAGAATTTTCTCTTCTTATGTCAACACTCTCTCTCTTTTTTTTTGCTTTTTTTTTGCTTTTTCGGTCATGTTATGTTTACCTGTCAAAGGCTTGTTACAAACTATGAAACACATTGTGCAGACTTCTGGATGTTAGAAGAAAACGAATACTGCTCATGAATGAGACTAAAGGCAGGAAGGTGTCCTTTAAAACTAAACATGTTAATAGGACCTCCCTGTTTATATCATAGTTTATGATATAGCACGTGTATTTCAGTAATAGCCTGCTGAGGCCACTATACGTGCTGGCCTCATATCAAATGTGAAGGCAGACTGAGTCTATGTTTGACGTTTTTTACATCTAATCTTCCTTTTCAAACATTTAAACAGCAGCGAGTCTGCAGCTGAGGGAATACAAATTCAAATTGTCGGAACAGGTTTGCTCGTTTCTTGGATTCATTTGGTGATTTATTAAATGTATAACTGTTATTCTAATCTGCTGCTGAGTCTCTTACACTTTTCTTTATGCTGTATATTTTCACGTCTCTGGAATAGTTGGCAGTTAGATAGTCAGCTGGGAAACTTTGTGTTAACTCATGGAGCTGAGGATATCGTGGATATGCTGACCTCGCTGCGTGGTGTACAGAGCGAGGTCAGCATGATTAATATTCACAATAAAAATATTAGCCGAACATCATGAAGTCTGTATGTGTTTCATAGTGTCGAACAACCTTTGTACAGTTAAAGCCAGCAGTTACTACATGACGGAAACACCAACGTTATCTCTTTTATGTGTTTATACACAGGTCACACTGATTACTGAACAAAAACCCAAAGATCAGATGTTAAACAGATTTATTTGCTCTCTCTCCTCCTTAAACATGTTTTTAATGTTAGTTATAATTCAGAATTGGCGACTGAAACACGTAGGACACATAAGAACATCAGGAAATAAAACATCGATAAATATAACCTCAGTAAAAGAAGTCAGCGGGGGTTACTACAGCTGTGTACCGGGGCCTGCGCTTTGTCGGTGGGATTGCTTGCGAGGCGAGCGGGTCTATCCCACGCTTTGCCGTGAGACTGGGCAGACATCTCCGAAATCATCGAAACACTTTTGCAAAGAGGCTGTATCTTGACAAACCGACCAGACACATGAAGATTAAACCACTACATTCTCGGCTAAAAAAATATTAAAACGGTATTTGGTAACACACAAACAGGGTTTTTCAAAGCTCAGTTCTGTTAGCTTCCACATGCCGGTTGTTGTGTGCTAGAAACAATGGCCACCAGGCCAAAGCAATGGTTTTGACTCGATCAGCGTTAACCCCGCCCCCTGAGTTTGATGGGTGAGGCTGACAGATAAAATTATTTCATGATGAGAGCCAGGCGTCAGGACTGCCAAAATGAAATAAATAAATATATCATTAAATAATTAATTAAATGTGTCAATAATTAATTAAATGTGTCAATAATTAATTAAAATGTGAAATACATAAATAATTAATTAAATGTGTCAATAATTAATTAATTAAATGTGTCAATAATTAATTAAAATGTGAAATACATAAATAATTAATTAAATGTGTCAATAATTAATTAATTACATGTGTCATAACTATTTATTTAATTAATTAATTCCAATTTTAATTAATTATTGCCACATTTAATTAATTATTTAATGGTGTATTTAATTAATTCATTATGGCAGTCCTGGCGTTCCATACTTCTGGGCCTCAGATCAATATGTTAAAAAGCATTACATTAAATTAGAATTAGTTTATACATGTGCAATGCCACAACATTTTTATTAGTCTTCTTGTGATGTTATTAAACAGAAAAGTTAGTGCATTCATATACTACAGTATACTTTGATATGACATGTATTAATACCTCAAAATATTTGCAAAAGCATACAAAAATATGTTAGTGTGCTTGTGCTGCCAGAGGGTGTTTGATTCAAACTAGCAAAAGGTAAATAATCACATCCATTGCCTACAAACATTTGTTTTTATTTGTGTGTCTGTGTATTTTAAATGAAGCAGTGTCACTGTGGTATTTGAAAATGCGTTTTCATGCACCTGAAATGCACTGGCTGCTACTTTATGGCAGCATTGATAAGCTTTCTGTTGAAACTGCTCAAGATACAAAATGATTACTTGGAAAACTAGTTTAGTGAGCTCAGATTCACATCTAATCTGAGCTCAACTCCACGTGTTTTGCTCTCGCATTTTCTCTCTTGACTCATTAGTTTCAATGATTCATTTTATGGTGTTAGGTTATGCAAGGACATTTTCAGATAGTGTAAATGGCAAATGGAAGGGTTCTTATATAGCACTTTTCTACTGTAACTGAGCACTCTAAGCTTAGATAGAAAGCACTTTACACAACTTGCCTCATACAAGCAACTTTTTTTCGATGGTTTTTCTATGCAAGTGCTTTCTAGCAAACATAAACACCCATTCATGGAGAGAACAATGTTTAGAGTTAACAGTTAGTATCTTGCACAAAGATATTTGGCATGCTGGATCAGCCAGAGATCGAACCACCAACCTTCTGATTACTTCTACCAGTTAAGCTAGCGCAAACCTGTGTCAGAATTTTAAAAAAACTGACAAAAGGCAAAAAAAAATATCTGATGGGCTTCAAGAGCCTTTATGGTTCATGGAAGGAATTAGTATCAAAATCTGCTTGACTTGACTAATGTGGTCCACACCTAACCTATTGTCTGCTTGCAAATGTAATCATTGTTGGATCAGTTTAAATTGTTCTACTGTGCAATAGTCTGTTATCAGACTCCTGAGTTTCAAGAGCAGATTTGCATGTAACACTCTGAACCACTACAGAGAATCAACTACTACTTAAAGATTTTATTGATGATTAACCACGTCTGGGCATGGCAGTGAACAAGCTGCCAGATCAGTATATGGGTAGGGCATAGCACCCAGGTTTTCCCAACATTGCTCTTTGGGGTTATAGCAATGCACCCACTTGGTATCCCTTGCTGTGTTTGCTGAAGACCCTCCTACTACATACAATTTACCATCAAGTACAGTTCCTCCTGGTGATAGATGAGCTCGAGGCAGAGTGGGAAACGAGGACCAGGAGTCCTGAGTAGGGTCATACAGCTCACACAAGAGCTGATCTCCAAAGCCTATCCAGAGAGGCTGTAGCCCTCCAGCTACTACCAACCGCCTTCCTAAAGCTAACATTGTATGGCCTGCACGTCCTGCTCCCACGCTCATGGGTGATCTGGGAAAACAGCCACGGGAGGGATGGTAGCGCCACATAGATGAGAGGCAATGGTGATGGGAGTCAGAACCACCAGAAATATAGATCTGCCCATCCAGAACAGCTGCAGCATGGCCACAAACAGCTGTGTCCAGAGGGTGAGCCAGCCTGCAGGACAACAACAGCCAAATGAAAGGGATTTTTTTTTTTTTTTTTTGGGGGGGGGGGGAGTTAGTCCCATTAAGATAGACACAGAACTCTTAAACTAACCTTTTTATAGTGCTTCAAATACATTCTTCCTACAAGAGCTCAAGATATAAGATATCAATGAATATAAAAAAAGCCATAACTTAATGTATTCACCTCCAGGTGTTCTCCTCAGGACTGTAACATTCCACAGCATCGTGGTATTGATGGTCATTGCGATTTCCCCCAAGAGCAAAAACCTTCCCATCTAGGCACAGTGCGGAGAAGTAGTCCCGTTGATGCAACATATCAGGGAGCTGTTCCCATTTGCACTGTGTCAGGTCAAACCTAAGGGAAATGGGATTGTGCTTGTCAGTTAGGACTGAGCCAGCTGATACTAATTTGCACTAAGTAGCAGGATTGCTTTCTGATTGCCAGAGATGGAAAAAGTACAGATATTCTGTACTTAGAAATTAGATAGATACTAACTGCCACAGTCCTGGGTCGGTGACCCGGTGTTTTGAGTTTTGCATTCTTATTGAACTTCGATTTTGTCTCTGTCTCCCCTGTCAGCTGTATCCCCTTGTCAAGTCCGCATCTATGTGATATGTTTCCTGTTTTACTTTGTCTGTGTCTCATGTCAGTGGGTCTAGTTTGGCCTCCCCTGTTCTTGTTGTGTTTGATTACTCCCAGCTGTGTATTTTAGCCCTGTGTTTCACTCAGTGGGTGTCGTGTTGTCCCCTCATACTGTGTGTGTTTCCCTCCGTGCTCCTTGTCCCTAGTCTCTTGCCTCCAGGTTTCTTAGCGTTTAGTTTTAGTCTCTAATGTTGGTTTGTTTTTGGAGTTCTGTCCTGTAACTGCAATAAAGCAGCCTCTTTGAGTTTACTCCTCTGAGTGTCCTGCATTTTGGGTCCTACGTCCTGCTTGCCACAGCCGTTTCATGACACTAACAAATACGCCAGTAAAATTTGAAGTAATGAATCAACCTCTTTATTCTAGTAATAAAAGGGGGAACGTATAGGCTATGAAATGTACTCAAAGTAGGAAAATACAGCAAAAGTCATTTCTTATAGGAAAATTCTACCATCTGATTTTATGCAAAGGCAACTGAACCATATTAAAACTGTAATAAAATAATATTAGTACAAGAGAATGTAACTATTATTCAAATCTAAACTCAAATTAATGTACTCATGTTTAATCTGTAATGTATGACACCAGCAGAAAGAAAGTAAAAAAAATAACTATTTTTTCTGTTGCCTTCATTGTACATGTACTTTCCCTCCACACCTACACAGGAACATAGTACAATCATTACAATCAGGGGTAAAATTGAGATCTAGCATGTGGGGTAACCACAGTTTGCGGTGTAGTAGCTCAGCATGGGGAAAAGAATCGCAATACACAAGAGGTTTTAAGAGGACAACACACAAATTAAAAGGAAATTGGGGCGGGGCAAGACAGCAGTTTCACAAGATATCTTGACCTATTTCTATTTCCTATACTGACACTATACTGTATATTACCTTTATACAAGACTCTATAAAGCTGGTATAATGGTGTAATTCAGTGACTTAATCTAAGCATTATCAGTGTAAATACAAATTAGTCTACTACACTTGATGTAACCTAATACCGACCAGCCCCTGTGCACCAATAAAAATAAAGTGAATTCATAATAAATTCCCCACATTGCTGGAAACTAACCCATTTACTGTGGACAACACCACCCAGTATTTTCATGCAACATTTGCATAACACAAAGTAACTATAGCTTAGTTTGTTTTGCAGGACATTTTGCAATATAAAAATACAAGATCTATTAAAGCAAATCTTCTATAGATCCAGTATGTGATTTGAAATTAATATTGCTTCAGTGTCCTTCTTTTCTGCATTGCTAGCTAAATGCTCTGAAGTATTGAAGCCACAACAACACACCTGCACTCCTTCCAGCCCACTTTGAGTTCCCAGCATAAATGCTGTTATACCACTGAACCTAAAGTAACCAGCCTGAGTAGAAAGTAAAGTTCCTCATTATTACACAACCTAATTTATGAAAATCTGTGGTTTCTTGCATGTATGGATCAGATGGCTTGTTATTGACATCTGGTGAGAATTTCATCTCAATGGTAATGTGTAAAATACTTATTTTACCCACTCTCATGGTGCTGCATATATTCCATAGAAATTTTGGTTCACTGTGACATGATAGCGATAGTACTGAGGTAGGCCGTGATGTTTAAACAATGCCCAAAGTGTGGAAAGAAATGTCAATCGTACCATTACACCACCCCTACTACCTGGCCAGCATGCAATGGACAATTAGGTCTGCAGAATGGATCATAGGCACTGATTTTCCCTCTATTCAGATCCTTTGAAGGTCCAGGGTTAGATAATGGGCAGAAAACATCTTTGCAGAGCGCTCACATCCCTGAAGAACATTTATGCCCCTAGACTTCCCTCACTCTGATGAAATAATCCACTCATATCATGCAGTCATATGCATATTGCACTACTCAGTTTTGCACTATAGTTTGTGTAATTTCTAATTTCTAACTTGTTTTTTCCCCACTTTTTATCTCTCTCTCTCGCTTTAAACTTGGGCAATTAACAATGATTCTGATTCAATACAGATCTGCCCAGACAACTGGACCTCACTGGATATTTCCTTTTTTGGGGGGTCTTTTCTGTAAACTCTAGATGTGAATGTGCAGGAAAATCCCACAAGATCAGAAGGTTCTGAGAGTAAAAGACATGTAGTTGTAGTTACAGATTAAAAAGCTACATTTAACTAAATTTACACAGCAGTTACGCAAACATGCACACACATTTCTGCAATTCATTCAAGGAGGAAGTTGCATAATGTATCAGTTCAGGGTTTGTGTGAGTCCCTTTAAAAAAAATCTCTTCTGCCAATGACTGTGCTGTTGATGAGCTCTGAACTCAAACAAAGCTGTTAATATCTTGACAGTTTATATATCAAGCACGTGTACAACGTACAAGAAGAACTCTTTTCCAAAATCAACCACAAACACCTCTGATGTCTGTATGACATCTGTGACCCACACAACACTAACCTCACTGCTGACTTGAGGATGTCCAGTGCTCCATAGTATTTGCGTCCTCCCAACACATACAGTTTGTTGTTCAAGAGACAGACACAGTGTCTGAATCGCGCAGGTTCAGGAAACTTTGCAAATGGTTTCCATTCTATGCTCCTTCTTAAACCGGGCCCACGGTGGAACTGTTGAGCAAACCACAGGGTCTGGCTGGGAACCCTCTTCATGAATTCATCATCAACAGTGTCCCCACCTACCAAAACCAGGACCTAAAGAAAAGTGGTAATATTGCTTAAACAGACATAGCTTTAATTGAATTCCAAACATCAGTGAAGTAAAAGAGTATCAACCTGGTTTTTGGTGCGAGGATGATATTTAGGCCCTCTGTAATCCCCTTCAATGAGACTTTGGAGGGCTACCAGTGTTTTCCTTGCACCAGGGCTCCTGAGTAAGATGCTGCAACTAAGGGCCTCCTGAAGTTCAGCATAGCTGAAGAGTGTGATCCGAACATGACGGAGCAGGCTGGACAGGCATTGGAGTCTCTCTTTAGGGTTGTCCTCCACCCAGCTCACTACTGCCTTGAACACCACAATCTAATTATAAAGAAGAGAAATGCTTTAGAAATATTATTTTACAAAATAAACAATAAATTGCATAAATAGCCTGTGATTACTACTCCAAGTGTCCTTAAGAAAGTCATGGAGAAAATCTATTCATTTTAAATTTGAGATAATAATTTATATTTTTTTCACATATACAAACGGAATATTTTCAGTTACAACTACTGAATGCTGCACTTTGGATGGTGTACAATTGTGAGCAATGTCACCTACACAACATTTTGTGAGCAATACATTAGGCTAATTGTATATTCTCTTCCATTTGTAAATACAAATAATTAATATTTTAATGGTCAAACTTTGCAGTTATAAAGTATGTAAAGACCCCCAAAACAGCACTGAATATAAATGTGTCTTATTGCAATTTTTTGTTCTTTTATATAAGGCTGTTGAACTGTAAGCATAAGTAGCACATTAGTTGTGAAGCTAAAAGCCTATAAGCTGCTGCATGTTTCTGGTTCTGCCACAGGTTTCATCCTTTTAAAAAGACGTTTTTCTCCAAGCACTTGCTCAAAGTAGACCGTTTCATTGTTGTTATCTCCCTTTTGTTATTACTATAACAGGATCTTTACCTTACAGTATAAATTGCTTTGAAGTGATTGTTACTGTGATTTTATGCTATATAAATAAAAATGAAATGAATTACAAACCCATTGCATTGCACATGGATAACAGCTGTTATCCCTGGCATTACCTTGGGAACAGATAAAATGATTGAGAAATTTAAAAAAAAAAAAGTTAGATATGATAGACGAAAGGAGGAACACATGACGAGAAATTTAAGCTAAACACAAAAAGAATGACTGACCACCAGAAATAAAAATACTACCTCACTCTCTACAGACAAGGAGTCCTTCTTAAGAAGCTTGTCAAGGAGGTGAAAGGGAATATCCTTGAACTTTTCCCCATAAGAGACGCACTGGAAGTGGGCTGCAATATACTCCTCGGCTGCCTGCCCTAGCTGGACCAGCCCGTAGGTCTCAGCCAGGACCAGCACATCTAGACATGTGCTTTCATCCATTCTGTCCTGCAGGAACTCAATGCACAGCGACAGCGCCCCCTCCAGCTGGAACTGAAGCATGGCATCTGTAAGCTCCCAAATCCGACTCCAGTTCAGTCTGAGCTGACCGGTGTAGATGAAATAGAGCATGGATTCAATCACCCAAGACGACACACCTCGCAGGCACACCACTTCCTGGCAAGACTCCCGTAACCCTCCGCACAGCAATGCCCGGAAATAGTCCCCAGCTGCTGCTAACACCACACGATGTGCTGAGAAAAGTCAGGAGATGATAAAAAGTCACAGAGAAAGATGCGGATAAAGTAGAAAAAGACACAAGGTAAGAAAACGTTTCTAACTCCACCTAGTGTTAGCATACTGGAAATGCATTTCCAGTTTACTTTCTCCTTCAAAACAACAGCGGGTGATCATTTTGTGTTTATGTCATGCTTTTTTTTTTGTCTTTAATTTTTCTTTTTACAGCAGCACATGTCTGGTCAGCATGTGTCACCAAGAAATTACACATTTTTAACATTTAAAAAAAATTCCTATATTAGTAAATGACATGATTTTGTGTATATATTTACTTTGTGTTGACATTATTGACATTCCATTTCTCTTACCTGCATAAACAACAGCTGACTGTCACACTATGAACTATTCTGGGAAAAGGATTCTAGGAAATCTACAAGTTTGTGGAGGAGCGTGTAGTACAGTCACCCTTTCTGTGAATGTGATTATCATGAGTAAAATAGTTGCACACCAGCTACAGTTGTGGTCAGAATTTTACACACATTCATCATGTACATAAATGTCATAGCAATTTAGGACTTTTATATGATTTATTTGAACTGTTCTTTTTCCAGGGTGGAACAATTGTGCAGCATGCGTCTTTAGTGACTCAAGGAAAAAAGAACTTGATGCACAAGTTTGAATTTATTTTAGATTTATTTTGGATATAATACAACAGTACAATATACTGTGTTGTATACTGTTCAGATATACATTTCAGAGTGTACAGATAATGCCACTGCTTTCAGAACAACTACACTGACTGACTACTACAGTTAATAGATTTTACATACAAAACATACATTCATCTTCATACACAATATACTTTTTGTACACATACAACACCCCATGTTATATGCTATAAAACAGTACGTTTGAGTAATGCTTTAAATGGAGTCTTGTAACCTAAAGCCCTGAGCTCAACCCTACTGAAAATAATTAAAGCCAGGTATCAAACCAACTAATTTGATTGAAGTCTACCACTTCTGTTGAGAAGAGTAGTCAAATATCCAAAAAGAATTAAGCCAGAAACATAAAAGAAAATCCAAAATCATTTAATTTAATTCATGACAGACATATGATATACAATGATTCCACTCTGGGAAAAGATCAGTTGAAAGAAATCATTAAAAACTCCCAAATTATCATGACATGCAAACCCATAATGAGTTCATGGAAACGTTTGACCACAATTGTATGAAATGTGACCAGATCTAAGAACAGTATTTGTTTCTCTTTTAGTGATCACAATAAAAATGAAGGGCAGTATGCATTTGCAGATCTGAAATAAATGCTTTGGGAATTTTCTTGTAACTATTTATTTAAAACAATCTAAATCTTTTCAAAGCACTATAATTGAAAACTGTTTAAAAGAAAAACTTTAATGCCAGTATGAACGTATGGAACTTAAATTGAAAAGTAACATACTCTAGTTTCTGGGGATTTTCCTTTTCAGCATGTGACTAAAAGCAGTCCCAGCTCTAATTCTAATTCTAGATGTGTCATTGTTGGGTGTTAAGAGATTAAACCTTGTTCGGGTCATATTACCCTACATCATAATCTCAAAGGCTACACTGGTCAGCTAGTGGACATTCCTCATAGATTACTTTTCATTTGTTACCACTGTAAAGTCATGTAAAGTCATATATGATCCCATATATGAGTGTTTGGGCCTCACCTGAATATTTCTCTCCAGTCTCTGCTTGTATTGTGACATCACATCCTTCTCCTCTCTTCCACATGTCTCTGATGATAGCCAAGCTCTTCTCTCTCTCTTTTGCAGCAGAAGTTTTGATCTTTGATATGCAACTTTCTTTCAGCCTCTCCATCTGGAGACATTGAGAAGCATTTAAAACCTCCTCAATTACCCGCTCTTTACTCAAGTCCATGGCCACATGTCCACAATATGCAAACTCCATGATAGCCCTTAACCCAACTGGTGTCAAACATTGTGCAATTTCTCCCACTCCAAGCCCTGGCATTTCTTTTGAACCTAAAAATGCATTTGGGGTTTGACTGATAGCTGCTAGAACAAGCCGGTGAGCTTGGAAGGATTTTCCTTGAACGATAAAGGTGCAGTCCAGGAGTAATTCTTCCTTGCAAAGGTTGTGTAAGTGAGTGAAGAGTCTGTCTGAGTGTGAAGAGAAGTTGTAAGAGATAAGATCAGAATTCTCTGAGAGACATGAAGAAAGGCCGTGAGGAGTTTCTTGAGCTTTAGAGTCTGGTATATGCTTTGGTGTTTGAAGAATAGTTTTTGAGCTTTCTTTTATGCCACTATTGTCCACATGTGTTGCACTTTCTCTTCCGCTTGCTCCACTTCCTCTCATAATGTCTTGCTGTGTGCACTGTCACCTTATAGACTTGCTTGTGTCAGAGCAGACCGCCAGATGTTTACATTCAACGTGCACTGTACAAAGAGAGAAAAGGCAGAACAGCGAGAGTCAGGATAAGTCAGTAATAAAGACACTAGAAAAGTGTGACTACTCTATTCCTGGAAATGCCACTGTACTTATTCACTTTAACATTAGACATGAATCAATTGTCCTCATGACCTCTGAAGTGTCTTTTACGCAAAGAAAACACAACCTAGCCTAAAAAAAAGTGTCAATATTGTCATCATGACAAACCTTTAAGTTCAGGAGGCCACTTATTAGCAATGCTGTAATACACGAATGTGTCAAGACACAAACATCTGTCTGTTGCACCTTTTCACAGAGTTCAACATGTAACAACTTACAGTTCATTTTGACAGTAAACGTCCTCGTAAGAACAATTTCCCACGAGATTAGAAATACCAGCAGCATACGACTTATTGTAATTTTGTACTAAGACGAGTCTTGCTTGATTACAATTGGTTAATATCTTATTTTAGATTAAGACTCTGCATAGGCACCTACCTTGCTTTTCCTTTAGCAGTGTGGGTGGAACAAGTGACTTTGACCAGTGGCATTGTGAGCATGTGGGGCGCACAAGGCACTAGAGCAGGTTTAATTATAGCATGGCACTGACACTATAAAGACTACACTACAAGAAGTTTCCAGTACGCTCAGGAACTGCCTGCTTAAAAAAGTTCAACATGAAGTGAAGTATTTTGAAGTATTACATGAAGGGACTGAAGGTGAAAACGAAGACTGAGAAGACAGTATTGCCCAAATACCTTAAATAACAACAATAACACAGCCATTACTGCTGTGTCTAAAGTCTGACAAAGCATTAATGAGTATAAATAAAACACTCTCTCACTATGTCCAGCGTACGTTTTTTAAATTGTGTTCAAAGTAACATCAGGAAAATCTATTAACCCAAAAAACAATAATATTTGTTTCATTATGTGTTTAATTCAGTTTTTAACATCCATGTTGAAAAGTTGTTACACAACAGAACGAGAGAGAAGAAGAGTTCCTGAAAACGTTTTTAGTGCAGTCATTGTGAAAGTTCCTTCCTGTGCATTATTGACACTGATAGCTGATGAAAAGCATGTAGGCTGAGTCACAGATCAGCTGTGTTACTCATCTTGAAACGTATTAACTTTGTTATGTTAGTTCTACAGTTATTATTTTAAATAACAGTTATTTATAACTTTTTTGCAAACAAAATTAAAATCAGGTTTTCAGCTCTTTGTTTTTGGAGATAAAGATTTTTATTGGAAATAAAAAAAATGTATTTCCTGTAGAAAATATCATTGGTAGGGTACTTTGTTACCTAATGTTTTTGCTTTTTTAAAATTCTCTCTTTTTTTCTCTACTTCTGATCAGATAAAAGCCAGAAGATCATTCAAAAAGTATTCTATGACACATATTTCCATTTTAAAAATATTTTCATCTTTAGTTGCTTCAGCAGAACTCAATTACTCTCCTGTTACTCCACACTCTGCTTCTGCCTGAAACTCAGGTTTCTTATGCTGTATAGCCAAGTGTTTTCTAAGAGCACAGGTACTAGAACCTGATATTGAAAATGGATAACAGTAGAGGTTAAGGTATTGGAAAAACAAATATTATTATAATAACAACAATCTGTTAATTTTTATCCAAAGCCCAATATAATAACTTATTTGTGTTTCAGATAACACAACTCAGATAAACATTTATTGTGTGTGTGTGTGTGTGTGTGTGTGTGTGTGTGTGTGTGTGTGTGTGTGTGTGTGTGTGTAGGCAAGAAAATTAGTGTATGTGTGTGAGTTTTTGCCTGAAAGGAGGGGGATGAGGTAAATGGGAGGGGATGTCACCTACCTCACTGACAGTATAAATTCCAATTATTTCACTGTGAAATGAACAAAGGCTGATTTTCCCTCTTCATTCAACAAGCAAAGAAAGGCACTGTAAGTACTGCTTTTGGTTTAACATTTTCTATAAAAGGAGCTAAAATTTTTTGGATGTAAAAGTTATTATGTCAAAGGTTTAACAACATGTAATATTTATACTAATGTGTACTTTTGTGAGTTTTAATACTAAACTAAACATCATTGAAAACAACTATTTTCTCCTTTGACACATCAGTCGAAATGATTTCTGCACATATGTAATTTACATGATACTTTTACCAGTACTTCATTGTAATATATTGTAGCTAGTATAGTATTTCAACCACATTTGAGAATATATTTATATGGGAAATTAATTCCAATAATAATGACAAAATACTAACATGAGTTAAGAATATTCTGCTTTGGTGAAGGTTATTTCTTATCCAGGTTCATGTCCTTTAGAAATAAGACATTAGCACACACTGATGTTGCATCGATAACTGAACTATTATGAGAGTAATTACTCAAATGAGCTTCTTTTGTAAGGGTGAATCATTATCCGTACTCACCCACTGCACAAAATTACATCTAATCCTGCTGAATTTTTCTTACAAGCTTTTTATATTCACAATAAGATAACTTTAATTTCTCAGTTTTCAGTATTTTCATTAAGATGTTGGTTCAGTGATAAATAAAATGACTATAGCATGTGTTGCTTTTTGTACCAAAATGACAGAGAATTAATACTTTATTCTACCCTGCATGCCATATATGCCTAGAATAAGACAATTGGTACAAAGTGCTAAGCTGAAAAGGTTAATTTAGTTTTTCAATTTTCTTTATTGAACACAAAGCTAAAGATAAAATCAAATGATTCAAATATAAATGTTGATAATATTTGGTACAAAAGAATATTATCAATTATAAACTCATGTTTTGAGTGTCTGTTGAAAAATAGAAAACAGAAAATCACACACAAATCTTGTTAACAAATATGAATCAGCACTTCTAACTGCTCTCCATATTGTTCCAAAGGATTTAATTGGTCTTTTAATGGGGCAGTTCATATCCAAAAGTCCCATAGTGGGTCAAGGTACTCGCCACCATGTCCAGTTCTCAGTTGGTGAAGAAGGGCCACCCAGGTACTCTTCACACCATTTTGAGACCAACAACAGAAGAGAAGGTGCTAGCCACCAAATTCCTCCAGCGATCATTATCTCAGAGGAGGGTTCAAGGTTTGTGTTATCAACTTGTGTCTATTTTTATTTTCCACCCCAGCATAATTTCCTCATCATTCCATTCTGCTGTTTGAAAAAAATGGAACTTGCAAAATTATAATAATAATAATAAAAAAAAAAACGATTTTCAGGAAGGAAGGAATTATTAGAATCTAATGTCCATTAAAGGAACTAAAGCCTACCATCATAGATATGTTTTCCGCATTTACTAATCTTTGCTATAGTTTCTCAGTTCTCATGTTTTTCCCTCTAACAGTACATCAGAGCAGCGGGACTCAAGAATAGAGCTGCGGAGATCTTCCTTCTATAGCACCATAGACCTGCTGCCACAGCTGGAGCACTATGCCAGCACGCTGCCACACCAGCAGGCAAGGAGCAGACCTTCCCTGGAGGTTCTCCGCAAAGCATTCGATGTGAGTTTTCCACTTCTGGGAGCATTTTCTCATTGCTGCTGTCTTTTAAGAATCACGTATTGACAGTAACACCACCTGGGGGAATTAACCCCACTAGGAAATGAAATGTTTGGCCTCTACAAACAGTGAAATGATTCTCACAGGTCTGAAAAACACAGTAGGCAAGGGATATCATTTTACGGTAAAGTTGTTAATGCAAAACCTTATTTATTTATTTATTTATTTATTTTATTCATTTATTTTGTGACGATTATTAATGAGAAATAAGCGAAACTTTTAACAAAACTGGACATGCACGTTCAACAGGGCTTTGGACTAAGCCCTGCCTCTGAGGCAAGTTAGTAAAGAATTGCTATAGTGTTTACCAGTCCTGCAGCCAGGGATTGAACATCAACCTTTCCAATTAGCAGATGACCTGCTGGGTCGGCAACCCTGCGTCCAAGGGTGCCCTGGTGTCATGTGCAGTTTTCTACATCCTTATGCTTTAACATCGTGTTCATTATTCCAGTGGAACAATAGATGCCCGAGGTGGGGCACCATCCAACATTCTGCTCAGTAAAAACTGGGCTTTCTGAACTGTTCAGCGTATAATCACAAGCGATGTGATAATACAGTTAAAAAATCAATCATCAACCCTGCAACGTAGGGTGTCCTAATGACATGTGCATGCATGAACACCTTTATGGGTGACATAACAATAACAGCAACAGAACATCACTTGGAGTCAGATCAGGCAATCTGTTCTTCCCAATCATGGCACTTCAGGCCCCCCTTTCATTAACAATGTAAGCATACAAGCCTCCCAGTAGAACAATGGAGTCCCCAGTTGGGGCACCCTTCAGCATCTCACCAGTGAATGCTGAGACTGTCCTTCACCACATAAGCATAAATGACAGCCAGGAGCTATGGAGAAACAACTCCCACTGTCCACTGGGGAAAGCCCCAACTTACAAGCAGCGCACCAGGGTGTACCTACCCCTGCCTGCCGTATATTACTGAGGCAACTACAGATTGGAACAGAGTTCAGCCCCACTCCACCAGAGTGGCACCAGAGTCCAAGATGTACATTGAGGTGAGTCTGAATATGTCTAGCCAGTATCTCTCAACCTCACACGCTACCTCAGACTCTTTACCCATTTAAGAGGCGATGTTCCATGTCCCATGAGCCAGCCTTAATAGGAATCAGAATACCAGGGCCTCTGCCCTCAACTTCTGGTCGATACACAATGTACTATTTTCTATACTATTTTCAGGAAGTGGAGGGAGGAAACACCAACACAGATCCAGGAGCTTGTGAGATTTCGGCCACAGATGCTGGAAGTGAAGAGGCTCAAGGTTCTGAGGAGAAAGCTCCTGCTAGATTTGGCTGGGTTGTTGGAGTTATGGTAAGTAAAACTTCTGGGTCTTTGCATCCACTGGTCCTATAGAACAGCGGTCCCCAACCCCCAGGCCTCGGACCGGTACCGGTCCGTGTGTCGTTTGGTACCGGGCCGCGAGAATTGAGGCTCAGGTCTGAAATGTATGGTTTTCAGGGTTTTTATCGGTTTTCAGCATTATTTTGTTATCGTTTTTATCGTTAACTCGGTTTTCCTGGGTCTTTCCACGTGTGTTATGAATAAATCTTCTTTTTTTCGGTACCGGTACTAGTTTTATTTTGTTGTATTTATCCGCGACACCTTAGAGGCTGGTCCGTAAAAGTATTGTCGGGCATAAACCGGTCCGTGGCGCAAAAAAGGTTGGGGACCGCTGCGATAGAAAGTTTAAAAATACACAAAATAATTGATCTTGATCACTCTTAAGATCTGTTAATTAAAAACATATTACTTTCATTTTGGTCACAGGTTCGTTGTATGCTTAATATTTGGGGAGTAATCCTGTTCCTCCGCCTGTCCTGGATCACTTCTCAGGCAGGCATTTGTGAGTAATCAGTTCATTTGCTCCTCCATTTGTTCAGTTCTTTTGCTTTTGCTTTCATTTTCTTGTAAAAATTCCCCACGCCTGTTCATATAGTCTTATCTCTGGGTCATGTTGATTTAGTTAGTTTCTTAATCATATCAATATGAGCACATTGTTCGTAGAGCTTTATCATAGGAAAGCGTGAAAGTTTGAAAAGAAGGGAAAAAATGATATCTAAATATTGACAAATGAAGTCAAGTATAGTAACTTCACCAGGAAATGAAAATATGGGATTGGGAGAAATGCTAGTTTCCTTGTTTGAAAAGTGAGCTGTTTTTTAAAGTGCTGACTATGTGTGAGTCTGCTTGTTTTTTTTAGCACACAGTTACTACATTTATTCACTGGGATGAATAAATGTAAGTAAAGTAATTTTTAAATTGCTGAATTTTAAAGGCAGCATAGAGGGTCTATTATATCGCTGAGTATTAAAGTACATATTCTAAAATATATACACTCAGATATGGATTTGCATGTAAGGTAAATTCTTATGCATGGGCAAAGGAAAGTTCTAGAAACAAGTTCCTTTCTGGATGAAGGATGTAAACCTGATTTGTTCATAACTGAAAATTTATGATTGTGTGATTTTAATGAGTCCTAACTTTATTCTTCTTATGTTAGTGTTGACCTGGCTTATTATCCTAATATCTGTGACGGTGACCTCAGTAACTGCCCTCTCCATCTCTGCCATTGCCACTAATGGGAGGGTGATCTCAGGTTAGTCACTGTTCAAAGTAGGAAGTCACACAAATAAACCTTATATACAGTTTGAATCTGAAAATATGAGAATACTTGGGACACCTTTAAAAAATGGTTGGGCCTTTTAAGACTGGAAATCTGCAGCTGAGCTCAGAATTGTAATTTTTCAAATTTGTATGTAGGATCTAGCATTGTATTTAGGATATGTTCTAACAATCTTGTTTGTCTGAAATAATTTGCAGGTGGGGCATATTTCATGATCTCCCGCACTCTGGGTCCAGAAATTGGAGGACCAATTGGGGTGGTTTTTTCCTTTGCCAATGCTTTGGCTTGTGCACTCAATACTGTTGGTTTTGCAGAGGTGGCCTGTGATCTAATGCAGGTAAAATGTATTGAAAGTGCTTTGTGGTATTAAATGGATGGTAGATTTGTTTTTGTAATAGAAGATGACATATTATATATAATGTAAATAATATTTCATACTAAAATGCTATGCAACAGAACCTAAATTTGGTTAATTGATGTAGGAGTTTGGTGTTGTCATGGTTGATTCAATCAACGATGTCCGTATTGTGGGCGTGATCACTGTTACGGTTCTTCTGCTGATTTCATTGGCTGGAATGGAGTGGGAGTCTAAGGTGAGCACATTTTGATATTCAACATGACAGTTGTACTTGGACAAAGTTTTGTCTCTTAACAACTTCTCTTCCTTTTTGATTTCTTTATTTGTCTTTTTCTCTCAGACCCAGATTTTGTTCTTCTTAGTTCTTCTGGTTTCATTATCCAACTACTTTGTGGGCACATTTATTCCTCCCAATATAGAAAAGCAGGCACAGGGTATCTTTGGATACCGCAGTAAGTTTAGGTTTCTCTCAACAATCTATAGTCTTAAAAACCACATCGAATAATTGATTTGTTTGTTTCTTCCATCTTTCTTTCCTTCTTTCATAACTTCCTAATATTGTACCTGGCATGTTTTCCAGCTGAGATCTTCTTAGAAAACCTGACACCAAACTGGAGAGGAAATGAAGCCAACTTTTTCCAGATGTTTGCCATTTTCTTTCCCTCTGCTATTGGCATCCTGTCTGGTGCCAACATCTCTGGAGACCTTAAAGTATGAGGGACATAAAAGAGAAATGCTCCTTAAAGGAAATATATGAATGCATCGTTTCATAATGTTTTATATTAATTGTATTTCCTATCTCAGGACCCTGCTACTGCTATCCCCAAAGGCACCCTCATGGCTATTTTTTGGACTACTATCAGCTATTTAATGATCTCTGTCACAGTCGGTAAGTTACCCAGTACATATGTATTTGATCTAAATAGGTATAAATAATTTAATTAATACAAGACAGAGGCTGAAGGTGTTTAACCTGGCACTCTATAAGTTATAAAGCTGGGGACTTGTTATCTGAAACAGGTTTCCGGTAATAGCACAAACTGAGATCAATACAGCCTTTTTGGGAGTAAATCAATATTCATGGTTATCCATGAAAATTACATTAAAATCTGTACTTTTCCTCTAGCATCATGTGTAGTGAGAGACGCTTCTGGAAATATGACTGATATCCTGACTGGAAATCTCACTGATGTTTGTGTGGGGCTTGGATGTAAAATGGGCTGGAACTTCACAGATTGTATACAGCAGAAGAATTGCGAATATGGTCTGGCCAACAATTCAAAGGTACTAGTTCATTCAGTTAGCCACATTTTTTTTCTCCTTTTTGTTATTGGGAAGAAAGATACTAAACCAAACAAAAGCACATTTTTGGTTAAATCTTTAACTCTTTGTCAATATTCCTGCTATATTCATTGCATTTAAAACTTTATTCTGGTTTGTCTCATACTTAATGGTGACTCAAACCAGGTCTTGGGCCAGGTTTCTGGTTTCTACTACCTCATCACTGCTGGGGTATTTGCAGCCAGCTTGTCCTCTGCTCTTGGATTTCTTGTCTCTGCCCCTAAAGTCTTTCAGGTGAGAAATCCATTAACTTTTTTCTTATTGCATTCATTATGCATTCATTTGCACTTTTATTGATGAACAAAAGATGAATCCATTATTATAATTTCAATGTACCTAATATTGCTGTATTAGAGACCAGTTTACCTGGACTTTACAAACAAAACAGCTCTCTTTTTGACACAATAATGGGCACATTTTGAATCTGATAATGATTTAGTTATAATTAATGATTTTTAAAGTCACCTGCAGTATAAAGAAAACGATTAATAAGGTAAACTAAAGCAGAACAAGCAAACAGCACGATCTCATGTAGCTTTAAAATCATTGCTCAAGTGTATTCACATTTTAAAGGAGCAAAAACATGGAGGACACTTAAAAAGTCAGCTATCATCTCATAGCTCAAATGTTTGATTAATGAAAGTTTGTATAAATATAGTAAAGTCTCACTTTTTTGTTTATGTTTTATGTTCTCTCTATCAGTGCCTGTGCAAAGACAACTTATACCCATACATTGGGTTCTTTGCAAAGGGTTATGGGAAAAATGATGAGCCGCTCCGGGCTTATGTGCTATGCTACATCATTGCTGTGGCCTTCATTCTCATTGGTGGGTGTGATCAACATGACTAACACATTTTCACCTCTTACTAATGTTGTGATTCCCATATAAAATGTCTTATCAGCTCTAAATTTGTAGTGTGGTTTTAAATACTCTCTCATCTGTGTCATTACAGCGGAGCTGAACACCATTGCAGCTCTGATCTCCAACTTCTTCCTGTGTTCCTACAGCCTTATAAACTTTAGCTGCTTTCATGCTTCAATCACCAACTCCCCGGGTGAGTAACATATTCAGTAATTAAGCTATACTCAATATTAAACACGTTCACATTAAACCATTAGTTTTGGTATTTTCTAAGGTTTAGTACATTTTGTTCAGTCACACTAATAAGAGAGTTTGCTACTCTATAAAAGCATGTGACAGCCAGATTTTCCACAGTTTAGCATGCGCACAAATGCCCACATACACAACCACCACTCACCAGTTTATTCCTGCTTGGCCCCAAAATTAAACAGTCCCCCATTATGAGGTCGGAAGAAAAAACAAATTGTTTATATGCAGCTTAGTGTGGAAAAGAGGTCATCCATCTGACTTCAGTGAAAACTCATATTGCTCCTACAACCAGTGATGGTAAGACAAGGTTTTATGTAACACTCAAATCACTTCTACCAAAATTGTATCTATCATACCAAGTTATATTGGAGAAATCTCCGTACACAGAGGCACACATAGATCTAACCCGCTGTGAGATTAAGTGCATGACAGTTCTCTAGTTAAAGTTTTGGCAAGAGAGTCAATGTGTTTCTATTTTGACAAAATCAACTACGTACAATTCAAAGCTCTATAACATTTAACAGCAGGTTGCTGGTAATGCCTAAAAAACAAACACAAGAAATCATACATAATGTAAATGTAGGCCATAATGGGTGGACATTGGGATCAGAGTTCTGGCCATGTAGCATTACAAAGTCTGCCCTGTGCCACTTCATAATCCTTTTCTCACCGACTCCTCCTGTAGGTTGGAGGCCCTCATTTCACTACTACAGTAAATGGACGGCTCTGTTTGGCGCAGTGATATCTGTGGTTCTGATGTTCCTGTTTACCTGGTGGGCTGCTCTAATCACCTTCTGTATAATCTTCTTTTTGTTTGGATACATCAACTACAATAAACCAAGTGAGTCAAAAACCATACGTTTTTGAGCGTAAGTTGGAACTGAGCAGTACTTTGGTTAGAATAACATGCCTCAGATTCATAAATAGAACAGAATGCATCAACGTGTACTTTACACTTCTTTTTTTGTTTTTTGCATTTCTCATGTAAGTGTCTTTTGAAATCAACAGAGGTAAATTGGGGTTCGTCAGTCCAGGCAGGCACATACAACATGGCTTTGTCATACTCTGTCTCACTTACTGGTGTGGAGGATCACGTCAAGAATTTTAGGTAAGTAATCTAAAATTTCAGTTTAACAAGTCAAAGCTTTTCATGAAACATGCACGAGTGCTAAAGTCTATAAGTGTACTCGTTAATGCTCTTTTCTAACAGTATAAATAGATTTTAGTTTCGAATTTATATTTACTGGATTTCATCCAGGAGCTTCCTCTTTGATCCCTAATGTCTTTTTTTTTAGACCACAGTGTCTAGTCCTCACTGGACCTCCAAACCAGCGACCTGCACTGGTGGATTTTGTTGGCTCATTCACAAAACATATAAGTCTTATGATCTGTGGCGATATTATCATGGTGAGACATCCGCTCAGCTTTTTCTACAAGAAAACAAAATAAATTATTAGCATCATTGTGGCAAAATAGCCACACCAAACACTTTTTATAGTTATCCTTTGTTGTAATTGGATATGTGAGTTCCTGAGTTCCTTTTCCAGGAGCCTGAGAGGCAGACACGACCACAAGATGCTACAGATCAGCTAGTTAAATGGATGAACAAGAGGAAAGTGCGTTCGTTTTATACTCCATTTACAGCTGAGAGCCTCAGAACTGGAGCTCGATACTTAATGCAGGTATCTAGTTAATATTGTTGTGGTGTAATGTGACTTTAAATGCCCCGAAAGTTACCAACAAATTATTAATATTACTATTAGCATGTTTCTGCCATTAGAACTAGTTTGTATACTTACCTGTAGGATGGCTTTTATGCTTTTTGTTCAAAGGCTTCTGGTCTTGGCAAGCTGAAGCCCAACACTCTGGTCCTTGGCTTCAAGTCAAACTGGAGGGAGAGTTCACCTGAAAGCATTGAAGATTACATTAACACCATATAGTAAGATGGTCCTTTAATGGTGCATTTAATAGATATGAAAAAAATCATGTATTTTATAGTATTGCTATTTTATTTATTTTATATTATGTGTGTATTTTTACTGTCTTTGTAAGGCAGTGTAAAAAAATAGTATTTATAAAATAGCCTAAAGAATAGTTGCAAAAGAACAAAGTCTTCTCAACTTACTCATCTTCTCTTGCTTTTCTTCAGTGATACATTTGACGCCAACTTCTGTTTGTGTATCTTGAGGATGATGGACGGGCTGGACATCTCTGACCAGTTTGATTGTGAAGGTCTGATGAGTATAAATAAGTAGAACATTCTCTAAGTGCTTAACAGCAACATGATACATTTGTGGCAGCGGTTGACAACATATTTTTCTTTTTTTTTTTTTTTAGTAAACCAGGGCTTTGAGCTTGATGAATCTGCTGAAAATTATGACCATCAGTCTACAGACAGGGAATCGGGTAAGAGCTAATTGTGTGCATAGGTACATATTAGATTACTGTACCAAGTCACGTTAAATTTCAAGTCAGAATCTGTAAATCATAACTACTGTGAACTAAAGTACGGGAAGGGATTTTTCTTAGAACTGAAAAGGATATCGGATTTAAATAAGATTTCCACTCTGTAATTTCAAAATCTAATAAAGTGAGTGGTCTATTTATGATTACATTTCTTAAAGTTCAAGATTAAAGTTTTAAATTGATTTAATTTGACTAAAGTACCTCTAATGGATTGTTCCCTTCCTAAATTAATATGCACTGCAATGGTGCTTAGGATAATATGTGAGAGGATGAGGACAGTGAACAAGAAATCATGATTGCACTGGCACACCTTAGATTGCATTATAACTTTCTAATTATTAAGGCAGTAATCACTGCCCACACATAACACACGCTTTCTCTTGTGTTTGCAGCTGATGACGTGTCCGACAACAGCAACAGTGATCAAATCAAAACAGTGTTTCAGAACACCCAGGGGAAAAAGTCTATCGATGTCTACTGGATAGCAGATGATGGAGGTGAGCCCACAGAAGTGCTTTTCTTTCTTTTTTCCCCCCTGTCCTGCCCGGCAGTGTAGCAATAAATAAACAAACAAACAACGAAAAAAGTTAGAGGAGTCTCTTCGGTTTATTCTTCTAATAAATAAACAAAAAAATAAATAAATTTGAGTTGGCCTGGTTTTCTTAGCTGCTGTCATGCTCTTCTTCTATTTTCAGGACTGACTTTACTGGTACCTTACCTGATCACCAGGAGAAAGCATTGGCGTAACTGTAAGATCAGGGTTTTCATCGTCGGAGATGAACAAAACATGGACGAAGGCCGTAATGAGTAGGTTTACTCTGTTTCACCCGGGGGGAAAGTGTTGGCTTTTGCATTGGCAAAATTTGTGGTTATTAAGATGATTCAGAATTACTCTTTTCCTCTAAGAACTGAAAATGTTCAGTTTGAAGATTTTACAACAGACAACAAATTTGGAATTATTTATTTATTGTTTTTTCAAAAAGAAAAAATTAAATGTAGGTTTTCGTGCAGTTTGATATGTCTGTGTTTGGATGTAATTCTTTCAGACCCTTTGGTGTTTATGGACATACTAGGAAAGGGTGCTTTATGATTTCTGGAACTTGAGAACTTGTGGACTGTTGTGTGTTTCAGAATGATGGCTCTGCTGAAGCGCTTTCGTCTACATTTCAGTGACGTTATTGTCATGACAGACAGTGAGAAGCGCCCTCAAGCCAAGAAGTATGTCGGAAAAAAGTTGCAATTACCACCACGAGGCACACCTATGTGAACGTGTTTTTCTTCATAGCAGTTGTGTTTTGCTTTGCAGCATGACTAGGTTTGTGGACAGTGTCGCCCCCTTCAGGCTGCATGATGAACAGCAGACAGGCGTCACAGATCAGGAGCTAAGACAGAGAGAACCATGGAAAATATCTGATAAAGAGTTTGAGGCCTTCAAACAAAAGGTGTGTGTGTGTGTGTGTGTGTGTGTGTGTGTGTGTGTGTGTGTGTGTGTGTGTGTGTGTGTGAGTGTATCATTGACTTCCAAAAGGTCCAGAGCAAAACACTTTAAATATATCTATGCCTCATGATTGTGTAATATCCCCACGTTATGTGACACTAAGTCAGTTTCCTACTTGTATTTCCTTTATTCACAGTCTGAGAGAAAAGTACGGCTTAATGAAATCATCCGCAGGAATTCACAACATACTGCCCTTGTGCTTGTGTGAGTACACGGTTTATATCGCAATACATATTTAATAGAAATCAAAGTTAGTTAGGATCTCCCATTTCCCTCATAGTCCCCATATTTATATGTACACAATTTACTAAAATCATCATGCGTTAGGATTTAACTAATACTGCACTGAAAATATAAATCTATTACTATCCTGCTACCCATCATGTAGCAGACTTTGTTCTTGTTTTACTGTCCCTGCTTATGTAATTGTTATTTAATGATTTTTTTTCTTCCCCACGTAGGAGTCTTCCTGTGCCACACAGTGACTGCCCCAGTGCTCTTTACATGGCCTGGCTGGATACTCTCACCTGTGGCCTTCATTGCCCTGCAGTGCTCATACGAGGAAACCAGCAAAATGTCCTTACTTTCTACTGCCAGTAAATTGTATTTTATTGTGAGTCAGTCATGGAGGACTATTTTTATTTTTAGGAGTCACAAAACTAAAAAATTCAAGCCTTAGAAGTGAACAATAATTAAAAAAAAAAAAACAAGACAGAGAGAGTGCAATATTTGCCAAATTAGGGTTTAACAAATCTGGTGAATAATAAGGAGACAAATTAAAATTAAGATAGACACATGTTACATGAATGATTCTGAGAAGGTCATTGTAAGTACTCTCCCCTTATACAAGTGAATATCACCGTATCTCAACCCAAGCAAGAACATTTTGGAAGCCACCACTTTTATCAAACTGCTAAAGGAGGTGACATCTTTTGGAAAAATTATGTCCATCCTATCAGGAGAGTCCCAAAGGCTTGGAACATCAAGGTAAATTAAAGGTCTTCTGGTAACAAAGAAATGAATCCAAGATCTTGATAATGTTTAACTGAACATATATTTGAAACACAACTGTCTTGTTTTAGCAAGCTAGTTACTAAGTCATTTGTGAAAAATGTAGTATGAAGTATAAAACAACTGCTGACAATTTTAGTGAGTAACAAGAGAAAGTAGCATCCAGTGCTAATGTAAATTAAACAGAGAAGAATATTAGACTTAGTGGATTCTTTTACAGTCCACCACTGATGGGTAGGGAAACTTTTTGCTCTTTATGGTTAAACTTGTACTACATAACCACCAACTTTGTTGTTAACACACGATAATGTAACCATGTTTGAAAACTGAGACACAAATTGTTGATTTGAAAGTTATTAATTTAAGTAAATGTAAATTAGTAATACATTTAGACTTTACATTGTATTCACTATATTTGTCAACATCTTTTACATTTATATTTGTTTGCTTAATCTGTGATGTGTTTTGTAGAATATTAAATTATGTATAAACTCTTCTAAGATGAGTTATTCTGTTGACATTTTCCAAAGGTAAAAGTTTAAAACCTCTGAGTTGTACTATTTAAATGCTGACAAGCAACAGCAGGAATATAATACTGTAAAAGATTAATATTCTGTTATAAAATCTGCTGTTCCTCAAATCGCTACTTGACATTTTCCCAAAAAGCAAGTCACCCTCTAATTTTACACCCATTGTAATATTGAATATCAGTAACTATAAAAATAGGCTGCAGTAAGTACAGTTAACCTTTTACATTACTTCTATCAATACTCAGTCTGCCTCACCTTACAGCTATATGCAGCATGTGCAACATTATGTGGAATAAACACTGGGGACATTTGTTATTATTTTTGGCACTAAGCAACATTACTAAAGTCTGGATTAATCTGCAGACGGGTTATAATAACATGGAGATGCATCACCAACAGATTAACTATAAGTAGATAAAAATTACGCAAAAAACTTGTAAGTAGACATACTGTAAAAGACCAGTATGTAGAGTAAAGTGCATTGCAGCAAAGCTATTAGTATGAAATGCTATATAATAATTTAAATGTCACATTATCAGCTTTAATAGTGTTAAAGATTTTTAAAGGCATCCTTCATTGACAACATTGTGTCTCTTTGACTTCACACAATGAATAACAGATTTTTAATAACAATAAGTTACAGAGTGATAACCATGGTGATAACCATATCAGACCATTGATACTGTTAAATACAGCGATAACTGTAGGAGTTTTCAGCCTCTTTGATCAGGGGGGATTGATCTCCCTGATAACTGTGATGTAGTTTAAAACAAATTTTGATTAATTAAAAAATAAAATAAATATTTTAAAATTCTTTTTTTCCCTTTGACATATGCTTATCTATGATATATATGTCTGCTTCATCCGAATCATGAGATTATTGATTCTTACAGCAAAAATTTGAGCAATGCAACAGTCTAATTGAACACCTATGTTCTGTAGAAGGTACTGGGAATAACTAAAGCAGATTTAAATGTAACACTTTGAACCAGAAAAAAAGAAGTTAATGCTTAAAGTTTTATTGCTAATTAACCATTTTTTTCTTTTACTTTTAACCATAAATTAAAACAATATCCCCGCCCTTTGTGTAGGTGCATGTTCAAAGGTGTCTTGTATACTAAAAGATCCATGTTTTTTCCTTCTTACAATGGACCAATACGTAATATTTATCTTATAGTTTGCTTTGGTTCCCAAGAGCTCCCTCGTCATGATGTGAAGAACTCTTTAATAGGTTAACTATAATTAAACAGTACATTTATCACAATCCTGTGTGGGTGCTGGCTGCAAAATGCAACTGATACAGAAGAAATTCCTGGTATTTTGGCATGCTGCATTTCAAATACTGGGATGTACCAAGTCTTTTTTTTCTGGCACATTAAATACAAGATGCCTCACTGTATTATGCTAATGGTAGCTAAACATTTCAAAGATGCAGTGAGTCAACATCAGTTTCCATCTCACTTGAAAAACTGAAGACAAACAGCAACACCGGCCATTAAATGTGCAATATGTGGGGGCAACATCCTAACATGACCTCTTGCTGAGGTCACCTTCTTTAAACAATGTGCTAAGGCTATTTATGATGTGCACAAACCTGACATTGTTAACTAATTAACTAAATGGCAGAACATTATTAACAGCTTAAATTACTGGTTAATCTATGGATCAAAATTTCAGTTTTTGTTTTTTCACATTTTATAATAACATCAATATGTTAATATATCTATATTTATAGGTATATAATACATAAATAATACTATTTCGCTGTAGGCTTAGTTAAATTCAATGAACAAACAATTTGTAAATAGATTTTTTTAAAACTAAGCCAATAAAGTTGGCACAATGGTGCACTGTTTGGCATCATTGCATTAAAGGGTCCCCAGATTTGAATATAACTCAGCTGGTCCCCTTTCACCTGGAATTTGTATTTTGTACAATAACTGTGCTGCATGGGTTTCTCCCAGAATTAGTGCTGTGAGTACAAGAAAATAATTATTATAATATGATGTGTTAAATTTGTTTAGATCAGAGGAATAAGGAAGGATTTGTCTGTGTGTTTTAGTTTGGCTTAGTTGTAGCCTGAGAGTGTGTGTAATTCTTTAGAGAGAAAGGAATTTATGGACACTGGGGGTCTGCCTGCCATAAAAGGAGACGGGAAGCTACAGTTGGGGATTGCTGATGCTGATGCTTGTACCTTCAATAAAAACTCATAATTGTTATAACTTAGAAGCAGGTTTGCAGGAGACTCTCCACATGCTTATCTGTAAATGTAAGACGATAAGAGGCCAATGGCCCAGTGGATGCAGAGTGGGGCTCTCAGTGTTTGTACTATATTAACTCTGTTTTGTATGTTGTGTAGAGGAATTTGGTGTAGCTTGGGTGAGGAGATTACTTTTATGACCCCCAGGAAGTCACGTATACAGAGACACACATACACAGTGCTTTGACTGTTACGACGCACCCACACCTACATGCACACTCACTCACGTGCTCGTGCATACACACACAGACACAGAGTTTGCAGCACACCATGGGGGTTTTATGATGGGGTCGCTTCTATAAAGCTGACTGTAACAAACAAAAGGGGGAAGATCTGCAGAGGCCTTGCACATCTCCCCTTCTAGAAGATGCATGCTTAAATGAAGATGAATAAAGGTTTTGTGAAATGACTACTGAGTCCGGTGCCGTCTCTGGATGCCTCGAGGAATAAAAAAGAACCGGGGTGAAACTAATTTCGTAACAGTGCCTAATTATAAAGTCAGCAGATATTTACATGAAGTTTTAAATTGACGCTGACAATTACAGGTGTAAAAACATTGATTTTGCGCCCCAAAAATGCTAGAGCATATTTATTGAACTTGTAGGTAATTATATTTTATTTTTGTTTATATCATCAATACAAACGTAAAACAGTTACTAAATGAGCTTGTGAAATGAAAGTAAATTGGTATCTTTAATGGGGGGGGGGTTTTCTCAGAAAAAAATCGAAATCTTTCTATGCATCTATTTAAAACACGTGTCAAACTCAAGTCATTTTACGTGGCCAACAAAAGTTGTGCATGATTTAATTAAAATGAGTTTACTGTATGCTGCTGAAATGTGCACGCTGACTGTAAACTATTTTTTTTTTTGTTTAAACCTCAATGTACCAGGGATGAGAGTGATGTACTGCCAGATCTGTTATTTAAATATTGACATGTGTGGTATCCACAGAAACTTCACAATCTCTGCTAAAAGCTAATAAAACCATTTCAGTGACCATCTCACAGATTCTGAAACTCCAGATTTTCAACCAAAATTCACTGAACCAGCAGCAAAAGAAGGCAACTACACTTCACGGTTGACAAACATTGTTATGACTGCCCACATACTGCCTGTCTCGCTTCTACCACGATAAAATCCTTCCTTCACAGCTCTATCTCTCATTATGCTTCCAGACTAGTTTCCCAACAAAAATATCTATTTTCTGCCTTATTTGCTTGCCTATTAATTTCTGCTTTACAGTACCAAAGAAATTTTGAATAATTACGCCAAATTGCAAAACACTTAGTTACAGAGTGTTTTTTTTTCTATTTTAAACACAAAGTTACAGAGGTTTTATTAGAGACATATATGTCTCTAATAAAACCTCTGTAACTTTGTGCAAAACAGAAAAGTTTATGTTTTTCACTTCCTACTAGAAATCTTTTTGGGGTTTTTTAAACTGGACAGTCTGTAAAAAGAGTTACTAGAAGTTGTTTTGTAATTTATTTATCACAATTTGAGTCCAAAGAGTCCTGCAGACAGATTTCTTTCTTTGTCACAGCAACTTTTTCTTTAACATGTAGAAAAACAGTTAAATATGTGACTTCTTTACACTGATGGAAAATTGAGTTTTACTCGTCGCTTAAGATCAAAGTGGGCTGTATGTGGCCCGCACTCCTGATCTAGAATCTAGATAGATAGATACAAATAATAACACTACACAAGTCTCTCAGGTTTAGCAGGTTTAACATGATTGTTAGTGCTTAATTCCTACATTATTACAGTAATAATATGATAATAGCAGTGTATTATCCTTTTATCACTGTGCTCTAGAAAAACTGCTAGCTCTATCACAAGTCATTCAGAAATTTAGCAGCAGATGGTGCCGAATCAAAATAATTCACATTACAAGCTTTAACAAGTGCTGCACTATAGATAATTATGAGCAATGGGAGGATGTTAACAACACACTAGGTAACCAGTATTTTCTCCCCCTTGGTTTATTAATACAAATAATTAACTGCTGAAAATCCTGTGAGTGTTAGAATACAAGACTTAAGTTAGATAGGTAAAAAGGAGGATTGTAACATAAAAGAGAATTAATAACAACCATAAACAAAGTAAACAATATCACCGAATTCTCTACACACCTTCTTAGTTTCTTACCCTGTGCATTTCGGGGAAAGCCAGTATCCTTGGACTTCTCCCCAGCAGAGATCTATTGGAAGTGGGATAGGATATAACCCTCTGCAGCAAGCTGTGGATGGACCAGCCTTATAGATAAGCCAAGATGAAAACCTCAGAGGTAAACAACTTTCTAAGTATAAACTCCCACAACCCTTTGTAGAGCCATACAACTGTTAGCTGTTTTTTCTTGGAGTTCTCTGTGTGTTTCTGTAGGGTCTTACCTCACAATATGAAGTGTCTTGAGGTCACTGTTGTTGTTATTTGGCCTTAGATTAAAAAAAAGCACAAATAAAAAACTGCATTGAAGTGATGAGCCAAATCTGGTAGAAGGGAGCAGTGGGACTTAAATAGATCATACCCAAATATCTGCAATGAACTGTGTATTAAGTTACCTCAGAAAATTGCATACTTTATCTTTAATGTTTGACTGGTGGACCAAAGTCGCTTTCAGCATCCACATACTTTTCATTTCTCAGTTAATGGCTGATGTATTGATGTAAACTAGGCAGAGTGACTAGCAACTTCACTTCTGCTTTCAATAAACAAACACATGACACAGTCTGCTTCTGTTTGCCCTCCTCCTACCAAAGCATTTGTCATACTGACTTTGACCTCGAGAATAATTCACTGCAAGAATACAATAGAAGAAGAAGAAGAATAGCAAACCTTATTTCTTCTTGTGTAATTAATGTAATCTAAAGAAAAACTAGATGACTGTCATTATTCTGGAAAGTTACACTTTATTTGCATACTTTTAAAAACAAAAATCTATACTTTTATCTACTACAAACCTTAAATAAGACCTTTAATACAAGACAACAAACCTGGCATGAAGCCCAGATACCAGAGAAAGATACAGATCTAATGAAAGTGTTTCTTTTTCTTGTGTCCTATTTTAAACCATTGCATTAGGTAAATGACCTAATGTTGTGTCATTATGGAAATAAGAGATTTTATTTTTAGAAGTGAGGCTTTTTTTTTTCATTCATTTATTTATTTTTAAACAAGGGAAAAAATATTGAGTTGATAATACAGAAGTTCTTTGAAGAAGTTCTCATGCTCACAGCATACACACCATAATCAAGATTAAATGGATGACTTTCAATAATGCTGTCTTCATTTGGACTATGGTTTGCATATTTCATACCACATACCATTCACTTTTGATACACTTTTTATTTGCTGATTGTTGATATTCAGTGGTGGCATGGTGGTTAGCGCTGTTGCCGCACAGCGAGAAGAACCTGAGTTCAGTTCCACCACCAGACTGCAGTCTTTCAAATAGTACATATATATGGTAGCATCTTAAAGTGAAATCTTGTGACTTTAAAAGTCAGTTTTTTCCTTCTGCCAACATAAACACTGAACAAATTTGAATATGAATACCTATTTAATTATATACTATACTCAAGAGAATAAAATGAGATACTGCAGGAATCAGCATGGCCAAAGTGTTGACATAAAAACAGTTAACAGTTATTACAAGTGCATGAAAATGACACGTTCTGCTCTCGGTAACTCGGTGGTGCATTTTTGTTTTTTTCCCCCATTGCATTATATAATTTACCTGCAAGCTATCTAAATGATTATCACATTTTCATACAAGTAACAAAAAAAAAGGTCAACTACAGATTGTGAGAAACACAACACTCAACTCAACCTGCATATTTCAGAATTACACTTCATGGTTTTTTCTCTGGGTAGTCCTCTTCTTTTTTCCTATTTCCACTGCATCATGTAAATGAGTGTAACATAACCTTTACAGAAAATCTCTCCATCTGTGCATCACCATGGGAGTAAGAGATATTTGAAACGTCTGTATTTTAATATTCAAATTCTGACCTGAGCAAAAAGACGTCTCTGTGTTAGTATAAGAAGCAATATTTGTGACAGTCCTCATGAGTGCATCCAGAAGACATATCAAAGTGAAAGAAGAAGAGAAGAATTAACCACATGTAAGTATAAAATCTTAACGCCATTACATGCTCATGATGGAATGCAGAGGTGCAGTTTAAAGCTGTATTTATGGCACATTTATTATAATTTTCATCATTACAGGAAATCAAAGGTGGGTAAAAATGATTTTTGGCTAACCGTAACATCGTGAGTGACATGCCAGCACCCGAAAACTTCAGATACTTCATGAGCTGACTTTACAGTGTTTCAAAGATGTCCACAATGCAGAAATGTACTTTTCTTGGGGAAATGATATCTAACAGTAACAGAGACTCCAACTTACTTACCTGGATGATTGAGCATGCACCATGACAGTAACAGAGACTAATAACCGAGTGTTAGTTCATTATTTTTTAAAAACACATTTTTCTCAGTGTTACAGAAACACACAGAGTTTATCGTCAGAGTTTTTCACTCTCTGATTTTCTAAGGTTTTCTCTGATTTCCTTGAAGAACATAAAGATGAGCAGCATTGCTGCAGACTGACATTCCTTGTTTGCAGCATATAAAAAGCTGAGGTTATCTTTTAGATTTGTGCTGGACTGTGCACAGCATGTTGGCTCATGAAGTAGATCAGCTTCTACTCACATCAGCAAAGCTAATGTTGGGACAGCTGAGGACTGGGAAAATGAACCCTGGTCTGATAAATGAATGAACTTCAAAATAAAATATTAGATTAAGTTTTGAACTGGACAAATTAATGGACACAGTTTTGTTGGCATGCTGTTGTGTAGATGGTTTTCATGATTTGAATACTACAGGATATTTGAATAGGGCATCCTTTTATTTTTTAGAACACCCCTGGGATCATGTAGAAGAATAAATTATGTAACATAGAAGTAATGCAAATATTTTATTTCCCCATAAAAGAAGGATTTTTGAGTCTTTAGGCAGCATGAGAACCAGAGACAGACAATGAAAGCAGGTGTCACTGCAAAAGCATTGGTAACCCTGTTAACACTATTATATCTTTATTCTTGGCACCAATGCATGTAATTATGGATCTGCAGCTCATTTCTATAATGTCACAAGTTTAATATTACATTTAATTTATTTTAATATTAAATATTAAATTCTGATTTTAATGAAGTAATCAAGGCTTACATTACAGCATAATACAGGAGCAAGAAAAGAAGGGCGAGACAAGAGCGAGCAGAGTCAACGGGAAAACCATGTAAGTTCTTAATGTTAAAAACCTCTCCTTTCACAGATGGAGTCATTACTGTCAGCTGAATGTCTCACTCATCTAGTTTGTGCTGTAGTGACAGTCTGTGCATTTTGTAGGAAGAACAAACCTAATTTGCATGTTCCTAACATGTTCTAAATATCTCCATGAACAGAGAAGAATTGTGACATACATGCATTAGTCCAGCACACAAAATCTGTTGGAATCTTTATTTTCATTTTCATCTGACAGGGCTAAGATGCACTGGATATTATTTCTGCATATTCTGATGGGTAAGTAGATAATTTTACCAGTGCTGTCGAGTTTGAGTTTGCTCATTGAATGCTTTCTTCTAACAGAACATATATTATGTTTATCATATTTCTGTATTTTAGGTCAGGGTTGCCTCTTTACATGCCGCCTGTATGAGTACCACTTTATTGCAGAAAACAAGAGCTGGTCTGAAGCACAGATATACTGCAGAGAGAAATATACAGACCTGGCCAAAGTGTTTGACATGACAGACATGAGCAGACTCCGTAACTCTGCACAGAATCAAGGAGAAGCCTGGATTGGACTTAACAACAACACAGGTGGAAACAGGACGTGGCATTGGTCTCTGCCAGGAGTGGAATACATTCATAATGACAGCAGCTGGAATCAGAATGGAAGACAAGAAACTGAACCTGGGCCTGGAAACTGTAGGAGGAAAAGAGACAAGCTGGTAGATGTTTCATGTGACAGTACTATGTGGTTCATCTGCTATGATGGTGAGGAGATGTGAAAATAAATAAAAAGTATGAAATGTGATGTTATCACATGTGATTAAAAAGGTGGAGGGTTTCTAAAGATAAATTATTGGGGGATGTCTTTGTGTGTTTTTTATGTTGGTTTCACAGGAATGAAGAAAGACAATAAAACATATTTGATTGAGGAGTATAAGAACTGGACAGAGGCTCAGAGCTACTGCAGATATAATTACACTGACTTGGCCAGTGGACTCGATCAGGTAGATGGAGAAGAAATTGAGGCCCTTATGAAATCGAAGGCAACTCCTTTTAGAGCATGGGTTGGTCTGTTCAGAGACAGCTGGAGGTGGTCAGATGGGAGTGATTTCTCTTTCAGATACTGGGATATGGAGTTATTCAATGATGAACAAAGCAACAAGACATGTGCTATGACTCTGTTAAACAGATCAGGAAACTGGAGCTCTGATGAATGTGACAAAGAAAAACCCTTCTTCTGTTATGATGGTGAGTTTTTATCAACATGTGTCTGACTGGTTTTCTCTAAAAGGAGGATCACTGGAATCACTGACAAGATCCAGCTGAACATGTTGTATATGTTTATACAACCTATTTATGGATGATGTATGATTTTCTTTTACAAATGAATTTCTAAGACATGAATGAATTTATGAGTTTATGAATGCAGCCAAATCACTTTAATTATCTGTGGGATAACTTACAGCAACTGTTGAACCACTTTTTTTTTAAAGTCTCTCTTGTCTGTAAAGAAGTTGAATATTTGAGGATCTTGTTGACCTGAGTGAGGATTGTTACTATTATCACACTTCGTTCTACTGAGGGTAGAGAAACACACAAACTTTCCATAGTTTTTTTTTTTTTTAGAACAAAATAAACAGTTAATAGAATTTCTCAATTGTACAGTTCAATAGATTCAATTGAACCTGTTATTTTGTTTTTATGGCAGATAAGCTGATCCTGATCAAAGAAAACAAGACCTGGAAGGAGGCCTTGGATTACTGCAGAGAGTCTCACAGGGGACTGGTCTCCATCACTAACCCTTACCAACAGAGATGGGCAGAGGTGAGAGCCAAGAATGCCTCGAGTCCTTTTGTCTGGCTCGGCCTGCGCTACTCCTGCACTCTGGATCTGTGGTTCTGGGTCAATGACAAGCTGGTCTGTTATGAGAAGTGGAGCAGAGAGGGAAAGACTGAGGATTGTGGCAGGGCTGTGGGCATGATGAGAGGAGGACAGTATGAGTGGGTCAGTCAGAGAGACAATGAGAAATATAATTTTATTTGTTCTTTAGAATAAGATTTAATCATAACTTAAAGATTTCACTCTGAGGTGAAATTGTTTGATTGTGTAGTTTCGTATTTTTTAGACTTTTCGTGTTCTTCATTAAATTTGGTTTCCTTAGTTTCTTCTTGACTGTCTGATTCAGTGATATTAGACTTACTTACTTCACAATTGCTGCATTATTCAGTTTTTACACTTTTATTGTTAGATGTTTTGTTTATTATATTTGCTGTTATTTTTTGAGTATAGAAATAGCAATTGAATAAATATAAATAAAGTATTTTAATATTTTTAATCTTTAATATTTACCATATGATATAAATCAATCTCACTGAGAATTCAGGACAATTCATGGCAGAAAAGACTTAAAACTACTCTTTTTTTCATAATTATGTATTTGAAGCGACATGTTGTAAACGGATCATTTGCGTCTGTGAGGACAAATAAACTGAGTTGCAGGTGTAACAGTCTACACTACTTACAGTAGTCCTCTGAGCACCTATTTCTACACAGATTAGCATATTAATATTTATTTTAAATCATTAGGAAACCAATTGCACTGTGTTTTCAAATAACATTTAAAATTAGCCAACACAAAACTCTCCAACAGACACACAGAGTGAACTGAAACAGAGTTCATGACAACATCTTTTCTAGTGTTTTATCACGTTTTCCACCAATAGAAACCTTCCACTTGTGGTTCATTCATGGCAAGCTTTCACCTGGGGTGAGAGTTGAATATTTCAGCAGTGAAGCTCCAAGATTTAAAGCCACCACATCTACAGCAACAACAAAGGAGTTGAAAAAGCAACAAATAGCAGCGTCAACCACAGACCTCTCTAAAGACAAATATGAGCTATTAAAAAGAAAGTCATCATTTAAATCAATGTATTTAATTGTTATTTTACTGTAGTGTAGTTCAGAAACCAAAACAAATTCGAAAGTATTCACATAGACTATGACAGCCAAACAGTACCATCTAGTGGCTTTACAGGTTCACACCAGAGTAAACATGTATTACATTTCTAATGCGTGTACAGATGTGACTGTTACACTTTATCCACAGCAAATAATACACGATGCTAATGTGATTTTACAGGTTTCTACTACAGACCATGTTAGGAAACACGAATATTTAAGTCCTTCCCCAACTCACCTATGGTGGGCTTTTTAAAATGTAAAATGAGTGCTAAAGAAACCTGTGCATGAAGATAGAAGTGAAATGTTTGGTGTAAGTAACCAGGTCAAACCAGATCTTTTATAGGATGTGAGCTGGAAAGAGTAGGAGTTTGGTTGTTCAACCATTTGCAGAAATTTAAAGTAATTCGAGAAGTGTGAAATTACCTTTAAATTGTGTATGTGCATATATGACATGTGATTTATAATGTTATGATTATTTGTGAAAACTCATGTTCTTTGTCTCATAGGCCAGTTTGAATTGAGAAGGCTTTGCTTGAGAGTGTGTAAAGGTGGACTGTGGGATGTGGGAGAGATTAGTGGGTTGCAGTTTTGGAAGTTGATGTGTGAAAGATTGTCCAATAAACTAATGTTGTTGTCTGTTCAGAGTGATGTCTGCTGTTTTCCACACCACACCTCTCTGCGTAACAATGGTGCCAGAAGTGGGATTAATTATGTCTGTGAATTAAAGATGAAAACAGGCTAAAAGAAAGGAGTAGGATGTAGAAAAATCTGTGAGACAAGGATAAGCTCCCTTGCTGACATGGAAGAAGGAGAAGGTGGAAAACAGCTGAGCCAGATGGCTGATGAGGATGATTTTGAACCAGCGGTACGACCTAAGCAAATAACAGTTGGGGTTGTGAGTAAAGAACTTTCTGAACCTGATCTCTTTGATGAAATTTGAGAATTTATGTGATGATCCAAAAGAACAGAAACAATACTGTTAATAAAAACATTAAACAGCTGAGCGATAATTAGAGATGGACCGATCCGATTTTAGTATTGGTATCGGTCTGATACTGACCTAAATTACTGGATCGGATATCGGAGAGAAATAAAAAATGTAATCTAATCCATTAAATATCACAAAAGCGCCTCACAAAACTTGCGTCATAGCGTAACCCAGCTCATGAGCTTAGCAGTATGCGTCTGGTGATAGAGCGGCTGTGGCATGCCAGACCTGTCAGCGGTCTGGTTGAGCATTTGGAGCCTCGTTTCCAAACCGGCATTTCATCTTGGAGGAAGTTATCCCAGAGAGAAGTAAAGCAAGTGTGTAAGTTCATCTCTGAATGTTTGTAAAGCATTCCCACGATAAGCTTAACAACCGATATATGGAGCGACTGCCTCTCTCTCCCTCCCTCTCCATGAAACTGCTTAATGATCAGCTGATCGGCTTTTCTGTCGTGAGTCCATCTCTCTTCTTTGTTTTTGGCCCACTTTGCGCCAGAAAGAGGAAACCAGCAGCTGAACAACAGCAGCACGTTTAACCTTGATAAGCTGCTGTTAGAATTTATTTAATATTACTTTCTACACCAGGATCTTTTTCTACGTAGCTGACGGCTGGTAACTGTGCAGGGGCGGATCTAGCACAGTTTAGCCAGGGGGGCCGATAGGGCATGAACAGGGAAAAGGGGGCACAAAGACATACTTTTCTTTCTAATTGTCATGTCTAGCTTTTAATAAATAATTATCTGAATCTTACAACCAAAGTTGTCATCTGATGTAAAATGTATAGAAGTCCATTACTGTATAACTATTAAGTCAAATTTATAATCTAGAAAGCTACAGTACTTTTTCCTTTGCAATTCTGTTGAAGAAAGATGTTGAATCTATTTAATTATTGTAGAACAATGATTGACTTCTGTGCATTTTTTTTACACGCGCTTTAAATTGAAGTCGATTCCGTCAATTAAGCATTATGAGGGTGCACTGAAAATAATGTTATTTTGGCTCTGTAGTTATTATTTCAATTAGCTATATAAATTTTACAAAAAAAATACAAATTCAGTGCTATTACTCTAAAATAGCAGTTTTTCTTGTAGTGCATTACTTGAGGATTGTTTGTAATTATGTGTCCTCAGTTTTGTATGTAAATTGAATCATTCGATCCAAGTAATATTCACTAAACCAATTCATTGGCTTAATTAGTTGATATTTCCAAGTAAAATGTAATGGAGTGACATCAGTGAATATGGCCACCTTCTCTGCATTCGGAGCATGACGTCAAAGCCCCTCCCCACATTTGAGCGGTCTTTCTTCAGACATACCATGGTCCACATTTCGACGGTTGGCAGACTTGACGGAAACGGGAAGAAGTGGAACCATGAATGTAATTTTTAAGCAGAACAAACTTTGTACGTTCCTGTTGGCTCACCTACTTAAGTCAGTTTCTCCGCACTGAAAGCAGCTGCGCTAGCAAATAGTGTATTTTCCTGCTAGACTTGCTGACTAACTTTCCTGGCAGGAGGTATGTCCAGAATTTCCCACAGCACTTTACAGCTTAGATGGCCACCTAAACAACACACGCCTGCTGCCTTAACTAACGTCTTTGTGAATAAAACGACCACGGTCCAGTTTAAAATAATTGCTGCACCGCTGCCATGAGGTGTATTTTGAAAAAAAAAAAAGCCTATAGATAACCTTTTTTCTTTTTTTTTCTTTTTTTTTTTTTTACAGAACATAGGACCTTCTGACTGCTAATTTGAACTCAATCAAATTAGTAACAATTAGGTTTAACTTGTCACATAATTGCTTTGTGTGGCAGTTTGGTTTAATTTTGAGATGGTCAATTTGTCTGTTTAAGGTGCCACAACATGAGATGGATGTGTAAGATATGTAGCTTTGAGTCAGAGAAGAGGTTGGGATTGTTAAAACACTACAGACTAAAGCATGGAAATGGTGGTCGCAGCCAGTCAGTCCCTTGTCTTCACACTGATTGCCCTTGCTCGTTTAAAACATTTAATGCCCTTAAGACCCATTTGTCTCGACACCATGTGAAGATGGTCACACAAAGTGGACCTCTTTCATTTACTTGTCTACTTTGCGGCTCTGTTTTTTTTAATTCAGAGAAGCAGTTTTTTGAGCATCTTAACAACCACTTAAGGAAGTTTGAAGTAGTTGCATGTGTTTTCAAAAACTGCAACTTCAGTACAAATATTTATTCCACCTTTGCTACACATAGACACAGAAAACACCAGTCACACACCCTTGAGGATTTTAAAACTGAAGTATTAAAAAGCAAACCTAATGAACCCATGTTTGCTCAGGATGAGACCTGTGTGGAAGCGAGCTTAGAGCTTTGGGATGGGGAACCACAGGAGTTGTTTCAAGATATGAAAGAGAAATTTGGCCATCTATTTTTAAAGTTAGAAAGCATGTTCAATGTTCCAAACAAATGCATTGATGAAATAGTAGATGAGCTTCAGTTTATATCCACCTCTGCATCTGGTCCACTTTTAAGAGATGTGGTGGTGTCCACCTTGAAAAGCCATAATTGTGATCTGGATCCAGCCATTATCTCAGATTTAGTGAAAAATCTTTGTGAGACACACCCTATAAGTACTGCCTTGGGGACAGGTGGCCCTTTCACAACTTATTACAAGAGAAGAGAGTTTATGAAGAAGCATTTTTCAGTTGTTGGAGAACACATACTTGATATTAAAAAAAAAAGGGCAAAACCTTCCAGTATGTCCCAATATTGCCCTCCTTGGTGCAGGTCCTAAGTAAGTCTTTTCAAGAAAACACATTTGAAGGTGAAAAAAAAACTGAAAATGACTTTAAGTACCAGACATTTCGTGATGGATCTCACTATCAAAACAACAAGTTTTTCTCTGTAGAGGAGAACAGAGTGAGTCTCATCCTGTACGTTGATGACTTTGAGGTATGTAATCCTCTTGGGACATCTCGAAAAAAGCACAAAGTCACAGCTGTCTATTGGGTGTTGGGAAACATTCCGGTGCAGTTACGTTCCACATTGACATCAATCTACCTTGCAATTCTGTGTAAGGCTGAAGACACCAAGCAGTTTGGATTCCAGCGAGTTTTAGAGCCACTGTTAACAGATATCCAAAGCTTGGAGAAAGATGGTCTTTTTGTTCCAGCGTTAGGGAAAGCCAATAAAGGGACTGTGGTCAGTGTGGTGGCAGATAATTTGGGGGCGCACTCTGTGGCAGGATTTGTCGAAAGCTTTGCAGGGTCATACATCTGCCGGTTTGTGTTGGGGAGCGATCCAAGTTTCAGTCCAATGAAGTGAGATCTGGGTCTTTTCATCAAAGAACCAAAGATCAACATACACTGCATGTACAGACAGCTGTGTCTAGTCCAGATCACCCTCATTGTTATGGTGTAAAAAAACAGTGTGCATTGTCAGAAAATCTTGAGCATTTTCATGTTACATCTGGTTACCTTCCAGATGTTTTACATGATCTGCTGGGGGGCATTGTTCCAGTGGAACTGGCTTTGGCATTTGATAACTTGATCAAGAAAAAATATTTTTCTCTCATGGAACTGAATGATGCCATTTCCAATTTCCCATACAAGTGGAGTGATAAAACAAATCGCCCTCATGTCATTCCTGCTAACTTTTCGACTCGAAAATCAGTAGGGGGCAACGCACATGAAAATTGGTGCTTATTACGTCTTTTGCCTCTGATTATAGGTTTAAAAGTACCCCAAAAAGAGCCTGTATGGCAGATGCTGATGACACTGAAAGACATTGTGGACCTTGTCATGTCTCGAGCCCATACTGAAGAAAGCATTTGCTATCTTGACAGCATCATTTCAGAACACCGAAGCAGATTCCTTGATGTTTTCCCCCAACATAAGCTCATTCCCAAGCACCATTTCCTTGAGCACTATCCTCAGCTCATTCGGGAATTTGGCCCCCTAGCTGCCCTCTGGACAATGAGATTCGAGGCCAAACACAGCTTTTTCAAGAAGGTGGTAAGACACACTGGTTGTTTCAGGAATATTTTGCTGTCCCTTGCAAATAAGCACCAGCTCATGGTTGGATATCATCAATCACATTCTGTCAAACCATCACTTGCAGTCACAAAAATAACAGAGGTCTCTTTAGATGTGCTTAAGGATGATCTAAAAGACCTGGTGAAATGCAGATTCCCTGCTGTTACAGCTGTGCATGTTGCCAATAATGTGTGCAGTTTAGGCACCAACTATGCAGTGGGAATGTTGTTGTGTTGTGGTTCCACTGCAGGACTGCCTGACTTTTCTGAAGTGTTACAAATAATGGTGATTTGTAACAAACTGACTTTTTTCGTGAGACAACAAAATACATGGTACAATGAACACCTGAGGAGTTATGAGCTGGAGAACACAGGGAGTGTGCAGTTACTTGAGCAAAGAGAGCTTAAACATTTTTATCCTTTACTTCATACACCCTTGCAGGAAGACGCCTGACAACTTTAAAGCACCACATTTGCCTATCCTTTTGAAATGTGAGGAGAGAAGCTTGTGAATAAATGTCTGTATTTCTCTTCTGTTGTTGCAGCTTCTTCCTGTTGATATGGCACCCTCAGCGAAACTGCGGATCATTTTTGGGGAGGTTGATGTCCACAAATTACTTTTACCTGCAGGCATCCCAAGCACACTTCAGGACCTCAATGATGTTCTTCGAGAGACATTTGATATTACAGGACCATTCACTGTTATGTACCAGGACATGGATTTCGACAGTCAGTTCTTCACTTTGACCTCGATTGAGGAAGTACAAGATAAAGCTAACCTCAAAGTAGTAAAAACTGAACCAGTAATTTTGAGTCTCACTACTGTGGACATGTCAGAAGTCGAATCTCCAGTTCCACTATCTAAAGAAGCAAGCTCCTCCTCATCTGTATGCGACACAATCCTGTTGTCCTCCCCAGATGAGAGTGGACCATCCTACAGGTCTAAGCCATGGCCATTTAAGTTTGAAAAACCAGACTTCTCTTATGATATAGACCTTGCACTGGAAGCAGGAAAGCAAGCTTATGAAAATGATGGCACACTTTTGAACAACCCAAGCGTAACTAGTAGCATTCTTGAGAAGCTTGCAGAGACTATATTTGGCTTCACAGCATATCCAACTGGTGTCCAGATTTTAGCTGTTGCTGAAGCCTTGGTAGCAAAATACCCATGCCTCAAAGAGCCAGGGTCTTTTAATGGCCTTATATGGTTGGCAACAGAGGATAAAGTATAAAATGGGCAACTACAGGGCAAAGTTAAGAGGTCGCCAATTAGCCATTCCAGAGCTCGAGGTGAACACACTGAAGAGACGATGCTCCAGTGAAGAGGGTTCACTTAAAGGCTTTAAAAGGGCAAAAAAAGCTGAAGTCAACTATCTGCAAGCACTGCCATTCGGTGAGACTGAGGAAACCTTAGAGATGGAGAGACTAGATTTGCTGAAGGAAATGAAGAAGAAGAACAATGAGAGGGCAATTAATGAGAAAATGGAGAAGTCTTTCGCTATGAGAAGAAAAGAGGTTGTCAAGGATTGCCCCGCAATCCAAGACCTCTTAGAGAGGTGGCCTTCTCTGTTCTGTGAAAATCAGGTAAATCCAGTTCTTGTTCATGCAGCAACTAAGTGTATGTGAGATCTCATGAGTCATCTTTGACATGATTTTGTGTTTTATCTCTCATTTCAGATCAAAGAGGAGTTTAAGCAAATAACCACAATTCATCTGGAGCGAACGTTTTTGTCCAGATTGGACGGGTACACCACCAAACTCCTGGAGATATTTCGAAGGAAGGGCGGGACTGCAGGGACCAAAATAAAACCAATGTTGGACTCACTGAATAAGGTAAAATTTTTAATTATTTTAATTACATAATCTAATGGAAAAGATGAGGTCATACACACTGAGAATGTATCACTCTTATTTAAAGGACAAGTTTGTTATTTTACACTTAAAGCTTTGTTTTCAGATTGTTTATGATGAAATCAGACGATTTTGATTGAAATTTGGACACATGCTGCTGGCCCGAGCTTTTTTGGTTTCTGTGGTAGCACACCCCCACCTCCACAATTATTACTTATTATTATATATTATAATTATTAATTACTTAGAAATAGCCCGAGTAAAGATTACAAGCACTTTCTGTGTGGAAAAAGTTGCCTAGCTTTTTTTAAGTAAATGTCACTCCAATTTTTTTTCAGTGTGGGGGGTGGTTCCCTTTTTTCTTTTTGCTGGGAGTTGATAACCCTATTAGTTAGGTTGTTTAATATTTCCACTAAGTACTCTTTAAAATACCAGAATAGGGAGGATGGTGCAGGTTTAAGTTTATTAGATTGGTCAGTTTTGCTGAACTATGAAATAATTTGGGTGCAGTGTATTTTTTACATACAGGTATAACAGAATAGCTTTTGTTTTGTTTTGTTTTTTAAACTTGAGTATGAACTTATACAAAATGCAGCAAGATATTTAAAAGATATTTAAAAAAACATTTTATTGATTATGAAATACGCTATATCGGCAGTTATCCAAATATATGTTATCGGTATCGGACATAAAAAAGTGGTATCGTGCCATGTCTAGTGTGGGGATGAACAAAAGTATTTTACCAGCACAATATAATCTGCAGTGTGATCATTGCTTTAACAATGTAACAGATAGCTTTAAGATGGCCTTAAGATGTTTATGCATACTGTTATCATATTAACCTTGTATTCCAGATGCAGTTATAACTATTTTATACATATTGCATATCTGTGCTTATTTTGAGTTGATGTTCAGTTCATTAAGGGTTTTAAGCTTCACTGGCGTGACTGTCCAGGTGATACATGCTGAGGGAAACTAGAACATAGAAGGAATTGCAATACATGCTTACAAAACACTTATATCAGGTCATTTTTATTATCGTTTATAAGTTCATATTCTTGTATTAAGCCTTTAGTAGAGGTTCTGGATTAAAACATTTATTTAGTAGATGACATATACATAGTTTCAGTTCGGTTATTACATATATGAGAGTGGCTTCTGTCTCTCTGTCTGGTGAGAGGTCAGGAGCTAGTCGGCGAGGTGAAATAGGGTGCAATTGTGGTTAGCACACAGACATACACACACACACTCAGTTAGAGAGAATAATTTATAGGTGAGAGGTTAGTTATGTTTGCTCACAACTGCGAAAGAGGAACAATTTCTTGTTGTCTCTGCAAAAAGAGGAATAGTTTCTTGCAGGATGTGTGTCTGGTGTTCTAGACGAGAAGTGGAAGTCAGAAGGGAAAGGAAGCACCTGGCGTGGAGACGGAGACAATGTTCTTTGTAATTGTGTTAAAAGTCATTGTGGTTTTGATCTGACCTATGTATGAAATGGATCTGACGTTGAGGGGGCGTCATTAAATTCAAGCCCTGATGGTATAAAATATCTGTTTATGCTTTGATTAAGTCGGAGATCAGCCCTGTCGGCGAACTGAGCTGGTCCCCCCACGCGTGTATTTCATTAAAGTCAATTGTTTGACCAAGTTCTGGACCATGGTTGTTTGTACTCTCCTTCCTCAATATTTGAACCTTAACACTAGCGATAGTAAACCAAAGTTGCAACATGATGTATATTCTGAACTTCATCAGCCTTCTGTCCAGAGGGACGTTTCTACAACAGCAGCTTTCCCAAAGCAAGAGACTGAGACTCAGCTATCAGCTTTGCAGCTACCTCATAGAATCGCTTCTCCATCTCAACCACTCCATGCACAGCCTCAGCTGCATGTTGTACAAACTGCTCTGGTACAGAGAGCAGAAAACCTTCATGTAGGTGAACCAAAAATACCTGACTTCAAGGAAGGTTAGGATCTTGAAAGTTTCTTTGTACAATTAGATGGCAAAGCTTAAAACCACCATAGGTGAGATTGAGGACTTAGTACTGAAGCTGCAGCTGATCCCACATGATGTGGGGTGAGAGACAGAGTGCAGCATATCTGAATACTGATGCTGGCAAGCTGCATCCTGTTGTCTCCATAATTTAGATTACTTTATAAAAATGCATTTTCATGGACATTTTCATGGGTTTGGTCTTCTTTTCATGTTTATTGATTTATTTTAGACTGTTTATCTGTCCTTGATGTCTCTACATTTCAAGTGTTACAGTGCAGAAAAAATACCTAATACTTAAAGTGCAGCTCAATGTAAAAAAAAAAGAAAAAAAGAAAAAGAAACTAAACAAAATATAACAAAAAATTTCAAACGTTTAACTGTAATGTTACATCACCTCACCGCTCTTAGTTTATGCTTATGTGAAACAGTTTAACAGAAGCAGATTACACCTGGTGTTTGTTTAAGGAAAGCAGAAGCAGAGCTAATATTCATGAAGTCATTTAGAGTAACCTGATAAAATACTCAAGTTTGAAATGAGAGTGCTGAAAGTAGAGAGCTGACAGTCTTGCACATTCAGAGCATGATCTTCATCTCCCATTTCCAGCACAGAATTTATTACAACTGAAAGCAGAATTAGAGTTAGAAACTCAATCTAATTTCCATCAATGTACAAATTATTTAAAATTACTCAAGTTTTTATGTATATAAAAGTGCAAAGAAATACTTTTAATTTATCATTTTGATTTGATAGTCCAATATCCGGGCAGCACGGTGGCACGGTGGTTAGCACTGTTGCCGCACAGCAAGAAGGTCCTGAGTTCAATTCCAACATCAGGCCGGGGTCTTTCTGTGTGGAGTTTGCATGTTCTCCCCGTGTTTGCGTGGGTTCCCTCCGGGTACTCCGGCTTCCTCCCACTGTCCAAAGACATGCAGCTTGCGGGGATAGGTTAGTTGGAAAATCCAAATTGTCACTAGGTGTGAATGTGCGAATGAATGAATGTGAGTGTGAATGGTTGTCTGTCCCTGTGTGTTAGCCCTGCAACAGACTGGCGACCTGTCCAGGGTGTACCCCGCCTCTCGCCCTATGACAGCTGGGATAGGTTCCAGCGCCCCCCGCAACCCTGAAAAGGATAAGCGGAAGCGAATGGATGGAGTCCAATATCCCCCTTTAACATTACATGTTTTGTTAAACAATATATGAATAATAATAAAATAAATGCAAGCAGCCTCACACACACACACAGCTGGAATATCCTCCAGGCTGGCCTGCAAGTCTGAGTTGGATAAGTTTTTAAGAGGATGGATGTTATCTACTCATTTTATGTAATGTTCATGCTCTCCCTGTGCCTCACTCCCAGATTAAGATAATGGATGAAGTTATTAAGCAGCATAAATAAGGAAGACGTGTTTATATGTTTTTGCTTCTTGGACTGTTAGCAGTGCAGCGGTTTCTGCACCTTTTTTCCTGTTTCCTCATCATGTAAATGACACCTTTTATGAGTCTTGTATAAAATTCCTCCCCCATCTGTGAGTCAGTCTGTCAGAGGAAACAGATGCACTTTTTAAAATTTAATATTCAAATCCTGACCTGGACAAAGAGAGCTCTCTTTGAGTGTATTTTAATATTTACTTGAGAGCTGTCCTCATGAACACATCGAATAGAGAATAATTTATCACATGTAAGTTTAAAACATTTAATATTATTACATATTTGTGGTACAGAGGTGATGTGTAATGCACATTTGTGTATTCAAAAAAGAAAAAAAAAACATATATTATACATAATTATTACTAATATTAATCAAAGTACCAAGAGATTTCAAGATAAGTAACATTAATGGTTCAATCAGCTTGTTCATGAGCTGCTGAATTATTAAAAAAAACATTAACGTCGATTCTGGTTTATAATGGTTCACATATATTTCATATTCCCTACCATCTTGTCTTTCTTTCTTGGAATAAAGTGAATCGAAGAAGTTCTGTTCAAATCTTTGTTTCCTTGCGCAATAAAATATCACTTTCATCTGTCAGATCAAAGATGGAGTCTGTATCTGCTTATTCTGATGGGTAAGTGGATTGTTTTACCAAATATACTGTTTAAAATTTAAAATGAACACAGATCAATGCTGATTCATTAAACTTTTGCAGTATTTTTTCCAGAATATATACTGAATACAGATCATTGTTTATCTGACCAAGATTTTTCTATCATCTAATTTTTGTATTATTTTAGGTCAGTGTTGCTTCTTTACATGCCGCCTGTATGAGTACCACTGCACAGCTGCTAACATAGCCGCTAGCGTAGCCTAGCATATTCACTAAGCTCTTGTTCTGCTCTGTTTTTATTTATTAAGCTAATGCTAAGATTGAATGTTATCGCATGTGAATTGGCATTTAGCGGGGTTGTGTGATTCAGTAGGAGGAGACAGACGTCCTGCTGGCGTGTCAGAGATGTCCCTTCTGCTGGTGTGCTGGAGTTATGTGTTCACGTGGGAGCACGTGGAGAAGGTGACTGTGAGTGCTGCTGCCGCGGCCGGCTGGTAGCTTTGATCCAGTTTCCCCGCTATCCCCTTGAACTGCCTGGAGGTGGGAGTACTGTTATTTGCATGTGCTTTTTATTTTACTGCTTGGCAACAAGTGAAGCGACCGTATTGTTTTAGGTCCCAACGCACCCGAGCCATGACTCAGGCCTGCAACGAGGGGTTTGCTAGCAGACAGACTGTAGCACTTGAGGTGTGTGTGTGTTGGTGAGAGTGCGTGTGGGCCCACAATATTATTTGATTATTTTGTTTCTGTTGAAGTAGATACCTTACCATTGTTTAACAAACTTTATCTATTTTACTTATTTTCTTTTGTGTTGTTAATTAATCATTCACTAAAGTGGAGTTAACTTTATAATTGACCTGCTTGTGTGTGATTTATTTCCATATAGTGTAGTTTTATTGCATATTTTATACCATAAGCATTAAAAATCAGTAGAAAAGTAACAACAGGAACCCAGGGCCCCTCTCATTAGAACGTGGGACGGGTGTTACATTACGTTACTATTCTATGTGCTTCATTTGATCTTAATTATCTACATTATATGTTTTCTTAAGTTCATTCCTAAAGGCAAATCAACTTGAATGTTCTCCATGTCTCCGTGCTTTATCACACCTAATTTGACTGGTCTGATAGTTTAATCAATGTGTGTTTGGGTGATCACAAAAAAATTTAAGTTAATACTGCAAATATACACAATCTAAGGTATTACAGTTATCAAGGATGGTTAAGTTTGTTTTAATAGGGAGAGAGTAAGCCTGTTCTATACTCCTGTCTGGCTCTTCCATGAACATGATATTCCAGTTCTAACTTTTGTTCTTTCTTCTTAATTTAAGCTTCCAGATTCATTGCCTGTGGTACTGACACATAGTCAGTGCTCCCGTGTGCCAGGCACTGTTACGTGCAGTCACACAGTGGCACTGCTCTTCTGAACAGCACACTACTCACAACTCAGAGTGCCGGTCGTCCCCCCTGACCAAACAATGTGATTGGTCACTTGCAATGTTGAACCTGGAACAACATTTTCATGATGATCTGGGAACAACACCAACACGACGATATCAGATCATCCATTAACACATAGTGAGTGAGAAAGGTGACTGGAAAGAAAAAACTCAATGCATCATGGGAATCCCTGGCAGCCTACGTCTATTGCAGCATAACTAAGGGAGGATTCAGGGTCACCTGGTCCAGCCCTAACTATATGCTTTACCTAAAAGGAAAGTTTTAAGCCTAATCTTAAAAGCAGAACGTGAAGTGCTCTAATAGGGTGATATGGTACTACAAGGTCATTAAGATAAGATGGGGCCTGATTATTTAAGACCTTGTATGTGAGGAGCAGGATTTTGAATTCAATTCTGGATTTAACAGGAAGCCAATGAAGGGAAGCCAAAACAGGAGAAATCTGCTCTCTCTTTCTAGTCCCTGTCAGGACTCTTGCTGCAGCATTTTGGATTAGCTGAAGGCTTTTCAGCGAGTTTTTTGGACATCCTGATAATAATGAATTACAGTCGTCCAGCCTGGAAGTAATAAATGCATGAACTAGTTTTTCAGCGTCACTCTGAGACAGGATATTTCTAATGATGCTGCCTAAGGGAAGCATGTATAATGTAAACAGAGTTGGTCCTAGCACTGAACCCTGTGGAAACCATAAAGCAGAGAACTTTCTAAACCTGATGTATTTGATGAAATTGGGGAATTTATGTGAACTGTCCTTGATGTCTCTGCATTTCATTGTGGACCATTGCTATATTTCATTGTTGAATCTATGATTTCTGTGCTCTAAGGGAGAGTTAGTTTTATCTGTTTTGTTTTCAGTTTTCAGTTCAGTCATGTTTAATATTTACTCTTCTTACCTTCATTGTGTCCCCGTGTCTCAGCAATTAACAGAAAACTAACAGTCACTGAATATTGTATGATGAAATTAACCTGGAACATTTTGCAACCATAAATGGGAAAGATTTATTTATAGTTTTACATTTTTTTTCCTGTTCCTGCTCTTGCTCATTCAATGTTCAACAGTGCAGTGTTATATTTCTGTTTCCACAGCATTACATAAAATCCCCATTTCATCCTCGAAATATAGACTGGATCATTCTGGTGGAATATGTTAATATTCAAATGTTGACCTTTGGCAAACAAGATCTCTGTGTTAGTGTCACATACAATCTTCTTTTGACAGCAGTCTTTACGAACACACTGAGGAAAGACATCAAGGAGAGAACTAACCAGATGTAAGTTTAAAGTTTTTTAAGTCATTTAATCTATGTGCATATGCACAGGTCGAGTGTAGATGATGTCGTTACTGAGTATTTCTGACAGTGTTTCTATTTTTCTGGTTTTTAAATTTTGCGACCAAATATAAAAACTAAAATATTTTACATGAGTAATTTTTTAGTGCAGCAGAGCACTTAAATTTGTCCACGACACTCATCTAGTATGGAAGCTGTCCAGAAGACAAGAGCTAAAATTTGGGACTGATTGTGGATAAAGTTTCACTCATGATTAGCACAAAAACACAGGATCAGACCAAATCACAAAATGAGTCTGCACTGCTTTAACCAAACAAAATTTCTTCTTGAAAAACTTAAAAGTCACTGAAATATATCACACAATATAAGACGCATACAAGTGTATTAAGTGGACATGAACTTGTGTTTTTGAATGACCTGGCATTTGGCACTAATTTACAAGCATTTAGCTGCACATCTTTATTCTTTCCCTCTGTCCTCCCTTTTTATTCCTCTACATTACGCCGGGTGACTTGTGTACTGTAAAGTGTGGAGTCAGTTTAAAGTATTTCAGTTATTTTTATATTACTGCTTTAAGATTAAGAATATTGCTGTCTATATGTCAGCTCAAATATATCTGACATAAAAGATGCTGTAGAGTTTCTTTCTTTTAATTCTAACTGGCAAAGGGATTTTCTCTATTCATCAGCTTTATTTCAGCTGGTTTCATGAAACCATTTAGACTACTGACACTATTTATGAACCCTGTGGCTCAAGCCGCTCAGTTCTGATCAGTTTGATTGTATGATTTATCAGATTCTTTCTCCTATCAGCAACATTAGGTCAGTGTTTCTTCTTCATGTCTCACCTGTACCACTTTATTAAAGACAAGAAGTCAATTCAATACAAATCTTTTTATATATATATCACAACAACAATTTCCTCACAGCCCTTTATATTGTAAGGTTAAGACCCTACAATAATAAAAATGAAATGAAAACAGAGAAAACGAACATTTGCAGACCTTGCCAAAACGTTTGACATGGAAGACATGACACTCCACACAGCATAAAGTTGAAGCCTGGACTGGACTTCACGACAAACAGATAGAAACATGACAAGCCACTGGTCTCTGCCAGGCGTCAAATTATTATTTTTAAGTAGTTAGGAAAGTTTGGAGTCATAATCTTTGGTTTATCTGGGGCCAGCAGCCTAAGCAGAGAAGAGCAGACTTGCCTCTCCCCAGCCACCTAATCCAGCTCTCTTTTCACCTCGATGTTTTGGTACAGTGTCCACATCACTGCAGCCACAGCACCAATCTGTTCATAGATCACTCTCTGCCCTCACTCATCAACAAAATACTTAAACTCCTCCACTTGGGGTAATAAGTCATCGCACTCTGGGAATGCTGGTGAAGAGTTGTGAGCTGAAGATCTTGACAGTTGAGACCATGTCAGGCACCTGTCTTTGTGCCTGACATGCTCGTCCTGTGATGTTTGTCATCACATCTGTGTTATACCTGTGTCACTGGTGTATTTTCTCGGCGGTGTGGGTCACTTCAGCTCAGTTTTCTCTGTTTTTTCTTTTTTATATGAGGTATTCAGATTTGATAAGACGAATGGAATACTTAGAATGTTTTATATCTTGGAATGTAGCAACCCGCCCCTCCATGTGTTACAGTGCTGAACAAAATATCTAATACTGGAAGTGCAGTTCAATGTAAAAAAACAACAAAAAACCCAAAACTAAAAAAAACTAAACAAAACATTTCAAACGTTTAACTGTAATGTTACATCACCTCACCGCTCTTAGTTTATGCTTATGTGAAACAGTTTAACAGAAGCAGATTACACCTGGTGTTTGTTTAAGGAAAACAGAAGCAGAGCTAATATTCATGAAGTCATTTAGAGTAACCTGATAAAATACTCAAGTCTGTTTGCCTTACACATTCAGAGCATGATCTTCATCTCCCATTTCCAGCACAAAATGTATTATAAAAGCAAATTGAAGTTACAAACTCTGTCTAATTTCCATCAATGTACACATTATTTAAAATTACTCAGGTTTTTTATGTATATAAAAGTGCAGTGTAAACAAGACTACTTTAATTGATCATTTTGATTTGATAGTCCAATATCCCACCTTAACATTACATTTTTTTAAACAATATATGAATAATAATAATAAAATAAGTGTAATCAGCCTCACACAGACACGCAGCTGGAATATCCTCCAGGCTGGCCTGCAAGTCTGAGTTGGAGAAGTGTTTAAGAGGATGGATGTTATCTACTCATTTTATGTAATGTCCATGCTCTCCCTGTGCCTCACTCCCAGATTAAGATAATGGATGAAGTTATTAGCAACATAAATAAGGAAGACGTGTTTATATGTTTTTGCTTCTTGGACTGTTAGCAGTGCAGCAGTTTCTGCACCTTTTTTCCTGTTTCCTCATCGTGTAAATGACACCTTTTAAATCCCCCCCATCTGTGAGTCAGTCTGTCAGAGGAAACAGATGCACTTTTTAAAATGTAATATTCAAATCCTGACCTGGACAAAGAGAGCTCTCTTTTAGTGTATTTTAATATTTACTTGAGAGCTGTCCTCATAAACACACCGAATAGAGAATAATTTATCACATGTAAGTTTAAAACCTTGATGTAATGTACATTTGTGTATTCAAAAAAGAAAAAAAATGGTATTGGGTCATTTTTTATTCATTTGTGTTCTAGTTTCAGTTTAGCTCAATTTCTAGGTTGCTGTTAGTACTTTGTTTCTTAATTTCTTTGTGTCGTCTTCTCCTGTGTTAAAGTTGTTGTTTATTGAGTGTTATTGGTCATGTCTTTTGACTGCCTGGTTAATGTTGTCAAGTTCGTGTCACGCCTGCGTCTTGTCATGTTTTCCTGTTTATTTTGAAAGTCCAGTTTTCATGTCTTTATGTTTTGGTTTACAGTTCCTGTACAGCATTATGTTCATCCTAGTCAGCTGAATCCTCTTGTGTTTCTCTACCTCCCCTGATCACCTCATTTTTATTTAAGTCCTTTGTCTCTTACTGTTCTTTGTCAGATCGTCTGTTATCCTCACCACAGATTTCATAGTTTTCCCTCATTGTTTCACTGTGTTTCATAGCACTTTCATAGTTCTTTCACAGAGTGCCATAGTCCTTTAGTTTACACAGTGTTCTTAGTCCCCTTAGTTTTCCCAGTTCCAGTGTGTCTCTAGAGTTTTTCTCATGCCATCAGCCACAGTAAAGGCTCGCTTTATTTTTTGGGAAGTTAGTTCTGTCTCCACCATGTCTGCTTTTGGGTCGATCTCATCTACACACCGTGACAAGATTTCAAGATGAGTAACATAAATGGTTTAATCAGCCTGTTCATGAGCTGCTGTATTATTATCTATTCTGGTTTATAATGGTTCACATTTATTTCATATTTCCTACCATCTTGTCTTGATCCATCTTTTCTTTCCTGACATAAAGTGTGCATCAAAGAAGTTCTGTTTAAATCTTTGTTTCATGAGCAATAAAATATCACTTTCATCTGTCAGATCAAAGATGCAGTGGAGTCTGTATCTGCTTATTCTGATGGGTAAGTGGATTGTTTCACCAAATATACAGTTTTTAATTTAAAATGAACACAGATTAATGTTGATTTATTAAACATTTGCAATATTTTACCAGAATATTCACTGAATATAGATCATTGTTTATCTGACCAAGATTTTTCTATCATCTAATTTTTGTATTATTTCAGGTCAGTGTTGCTTCTTTACATGCTGCCTGTATGAGTACCACTTTATTAAAGAAAACAAGAGCTGGTCTGAAGCACAGAGATACTGCAGAGAGAAATATACAGACCTGGCCAAAGTGTTTGACATGACAGACATGAGCAGACTCCGTAACTCCGCACAGAATCAAGGAGAAGCCTGGATTGGACTGAACAACAACACAGGTGGAAACAGGACGTGGCATTGGTCTCTGCCAGGAGTGGAATACATTCATAATGACAGCAGCTGGAATCAGAGTGGAAGAACTGATACTGTTAAAGAACTGCCTGGGAACTGCGGGAGGAAAAGATACAATAATGGAGATAAAAAGCTGGCAGATGTTTCATGTGACATTACTATGTGGTTCATCTGCTACGATGGTGAGGAGATGTGAATACTACTAAACGTTATTATAGTATCATGATATTAAGTAATCACATAATTGTCATTTCAGAAAAAAAGTTTCAGGATACAAATAATTGAAGGATGTCATTGTGTTTTATTCTGTTGGTTTCACAGGAATGAAGAAAGACAATAAAACATTCCATTTGATTGAAACATTTATGAACTGGACACAGGCTCAGAGCTACTGCAGATCAAATCACACTGACTTGGCCAGTGGATTCGATCAGGTAGATGGAGAAGAAATGAAGACCCTGGTTACGGCTAAGCACTCTCAGTTTAGCGCATGGGTCGGTCTGTTCAGAGACAGCTGGAGGTGGTCAGATGGGAGTGATTCCTCTTTCAGATACTGGGATATGGAGTTATTCAATGATGAACAAAGCAACAAGACATGTGCTATGACTCTGTTAAACAGATCAGGAAAATGGAGCTCTGATGAATGTGGCAAAGAAAAACCCTTCTTCTGTTATGATGGTGAGTTTGTACAAACGTTTTCTCTGTTTTCCAAAATGAAATACCGCTGTCATTACTAGGGATGGGTATCATTTAGGTTTTATCCGATACCAGTACCAAACCGGTACTTTTGAAATGGTGCCGGTGCTTAAACGGTGCTTAAAGAATGGAGAACACACACTTTGTCCAAAAACCTCTCATGTTCAGCTGTTTTTTTGTAAAAAGATAACAATGTTAGCCTTTTCTAGAAAAGGCTAATATTGTTTTTCTAGAATTTTTTCTTGTTGTTTGTTGTTGTTTCATTGTTTTTCTAGAAAAGAAGACTTTTCTAGAAAATTCTCAGGAAGATATGTATAAGTGTAAACCTGGTCATCTATAATTTTCTTCTGCAGTTAACTTTTCTAATTTTAATTTTGGAATAAATTGAAAATAAAAGGAAAATAACTGAAACTGAACTTTAACTTCTCTTTTTAACTATTACAGATAAATTGATCCTGATCAAAGAAAACAAGACCTGGGAAAAAGCCTTGAATTACTGTGAAAACAACTACAAGGGGCTGGTTTCTATCACCAACCCTGAGGTGCAGGGATGGGTCCAGGAAACAGCCAAGGATGCTGACAGTCCCTACGTTTGGATCGGACTGAGCTACAGATGCACTCTGGGATTATGGTTGTGGGTCAGTGACTACGTAGTCTGCTATGACAAGTGGGCCACAGAGGGGAAGACTGAAGGGTGTGACATGTCTGCAGGCGTGGACAGAGGAGGACAGCATGAGTGGTTCAGTCACAGGAATAATGAGACGTATAATTTTATTTGTTCCAAACAGTAAGTTTTAAACTTAAACTCACTTGCTGCTGGGTTAACCTGAATCTTACAGCTACTGGGTTGCCAAAGTAATCCCTGCATTTAATCTATGTCCAGTTAAAATCAAGAATGTACTCAGCTTTATAACCTGGTAAAAGAAATATATTGTTGTGTTTTTTTTATGTGCAAAGATATTTACTCAGTCGTTTTATGAACACAATGTCTCCAAGTTGTGTAGTTTTTGTAAATTTAAGTTTTCCCTGTGGATCAATGAAACCTAGCGGACATTTAAAAACACAGAATAGTTTGTTTCAGATTGATTAAATGTAGATAAAAATACTAAAACGATAAAGTAGATAATAAGTAGAGTGATTATTGAAATACTCTGAAATGTAAATACTGCTAAATTAAAAGGAAAATATAAATTAACAAAAGAGGAAGTGATGTGGACGTGAAGACACATCATTGGGTAGAAAGGTCTATCATGGTCCCCGAGTCTTTGACTGTCTTTAGATTTTCTCTACGTTTGTGTTTTTGCTGAACTTTGGATTATGGTTGTGTTTTCTGGGTTGTTGATATTTAACTTCCTGTTATTTCCTTTTTATTTCCTTTATAAATGATACAAATATCTTTGAGATTATTTGATGTCTTTAATTCTGAGCTTCTGTTCAAAGATCTTCAGATTCTTTCTGTGTTTTATGACGTCTTCGTGGTTTTAGGTTTGTTGATCTCCTTTTGTGCTTCATTCTGTTCTTCAGTCTCATGTTTGTCTTCTGTCTCTGTCAAGTTCATGTCTTTGAGTCTTGGTCTCAGTGTTTGTTATTTCCTGTTTTATTTTGATATCCTGTTGTGACTCGTGTTTTGTGTTTAGTTCTACTTCCCCTGGCTCATCCTCTGTCATTAGTTTCAGCTGTCCTGACCTGTTTCCTCTCCCCTCATTATCTGCTGTGTATTATTGTCTCAGTCTCTGCTTGTCCTTTTGTGGTTGTTTTGGAAGAGTTATTGTTTTGGATTATTTGTGGCTGATCTGTGGTGATTTTCTATCTTATGAAAACTTATCATTAAAGATCCTTAAGTTTATATCAGTCTCCCGAGTCCTGCATTTGGGTCCACATCCTGTCTGCCACACACGGTTTTGACAAAGTCACAGAATCCAGTATACTGCTGATCGATGTATAGCTGCGTTAATTACTTGCCTGCAGGTGGCTGCAAGGAGTGACTGATGACTATTAAGGCCTTTCAGCATGAAATAGTGCATTTATAAATGTATATAAATATAAATGTTTTCTGTAATTTGTTGAATAATTGTGTGAGTCAGCGTATAAAATAAGTAAAATGTTAAATACCTGCTAGACTGAAAAAAGTCTGCTCTAATGATAACCAGGGTGCAGAGGAATGATCAGGAAAGCAAAATAAATCTGTGGTTTTGTATTAACTGTGAGTGCTGAATGAGGTGTAATAATGTGAGACTGCACAGTTTATCTGAAAACTATTGATGACAAAGTGAATTTTACTTATTTACAGAAGACCTTTGGGTAGAGCAGGACAAAGAACGAGTAAGAAGGCTCGTCACATCCCAGACATGAATTGCTCATTTCTCCTCTGTCAAGTGCCCACTCATCTTTAGATATTCAATCTCTGTGTTTACATAAAATCCATGTTATCTAGCCAGGCCCTATGATCCTCTCCATCTCCAACCATTGTCTTGATCCTGGTGAGTAGCTGAAAAATTTCACCAGCTTCCTCAGTCGCCTTGGTATCCGCCCCTGGGCAGGGCCGTCAGATCTTCAATAGCTCCACTTGCCTGGAGGTGATTTGAGGTAACCAGGCTGGAGAGATTTAAGGCCTATGCTGACGTTCCTCCTCGGCCAGTTTGTCAACTACTTTAATGTTCAATGTTCTGTTTGCCAAGTCCCACTTTTACCTCCAAATTAAGCTCATGTCTTGGACCTTGAATAATCTACCTTTCCTCTAAAAATCTCTCCATGCCTCACCTGCCTGCCCTTCTTCCATCACACTCCCTACGGAAATCAAGTCAGCCAACTCACACTGTCTAACTCACCTGGACTCACGCCGCCTCTCCCTCCAAGCATCTTTCACTCTGCCTGCGAGTATACATCTGTGATCACCTTCTCTAGGGCTCATTTTTTGTCACTATTCAAACACTGCTCAACTCTCTCCTCAGTGTGATCACTGAACGTAACCAGCCACGCTCCAGTTACTCTTCCAAGCCCAATTTTCCCCACTCAGCCCCCACGACCACGTTAATATGCTACGCCAAGCCCCTGTTCAGGGCCGTGCAGAGAGGTTTAAAGGGGCGGGTGCTCAAAGTTAAAAAGGGGCACATTGAACCAGGCTGAATAACAACAACACACATTCATCAAGAATCTAATATGGGAAGGGCAGGGCTGTGTTGATCTGAGACTGTAGACATTAAAAAGTCCATAGGAGAGATGGTAGCTGATTAAACAAGTGTCATGAGATAATAACAAAATGCAAAGATTGGTGACATCTAATAGGCTCTGCCTATTCCCGAATAAAACCATTTCATCAGCAGTTTGGCTCCCTGGTCTGAAATCTACGTAAGAAATAAACAATACATATATGTGTATAATTATAGAAGTTATTGTATTATATATAAACATACCCGTCCACTGGTTAATTACATAATCACGTGAAGGAAGGGGCTTCATGGCACAAGCAATCTCCCAAACTATTATAAGATCATGCTCAACATTGTTAATATAGCAGAGAACACACAATGGCACATGTTTCAACAAGGGTGGTTTATTCATCTAAAGGATTTATTATGAAAATAGACATAACACAACCCCCTCCCCCTCCAAAAAAAGCCTGATATCAATCTAAGTTGTACATTCAAGCTGCTCTTTATATTATGGGCCATCAGAGGTCACCAAAGAGGACTGTTTTGACAAGTAATGAACTGTTTTTCTATACATGTTTCAGAAAGCTTAATGTGGCCATGACTACTAAAAGCCTTACCGTTACGCCTATCCATTGAATAGATAGTTTCCATTAAACACAACAAGTGGATGCTACACACTGATGATGTCACGACAATAAAATAATAAAGAGAGCACAATCATTCATGATCAAGCAACAATAATTTGAATTGGGAAAATGTTCCTTCTCAAGTTACTTCTGTTTCCAGTGTTCACATTGACTATGACAGTCAAACAGTGCCATCTAGTGGCTATATAGGTTAGCAGCAGAGTAAACGTGTATTACATTTCTAATGCGACTACAGATTTGACTCTTACACTTTATCTACAGCAAATACACATAACACACAACACTAATGTTATTTTACAGATATCTACTACAGACCACCACAGCGTCTTTAAAGGTTTAGAAGGAAACAATGGAAGTCTAATGAATGCTGATGTAGAAGCCAACAGACAGTTTATTCTCTATGCTTCATGCACATTTGCTGCTGTGAGAGAGGTCAGGAGAGAGCAGTCAGATTGTTGGAGCTGACTGAAAATCGAACAGGACTTTTTGGGACTGTGCTGAAACGTGTTTAACTGTGAGGCTGATAAGGCCAAGGTTATTGTACTGAACTAAAACTATAATCAAAACCTGGAATTGAAGAAAACAAACAAAAAACTAAAATAAAAATAAAAATTGACTTTTGAAAAAAAAAAAAACTTATTGAAACAATTTTATAAAGAATAGAAAAATTATCTATCCATCCACACATCAGCTCCCACGTGTTCCCACTTATTTCTCACTTGCACTTCCTACTTGGGTGTGCGGGCTAGAGTCGAGGCGACAGGCAGATTACATCATATCTGAGTATTGATGCTGACAAGCTGCATCCTGTTGTCTCCATAATTTAAATTTCTTTATAAAAATACTTTGTACATAGTAAAATATAAAATGTATAAATAAAATTGAATTCATGGAATGGAATGTACGTGTACATTTTCATGGGTTTTGATCTTCTTTTAATGCAAATCATTTTATTTTATGTCCTTGACGTCTCTGCATTTCATAGGGAACCAGTCCTATATTGTATTTTTGAATCTGCCATTTCTGTGCTGTAAGAGACACTTAGTTTTATCTGTTTCGTTTTCAGTTTTGAGTTTAGTATTTACTGTTCTTACCTCCTTTGTGTCCTCGTGTCTCATCATTTAACAGAAAACTCTAACAGTGTCACTGAACATTGAATTTAACCTGGAGCATTTAACTATAAATGGGAAAGATTTATGTGTAGTTATACATTTTCTTTCCTCTTCCTGCTCTTGCTCGTTCGATATTCAACAGTGATTGTTATATTTCTGTTTTCCACATGATTACATAAAATCCCTGTTTCATATCTGACATACACACTGGATCATTCTGCTGGAATATTTCAATATTCAAATCCTGACCTTTGGCAAACAAGATCTCTGTGTTAGTGTCGCATACAACCTGCTTTTGACAGCAGTCTTTACGAACACACTGAGGAGAGACATCAAGGAGAGAACTAACCAGATGTAAGTTTAAACTTTCTTAAGTAATATGCACAGATCGAGTGTAGATGATGTCATTACATTTCTGACAGTGTTTCTATTTTTTGGTCTTAATATGATTCAAACATTAAAATTAATGAATTTATATTCTTTGACCACATATAAAAACTAAAATATTTTACATGAGTAATTTCTTTAGTACAACTGAGCACTTATATTTTTCCACTACCCTCAGCTAATATGGACGACTAAAAAAGCTAAAATTTGGGACTGATTGTGGATAAAGTTTCACTCATGATTAGCACAAAAACACAGGATCAGAAAAAATCACAAAGGGAGTCTGCACTGCTTTAACAAAAAAGAAAAAACAAAAAAAAGAACTTTTCAAAGGATTATCTTTATATTTAACCATCATGTGCAAGTATGAAAAACTGAAATATTAGAGGAACATTAAACTGGCATTTGGCACTAATTTACAAGCATTTAGCTGCAGCTCTTTTCTATTCTTTCCCTCTGTCCTCCTCCTTTCTTTATTTCTATGTTATTCAATTCAATTCAATTCAATTCAATTTTATTTATATAGCGCCAAATCACAACAAAAGTCGCCTCAAGGCGCTTCATAGATACAGAGAAAAACCCAACAATCATATGACCCCCTATGAGCAAGCACTTTGGCGACAGTGGGAAGGAAAAACTCCCTTTTAACAGGAAGAAACCTCCGGCAGAACCAGGCTCAGGGAGGGGCGGGGCCATCTGCTGCGACCGGTTGGGATGAGAGAAGGAAGACAGGATAAAAGACATGCTGTGGAAGAGAGACAGAGGTTAATAACAGATATGATTCAATGCAGAGAGGTCTGTTAAAACATAGTGAGTGAGAAAGGTGACTGGAAAGGAAAAACTCAATGCATCATGGGAATCCCCGGCAGCCTAAGTCTATTGCAGCATAACTAAGGGAGGATTCAGGGTCACCTGGTCCAGCCCTAACTATATGCTTTATCAAAAAGGAAAGTTTTAAGCCTAATCTGAAAAGTAGAGATAGTGTCTGTCTCCCGAATCCAAACTGGAAGCTGGTTCCATAGAAGAGGGGCCTGAAAACTGAAGGCTCTCCCTCCCATTCTACTTTTAAATACTCTAGGAACAACAAGTAGGCCTGCAGAGCGAGAGCAAAGTGCTCTAATAGGGTGATATGGTACTACAAGGTCATTGAGATAAGATGGGGCCTGATTATTTAAGACCTTGTATGTGAGGAGCAGGATTTTGAATTCAATTCTGGATTTAACAGGAAGCCAATGAAGGGAAGCCAAAACAGGAGAAATCTGCTCTCTCTTTCTAGTCCCTGTCAGGACTCTTGCTGCAGCATTTTGGATTAGCTGAAGGCTTTTCAGCGAGTTTTTTGGACATCCTGATAATAATGAGTTACAGTAGTCCAGCCTGGAAGTAATAAATGTTATGTTGGGCGACTTATGTACTGTAATGTGTGGAGAGACTTTAAAGTATTTCAGTTATTTTATATTACCTTATATTACCTTATCAAATAAAAACAGGGCCTAATTTGGAAAAAAATAGATTAAAATAAATATGTTTCTGTGTTGATTGTTTTGATTGTGGTTTACATATTTCAGTCTGACATACACTGTTCATGCAGCACAGAAAAGAGTTGTTATCAAACTGTCTCTATGTCAGCTCAAATATATCTGATATAAAAGATGCTGTGGAGTTTATTTCTATTTATTCTGACTGGTGGTTCATGGTCCATGCCCCCAGTTCTACTTTTGTAACACTTCTGGAGTCGTTACAGTAAACTAGGACCAGTTAGGTTCGACTACTAGAGTAGTAATGAGTGTGGCGTGTAATAAAGACCACAGACCTGAAAATAAGTTTAAATTGCCGGCTTGTTATTTTGTAAAGACAGTTGACACACACACTACATAACACAGTGGTTTGGGAACCACTGTGAACAACCTGATTGGGTGTGGCTGGTCACAGGAGTCACGCTGCAGCGTGCCCTTTCACAATAAGACTCTGAACACATATTTTAGCCATTTAACCTGAATTAACATAAAAACACCATGAATTAGCAAGTTTTTAACCTTTTAATATGTTTTTAAACAAATGAAGTCCTATACCATGAATTATATCATTGCTGATGTTTTTAAATTAATTTTTTAACCATTATGATCTATTTATTGACTATTTATCACCTGTAATATATTTCTTATGACTGTTTTTACTAACAGGCTAACCAGGGTTACATTTATTCCTTTTTTTAACGTATCAGCTCTATTTCAGCTGGTTTCATGAAAACATTTAGACTACTGAGACTATTTATGAATCTTGTGGCTCATTTATGGCCCCATTTGATGAATTGAGTTCATGATTTATCAGATTGCTGACAATCAGATTGCCTTAATTAGCAAAATTATTGAAAGCAATGTCTTCAGTTGTAGGTCAGTGCTGCTTGTTTATGTGTGCTGAACATTACACAGACCTGAGTGTTTGACAGGACAGACATGATCAGACTTTGTAACTACACACAGAATCAAGGAGAAGCCTGGATTGGACTGTACAACAACAACAACAGCAAATACTGTAATGTAGCATCACATCTCTTGGTGTGTGCTTTTATATAGCAGTTCAACAAAAGCAGATTGCACCTGGTGTGTGTTTACAGAAAACAGAAGTTCAACTAATATTCACAGTTTTTCAGACAAATTTGGTATAAAAAAAATATGAAGTGTGATAACCTGACAGTATCAAAGTCTATATGCACAATGAGAGTCACCTTTTCATTGAGCATGATATTTGTTTCCCACTCACGGCACAGGATGTGTTTACAACTAAAAGCAGAAGTAGACTTAGAATCTCATCTAATTTGCATCAATACACAAATGTATTAAAATTACTCAAGTTTTGAAAACAGACACTTTTTATATAATAAAATATATAATAAAATGGAAATAAACATAAGCAGCCTCTCACACAAACAGCTGGAATAAGCTCCAGGCTGAGTTGGACAAGTGGTTAAGAGGATGGATGGTAACATTATATATTATGAGCACTGTTTATGTTTTTGATTCAATAATCTTCAATTAGTTGATCGGCTGTAGCTGAGTAACTGAAAGTGGTCAAACCTAGAGTTTAAGTTATTGTTATAAACATCATATTATGTCATGGGGGTCATCTCTATGGGGCTGATAACATCCAGAGCAAGTGTATATAAAGTATTATTGTACCTAGACAGACTTGTTTGCTCAGTAAAAAGTTACTTTTATGTGGAGTTTGGATTAAAAATGAGTAGATATCTTACTAGCTGCAGCTGAAGCTGTGATATATTCTCATTATTGAGTAGATCAAGTTCTCCCTGTGCCTCACACCCAGTTTAAGATAATGGATGAAGTTATTGAGCAACACAAATAAGGACGACATGTTTATATGCCTTTTGTTGATCTACGTATTTTATATTCTTTACATTATTTACATTTGATCTTTTACATTGTGTATAATGTCTATTGATTGTATTGTTTATTTTAATATTTGTGTGCAGCGCTTTGTGACTGCCTGTCTGTGAAAAGCACTTAATAAATAAACTTTACTTACTTACTTACTTTTATGTTCTTGCTTCTTGGACAGCTAGCAGTGCAGTGCTTTTTTGCCATGTTTTCCTGATTGCTCATAAACATCTTTGAATCGTATTTGTAAATGACTCCTTTCAATTCAATTCAATCATTCTTTCAGCTAAAACAGTCACACGCTCGTATTTTAATATTCAAATCCTGTCTAGGACAAAAAGAGCTCTCTTTACTGTAGAGAATAAATTATAACATGTAAGTTTACCTGTGATATTTCCTATCATCATATATTAATCAATTTTTTTCTTTCCTGACATAAAGTGTGCATCGAAGAAGTTTTGTTCAAGTCTTTGTTTCATGAGCAATAAAACATCACTTTCATCTGTCAGATCAAAGATGCAGTGGAGTCTGTATCTGCTTATTCTGATGGGTAAGTGGATTGTTTCACCAAATATACTATATAATATAATATAATGATAATTCATTAAAGATTTGCAATATTTCTACCAATACATTCACTGAATATAGATCCATCTTTATCAAGAAAAGCTTTTATCCATCATCTAATTTTGATATGATGATGGGATGATTAGTTTCTTGTATCAGCACTTTTTTTCTTTTGCTGTTTATAAGTCAGTCTGTCTTCTTGACATGTTAGCTGGATAATAATCATTTTACTGAAGAAGCTCCTAGAAAGGAATTCAACGATATGTTTGACTGATTTATTTGACAGTTTCAACCTGTAATGTTTGATTTCTTCATTCAGACTTTTATGTATATCATTTGTCTGTATTTCAGGTCAGTGTTGCCTCTTTACATGCCGCCTGTATGAGTACCACTTTATTGCAGAAAACAAGAGCTGGTATGAAGCACAGAGATACTGCAGAGAGAAATATACAGACCTGGCCAAAGTGTTTGACATGACAGACATGAGCAGACTCTGTAACTCCACACAGAATCAAGGAGAAGCCTGGATTGGACTGAACAACAACACAGGTGGAAACAGGACGTGGCATTGGTCTCTGCCAGGAGTGGAATACATTCATAATGACAGCAGCTGGAATCAGAATGGAAGAGCTGGTTCTGAGCAGCCTGGAAACTGTGGGAGGAAAAGATTCGATAATGGAGATAAAAAGCTGGCAGATGTTTCATGTTCCCATCCTAGATGGTTCATCTGCTATGATGGTGAGGAGATAATTTTAAATGATATTATAGTATTGTGATTTAAAAACATAAAGAAATCAAATAATTGTGATTTCAGAAAAACGACGTAGAGTTTCAGGAGGCAAATAACTGAGTGTGTTTTTCTGTTGGTTTCACAGAAATGAAGAAAGACAATAAAACATTCCATTTGATAAAAACACAAATGAACTGGACACAGGCTCAGAGCTACTGCAGATACCATCACACTGACTTGGCCAGTGGACTTGATCAGGTAGATGGAGAAGAAATGAAGGCTCTGTTTAACGACAATACCTTTGGCGCATGGGTCGGTCTGTTCAGAGACAGCTGGAGGTGGTCAGATGGGAGTGATTTCTCTTTCAGATACTGGGATATGGAGTTATTCAATGATGAACAAAGCAACAAGACATGTGCTATGACTCTGTTAAACAGATCAGGAAAATGGAGCTCTGATGAATGTGGCAAAGAAAAACCCTTCTTCTGTTATGATGGTGAGTTTGTACAAACGTTTTCTCTGTTTTCCAAAATGAAATCCCGCTGTCATTACTGAGAAGATTCATTATGATGTGTTTGTGTAGTCATTATTGTCTGTTGTACATTTAGTTTTTATAGCAGATAAATTGATCCTGATCAAAAAAAACAAGACCTGGGAAAAAGCCTTGAATTACTGTGAAAACAACTACAAGGGGCTGGTTTCTATCACCAACCCTGAGGTGCAGGGATGGGTCCAGGAAACAGCCAAGGATGCTGACAGTCCCTACGTTTGGATCGGACTGAGCTACAGATGCACTCTGGGATTATGGTTGTGGGTCAGTGACTACGTAGTCTGCTATGACAAGTGGGCCACAGAGGGGAAGACTGAAGGGTGTGACATGTCTGTAGGCGTGGACAGAGGAGGACAGCATGAGTGGTTCAGTCACAGGAATAATGAGACGTATAATTTTATTTGTTCCAAACAGTAAGTTTTAAACTTAAACTCACTTGCTGCTGGGTTAACCTGAATCTTACAGCTACTGGGTTGCCAAAGTAATCCCTGCATTTAATCTATGTCCAGTTAAAATCAAGAATGTACTCAGCTTTATAACCTGGTAAAAGAAATATATTGTTGTTTTTTTTATGTGCAAAGATATTTACTCAGTCGTTTTATGAACACAATGTCTCCAAGTTGTGTAGTTTTTGTAAATTTAAATTTTCCCTGTGGATCAATGAAACCTAGCGGACATTTAAAGACACAGAACAGTTTGTTTCAGATTGATTAAATGTAGATAAAAATACTAAAATGATAAAGTAGATAATAAGTAGAGTGATTATTGAAATACTCTGAAATGTAAATACTGCTAAATTAAAAGGAAAATATAAAGAGGAAGTGATGTGGACGTGAAGACACATCATTGGGTGGAAAGGTCTGTTATTGTCCCCGAGTCTTTGACTGTCTTTAGATTTTCTCTACGTTTGTGTTTTTGCTGAACTTTGGATTATGGTTGTTTTTTCTGGGTTGTTGATATTTAACTTCCTGTTATTTCCTTTTTATTTCCTTTATAAATGATACAAATGTCTTTGAGATTATTTGATGTCTTTAATTCTGAGCTTCTGTTCCAAAGATCTTCAGATTCTTTCTGTGTTTTGTGGGTTTATGACGTCCTCGTGGTTTTAGGTTTGTTGATCTCCTTTTGTGCTCCATTCTGTTCTTCAGTCTCATGTTTGTCTTCTGTCTCTGTCAACTTCATATCTTTGAGTCTTGGTCTCAGTGTTTATTTCCTGTTTTATTTTGATATGTTGTTGTGACTCGTGTTTTGTGTTTAGTTCTACTTCCCCTGTCTCATCCTCTGTGATTAGTTTCAGCTGTCCTGACCTGTTTCCTCTCCTCTCATTATCTGCTGTGTATTATTGTCTCAGTCTCTCCTTGTCCTTTGTTTCGTGCTCTCGCATAACTGTGTTTCTCCTCCTTTGTGGTTGTTTTGGAAGAGTTATTGTTTTGAATTGTCTGTGCCTGATCTGTGGTGGTTTTGTATCTTGTAGAAGTTCATCATTAAAGATGCTTAAGTTTATATCAGTTTCCCGAGTCCTGCATTTGGGTCCACATCCTGTCTGACACAGTTTTTGATAAAGTCACAGAATCCAGAGTACTGCTGATTGATCTACATCTGCATTTGCATTATATGTTAGCCTGTAGTTGCCAATAAATAGTGCCTTTGATGACTATTTACCTCTTATGGCATGGCTATTCAACTAAAAGGTTAGTTGGGACAGATTTTCAGATATTGGGCCAGATATTTTTTTTGCAGCCAGTAAGCAGCAGATCATGATCAATTTCAAACCCACACAACTGTATTGAAAAACAAGTAATTTTTTATTCAAACCTTCTTTTTTTTTTTTGCACATTTCAAATAATAACAAAAAACATTTTGATAATTCCCTTTCAAATTAAAATAAATATTTTGCTGACCACTCATTTTTCATGGGTTAGGGTTAGGGTAGGCCATGGATGGAGCACCCCGTCACAAGTATACAACGACCAGGACAGAGAGCCGAGGGATCGAACCAGGACAAGGTTATTATCGTTAACAAAAACTAACGAAATAACGAAAACTAGAAGTGAAAAAACATTTTTGTTAACGGAAATAAAAATGAAAACAAGCACTTTGCAAAAAAAGGAAAACTAACTAAAACTGTAATGAGTGTTCACAAAACTGTCTAAAATTAACTGAATTTAAATGTGTTTAGTTTTCGTTGATGTGTGTGTGTCATACAATAATCTATGGTGAAAATGAAGTGTGGTTTCCAGGTGTTTTTCTTGCTGTGTCTCATTATGCCAGCAGGTACGTTAGTCGAGTCGTCTGTGTTGCTGCTCCGTCCTCGCACAGAATCCTCTCAGCAAAAGTCAGGAGAAATCGCTAGAGTCCAAGTTGGGATTTCTTTGAATATGACTGTGTTTTAGATAAAGCAAGTGTCTTGTAGTGGAAAGAGAAAAATTATGTGGGACATTTCTAAAGGGAAAAAAATCCCACAAACCTTAAAGTGCACTTGAAAAGCTCGGACAAGAAGGCTAACCTAGCTTACCCGTTAAATGCTGACTGTTAACTGCGACCTATTGCATTAACTTTTTACTATTCCTTCATTCTTGGTGTTCTCTATCATGCGGCACTGGGTCTGCTATAATCTATGTGCTGCAGTCCATTTTATTAGTGGCTTTCTACTGTGAACATTGTCTGCTGTTCTTATTATATTTGATATTAATGCTCTTAACTGTATTATTTTATTGTTTTTTTGTAAAGCACTTTGGTATGCCTAGGCTTTTAATGTGCTCTATAAATAAAGGTTGTTGTTGTTGTTGTTGTACCTTGAGAAGGTAAGGGAGCACACTCAACCCTCATCCCCAGAAACAGAAGCTAACCCCAGGCAGGCAGCGTGATGCATCCTGAGACAACTCCACAAAAAACATTAATGCAGTGCTTCCAGCAGCGACCTGATGGCTGCTGGTTGGTCAATTCGCAGGAACATCACAAGCGAGAGGAAGCGTTAGAGAAGATGTTTATTGAGACTGGGATATCTACACAACTGTGTGAGTCAGTTGCCTTCAAAAAGTTTAGCAATTCACTTGAACAAAAATTATGAACACCCGGTGTTGCAAGAGTTAGTAGTCTCATTGGGGCCAAGATATATCGTTTATAGTTGCCTGGTATCAGTGGTTGTTCATCTGCCCTAATTTTATTTTATTTTTTTAAAGAACCCATAGGTGGGAATGTGAGTTGTCTGTCTCTGCATGTTAGCCCTGCGACAGACAGGCGACCTGTCCAGGGTGCAGGGTATGGTAGCTGGAATAGCAACATACCCACGGATAAGCAGAAGAGCATGACTGGTATGATGAAACTGGGATTTTGTTACACTTAATTATTGCAAAAACGACTAAAACTATAACTGAAACTAATCAAAACTAAACTGAAACTAAGGATTTTCAAAAATTAAAAACTAAACTAAACTAGCAAACAAATGGTAAAAACTTATTAAAACTGATATAAAATTGAAAATCTGAAGTCAAAACTAAATAAAAATAAAAACTAATGAAAATTGCAAAACTATTAAAACCCTGAACGGGCAACCTTGCGGTTACAGATGAGCTTCCCAACCCCCCGAGCCACGGTCGCCCCTGCTGCTAGACTGAAAAAAGTCTGCTCTGATGATGACCAGGCTGCAAATGAAATGATCAGAAAACCAAAATAGATCTTGGGGCTTGTATCAACTGTGAGTGCTGAGTGTGATGTCATAACGTGGGAAATGTTCTGTTAGACTGCACAGCATATCTGAAAACTATTGGCGACGAAGTGAATTTTACTTATTTAGAGAAGACCTTTGGGTAGACCAGAAGAAAGAAGGAGTAAGAAGACTGACACTTCCTACATGCAGTGAAGCAGAACAGCTTTAAGATTATAAATGTTTTGGGTTTTTTTTGGTTTTTTTGGTTTTTTTCACAAAAAAAAAAAAAAAAAAAAGTTAGTTCTTGTTGTCGCGTTGTTAACATTGGTTCCCCTCTCGTGCTGTGTTTTCTCTCGTGAGTTATATTCTTGGATTTCTCAGTTTAGTTTCTTATTGTTTTGTATTCCTTCCAAGCCTGCATTAAAGCAGAGTTTTTGAGTTCAAAAAAAAAAAAAAAAAAAAGATTATAAATGGGTGTGGGTCACACTCAGCCAAGATTTCGGGTGAGCTCATTGTGAATCCTAGCCCCACCCTATCATGTGATTTCCTGAGGTCAGGTGGCCCAGGATGTGAGTGGGCGTTAAGGCGTCTGAGAAGGGATCTCAAAACTGGATTATAGATGGCAGAGAGTTGGTGTCGTAAACCCCCGCCTCTGTTCAAAGATGGTCGCTCACAGTGGACATAGATGGCTTCTTTCACTCCTCTTTCAAACCATCTGTCCTCTCTGTCCAAAATGTGAACATTGGCATGTTCGAAAGAGTGACCTTTGACCTTTAGATGCAGATGGACCCGTGGAGGTGGCTCTTTTATGCTGTGCCATGTGTTTATGAAGTAGCTGTTTGGTCTCTCCAATGTAGAGGTCTGGGCATTCCTCGCTACACTGTACAGCATACACCACATTGTTAAGTTTGTGTTTTGGCGTTTTGTCTTTAGGATGAACCAGTTTTTCTCTGAGTGTGTTGCTGGTTCTGAAGTAAACTGGGAAGTCACACTTAGAGAAAACTCTCCTGACTCAAAGAAAATTAATTTTAGCAAAATGCCTTTTAAACCAGCGACACAGAATACTTTTTCATCAAAATTGTTTGTCAATCATACTCTACTTAATACACGATCACATTCTTACTGAATCCTATAGCTTAAATGTCAGAGAGTCAGAGATCAGTGTGTCCTGTGTGATCTCATTCACTCACAAAAAACCCCCTCATACACACTAGGTTTATTTTTCCTTTGAAGCAGGCTAACCCCCTGACAGCCTCCAATTTCAGCCCGCCTCCTTTATCTCCCCTTCATAGAGAATGGCTCAAATCATTACCAAACAGCTACTGCCACTAGTCAGGTCCACTCAAGTCAGTTGGCAGCTGGACTTGAGTGGACTGCCAAATGGCTGTGACATATATCTTACACAAAACACAAAAGGATGCAATAATTGATATGGAAAATAATGCCAAGCCAATGTTTACTGGGAGAGTCTCCCAATTATTCCACACATTCTACAATATCTCTGTCTCTGCTAACATATTGATCAAATTTATATTTTCATTCATTTTTTCAAGAAAGAATAAAGTCACCAGCAAAAGCACACAAAGAACAGAGTGATTTAGGCTCTATAAATCACATGTAACACTGGAGGTTGAGCCTTTCACTTCACTTCTGGCCGGAGAGATCTCAGTCTCCATGGCACTGCCTGACAGTCTGTGTGCCTTACACAAACATAGTTAGAATTTCACTGAGCATGATATTTGTTTCCACAGCACAGAATTTGTTTATGAGCAAAAGCAGAAGTAGAGTTAGATACTCAGTCTAGCGTGCCTCGATACACAAATGTATTCAAATGACTAAAATGTTGAAAGCAGAGACTTTATCCTGGTCATCCAACAGTCCTGCATCATTTCACTAAGCATAAATTATGGAGGGCCAGGGGTGACAAAATGAATTCATTAAATATGCTAGTAAATAATTAATTGAATGTTTCATTCATTCGTTTAAATTGAAATTAATTAAATAAATATTTCAGTAATGACTTTTTGTCCATTGGTTTAATTTAAAACATGTAATAAATTATTTATGTATTTATTAACTTATTTATTTATTGTCCAGTTTATTAACTCATTCACTGCCATTGACGTCTATAGACGTCAATTACGTTTTTCAATGGGAGGGGCTAGAATACAACCTCGGGCAGCTTGTCAGTGAATTTTATTTTTTCATATATTTGTAAATAAATTGTTTTGATAAAACATAACCTTTCTCAGTGTTATTTCTGTTTTATAGAAGTGAAGAACTATTTTATATGTTAGAGGTGTCACAAAGCAAGAAATATTAGTGTCAAAGGCACTTTTCTGCTTGAAATGTATTTTTCACAAAAAGCTCGTTTTCTCCCTTTTTTTGGTCAAAACAGGCATTTTTGGTGGAACCCACCTCTCTTCTACAGATGATTACTAAAGAATGGAAAATGGTAGAAACAAGCTTTTTTTTTTGGATGAAAGAAGAAAGTCTGTTCTTCATTTTGGTAGGTTCAGCGTTTATATGATCATAACACACAGTTTTCTGTGGCTCTTCAAAAATGAGTAAAAATGCTCAAAAACCCTGGCAGTGGGGAGTTACCTGATTTGAAAATGGCTGGCAGTGAATGAGTTAATTAATGATAGGGATAAACTGATCAGATATAAAGTATCGGTATCGGTCTGATCCTGAATTAAATTACTGGATCAGATATTTGAGAGAAAAACAAAAAAGTAATCCGATCCATTAAATATCCCAAAAGCACCTCATAAAACGTGCGACATGGCGTAACCTTAGCAGTTGGAGCAGTATACTTAGATTAAGAGTTCTTTCCAAAATTTTAAATAAAAAGATCAGTATCGCTGAACTGTGAAATATTTTTGGGTGCAGTGCATTTTTCGCATACAAGAATAATAGAATAGCCTCAGTGTTTTGTTTTTTAAAAAGCAGCAAGACATTGAAAAACAGTTTTATTGATTATTAAATGGATCGACTATAGCGGATTCATATCAGTATCGGCAGATGTCCAAATTTATGATATTGGTATCGGATTAACTGTGCCTCACACCCAGTTTAAGATAATGGATGAATGTTTATATGTTCTGGCTTGGTGAACAGCTAGCAGCATAGTGTTTTCTGCCCCTTTTTCCTGTTTACTCATAATGACGCCTTTCATAACTGGAACATACAAATCCCTTCATCAGTGGATCATTCATTCAGGGGAAAGTCACACTCTTGTACTTTGATATTCAAATCCGATAGACTACAAAGAGAGCTCCCTTTTAGTGTATATCAATATTTACTTGAGAGCTGTCTTCATGAAGACATCAAATAGAAAAAAAATGTCTCATGTAATTTTAAAACTTGTAATATAATTTCATGTTTGTGGTACAGAGGTGATGTGTAGAGAATATTTGAGATAGTTTTTCTCTTTGTACTCAGAAAAAAAATATTAGATTTATGTTACGCAACTCTTATTGAAAAGAGGAACTAGCATAAAATGTTTATCAGCTTGTTCATGAGCTGCTGAAATAATAAAAATGAATGATTGTGTCTAGGGCAACACGGTGGTTAGCTCTGTTGCCTCACAGCAGGAAGGCCTTGAGTTCAATTCCACCATCAGGCCAGGGTCTTTCTGTGTGGAGTTTGCATGTTCTTACCGTGTTTGCGTGGGTAGGTTAATTGGAATCTCTAAACTTCCCACAGGTGTGAGTGTCAATGTGTTGTTAATGTGTTGCGACAGACTGGCAACATGTCTCTCATCCTAAGACAGCTGGAATAGGCTCCAGCCCTCCCGCGACCCTCGAAAGGATAGGTGGCAGAGAATGAATGGATGAATTCATATCAAGGAATAATAATGTCCTTGTCCTAATCATGTTTATGAGATGATTAGGTTCTCCTCTTGGATTCACTGAGTCTTCTCATGTCTGACAGTTTTAACCTGTACTGTTTAATTTCTTTAATCAGGCTTTTATGTATGTCATATTTCTGTTTTTCAGGTCAGTGTTGTTGTCAGTGTTGTCCGGTCTGTCAGAGACAGCTGGGGGTGGTCAGATGGGAGTGATTTCTCTTTCAGATACTGGGATGATATAACATGATATACCAAGTTCTGACTGTGGGGTTTCTGAAAAGAACTAAAACGAACGGCTCTGCTATAATTTCTGACATAATGAAGACAGAAAACAGCAGTGACGTTTCTGAACGCCAGTGAAGTTACTGAAGTTGGGCTAGCTGGTATATAATGATGTGCTACATGATCGCTAGCGACACAGCTATGTTAGCATAATATAAACACAGTGAAGATGGAGGCTGAACGCTAACCTTTTTCCACTCAATAAAAGTTAACGTGAGGGTTCCTGATGGTTAGGACCAAACTTCAGCCAGGAGAACGACTCAGATGGTCCATCCGCAATACCAGGTTAGTCATTAATATACTGCTGCATGGGCTGGGCTGTAGTTACATTGCAAAAACTAAGCTTTAAAATGATTAGTGGTAATAAAAACCGAGAGAGACCGACAGTGATCACTGACTGTTTTAGGGGCTTGTTGAGATTAAATAGAATAAGATACAAAGCATTAAAACATGTTAAAAACACAACAGCCTAATTAAAAGCAGGGTAGTTTGGGCCCGGAAGCAGGTTTCATCACGTCATCACAAAAGATCAGGTGGTGATGTTAACTTGAAGCATTTTCGTGTACAACTTTTGTCTAAGTGCTGAGTGTTGCATTCAGTAAAAATGATAAATAGGAAAGATGTATTTCCATTTTCTTTTCTCTTTATGCTCTAAATAAATTTTTCTTTGTTGATCTATTTCATTGTGGGTTGTTATTCAGCTTGAGTCTGTCTGGACATCCTCCCCACTGGGAGTAACATGATGACGAGTGTTCCTCCTCTCGCATCCACACAGCCCACTGCCTCAAATGTCCCAACAGCTCCATTTGCTCTCTTCCTCTCGATATGCCTGCAAATATGACGAGAAACACCTGCAGTCAGAAGGAGAAGGACAAGTCCTGAATTGGAGGGTGAGAGAGAGAACCACAACCACACACACACACTATTGACGCTAAATTGTTTGGGTATTTATTTCCTTTTTTTGTCAAGTGCTGATGGCAGTTTTATTTTTGCCTCAGAAATAAAGACAATAAAACACTGTATTTGACTGAAACATTTAAGTGGACACAGTCTCAGACCTACTGCAGAGACAGTCACACTGACCATACTGCTGGACGACACCAGCGAGATGAAGATCTAGATGACCTTCACAGCTGGTGAAGCCAGCACACAAAGATGACCCAAAAAGAAGCAGATTCAAAACAGAGGCTTGGAGTGACATGAACTTTATTTACAAAGACATGATTTAAACGTGAGAGACAAATATTAATAAACATGGGCAGGGGGCTATATACACGGTTGATACAGGAGTATGAGCACAAAAACTATGAACATGAATGAGGGGCTATATACAAGTGTGTGACCTAGGTGCTGGGACTAAGAAAAAGACTATATACAAGGACCTGAGAATAACACTATAAATAATAACATGAGCTAGGTAGGCAAAGACATGAACTTGGCAAAAAAAGGAAATCAGAGCTAGAGCATGGGGGCCGAGTGGAATAAGGGACCTGACGAATAAACAGGGATAAGAAAAAGGTGGTAGTGAGAAACATTGTTTACAGGTGCATGAGATGGGGAGGAGTGGCTGCAGAGCTCCGGGTGAGTATCGGAATGATCCTGCTGGAATTCAGAGTTCCAGGAGGTGAAGCAGGGAGGTGAGAGCGAGAATGGAGTCTAGATTCTAATCTATTAACAGTTTAATAGAAGCAGGCTTTACCTGAAGTTTTTTTTTTTTTCTTTCAGGAAACAAGTTGAACTAATAATAATAACTTGCCTGACAGTATCATATTAAAGTCCACATGCACAATGAAAGTCTCCTTTTCACTGAGCATGATATTTCTTTCCCACTCACAGCAAAGAATTTCTTTGCAACTAAAAGCAGAAGTGTTAGGTGACGGCTGTGTGCGGACAGGGATAGGACCCAAGATGCAGACTCCAGAGACAAACTTAAACCAAAACAGCTTTAATGCTGAACGCAAACATAACATAACAGGAAAAAACTCAAAATAAACTATCACCGGTGGACTGGCAAACACACAGCAAAATAAACGGTAGATCGCGACACGGACACAAAGAAACACAGGGCTTAAATACACAGAGGGAGCAATCAGGGAATGAGTAACAGGAGGGAAACACAGCTGGGACAAATCAGAACTGACGAGACCAAAGAAGCGTAAAGTGAACACACCGAGATAAGACAGAGACCTTCAAAGTAAAACAGGAAACACATAACACAGACTGAACAAAGACACAGACTCACATGCAGGCAGTACAGAGGGAACAGAGACGTGGGACCAGGGCAGACACAGACACTGACTGGACACGGGGATATAGGAACTAAGGTTACACAGAGACGCGAACTAGACAAGGGGATACAGCTGACAGGGGAGACAGAACAACTAGAGAAGACAGACATAAACCAAAGACTAGAAAGTATAAATAATATAATAAACTCAAAAACCCCGGGGTCAATGACCCAGGCATCCTAACAAGAAGTAGAGTTAGAAACTCAGCCTAATTTGCATCAATACACAAATTTATTAACATTACTCAACTTTTGAAACCAGAGACCTTTTATGCATATGAAAGTGTAGGATAATCACAAATGTGTGGAAATAAATGTAACCAGCCTCTCACACAAACAGCTGGAACAACCTCTGAGTCAAACCCAGAGTTAGATTATTGTTATATACACCTTCTTTTTTTTTACTGGCTTATACAGAAGTAAGAAGACGTCTACAGATTGTTGATGCTGTACAGCCAACAATGTGTGTTCAGACAGTTTGTAGTTTATGATTTATACTCATTTGTTAGAGCTGAATAAAAATCTAAGAGGACTTTTTGGAACTTTGCTGAAACAAGTTTAACTGTAAGGTTGATGGAACCAAACTTATTATACTGAACTAAGAGTAAAATTTAAACCTAGATGTGAAAACAATATATAGTTAAGTAGAATAAAAATAAAAACTGGAGTTTGAAAAAAATAAGTCAAATACAGTGAAACATTTTATTTGATTAGGAATGCTAAAATAAAATATAGTTTAGTATTGTTTGGAAAAAAAATTATTACAACTTGTCTGAAAGGCAGTGAAAGTACATGCACTCATTTTGCCTCTGCATGCCGTCCATACAAAACAAGAAAATCCACTCTGGAAACAAACTAAAATTAAACTGAATTCAAAGCAAAAAGTAAAAATGAAATAATCATTTATAAAACTAATTATACAAATCAGAACTATAATAACAGAGTCACTGACAGTTGTATGATGAGGTAAACCTGAAGCATTTTTATGTGCAACTCTAGTCTCACTGTGTTGCATTTATTATCAACTATAAATGGAAAAGATATATTTACATTTTCTTTCTCCTTCCTGCTCTTGCTCGTTCGACAGACAACAGTGCAGTGTTATATTTATGTTTTCAACAGCATCACATCCCCGTTTCATATCTGATATATACACTGGATCCTTCTGGTGAAAATTTTTAATATTCAAATGTTGACCTTTGGGAAATAAGATCTCTGTGTTAGTGTAGCCCATAACATTTACTCGACAGCAGTTTTCATGAACACACTGAGGAGAGACATCAAGGAGAGAACTAACCAGATGTAAGTTAAATTTTATTTATTTTCTTTTTTTGTCATTTTATCTTTGTACATAAGCACAGGTCGAATGTAGATGATGTCATTACTCAGTTTTTTTTTTTAATTATTTGACGTAAATATTTGAATTAATCAATTTATATTTTGCGACCAAATATAAAAAGAAAAATATTTAACATTAGTAACGTTTCAGTACAGTCTAGCACTGACATTTTTCCACTACGCTCGTCTAGTATGAAAATTATCCAGACTACAAAAGCTAAAATTTGGGACTGATTGTGGGTAAAGGTTCACTCATGATTAGCCCAAAAACTCAATATCAGGCTGAACCACAACATGCACTTCTTTAACCAAACAAAACTTTTCAAAGGATTATCTTTATATTTAACCATCATGTGTAAGTATTAAAAACTTCACAGTCAATGAAATATAACACACAATATAAAGCACATACAAGTAAATTACTAAATGCATATGAACTTGTGTTTTTCAATGACCTGGCATTGGGCACTAATTTACAAGCATTTAGCTGCAACTCTTCATTCATCTTTCCCTCTGTCCTCCTCCTTTCTTTATTCCTCTACATTACACTGGGCGACTTGTTTAATGTAATGTGTGGAAAGAGTTTAAAGTATTTCAGTTCACTTTGTATCATAATAAATTCATGATTTGGAGTTTGTATGAATATGTTTCTGCATTGATCCTTTTGATTGTGGTTTGCATATTTCAGCCTGACATGCACTGTTCATGCAGCACATAAGAGTTACCAAACTGGCTCTATGTCAGCTCAAATATGTCTGATATAAAAGATGCTGCGGAGTTTATTAATTATTTATTTTTTTTATCAGCTCAATTTCATCTGGTTTAATGAAAATATTTGGACTCCTGACACTCTTTATGAACCCTGTGGCTCAAACAGCACAGCATTCATGAGTTTGAGTTTATGGCTGTCAAACTTCTATCTGATTGATTCAGAACTTGTAAAATCTATATAATTTCCACAATGAAAGTCACCTTTTCACTGAGCATGACATTTGTTTCCTACTCACAGCACAGAATTTGTTTACAACTAAAAGCAGAAGTAGAGTTAAAAACTCAGCTTAATTTGTATCAATACACACATTTATTAAAATTACTGAAGTTTGGAAAATGGAGACTTTTTTATATAAAAGTGTAGCGTAATCAGAAATACTTGGAAATAAACATAACCAGCCTCTCACACAAACAGCTGTAATAATCTACAGGCTGGCCTGCACGTCAGAGCAGGATAAGTGGTTAAGAGGATGGATCCATCTTAACATTATATATTATAAGAACTTTATGTTTTTTATGTAATAATCTTCATTTAGTTGATAACCTGTAGCAAGTACTTGAGTAACTGTAAAGTGGTTACTATTGTTATAAACACCTGCTTCATGGGGCTGATAACATCCAAAGCGTGTGTATATTAAACGTTGTTGAACCTGAAAAGACTTGTTTCGTCAATTAAATACTGTCAGTTTGAGAGGTTTGGATTAAAAATGATTAGATGTCTGAGTAACTGCAGCTGAAACAGTGATGTCATGATTCATAATGGTTCACACTATTTTTCCTTATCAGGCTTCTTCTCATATATATTTCATATTTCCTACCATGATATATTGATCCATCTTTTCTTTCCTGACATAAAGTTTGCATCAAAGACGTTCTGTTTAAATCTTTGTTTCCTTGAGTAATAAAACATCACTTTCATCTGTCAGATCAAAGATGCAGTGGAGTCTGTATCTGCTTATTCTGATGGGTAAGTGGATTGTTTCACCCGATGTACTGTTTTAAATTTAAAATGAACACAGATTAATGTTGGTTCATTAAACATTTGCAATATTTCTACCAATGTATTCACTGAATATAGATTCATGTTTATCTGGCAAACCTTTTCTCCATCATCTAAATTAGTTTCTTGCATCAACACATTTCTTTCAGTTTTTGGGGGTCAGTTTCTTGTTGACATGTCAGCTGTATACGTATCATTTTAGTGAAGAAGCTCAAAGATATTTAAAATGATTCGACCAAAATGTTTGACAAATCATTGCAGTCATTCTCATTTATATGACAGTTTTAACCTGAAAAGTTTAATTTGCTAATCAGATTTTTATTTTATCATATTTCTGTATATTAGGTCAGTGTTGCTTCTTTACATGCTGCCTGTATGAGTACCACTTTATTGAAGAAAACAAGAGCTGGTCTGAAGCACAGGGATACTGCAGAGAGAAATATACAGACCTGGCCAAAGTGTTTGACATGACAGACATGAGCAGACTCCGTAACTCCGCACAGAATCAAGGAGAAGCCTGGATTGGACTGAACAACACAGGTGGAAACAGGATGTGGCGTTGGTCTCTGCCAGGAGTGGAATACATTCATAATGACAGCAGCTGGAATCAGAGTGGAAGAACTGATACTGTTAAAGAACCGCCTGGGAACTGTGGGAGGAAAAGATACGATAATGGAGATAAAAAGCTGGCAGATGTTTCATGTGACATTACTATGTGGTTCATCTGCTACAATGGTGAGGAGATGTGAATACTACTAAACGTTATTATAGTATCATGATATTAATAAGTAATCACATAATTGTCATTTCAGAAAAAAGTTTCAGGAGACAAATAATTGAAGGATTTCATTGTGTTTTATTCTGTTGGTTTTACAGGAATGAAGAAAGACAATAAAACATTCCATTTGATTCAAGAGCCAAACAAAATTTGGACACAGGCTCAGAGCTACTGCAGATCACATCACACTGACTTGGCCAGTGGACTCGATCAGGTAGATGGAGAAGAAATGAAGGCCCTGTTTAACAACTATACCTTTAGCGCATGGGTCGGTCTGTTCAGAGACAGCTGGAGGTGGTCAGATGGGAGTGATTTCTCTTTCAGATACTGGGATATGCAGTTATTCAATGATAAACAAAGCAACAAGAAATGTGCTATGACTCTGTTAAACAGATCAGGAAACTGGAGCTCTGATGAATGTGACACAAAAAAATCCTTCTTCTGTTATGATGGTGAGTTTTACAATAAGTATATTTTTACAATGCTAAAAATACTATCAATACGAAGTATTTTTTCTACTTATTTTTTGTTTTTCATAATATAAAAAGAAGTAGTGACTGTAAAATAGCCACAGCACTCCTTGCTCTGTCTCCTTTTTTAATACCAATACTCATTGAAGTTATTTATTTTTAACAGATAATTTGATCCTGATCAAAGAAAACAAGACCTGGGAGGAGGCCCTGTATTACTGCAGAGAGAAGTACAATGACCTGGTGTCCATTACTAACTCCAATGAACAGAACTGGATCCAGGAGAAAGTCAAGCAGGCCAACTCTACCTACGTATGGCTGGGACTGCGCTACACCTGCACTCTAGGTTTCTGGTTCTGGGTCACTGATGAGGTAGTTAAATATAAAAACTGGGACTCTGACGGAACGACTGATGGCTGTGACATGTCTGGAGCCATGAATAGAGGAAGCCCACATAAGTGGTCCAAACAAGCTGATAATAAAATGTTTAATTTCATCTGTTCTAAGAAGTAAAATCCTCTCTGATTCTTGATCAAAAGGGTTTGCATTTATTTCCTTTGTGTTTGGGGTGTGTTGATTTTTAAAAAGTTTCTTCAAAAGCATTCTGGGAAATGTGGATTCAAGTAGTTTTGGTGGGAGTTTGTATGGTTTGTATTTTGTACCTCACAATATCTAAAGCTGCTTGAGGTGACTGTTGTTGTAATTTTTTGCTTGGTAAGTAAAAATGGATTGAATCATATTTTTATATTTTTATAAAATATTGCTGGTAGTTTTTTCTTTGTCTGTTTTTAAAAATATAATTTTAGACTTCAAAAATGTTAACTTTTTCACTTCTTTTACTTCAATGTCATTTTTAATAATTCATCTTGGCACTAGCAGCTCAAACCCCAAATTACTGTATTGATTCAGTAATAATTGAGGTAAAACCATAATTACAGTTGAGAAGCTGTAATTGTGATTTACTCGACATGAAAGAAAAGCTAAATATCAAATTAATATAGATTAAGTAGCTTAAAAGATCCAATTTCATAAGGACTTCCATTTCTACATGGAAACGGTTTTATGTAAATGCTATAATGTATAATATTATGAAGTTTAATATTAGTTAGTATATGTTGCATTAAGGTAAAATCCCAAGGTAAAGTTCCTCATCCTTGTACAGTGCACAGTGGTACCTCACACCTGCTGCTTATTGTCTTCATCAGCTCACTGGTATTTAAGAACCCGATGATTGCACCAGACTGTGTGCATGAGTGATGAGCAGGCTCTTTCTTCTTCTTGTTCTCTTTCAAATTGCAGTTTTTCTGCTGTGAGTAGTTCAGACTGAGTCTGGTAAAACAAGGCTTTGTGAAGCTCTGAACCTTGTTGAACCACTGTGTGAAAAGTTGATTGAAGCTTCAGTTATTACACTCTTGGGGGACATCTACTGGTGACAGTAGTTGTTGTACAGCCAAATGAAGCCTTACAAATGTGATTGAAATATTTTATAAAATTGTAAGAAACAGAAACTTGCAAACATTATTCAAATGTCCTGATTTCATTTGATATGTCTTTGGTGTTTGTATCTCATTTTAAATACTGCCTGAATATGTTAATCTATAAAATAATGAGGAATAAAACATGTTAAAAAGAGAGTGTGAAATCGATCTGTTGATTGTAAATTTCAGGAGAGAGGAAAGATGTATCCTTACAATCCAGTGAGCCAGTAGGTGTGATTGATGTTCTTTTTTAGAAACTCCACACAGATAATGTCAGTTTCATCATCATCATCATCATCATCATCATCATCGTTTATTATATAGCGCCAGACAGACCAAAGTGCTGAACAACACAAAAACAAAGAAAAGCAAAGCATAGTATAAAATAATAGGAGGGACTTAAAAGCCAGGGAATAAAACGGGTTTTCAATCCGGACTTAGAGAGCTGCACTGAAGACACTTGTCTGATATGAAAGGGAAGGTTGTTCCAAAGCATCGGAGCTGCAATTGAGAAAGCTCGATCTCCTCTGAGTTTCAGCCGCGACTTAGGGACTGACAACAGCAATTGATCAGCTAAACGGAGAGAGTGAGTAGGAACATGAGGCTTCAACAAATCAGATAAATAAACAGGGGCCAAACCATTTAAAATTTTTAAAACCAATAAAGGACTTTAAAACGGATCCTAAAAACAATAGGAAGCCAATGTAGTGAAGCCAGAACCGGAGTGATACGGTCAAATTTCCTTCTACGAGTTAAAAAAAGTGCTGCCGCATTTTGCATTAATTGCAAGCATGACAGGGTGCCTAACCCAACCCCAATTAAAAGGGAATTGCAATAGTCCAAACGTGAGGTAATAAAGGCATGAATAACAGTTTCCAAATTACGTTTGGAAAGTAAAGACTTGACCTTCGATAGGTGTCTGAGGTGATAAAAAGACGATTTATCCACCCCATTTACATGACCATCAAAGGTAAGTGCAGAATCAAAATTCACACCAAGATTTACGATTGAACTTTTCAGATGGGAGGTCAAAACACCAATGTCAGCATCTGGAGAAACAATAGAGCAATGTGGGCTAAATAAAATTTCTTCCGTTTTATTATCATTAAAATTTAAACAGTTATTTGCCATCCACAGTTTAACGTCACTGAGACAGTCAAGTGATGATTGACAGGGAGAATATCCAGGTAGCTAAAAGCTAAATAAAGCTGATAATCATCTGCACACGCAACAGCAAAAGCAAATGGCCAAGTTCACATAAACAGAGTGAGTTAAGCACTTTAATGACCTATTACCAGCTGGCTGTACCTTTTTTAATGTTCAGAGAGTTTCTGGTTGTGGAGGAGGGCTCGCTAAGGTTTTTAAGACACGTTTGGACTTGAAACAGCTGTTCCCATCAACTCGCTACACAAGCTTTTTTGATATTTAATGGATCGGATTACATTTTTTATTTCTCTCCGATATCCGATCCAGTAATTTAGGTCAGTATCGGACTGATACAGATACGTAATATCGGATCGGTCCATCTCTAGTCAGAACTGCTGCAGATATCTTCACACTGACTCAACCAGTCAGGCAAAGAATTTGGCTCGCTGATGAGTGTGTGGATCAGCCTGTTCAAAGACACCTGAAGGTGGTCAAATGAGAGTAATTTCTCTTTGAGAGAAATTGATGAACTGATTAGAACAAAGCAACAAGATATGTGGTATGACTATTTTAAAGAGATTAGCAAAATTGACTTTTGATGCTTGTAAGAAGACAAAATCTTTGCTCCAGTATGGTGGTAAGTTTGTACAAAGATTTTTCTCAGTTTCTCCAAATGGAGCACCACTGGCATCACTGAGAAGATTCATCATATTGCATTTGAACAGTCATTTGTACATTTATGTTGAAAAAGCAGAACAATTTTAATCTAATCTGGAAGACAAGATGTATATTGTTCAAGAAATATGAACCTACAGAGGACTGAATTTAAAGACAGCCTAAAAATCTAAATGAAAATGATCAAGCAGGCTAGCAAGTATTTAAATGCAGTGTATTTAGATATTCACAAAGGTGGAAAATAACGAATTACATTTACTTGTGTTACTGTAATTGAGTAGTTTTTTTGTGTATTTGTACTTTTTAAAGTCATTTTTCAAGTCGGTAATTTTACTTTTACTTAAGTATATTTTTTAAAAAGTATTGTACTTCACTACATTTTCAATCACACCCGTTACTGAGTAAATTAAAAGAACAAACAAACAAAAAAAAACCCAACATTGCGCTTCGGAAATACTGCAGGGAATGATGGGTAGTAGAACAAATTAGCGTTGGGTCACGATAAAGATGGAGTCTGACATCGGTGGTACGGATCCAGCGAAAAAAGAAACCCCATCGAATTCTGCTGACCCTGAACTCGAAGAAACCGATGTGACCCCCTGGCCGTATTTAAGGGACCATTTTGGCTTCAAGTGCAAGAAAGGCAACAGCTTTATTATGCAGTGCAAGCTGTGTTTGCCCAGAGAGACCGAGTTAGCAGCTTTTAGAAATTCCACATCAAACCTGCGCAAGCATGTAGAGGTAAGTTAAATGAAACTTGTACTTTTATTTTAGCAAAAAAGGCTGTGCTCAAGTTAATCACATTAAGTTAAGACATAAGCTGTTATTGGGCACGTTGTTGTCCACGCAACTTAAATTTTTTTTTACTTGATTGGTAAATTGCCAAAAGAAAATGTGTTTACTTTTCCTGTTTGTTAATAATAATAATTTATTTAAAAAAAATTTGTTAAATTAGACAGAAGACAGAAGTGGCTACTTTCTTACTTGACCCACATATGTTCACACTGCAGGCAAAAGAATAACATGTGCTATGTGCAGAGGTGTTTTTTCTCTGTTCTCAAATTAAATCTCCCTGTTGGAGCTCAGTCTGGGGGGAGTTATTTTTTTCTCCTTATCTTTCCTCATGTTGTGCATTCTCCATCGTTATACCTCTCTGACCTGTCTTCCCCATGCAATGTTTGTGTAATGTATGTATGGTCGGAGGGTAAGATGGCTCTGGCAAAGGTCGGCAGCCTTAACCCAATTTCCTTCGGGGTCAACCTTCAGGATTAATAAAGTTTTATTGAATTGAATTGAATTGAATTGCTCCTCAAAATTAACAGAGCAGGGCCAAGTTTAAAAAATTAGAACACATTTTTATAGCAGCTGCCGTACAGCTCAATTCAGTACTTGTTCTCTTATTTGACAGTTTAGAACACATTCACATGTAAAAGAATTAAATGGTTTTGACAGTTTGGTTGGTTGGTTTGGTGACCATTATCCATTTTGATGTATAGACTTGCAGTTTAACCGCCACTGCACTTTAATTTGTAAAGATTTTCTTTTAATTAAAAAACAACTACTTTGAGATTTATCCCATTGTCTGTTTTGCACTACTCAGAAGAGGCTGTCCTCCTGCTGACAAAAAAGTAACTATGTAACTTTTACTCTGAGTAAATTTTAAATGAGCTACTAGGTAATTTTACTTGTACTTGAGTAAAATATTTTAGTACTCTTTCCACCTCTGGATATTCATCATAAGATAATTGGGCACTAAAGCTGTAGCTTCACTGAATCTACTTGCTGACTCTGTAAACAGTGTTGATTTGCTGGTGAAAATGTTGATTGTCAGTTTAGAGATTTATACTAAATGCCCAGAACACTAAGAAGTTCTAAATTTTTTTTTAAAAAAATTATCCTTTAGTAAAACAGGTACACATCAGGAGTTTGAATTTTACCAGACCTGAAGACGGTGTAACTGCAAAAATAATAGCTCGCATATTTCTAGCTATGATCAGCACCATGCACAAGAACCACAGTCAGATCGGAAGAATGGACGCATTTATCTAAAGTGACATAAAGACAGCTGTGATGTCTGAAACAAAAGAAGCAACCAGTCATTTATAGATTAACTGACTGGATGGGGTTATTGCACCAAACAGCGACAGTTATTATAGAATTCTTCATTCAACAATCATTTCCAAAGGACCAGCTTCTACATATATTACACACATATATTGTAGCATGTGTGCATAATCACAAGTTTTCATAAAACATGAACTATCCACCCTTCAGAACGTCAACTTTCAGACATTGTGCTTTAGCAAACTGATTGACAGCATTGCTCAAATCCAAACTGTTGGGGGTAAAGTCATCCTTTTTTCCTCCCTCCTCTCCTTAGCATCGCTTCATTTCCTGCTGGTCATAAGATGCTACTGTGCTGACTAGCTATTCTATGAGATGCTTGCCAAAAAACAGACTTTTTTTGGTGCTGGGTATTTCAAAAATAAAGGTCCATTAAAGGCAGTGATGTGAAACACTACAGGCCTCAGCAAAGATCACACAGTAATCCAAGAGCTGTAGCTCACAAGTTTCAGCCAGTGAGCGAAGCAACAGAAGCAGCAGAAGTGAGGCAGGAAAGTGCAGTGTAACCACCTCATGAACCAGCAAAAGTGTTAGTCTTCAGTTTCATCATCATCTCTGTAAATACAGAAGGAACCTGCAACAGAAGATGGAGGATACAGAGTCAGAGGAACATATGGACAACAAGGAACCGGTACCAGAGCCAAGATACAGAGATCAAGCACAGCATGTTTACATATATACAAATGTGCTCGTGCAAGATGGGTGAAGGTAGGGTGCATTTAACAAAAGGTGAGCTGTTTATTGAGGCTTATGTCAAAAGTACAAAACCAAGGAAAATTACAAAATAAAAAGAGAAACTACCAAAACTAGACAACATTGACACAAGAGGACACAGGTGAAGTACATGAACACTGACAAACGACAGAGAGAAACATAGACAATATATACATAGAGGGGTAATTAAGAAAATAGGAAACACCGGGGAACACAGCTGAAACTCATCAGGGAAACAAGTCTGTGGAAAGTGAAAATGAACACTGAGTGCACAGTACAAAGATTACCAAAATAAATCAGAAAGCAGGAGGACATTGGACTAAAACACACTAACTTGACACAGAAAATAAAACAAACACAAATGGCTGTTTGTTAGAGACACACAGGACAAAACAAAGGAAGGTTAAAGGAAGCAGGATGGAAAATAACTCAATGGAAAAATAACATAAACACATGAATAGTGTTAAATATCAATGTGTCACCATAGTCCCGTCCCACACGGCTCACCCTTGCGTCCGCGAGCGATTGGGGCAACCACACCCTAGGTTAATTCTGCTTACTCTTTTCAGTCGCTATCCACAACAGCCAATTAGTTTACTCGGCTTATTTACTTAATACATCCCCAATTTAGTTGCTCTAACGCACTGGGACGGATCACACACCGCCTCTTTGTCTACTGCAGCAAATTGACCTGAGTACTCGAACAACTTAGCGAACAGGCAGTTTAGATAAGCTCCAATATGCACACTTTAGATTAAAGGTGGTGCTTAGCTTTTTAAGATGACCCGGGTCGCTGTTCGCTTCGCTGGTCGAACTCCAAACCACCCAATCTGTCTTGCTAATCCCGGACAAGCCGCAAATTGTTAAATATCAACACTTCACTGAATTCTTTTGATTCCTTAGAGGCATCCGATGGGAGACAACACACTGCTCAGTAGACTATTTCAAACTTTACTCTCTTACACAATTACTTCTAGAAGGGAGATGCGTCCTGCATGTTACGTTGCAGCAGACCTCAAAATATTGACGGACACTTGACAATTTTATTACTGGTCACCCGATTCTAGTCTAAACAACAGTGTTTCAGTAAGTTTCCACTAAAAGATGGTTCCCTGTTATCTGGGGAGTACAAAATACAAACATAATACGTAATACAAACTGACACATGAACAGAAAGGGAAACTAACATGGAAACAAAAACTGACTGCGTTCAGGGGCCGGTAGGGAGGACATACCAAGATATGACCAAGACAGCCTGGGCATGAAAAGAAACAAAATGAGAAACATTGTTGACTAAACTAGGAATGACCGAGAAATAATACAAGATACTGTAGAAATACAAAGAAATCCCATCATAAATCCCAAACTAAAAAGATTCAAAAGTCCAAAAACAAAACAGTGTGTCAAAGACCCAGAGCCATGACATTCAGCTCTGGAGAGCTAGAGCAAACTAATGCTTGCATGCGTTCCCTGCCTTGTGACTGATACTGCCCCAAACCAATATGGACATGCTAAACTGGAGACCAACATCAGAATGTTGAGTGCATTTTAGCTATATAAGTAATCTGCAACTTTGAAAATGTGTTGTAGAGTTTGTTGCAGTGCTCACCAGACAGTATTAAGTATATGAGTTAAGAGAATAGTCTGTGTTCTCATGTGGTTTGATGAGCACAGCACTAGAGGCAGCCTGTCAACAATGTCATGTTCAGGAATAATCATATATTGATTGCAAATGTTATGGGAAAGCTGAGTGTGAGTGTTAAGTGTGCATTTTGGGTTACGACCAATGAATTCAGCAGTCATTTTTTTATTACTCTAAGTTAGGGGTAGGTAATTTTATGTTAATTTGTTTTATTTCATTTGCAAATGTTTTAACGTGGAATGATGTTAATTTAATGTGATTCTAAAGTAAATATGTTGAATAATGAGGGAATGAGTGAAGTGCATTCAGCCTCCTGTGGCACTGCTTCCTGAACCCACTGTTGCAGAGCTTTCTCTTCACTGAGTCTGCTTGCTTGCTCTCCAAATAATGTGGATTTTATGTTAAAATCCTAGTGTGTTTTCAGTTCACAGACACTAAATCCCTGGGACACCTTGAAGTTATTCATTGTTTCAAAAAATTAACCAATGTATCCTGTAACACAGTCAAGAGCTTGAGTTATTTTTCTTATTAATCTAAGTTACGGGTATGTGACGATGTAATAATCCACAATTTTGGTCAAATTGGCTACACAGTGCTCCCTAACCTGTGTGCCACTTGATGAAGGCCCAGATATCCCCATGGCACCAGTAACATTTGCTCTCTGCAGTGACTTCCCTTGTGTGCTCCTAGCCTGTTTCTTGGATTACATTTGCCATGATGTGTTTTGTTTTTATTAAGTCTGCCTGTGGATTCTCAATTTATGCTTCTCATCCATCCATCTTCCTCTGTTTTTCCAATCATAAACAGAAGAAGATGGATTGTCATAGAGGTTATTAGAAAGAAATATATTTTCACCGGTCTGATAGTTTAACAAAGGACATCAAAGGACATTTGAAGTGTATTCTTTTTCCATTGTCACTCACCTCTCCCACACAACTGTGAACACATCTCTGAACACCTGATAGCACTTCAGGATTATTATATTTCTTCTGTGTCAGACTCTACATTTTGTGCATCTCTCAACCTAAATGAACACCATCCTTAATATGATAAAGAGATGTTTCCACCGTTGCTTCACAGATATACATTTTTGGGTTGTCAACAAAAGTCCTCGGGAAAAAATGTTGTTTTGTTTTAAATTTTTGAACAGTTAACCAACAGTTAACCACTTTCCCTGAAATTTTACATTACCAAAGTCATTTGTGGAGTTATCGCACCACAAAGCATCCTATATTTATTCAAATAAAAGTAACCCGTGAGAATTATTGTGTTTGACTCAGAGCACACTAAATTATGACAGTCACTCAGATGAGCAAGCAAGCCCTGTTTCTCCTGATTCTGATAGGTTAGCAGATCAGATCTACAGGCATTTTTTTTGTCTCTGTGTGTTCAGTACCTCACCTCTTTCACAATGGCCGTGAAGATGAAGGCTTCCTTAAGGCTTTAACTCACTGCAGAGCCTGAGTTTGATCAGGACAGAAAAATAATAGTTAAAAAAGTTTTAAAAAACTGTTTGTTTGCCATGTCTTTAGTTTTATGCACACACACACACACACACACACACGCGGAATAATAAAGACGTCTCAGTTTAGCAAAAACACTAAATGCAATTTTCTTTTATAAATTTGGTCAGAAACGGAACTTCATCTGTGCAACAAAGAAAGAAGGAAGGACAAAACATCGTATGCTGAAGCACAAAAGTGGAGGAAAGTTTTCCTCAAACTACACACTGAGTAGAGTAATTACCCTTTATTTCAGTATTTCCCAGAGCGATATTTGAGGCTATTGTTGGATTTAATTTCTTTAAATAATACAGTTCTCCAGTGAGGAAGGAGGAAACGATGCCGTTCACGGCTGGTGACGTCTAAGAAGCTTTGACAGTATGGGCTGGGCTGTTGAGCCTCTGACTGCTGGAAGCTTTCGCTCCAGGTGTGAGTTTGTTTAGTCTTTCCAGTTCACATTATGGGGGACATTTACAAGTATCCCGTTTTCTTCGAGTGTTCCAAACTGAGCGCAGAGCAAAGGAAGAGGATAGAAAACTATTTCCATATTCGTCGCAAATCGGGCGGCGGTGAGTGCGGCTCGGTGACGGACGTGAACGACAAAGTTTACAGCGTCGCGTTTAAGGAGCGAGATGGTAAGTCAAGTGAACTGATTTGAATAAGAGTCTTTTTTGATCTCTTAATGTGAAAACTATTTTGATGGCATGAAAATGAAAGTATGGAAAGCGAAAGTAAGCATGAAAACAGTTTATATTAATCGATTATTGTCCATCATTTTTTGTATGTTTTAATGAATGTGAACAGTTTGAATACGACAGAGTATTTTTACTGTGTATTTATTTTTTAAAGTACATTTTTTTAAAGTATCTGTCACTGCGTCACTGTGGCCATTTAGAAAAACAAGAGAGCATAGTTTCACTTTCACTCTTCTTGTTATATTGAAAGAAAAAACATCCAAAACTCTGCGTAAAGATATTAGAATAATTACAACTAAAACTCCAAGAAAGAACATTAGCCTACTGAAAAACAACCAAACAAACGAGCTGTCATTCTAATTAAAAGTAAAGCAGATGTGGTACGGGCCCTACAACAACCACGTGACAAGCTTCAGAATCAGAATACTTTATTGATCCCTGGGGGAAATTATTTTTTGTTACAGTGCTCCATTATAAACCAACATTAAGACAAGACAAGACAGACAATACGCTAACTAAGAATAGTACAATATATACATATATATACATACATACATAAGTCACTCATAAATAAATAGTTGGAAAAGAAACATGTGTAGTTGTAGCAGTAAACAGTGTGTTAAGTGGATGCGTTGTACAGGGAAATGGCCACAGGCAGGAATGATTTCCTGTGTCGTTCAGTGGTGCTTTTCGGTAATCTCAGTCTCTCACTGAACGTGCTCCTGTGACTGACCAGCATGTCATGGAGTGGGTGGGAGGTGTTACAACATTGCTGGCCTTACGGATTAGTTTATTAAGTCTGTTGGCATCTGCGACCCTCAGCCTGCTCCCCCAGCATGCAACAGCATAGAGGATCGCACTGGCCACAACAGACTCATAGAAAATCCTCAGCATTTTCTGGCATATGTTGAAGGACCTCAGTCGCCTCAAAAAATAGAGACGACTCTGGCCCTTCCTGTAAAGTGCTGTGGTGTTTTTAGCCCAGTCCAGGGGAAAGTAAGGAAACGGCACACCATGTGATCTGGAGACTTATCCAACTGATGCTGATGCCGGGGGTCCAAAAACAGATCCTTGAAACCCTCATGACTGAGAAGCTGAAACTTCTTGTTTTTTAGCTCTACACTGCAGAATAACTAAATTTATTTTGAAGCATCATGTTTTCTCCATTGTGTATATGAAATATCATTCCTGTTATAAAGGTAGTGAAATAGAGGCATGCAGTGGCACCCTGCTCTTTACTGTACTCAAGTCAAGTGAAAATCCTTGAACCTGAAAGGTTTATGTGCAGTAACAAAAGCAAATGTCACCACCTGTCTGTGCTAATCACATTTATACACATAGATTCACCTGTAGCGAAAAGAGTGAGTCTGTTAGCATGCCGCTGACTGGGTATCTCATGTTAACACACATTTCATATGCAATCAAAATGTAGCGGTAAAAAATAAATAAATAAAAGCTGGGCTTTAAAGACAATGTCTTCTTTTCTGTTTCAGCTCAACAAAGAGTCCTGCAAAAATCTCGGCATGAGTTCAACTTTCCAGATTGTACTCTGGTTCTGACTTTGAGAGACAGCCCAGGACCTCCCATCTCTTCTCCCACATCCTCCTCGTCTCCAGGCCAGCCAGTTAGCCCCAAACTGGATGTAAGCTCTTCACAGGTCAGCTCTGTAATGTGTTATTGCTCTGTAAATGCAACACTATATAACTGAAAACAAAGGAAAAAAGAAAGTGATCAACTCTTTTTGTTGGTTAGACACTGAAAAAGTTTGTTTGTTGATTAAAAAAGACAACCCAGCTGTATAAAACTTGCCAAATGAGTAAAAACAAAATGATGCAGAGGTTAAGCATAGATAAGCAACATTAGCATGTTATTTATCTTATTGCAAGAATGGCGCAAAGACACTCAGAAGCAAGTGTGAAAAGATGACTTATGACGACAGAGTCACAGAAACAAAGACCACATAAATATATATACACATATATATATACACACAAAGGAATGAGATTCCACAAGGGGTAAACAGCAGAGTTGCTAGAAAAAAAAGCTCAATAAACTCTGAAAATAAAACATAAAAGAAACATAAAGTGACACTATTGTAATGGATTGGAATTACATATCACCCCAGCAACCATTGTGAAAGAACAGAAGATGGTTTAGTGTATTTTTCCAGTCTTGAAAACCTCAAATAATATTAATCTTTAAGACTTAAACAAATTAAAACTCTTAATGAAGGTAAAATGTGGAAATATATCTTTTTATTATTAACAACCATTATTTGGCATATCTTTCTGCAGAATCAGCAGTCATCTCCTGCATCAAGCCTGACACTCAGTGGTGAAGAATACGAACCATCTATTGATAGCTATCTCCTCCGTTACTTAAGTGAATGTCCAAAGGCTGGAAAAGAACTGGAGACAGAGCTTTTCTCTGTGGGCTGCAGTGCTCAGCTTTTCCCAGATAAGGTTTTAGTCAGAAGAGATCAACCATGTGCTGCAGATGTTAACTGGAAAGCTGAGGTAGACAAGGTTTTTGATGGCTACCTGTCCCACTATGAGGTGGATGCTCGCAATGTCAAAGCTTTGCTCCAGTCCTTGAACTCTCCAAAGACAACAGATGAGGTGAAGGTGTACAGCGAGCTTGGGTTGACAGTGGTGGTTGGGAGACAGTCTAAGGTGAACGCCAAGTTATTGGAAGTCAAGGGCATAAGAGGTAAACTTGGATCAGCATCAGGTGAGAGTGAGAAGCAAAACAGTATTCGTCGACTGGGTGAGGCCAAACTCTGTCTCCTCTGGAGAGAGATTGAGCAAAGTTTGGGAGAACATTTTCCAGAGGTGAAAGCCACACAGGGTGACGAAGGTCAGCTGACTTTGGCAGGTACTGTGGAGGAGATTCTTAAGGCTGGACAGCTAGTATCCGATAAGGAGAAATTGGTGTTAGATCGCACAGTTTCTGACAAGAGCCCACATTTTTTCAGCTTCCTCAGAAAGGTGTATGGAGGGCCAAGGGTGCTAGGTGATTTTTTAGGTGTCGGTGACAAGGTGGAAATAGAGTTAAGAGACACAGAGCTACTTTTCTTTGCACTGTCAGCTGGTAAACTTGATGATGCGGAAAAAAACCTGCAAGAAAAATTCAAGGATGTCAGGTTTGAAGTTCCGAACTGCTCCATTGTGCCACTGGAGCTTCGGGAAAAACTTAATTCCAAGACAAATAAGATGAATCAAGGGCAGTGTAGGGCTCAAGTTGTGTTTACCTCAGACAGCATTGTGTACTTAGTGGGCCACAGCAAAGAGGTTGAAGAGCTGAGCGACATTGTCACACAGTTTATTTTGGACCAGGCAAGTGTAGAAGGACATGTCGCTCTCCCTTTCCCAGAGTTGCTAGAACTCTTACCAGACCTGTTGCAGCTGTTTAAGTGTGACTCTTCAGAGGTTACCTTACGTCCTTTAACATCTTCCTCTAGACCAGTGGTGCTACTGGAAGGCCCATCTGGAAAAGTGACTGAGTTTAGGAATAAGCTGGGTCCACTTCTTCAGTCCCTTGTTAGGGACAGAGTCAGCATTAGCATGCCAGGGGCAGTAAGGTTTTTTGAAGGTCTCGCTGGACGAAATACTCTCCTAAGTGTTGGTCAATCCTACAAGTGTCTCATACAGCTTGAAGAACAGAATCATGTTAGTAGAAAAAATTCAGGAGTTACCAAATACAACCTTTGCGATGGGCTCCAGGTGTTGGTCTGTCAGGGTGACATCACCACACAATGGGCTGATGCTCTGGTGAATGCTGCTAATGAAGATCTGGAACATGGTGGTGGTGTGGCTGCAGCACTGAGTAAAGCAGGTGGCCCTCAGGTGCAGATAGAGTGCAGAGCCATGGTGAAGCAAATTGGAAAAATCCCTACAGGTGATGTGGTACTGACCACCGGCGGAAACCTGAAATGCAAGAAACTGCTGCATGCAGTTGGGCCTGTTAATGGAAAATGTGGTGGCAAAGAGAGAATGCTACTGGAAAAGACTGTCAGCTCTGCTCTGAATTTAGCAGAAATGAAGAAGTTTACATCCATAGCCATGCCCTGTATCAGCTCGGGTTTGTTCTGTGTTCCACTTACTGTGTGCGCTGAGGCTATTGCAACTGCTGTTAAAGAGTTTGGCAGTCAGGGAGGTCGAAGTCTGAGCAAAATCATCCTAATAGATAAGAAAGAAGAGGTGGTGAGGGCCATGCGGGATGCGTGTGACAGAATTCTTCGAGGGACAAGTACCGAACTCCAGCCAAATGCATCTGGCCCAAATACAGCGGGACAAGCCACTGCTGGCTCTACTGGGTGCTGCGTCCAAGTGGAGATCGTTCAGGGAACACTAGAGAACCAACAGGTAAAATACTAGTGAGCACAATTGAATATTTCTATATAAAGGTTGAATATACAGTTCTGCAGTAGTACTAGGGGTTTATTTACACCTACATATATCAGCTAATATTAGCCATTTGCTAAAATGCTGGTCTCAGTATTAATAAAGACTAAAAATATGACATGAAAATTTGAAAAGTAAACAAGAGATGAGAGAAACAGGGTTGCACCACATTACAAGTATTAATGTTGCAAAGTTGAGCCACAGAAGGCGCTCAGTAATGTCCCTGTTGCCTAAATGTTTGTGGAGCATCACAAATATAACCAGCTGATCCACGTAGAGTTGTGAGGCAGAATAAAGCAAGATTATTAGTAACTGCATTTTCATATTATTTTATTAAGGGCTCACAAATAACTACACATTAACCAATGTCATGGAAATTTGTATTTGTTTCGTGTATGAAAGGAAGAAGTTATTGGCTGATTTATTAGATTTTTAAATTAATTGACATGATGATCAAGATCTTTAAAACTGAATAAAATTTGCTTTTGATTTAAGGTTGATGTCCTCGTATCTCCTATGGTTGCCCATGATCCTGTTTCTTCTCGTGTTGGAAGTGGGCTGTCAAAAGTGATTGGGCCTCAGATGATTGCAAAGTTTCATCAGGAAGCAGGAGGTGTGACACTGCCTGGTGAAATAGTGTTGGTGGAGAACTTACCTCCTCTGCAATGCAAAGCAGTGGTCTTCCTCAACCTAATTTCCTGGGACAACAATCAAAATGGAACAGCAGTCCAGGTGAATTAAGAGGGAATTCTGTGTGCTGTTATAGGTTTTTGTGACTCAGATTTACAACCCTAATGATAAATTAATCTTCCAGGTGCTGAGACAGGGAATCAGAAAAATTCTAGCATCCTGTCAGATCAGAGGTTTTAGTTCAGTTGCCTTTCCTGTGCTTGGGACGGGTGCTGTCCTACAATTTCCTCACAGCGTGGCATCCAGGGTTCTTCTGGAGGAGGTTGGTGAATTTGAAAAGAACAGAATCAACAGTCCACCTTTCCTGGTGCGTGTTGTGATTCATCCCAGTGACAAAGATTCAAGCAAGGTAAAGGCCATTTAATTACAGTCCTTTGTTTCAAAAATAAAAATAAAAATGTTTAGCTACTAAATGTGTTGGTCAGTGGACAACCTTTTACTACCAAGAAGAAATACAACTGACTACTGAAAGAGCATCACTTTGTTTTTATCTGCAGGCCTTCCAGTCTGTGCAGGGAAATCTGCATCTCAGAGGATTCACAAATGATATTAACCCAGATCAAGGTTGGGAGGTTTTCATTTTGAATTTTAAAATAATTAAAAACATGCGTAAATTTCTTCTTTAGAAATTAAATGAATTCATCCTTAAGACCACATTAATTATCTGATTCCAAAGAGGCAGGAAAACACCACATAAGTGTAACACACTTATGTATAAATAGATAATTTTATTATTTTTTAGTTTTTTACAATATTTTATCTGGAGGCAGAAAGTTGTTTATTGCTTTATAACAATTTGTGAAAATTGTGACTATTTACTGTATCATATTTAACCATGACTCTTTCTTATTTAGAGTCCTTTTACCGCCATGTCTCTCTGTCTGATCATGAGGTCACAGCCATGTTGGGTGCGGTCAAGGTTCAGATGCTCCGTGGAGACATCTTAAATGGGGGCACCGATGTCATTGTCAATACGACTGATTTCTCTCACTCTTCTGGTATAATCTAAATGTTGTATTTATTACTGAACAAAAAATGTGAAAACAGGACCACAAGAGTTTTGTTTATATTTTGCTTAAACTGAAAATGACTCTAGGTTTATACCTAACTGTGTCTGCAGGTGTCTCCAAAGCCATTGTGACAGCAGCAGGGCCATCAGTCCAAGCAGAGTTAGCTCAAAGTAAGTCTTAGGAATAACACTAAACACTAAACATCTTTATAGATTTGTGTTTTTGATTGATTAATCTTTCTTTTTTCTTTCTTTCTTTCTTTGGGAAGGAATTCCATCAGAGTGGATGGTCACCACAGGGCCTGGAATGCTGGGATGCAAGGAAATCATCCACGTTGGCTTTAACTGCGATCCTCAGTTGATTCGCAAGTACTGCAAAAAGATACTGGTGCACTGTGAGAACAAAGGCTACAACTCTGTGTCCTTCCCAGCCATCAATACGGGTTAGTACTCCATACCTGTGTGTATGCTGATATATGTATATGAGTCTGCAAGTGGAAGTGTTTATTTCTGCATCTTATTAGCAGCAAATTAGTGCCCACTGAAAAAATGTAGAGCATATAATCAATTATTGTAACATTGTATAATGCACATTATTTTCTCAATAACTGTCTTATATCCTATCAGGAGTGGGGGGTATGTCCTATGATAAAGCTTGTAAAGCCATGCTGGATGGGATAGCTGCAGCTATTGCAAAGATGAAACCAAGTTCTCTCTCACTCATTCGCATTGTCATCATGGAACAACCAGTCTTCCAGGCTTTCAGGTTTGAAACAAAACATCTTCACAACATGAGAGTACATTATACCATAAGCATTGTTTTCCCAATCATATTTCATCGTTTAAATCACCCGCTTTGTGTTTGCAGAAAAGAGCTGGAGAATCGCTTTGGACAAATAACTCCTTGCCGCATCAGTCTGAGAGGTTTGTTGTAATTTAAAATTTTGGAAAGTTTCCTTCTGCACTCCCCTTGAACATTAATGAAGATTTCTTTGTTAAACCAGGACTCTAATGAAAAATTAAAAACTATTCAATGAGCATTAGAAATCTTTGACAATTGCCAGTTACAAAAATTAACTGACAATTACAGCTGTCAGCAGTTTTCATGAATCTAGTACATCTCAGAAACTTTCTAAAGAAATTCATGTAATAAGTATTCAAGTTTAAATGCAATTTTTCTTTCAGATGTGAGAATAACTCAAGTAACATTCCTTTGATTCATAGCGAGCTAATGTCATAGGTTATATATAAAAGTTGGACTTAGTTACTTTGACAGTACTGACTGGGTTCCAGACTCAGCCTCAATGTTAGTGTTTTGGCACTGTCCATGTTGGGTTTAAGAGCCAAGAATGACCATATTTAGCTCAGAGGTTAAGTAATAAGTATGCTTATGAAGTAATTAATGTTAAGTACCAGGATAAGAAATACTAGAATTTCACCCACTGATATCTTGAAATAGCTCTACAGCTACCACACAGCAATTCTCACGTTTTGTCAACAAATTCGCCAAAAGAAGCCACCATGACAGGAATGAAGGCCCAGTTCAGAGATTTAAGCTGGTGGTGATGAAACCTTGTAGACAGGACTGTAGACAAAGTTTCCACAATCTATAGATGTTTCTGGTATTAAACAGCAATATTGTAGCCTGCTAGCTTGCACTCATTAGCAAAAACATTAGCATTAGTAACCTGTGCTTTAGGAATATTGAAAATTTAAAGCAACTTCACAGCAGTCTATCTACCTTATTTGATCCTGAACTGCAGTCACAAAATGAGTAATAGTGACCCTAGAGCAGAAGCTGATACTCACTGGGTATTTTCCACTGCCCATTTATTTGCTTTTTTTTTTTTTTCATTTTCTAGAAAAAGCCAAACAAAAGCTCAAGAAGTGGCAAAAGAAACAATCAAATTTCTTCTCTTCAATGGGACCACAAGAAAAAACCTTTGCCTCCTCTAAACCTCAGCAAGCTATGATACGTGTAATAAGCTGTGATCCATACATCACTAAGACCATCCAAAGTGAGCTGGAGAGGATCCTGCAGAAGCACCTGATAAAGAGGGAAGTAGACGTGCAGGAATTTTCAGCGCTTGAGCCCATGGAGCTCGAGGCTGTGCAGGCAAAAATCAGAGTCTTTGGAATAAGCCTGGAGCACAAGAAACATCAACAGAACGCTGGAAATACGGTCAGACCAGAAGCAAGAGCTCAGACGGGGTCAGGAAAAGACGTCTATGTGCTGGAAGGCCTAAAAGAGGACGTTTTGAGTGTCACTGAACTCATAGGCAGAGCAACCCAAGAAGCACTTTTTAAAGACTTTCAAGATAAAGAAGAAGCAATAACAGCTCTAAATGTGCAGTGGTCTTTGAAGGGCATAAATGGAGCCTGGCAGGAGGTGAGTCTGCGTGACAACTACATGTTGGAGTATGCTCATACGCGGGACAAAATCTTTGTTGACATAGATGCGCCAGATGGCTCAAGAGTGACCGTAAACCTGAAGACACAAGAAGCCACAAATGGGGTGACAGGAATGACATACAAGCTAAAAAGGATTGAGTCTGGAGGTTTGTCACATTTTCTAGGTTCTCTTTTTTTGTTTTGTTTTGTTTTGTTTTAACCATAGTCACCTGTGTTAAGACCATTCCCTTTTGTGATGTAGAAACTTTGCCTCACTACTTATTTCAGGAAAGTATCTTGCCTTAACCATATGGTTCATTTGTTTGGTTTTTACTTTAGCATTGGAGATGCCAGTTAAATGGGATCCTATGCAGGAAGAATTGTTCATGAAGGTAGAACTGCAGCCTACCTCACAGGAATACTGGGAAATAGCCCAGGGTTTCCTGAAAACAGCCAAATTCAACATTTGCAAAGTGAGTATTCTTACAAGAAATCATGCTTGCTAAGATATTTTAACATAAAACATGAGGCAGTTGACTAATTTGTTTTCTGACCTCAGATTGAGCGTGTGCAAAACCTCTACCTGTGGAACGCCTACAGTGTGTGTAAGCAGCGTATATTTGCCAAGAATGGACAAGCAGAGCTAGGTGAGAAGACGCTCTACCATGGCACGACAGCAGAGTCATGCCAATGCATTGAACGGGACCGATTTGACAGGGGTCACGCAGGAAAACATGGTAAGGCATCTTTTATAATATGTCATTTAAATCCCTCAGCAAGAAAGGACATGCTCCTAAAATGTATCCTAATTTTTGTTGGGTTTTTTGTGTGATTTCATTACAGCTGCAAAGTATGGAAAAGGAGTTTACTTTGCTGTCAATGCAGCATATTCAGCTAACGGATTTTCCCCAGCAGACAAATCAGGCTTAAAGAGGATGTATGTTGTTCGTGTCCTGACTGGCCGTTACACGGTCGGTAAGAGCAGCATGATTTCACCTCCTTCTCGAGGCTCAGATCCCACTGACTGCTACGACAGTCTGGTGGACAACCAGCAGCAGCCCAGCATGTTTGTGATCTTCCATGATGACCAGGCCTACCCAGAATACCTCATTACCTTCAAGTGAGAAGGACTGAGGGAAGTCATGCATCAACACTGTGGGGTCAAAGAAATGTACTATACTGTAAATGTTTCTACTCTGAGTCAATGTTAGATCTTGTTATTTAGATTTTGTCTTAAGCAATGTATCCCGGTAATACAGATGTAGTAGTTATTTAAAGTGAATAAGATTTCATCTCAGCTAACTGCGTATTTGAGAGATTTTTAAGAACGGTTGTGAGTCATAACTTTGCCTCATTTGCTCCCAGCAGCCATTAAGTTTCTACAGTATGTAGTTCTTGTGATGTGAAAAATAACTCCCTCTTCTTTTGTTCTTTTTTTTATTACAAATGTTCCTGAATAGAACCGTTTATTTTAAATAAAAGACTAAGTTTTAATTCGCATAGATACCATAGCATAGACAATTGTGGGGTTTTTTTTGCATTTCCCACAATAATTACATAATTACTTAGAAATAGGTAAGGATTAAGAACATAAAAAAATACTGTATTTATAAGACTGGGGAGGGGGGGGGGGGTTCATGGTTATTAAAACATCTTTATTAGATGGAGTACATCTTTGTCAACCACACAAAAAAACAAATACAACATTTTCAGAAGAGAAAATAAAGTGTACAAAAAATGACACGTCACATTTTTGTCTGATGCCACTTCACATTGGAAAAAGCAAAAATCCAGTGAATGTGCAGTACTTATTTCCATTATCACTGATCTGTCGGTTATCCCAAAGACGAACATTGACCTTGTCTCCAACTTGTAGCATTAAGACTGCACTGTTTGAGCCACTGATGGGATGAGCCCGACTGTGACCATACCATGATACAATCTGGTTTCCATTGTGGTACAGACTGCCACCACTGGTTCCAGTGTTTCCTCCCCACCAGAAAGAAGAAAAGGTGAAATAATAGACTCCTTGAACTGGTGCTGTAAAATACCCTGCATCGAAAAACAACCAGAAAGTAACAGCAATTAATCCAATAATGCTCCTGCTGAATAGAACAAACTGAACAGAAATACTTTTTAGAGATTATAAAATTCTCAGCAGCAGAACAGGGGGAAGGCACATGCACACACACACACACACACACACACACACACACACACACACACACACACACACACAGCCACACTGGTTTCTAACCTGTTACTGGACTGTAGTGTCCTCCGACGTTGTACAGAACATGTCTGTACACCAGAGGGTAAAGAAAATTTGCTGGCCCAATAGTGCCTTCTGTGGGTAAAGCAGCAGAAAATGCAACCTGACGTTGTCCTAAAAACACCAGAAAATATATTTTAGCTTGTTTCCTCCAAATGAATAAATAAATAAAAGTAACAATAACAATAATAATCAGTTTTCAAATTATTTAATATTTTTATTATTATACTATAATGTTGCCACCATTCTTAAATGTTATAGAGCTAGAATTGTTTAAACACACAGTGACACCTTTTCTTTTTGTTGTTAGTACAACAGCAGTGAAGCTCACAAGAACTGAAACTTTACTAGAATAATAATAACATCTGTATTTCACCAGATCTGGTTTGAGCCTTGGTTCGATTAATTCTGAGCTTTAGTATTTAGCCAGTATTTATTCAGCAGAAAACAGTCACCTTTCACCTCAACTAAGTATGAATTCAATAATATCAGAGAGAGATGAGACAAAAAGAGAAGAAAAAGTTTAATGCGTTAGGGCATATAAACATGTGGGGAATTAAACAAGGGGAGTGGAAAAGAATTGGAGATCCTCCAGCAGCCTGAGCACTAAGCTTTATAAAAAAGGAAAGTATTAAACCTAATCTAGAAGAGAGAAGTAGACAGTGTACTATACCTGACACCTGAAACACAAATTAGAAGCTGGTTGAATAAGAGACAGGCCTGAGAGCTGAACGCGCTGCCTCCCATTCTACTCACAAACTCAGAACCATAAGTTAGTCTGCAGCCTGAGACTAAGTACTCTGTTCGGACAATATTGTGCCGTGAGTTCCTTGTGACAGGATTTCAAATTTGATTCTGGGTTTTACAGACATCAAATGAAGAGAAGCTAAAATAGAAGAAATCTGTCTGTAGGCACCAAACATGTGAACCTCCCTAATGCTTAATATTTCGCCTGCAATAAATTAAATTTAGTATTATAACTAAAATGCTTTTGTAACAACAATCATCAAAAATGAGTAATAAAAGACTATTTTGTAAAATAGACTTCATGAAAAGTTACATGGCACAATGACTGCAAAGTTCATTACTTTTATTCATTCATTCAGTTAATTTTTACCAAATATTACCTTCATACATTGTCCTGAGCTCAGTCAGTGTGCTGTTAAGTGCAGCCACCTTCTTCTCACTGGCTTCCAGCTTTCTGTTTGTTTCTTCAAGAGCCCTCACAGTGGCTTTCTGTCGTTCTTCTAGAGCCCCCAGTTCCTTCAGCACCATATAGATGTTGGGTTCACATAGATGGTCAGTTGTTTTGCTTACTGTCCGAGGGGCTGTTGTTTCAGACCCTGGGTCAGCTGACACGTCGTTATTGTTCTCGGCCTTAGTATCTTCATATGACAGCTCAGTGATCAGGTTCTGATTGATTTCATTCTGATCACCCGTTTCCTCACATTCAGATAAACCAGCAAGTAAACAAATAAGAATAATTACTGTTAATCTCTCCATTTTCCAGGTTAGATGGTATTTCTCCGATTTGTGTGTTTCACTGATGACCACGGTGTAAAGAACCTATTTATAAAAGGGTCTGGGTTAATTATTAGAAATAAAGTGATGAAAAACATCATATAATCTTATGATGATGGAATAAACTTTAACCTTTTTCCTTATTGCCAGTTTGTTATTCAGGACTTTTATGAGTTAAATAAAGCATTGGAAATGGAATATACATTTATCACACTCACCAGATTACAAACAGAAAACGTGACTTTATCTTTGACCTGCTTTTTATCTGCACGTGGAATGGGAATAGGGTTGTAGGAGAAACAAGGGGTTGGGTAAAAGTAATTTAAGAGATATAGAAACTATGATAACAGCATGACCACGTTTTAGCTCCTCTTTGTTTTTGCTTATCCCCATGTAAAATATTAACTATTGAAAATGTTTTTTTTCTTGTGTATGTGTTGTTTGATACTGCAAATCAATTTCCCATTGGGGACAATAAAGTTACTATTGATTATTGACCACTGATATTGGTGTGTCTTAGATATAAAAACGATGTACCGCATAGATTGGTGACATTTGTTCATGAAAGTACATTTAGTTTTCAGCCATAGACTGGTTGGATGTTTATACCACTTGACATCTGTGTCTGTCCAGGGTTAAGATTAGAGTTGAGTTTTGTTTTGTACAGTCATCACAGCCCAAAGCTTACACCCAAAGCCTAACTCTAACTCTAGATATGGCACTTTTAAGATGGCAGATCTTTTATATAATTCTTTATGATACCTTTTTGCAAGGGTATTTATTTATTTAATATAGGAGTGGTAACCATCAACCAACCTTAAAACCACCAGATTCACATTGTATCTATTTTAATGTTTTGAATTACAAAACATTGCAAATTTAAGCAGTTTTACTTAAGACTCAAAATTTTAATACATAGCATTTAGAGAATTATGCTGCACCAGCAATGCTGTGGAAATCTAAGACTAGTATCTCTTACTACTGTCTACTAAAGAGATTATGATAACAAATCGAATAAGTCAATAGTGCGCATCTGTTTTAATGTTACTTATTATTAGTACTCTATGCATCCCCCTGTCAATTACGTGATGTTAATTCAGGTCTGTGCAGTATTGTACAATTTTCCCACTGCAATTAGATCTCCCAGAGATTATGCCATCAAATCCTTCCTCCTCATTGTGTATCAATCCCTATTTCTAAGAAAAAAAGTTCCATTACTGCAAGTAACTGGAGAACTGTAAAATATTTTCTCTTTAATAATCACTAATAGAACCTAACTATATTTAAGGCCAATTGCTGTCATTCAGTTTAATACCTGTTTAATGTGAAATGTTTGTAGCAGAAAAAAACTCTATTCTCCTTATTCTGAATCAGTACAAACCATGTGAAGCCTCACTTGAAATTAAACCTATGTGACCCAGTAGCTATAAATAGCTGCTTGTTTATGCAGAAAGTGAACTTGAGACCAAGACAGAGAACGACAGGGGGGATTTAAATAGGAAGTAGCAAAAATCATTAGAACAGTATTTTTTTTTTTTGCTGGATGGCATAAGTAACTGAAAAGACAAAAGTAGCTATTGCTCAAAAAGAAAATAACCAATGACATGGAGTTTACAAGGCGTTACTTGCCAATGGAGTGGGAAGAACGGTGGAGGAGAGAGAAGGAGAGAAGGAAAAGAGTTGTTGAAGAAGGTGGTGAAGGTATAGAACAGGACAACCGGGAGCTACGAAGAATTGTTGCTTACAATGATTCGAGAATGGGCTTGACAAGTAGGAGTGACAAAAAAGAGACTCGAGATGGAATGAACGGTACTAGTCAGGAGGGAATTGCGGAGCACATAAGCGCTGAAAGCTTGGGAGCTGAAGAGAATAAAGTCCAGGCATGCCACAACAAAACCTACCCTAAAGAGGTGTTTGTAGCTCTGAAAGAATTCTTGGATTCATCTCTTCTTACAGACCTGACATTGACAACTGAAAATCAGAAAAGCTTCCAAGTGCACTCCCTTATCTTGGCTGCTGTCAGTGGCTTCTTTCTGGAAAGACTACAGGATAAAAGTGAGGAGAAATCTGACAATAGTGAGGACAAAGATGGAGTCCAGAGGTGGTCAATGCAATTGAGTTCAGAGGTTGACCATATTGGGCTTCAGGCTGTTGTTGAGTTTGCCTACACTGGGCTTGTGTCATCTTTGAACAATGATAATATGGCCCGGATCAAAGCTGCAGCTCAAGTTCTTGCAATTCCAAGACTTGTGGACATCTGCAAAAACAAGGAAAGAAAGGAGAACAGTGAATGTTTCAAGAAAGAAGCACAAACCATCTCTGCTCTAGAACAAATAAAAACTACTCTTCGGTCCATTGAACAGTTGTGGGCAGATAGAGTGGGGTGTGATGTCATTTTGGACGTGGATGGAACTTTTTTCCATGGTTAGTACAACTGCTTTTGATATCCTAATGAATGCATCATAGTGGTCAAAGTTTAAGCTTTTCTTTTGTCTCTCTTCAGTCCACAGAATTGTTTTGGCAGTAAGCAGTGATTACTTCCGTGGCATGTTCACAAGTGGAATGAGGGAATCCCATCAGAGTTGCGTTGCCCTTCCTTTCCTGTCTACATCTGAATTAGAGGCTCTTATTGGCTACTCATACAGTGGGATCCTTTTACTTAGCTGGGACTCTGTTTTTGAGATTACCTGCATGGCGCTTCAGCTTCAATTCCAATCTGCTCTATCAATTTGCCTCAACTTTATGAAAAAAGAGATCCAGGCAAGCTCCTGCCTGGATGTGGCATCTTTTGCTGAAGCATATGAAATATCAGATCTTCTTGAGGAGGCCAATGACTTTGTGTTGAGGAACTTTATGGAAGTATCAGGCACAACAAAGTTTCAGGACCTACAAGCAGAAAAGCTTTTAAGCTTCCTTCGCTGCGATGGCCTTTGTGTACCTTCAGAGTTGGCTGTATTTCGAGCCGTAATCTCATGGATTGAGGCTGATCCCGAAGAAAGATTGGCCCATGCAGGCTTACTCATGACTGGAGTTCGCTTCCCCCTCATGACCTTTCGAGAGTTCAGAGAGGTTAGAGCCATTAATCTACGCATGGAGTGCTTTGGCAACAAAGAGGTGGAACTTTATGGTTCAGCACTTAAAGAATTTGGTTTCAGCCTTCCAAAGTCCCAGGATCACTGGCGGATCAGGCGACCAAAAGATACTCTAGTTCTGGTTGGAGGAGACCAACTGAATCCAGATGTTGGTCAGCGCATACCGAGCAGGGAAGTGTGGTTTGCAAACTCCCTACGCAGTGGCACAGGGTTGGTGAAGGACGTTGAGTGGAGGAGATTAACTGAGATTCCAGATAAACCAAAGTTTAGGCATGGAGTTGCCGTAATGGATGGGAAGCTGTATGTGATTGGAGGGTGCTTCTTTTATGCAAAGGATGACATTATGAAAACTGCCTACAGGTAAATAAAAACTATTAGTCCATGAATATACATCTTCTTACATTCACAAAAACAGATTGTTACATATATCACATTTTATTTTTTTATCGCACTCATGCTAGTTATGACCCAGTGAATGATTGCTGGAAGAGGCTGGCAGACATGCAGGAGTTCAGAAGTAACCTCTCAGTCGTGGTACGTGAATCGCACCTTTATGCCATTGGTGGAGATAAAGACATCAACACCAACGTAGACAGTGTTGAGATGTACAACCCAGACACTGACTCCTGGAGGTAAAATTAGTTATTTAAAATGAAACAGAATCTTGAATAATGGATGATGGATATTTTAGCTGGGCTTGAATAATATATCTGTTTTTGAATTGTGGACATACCAATCAGCCAACAAAGTTAAAAGACTGAGGCAATATGAAAAGAGTCAAGTTTTATAATAGTTATAATGGATAGAAGTTTTTCATGCTTTACCCTTAAATTCAAATGCAGTACCATGGTTTCCACAGCAGATGTCAGTCTTGCCCTTGAATTATAGTATGCACCAAAAAATGGGTTTTTCACACTACTGTAATCCCAGAAATGTCTCATGTTTTAAAGAAATTCGTATTTTGCTGTTCTGGTTTCACCAGGTGGAAAGTTACACAGGTATGGTGGTGCATCTTAAACAGAAATGCAAGTTAAAGAAAGCAAAACAACATAAATATTGTCTATTACATCATTACAGCATTCAGTTATAGCATTTGTGAGTTAAAGAATGAAATCTAAACATTCAGACTTTAATGAGGATTCATCCAAGTTGCTGCCTTCACCTCGTCCAAAGTCATGCTGTCATCACAGAAATGTAAACTGGAAGGTTCATGTGTTTATATTTCACATGATTTCTGATAAAATTGTTTTGTTAAAGTTACATATATGTCAAGTAATGCCATTTTGTGGTATATTGGATTCAAGGCAGATAAAAAAAAAAAAAAATTTTCCTTACAACTGTCCATCTGGACATGACTGCCTGGCTTCTCTTGTTTCACAGCTTTGTCCAACCGCTGGACCTGGCTCTGAGTGGGCATGCTGCTGCTATCATTAATGGAGAGATTTTCATATCTGGAGGTTTCAACTGCAAATATGAGTGCCTTGTTTCCACATGTCTGTACCACCCAGAGAGGGGAACCATCTACCTGGCAGACATGACCTATGATAGAGCCCAGCATTGCATGGAAGTCCTACAGAGTCATCTATATGTTGCCGGTGGAGTCTGTAACCTAAGGAAGTTTTACACTGATCAACTAGTTTGTGAGGTATATGATACTGTGGCTGATTGCTGGACTACTTTTGCGTCACTGCCCATGCCCCATGTTGGTGCAGCCTCCATTGTTATGGAGGAGAAGATCTATGTACTGGGAGGGTATTGCCAAGATGACTACAGTGAGTCTGCACTGGTCCACCGCTTTGATCCCATCATGCAGAGATGGGAGACCATGGGCAAATTGCCTGGAGCTGTTACAGACATCCGAGCTTGTCTGATGCACCTGCCCCAGCACCTCAGACAGTAACTGTTTTATTGAAATGATACACTCCTCAACTAGGCAGTCTGTTTAAACACTGAAATTACTGCAATAATAGAAGTAAAATATTCAAATGTGGATATCTAAGGCCTCAGTCACTCAGGCCTACAGACCAGTCAGCAAACCTTTTGATAACCATAAGTTGCTTGGAAAAAATATGTATTCTCCAACCAGTTGGTGAGTGGTTGCTGGAGGTTGCTGACAGTTGCAAAGAGGATGCTGCACTAAGGCTGTTCCTTATGACTATTTTGGTTAAAACCAGTTTATCCCAGTCAACCATGGTTTGGATGGAAGATGTTGAGTTGTTTGCATGTATTGTTTAGTTTGCAGAGCAGTAGTAAGACTTGAAGTGCAATGAAAACCAGAAGCAGTGACCATTTGTTTAAGTGAAAAATACACCTTATTGGTTAAACCAACACATTTCAAAAGGCACAAATTTTACTTTGAAGGCAAGTGTTCCCTAATTGAGGTATGTGTTGGAGCTTTCATGGTTTCACTATCATACAAAGAGCAGTTGGAGAGTGTTTGCAGATAAGTCAGCATCTTTGATATAAAACTATAAGAAATACAGATAATCTGCTACTGATCAAAGTAATTGCAAGAAAGTTTTTAGTACAGCACCTCATATCTCTTTGTGACCAAATTTCCCTTGCAGCTGCCAGTAGCCTCAAGCAACAATTTCAACAGGCAGTCTTTTTCCCTAGCAGCTTGCAATTATTAGGGGTTCACTGACTGGTGTTTTTCAATCAGTTTTAAAGTGACTGCCATCAACCTTCATGAACAACTTACGAGTCATAATTGCAACCAGTGGTACCAGAAGGTTGCCAGTATCTAGTATCAGCATCTAGGCCTGTGTGTGTGAATAAGAATAATATATATGTAAGTGGTAAGAAAATAGATGGAGTTTATCATTTTGAAATGAATGACTACTTTGACCACAGGCTAATCGTAATAGCTAATTCTTAATAACTGTTAACTCTCACTTGGTGCAGTATTCGTGTTTCAGGTTTTCCACATCAGGTTGTCATGTTCTAGGTTCTTTATGTTTAGCTCACCTAGTTTAGGTTATAGCTTAGTTGTGCCTTTGCCTTTTGTTTTTGTACTGTTTTACCAGCCTTCAATAAACAGCTCGCCCTTTGTTAAAATCAAGTTTAATTTTCACGTGTCCTCACTTTGGTCCACCTCCTCACTCCACACAGTCTGCTTCTGCAGATAGTGACAGTGCCCAAACTTGACTGGTAGTGTAAATATGATAGTTTCTCTCTCTCTCTGATGGGGGGCTGTCAAGTTAGAATAAGCAAAAATTAAGTGATACAGAGTTGATGAAAGCATTACAACCTAAACTTTTAGATCTGAAGAATTTTCATTGGCACCACATGACAGTGACATTTTGAATGATAAATGATCTGGTTTCATATTCTTACAGGCTTAGCTATTCAAATCTTTCCAGGAAATGACCATGTGCTTTCCAAACCATCCCTATCTGAGTCCAAACAGATCAAACTATCTGAGAGTCTAAGATCATTCCTTCTGTGAGATTCTAAATGTTTATGTAACAGCTGAATGCAAGACAGTGAATTATATTTTTGTTTGGTATAAACTTCCACTACTAGGGAAAGATATAATGCTTAGTTGCCTTAAGGTTAATGCTGTTGTGATTTGAAGTTATATAGTACAAATAAAATTGAATTGCTGCCGCCTATAGTGCTGTGTTATTGCCTGGGCTTGGGCTTTGACTCAGCTTGAAAGCTTTGGTTTTTCCATTTGTGTTTCAACTTACTATATGATTACTATTAAAAAGTTTTGACTCCAATATGTGATGATTCCTAATGTTTTTATAAAAAAAACAATTAAACCTCCTGTACTCACAATGAATCCATGAATGTAAAATGTTGCTAAAGTGTAAAATGCTGAAACCTTTTGGTTATCCTTTCATGCCAACCTGCGATATGGGAAGAAACAGTAGGACGATCTAAGTTAAATACACAAAAAATGTTCAAAATTGCTTTAAAAAAGAGAGTTGAACCTGGCCCTTTTAGATTTAAATTTGACCAAAGTTAACCAAATTCGACCTGTACAACCAAACAGATTTCTCATCGAAAGCAGATGCCGATTTAGTATCGTACAAAATAATAATAGTTGATAAGAAGAAAGAAGAGGGGCAAATCCATGACAAAAAGGAAACACTGAAACATTTTTCACATGGCTAAACCAGAAAAACCAGCTCTCCACAGGATGATGTTGAACCAATAGATTTGCCGGTGATATCCAGTCCTCCAAATTCCCAGGCGCTCATCTGGAAATGCCGATTCTTCAGCAAGATGGCCCCTGAAGTGTAGCTGTGATAGTCAGTGTCATGAAGGTGAACTGGTGAACTATAAAGGACTGCTTGTGGTAAACAGAATTTCTTTTTTTCTCTAAATCATTTATGGAGAAAAAAAAAACCACTAGTAAAAGGCATAATATATTAATCAAACTGGTCCAAAGTCCTTAAAAAGTTTATTGTAGAAAATGTTGCTTCCAACATTGCTGTAGTTCTTTGATATTTCTTTTATGAACTTGTCAAGCAATGAAAATGTCAAGCAACACAAAGCAGATCATTTTATATTTAATCAGACAACCTTTTCATGACAACAAGCACAGCATACACATTAGTGTAAGCGTTACTAACGTATTATAATTAATTAGTAAATATGAATATTAGTTTAGAAGAATTGATTTTTGTGGGAGATGTGTGGAAGTTTGCTTCTGTGCAAAGCAAGCAGAGGTAAGTGTAATTTTGAGTTATGATTTCAAAAGTTTTGGTTATCATCTTAAAATTTTGAGTTCTCTAGCATATCGAGACACTGTGTGGAGAGATAGTCTCGATATGCTAGAGAACCCAGGTTACACCATAACCGTACGTTACTAATTTAGTGCCATGAAATTCTAGGGTTTCAGCTTTATCTATTTTAAGTAATAAGAAACAAACTAAGACGGGACTAAAAAAAACCTCGTAGTTCTTCAGGTGATTGTTGTTGTGATTCTTGTTTGTTGAGCCAGGATGTGGACAGAAAGGCGACACGGACATCAGTGAGTGGATGAAGGCAAAAGAGAAGTATTTGTATTTGAATCACAGTCTGGGGTTTGAAATCCACAACTCAGCTGCTTCACAACATGAATGTGGCGACCAATTGAACAGATTTTTTCATTGGATAAACACATTCAATGCTGGACCCATTTATCGCTTTCCGAATGCTATATTTTGCATAATACAGTACTTTTCTTTTCTACTCCCCTGGAGCATTTAAAGCGCTTTATGCAACATGCCACATTCACCCAACCACTGCTTTTTATATTTGGCATGATCAAACCACCAACCCTCCAATTAGCAGATGACCCTGCATGATGCTCTACAGTCTGAGCTACAGCCAGGCTGGCTGGACAGAAAGAAAACAATATATTTCCTTTATTCTGTTGCAGGAATCTTCACAGCACCAGTGAATGGTCTCTGCTCAGTTGCAGTAGTTCCAACTACTCTACTACTCTCACACTCACACAGCAGGTGCTATTCTTGTGAAGAATAATGTCAGTCAAATTTCAACATATGACAGCCCTTCAGCAGACGGCACTGGCAGCAGCAGCAATGCAGTAGCTCTGCTGGTTGCAGTTGATTGGGTGCACGTAGAATTGTGGGGTCAATACAGCGGTGTATAATAACCTAAACAGCCACAAAACCTGTTTTTTGTTTGTTTGTTTGTTTTACTCTTTCATGGTTTATGCATTGTCTTAAAATGTTAAAGCAGCATTAGTCATCAAATCTCTTTATCTCTGTGTAAACTTCTAATGATCTGACCTAATATTACCTCAGCACTTACCTGAATATGTGCACTTATATTCAGAGATGGGCAGTAACGCGTTACTTGTAACGCGTTACTGTAATCTGATTACTTTTTTCAAGTAACGAGTAAAGTAAGGGATTACTATTGCAAAATCGGTAATTAGATTACCGTTACTTTCCCGTAGGAACGCTGCATTACTGCGTTACTAAAACCGTGATTTTTTTTGCGAGAATGTCTCATGACAGTGACGTAAGCAAGTGCGACGTTGGTGACAGCAGCTGTGTGCAGATCAACAATGGATAATATATCGAGTGCGGGAGAGAGTATGAGCGTGCAGCGTTTAAAGCGTGGAAGTACTGACCTTACTTTGAGTTTGATTCCATAAAAAGTGACAAAAACATTAGCGTCCATCGTGCGTGGGAAGAAAACTTCTTTTTACAGCGAAAAAAACCCCTAAACTTCCGAGCAAGCACCGAGTAGCTACGACGTGATGGGAAACTCACAGAGACACTCGCGCGGATTCTTCAACTGACCGCAGCACACCTACACCAGGGTAACCCTCCGCCTACCCTGCTCCTGCTTTACAGGTGAAAATAGAGCAAAAGGACCGCTGAGTCTTTGACTTTATTTATTTTCTGCTGTGTTTTACTTGCATCTGTTTGAAAGAGTGAGTGAAAACACAAAAAATATTTTATTTTATGTGCTGGAATGTGTAGAAAATAGGTTTAAATGTTAAACTAATTTATTCAAGTCAGAGAATGTTGCATATAATTAAATGTTTTGCTTGATGCATAAAGTTAAAAGATTAAAACTGATAAAACAAGTTAAAAAAAGAGACTTTTCCATTTGATTACATTTTGTATGATGGATTATGTAGAAAAAGTAGAATTGGGCTGAAAGATCTATCACTTTATCACCTCTTCAGGTTGTAAATCGTGTTTTTAAAAAGTAACTAAGTAACTAAGTAACTAAGTAATTAATTACTTTTGAAAATAAGTAATCAGTAAAGTAACGGGATTACTTTTTGGGGGGAGTAATCAGTAATTAATTACTGATTACTTTTTTCAAGTAACTTGACCAACACTGCTTATATTATTAAAGGAGGCAAACAAAGGAGGCAAAAGCGTGGCTGCAGGGCGGGTCCACTAGCTCGGCTAAAGAAACAGCCATTTAAGCCACCGCTTCCGAGTATTTTCCTCTCCAACGTCAGGTCCATAACCAACAAAATCGACGAACTGAGATTACAAATTGCAGTCAATAAGTGTGTACGGGACAGCAGCATAATATTACTCACAGAGACTTGGCTGCAGCCATCAATTCCGGACTCGGCTATTGAGCTAGCAGGCCGCACGGTTCACCGTCACGACAGGAACGGCCACTCCGGTAAGATCAAAGGAGGGGGTTTATGCATCTACACCAATGACAGCTGGTGCAAAAACACAAAGACTGTAGACAGCCACTGTTCCCCGGATTTGGAATACTTGACTGTGAAGTGCAGACCCGTCTACATACCTCGCGAGTTTACTGTTGTCATGGTAACGGCCGTGTATGTACCACCCGATGCTAATGCTAACTCTGCCATGGAGGAGCTGCACAAGACAATAAGCAACCAGCAGAACTCCCATCCAAACGCAGTGCACATTATAGCTGGGGACTTCAACCATGCTGATTTAAGGTCAGTATTCCCCAGATTTGAACAGCATATTAAATGTGCAACGAGGGGGAAAAACACATTGGATAAAGCCTACACGGACTGGAGCGTGTTCGAACATCAGGACCTTGAAGAGCACACAACATCAGTGCTCTCATATATTAACTTCTGTGTCAACAGTGTCACTGTGGACAAACGTCTCCGGGTGTATTCCAACCAGAAACCCTGGATGACTAAAGAGGTCCAGGTCCTGCTGAAGCAACGTGACGCCGCTTTTAGATCCGGTGATGGTATGCAGTACAGTGCAGCCAGATCTCAGTTGAAAAGAGGCATCAGAGAGGCCAAGGCAGCGTACAAGAGAAGGATCGAAGACCACTTCACCACCAACAACTCACGACAGGTATGGCAGGGAGTTCAGCACTTAACCAACTACAAACCTGGCAATACCACGTTGACTGAGGGTAACGCGGAGCTTGCAGAGGAGCTGAACCACTTCTTCGCACGCTTTGAGGTGAAGGGACCAGAGGCAGCAGCAGAAAAAACATCGGACAGCAGCAGCCCAAGCCTCATAGTGCAGGAATATGAGGTGAGGCGCACACTGAGGGCAGTGAACCCCAGGAAGGCCACCGGACCAGATGGGGTAACCGCAAAGGTCCTAAAAGAGTGTGCAGACCAGCTGGCTGGGGTCTTCACTAAGATCTTCAACACTTCACTGTCCCAGTCCTGCATCCCGCCGTGCCTAAAGTCAGCCACAATTGTCCCACTGCCAAAGCGTACTAACATTAGCAGCCTCAACGACTACCGACCAGTTGCTCTAACACCTGTTATAATGAAGTGCTTTGAGAAACTGGTCCGACGTCACATCATGTCCTGCCTGCCACCCACACTCAACCCGCTCCAGTTTGCATACAGAGCTAACAGATCAACTGAAGATGCCATTGCTACAACGCTCCACACCACCATCTCTCACCTGGAAGTGCAGGGCCGTTACGCCAGGCTGCTCTTTGTTGACTTTAGCTCTGCTTTCAATACGATACTCCCGGACAGACTAATAGATAAACTGCTGGAAATTGGACTTCCTTCCACCACCTGCCGCTGGATCAGAGACTTCCTCTCAGACCGTGTACAGAGAGTTAGAGTGGGGCCTCATCTTTCCTCAGCCCTCAGCCTCAACACCGGCTCTCCACAAGGCTGTGTACTGAGTCCCCTACTGTACACTCTGTACACACATGACTGTGTTAGTTCCCACCCAGACAACACAGTCATCAAGTTTGCAGATGATACCACTGTGGTGGGGCTCATCTCAGGGGGAGATGAGACTGCATACAGAGCTGAAGTTCAGAGGCTGTCAGATTGGTGTGCAGACAACAACCTGGACCTCAATACCACCAAAACAAAAGAACTGGTAGTTGACTTCAGAAGGAGGAAGTCCGAGCTGCAGCCTGTCAGCATCAACGGGGAGTGCGTGGAAAGGGTCTCCAGTTTCAAGTTTCTGGGTGTGCACATAGACACAGACCTCCAATGGAGCTCTAACACCTCTGCGGTCTTAAAGAAGGCCCAACAGCGTCTCCACTTTCTGAGAATCCTCAGAAAAATGGACCTGAAGAAGGAGCTGCTGACCGTCTTCTACCGCTGCTCCATTGAAAGTGTGCTGACATATTGCATCGGTGTGTGGTTCTCCAGCTGCACCACAGCACACAGAAAGGCACTCCAGAGGGTCATCAACATGGCCCAAAAAATCATTGGACATCCTCTTCCCTCCCTGAAGGACCTGTACAGCACTCGCTGTCTCAAGAGGGCACGCAGCATCCTACGGGACTGCACACACCCAGGACACCGGGTGTTTAAGCTGCTGCCGTCTGGCAGGAGGTTCAGGCTGCTGAGGTCCCGAACAAATAGACTCAAGGACAGCTTTTACAACAGGGCAATAGCCCTGATCAATGTAAATAGCTGACCTGACTGGATACCTCCCTGGACTTTTTAGGGGGAGGTAACAATGTTTAAAACGATAACAATAATATTTATATTTATAACAAGGTGCAATAATAATTAATGTGCAATAATAACAGTGTGCAATACACATACACTTATTCTTCTTTTTTATACTAAGTTAATATACTGTGTTGTGTTGTTTGTTACGTTGTGATGTGTCATATCGTGTCGTGTTGTGTTATATGTAGTGCCGACGTAGGACAGTTTTTCCAATTTCATTGTACTACTGTACTATGTATGACTGTGCAATGACAATAAAGAGTTATCTTATCTTATCTTAAAGGACTCAGTTCATTGTTGTTTATTTTCAAGTAGAATTTAATGCAAATATAAATTGAGAAACTTCTTCAGAATAATAAATGCAAAACAACCTTTTTGTGTACAGTTTTTACAGTGACAGCTGTTTTCACCAGCATCCCACCACAAAGTTTGGTAACGACAAGAGGGGAGGCAGAGAGCTCCCTCATGTGATCGTACCTTGCTATTGCATTCTGCTGTGGAAAATTTAAACCTTGTGTTGTATAACCAAAGAAAATCGGATGCCAAAGTGAACACTAAATATCTGACACACACACACACACACACACACACACACACACACACACACACACTATATGAAAATAAAAAAAATTCAGATAGATATTTTGACAAAAACTTTCAGAAAACTGAAAAACATATTGTTTAATTTAAATTATTAACAGTTCCAGTTCATTTCCTTTACGCTGTTCAGCTCAAAGTATCTCTCCTTAATTCATATACTTTATAATGATATATTCTCCTCTTGTGATTATAAATAATAATGAGATTTATTACCATGTCTTATAGTCGCAAATGCATTGGCAAACACAGCAGACATGCACGGATATCATTGTTTGGCCTGGGCATCTTTCCCATGTTCTCCCATTTCTGTGTGGCAGGATCATAGCGGTGCACCACCTTAGTGTCGGTGTAGTCCTCCTGACTGTATCCACCCAGCACATAAAACCTTCCCTCCAAAACAGCACTTCCTGCTCCAACATGCGGCACTGGCAGAGATGCAAAGGCAGTCCAGCAGTTAGCCACTGGACTGTACACTTCACAAGGTAGCTGATCAACAATAGTCATGGTATTATCAGTGGTTACTCCACCTGCCACGTAAAGATATTCACCCAAGAACTCCATACAGTGATGAGCTCGAGGTGAAGCCATATTTGCCAGGTAGGTGCTTCCTGTTTCTGGATGGTACAGAAAGAGGGATGCAACACAGAGGTAATCATTATTTTCCCCTCCTGTTATGAAGATCTGTCCTTGGGTAACTTTTGCTACATGACCGCTCAGAGGCAGATCCAAGGGTGAGGTGAAACTGAAAAAGAAAAGATGAGTGATTTGTGACAGCAAACTACAATATTTTGAAAAGTTTTGAATCATTTTAAACAGCTTATTTAGGAGAAATGTAATGACATGGTAATGAACAATGAATGCTCTGCCCAACCTACCTCCAAGAATTTGTAGATGGGCAGTATCTTTCAACACTATCTATAGGATCGGTCTCACTGTGTCCGCCGATGGCATATATCTTTTCATTAAGTACAACCACTGAAAATGAGCATCTTTTTTCTTGCATTTCAGCCAGAAACTCCCAGCTGTTTTCACAAGGGTCATACCTACAGGTGGTGAAATTATGCACATATAAGAAACAGTTAAGTATATGTTATTATTGCTTTTGGAGGGTTGACAATGAACCGCTCTTACCTGTAAACATTATTAAGGGTGTCACCAATGCCATAATACTTCTTGCCTCCCAACACATACAATCGTCCTTTTAGGACAGCCACCTCATGCCCGAATCTTGCTGGCTCAGGCATCTCTCCCAGCTTTCTCCACTCCAATGCCTTTTTTACCCCTATGTGATTCCTGAGGGAATTCCCAAACCAAAGTTCTCTGCTGATGCTGCGGCTGCTCAGGTCTTCCGAAATCTGGTCACCTCCAATCAGAACGAGACTCTCTTTTGGCATATAGATGCGGAACTGATGCTGTGCACTCTCACTGGAGCAGAAATCTTCAAAGATTTCCTTATACAGCTCTGCCATGTTGGGATTACACCACATGGTCTGAGATCGCACTTCCTTGAATTCCTTGAATGTCATCAAGGGAAACTGGACAGTTTTCATAAGTTCATGAGCTAGTCTGAGCCTTATCCTGGGCTTTGCTTGGATCCAAGCTGCCACGGCTTTGAATATAACAAGTTCAGATGGAACATAAAGTGAGTTACTGTTTAGGTACATCAAGAGCTTTTTAGCTGACAGGTCCGTAAACTTTGAGGTGCATGCCACCATCTGGAAATGCCGGAGGACAAAATCATCAGCAAATTCAAGAAGCTGTGGTATTTCATAGGCCTCAGCAAAAGATACCACATCCAGACAAGTTTGAGGATTAATTTCTTGACACAGGAAATTGTAGCACAAGGAAAGTGCAGGTTGGTACTGAAGCTGGAGAGCAGTGCTGGTGATCTCAAAGATGCACTGCCAGCTCATAGGTAGAGCGCCACTGTAAGAGCAGCCAATTAGAACTTCTAATTCTGATGCCAAAAGGAAGGGAAGGGTCACAAAAGGCTGATGGGACTCCTTCATCCCTGAGGTGAACATGCCACGGAAGTAATCACTGCTTACAGCCAAGATAACTCTGTGGACTAGATGAAAGACATCAATGAGTAAATATCTCTAACATATCCAGGTCACATGCTTGTTTTATAATGTACTTCATTAAAGATGAAGCCTATAAAGGCCCAACGTATGTTTACTACACACTTTGTGCAGAATGTAAATCCAGATTTATTTGATGGTCAAATGTTCCACAATATGGAAATCTGGACCACCCAGTAGTCGCCTTGCAAAAAAACAGAAATATGAACAACCTGAAAACTTATTTGGCAGAACTATAGATGCATCTTAAGAAAATGTATATTTGATGGTAAAATTCTCAATACACATTTATCTAATATTGAATATAGTCACTTTTGCAATGAATGAAGTGATGTTAAATTTGATTGAGGACCTACTTGTGGATGAAAGAAAATGTATCACAACACAGAAATTTACTTGAGCAAATAGGTAAAAGTTAAAGTGGGCATCCAGACAGCATTAAATGGTCTACTCACCATGAAGCAATCCACCACAAGCTTCCAGAGTCACATCACATCCCACTCTGTCCATCCACAGCTGTTGGATGGACTGAAGGCTGATCGTCATTTGTTGTGCAGTACAAATACTTTCCCTTTTCTTATCCCCTCCAGTTTTTGTGGACTTCTCTTCTTCCTCAGTGCAGAGATCGAGAACCCTTGGTGCACCCAGTGTTTGAGCAGCAGCCTTTATCTTGTCCAGATTATCCTTGTTTAAGAATGGTATTTGTCCAGTGTAGGCAAACTCCACAATCGCCTCTAACCCAACATGCTCTACCTCAGGACCAAGAGAGATTGACCACGGGTGAACTCTAACACATGTGTCATCGTCTTTTCTTTCATCAGCTCTTTTGTTTCCTGCTTTGCTTCTTTTTAGATTATCACAGGTAAGTGAACTGACAGCAGCCAGCACTGGGGAGTGCACACAGAAACGCATCCCATCCTCTGTCCTCAAAGTAAGGTCGGTGAGAACGGATGAACTCCTGAATTCATTCAAGGTGAGAAAAACATGTATGGGGTAATCATCTTTGAAATATGTCTTTATGTCATCTTCATCACTAAAATCCCCATCTTCATCCACTGAAGGTTCTGTTTCCTTATCATCTGTAGAAGCTTCCTCTTCTTCTTCACGATCTTCTTTAGTGACCCAAGATTCTGTGACAGTTTCTTCTTCATCTGTCAATATTTCACCGTTGAATTCTCCATTCCACTCCAGAGTAGTCTGAGTTTCAGAGATATCTTCATTTCTGTGTTTGTTAAAATATTTATCTTCAGAAACTGTGAAATCAGAACCTTCTGTTTCTGAACCACTTTCTCCTTTGTCATCTTCAGTTTCCTCTGCATCCCTCACCTCCGGTTTTGCCTGCACTTCTTCATCTTGATTTCCTCCTGCTTCATTTTCTTCCTCATTCACATCATCTTCCTTGCTGTCAGCATCCTCACCATTCTCTTCCACCCCTTCTTCTTCTTCTTCTTCTTTATTACACACCTCTGCTTTAATCCAGCATCTTATCCTGTCCCACAATCGTCTCCTTCTCTTCTCCATCACTCTCTTCCATACATCCTACTGCTTCTCAAGGCAGGAATTAGCAACTGCCAGAGTGTCCAGTAGACCTATAATCTTCACAGCTACTTTAATCTTTCAGATTTGCACCTCAGGAATCAAAGAGACTGCAGATCACTTACTTCTTGAGCTGGACTTCGCACTGTGAAACAGCTCAGACCTTACCTCATCTGCAGACAAGAGCTGTGTTGTTCATCTCCTGCCTCTCTCTCCCCTCTTGCATGTGGCGTTGAGTGGCGTGAGAGTGCATGATTCCTCATATAACCAAATAAGCTCCTGTATACAGTGTAATATATCACTAGGTGGTGGAAATTCTAGACATCATGAGGCTTCAGGCAGACACCCAACAAAAGTCTGAAAATGGCACGGTTATGTTTTTATTTACCATATTGTCAAATATTGTCACATTTTTTTCCAATTTTGTCCTCATTTTATTCCTTATATCTGATATATCTCCAAAGGATGTGCAGTTTATTGTTGTGGTCTTAAATGAAGGACTTTGCAGTCTATTAGTCTAGGGATTGTGTTCAACAGTTCTAAAAGGCAAACTGGAAGAAGCAAAAGCAAGTAATAAACAAGGCAATGACTTGGAGGCAGCTGAATCTCTGCCCATCTGAGTCTATCAACCTCGACATCTCGGGAAGCCTTGGCAGGCTTATTCATTCTGAGGCATATGACTTGGGGATAAATTTTAAATGCCTAGAGGGTCATCAGTGAGATCACATTGCTCCTCCACATCCAAGTACAGAGGAATGTGGGTCAAGGCGCAAGAGGGAGGAGGAGGCCAAGAGGGCATAAAAACAAACAACACCTGTTGACTTGAAGGCTTTTGTGCTAACAGAGAAAGCAAACAGCTGGGTCACACTGTGTAACCTTGACTTTGAAAATAGCATTCATACATATGCTCTCTCCTTGCATTACCACATTTTTAGAAATGTAACTGGATTGGCCTGCGCCAGCTATTTGTGAATTTGTCCCGTCACAGTGCTAGGTAGTGTTTAGTTTTGACTAACCAATGAAATCCAAGAAATCTCTAAGCTGGAAACAAGTTTCTTCAAGTCAGTTGAAAACATTTGTCAAATCAGAGGCAATTAGACAGGAAGTCCCAGTTTTAGAAGATCTGTCAATATATTAGCTGCTAGAATTTTATAAAGATATTTTAAAATCTTCTTTGCCGTATTACTAAATGGTCTTCAGAGTTAAGCAGGTTCTAAACGTCTAGTTATAATTTAGTGGAGCATAAATCTCAGAAGGTAAGCAAACCTAATCACAAGTACCTTTTTATTTCCTTTTTTTAATCAGGTTGACACTGAAGAAAATACGGTGTCAAGGTTTGGGATGTAGTGGGGTATATTTTGTTTTAGGACTAATTGTATTCATGCCATTCATACAAAAGTTTAGAACCACACCTCTTTGTCTTTCATTTCAGATATTTTCAGTCCCATTGCCAAAGGTGTGCAAAATCAGGCCTCCAGTCTGTCTCTACTGCCTTTATTTATTTGTGAAAGAATGGGGCATTCTAAAGAGCCCCTTGAACTCCAATATGATACTGTGATAGGATGCTGCTGATGCAGGAAGACAGTTTATGAAATTTCTGTCCTACTACACTCAACAAAAATATAAACGCAACACCTTTGTTACTGCTCCCATTCCCCATGGGATGGACGTAGAGACCTAAAATTCATTCCAGATACACAATATAACCATCCCTCCCAAACAGTGGTCACAAATCAGTCCAAATGTGTGGTAGTGGGCACATCTGCTATATTGAGATAATCCATCCCACCTCACAGGTGTGCCACATCAGGATGCTGATCTGACATCATGAGTAGTGCACAGGTGTACCTCAGACTGCCCACAACAAAAGGCCACCCTGGAATGTGCAGTTTTGTCTCACAGCAAAATGCCACAGATGCCACAAGCAATGAGGGAGCGTGCAATTGGCATGCTGACAGCAGGAATGTCAACCAGATCTGTCGCCCGTGCATTGAATGTTCATTTCTCAACCACAAGCCGTCTCCACAGGCGTTTCAGAGAATATGGCAGCACATCCAACCGGCCTCACAACCGCAGACCTCGTGTAACCACACCAGCCCAGGACCTCCACATCCAGCAGGTTCACCTCCAAGATCGTCTGAGACCAGCCACCCAGACAGCTGCTGGAACAATTGGTTTGCACAACCAAACAATTTCTGCACAAACTGTCAGAAACCGTCTCAGGGACGCTCAACTGCATGCCCGTCGTCCTCATCGGGGTCTTGACCTGACTCCAGCTCGTCGCCGTAACAGACTTGTGTGGGCAAATGCTCACATTCGATGGCGTCTGGCACGTTGGAGAGGTGTGCGCTTCACGGATGAATCATGGTTCACATTGTTCAGGGCAGATGGCAGCTGAGAATGTCCCAGTTCTTGCATGGCCAGCATACTCACCGGACATGTCACCCATTGAGCATGTTCGGGATGTGCTTGACCGGCGTATACGACAGCGTGTACCAGTTCCCACGAATATCCAACAACCTCGCACAGCCATTGAAGTGGAGTGGACCAACATTCCACAGGCCACAATTGACAATCTGATAGACTCCATGCGACGATGTGTTGCACTGCATGAGGCAAATGGTGATCACACCAGATACTGACCGGTTCTGGGTCCCCAGACCCCCAATAGCGCAAAAAACAATTCCACACATTCCAGGGTGGCCTTTTGTTGTGGGCAGTCTGAGGTACACCTGTGCACTACTCATGATGTCAGATCAGCATCCTGATGTGGCACACCTGTGAGGTGGGATGGATTATCTCAATATGGCAGATGTGCCCACTACCACACATTTGGACTGATTTGTGACCACTGTTTGGGAGGGATGGTTATATTGTGTATCTGGAATGAATTTTAGGTCTCTACGTCCATCCCATGGGGAATGGGAGCAGTAACAAAGGTGTTGCGTTTATATTTTTGTTGAGTGTAAATATTCCACCATCAGCTTTAAGTGGATTATTGTAAAGTAGAAGTGTTTGGGCTCCACAGCAACTCATTCACAAGTTTAGTGTACAAAGTCACAAACACTTGGCTGACTCAGTCACTGCAGACCTCCAACCCTCCTCTGGCATTAACATCAGCATAAAAACTGTCCACGGAGAACTTCATGGCATGGGTTTCCACAACCAAGAAGCTCCTGTACGTGTAATGTATAAGTCCATAAAGTGTACCATTTTAATCTGATAAGGAAACTGCAGCAAAAACGGCTAGGTGCATTTATTCTCATTTGACAAAACATTTTGATCCGATCTTTGTCTGTACAGCAGTGTTGATCTCGTTCATGCTAGCTGCTGTTTTTGTCTCTGTTTTGTTTAAATGTGTTTAAGCTCAATATCACTGGTTGAAGATCTTTTATCTTTAAAATCAAAACCCTGCTTCATACATCCTCTAAGATCAATGGATGTTTTGTTCACACTGTGGGTTCCTAATAAAAATCTACTGACATGCTTTGAAGTTTCGGGACTGTGAGTAGGTGTTTTGGAAATGAAACTGGTGGGCAACAGATCGCTTAAAAAAAAAAAACACTCCTACCTGAGGACACGGTGACTTTGACTTCACATGTGAGGCATCACACGAACACATGCCTACTGTGCATTCACACGCAGAAGGATTTAAACAAGCAGGCAAGTGATTAAGGCCCCTTTTCAACTGCACTCAAAAGAGCACTTGAGTGCTTAAACATTTCTTCACACTGAATGTGTGCTTGTAAGCATTCAACTGTCTGTAAGATGTTTTTTTAATGCTTTAATACACCCTAAAAACATCTCCATTCAGGAACAACCTGTACAGATATTTGCCATTGTATATACATTCACGGCAGATACGGATACACTTCTGTATCTACATTATTACCTACAGTTTAGCTTTGGGCAGCTGCTCACAATCTTACTTATGAAAAGTCTGTTTCCTCTGCAGCAGTTCTGATTGTTACCATGGCAATGCAAGCAGTGAGAGGAGGAGGAGGAGTGAAGAGCGCTAACCTCGTTATTGGACCCCCCCCTCCCCCCTTCAGGCCCTTTTGTCAAGAGCAGCTACACTGCTGGGACATGAGGGTTGCATTCTTCTTTTTCGGCTCAACGGAGTGAGAGGCACAAGTAGTTCAAGCACCGAGCACTGTCATCTTTTGTCAGAGTGCCTATTCTGTAACTCTGCATGGTCTAAGAAAAAATAAATCAGAAACAATAACTCAACATTTTGCAAAAATGTCATGTGACTGACCTGCAACTTGTACAGCTCTCTCTCATTTAGTGTCACCTGGGATGAGCTCCAGGATCACCATGGATGGGTGGGAAAATATACATATTTGCATTGATAAGATCCTGCAAGATAAGATCAATGCAAGTGTAATCTAGATCACAGAGTGGGACAGAAATGAGTGAAGTGAAATATATATATATAAAAAAAAGTTAAAGTCATAGCGGTTGACCTAAAGTGTTGCTGAGGCTTTTGGAGGTTTACAGATAATCCTATGTGTAACCACCTAAAACTGAATTTTGGACATGAAAATGCAGAAAGTGTGGGCAAAATTGTTGGTACCAGAAGATCAGTGTAGTCAGTTTGTAGTCAGAGTTTTACTCAACAATCCAGTTTAAACCAGCTTTGGTTCCTTCAAAATGCAGTTTCCAAACCATTTGCTATAGTCTAAAAATGGAAATGTAAGGCAGTCTCGAAAAGAGAGATTTTAGACTATTATTGACTTATTTTATTAACTTAACTGCAATGATAAGCAATGGCAGGCACAAAGTCCAGAACTGGAAAACCCTTATCTACTATCTGGATATCCTGACTACACCGGACACAGTAAAAAAAGAAACCGCTGATGTTCCCAGAGGACCCCATTATACCCACCATGTCCTGCCTGGCAAACAGAACTGTACCACAAAGTTGACGTTAAACTGATATCGACTTTGTCAGTGTTGTCATTAGCTGCCGTTTTCGCTAACTCGTGCACCTCTTGATTTTTGTAACCTGGTGTGTTATTCTACTTCCTGCCACCCGGTTAAAGACAGCATGATATGATGTCCCTGTGTTCGTGTTCTTGTTGGTCCAGGTTCAACACTGCAAGTGACCAGTGACATAGCTGTGATGTCATAGTTTTGCAATGTGGAAACACCATCACAACACACACCAAACCCTAACCCTGACTGCCATCCTATTTTTTCTTGAGAGTCCATCGGCAGGTTTTTTCCACGATGCAAAACTATGACATCATAACAATGCAATTGGTCACTTGCCATGTTGAACCTGGACCAGCATTTACTACAATAATCTAAAAACAACGCCCAATACGGGGATATGAGATACAATTGCGTTGGTTTTTACTATTTTACATTTGAAGATGTATGAGTGCTAATGGTAGTAGCTATAACAAAGACATAAGTCAGCAGTTTAGCCTCATTTCTGCAACCTGCTTGGTTTTAAAGTGGTAGTGGAGAAAAAAAGAAAGAAAGAAAGGCTTTTGTTGTCAAAATACAATCTAGCTTTATTGAATTTCTGGGCCCCATGAAACAGAGATAAACACATATAGAAATAAGATGTAAGACTACAACATGACAACAAACTAGGAGAGAAAAATCTCTAAAACTAACCAGTTAACACAGTGCAACCTGATATTAACCTAAAATGATCATTTTTCTACAGGCAAGCAAGCATCAGTAGTGTGACGTGTGGAAGAAGAAAAAACAACCCTAACTTCAAAACACATACAAAACAACATAAAATGAAATGTACAGTACAAACATAGCCAAAAGATGGCGTTTTCTAGATATTCCAGCTTGAAATAAACAGCATGACTGATTGTCAAGCTTAGTCCTCTTAAATCATAATTTACATAAGCATTCTTAAATATGAATGTAAGACTGTGAAATAGTGTCCAAACTCCTGTAACACACTGCCACCAAAGCTCGTTTTATTTTGAGGTCTGCGGCGCGTAAATTAATACATGTAATTTATTCGTTATAACAGATGTGCTGTAGATCATACACGATGGGAGCTGTATCAGATCTCTCCTGGTAATGCTTTTTAAATTGGGTCACGCTCTACTTTGGAACCATCGAGTCCCTGCATTCACAAACTGTACTCCTCAGAGGAAGAAAAGGGGACGGGGGGCCACGAAGGTGTCGACAGTGCCAAGGACATAGGAGACGTACTCGAACAGCAGTTAAGATGCCGCGGTACAAACAGAGGGATTGCATAGTTCGGCAGCATTGTCTTTCGCAGGTTTTCCTACCGAGCCTCCTAGTTTCCTTTTTAAAAGTACCTGCACAGCCATAAACAGCCATAAAACCTTGCCCCCCCCCCCCCTGTGTCACTCCAGTGGCTTGTTAGAATAAGGAGCGAGATGAGAGGTCTATTTTTACAAACGAGGGGGTGAGGAAAAGTGAGACGGAAGGTGAGATTTTATGAGACAGAGGCAGGAGCTGAGTTTGTGTTGTGTTCACTGTGAGCACATTCTCGATCAAAATGCGCCGCGTTATGAAAGTTTCTCAGTGCCTTTTTGGTTTCGAGGGACGACCTTCGCTTAAAGTCAAGATATTTAAAGAAAGGAGGAAAAGAAACATTGAACACAAATTCAGTATTGCTAATCTATTATTATCTTCAAGTCTTTCTACTCGTTTATAAAGAAATTACGCTATCCACTACATTATATGAGTCGGTAGAACTTTCTGTCATTTCTGGAATGAAACTAATATCCTGAAGCAGGCATGGCGGGGGTCAAGCACTGGCCCACGGAAGGAGGAAAGACACGATAAAAACAATGAGAGAAACAGAGAGAGGTAATGACAGGAGGAGGATAAGAGGAAGAGAGAAGGACGACGGCCACAGAGACGTCAGTTTGGAGCCTCGGGTCACCTCATCAGGACTCTTCTGCTTCTCCACGTTTGGCCTGCAAATGATCAGTGGCCTGACCTGTGATATGCTCTCCTGAAAGGCAGACGCAGGAGAGAACTGAGATAGACCTCAATTTCTCTGTTTGTACTTCATTTTTAGACCCTAAATGAGCAGAGTAACTAATTAAAGCAACAGGGAAGTAATAGTATGAACCTGGAAAATTCTGTGCATTCAGTGAGTCAGAAAGTATTTGGATAATGACACTTTTCAGGGGGCAATTTTCTCTCTCTGTACACCACATAGTAGATTTAAAATCAAACAATCAATATTCAAGACTTTCAACTTTAATTCAAGGGGTTTAACAAAAGTACTGTATTAACTGCTTTACCATTTCTATAAAGATTAAGCCATATTCAAAGCAGTGTTGCCAACTTAGCGACTTTGTCACTATATTTAGCGAGTTTTCAGACCCCTTAGCGACTTTTTTTCTAAAGAAAGTCGCTAAAAAAACACGTGAAAGCGCGTATTGCTTTTACTCTCAACAAGCAGCGGGTGCTGTAACGCAGTCAGTCCTCCTTTACTCTTTTACTCTTATGCTGTTTTGTGGATCACAAGGTTTAAAACTACTTATAAACACACACACACACAAAGTAACTCCACCAGAGTGCCTATTTCGGGTCACTTTTGCCGGTCCAAGCCCGGGTAAAGGAGCAGGGTTGGAATTGTGACATTAAAAAAAAACAATAATTGCTAAAAGAAATTTAATTTGTAGTTCTAAATAAACTCTAAATGCATTTAGGACGTTTTTACTCACTTTATGTCTCTTCCACGATGTTATTTCTCTCTCCAACAACATAGGTTACAATTAGATTAGCATGATCAATTATGCAAATTAGGCGATGACGTCATTTAGCGACTTCTAGCGACTTTTAGGACAACCAATAGCGATTTTCCTTACTGAGGAGTTGGCAACACTGATTCAAAGGCTCAAGTATAATTGGACAACTGACTGACAAGCAGCTCGTTATTTCATGACAAATAAAGCAGACATAATAGCTGAATTTTTGTGAATTTCAAATATGAATGAATAATTGATACCAATAGCAGAAGGCCTGAAGGACCACAGAAGATGACTAAAAGTGCAAGATGGCAGGATTATTTCAATGGTTAAGAGAAAAAACATCCCAACATCTAAACAAGTCGAGAACACTCTCAAGCAGGAAGGTGTATCATTGGGTCTCCAATCAAAAGATGCTTTTGTTAATGGAAACAGATGTTTACAATGAGGTGCAAACCACTGGTTACAGGCTCAAGCCTCAGAAAACATGTGAAAGAGCCAAGTGTACATATGTTTGGACAGACAAAATCAAGACTGACTTTTATCACAATGATGGACGAGAAGGGGAAAAGTTAGTATGTCAAGCACGGTGGAGGCAGTGTTATGACATGGATACACTGTCCATGTCGTGTTTATTGATGATGTGACTGCTGATAGAAGAGGACAACGAATTCTGAAGTGCAGAGGGGGTTATACTCTCTGCTCAGATTCAACCAAATGCTGCAAGCTTGATTGGATGATACAAAGCAGGCTGCAAAAGTTTTTCATGGCAAAGAAATAGAATTTTCTACGGTGACCTGATGTCAACCGAGTGAAACACTCTTTTGGAGTATTCAACTAAATGCATAAAATTAATGCAAATTTGAATAAAAACCTCTTGAATTAAAGCTGAAGGTCTGCACCACAATCACATCTTGATTGCTTGATTTTGATTTGTTTTTATTTATTTCTTCTTACCTCGAGTATGGTTCTGCTGTGTGCTCTGTCAGGACTAAGCCTCAGATTCCATCGATGGGATCTATGGCTTCGCCCGCCATCATCCTCGCTCTCCGTGGTGTCTTGTCGCGCTACTCGAGGACGTTTCCGTCTCCGTGAGCTGATTCGCTGGAGAGAACCAGGCTCCTGGAGTCTGAACAAATTGAGTCAAAGGCACAAGGTCAGATACAGTAAGGTACAGCGCAGCACACTGTGTGAATATGAACGTGTCGGTGACCTGCAGTCTGTATCCTCTATATCCGCATCTGCGTCACTCTCCCCCTGAGGGTCAGATAACACACACTCCTCCTGCAATGGAGCGAAAAAGACAAGAAAAAATATATAATAACCAACAGAAACACAGAGGAATGTGTTAGCAGCCATTAAGCTGGGGTAAAATATGACAAATACAAAAGTGTTTTCAATTTTTTGAGTTTTTAAAATGAAAGAAACCCATAAATCCCAGTGACTCATCACAGACCAACACAGTTTGTGAAACCAAATACCACTTGATGATGGCATTTGTCTGTGTGAGTGTGCTAATGCGTCACTTTTTATATTACCACCATTGTTATTAAGCATGAATCAGCTCACACCTCTATCCATAACGTAATGAAGTCAGAGAGTATTTATATCCCAACAGTACCAGTCTTTTTACCTCTTTCTGTCACAGACAGACAGACAGACAGACAGACAGACAGACAGATAGATAGATAGATAGATAGATAGATAGATAGATAGATAGATAGATAGATAGATAGATAGATAGATACTGAATAACGGGGATAACTCAAAAATCATTGATTTGTCTAAAGGTTCCTATTCCAGAACACAAAATATATCACTGAATACTAAACTGTATATTATAGTAACAAGAACTACTGCCACTCTGTACTGAAAATATAAGTTTAGCATTTAAAAAAAAAACAAAAAAACAATGAGCTATTAACATAATGTGCTGTGTGTTTTTATCTCTGGCCAAAAAATGCAGTTCCTGTAATGGCCACTTGAGGCTGAATCCAAAAGCAAGTCACCACAGCGCCCTATGTTAAAATGGCTAATTTTGCAACACAACTATAAATTGTTACAGCCTGCTACCAAAAAAAAAATCTCCCTTTTCAAGACTGCCTTACATTTCCATTTTTTAAATATAACTCATGGGTTTAAATTATAGCAAGGCTTACAGTTTCCATTGACTGAGGGTGTGGCCTCAAATGAGCAGGTGGGTGCAGACACAACTATCCGGTTGTTCAGTGATGACGTGACGAATCCTACTTCCGGGCCTAAAGTAGTCTGTGTTTAATATGGCTTTTGTGTTGTTAACATGTTTAATGTTATGTATTTTCTTATATTTAATCTCAAAAAGCTCCTAAAACAGTCAGTGATCACTGTTGACCTCCCTCGGCTTTTATTACCGCTAATCATTTATTTAAGCTCAGTTTTTAAAACCTTAAGATGTAACTACAGCCCAGCCCATGCAGCAGTATATGAATGACTAACCTCGTATTGTGGATGGATTATCTCAGTTGTTCTCCTGGCTGAAGTTTGGTCCTTTAACAGCATCCTGCCATGCGATTACATTTGTTCCTGACCACCGAGAACAGTCACGTTAACTTTTATCGAGTGGAAAAAAACGTTAGCTTGTTTATATTATGCTAACATAGCTGTGTCGCTAGCGGTCACGTAGCACATCATTATATACCAGCTAGCTCAACTTCAGTAACCCTACAAACGTCACTGCTGTTTAGTTTTCTGTCTTCATTTATGCTGGAAGTGATAACAGAGCTGTACGTTTTAATTTGTTTCCAAATCCCCGCAGTCAGGACATGCTATATTGTATTTAGATAGAAGCTAGCGAGCTAACTCCCTGCTAACTTCTAACTCCGTTAAATGTCATAAATTCCGTTTTCACGGATGCCTGGATGCTAAACTCAATTGTTACACCTGGTAGTGCAGAACGCTGATCATTTTATTAATACAGATGAAAGACTTTAGACAGTTTTTCAACTCTCAGTAATGCCATAGTGATCGTTTGATATATGGACCTGCAGCGGAGTTTAGGTCCAGACACGGCTAGTGACGTCAGACTGAACAATCGGATAGCAGCTAGCTGCATGACAGGGATATAGCAATGATTTTCGTACAACACAGTACTGCAATATTTTGTGATTTTTTTTAAGAATACCAAATATTGATAACTTTTTAAAATATAAACAGCATAGACAAACTAACGTTTTTAGCATTTAAAAAATCACTTTCGTGGGGCCCCACTTTGCGTGGGGCTGCATGGCGTCAACGCAGTTAGCTTGTTCACTCATTAGCACCATGCAGCCCCACACACAAGGTGATCCACGATAACTCCCTAACAGAGATTTGCAGCGTTAATGTGGTTATGGTGTTGATGTAATTTTAACGAGATTAACGCTGACAGCACAGCATGTTAGAACAGCTGCACTCTGCTAAACAAGCTACCTAGTTCAGGCTAGTTTTAGGTTCAGGCTACAGTAAACAGATAAAGGCATTTTATTAAATGATTTCATTATATTTGACTTGTTTGGTAAATTGCTCATGCTTCCCCTTATCTTGGATATTGTTTCATGTAAGGGTAGCTAGCATTATCACCATCAATTCAGGAAAACTGTATCACAAATCAAATCACCCACCTCACTGATTAAAATATTTGCGGTGCTTATTTCCATTTCGATACGTATAAGCCAATTATACAGAGTTGTGCAAAAGTCTGGAGTCCCTCCTAATTTAAATTTTTTGCTTTAAAGAGCCAGAATTTTTATTTTATTTTTTAAAGTGGTCTTGAGCAACAGTACTCCAGCCTTTCTGGAGCTCTTCCACAGTTTTTCTTTGGTTTTTCCCCTCTTTCTGTCAGTCCAGTGGCTGACACTTTGGTATTCGCAGCCTGTCACAAAACACAAAACTTGTACTCATTTGTGAAATCTGTGCAAGATGCCAGAGGAAATAAACTATTTGTGCACCAAAAAGGGTATTCCCAAAGAGCTATTACCCAAAAACCTGGCAAAACGCTGGATGTCCTTTAAAAAAAATCTGTGGAAGACAAGTAGAGGACAGAAGAAGTGTCAGGCCTAAAAATCTAACCACAGCAAGAGCCAAACTGAAAAACAATAGCAACCGGTCCGCTGGAGTGAGGAATCCAATTTTTGTTTGTTTGTTTGTTTTTGAGGAAGTCAGGAGAGAGGAACATAAGGATTTTTGTTTGTTTGTTTGTTTGTTTTGTTTTAACATTTTATTGCTATGTCTGGTTTTATTACTATGTGCATATTAGGGCTGCCACGATTAGTCGACTAGTCACGATTACGTCGACTATCAAAATCGTCGACGACTGATTTAATAGTCGACGCGTCGTTTGAAGCTTTGTAAGATCACAAAAGACGCAGGAATAAGTAGTAGGATTTAAGAGTGTAATAACGGACTGAAACAGAAGATGGCAGCACTGCATGTACAAGGATGCCAGCTGCCGTTAAACCCCGAAGAAGAAGAAGCTGTGTCCCAGAATTCATAGCGCAGCCCAGCTCAGTTTCCAACAATGGCGGCAGCTAGTTAGTTTTAATGCTACTCTTATCAGAATCAGAATCAGAATACTTTATTGATCCCTGGGGGAAATTATTTTTGTTACAGTGCTCCATTTTAAACCAACATTAAGACAAGACAGACAATACGCTAACTAAGAATAGTACAATATATACATATATATACATACATACATACATAAGTCACTTATAAATAAATATTTGGAAAAGAAACATGTGTAGTTGTAGCAGCAAACAGTGTGTTAAGTGGATGCGTTGTACAGGGAGATGGCCACAGGCAGGAATGATTTCCTGTGTCGTTCAGTGGTGCTTTTCGGTGCTTTTATTATTCTTTCTGGGTCACAAAATACACGTTTAACATATTTTCAGGCGAGAATGTAGCTGTGTAAACATCAAATATCTGCTCAGTTTATCAAGACACCACATATTTTCAAAAGCGCTCCGACGTTTTCGGAGACGTCTGTTACCCACTAGCTTGATAGCGAGCCGGGGGCTAGGCTCACTAGCGCCGTGAAGAACACCGGACTCCCGGCAAATCGTTTTCAAACCCACCGCCGTCTTTCGCTACTCAGGTTAAACATGATATATAAGTCACTTAGATAACTCGTTATGTTATTGTTTGGCTTTTTTTAGTACCGTAATTGTCGGGCTATAAGCCGCTACTTTTTGCACAAGCTTTGAACCCTGCGGCTTTTAGTCAGGTGCGGCTTTTCTATGGATTGTCCATGATTTTTGTCATATCGTAAGACGATTTGTTTTGTGTGTTCCGCTGTTGTACGGCACTACGTTGCCTGGCGGAAGGATCGGGGTTCAAGAGTGGTATGTTAGTCACATGTCCGTCCGCCAGGCAACGTAGTGCCGTACGAAGTAGCGCGAAAAACAAACTTCAAAGTAGCGCTACGCATTCAGCGGGAGGCGTGGATGATGAGCGGCGATAAACTTGCGAAAAGCAAGTTATGCTCAACTCCACCGGTGGATTCTGACAGCGTGGAAAAGTGTGAAAGCATCCACGATCACCAACGGATTTTGAAGGGCTGGACTGCTGCATGATGGAGAGGAGGACACCGCCACGGCCCTTCTGAGGGTGTTCGACTCTGACACTGACAACAAGGATTTCTTTGGTTTTGAAAGTGACAACGAAGGAGAGAAGCGGAGAGTGGATGACGAAGCCATCCTGAGCCTGTTTGTATCCGACACTGGAGAAGAGGACTTTGGTGGTTTTAGTGCGCAGGAAGAAGAGAAAGATGGTGGTGAATGACTGACTTTTCTTCTTGTTAAAGCTGTGTCACTGCACCTGAGCCTAAAAGGTAGTCCGAATCTATTTTTTCTGGTGTGCTGTAGGCTACTGTTATGTACTACATGTGCAAATATGTACCCATAACTTGTTTTTCAAAATATTAATAAAAGTGATGTCTCCAAACAGCCATCTCTTTCCTGACAATTCCCTTTGTGCATATTCTCTTACATATGATAAGTCAACATTGAAACACCTGCGGCTTTTAGTCAGGTGCGGCTAATGTATGTACAAAACAGGATTTTCCCCTGATTTTAGCTTGTGCGGCTAATATTCAGGTGCGCTTTGTAGTCCGGGAAATACGGTATTTTATTTGTTCCTGGGTAAATCGGTTTGGCTGAGATTAAAGTTATAGTTTTCACACAGCTGAATAAACGTCAAGCAGACAGCATATTTGCACTGCACAAGACATAATGTGGATTGCACAACACTGGTCACTATATTCTTCATTTCCAGTTAATATTTGTACAGCTGCTGTTATTGTGTGTATATATATATTTATTTATTTATATTTCTTCATACATTCTTATATAGTTCTATACTGTGTATTGTGTATTTTGTTGCACAGTTATTTTATTTTCAACTTTAATTTATATATTTTATCTTATTCTTTTCCAGTTAAATTTACCCTTCATTCTAATTTGTGTTGTACAGTTATTTCATTTTTAACCTTAATTTTTTATATTTTATTCCTTCCTAGTTAAATTTACACTTTTTAATTTTTCATATTTATTTCCTATCTTATTCATAGCCTTTTCCTTTTTTTTTTTCTTTAGGTCACGAGCAGTTGTCTAAGCATTTCACTACATATCGTACTGTGTATGACTGTGTACGTGACAAATAAAATTTGAATTTGTAAAATTTGAATTTGATTATCAGTGTGAGATGCTCGAGAATTTACTCCGGTGTCCTGTTATATTTTAGATAGCAAGGAGTTTATTAAACTCCACCAAAACAAAAATTTCATTAAAATTTAATAAACTATCACCTTGTCTTTATTGTTAGCACAGACCGTAAACACTTAAAGCTGTAAGCTAATGATAGTTATATAAGAGCAGATGCTGCTGGTGCAATAAGCTGTACGTTTTACGTCCAATGGATGATGATCTGATTAGTCGACTAATCGCAAAAATAATCGGTGACTAGACGACTATCAAAATAATCGTTTGTGGCAGCCCTAGTGCATATTAGTATTGTACAGCACTTTGGTCTACCAGGTGTGTTTTTAAAGTGCTATTTAAATAAATGATGATGATGATAAGTGAGCGTGTATGAAGCACGGTGGAGGCTCCATCATGGCTTGGTGTTGCATTTCAGCCAATGGTGTTGGAGATTTTGATCTAGGACAAAGAAGAACTTTGAATGTCCTTCAAGAAGCCTGGAGAACTATTCAAAAATTAATTAAAGAAAGATTGTCTAAGAGATTTCAAGCTGCGTTGAAAAATAAAGGTCGTACCAAATATTGACTTTCAAGCTCTGTTTTTGATTTATATGCTGTATTTACCTGTAAGTTTGTGCATGTTAAGATAAGATAAGATAGAAATAGATAATTCTATTCTAATAGAATAGAATAAAATAAAATACTATATACAGTAGAATAAAATAGAATAAAATATACAATAGTATAAAAATAGAACACAAATTCTATATACAACTGAGTAAAAATACAACTTTGTCAGAAAAGTTTCAGTATTTGCCTCAAAATATGACAAAATATAGAGATGTTAGGGCTGGCTCAAGACTTTTGCACAGTGCTGTATATCAGTTAGCAATAAATGGTCCAACCCTAGTTTTAAGAGACTGAAAATCCTTTTTGAAAATGTCTATCTGTGGCATGAGCATCAATCATCTGGCCTAAGTGAACCCTGGTATTACTCATGTACTGCTCACAAGCTGGAATCTTAAAAGCCTATAAAAATGCCAGCTGCCTGCCAGGAAATCAACACAAATATCAAAAAGTCTTATAACGTGTTACATATCTGGACTCCACACACAGCGCTCTGCAACAGCATTAAGTAGCTGCACACAGAGCACTGTCATAAAGACACGCACACATATGCTACACATTACCTCTGTGCCGTATCCCTCAGAGTACCTGGTTACCATCACTTTGTTTTTTCCACAGCGTTCACACAGCCGCGTGTCCTGAGAACAGAAAGCAGGAAGAGAGACAGACCTACTGATTAGATTCACATCTCGAAAAAAAACAAAACGAAAAGCTAACACGTGATTCGTCGATATCTGTGAACAGGTACTTTAAAATAAAACAGGGCAGCGACAAAGATGCAGAGAGGTCGTCGGGCAGCATTTAGAGCCTGATTACAGATGAAGAAACACTCTCAGATCTGAGCGGGTTGAGCGACGGCCACAGACACTTAAGTGGAAAGCCTGAGCACTCACCGGCGTAGGCGTGTGTGCTTCTGAATAAAGTGTACAGGGACCGGCCTCGCACAGACACGCTACATCTACCTCTCTGCAGCTCACCCCCATCTAAGACAGAGAGACAAAGACAGGGAGGATAAACAACTGTGATCTGCTGACTTGATGAAGCTTCTGGTCCCTTTTATCCTTAGACAGCAGCATAATGACAGAGATATAGGGAAGGAGTAAGAAGCTTGTACAAACTTACATAAGGTACAGCTATATCACTGTCACATGACCTGGGATGAGCCTGGCTGTTGGATATCATTGGCAAAAGTTTTCATATCTCTGTCAACGGCTCAGAGGAGAGATTTCTGGCTTTTGACATTATCTGCCTACTCACTTAAAAATGCTTGACTGCCAAGTGCTGAACACTAGAGTTATTAAAAGGAAAAAAAATAACACAATTAAGTCAAAAAGTTGGGCTATTACGTGTTCAGCAACTGGACCTGTGGGTTCCTTCGGTTACATTTTGTGTCAACTGCAGCCTACTTTAGAGCCACATGCAGATCTAAGAGGTACGCCGGTAGCAGGTATAAATAAACAGCCTCACCTCACAGTCATTGTCGGACGTCTCTCCGAAGGTAAAGAGGCCGTGGGAGTCGGATTCCCTCCGCAACATGACCTCTGACCTGGCTCACGCACTCACATAGATTTGCTGAGACGCACAAACAGCACACAGTCAGGTTCAAAGTTTGTCATCACTTAACCGTGAACACCTTGTACTCGGTGTCTTCTTCTGATGCTGATACTTAGCAATGTGCTGAAAACAACAGAGTGACTAAAAGTAGTTACCCTATTCCTGATTTCTTAGGGTTTGTTTTTTGCATATTTGTCACGCTTACATGTTTCAGAGCATCAAACTAATTCTAATATTAGACAAAGAGAACCAGAATAAATACAAAATGTATCCGTTGCAACAAGTCGTCCTGAAGCAGCAAAGCAGCCCTGACCATCACACGACCACCACCATGTCTGACTGTTGGTATAATGTTGTTTCATGAATTGCTGTGTTAGTTTTTTGCAGATGTAATGGGACTCAAACTTTCTAAAAAGTTCAGCTTCTGTCTCATCAGTCCACAGAATATTTTCTCGGAACTCTTGAGGATCAGCAAAATATTTTTGGTAAATGTGAGACCTGCCTTTGTGTTCTTTTTGCTCTGCAGTGGTTTTCTCCTTGACCTCTCCCATGCAGTCTGATTTTTACCCATTCTCTTTCTTATTGTTGAATCATGAACTCTGACCTTAACTGAAGCAGGTGAGGCCTGCGGTTCTTTAATGTTGTTCTGCGGTCTTTTGTGACTTCCTGGTTGAGTCGTCCGGGTGATCTTGGAGTAATTTTGGTAAGCCACTCCTGGGAAGGTTCACCAGTGTTCCACTGTTCTCGAGTCCCAAAACCTTAAAAATGGCTTTGTAACTGTTTCCAGACTGACAGATGTCAATGACTTTGTTTATCAGCTGTTTCTTTAGATCAGGACATGATGTGTTGCTTTTTGAGATCTGAGCCTGCTTCATTTTGTCAGACATCTTCTATTGAAGTGATTTCTTGATTCGCCAGGTCTGGCAGTAGCTAATGAACCTGAACATGATTTAACAAAGCGGGGCAATTAGTTTTGCACACAGGGGTTGGATAGCTTTATTTTTACTTTCATAAATAAAGTCATCATTTAAAAAACTCATTTTTTTTATTTTAATCAGTTATCGCTGTGTAATGTTAAAATGTGTTTGATGATCTAAAAGAAGTAAGCATGACAAATAAGGGGAAAAAATCAGAAAGAGAGTACATGCATTTTCACAGCACTGCAGATATTATAAAAGTATGAGCAACATCAGTAGCAACATTAGACATTTATATATTTTCCAGCTAAAAATACAAGCACAAATCACTTAAATGTTCTTCTGTTTTTAGCATGTATTTGTTCAATGAGGACCTGTAATTAAATGACTTTTTTTCTTTAAAAAAACAGTAATAAATCAGTCATAGCTGGGTCAACTAACAGCCTGGAAAACCGTGAAGTGTTGTGCTTTGAGTGAATCAGTGAGGGGATAAATGCGTTATTTGGCTACAAACTTGGTGTTACAGGGGTGTGCAAATATGACGCGGTCTTTACTACGCAAACCGCGAGCTTGTGCTATCAGAGATGTGTCATCACGGCACCTCACTGTAAAATCCGTTCAGCAGTGTCCGCACTCCCATTACGTAATAGCACAGCAATCAACGTTAGGGAGCCGGGGAACTTTTCCCATAAAGATACGGGGAAACACGCCGTCTGCGTTTAAAGGTTTTAATTTTTTAACAAACAAGAATTCAAACATCAGCTACAATTTTCAATTAAAAACATTACGAAATAAACTAAATGAATTACAAGTAAAAAGCAGTAATTTAGAAAAGAACTGAGTGACCCGTCTCACCTCAAACGCATCCTGTCCAAAATCGCGGAATAAAGCCATGGACGGTGGTCGTAGTTGTGGTCGTAGTTGTGTAGTATTTAGAGGATGAGCAGCAGGACGCGGCGGTGTTTGTCATTGTGGCGCGGGGAAGCCATGAGCTCGCGCTGCTTGTGAGTATTTGACATTGTAGCAAATCCTCCGTGTGATGTCAGCGCCAGCGATGACGGGCAGCTACGGTCCGGGAAGCGCGTGCTCACTGGGAAACCGAATGTTCGGGAGCGCGGAGAAGCAACGGCACATAACAGGGATTTCCGTCCGGTGTTTTCAAAATAAATGCCTTTGAAGCTAACCATTGCGTGCCTTTTTTGTACCACTCATACATTTGAAAATGATGAATCTGTGGACGGAATACTAAAAAACAGGTGTGAACGTTTCCTGAGACAAAACGTAAATCCAGTTGTTGAAAAAAAATGGTTTCAAAATATTACAAAGTATAACTTGAGAACCCCCCTGAAAATTGAATTTTTAGTAAAAACTAAATTACACTTAAAATATAAATAACAAGATAGGTATTATTGGATTTTTCAAAAAATCTGATGACGTTTCACAAATAGTTTTTACTATCCATAAGTCACAAATTCTTTTTTCGATGTCTTAAAATTTCAACTAACTCGAACCTGTGAGAAAGAGTGGCCTACATGAGAACTTAGTCCACTCTTAAACACTAGAAAGAAAGAAAGAAAGAAAGAAAGAAAGAAAGAAAGAAAGAAAGAAAGAAACAAACAAACAAACAAACAAACAAACAAACAAACAAACAAAAGTGGGATTTATTTTTAAGGCTACAGTGTTTATTCATACTATTTGTATTTATCTGTGGTAGTTTTATTTGTACATATTAACCGGTATCTATGTATGGACAGCAGAGAAAGAATTTCATTGCACAGAGAAATGCTTTTCTTTGTACACATGACAATACACATTTTGAATCTTGAATCTCCTAACGGTTCCACAGACATGATTCTGGGCACTGCTCTGCTATGGGTACTCTGTCCTCACTCAGGGACCTTAACTGTCCAGTCACATTCTTTCCTCCAATAAAACACCCATTTCTTGTGAGTTAGTATATGAGCTCATGTTATATATATCCAATAATTCAGTGCTCTTAAAACATGACCTGATTCAAATGAAGGTTTTTTATATTGCACTTTTCTACAGTACTGGAGCACTCAATGCACTGTATACAACATGCCTCATTCACCCATCATACAAGCACTTTTTTGTATGCCTAAGTGCTTTCCATCTAACAATCATACTCCTCAATACACACTACTCAACTCAGGGTTCAGTATCTTGCCCAAGGATATTTGGCATGTGGACTGGAGCAGCCAGGGATTGAACCATCAGTCTTCCAGCTAGCAGATGACCTGCTCTACCTGCAGCATCATATGATAACAAGGTGATCATTTTGAAACAGGTGTTTTGATGCCAGAAAGAAGTAGAAAGGACCACGGTGGTTAAATAAAATAATAATTATAAGCTCACGGTCTTAAATCTGGATTTTTGGTCAAATTGCACATTTCTGTTTTTGAAACAAGGACATGTCCACAGGTATGCAGACATGTGAATATGGATGCAATTTTGTGTGTGTATGTTGATGCTTTTATCTACATGTAAGAACCATTTCACACCACTGAAAACTGAGCTTCTGATAAAAACACCTTCCAGAATTTAGATTTTTAACTCCTCCATTTACAGGTGAGCAAGGAAAGGGGCAAAAGTGTGCACCTGTGTCTCCTTTCCTGATGTCAGATGGTGCTCTGTGTTACTATTTATAGGATTTTCATTGGCCGACATCTCTACACAATGAGCTGTTGTCACATGCTACTCTGCCATGCCCTTGACAGCACATGAGGTTGTTTTCTGACATTTTCATGTGGATGGGAGATATTTAAAAAACAAACAAACAAAAAAAAAACAACAGAAAAAAAAATACAGAAAAATCTTTGTTTTAAAAAATACTTGTTTGTCCGTACAGCAGTCCCTCGCTATAACATGGTTCACTTTTCACGGCCTCGCTGTTTCGCAGATTTTTTTTGCATGCTTTTTTTTTAAAGCGCATTGTGTTCTGCGTCCTGATTGGCTGCACACCATTGTCAGTCAATCTCGTGCCGTGTCTCCCGTACTGTACAGAATGCTTTCAACTTGTCAAATTTACATAAATCTTCGATCTCTAGCAGTGTGATTCTGAAGTGCTGTACTGTACGTTTTATCCCCAACAAACACAAGAATGTTGACGAAACGTTTTGCACGGTCAAAGGCATCTATGGTAGCATCCAAAAGGCAGAGGACAATGCTAACCATAGCACAGGCAGTTGGACTTCTGGACATGCTAAAGGAAGGTAGAAGTTACTGTATTTTTCAGACTGTAAGGCACGCCGGATTATAAGGTGCATTAAGTAAAACAAAACAGTCAGAAAAGTCAAACTTTACTCAAGTCATTCTTCTTGCTTTCTCCACTTCCATACGACTGATTCATTAGTGTTGAATTCTCTCACAGCTGCTCTATTCTCATGTTCTGGACCTGAAAACAGGGTTTGATCTTTGGTTTCATTCCATAATACTGGACTTATTTTTCTACGGTTTGAACTTTGAGAGTGTTTAAATACGAGAGAAAAGTGTGAAAATGTTCATGCCTGTCTGAGAAAAGTGTATAACGTGTGCAGTGAGGGTTTTTACAGCCTTAAAACATCTATAATAATTGTAAAAAAAAAAAAAAGTTGGCTACTTCGCGGATTTCACCTATCACAGGTTGTCATTGGAACGTAACTCGCGCAATAAACGAGGGACCACTGTACTCTGTAACAATGATAAGATATGATACTAAACTGCCAGAATATTTTAATCCATATTGTTCTCTACCTCTGGCTGGGTTGTCACACCCTGGTTTTGTGAGCCGACAATACATCAGGTCCAGTGAAAGGAGAAAATGTACCATCACTGGTCACAAGTCCCGCATTGTTGCAATGAATGTGTGCTAGAAAGAAGTGTGGCACACTGGTATGTAATTGTCTTCAGAAAAATAAGACCTTCAGTTGCTTGGCGAAAGATGGTGCACATTCAAAGGCATGTGTTGAGTGGTTTGAATGTAATTCAAGGTCTTTTTTTAGCTTGTTCTAGAGAATCTTTGGCATGAAGCTGAAAGCACATGCCCAGTTCCTCTTAGATTCAGGTTCAGGATACTTTATTTGTACCTGCAGGTAGATTTGGTTTGCAGTGGATGAGTCATCAATCCTCACATGCACATTTTTCAAGACAACACAGAAAACACAGAGCCCCTTCAACATCATCTACATTTTGTTCATTTAAATGATAGCTGCTGAAAAAAGCTACTTTTACATAGTTTAGATTTTATTGTTCTGCATTTGGGTTAATGCATTTATGGACATAATAATAATAATAATAATAATAATAAATAATACTGTATCTGGATCAGTAAAACAGCTAAACGCTATCATTGCATTCTTTCTAGAAAACTGTGACATGGTCACTGATATATGCATCTTTATTATCTAACTAAATTGATAAGTCCTAGTTCTAAGTGACCTTGTAAATGAAATATTTAAAGCTCTAATTCCTGACCCCCCACTTCTCAAAAACATCAAACTGGGTACGATTATGGGTAGTTTTTATCCTGATCTTTATCTTGGCACAGGGTTACAGTCAGCAGTTGTGCCGGGACAGACAGAGAAGCAGTTGAAAAGAGATGCATACAGTCACATATACAAACACGACAACACAAATATACAGAGGGAGACATGGAAGTTCCCACTCATTTTAATCAAAAGAACTCACCCGGAAATGCCATTCCCAAGGGGGATCTGTCTGTTTTTGTACAGATGTCACATGATAACTAAAATATTGTTAGGTTAGGGCAGCTGACATTATGTCTGGTAACTGGGTAAGAGTCAACCTAATTCAGCCTTTAACTGCAAGTATGAACATGTTTTAGTGAACACACACCTCACTATCGGTACTAACAGATTTTTTTCTTAAAGCCCTTAACAGAAATGGTCTCAGTGGAGACGTGGCTGTAAAGTAGTCATTCTTAAGGAAGGAAAAATGGAGAAAAGGCTAAGGTATGCAGAACTACACAAGAACTGCACTGATGAGTGATGAATTCAAGTGTAAAATATTTGGTTGATATCAGTATATAAGGAGGAGGCTCTGTCATGGTTTGGAGCTGAATTTCAGCCAGTGGTGTTGGAGATCTGTCAAAACGATTTTTCATGTGTAAAAGTACCACCAGGTTTTTATCCACCATTAAATTCCACCTGAAATGCATTTGCTGCCTTGTTCTGCATTACAATGATCCAAACATACTGCCAATGCAGTAAAAGCATGCCTAGATAGAAAAAAAACACAGTGGAAGTCAGTCATGGATCGGCCTCCCCAGAGCCCGGACCTCAACAGCACTGAAGCAGTGCGGGGTCATTTAAAGGGGGCCAGCATGCAAAGAAGAGCTTTGTCTTAGCCTGAAGAACTATTCCTGAAGACTACCAAAAATTTCCCAGAGAGAATTCAGGCAGTGTTGAAAAATAAAGGTGGTCGTACCAAATATTGACTTTCATGCTCATTAGAAATGTACAAACTCTGTTTTTGCCTTAGATACTGTATTTCCATATATTTTTATATGTATTTCAATTCAATTCAAGAACTTGTTCCACCTATTTCCCCCTTTTCCAAAATGTAAATATGAAGGGTGGTCTGAGACTGTTGCAGTACTGTATATGCTAAATGAGCTTAACCATTGCAAATAGACCTCATTTTAGCCAAAATGTCCCTTGAGCCCTACTGCTGCTTGTAGACAGCAGGCCCACTGAACAAGATAAAGTGTAATTAGGAGAGGCTTAATGGCCTTGGGAGGGATCCGCATTAGAGCTGCACGTCGACCATGCAAACGACTCCCTAGAACACAACTGTGTATTTTGTATTTTGAAATGCTACGATATTAACGATTATAACTTGCAATCTTACAGCAGTGTTTTTGCAGTTATGCTCACTGAACTCTGTTTTTTAAAGTCATTAATTTGTTTTCATTAAGGATTTATTTTCTGTTATGAGATGCTGTTGTACCCATGAATATTTTCTCCATTTTAGCACAAGGTTTAAGCAAAGGATTTACAAGCATGCATGGAATAATGGTGCGTCATTGTGTGCTTTGGCCTAATGTCGTGCAGTTACTGTTTGCTGATTTGTTGTCCACAAAGTTGCATGTAAAATGAAAGCAGGTCAACATTTGGTCAGTTGCACTCTTTTATGTGCTCATAGGGGAGAAGGGGAGGCAAAAGAGGAGGGGATATCACAGATCTTCAGAGGCAGATAGAGAGGTTCTGTATACACAAGTAGCAATACAAACAGGAGATCCAGGCTCGATAAGAAAATTAAGGGAAAGGGTGCAACTCAAATAAGCCGAAATTGATACACCAACGGACGAACGAGTCTCTCTCGCTTCCTCATGAAAGCGCCCTCGTTGTCACTTGGAGAACAACAGAGGAAGATGAATGTCGAGGGACGGCTACAGAGGCACATCATTTGGATATTCAGACAGGCATTCTTTGGATTTTCTCATCAGATTTGGATACAGGACTAAATACAACCTGTCAAAAATTGTAAGAATTTTCCTTTGTCTGAGGCTGTGAGCTTCTGGCACCCAGGCAAGATACCGGTGGACTTTTGGATCAAACACGGCTTGTCATTTTAGATGCGAGGGACAAACGCTACACCCTAAGGCAATTGCAGGTTACGGTGCAGCGAGAACACCCAGAGGTGGTTGAAAAATTGTGACTTGGGTGTGTGAGTTATGCACTTCTGTGGTGGACAAGTGAGGCAGAGCATCCACAGACATTCAGATGGATACAGAGTGTTTGTGAGGTGGTTGTTGAATGCATGGTGAGAAGACAAGGAAGGATTTAAGTTTTGCTTTATGTGAAAGATCAAGACGTGTGGAAGAACCTTATTCCTTTTTTTTCTAATATAAAAAAGAAGTTTTCACTTTGGAGTAGCCTTTTATTAAGCAGGAAAAAGTAAGTATAGGTCGCCACGGTAATGGTATTGGATTTTTACTTTTGAGTTACAGGCAGCTTTGAAGGAACAATGAAGGAGCTGGAACAATCCAAAGAGCTGACCTGGGATTTTGACCAATCCTGGAGTTCATTGCTAACACCAGCTGCACGCCTCTGTCTCAACACCTTGGATTTTTCCGACCTCTGGGATGAGGAAGACAGCACAGAGGATGAGGGAACCCTAACAACTATCAAATCATCAATTTGTCTCCGAGCACCTCCGGCGCCCCCTCCTCTTCCTCCCCCACCTCCCCCTCCTCCTTCTCTCGCCTCACCTTTGCCCTCAGCTTCACCTAAAGATGGTACTGTTAAGTCTCGCACTTTGAAGCTTCACTGGAGGGAGCTGCAGAATCTGGCACCGCTCCCCAGGATGACACGCTTTGGGACTCAGACCATTTGGGCCAGACTCGAGCCGGTGAATTTGGATAAAAACCATCTGGAGTACTTGTTTAAGTCTAAAGCCAATAGCAGCAGTCTGAACATTGTTTCAGGGCGGCAGGTGAGACTGATGACAGAGACATCCTTTTGTTCATTCATCCATGTAATTCTGGTTTTCAAATAGCTACAAACTGATGTGCATTATATAGATTAAAATGCCTTAAATCCTTTTTTATTCCCCCTCAACACAGAAGCAGCCATCAATATCGGTGTTGGGAGTGAAGCGCAGCAACATCATAACTATTGCCCTGAGCAGCTTGCCCCCTCCGCGCCTCCTCCCCCCTGCTATCTACAGCATGGACAGCTGTGTGTTAGAAAGAGAGGACATTCAGGTACAGTAAAGGGTAAATCGCCCAGATTTCGAGCTAAAGCATTTTTGTTTGATGAACTACCCAGCAATACCCAGGTAAAATAAAAGGGTTACAAACTAGGTCTAAGATAATCTGTTCTACGCTCATTCCAAAACAGCGTCTTCAGGCACTGATCCCGACTGAAGAGGAACTCTGCCTGATCAAAGAGGCCAAGGCCCAGAACCCTAATGCCTCTCTGGCACCGGCTGAGCTTTGCCTCCTCACTTTGGGGGAAATCCCACACTTGAGCACCAGGCTTCAGCTTTGGGCCTTTGCTCTGGATTACGACTCCTTGGAGAGGGTAAATAAAAATCCAATAATTTCCCACTCACAGATCATTACATAATGAAGCTTTGCCAAGACCCCTTGGTGTCACATTTTTATGCACTCCATCAAACATTTAAGATATTCCCATAGACTTCAGTAAGTCTATAAATAGTCTGGTTTTATCAGTGTTCCTGGATGCATAACAGTGATAACCAAAGAACAGAGACAGAAGCTTGTTGCAGATGGAAGAAGCTTGCATAAAAGTTGCCTAAAAAGGAGCAGCCAAGGCAAGCTCCTCTCGTTGTTTTTCTATGGCACGCCACCACTCCCACCCATGTGCAGTTTTCATTGCTTGTATTCATGCAGTATCATGGTACACTTTGAACAACACACAATATGTCAGATAATAACACATAAAATGTAATCAAACATGATAAACTACACTTTAGTGCACAGTTTGGAGAACCGCAAATAATGTCTTGCAAAGTTGAATGAAAGTGCAGGACAAGAGATGCTGCTGTATAAGGACACTGCACTTATACAAACTAACACAGGTTCTGCAGGGCAAAAACACCACTGTGATGACTTCTCCTAATACATCACCTGACTAAAAATAAAAGATGGATGTGATGGCTCAACTATTCTATATGAACCACCAAAACGCCCTCTAAATGTATACTCCTCTTAAAAAGGAAATTGCTGAGCCTCTCTTCCATCTGAAGTTGGGCATGGAACAACTGGCAGCCAGCCAGACCTTCAAGTACATCCTGGCGACAGTGCTAGCGATCGGTAACTTTCTCAACGGATGTAAGGTGAGTGCATTCCGACGCAAGCTTGATTTTGTCCATCTTTCCATTATTTCTTGCAACACATTGTTTTATCCCAAGGCCCGTGGTTTTGAGCTGAGTTACCTGGGGAAGCTGTCTCAGGTAAGGGACACACACACTCGCCAGCCCCTGCTGCACCACGTCTGCGTGTTACTGCTGCAGCTCTATCCAGAATCCTCTGACCTCTACTCGGACATCACCGCGGTTACTAAAGGTGGAAAGGTGTGTGGCTGCATCTGTGGATTTGCATTTGTCCAACACAGCTGATTCATTCTGAAGATCACTTATAGAGTCAGTTAAACCAGCAAACTGTGGAAAGCACAAAACCTTCTCTTCTTTACAGTGTGACTACTCCCAAGTCCAGTCTAACTTTACCCAGCTGGAGAGCCTGTGCAAAGCATCATGGGAGCAGGTGAAGCTGCTGAATAAAGCCGACGAAAAGAGGAAAGGAGGAAAGGGGGAAAAGATGAAAGGGATAGGTGATGAGGCCCTGGCCCCGGACGGTTCGCTCCGTCACAGGCTTCCGAAGATTCTGAAAGAGTGTGAGGAAAGGCTGAAAGTCCTAAGAGCCGTCCATCGTAGGGTTATCAACAGGTACTCTAATCATATTTTAAATGATATTTGTTAGCAAACAAAGCATTTTCCATCTCAGTCCTTACTCACACAGGCCAAGCACTTTTTCAAGTTTCACTGCTACTTCCTGAGCCGTGGGGACTATTTGTACAGAAGTTTTCCATACAAAGTGTACACATCCACAGCAGTCTGCTAGCAATACAAGGAAAAGCACAAGGAAGTTTTCATTGCAGCATCTTAAGCTTCTTTGTGATAAATTTTATCTGAAAGTTCTCTAGCAATTGGTGGTTTCCAGGAGGCCATGGATCTGCCAGTGGGTATGGCAGACTGACTGACTCCTTACTCAACAAGTCTTTGCTTACACCGTTTTTACTTTTTTCTAGGTTCCACTCTTTTCTCCTGTTCCTTGGCTACTCCCGGGCCATGGTGAGGGACACCAAACCGGAGGACTTCTGCAAAACCATCAGTAACTTTTCCCTGGAGTACAGGACCATGCAACAGGCTATCCTACTGCAGAGAGAAAGAGAGCGGGAGCGACAGAAAAATGCGACCGAAAGCTCGGGTCCAAACACCCCTGTAGGAAAAAGAAAAAATCAACAAACTCCATCAAAGGTTATTACACTAAATTAATTTATACAAAAATATTATAGTCAATTTGGGGGGTATGAGGGCACTATTTTATTAATCCATTCATACTCCTCCAGGACAATGATGAGCAGGGTAGGCTGGAGGAGGTACTGAGAACACCCGAGTCCATGTCAAGATTGGATGTTACTTTGCCTCGAAACAGGAAGAGGATGGCTGACCTCCAAGGTACTTTATATAATATGCTCATTCCATTTTTTGTATATATATATGTACATGTATATGTATACCCCCCCCCCCCAACAGCCCTTTTGAATGTCTCCCTACTTCTGAGGTCTCAAGGTTGGCCAGTATGATTGTCACGTGTCACAAATGAATTCCTTTTTGTTTACCTCACAGGTGCATTTTCTCGGAAAATGAAGTGGTGACCCTGCTGACATATGCAGAAGCAATGTGTGATTGTTATTAATGGCATTGTTGTTATACTGCAGCTTTACATTTAGAGCACTATACCAGTAAGAGATTGACAAGCGCATGAGATTTCACATGCTATTCAATGTTAATGAATAAAATGGTTTTGGTAAAATAATGGTTTTGATCAAATACATAAAAATATATTCATTTCTATCTCTGTCTTAATGGAAGTAATTCAAATAAACTACAACTTCAACAATCAATTGGATCAAATCTATTGTGTATGTAACATTAACTGAATTTTTCATATTAGCTCCTTAATAAAAAATAAATAAAAGTAAAGACTCAAAATAGAGACTGGCAAGCGTGTCTGTTTTTAGGACTTAACCCCTGCTGCTCTCAACCAGTAAAACACTACAGTTGTGCCTCGGTTTCGGGTTAAAACAAAGCACAGCCATCAATGTTTTAGAGCCACAAACTAGCAGTGTCGTACGTACCGTCGGGTAGTCAATTGATTAGCATACATGAATGTCGTCATCAATGAGCGGCAACGGCAGTGGCAAGAGCACGAAACCTATCAGCGAAGAGATTAAACAGACACGGGCTCAGGATATCCAATCAGGAACTAGGATTCGGAAGCGGGCGTGGCCTTCCCCTGTCGCCAGTGCGAGTCGACGCCATTTCGTGTCCACTGGGTTCAAGGTGATACGTTGAGCCAGCAGCGCTGTAAGCGGATCTTTACCCGTGCAAGTAGAAAGAGCGTTGAATTGTTCTCATTTTTAGTGTTAAACTCCTGGTGAGTATTTTTAAATGAGAGATTTTTTTTTTACCTTTTTACATTTTTTTGTTTTTGTCCTGACTTTGAACCGTCTTTGGGACTTTTTGTTTTTATTTTTAATGTGTTTTTTCCCCTCCTGGCTGGTATTCCTGAGACTGTGTTGGCTGTAGTGACGTACATTTTGAAATGGCACAAACTGCACAGAAACTAGTTTTAAGTAGCTTCCACAACAACATATAGGCTTATATATCTTTTTATTATTATTATTATTATTTGTTTTTATTTTTTCGAATACGACATTTTAAAGGCTTGATTTTTGTAGGGATGCCGTGTAAAACTATGATTTATTTGCGTGTGCTCTAATTTCTATGAAGATAAAATATGGAAGGATTTTCTGGACAGTTTTGCCAGAAAGAAAATAAAAGTGTCGCCGTTTTTCTGGGAATATGTTTTTAAATTTTGCATTTTATTCTGGTCCTGTGTTTTGCCTCCACTTGAAACTTGTTATGCGGTCGTTTACAACGAGTCCTAACGACGTATTTTTCCGTTTTCTGTGTGATTTTGGCGGTGCTGAGGCGGTGTGTTTGCCGCAGCTGATCTCAGGAGTCCTGTTATTTTGCAGGCGAGATGTTTTCCCTCTGTGAGAAGCGGGGGCGTTTTTGGAGGAACATTAAAGCAACAGTGCTTTTATGTATCGCACGTTCATGGACGGGGGAGGGAGGGGGGGATGTAACACTGGCACTACAGAATTATGCATTTGGTAATTTTGATATAATTACTCATTTTTTGTGTTTTAACAATCTTGGCAATGTACTCTGAGCTGTGCAGCTGCTTAGACCTGAAGTGCTCAAGTGGGCCTGCTGTAAGGCAGGCTTATAGACCTATGTGGGGGGTTTTTTTAGCCTTTCATTGGATTTAAAGCTTTATGAATTAATATTTATATACTAATAAACAAACTTATAATCAATTATGCAACATTTTACAGTGGAAAGTCAATGAAGTCTACTTTTTTTTTTTTTTTTTTTTTTTTTTTTTTTGACCCACCTTGCTCTACCCAACTTCCACGGTCCCCAAGTGGGTGTGGTCTGCAGTGAAGTGGCCTTAAGCAGGGGTGTTGTTCTGACCCCTACATGGAGGGCAGGCAGGAGGCCAAAATAAAGCACCCACCACCCTTTTCGCAGACCACTGATTCCTTTGTGGGTCAGTTTACATTAACATAGAAGCTCAGATAGCAAAATTGGTTTTTTTTGTGTTATAAATGATAGAGTTCAGTGAAGAGATGCAGATTTAAAATGTCAATTTCTCCTTCAGAATCCCTGGTGTTAAAGGTAGTATAACAGCTAATCCAGGTTTATCGTTCTGTAGAATGAAAAAAAGTTAAATGTAATAAAGTTGAAGTCCTACTGAACTCACTATCATGTAATTATTTTTAAATTTCAGGATTTTTCCAGAAGGTATAAAGTAAAAACACTCTTTGGTAGGTACATTTTTTTTAATGCAGTACTCATAATCACCTCTAGGGGCACTTGCACTCCAATTTGATAAACACCGGTTTCACAATATTACCAGATCTGTTAAGAATAAAATCTTCATCTTTATTCTAGCTGTACTAAATGGACAGAACTGTACTGTACATCTACAGGAGCTGCTCAGTCATGGTAACCCAGGCCATGAAGCTCCTGGTGCACAGTGTTTGTGCTGATGTTAATGCAAGAGGAGATTTGCAGCTCTGCAGTAATTTGCTGAGCAGGGGTTTTGTGACCTTTAAGCATCGGCGACCCCGGTCTGTAACTTTACAACATCGGGCACGCTACTACTTCAAAATGCTTCCATCTTGCAATAACACCACTTAAAGGTGATCGTGGAATATCTAAGATCGAGGAAACCTCATCAGAAGTCCAGTACGTCTGTACTACCTAAAGTGCATATAGTTAAACAGTCATGAGCTGTAATAAGTATCTTTATTGTAGATGTGATTTTTAAAATGTCTAATCATATTTTTCCATTAGTGTTTTTAAATTTTGGTTTAAGAAGAAATTCCTTGGAAAACTTGACTTCTCATATTCCCGGATCTCTTGTCACCGCAGTGTGATGTAGAGCTCACAACTTATCCTAAATAAGTGATGAGCCGCTTTTGTAGCGTTCATGTTTTTTGCCCTGACGTTTTCTCCCCTGCTTGTTGTGATGACAGCATCAGAACAGTCTAGAAACCTTCTTTTCTAATTTCTACCTTTTTTTTTGTTTCCCCCGTTTAGTTTTTGAAGCCACTTTTTTCAGCAGCAGCAAATCGTAAGTTGGTCTACACTTTTTTGTTTTTTCACCTCAACTTTTGCATCATTTTTTTTAATATATTACTCCACTTTCACCCCTTTTTGGCATTAGTCTATTTTCTACCTCACCCACCACCCCCTTTTTTCCTTTTTTGTTTAAAAGTAGAGAGTAGTTCGGGGGGCTTTGGGTGCTGTAAAAGAAGAGAAATCAGCCACTTAATTTTCAAACTGTTTGGCCCTAATGGCCTCATAAATGCGCCTCCCAGTTTGTGATAATCAGATGCATCATGCTGTTGATTGTGAGTGGCCCAGTTTGTGTTGGAGCTGATTGCTGGATAACACCTCTTCAAATCTTCCCACATAAAGTGCTTAGATGAAGGAAAAGCACCGACAGAGACCAAAAAGAGGACTGTTTCTCCTTCTTTGGAGTGATTTTTTTTCCCCTGTTCTTTTTGTTGTGAGTGTGCATGTTAATTGACAAATTAAAAAGTGCTCCATTACTTACGTAAACACAAAGTTGCCTGCTCTTTAAGAGGCAATTATCTGTCCCTAAAGTGGCTTTTTACTGCAGCATGCAAGGGAAATAACCTTAATGAGTGACTAATTCAGTAATCACTAAACACAGATTTTTTTTTCTGCCCCTTTTTTTCTTTTTTTTTAAATTCAGATATTTTTTTAACAAGTTCCATTTCACCTTTTCACCTCCATCATCTCTGATCTGATTTGGAAAACAAATCAAAAGAACCTCTGGTGACGACCACGTCGCCACTTTCTGCTCCCTGAATGTGTATTAAAAAAACCTCTAGCAGAGCTGCTCTTGTCATTTTGTCTCGTCTGTCTTCAAGCATGAATCCTGAGAGCTGCAGTGTGTTGTCACAGTTGAAGCACAAACACAAATCCAACACTCAGAGGGAAGCTGAACAGTGAACAGGTTTTTTATGGAGTTGTAAAATGAGGCCCAGATGAGGCAGTGGATAAGAAAAGTTCCACAGAGGTGTGTTGAGCCATTAATGAGTGACTATAATAAGCAGTTGTTCCTGAATAATGAGCCCCCACATGTTGAATTTAGAATTAAATCACAAGGGGACCACAAACTATCATGCAATTGAATAGAACTGGAAACGTAACAGGCCTGCAGTGAATGCTAGTTAAAGGAAGTGAACACAAATGGCTCCAAATATCATTACACATAAAAGACAAACAAGGTCCTCCAATTGATGGGCATGTGCCCAAAGATTTGAAAATTGCAAAATTGGTGTTTGCAAGATATTTGCCTGTTTCAGTCCAAACACAAGCTTCCCATCCACATGCCTATAACATACAAGGGTTTAATGTTCCTTTCTCCATCTTGTGTGTAAATATAACTTGACTGGTTGTGTTTAGCATCAGACATTCAGATCACACTAGAGTGCACGTGTGCCTTGATATTCTTGCCTAAACCCCCCACAAAGCTTTAGAAACATAAGCTAAAGAGGCCACAGTTGTCCCCGGCACCTCCTGAACACGCCCCATGTTGTAGACGTCCTGTCAGCTCGCCAAACAGTAGACGCATCCTGGCCAAAATCATGCAGTGGCAAGCAGCGCTTTCAGCTGTGGCCGGAATGCTGTAAACTGTAATCCTCTGCTAGGAGTCACCAGCCAGAGCGGGGAGAGGCTGCTGGGCGCCGTTGTTTTGGCAGCTGAGGCGTGACTTTGCAGTAGCTGAAGTGGTGGATAATGAGATGAATGACTCTGGGGACTGAGCAAAGAAGATCATTTCCCGCATGCTGGGGTTTAAAGTGTACTACAGAATTGTGACCAGAATAAAATAAAGACTTCTTATGAAATCACCCTTTTCCTGTAGTGTCGCTTTGACACTGCATTCAGGGACTTGTCCCCCTCTCCTGCAGTGTTACATAACTTTGCAGTATTGGCCACTGGTGAGACAGCAATCCAGCAACAGTGTGGCAAGACTGTACTAATTAAAATCAACGCTGGTACGCCACTGACTGCATGCATACACTGTGCGTTTATGCAGAACAGCAACAGGAGAAGCTTCCAAAACTGCACCGATGCAAGTGAAACATGACGTGATGCAAAACTTTCATGTCAGCAGAGCCGTCAGAGGGGACTCTAACATGTGGCAGCCAACATGGCGGATTGTTACTGGCATACACCGAAAGAAGGGGATCGTACCTGCAGACTCGCGAAGTGCACATGACGCAAACTTCCTGGTGTGCGACGATCCAATTTTGATGCAGTCGGCACTTCAGAGGTTGCTGTGTTTATTAAGCTGTACAACACATTTTATAAGCTTTGTCCAGCTGCTGTAATGCAAAGAAAATCATTTTAGCTTCTTCACCCTCTGTGGAGGATGAAGGTTACTGGATTTGCTCACGAGTGAATATGCTTGTTTTTGTCATAACAATTTATCCCACAGGTTTTTAAAATATTTTAACACCTTTTTCCATTTTAATCCCCTTTTTTGGCCAAATATGAGGAAAAATCCTATCTTTTGGAGGTGTAGCAAAAATCCCCCCCACAGTCTCCATGTTTCATAGCTTCTCCACGATCCTCTTCTCTCCAACAGACACAGACAGGCAGACCTCCACCGACCCGAGTACAGACACAATGGAGTGAGTGCTGGCTGCTTCATGACCCGATCACACTGTCTACTCTGTCTAGTATCTATTTTTAGATGCTCTTGATAGTGCAAACTTGCAGTTAGTGTGTAAGGGGTAAGAAGCACAACTTAAAGTTCCTTGTGCGTAACAGTAATTGCAGTGGCATTCTCATATGATTATAATGAGGCTATTATGTAATTAGAGATAAATGAACTCAGTTTGATTAAAGAGAATTAATACCTGTATTCACAATGACGAAGCATGTGAAGCTTTTCATACACAAAATGCCAAAAATTAGTTGGAACGGCTGCTGGTTTTAACATTTTAGAAGTCAGGTTTTCATCTTTGGATGTTTTATAAACTATTAGATCAAAAGAAATTCATCAATAATCAATTCACTGACTATCATTCTGAATTCTCAAAGGCAGTGTGATTCAAGTCATACCGTTAAAGAACTTGAAGGTTCAACACTCACACTGACCTTTGAGCAGAGATTATCATTAAACTTTAGTACAAGACAAATCTATATCACACCTTCTTGTTTCTCTAAACACTGCTGACCTCCACATGCTGACCTGCTTTTCTTTCCCCACTGCTATCTTCACCCATGCACTCACCCTTCTCTTTCTGTCTCCCTGCCAGTTGGTCATCATCCTCCTCCTCCAGCCTGATGGCCAGCAGCAACGTGACCAACAAGACCGACCCCCACTCCCTCAACTCCCGCGTCTTCATCGGCAACCTCAACACCCTGCTGGTCACCAAGGCCGATGTGGAGGCGATCTTCTCCAAGTACGGCAAGATCTTCGGCTGCTCCGTCCACAAGGGCTACGCCTTCGTCCAGTACTCCAACGAGAGGAACGCCAGGGCCGCCGTGGCCGGGGAGGACGGCCGCATGATCGTTGGACAGGTGCTAGGTGAGATGGAGGAAAAAAACAGCATGTTAAGGTATTGCTTGGTAATGTCACTGAAGAATAAAGCAAGTTAACCAATAATATAATACTATTTGCACTACATTAAAGACTTTTGGAAGTGTTAGATAGTATATTTTGTTACCATATTTTGTGATCTAGGTATGCCTCCTTCTGTGCAGCGTATATGTGATATAGGTAAAGTTGTGGCAGTAGCTTTATATTTACTGCACTGAAAGCAAAATCAGTCTTTCTAATTTGGCAGGAAAGCAAATGAATACATTTTCCAACCTCCTATTTTTCTAATCACGAGTGCATTTAGAAAATTGTATGGAGACACAAAGTATAGGCTGTAAATATGTTCACTCCCTGACTTGTATCTGTTACAATGTGCAGTTTATTTGCTCACCTACAGATTAAAATCTGGGACGTCCTTCCCATTTCACAGTTTAAACACATGCTGCTGCCCTCTAGTGTTACAATCAAGTAAAATGAAGTAAAGAAAGAGGAGAGTTGCTTCATATCCACTCTGAACAAGAGCAGAGGAGCCTCTCTGTTGTTCAGGCAAATAAAAATAAATGTGAGGACTTATTTGCCGATACAGTCTGTTAGAGGTAAAACCTGCACTAGTCTGACAAAAATAACATACCAGATGGCGATGTGGTGTGATGTGTTTGATGAAATTTCACACATTCTCTCCCATAGCGTTTTTCTTTCCTTTATTTCTAGTCCATCCTACCTTACCTCGATGTTTCTCCTCCTACAGACATCAATCTGGCAGGTGAACCGAAGCCTCATAGATCGAAGACAGTGAAGCGATCTGCAGGAGACATGTACAGGTGTGTGCATGCTGCTTTGCTCTCAGTCACAGTGCAGCAGCTTTAGCACATTGCTGGCTAATCTTTCTGTCCCCTCTCTTTTCACAGTTCATCTTTTGATTTGGACTACGACTTCCAAAGAGATTACTATGACAGGTAAGCAGTTTATTCTTTACACATGTAAGAATAATCTGCCTGCTGCTCAGCACATTTTTGGCCAGCTGGGGGGTTGTAAAGCAGCTTGCAGAGCCAGTAAGCTCAACACTTTGATGCTCTCCTTCTCAGAATGTACTCCTACCAGTCCCGGGTGCCTCCTCCTCCTCCCCCTCTGTCCCGCGCGGTCATCCCCTCCAAACGTCCCAGGGTGAGCCTGAGCAGCGGAGGGAGCCGGCGAACCAAGACCAGCTTCTCCTCCTCCTCCTCCAAGAGCAGCCAGAGAACTTCACATACAAGTAGGTTCCTCACAGAGTCATCCATGCCGTCTTTACTGGTGACTTCCAAAGGTCATCTCAGTAGTGGCTTATCCCATACTTCCCCTACAGTGAAGGCAGATGATCTACAGACCATAAAAAGGGAGCTTACACAGATCAAACACAAGGTGGACTACCTGTTGGAGAGCTTAGACCACATGGAGAAGGACCACAGCAAGAAATCAGGTGGGTCCTGCTTTGATTTTAGGGCTGCCAGGAATCACGTCAACAGCCTAAAAACCTCCAAGAATACATTTACAAACAGACACGTGTACGTGATTATTTACTTGTCAGGTTGGCATTAGCTAATACCAGTTCAAGCAAAGTCCACTTCTTCCAAAAGAGAAGATGTCATTTTTTTTCACAAATATATTCTCTGTGACTCACGCTGCACAAAGATGAGTCATGGAGGTGCTTATGCAAATGTTAAATATACATTTCATGCACCCAGCGCCATCAATTATATAAACGTTCCAGGTATGGAGCAGACTGGCAGAAACAGAAAAATCAGCTTTTTATTTGAGTGTTTTTGTGTGTTTTCTTTCCACCGTCTACTCAGAGATGAAAAGCTCCAAACCTGAGCCAGGTGAAGTGTCTCCTCTCCACTCATCTACCTCCAGCAAGAAGGAAGACAGTCTGAAGAGGGGCAAAGAGAGCCGGGAGCTGAATGACTCAGAGGAGGAGGGAGACCTGCTGGAGGATGAAGATGAGGTGAGGACAGGGGGAAAAGGAAAGGAGGACATCAGCAGCTGTTTTAAACAAGTTGTTGTATGCACATAGTTTGTTTTCAGCTATTATTCAACAGGCGAATTTAGTGCAAAGAACCTAACATGATTTATTTTTAAAACCATAAATCCAAAAAAGTTGGGATGATGTTAAAATATAAATAAAATTATTTCCAAAAACCATAAAACAATATTTCTTTCATAGTAGAGCAAAGGAAATATCAGATGTTTAAAGCTGGACATTTTACTGTTTTGTGAAAAATAGAAGCTCATTTTACCGGTCCGTGAGTCGTTTGGTACCGGGCCAGGAGAGTTGAGGCTCAGGTGTGAAATGTATGGTTTTCAGGGTTTTTATCGGTTTTCAGCGTTATTTTGTTATCGTTTTAATCGTTAACTCGGTTTTCCTGGGTCTTTTCACGTGTGTTATGAATAAGTCTTCTTTTTTTTCGGTACCGGTACTAGTTTTATTTTGTTGTATTTATCCGCGACACCTTAAAGGCCGGTCCGTGAAAATATTTTCGGGCATAAACCGGTCCGTGGCGCAAAAAAGGTTGGAGACCACTGATCTACAGAGCATAACGTCATCAAAAGATTCAGAGCATAAGGCCAAAGACCAGTATTGATCTTCGGGCCCTGAGGCAGCACTGCATTAAAAACAGACATGACTGTGTCATGGAAATCACTGCATGGGCTCAGAAACACTTTTAGAGATGTGGAAAAGCTTCATAAGTGCTGAAAGGTATACAGATGAAGTCTTTGTCGGCAGAGGCCTTGCATACGTTGTAGATATATATTGATCATAATCATTGCATTTGATAGTTATACTTACATTTTACACACCGTCCCAACTACTGTGGAGTTTGGGCTTCATTTGCTTGATCCATGTGTCAAATACTGACGTTAACCTTTGTCCTGTGTGTGTGTCCCTGTGTGCAGACGAAAAGCAGAGGGAGAGAGGACGATGATGATGATGAAGGTGAGCAGGAGGAAGGAGAAGACGATAGTGCTAACGGAGATGAATCCTGAATGTGAAACACACACACTCACATTTCTCCACACCAGACTTGTACGCAGTGGTCATGTCTGCTGAACTGACTGGACAGTTATTTACATCATATGGTAGCTATCACTCCTCTCATGTACAAATTCACAGATATGAGAAGTACTTGTTTCAGAATTTTCTTTCAAGTCGGGAAGGTAAATATACTCTTTTTTTTTTTATTTGACTTTTTATATGAACATGTTTCTGCTTCTTTCACATAAACAGCAAACTCAGCCGAGCTTAACTGTAACGTTTTATGTGTTTGAACGATTTGTCACAACGGATTAAAGAACTGATTGAAAAATCGAGTCCCTTACCAGCTATTAGCTAGCTAGCTCAAGTGCCGCGGTTTGAACTAGTGTGTAGTCTTTAATGTTGGTGGGCTCCTGCTAGACGTTTTAACATTTAAAATGTATTGCTGATCCAGCTGCTGCACAGCTGCCTCCTAACCAGCAGGTGGCAGTGTGTCCCAATAAGTGGCCCACACAAAGGCCACAAAGAGTACTTCTTTTGTTCTCAGAAAATCTTGGACTTCTGCTTGTCGGATAATGCCACAAGCATGTGCTCGTTTGTGGCCACACAGATCCTCACTGGTCCTGAAATAGTCTTGTGTGCTGCGGAGGTGTGATGACCTTTACTGACCTTGACTTGTGTAATGCAGTGATGCTCCATGTTTGTTTGTGTCCGTCTCTTCTGTTTCCTGTTTCATCTGACTGCACTGGTAAAAGTGAATAAACATGTTTTCCAGTGTGGAGCCTCTGTGAGCCTTTCATCCAGTCCAGATGCACACAGTCGCTGTGGCATTCAGGTGGGGCTAAATCAATGAACTGAACTGAGAAACTGTGCGTTATGCAACAGTGTGCTGAGTTGACAGGTTGAGGCTTCAGTGAGCAGGATTTTTATAACTAATTTGGTATTTTCTCATATACCTCCAGGTCCATGTAGTTAGTTTTAGCTCTAAAATTTCTACAAAGGTTTGTTAACAGCTGTGCACACTGACCCTTCACATCACACAAGACTTGTGACTCAGCTGGTCGAGCGGCTTGTCTACCAATTAGAAAGAAAGCAGATTGATCGCGGGCTCCTGTACTCTTCAGGCTGCATGCCAAAGTGTCTTTTGGGCAAGATGCAGAAGCCCGAGTTGCTCCTGATGCATCCATTGGAGTGAGTGTGTGAACGTGAAAGTGCTGTATGAATACTGTATTTTTCGCACTATACAGCGCACTTAAAATTAAATTTTCTCAAAAATATACAGCTTACAATCCGGTGCGCCTTATGTTTGAATTCTGGTTGTGCTTACTGACCTCAAAACGATTTTATGTGGTACACAGCGCTCAAAAATCTGTCAAAAAATGTTTTAGTGCGACTTTGGTAATCTACGAAGCCGCATCGCTTGATGGATTGTTGGAGCATTATGGCTACTGTAGTCAGGAGCCTCGCGGAGTAATCTGGGTCCAAAACGCCGTCCGCTTCAGGTCCCAAAATCAAACGATCACTGCGGCATCACTGAGTTAAAAACTGTCTAAATTCTTTCATCTTTAATAAAATGATCAGCGTTGCTGCTTTACCAGGTGTAACGATTAAGTTTAATATCCAGGCAGAATGTATTAAATTTAACTGAGTTAGAAGTCAGCAGGAAGTTAGCTCACTTGTTTCCACCTAAACATGCTATATCATGTTTAGGTGGAAAATAAATCAAGGCACTAAAAGGCATCATTCCCATCATTGAAAACTTAGAAATCGGTTTCTATGACAGGTAAGCAGTTTATAAGTACCGTAGTAAGGTTTAAAACTACTTAAAAAGACACACAGACTCAAAGTAACTGGCAAAAGTGTCTATTTCGAGTCACTTTTGCCAGGTGTTCTGGGAATCCATCCTACCCATTGTTTCTACACATGCGCACAACATGAAATTAAGTGCCAAACCGTCTTACCTTTGTAAATGTGACGTACAAGCATACTTTAACAGCTATAATTAAGTGGCAAATCATCCTACCTTTGTGAATATGAGCTAGAAACATACTCTGACGGGTAACATTACGTGCCAAACCATGCTACCTTTGAGAATGTGACCTACAAGCATACTTTAACGGGTAAAATGAAGTGGCAAACCGTCCTGGCTTTATGAATGTGGGCTACAAGCATACTCAGATGGGCAAAGTTAAGTGGCAAACCGTCATACCTACTTACATTTGTGCTGGAGTTACTCTGTGACAGCAGAAATGTGCATAAACCACTTATGGTAGGACGTTTTGTCAGAACACCGGTCCCAAGTCCACAAAGGGGGAGGGTCAGAATTGTGACATTGAAAAAAACAATAATTGCTAAAAAAAAAAACATATATATATATATATATATATATATATATATATATATATATATATATATATATATATATATATATATATATATATATATGTAGTTCTAAACATATTTTAAATGCTTTTGGGTGTTTTTTACTCACTTCATGTCTCTTCCACAATGTTATTTCTCTCTCCTACGTCTGTTACAATTACCTGCGCATGACCAATTATGCAAATTAGGCGATTACATCATTTAGCGAGTTCCAGCGACTTTTAGGACAGCCAATAGCATTTTTCTTACTGAGGAGTTGGCAACATTACAGCTATCACTTCCAACATAAATGAAGACAGAACTAAACAGCAGTGACATTTGGTTACTTAAGTTGGACTAGCTGGTATATAATGATGTGCTACGTGACCGCTAGTGACACAGCTATGTTAGCATAACAAACAGGTGAAGCTGGAGGATGAATGCTAACTTTTTTTCCACTCAATAAAAATTAACGTGACGGTTCCCGATGGTTAGGGACAAATGCAATCGCAGGTCAGGATGCTGTAAAAAGACCAAACTTCAGTCAGAAGAACAACTGAAATAATCAACTCGAGGTCATTAATATACTGCAACAACATGGGAATAGAGCAGCTGCGAGAGAATTCAACATTAATGAATGAATGGTACAGAAGTGGAGGAAGCAAAAATATTTATTCACTGGATATGAAAGGTGATCTCTTCGAAAAGGAAAGTCACAACGAGCTCTCCTTAGAACACACAGATGTTCTCAAGGTAGGTACGACTTTTTAAACTTTCATCACTGAGCACCCCGACCTAATGAAGCACACAGGAAAAAGCAACAGAAACCGAATCTCATGTCAGACACCAAAATCTGCAGGAAGCTATGGAGCCTGTTTGCCCAGAGCTTAATGAATACGCGTCGATGCTGCTTCCTTGTTAATATATGTCACGCAGCTTGGAGAACTTAAAGCTCTGTGATAAATGGAGGAACGTGAAGCCGGCAGGGATAAAGAGGAGGAACAACTAATCAATAAGCGGCGGGCCTTGGGGTGAAGGGTGAATAATGGGGGGGGGTATGGCAGACAAGCAGGGTGAGACTGATAATGATAGTATAGATGATGGATGGATGGATGCACAGGTCACAGAAGAGTGGAGACAGATGGAGGAGGCGCTAACAGATGGAGAGATGACAGGAAGAGCGGAAGGAGGGAAGGGGGTGGGAAAATGTGATAGTGGTCTAACAGTTAAACAGTTAAAGTGAGTGATTGCAGAGTGGTTTGAGCTCGGAAGGTCCTGAAACACTGTTGCACAGGATGGAAGATGGAAAACATTACTTTTTTATATCGGAGGCTTAAAGTTTTTCTGAAACTGTACTTCCGGGCCTCCGTTTAGATAATCGACTGAAGAGAATATCAAACAGTCCCATTACACAGCAGGTAACACTGTTGCCCTTGTGTTCCTTGCAACAAATGACAGCATTTTCAAGGAAGCTGCGTCACTCACCGTTGCAGCTGCGACAATGAGTTGATCATCAACACGTTTTTGAATGCCCACTCTCTGTTCGCATGCTTGCACCACACCGTGTCTTCAAATCAGTTAAAAATCGAGGTTAAAGCATGAACTCGCATGACTTGAGCACCGTTAATATGCTGTTATGTTATAGATGCCTTGAAAGCACTTCAAACTGGCGCAGTGAAGGTGAGTATGCCTAATAACACACGAGGTTCCCGACAATACCTGAAATTGTGTTAAATGAAGCAGTTCAGGTGACGATGTCCGTCTGCACGACCTCGCCCGCATACTGTCTGGGCACACGCCACACTGTATGACTGTAACTAAGTGAGCATGAATGAAATTAAAGTGGTGACATTGCAGTGGGTTGTTAACACTCTACAGAGGTGTGAGCTCTATTATCTGGGGAACATTTCCCAGCCCAGCAGACTTGGTGGGCCTGCAGCACAGAAGAGCTTCTTCACAAGCAGCCGCAGTTGTTCTCACTTTCTGGTTTTGTCATTTACGAACATACTCCGCAAAGACTTCACGTGTTTAGATCGTTGTCCTTCACACATTTGGGTGGCACTTTGTGAAAACACACTTACTTCACTTTGAGTTCCTAAAATCTTTCTGCAGTGCCGTTTATGACTGATTTTCTTACATCAGCTCATTTTTATGCGGTTCAAATACAGTGGAACCCCGACTTACGAATACCCCATTTAACGAAAAATTCAAGTTACGAAGGCACTTAACAGCAATATTTCTGCCCGTGTTACGGCAAAATGCCCGCGTAACGAAATCCGCTGGCTCTGATTGGCTGAGCCCACAATGCCCACAATGCCTTCCAAATCATGTGACAACCTCTTGGCATTTGTACTTCGCTGTTCCACTTGAACGACATATTGTTGTTGCAGTTAGCAATTAGCCTATAGCCTATCGTTCACTCAAAAGGCGCGATGGGTGCTTCAACTTACGAAAATTTTTGACTTATGAAAGACCCTTGGGAACAAATTAATTTCGTAAGTCGGGGTTCCACTGTATTTGAATGCGCACATGGTTAATGGTACAGTTGCAGGAAAAACTGGACACCATCACACAGCCATAATTACGGCGTCTGTGGGTGATGAACTTGAGATTCAAAGACAGATCTGCAACCGTTAACTTCAACTTCCGTCTTCAAAGCAACTCTGATGATGATAAAACAGCAGTAATATAAATTCAGCCTGCTATGGGTTTGCAGTGAATTGGATCAAGTTAGTTGCATGCAATCTGTTTGAGCAAATGCGTCAATTAGCCATGAAAAGTCAGCAAAATATTGCAGCTCAATCGCAGATTCAATTTTTTTCTTTTTCCAATATGTACTGCTTCTTGACCTTAGTAAACCATGTGCACTAGGTCGCAGGTTTGATTCCGGCCCATCCAGAAAGAAGTCTCAACACCAAAGCAACAGCTAAATGAGTAGCAGCCTTGTTCTCAATTTGACTCTACTGAAGCATTTAGTGCCTGATAGTTCATTAAAAATGTACCTCTGCTTTAAACCATTAAGTCACTCTATCCTGTGACTGTACTGAGAACAATACTGCAGACAAGTCACCAGAAAAACAGCCATAAATCATTGTTGTAGTGGTCTTTGTGTCACGTACAACAGGAAAGGTGTAAACAGTGTTCATGAAAGGCTGTAGTGCTTTCAGGTGTGTCAGCTGAGCCCACCTAGAACAACCTGAACCAGCTTTCACAACTAAACTGTGGCCAAGCGATCCATCTTTCTTTTAGCATTGCTTATGCTTGTGTTTTGTGTTATGCAGTCATGCACGGTCATGCACATATGCAAATATCGTATGTAACCATTGGCTGAGCTAGTAGCATTGGAGTTTTTTGGGTGAGATTTACAGATTAAAGGGGCTCTGGAAGTCATCCTGAAACTCTGCGGCAGTTTGGGTTGGGTGTAAAAACCTAACAGAGATATTTTCCAATGGGAAAAGAGAATCTGCAACAATTCAAAAGGAAATAAAAGTGACACAGGCATGAAGAAGGAAAAGACTGACGGTGAGCGAGGGAAGGGAGATAAAACCAAAGAAATAATTTGAGCCACCGAGAGGTCGTGGGGAGAGATGGGAAGGATGAGAAGGTTGGGGAAAGAGAAGACAGAGGAGAGAGATGAACACGAGCGGCATTGCAGGACTGCACAGAGGTCGTGAGGCAAGGAGAGGTGGGGAGGGGAGGGGGAGGAAAGGAGGTACAGGGATGGAGCTGTAAGTCTCCAAGGAGATTTCTGTGTCACTGGGAGCTCTTTGTGTGAATGTGTGTGACTGTACGTGTGTGAGCATAAAAGTATCTGAGTCGGTGTGAGTCTCAGAAAATCACACCAGGCTGTTCATAATGTGTGAGCTTATTTTTTTTTTTTTGAATGTGTGTGTGTGTGTGTGAGAGAGATAGATAGCGGGGAATAGATAATGTGTCAGGAAAACAGAATGAAATACAAGTTAAACATCAGGAGAGGAAAGTTCACTGCCTGTGGGTGTATTTCACTTTGGTTTCAAGCAAAACAGCTAGCTTTACGTGTGTGTGTGTGTCTGTGTGTGTAAAACAGGCACCGGTAGCACAGTGGAAACTGTTTTAATTGTCTGATTTACACGTATTTCCCCATCCATTAGATGCAGTAATAACTGATGCACTAATGGTCATCAAGGCTCTGCACTGAAAAAACCTCCTGCCCTGAAAATATTCTCATTCTGCTTTCAGTTTGGGCCTTTCAAACTAAGAAAATGTGTCCATATTTGACCTGCTTCCCCTGAAAAAACACCAAATGTACCCCCCACCCCCGCACCCCGTCCTTCAGAGATACTTAAAGTAAATTAATCTTTTTTTTCTTCTCGTTTTGTTTAAATTCAAGTCAAGGTGTCCCTATTTTAAATACGCTGCTTCTAAAGGGCAGATTTCTCCACCTCCAAGGCTCAGTCTTGTGAGCATAGTGACTGAGCACATCTGGCATAGAAGATGTAGCTATATAAGGCCAGATACGCTGCCACATGTGCCTTAAAATTTATAGATAGTAATAGGTTGCGAAAAGCTCATCATCATTGTGAACAACCAGGATAAAAAGTTCTCATAAATTTATCGTAATGTCCCAGGTCTTTGGCAACAGCCTAAAGACCTGTCTAAAGAAACAGTCCCACCCATAGTGTAGCAGACAAGCTCTGGCCTTCAGTGGGATTAAGGAGAGAAACAACAATTTAACCAGTCCACATTTTGGATGTTCAGATTTCCCGCTGACTCAGTCTGACTTGCTTTGGCCCACATCTATGTGGGGTTAATTGGAATTGGTATGGATGTGAGTGTGACTGGTTGTCTGTTTCTCTGTGTTAGCCTATGATGGATTGGTGACCTGTCCAGGGTGCAGCCTGCCTTTCCGCAAACATTGGCTGGGGAAACCCACAGCCAGCAATCCTGTTTGGTTAATTAATTCATAAAAAAAAACCCCTGATAGATGGATGCAATAAATTACATTGAGCTACCTTCCTTGTTTCTGCTTTTGCTCCGGATGGAGAAATAGTAATTCCTGCCTTAGTAAGATGGATTGAAAGTAAATGTATTGTGCTGCGCAAATGTTTAATCTCTTTATATCTTGGTAGGATAATTAGGAAATAGGTGCATTGGCTTATTGAAACATGCATACAAATATTTGGAAATGCAGTGTATAGCCTCCTGAGAACCAGCCTATTCATTTGTGTCCTCTGTGATGGACATTTGTTTTTCGTCTATACCTTTGACTTATTTGAGCTATTCTTATAAGTCATTATGTACTAAATAGAGAACATTATGGGCTTTCCATTGTTATCCCATGTTTGGGTGGCCTCTTTTAACTCCAAAAAAGTTCAGTGGAAAGATAGATTTTTCCTTGGTTCTCATAAGGTTAAGGCAAAAACTGTTTTTATCATTCTAATGAGCTTGAAAGTCGCTATTGGTATGTCCACCTTTATTCTTTAGCACAAGGTTTCTCTTTGACAAGGTTTCTTGTAATTTCTGTAAGTAGTCTTAAGGAATAGTACTCCAGGCTTCTTGAAAGACATGCAAAGCTTCTCTTTGGATGTTGGCTCCCTTTAGATGATCCCGCACTGCCTCAACAGTGTTGAGGTCTGGGCTCTGGGGAGGCCAATCCACGACTGATGGTGTTTCACTGTGTGTTTTTCTATCCAGGTATGATTTTGGGATCATTGTCATGCTGAAAAATGAAACTGCTGCCAATCAGATACTTTACCAATGATATTTTATGGTGGATCAAATCTGATGGTACTTTTCTGTGTTCAGAATACAATCAGTTTTGACAAGATACCAAGTTTTACCATTGGCTGCCGCTGATTTTCAGTTCAGGTCTTGTGATTTTCAGTTCAGGTCTTGTGTTTTTCCCTTTATTCTGGCTTCTTCACCGCCAACCGAGACCATTTCTGACGAGGCCTCGGTGAACAGTAGATGGATCAACTATTGGTCCACATACATTTCTTGGGTTCTGTCTCAGATCTTTGCTGGATTTCTTAAGAGATGGACAGTTTTGTTGTTGTTGTTGTTGTTGTTGTTTTAGGCCTGTCACTACTACTTTTGTGTCATTTGTTGGCAGAGGCAACACATTCTGTCCATTTTTCCTTGAGAAAATGACAGTTTCTCACTACTACCTTCTGGGATAGTTTATATTAGGAAACAGAGCTTTGAGCAGGCAGGTGAGTGCCACATTCAGGCTGATTGAAACTGATTGCTGGCAGTGAAATGTGTTCAAGACTAAATGTGAGTCGGCTCTAGCCTCGTGGTTCTGGAGTCTGCTATGATTTAATCACACCAGAGAAGTGGCACCACCTGAGCCTGCACTATTTATGACTGAGAGGTTTTTTTCTCCAAAGCGACATTATGAAGCCGCACGACCTTGAAATGACATCTCCCGAAGACAGAGAGATTTATTAAAAAATAACTGAAACAAAGATATTGATTCTTACTATTACTGACATTTTGCAAACTTAAATAATTAATCTGTTGTTATTTTCTAATATTTTGAACCAAAAAAAGAAGAATACTACTTTGAGTTTGTTTTTGTTTTTTTCCTTCAGTCTGTTGTGGCTGCACTTGGTTGCCCTAAATTTAGCTTTACAAAGAAGATTCCAACCGTGTATTTGTGCGTATTCATGTGAGTTTGTGTGTGTTTGGAAAAGTAGTATTGTGTGGTGATTGCCCCCTGTGACTAGCCCCCTAGCTCCTGTGAATATAAATGAGAGAGAAAAGGGAGGTTCCCATTGGAGACAAATCGGAGGGAGAGAAGAGGAAGAGGAGGAACTGTTGCTTTGAGCTTATTGGACTCCATTTTAGCAGGAAAACTTGGATTGTTTTCCTCCTCCCATTTCTTTTCTTTCCCAGAGTGTCCCTCTTTGTGTTTTCCTGATGTGTGCAAGCTTCTCTAATTACTACTATCCCCCTGTCTTTATGCTCTTGCCCTACATCTCTCCCTAATCCTTACCCTTTTTATTTCCACCACACTTCATCGCTTTCCTTCCATCCTTCTGTCCAATCTGTAAATCATTAAAGACTCTCCCTCTCTTTTCCCTCTATCCTTCCTTCCCTCTCACCCTCTCACTGTTGACTGATCTGACTGTAGCCTCAGATTAGATACGACCCTGCAGGCATAATCAGCCGCCAGCTTTCCTGCTCCTCGCAGATAATCTGCTTGTGTTCAGGAACACAAAAATCTGCCGATAAATCTGTTTCCCACTGAAATACATTTATACATGTACACCACACTGATGCTTCTGCTAGCGGCAGAGAGCACCGAGTGGAAAATACACCATCCTACTTTGCTGAGGTAAAACTAGCAGCATCGCAGTATTGAAACACTGTAACACACATTCTCCATTTTCAACCTCAGTGAAGGGAATAATTCAGCTTGTTGCGAAACATGCTTCTTTGCTTTCTTGCGGAGTTAAATGAGATAACCGACACCACTCTGATGTCTGGAGCTATGGGATATTTCTTGACTGGGCAAGAAACTTCCTGCAGTAAAACATCAAACATTATTTTACAGCTTCCTATTATTACATTTGAACATAGACAACATACCTGTCCTCTTCTGGTTTTGGGATAGCAGAGTGCTGAAGTGCAAAACACGTAAACGTCTACAACACTCTGCTGACTAAAAACTTCAAAGCTCCAACCTCCTTTGACATTTACATCAGCAAAGAAAACAAAACAAAAAAACTGCACCCATGGGATCGGTTTCAGTGGCCAAGCAGCTCATGTAGGTGTAATGTGTAAGGACTTCAATATCTTTGTCTCTATACTGTATTCTCTTTACAGGCCTACACGCAGAAGCTGTAACTAATTTGTTTCACTGCTTTTAACATGATGAAGGATTCCTGGTTTAAATTAGGCTAAAGTTGACTGAAAAAGTATCCTTTTTACTTTTAAGAAGCTTTTAAGCAGATTCATTGTTATTTAACTTAGATATTCATATACACAGTAAACAACCTCTAACCTTAAAACCAATAGTATATCGAAGACAACTTTTGAATGCAAGTACCTGCAGCTACTTAGTAGCTTCTTATATCTGTTTGTTCCAGCAAAAATTGTATGAATAACACACAGAGTTCTTGGAGTAAATTATGTTTACTGTCTGTCATTATATACACACACATATGTGTGTGTGTGTGAGTATGTGTGTGTTTGATTCTAGAATACTTTGGTATAAAGAGGAGTTCATGGTCAATTCAGTGCCTGCAAGGTGCCCAGGTCCTTTGACTCCAAAGCAAGTCCAAATTATCACCCTTGCACCACTGTGTTTGACAGCTGGTATAAGGTGTTTGTATTTAGATACATTTTTACAAAATGAATAAGAGAAGAGTCTTTCTCCTGGCAACACTTCCAAGTAAGATATAATTGTTTAGTCTTTTTCTAATTATGCTGTCATGAACTTTAAGTTTTCTATGTCCTTAACAATCACGATGAGTCTCTCTCACGTTTTTTGCAGTTTCTGAGAATTGCATGGTCTGACTTTGCTAGGACATCCATCCCCGTGGGAGTCCTGTGAAAACGTTATGATCCTATTGTGTAAAATATAATGGGGTCATAAATGAGCCCATCCTGTCATTCAAACCTGGTCACTTATAGGGTGAGATTAATAGTCTCTCATACTGTGACAGTAATTAACTGTACAGTAGTGAAAACCTTTTGACCTAACCTGGGCTGCTTTTGCCACTTCCAGCCTCGCTTAAGGAACCGGCAACCATGTCATCCAGATGTCAACCAACTGCTAAGACACATCTGACATGCTAAATGTGGCCCATTGGAGAAATGCAGATGTGCAGATGCAACGTTTAGGGCAAACATGCAGTGCATTCTGGTCCCTGGAATATAACTATATATAAATATAAATATTTTGTAAATCTATTGCTTTTACTGTGCTGGATTAGAATATTCAACCTCACTAAAATCGTTGCGCAAGCACAGCATCCCCCCCCCCCCTCCCACGGTTATATAAAACCATCACTCCAAAACAGGGTTTTGAGGTCCCACAGTGCCTTTCCGTCCATATGGTGGAATCTTGCCGCCTCGTTTTGTCACGTCATCGGGGCCAACGCTGCTTTCCAACACATTAAAATTCATCAGTATAGCTTTAATCTCCAGATATTGGGTTATTGGCAACACAGGACTACTCTCATCTCTCCTCTGTGTCTCATTTTGCTGATGAACTCTTCTCCCGTGTGTTTGCCTCTGCATAATTACAGAAAGGCTGGGAAAAAAGTAATAAATAAGGACCAGAAAGATGTGAATGAAGGAGCCAAGATGGTAAGAGGCTGAGAGAAAGGGGTTGTATAACAGACGGGGTATAGGGGACAATGGATAAAAAAAGAGACAGACTGAAAGAGACAGCTGTGACGTCATGGCCACTTTAAGTAGGTCAGGCACGGAGTTGTGATGTCACTCACGCTGGAATCAACCCACTGGGCCAATGGCGTGCGGGGACACACCCCCTTTTTCCACCACCGCTGCCACCAGGATAATAAAATGCACCCCCCTCCTCTTCGCCCCTTCTTTTCTGCAGCTGTCTCAAATCACACATATGCACACACCCAGTAACACACACGCATACATTCCTGCAGCTATAAACACCACTGCTGACTGTAACAGTACACTACTGTAATTCTCAAGATGCAGCAGCTTCTATTTGTCTCATCTTTTCTTAGTCTTTTTTCTTTCTTTTTGCATTTGCCCCCTTTCCAAAAATGAAAAGCCTTTTCACTCAGTCAGACGAGACTGAAGGAGGCATCTGTGCTGCATGTAACAGTGGAGCCGCTTCTGATGTTCTTTTGACTTTTAGCATCAAACAAATCCACTTCCCCTTCATCAAGACTTGATAGCAGATTCTCACATTCTGTTGTATAAGTGTGTGTGTGTGTGTGTGTGTTAGATTCATACCAACCCCGAGGCTGAGGCACATTATTTGTGACAGAAGATAAAAACTTGCCAGTGTAAAGGCCTAATTTGACAATAGCTTTATATTCCCCAAGAAATCCATACAACATTTGACAGAACGAAAAAGATTACAAAAAAATAAATAAAATAAATAAAAACAGATAATAACTTGGGAAGGATTCTGGTGTAAGCTCCATTAGCGGAGGTCAGACAGGCAGGAAAGCAGTGTGCGGTATTCTCAAACAACATAATGAGACAGTGACACTAACATGATCCTAATTATCACTAAAAATGCACGGCTGAGCTGATTTGTTTATAAATGTTCTCATTTTCACCTCCTGCGCTCAAGAAAAGGAATCACAAAAAAGTTGCTTGATTGATTGCTTGTGTTTCTTGCTCTTTAAAATTAAAATGTTGTTTACAAGGCTTCCCGTCAGAAAGATTTTTCTTTTGTCATTCTAGTGAGGAAGCTACACTTGGCTGAACTGTAAATCAATCGGGAATAATGGAGAATAGAGTAAGCAGAAAGATTCAGATGTCGACGGTACTTAAATGTAGGGCTGGGCCATATCATACCGTTCACGGTAATACCGGTATAATGTTGGGCAATGATAAGAAAATGAAATATCGCAATAGAATATGGGTAAAACGCACAATCGCAGTGCCTTTGCATGACGGAGAATGAGAATGGTGAAAGTGGATCGTTGAATGAATCGGATGAACCAGAACTGGTTTGTAAAAATGCTGGTGTCTGCAACTATTTGAGGCAGGGATGAGGACAGATGGTGCAGTTAGAGATCCGAGCAGGCCATCAGGGTGTACAACCTCACCCCTGGCGTTGTTGCCCAGCTCTCAATTTTAAATAAATGTAGACATTGAGGGCTATCAGGAGGGGCTATGCGATTCCCTGCTGCTCTCTGGCAGGTAGCTCCATGTCCTCCTGGGTTTTAAAAGCATGAGGGTGGGAATGGATGTTTGTGTCTGTGTGTGCCTGCATGTCTGTGTCTATATGTCAGGTTGGGTATCAGACGCCACCTCTCTGGGGACATCTCAGGCCCTCCAAGGTCTTCTGCTTGTTTTCTCTTTTTTCTTTCTCAACAGGTGATCCAGGTGATTGATATATGTATCTTTTGTCTGCTTATTTTGTTGGTTTTTGGTTTTTTTGCCCTTTATCCCCGTCCCTCTTCCCCGATGTTTGTCTTTCCCTCTTTCTTTCTCCCCTTTCTTTTCCCCAGTCGAGTCTGTCCTGTATTTAGCAAGTGAAAATAGACCATTACGGCAAGGCTGGGAGTAAATCCGTTGGGCATCTTTCTTCACCTTCAGACAATAATTCTGATGGCAAAAGAGCCAAACGGGACAGGCAAAAAAAAAAAAAAAAAAAAAAGATCAGAGCAGGCAGGAGGACAGGCAGGTGGCAGACACAGAAACACCGGATAGTAATCTGGGCACACGGAGGCAGAATTAACACAGTTGAAGTAACACTTATATATATACAAAGCTTTGCGGGAAGCCTAGTTACCACTGAGGGGTGATTAACGGACTGGTGCGGAGCGTTCGTCAGCGCCGGGTTAAACAGTCCTCCTGGCAATTGCCTGGAATGGGATGCAGGTGTGATGGTGATGGCCCAGCCCGGGGGTGTGGCCACCAGGGCATCCCACACACTCCTCAGATACAGAGCCATGGACCATGACAGTATCACTTTTTTGATTATGTACACAATAGATGGATGCCTCTTTGGGGTCGGAGAGTGAACCTACTGTGAAGGTGTGTTAAACCTGCATTCTTTCTAATGGCCAGCAGTGGGCGACTCCACTGGTTGTGAAACAAGTCAGTATGAATGGAAATCTATGAGAAAATGACCCTACTTCTGACATGTCTGCCCAATGTGATGTTTGTGTAAAGTTGGTCAGAAGGTTCCTTTGTGAGTGCGCATGCGCCATTAGCGTGCTGCCTGCTGCAACCCCTAATTTCCCTCGGGATGAATAAAGTATTCTGATTCTGATTCTGATACTTCTCACTTGTAATATATATATACGTAAGTGAGGACTTTCCTTTAGCAATTGTGGTCTCAGCTGCTAGCATAATGCAGCCCCATTTCCAGCATAATAGAAAATAGAGCAACTTCTGGTCATAACACAACTTCAGATCCTAATGGGAAATGTTGCATTAGCTGTGTCCATCTTACATGTACCGTCTATAACTGGGCAACAAATAACAGGAACAAGTGTTAAGACTAAGTGCAAAAACATGAAAACTAAAAAGAATTTTTAAAAAACTGCTCTCTGTCTAATGCAAAAGTGTTTTTTCTGTGGAAAACGTTGCATTGTTCAAGGCATGTGCAAGGCATAATAAAAAAAAGCCTGGCTGTTCCAGGGTCATTAATAATGACAATTTTTTGTCCATTGTTATTTTCTTCTCCTTCCATCAGCATTAACCAGGGAGACTACAGTCAGCAGGAGGCTGACCTTGGAGGGTAAAATAGGGGAGGATGTATTTATGAGGCTATATGGGAGAATGTGTGTGAGTGTGCAGAGGGAGAAGACAGGGTCACAAGGTCAATTGCAGTGATTAAAAGGAGCCGATGAGGACCACCAACTGAAGCTGCAGCACATTTTGTAGTTGTACTTGAAAGTGGAAGAGACAACTGATCAAAGTAACTTTATTCACAAAGAATCATTTTTTCCCCACAAAACAAGGGTAGAGGAAGAACAAAAGGAAAACGAAGCTGCTGTAGAGTAGCTGAAATGGAGGAGATGAAAGTTTAAATCTCCAATTCTGGGTTAGCATCCCCCACAGGAGAGCCAAAAGGCCCATAGCCAGTTAAAATGTGGGACTAACAAGGAACGATGCAGATGTTTGATCAGCTGTTTTTTTGTAAGTCAATTCAAAGGGATCAAAGGCCTCAATATTGCTGATACATTTTTAAAAAGTAAATGCAATGAGACCAATCTGTCAGTTAATCTTCTTTGAGTTTGTAATTGTTAACCTGGAAGGACACGTAGCAGTGGACGAGAGTATGCAGAAAAAGTGATGATGGTAATGAAGGCGAGCGTCAGGCTGATCGTGGCGCAGAACATGAGCTCATTCATTTTAAACTGGCAGCGATTATGTGAAGAAATGTTACATTTCAGGAATAATGACACATACCTTGATGTGAATACAGCAGTAATTTCAACACGAGCCACTACATTAACGAAGAGTATTCTTATTCAAATACACATCAAGTAGTACAGCGCCATATTTGAAAATGCTTCAGTGCCTGGTATATTTTCTCTTCGATGATCACTTGGAAGCACCTACAGCACATCCATCTATAATTTAACATCCATCTCAGGAGGAGAAGAGAAACATTGCAATCATAATTATCATCATTGCAACAGCTGTAGTTCAAAGAAGGCAGTATACCCACACATGCATATACCCACATATCTTTATTAGTCACTGTGAAAAAAAGGCTCTGAAAGCAGGGATGCCACAGTCAATAGATTAGATGTTAGAGGGGAAAAAAGAATCCGATAAAATTCCATAATTCTGTTTTTGGAGGAGGCTAAACTCCAGCTAAAAGGACAATGGATGTTGGAATTGATTAGGTGAGAGGCCACATCAGCTTCCTGGAGGTTGCTGGCTCCGCTAACTACTAGCCCAACTGTAGTAAAACTTCAAAAAGTCTTGACAGTGCAGCAGCCAGCATTTTTCAAAAGGCACAGTTTTAGCTTTGAAGACAAAAATAGTCCATAATTTTAATTCAAACACTTATCCTAACAATTGCATGTAGGTTTTTGCCAACCAGTTGGAGTTATAAATGTTTTCCTTAGCAACAGGTGGTTGCCAGGGGTCTCTAAACCTGTGAGGCTGGGGCTATTGTAACGAATTTCCCAACAACCTCCAGCAACCATGGTCAGAGAATACTTTATTCTCCGCTCATCACCAGTGCTTAAAATATGGTTGCAGACTGGTCTCTAGGTCTGTGTCTCTAGGATCTTATTCACCTGATCATATATTGTCACCATTATTGTCACGCATCCAAACAGTAGGCATGTTGATGTCATATAGTTATTGGTCACATCTGCAAAACCTAAACAGGGTTCTCCTTCTGCTTTAGCAGACAGCTTTAGCAGACATGTCTCTGCAAGCTGCTTTGCAACCCTACACCTCATTTCATGGTATTTCTGACTTCATCACATCTGTCTTCCCTGAAGTCTTTATTATTCTGTGCAGGAGTGCATGCAAGGACAGTGACGTCTGATTTCTAGACCTTTTGTATTCTTTGTATGTGCCCTTGATGGTTTGCTGTACCCAGAACTGCCAAATATAAATTACTGCAGATGGAAACATCAATCTTCTTTTGACTATAATGGTCCTGATTGAATTAAAGTTGCTGTGGCACTCTATTTACTATACACTACACCAGGCTGTTATGCAGTTCACATGCCTTTGTATGTACATCAGGAATTAAAATGCATTCTCAGTATCTTAAATTTCATCTGGCTTTAATTTGGAAAGTAGTTCGCCCCATGACTTTTAAAAAACAGGCCCAACTGCACTGACGCAGCTACACGGGCTGTGTTTTTTTCCACTGGTAAGCTAATAGTACTTGGCCTTGTGCTTCAGTTAACACCAATAGTCACTGACCTTTCTTGAATTCCAGGACTTTTTTTTTTCCTCTTCAGTGTTTGGTCACACTGGACAGATTACGTTTACACCTGGCTGTAAACTCCAAGTGTAGTCTGGCTGGTGTGACATGAACCAGAATACTTCTAAAAACAGAATTTGGGAACACGACTGAACCGACTGAGTGGCAAACGAGTTGCTAGAAGTGTACAGCTTGAAGTCTTGTACAGCTGCTGTTATTGTGTATATATTTATTTATAGTTCTTCATACATTCTTATATAGTTCTATATTGTGTATTTTCTTGTACAGTTATTTTATTTTCAAACTTTAATTTATATATTTTATCTTATTCTTTCCCAGTTAAATTTACCCTTCATTCTAATTTGTGTTGTACAGTTATTTCATTTTTAACCTTAATTTATATTTTATTCCTTCCTAGTTAAATTTACCCTTTTTAATTTTTCATATTTATTTCCTATCTTATTCATAGCCTTTTCCTTTTTTTGTTTTCTTTAGGTCACGAGCAGTTGTCCAAGCATTTCACTGCATATCGTACTGTGTATGACTGTGTACGTGACAAATAAAAAATTTGAATTTGAATTTGAAGTGTAAAAAATCTCGGACCCAACCAAAGCTAGATTTGTGTTGATGCTCAAACATGTGACAAATACTTTCCTCCCCATGACCGGCTACCCAGACCTACTGTGGCTGCAGTTCAATCATGATAAAGCTCAAATCTCATTATTTTAAAAGCACTAGAGTGAATAAGACCACACAGGCAAATATTTAATTGGAGCTGTGGGTGAACATGATTTTAATGGAAGCCTGTGCCTTCTGCTTCATCAACAGTCCAAATGAGAAATAACCTATTTTTCAAATTGCCTGAAATCCACTCACAATTCAGAATTAATTGTTAAATTAAATGATCCTTAATTTTAAATGTTTTTGAATGCAATACTGCATGCAGTGTCAGATTGTGCTCAACATGTAGCTGCTGGCGTGTCCTTGTAGCTCAGCAGTCAGTGTTTTATCAGAAAACAAACAAAACTAGTTCCAGGCTGATTGTTCTCTCTGTGTCGTGTAACACGCTGTGCGTCAAACTTTTTTTAATGTAGAGAGTTGCTGTACACTGGAATAATTCAGTCCTCTCACTAGCCTTTTTACTGGCAGTAGTACAAAAACAAAGTTCCCCGCAATGACATGTTTACACCAGAAGGTATCTGTTTGTTACAGTGTTGACTGGCTCCAAGGGTGCCAGAAATCCCCACAGACCACACACATACACACACACGTATTTTATCCTCAGGACCGGTAAATGTAATAGATGCCAAGAAGGAGAAAATTTTTCATGGGCCAATCAACCTGCCATGACCTCAGTGACTCACTATTGTTTGGTGGAGCGACGCTGCTCAATCACTGGCTCCTGCTGTGCTTTAGTGATTGCAGACACAGTAGATTTGGCCTGATTTAAAGTTCGAGTTCATTTCAGGTCACACAGAGGTCGGGACAAGATGGAGAGAACGTCTCACATGCTGTTTCAGCCCGTGGTGCAAATAAGCTGACCTGGGACAGCTTTGAAAAACACATCTGGAAATGACTGCTGACTCCTATACATTTAGTTGGAAGACAGAAAACATGCACCAGTTTAATACTGGCTGTCCAATTAACTCCAACACCAGCCGAGTAGTTGGCTGAGATAGGCAAACAAATTCAATATCCATCCAGCCAGCCAGCCAGCCAAGTTTTACATAGCTATGCACATGTATGATGTAATCTGAATCTGCATGCAGGTATAAATCATCCATCTGCCTCCCACTCAAACTAATCTGCTTCTCTAATCTATAGACCTGGAACTATTACTATTAGTTTTCAGTGGAATGTGCTGTATGTAAGCATAGTGACATGATAAGAGTACCATAAATACTGTAGTAAGTTTAGAATAAATCAAAAAAGTTGTTCTTTTATCATTTGTTGCATGACGATCTGAACTTGTCGGACTCTTACAAATAAATCTTTTCTGTCAGCATAATAAGTTCAGGAATTCTGTTATATCTATACAAGGTTAATTAACACCTTGTGATAAGCTGTGAACTCCAACGCATGAGCTCATGAGTTTGAGCCACTGCAGCGTTTATTATTCTTCTACTGAGAAACTTTTTTAATTGGAAAAAAATTCTAGAAATGTAGAATAGAGTTGTTAAAGAAACACTTTTTTTTGTTAAAAGTCTAACATGAACATCCATTAATTTAAATTCATTAATTTAAGTTCACTTTTAGTTGTTGTCATCTTTTGTACCAGATTGTAACAATAGTCGGCCTCCTCAATAGTTGCCTCAAGGCCTCAATAATCACTTTCAGCAGCAAAGACCTGCAAGCACTTGGCAACAAGAGAAAGAAAGAACTCTATTTTAACATAAAGAGTACAGCAGCAGAATCAGGCAGAGCAAGGGGCAGCCCTCTACTCTGAAAGTTTGGAAGGGGCACAAAAAAGACACACACGCAGACAATAACGATTTACGCTGCATAGACTCTTAGTTTACTGTTTGTATGCAGAGAAAATCATTTTATCCAAAACTGAGGACATTGATTCGTGTTATGTTTGCAGCAACAAATATTATCAGACGTCATTGGGCCTCTAGTGAGTCCACCACAGGGTGTGTTATGTCACCTGAAAGCCCTTTAATCCAGCCTGTCTGCACAGCTGGTGGGTCAAGATAAGCAGTGGCCACGGATATATAAGTGAGGCAATTGTAGCAGTTGCGACAGTGCGTGTCTTGAGTTCTTTCCATCTGTGTCAGCTCACTAGAGTGAGCCTATCTGTCTTCTGTAACGGAGAGTTTGAACATATGATAGAATGAGTCAGATTTTCTTTACACAGTGAAGTATGAGGGCATTCGTATTGTATTTGCCGACTTGGACTGAATTCACAGCGACACTGTAACTTATTTAAATGGGCGTCAGTGTGTTCTGGTGGAACAAATATCTGGCTTACAACAGCATGGCAGAAGCACAGGCTGGAGGATCATTATGTAAGGGGGTGCATTTAGAGCTGTGAAGAGATTTTTAAACCGCCAACTATGATGCACAGAACATATTGATGAAGTTTTATGCCAAATCTATCCAAAGAGCACAATGTTTGAATGGATGTGGGGAAAAAAAATCATAATACCACTACAACATGCAGCATTTAGACAACTTGTCTAAAAATGCCCTCATGCAGCACCATTTAGTTAGGATAATTTTCTTTGAAGGATAATAATCATACAGCTACAATATTTATAGGAACTCCTTTACATTTTAGAGGTGAAAAAATAAGGCCACAGTATGGAACCATACATTCCGTATGAAATCCCACCGGAATAGTTCAGTCATTCACTTTGACTGTCGCTGTGAGGAAACACATGAGGAAATAATGTAATTGAGTGGCAATATAAGTCTTTATATGTGTCCCACTTGGGGAAACTCTAACCTGACTTACACAACCACAGAGCCGATGAGCGACGCTCTGGTTCTCAGTAGTTGGGTGTAGCTTACAGTACAGTTTTAGCTGGAACTGCATGTGTCATATTTATTTTTCCTTCCGTGAGTGAAAGAGCCCACTATGAGTTCTAGCGCAGAACATAGAACTATGCAACTGGACTAAATTGTAGCTAAATGCCATTAAAAGATGTGTATATATACAGAAACATTTACATATCAACAAGACACCGCTATACAACTTTAGTTTGCCGAAAGGATATAAAGACTGCATCACATAGCTACATAACCAAATCAGTTAATCTGCCTTTAAGTTAACAAACAGGGTCTAAGTACAAAGTTAACGTTCAGTGCAGTCATGCAAAATTTATTTAAGCTTTTGCCAAAGTGGGACTGCTAACTGCTTTGATAACCTATGCTAACCTTTTCAACCTATCCACACCTCAGTTGCAATTTGTTGGACGTATATAGGCTAGATGTCGATTATCAAAGACATGAGATCCAACAGGATAGAAGGTAGGAGGAGAGGCCCGGACTACCTCAATGTCAGGAGGGCTCTTCCACATTAAACAAATATTAAATGTGTTATGGTAAAGTGGGCCGACGGTATGAGTTCCACTAATATGTTTACGTCATAATTCTACCTTGTGAAACCAAAGCCTAACTTTTTATTTATAAAGCATACGTTATACAATTTCCTCAAGAACTGAATTCCAGCTATGCAAATATTTACTCTGTCATTTTACACTCCACGGATCATAATCGGCACCTTTTCTGAAAATCTTTGATGGTGCAGAAGCAAGTTGTACTTCCTGACCATGCTCTCTCTCATTTGTGGATGATGACCAAAACGCAATTGAAACTGATTCTGTTCATCTGGACGTCGCGTTTCCAGTGGGAGAAATGTTTCATCACTTGTCCAGTCTCGGCTAACTGATGGAGATGTTTCTCACACTGACAACGCAACATCCACAGGAACAGAATCAGCTTTCTAGGATTTATTTTTTTACCTGGAAAATCGAGCAAGCATCAATTAGTTTTTCACAAAGTGTTTTATAGATTAGTTCATGGGCACAGTGGCATGTGTTTAAAAGTCTCAAGTGCTTAAAAATGGATGAAGAGAAGAGAGTATTGTGAGTATATTGCCAGGAGTTTGGATTTGAGCAGTGCTGTCAATGACTTTGCTGAGTGCAAGATGAAGTTCTGATATGCCCGTAGTTTGTGTTTGTTGAAAATATGCATTCATACCGAACAGTGTGCGCGTGATATATGTACCTGGTCCACTGGAGATGATTGTTGAATGAGGATTTGTAGAAATAAGTGGTTTGTTTGTGAGGATCTGTGGTTAATAAGCTTGTCTCATTTGTTCTGTGCTTTTAGACATTACAGCTTTCTTCGTTACTTCAGCATGACAATTAAATCTGTTTTGGGTTTGTGGTAATATGTCTGAAGATGTTCACATGAATTCATACACCTATATAAATTTGTACATTCGCCAACCTCTCACTGTGGTTGTTGTTCATGGAGCTGATAAAAAGACAGAATTATGCTTGATATTATTGGATTATTTAGATATGCAGAATAAAAAAAGAAAAAGAAAATGTGCCCAGGGGCCTGTCACAGAGTTGTTTTTACTCTACGCTTCACTCTCTTACTATCACTACTGGGATGTTGTTGGCAAATAAATGGAGCAAGGTATCTAATTTTTCTACTTGAATTTTTTAAATTATTAATAAATTTTATTATTGTTATTATTATGAATCAGTACAGAATTCACAAAAATTACTGTCAATAATTTGTGCAAAGTGGGTGATTTAAAGATCTTACACTTTGGTAATTTCTCATCCATGCACTGGCACTTACATGTAAAATCTGCATTTTTAAAATTACTGTAAGTAATTTGTTATTACTGAGCTGTTTTTGGTGGTTAGTTTTGTTTTGACCAAAGGAAACTCGTGAAAAGTCAAAGCCCTGCTTCGTGGATGTTTTTAAATGGCCCAGTCTTTGAGGGTGGCATACTCCGGGGCACAAATACACAGAGTGACCAGAACCTCCTTCCCTGACCCCATCCCTAAATGCCACCAGACCGTCTTTGGTTGGGGAGTGGGGCTCATTATTGGTCTTCGTTAAGTTTATCTTTCTTTTCTCTGCGTGGGCAGGTGTGTTTATTTACCTGCTGGCTCGAGCCCAGGCGGGAATGCTCGGCTCCATTCCACAAGCCCGGTGAGGGTGGGCCGTACCACTGTGGCGTCAAAGCAGAGGGGTGAGCCAGAAAATAGAAGCCCGCTGTTTTTTCTCTCGGCGTCTCGTCAGGTTTTATCACATCCACACCGTAGCTGTCACCATCTTTCTATACATTACCCTTTGTCTGAATGAAAACAACCCACTTCACCGAGACCCGCTGTTGACTTACCGGCAGATGACTTTAAAAACACCCCTAAAACCTCAATGGCTCCATCTTGCCTTTTGAGTGACCGCTGAGTATTTTTTCTCTCCCCGTGTGCTGAATGTTCCTCCTGCTGGAGAAAAGGAGAAAAAAAACCCAACGCCGGTGGACACACAGAGAAGGAAGGCGCAGCGGAAAAATAAAGGAGGTGGAGGAAAAGTGAAGTAACAGGAGATTAGCGGGAAGCTTGGAGGGACAGGCTGGGAAGAGAGCGAGGAGAAAATAACGGAGAACGAGACTTGTCGTACAGACACAAATATATTTTCTACAAGTCCCACAATTTTTCTCGAAGATTTTTTTTGTATTCCCCACTTGCTGAATAAACGGTGAGTTTATTTATATGCATTATTTTCTTCTATATTAATAAATGAGTTATTGCCGCAATTAATTATTTAAAAAAATCTCTTTGTGTCGTCCTGGAGAAAGTCTGGGAGTAGCCTTTGTGGTTAGTCAGTGTTCATTAAACAGCAGTGCAACAACAACAAAAACAATCAAAAAAAAAACGAAGAAAAAGAAGAAGAGAAAAAGGGTGGTGGGATTCAGAGGGTATTGTTTTGTGTTGGTGGACTCGGTGCCAAAAATGCACAGAGATGCAAGGATGTAGTCCGCACCGTTCAACAACAATACGGCAACCGAACAAAAACTCAACAAACGTTACGCCTCTGGGCCAGGTATGTGCTCACTTAATAAGACGAGTGCTAATAAACGCCAACAGTATGCCTTAAGTTGTAGTTTGGTGAGAGTGAGCCCGTGACAGAGGGAGTGCAGTGCGCGTTATTGACACGCACATGTGGCATAGCCAGCGGGTCTTTGTTGCCCCCTCCCTCTCCCAGCCTCCTCTGTCGGTCATGACTGAACCAGACATGAGCTCAGTGGCACGGCTCAAATCTCCCGTACACAGAATTAAGGCCACTATTGACATGTTCATATACATACCCCCACCCCGCCCCCCACCTTATTATTTTTGTCTACGCCTTTCAGTAGAGAGAAGCATCAACGCTCTTTCTTTGTGGTGTTTTCCAGTTAGGTGTCCTTACTGGGCAGCAGCAGTGGGAATTTCGGGGCTCATACTTTTTTTTCTTAGATGGAAAGCTTTGGGCTTGTCTGTGTGAACAGGGGGACTTGGGCTTTGGTGGAGTAGTAATCTGCTGATAAGAGGGGCGCGAGGAGGGTGTTGTGGTTCTTTGGAGAGGGTATGTAATATGTGTCAATGTCAAATGGAGGTGTGTCTTTTGTGAGTGTGTGTGTTCACGGGCCGTGTTATTGCGCGAGTAAAACATCAGGAAAAAAGGAGTAAAATTGAGAAATTGAGTGAAAATGTGCGTTTCGCATTCCTTTTACGGAATATCTTCGAGCGCGAGTGGAAATGTTTTGCTTTAGTGTGTCGTGCCCAAACCAAGGACACACACACACACACACACACTGTTCTGTCTACACACTGCTCCAGAGACAGTTCTTTTCTGTCTTTACTCTGCCGCGAGCTACACGAACGCACGCACGCGCCCAAACAGGCTCGCGCGCAGATTCTGTGAGTCATACCGCATTTGGAGACTCGCGGCCTCGCTGCTCTTTGAGTGAAGTGGAGCCCCCTGCTGATAACGCGCGCGCGCACAGACAGCCTCATCTTCTGGGGGAAGAAAAAGTGAACGTTCGTTCCAGAACTGTTCAGGCTCTGAGACGTGGACATGCTGCGTTACGCAAGCGCACCCCGACTCTGCACGTACGGGGTGCGCGGAGATGCACATAGCCCAGAAACACGGCAGGAGTGTATTGTTTCTCTTTTGCTGGTGGGTGTGGTGTTACCAGGAGCCAAGTCCAAATTTGTGTCGGTGTATTCAAATAAAACTAAAAGAGAAATGATGGTAATGATGGCAATAACGATAATCAGCGTTGCAAAAAAGTTACTTCCTCCTTTTTTCTGTTTTAGAGTATTTTAAACGGTTAGTTCACCCAAATGTCAGAGTTTTGGTCTTATCTGCTGATGCTTTGTGTTTGTGTATATATATGTGTGTGTGTATATGCCTCTTGGGGGTTGGGTGGTATATGTGTGTTTGTCTTTTTAAAAACGAGGCCTTTAATGCATTTCATCTGTTATTTTTTGTGGGTCTTTTATTATTTTGTGGAAGAGTTTTATCATTATTAATGAAAAGCGTTATGACGCCACATGTCAGCACTCTGAGTGGCCTCATCCACAACAACAGCACTCCACACCAGCACAACAGTTGTGCTGGTGTGGAGGAGGGCAGACACAAAATGATATATCAGAAGTGTAGCAGATGAAAGCTGAACAGTGTGCGTGCCCAGATAACACTCTGCCTCAGCAGCTCCAAACTGTACTTTGATGGAATTTCATACTGTTTGCATTTCCCATATTGACCATTCACCTACAGTCAGAACTGACACATTTGTGAGAGCAGCAGAAAACAAAATTCTGACGCGTCCTTTCAGGGCTTTGAGCATGAAATAGTTGTATTTGAAGGAGGAGAGTTTAAAATACAGAACAATTGTGATATCTAAACATCTGTAACATGCTAAAAAAGCAAGTCAGTGTTTGTATTTTGATAATATTCTAGAAGTTCAGTGTGCTAAGAATAAAACAAGCATTTCCTGCATTTTTACTGCACTAAAGATAGCAGCTGTGCACTTGTCATTCATGTTTAGGCTTAAAATTTAAATTGCAAATCATACACTGTAAGCTCATGAAACAGGCGCGGGTCCAAGCTGCATGTGAATATACATATATACACACACACACACACACACACACACACACACACACATATATATATATATATATATATATGTATATATATATATATATATATATATATATATATATATATATATATATATATATATATATATATATATATTTAGAGAGAGAGAGAGAGAGATAGGGAGAGAGAGAGTGGTGAGCTGACTGGAGCATTAAACATTGACCTACCCGGTAATAAATCAACACTAAAACATCACTGATGAAGTGCTGTTTTGATTCTGCAGCTTACTTACTTCAAATGATTTCATTATGTTTCTTTATGTGTCTGACGTTGAATAGACTTATAGATCCGTGCTGGTGTGTCTGAGAGCAGAGTGCTGTGTTGGAAGACTTGCTTATTGACTTCAAAGTGTTTCTGGTGCTCTAATCTGTTCAGCGTCAGAACATTATAAAACACTGGTTATTTATAGAGGACATGAGAACAAATTGTTCCGCTGTACATCTTTTTATATTGATATAGGTTCCACAGCTGATGAGCTGCAGACACTGTGACTGTGAGACACCAGTAACATCTATTCTCATTATATATTCTATATATATTTGGTAACATTTCTCGCAGACTATGTTAAATGCCTCGTGATCAGCTCAGTTAAGCAGCAGGATGGTGTTACTATGAATGAGCGGGGCTGTTGACTTTTAGTATTTTTTTTTTTTTGGAAGCTGTGTCAAACACATCTGTCAGGGCCAAAAATAAACCCTTCAGCTGGAACGGCTGCCCTTTGATCCGATGGTACAAGAGTATTTGTGTTCTGGACACACAAGTAATCCAAGGAGATAAACTTGTTGACATCATTAAACTGTGGTGAACAGTGACAGTCTGTGTTGCACACACTTTATTTTGCTCAGTGTTGCTCTTCTGTAGCTTGCAAGATGCTCGCCACTGTAAAAACTACACATGGTGACTATTGTTCCTGCACCAGCAAACCTGTTGGCTACTGAACAACTTGACGTCATTATAGATTAGTTATTCTGTGGGGTTTACATGGATTGTCAATAACAATTTGACTTTTTGCCCTTCTGGGAAGTCAGCTTAAACATGCTCAATGTTTTATTAGTTTACTGTTTTTAGTTTATTATTATTTAAGTTTATTGTAGATGGAAGGCATTAGACAGGGATCAGCAGTTGGACAAATAGAGCTGGTAGTTTTTGAGGGTGAGTTTTTTCTGAATTTTGTGTATTTTGAAATTTTAGCAGTGTTGTGCAGTAGGGCTGGGCCATATCATACCGTTCAAGGTAATACCGGTATAATGTAGTTCAACAATAAGAAAATGAAATATCGCTATAGAACATGAGTAAAACGCGCATGCGCAGTGCCTTTGTTTTCATACGCACATGGCGGAAAAAGCATGGAGAATGAGAAGGGTGGAAGCAGATTGTTGAATGAAATTGATGAACCAGAATTGGTTTGTAAGAATGCTGCAACTTCAGTGGTGTGGAACTGGTTTGGTTTTCATCCATCAGATACACACCAAAACACAATTTTTGGTAGAACATGCAAGCGGGCCGAATAACCTGCACGGCGTCAATGCATTAGTGCCGTCCAGCCCCACATCTCTGTTAACTCGCTAACGGAGATTTGCCGCGTTACCGCCATAACCGCGTTAACGTCATTTTAACGAAGTTAACGCTGTCAGCACTAGTTTTAATAGGACTTTGGGAAGCTACGAAGCTGCACTGCTTGATGGATTGTCGGAGCATTACGACTATCGTAGGCAGGAGCCTCGCGGAGTGATACGTACTGTGCTTCAACATAATATTACCGTATTGTGTGTGTATAAGCTCTTTTTAACTTTTGTGGATATTGTACATGGTTATGCTGAGGATATGTCGGCCCATTTCCTCTAGAAATGCCTTTTTAGTTAAACTGTCAGCAAGGAATTTGCATTTGCACTGTTAAATATTTATATAGCTTTAATGCACATAAAAACAGCTGCTTCTTCAAGTGAAAATACATTGATGTGTTTTTTGCACTAATAAAGTTGTGGAGTTGTAAAGTGTTTTGTCTTGTGTCAATTATATCATCAGTTAAATTGTTATTGCAAATTTTCAAACATATATTGCGATAAATATTTTTGGCCACATTACCCTGCCCTGTTGCACAGTGACTTTTACAAAATGACAAACACAAACGGTGACCACCCCTTTTAGAAAAGGAAAATAAATCTGACACACGTCAACAATACAAACTGCCAGTTGACAGCATGCCATTTTATGATTTTGTTCTGCCTTTCATTATTTTATGATTGTTTTTCATGATTTCATCTTTGTGCCTCTTGCTGTACTGTTCGTGGGCATCTCTCTCTGCAGTACTTCCTAGCCGAAGAGTTGTAAAATATTATTACATTTATCATTAGTATCAATACAGCATTATAAAATACATACTTACACATAAAACTTTGAATTATTCTCAAATTGTATATAAAGTATTAAAAATTAAAGTAATTACTCTGCTAAAAAAATGTTTCCCATCACTATTAAATGAATCAATAATACTGCTGCACATGTTGAGCTCAAATAATTGGCATTCTGCTTAATCTACAGTAATGCATCATACTGTATAAAGTCAAAAGGACAAGTACAAGAAATATTTTAAAAGAACAATGTATAACAATATAAGCCAAACTAACTAGTATGTGAGATATATTTGACAGTTTAACTGCCAAAATCTAGCAGTAAAAAAAAAGAAAAGACAAATTAAGGTGGTGTATTAGCGAAAAAAAAGTTTAGTTCATATTCTTAACCAACTGATCTATTTTACATGCTAATGGGAAAATGCTGGAGCATCTTGCACCTGTTTACCTTTTCTGTTTTATTAAACCAGACACGGCAGGAGTCGTGTCTACCATCAAAGCTTCCTTACTAACGTGCCAAAGGAGTTTTTAAAAAGTTATTCACACTACAGTGAAAGCACACAGAGCATGTTTTTATTGGATACAGACACACCCTTGAAAATGACAGAAACTTATTTTCAAACTTGACACCACTTCATTAAAACAAATATAAAATGATTTGTTTTTCATCAATTTGATTTAAAAAGAAAGGTATTGAAGATACTCGAAGTCATGTTATGATTTAAACTGAGGGACACTGAAATCGTCACCAAATACCCTACATGTTTCATCATCTTAAATTGTCCCTGAGGACTCATGGGTGTTTCCAAATAACTAGCACTGATAATGCTGGAAGGGAGATGAATGTGTGTATGTGCAGCAATGTGGGGCAGTAAACAGCTGTAATTGGACTCTGAGTATTGCTTCAGAGGTGCATTCATGTCCCAGAATATCAGGAAAGTAAATGCTCTTGTCATCTCCACTGCTCAGAAATAGCCTTTATCCTTATGTTGAGTCGTTGACAACACTGAAATGATCTCCACTAAAGTACATGCCAGCTGTTGGGTGAATACAGTCTTTCTGTAAGAGTGTAGCTGTGTTACTAATGCTTAAAATTTAGGTGTCATTGCAGCAATGGACTGTGTTCTTGTGTTTGATGATGTTTCAATGCTGATATGGAGCTGATGTTTACATCTGTGGGTGTAACTGCCTGTTAAGTCTAAGAGTTTTATTTTACTGTGGAGTTTGTGTATCACTCTTTGTTTATAGCAGTGTTGCCAAAAAGATTTGGATGGCTTATAGCCCGTTTAATCTCTTTGCCACTCGAACAAAAACATAAACATTGTAGGTCATTTTTAAATAAGTGAGAAGGAAATCAATATCCATAACAGAAAAGCCACAAAGGCAGTTCTCACTTTACACTGCAAATGTCAAAAGTTCTACAATTGCTAAGAAGGAAAAAGCTGCTCAGCTTTTAAGAAAATGCTAACAATTGTATTGGCTAGTCGGTGAATATATTGTAGATATTTCATCCACGAGTGGAGATAAGGAGTAAATTATAAAAGCAGTCTAAATATAGGACTGGCACATGGGTTAGCAGATAGCTGGCAAATACCAGTATTTTGAGCAATGTGTGATGTGTTTCTCAAGCGTTTCGAGTTGTTTTTAAAGGGAAAATTGGCAATCTGATGAACAACACGGTGCAGCATCTGCATGGGAAAAAATCTGGGGATAACATACTGAATTAAATTATACAGGTGCACTTTCAGTGTGTAGGGAGCTAGTGAACGGTTAGCAGAACTGGGATAGCTTGTTCGAGAATTTAATTTTACAACTGCCAAATGGTATATCCATCCATCCATCCATTCGCTAATCCTTTTCAGGGTCGCGGGGGGTGCTGGAGCCAATCCCAGCTGTCATAGGGCGAGAGGCAGGGTACACCCTGGACAGGTCGCCAGTCTGTCGCAGGGCCAACACACAAGGACAGATAACCATTCACTCGCACATTCACACCTATGGGCAATTTGGATTATTCAATTAACCTATCCCCACAAGCTGCATGTCTTTGGACGGTGGGAGGAAGCCAGAGTACCCGGAGGGAACCCACGGGGAGAACATGCAAACTCCACACAGAAAGACCTGATGGTGGAATTGAACTCAGGACCTTCTTGCTGTGCGGCAACAGTGCTAACCACCGTGCCACTGTGCTGCCCCAAATAGTATAATTAATGTAAAATCTTCAATCACAAAATAATTCTTAATGACCTCATAAACATGAAGCAATATTTTGAGTCAAATTCAACCGAAGTAGCTTCAAATAGATTCAAAGGATTATTCATGAAAATTATTAAGGAAAATACAAATGAACTAAATTTCATTTCATGAGATTCCATTAAAGGTAATGTTTTACATTGTACTTATATAAGAAATTTACATGAAAAATGTAATGTAAGTAATGTAATCAAATTACATAAAGTAATAAAGTAGAATTTAATGTCAAAAATTGTTGTGTTTTTAGCTTGGGATGCATCCATGTGATCAAAAATATCATGAAGAGAAGTCTTAGTGGAACTACTGTATGTTGATCACTTAGTAAAATACTTAATAGATACGACATCACACCTTTAGAGACCAGTTGTATAATTACAGAAAAGATTGGATTGTTATTTAACAACAATGATTACTTTCAGATTGAGATTTGAGATTATGTTGAACATAGTGAAGAAAATACAGTTTGTAATAACAAGACAGAGCTACTTTTTTAAAAGGGAGAAATTAATGTGTTACAAGAAGAAAACCCTTCCTAGCCTTTATATACAGAGTATGGCCCAGCTGAGTGCAGCTTCTGCCTTTTGGCACCAGCAGAAACATTGATTCTTCTGTGTTGACAGATTCATCTGTGTGTTAAAACCCAGCTAGCCTTACATGAAAGACAAAAATACAAAATAAATATTGAAGTTTTTGCTCACAGGCTGCTAAAAAAGTTTTTTTTATTTTTTTAATTAATCAATTTATTTATTTTGGATGGTAACCAAAGTGCGCTGAGCGCAGCTGAAATGATTTCCTTACTCAGACCTGTATTTTTGGCTGCGTACTGGGATTATTTTTATTTTTATGATAATTATCTGTTTATAGCTCTTAAAGAAGAAGGAAGACCAACAGCAGAGCATTTCATAGTTTCCTGAACAGCATAATGACAGCCAAAAGCACATAAAAAAGAACAGAGATTTTTTTTATTGAATCTTTTTAAATGTGTTTTTACAGAAAGCCGAAATCTTCATCTACCACCATTTCAGATTAATTTCTACAAACTGTGAGATTCATTGTCTGCTTAAATTTTAAAATCACACGGGGCTATCAAAGCAGTTCTGTTTTTAACATCGCCTGTGCAACTGCAGATGGGCCAGTTACTGCGATATGACACCTGCTATAGCTGTTTGGCAGTAGTGCACACTAGTACAGGCATTAGTAATATGAGCTTAGTTGTATTTTTACCGAACTGCCTGAAACGACACAGAGCGACGCTTAACTTCTGGGAATTTAACATCAGGCAAGTGAGATTAAATTGGGACAATGCGAGTGGCACTGTGTTTATAATATCAATTGTTATTGGCCGATGTTGGCGTCTAGGGCAGATGAGTATGTGTAGAAATATGGATTTGTATTTTTTATATCCTGTGTAGGTGTAAACGAACGTAACAGTCTCGGCATCTGGGTCAGCGTGTATGGATTTTATATGTGTAGGTGGGTGAGATTACAGCAGCCTGCATATAGAAGCATCTAGGCCAGAGTATGTGTGTTTGTTTGTATCAGGGCAGCTCAGTCCTTAGCCTGATGGTTAGAGTCCTGATACAGATAGGCCAGGCAGCACAATGCCCTGTCTGTTCCCACAAGTCCAAACAGGCCTTCACAACACCCTATTTATAGACAAGCGCCCTGCCTGAGCTCATTCATATTTCTTCAGTTGGACGTTGGGAGTAGAGCGTGCTCAGATGTATGTTTTTTTTCCCCCTCAGCTGAACTCTGTGGTGAAAATTTTAAGCCTCAACCTAAATATGTCAAAAAGTGCGCCCAGTCTGGTGCTGTCAGAGGCGTGTTACATAATCTGGGATGTTTGTCAATAGCTCCTCAGGCAGAGGAAGAGCTGAGCTGGGCAGAAAATGAACGGCACAAACAGGCATCAGGGGTAACGCTCTACCCTCTTGGTATGCACAGTTTCCATGTGAGGGAACGAGCACTACAACATAAATCGTATTTAGAAGGGAATCATTTAGCATGGTAGCAGCATTTACTGATTTGTACTTATTCCAGTGTAACCGTTTACAGGAGATGCTAATCAATGAAAATTTGACACCTGCTGTAATAATAGCTCCAAATCAGTCATTCCTCATCATGTCAATTTTCTCCAATATGCTCTGTGATAAACAGACACGGTAACGGGGATGAGAAGCTTTTTGGCATACATTTGGCTTCTCAGGCGCACATCCAATCTATTATTAACTTAGTCATATTTCATTTAACTTCATAGTCAACCACAAACATGGTAATGCCCTCATTAAATGTTCATATCTGAGATGATAATGCTGACTGGCTGATGTCATTTCATAATCTTTCTGTGCAGCCATTACGGTTCAATAATCTCGATTATTTGACGCTATTTATTTAACAATAACAATGTATTGAATAATGACTTTAAAGATTGTCAAAAATAATATAAAATAGTGTGCAAATACTGATAACAGTGCAAATGTTTGCAATATAAAAAATAAATGAGAAATGTAAACATCTAAGTTTAGTAAACTTTGCAGTGTTGCTCTGTGGTGCAGCTACGACACCGTAGCAAAGTTTACACACTGTGTCTACTTGATCCACGTCTGACTCCGCGAACCCATAATGTTTCCACACCACTGAAGTTTTTTTTACCTCTTTTCAACCAACGGCAGTCACTCTCCTCTCCAAATAACTCCTGCTTAGCTTTCCGAGCTTCCCTCGGGTCCTCTTAATTGTTGTGACGCGTGTTCGAAACGCAGAGAGGTGCGCTCGATTTGTTACACGGAGCAGCGTGAGAGTAAAGCACGAGGGAGGTGCTAATAATCGGCTCAGTCATTTTTAATGATCGTTGAAAGCCCAGATCGTAATTTAGATCAAAATTCGATTAATTGAGCAGCCCTAGTTCTACTCTTGGTTAAAGGTTGTGTAGTCCATATCTGAGATGATAAGGATGATAAGACGACAGGATTTTAATGAATAAATCCAAAAACGTTCAGAGTCTTTGAGCGAAATTATGTTGAATGTACTGGAGTAGTGTTTTAATGACATTTTTGGCTGTTCATTGTTTTGAACAAAGCCGACTGATGTAAGTCACGTTTGATGTCCACATTCCTTTTTTAAAAATTATATATTAGAGACTGGTGATCTGACATGCTTCCATAGTAGGCAGATTGTCAGATTTTCAAATGAATAATACAGATTACCTTTTACTTTGAAGGCTCAGCTGCTGCTAATCAACAAACTCTGTCCCATCATGTTTTCTTACCTGCAGGCTAGCTGTGCCACTGTTGTTGTGCTCTATGATGTCATTCAGATCTAGTCATTGTCACATCCTGTAGATAGGTTCCATTGTCTTGGACGGCAGTTGGCGATGGTAGTCCCTGTTCTGCTATCCAAGCTCTGTGGGCGTAGCAACACATGAAGAAGTCCTCCACTTGGTGGTGGTTGTAGCTGGAGTGGCCCACCATTTTGCCAGATATCTCTCAGAGAGGATTAACCCAGGGGATAAGTGATTTACTGGAGAGGTAGCTGAATGATTCCAAGGACATAATACAAGATGGCTACGAGTTTGCTTTTTAGCAGCTTTTAAATGATGAAAAATAAATACAACATCTCATAAACAAGTATCGAGGCTGTTCAAACCTTGGCTGCAAAATGATTTGTAAACAGAAGAAAGAAATTAAAGATTCGTATCAGTTTAAAGCATGATTAGAGATGTGTGCTCGACATTTATTCTTGAGATAAGGTGATGCATTCTTTTTTAAATTGAGGCAAATGTGGTTTAAATTTTGCAGGGAGAACTGTAGTTAGATGATTATTCTACCAAAAGAAAAACAACTGTGATGTGATCGTTTGGTAAGATTATCTTCCCCTGTTTAAAAAAAGAAGCATGAATCCAGAGTTTAAAAAGTGTGTAGAGTAAATATCCTTCAGTCAGCGTTTGAGCAAGGCACTGAATGGCTCCTTGAACAGACGTCGGAGGCCACTTTAGGGGTCTGAGCTTACGAAACGCTCCTCTGTGTGTATCTGCTACAGAAATCAGCTAACCATCACCAGGCTATTTATCTCCATCAGCTCTCAGCCAATTGGTCCAACATATCAATTTACCCTAGCTTGAAGGTCAATTATTTTGAGTGTGTGCCTGATTGCATGGTTCTCTGTGTGTCACGGGCTTGTCTGCTTCCTGGATCAAAACAATTGATTCTGCCCAGTCTTTTTTTTTTTTAATGCTGCTGAAATACACTCACAGACCGGACCTTCAGAAGATGAAATGCTGTCTGTTCTATAGTCACATCATTATTCAAGCTAGTTACTGGTTTGCTTCATTTTTCACTTTCATACTTTCTCACAACTGTTGAGTGAGCAAACTAAAAGCCTTTCAGTGGACTTCGAGTGCTCTCTGAGGGGTGAACAAAAAGATAAGCAATTCTGAATTTCACAGAAGAGAAAGAAAAGATGAAATGCGTAGTCTCCACTCACATCAATAAAGCCATTATTGCTTATGTTCAGTGCATTAGACGCCTTTGAAGTTGTTCTTCATTTTGGCCATAAATTAGCCAAAAACATTTTTGCAGTTGCTGATAAATGGTATTGACAATATTACTGATATTTGAAAGGTGACATTTTCAAATTTTAGCCACTGTACATAAATGAACACCTTTTTTATTTTCAGCCCAAATAGCAGTGCTGATGTGATGGACCATTTAGAGTTGCGTGACTGGGTTTGCAGGAGTCAGTTTTTGAGGGCCTCTAGAGTAATACAGTGATTTGTCTTGGTTGATAACTACATGCACCGTTTGACCAGCCAGGGACCAGAATCAGATGACTTACAGTGTTCTTGGCCTTGACCGGTGACCCACCAGTCAGCCTCCCATATGACCAGTTATTAGCTGGTCCAAACAGTGGAGCAGGCACACACAGTTAACATGGAAGTCAGTGAAACACAAGGTTTGCTAGAGTAAACTGCAGAGGAACCGAAACGTTTGTAGCAATAAAACTAGTCAGATGTTTAAACGTGAACATTTTAAAGAAACTAACAAAGGAAAAGTGGCTAAAGCTAAAGCTGTCCACAGCTACAAGCCAGTGGGAGCCTCGGTATGAGCAAAGGAACAAAACAGTTCTGAATTATCTAATCAAAAGACAACGCTTTTATAAAGTTATAAACATATTGGAAAATGCTATTTCCCTGACATTTATTATGTTGCACCTGCTTTTGTTTGTTAAGGTGAAATATTTTAGGTAAAGGTGGGAATAAAATTGGCAGAGCACTTTGTTTACAGACATTTAACTTACTGCAGTTTATGGGAAAAGTTCTTTATTATAAAAATAATATTTTTCTTTCAAGTAAAGTTTATTTTTCTTTGTATATGCTGTTAGTTATAGTTGCAGTTTGTAGAAAGACATCAGAATCCACATAAACAGTGTGAGCAGATCACACTTAAGAGAAAAATGAAAAACTGGAATGAGGCAAGCTCTCTATTAGAGCTGAACAACAGTTTAGAAGGAATGTCAGAGGTCAGGGAAAAGTATTAAACAGTTATAAATGTTAGCTGTTTAATTGTTAGCAATTACCTGAAAGCTAGATTAGCTACCTGTTATCATTAACCTAGCAAATACAGGATTGCCGTTGGATAAAAGATTATTGCAGGCTGCATGCGTACATAAGGAGGCTTAGGTAACTGCTGCAGTGGCTGTCTGGCCTAGATTTTGTCCCAAAACATTTTCTTCCTATGAATTTGATAACAATACAACAAATCAGTGATTATTTGTTATGTTTTCTATTCATCCAGTTATTAATAATAATGACCGAAATTCAAAGAAACATATACGACTTTAACAATGATCTCTCTGAGGATGTGATCTGTGGTGAATATCCTTTTGTCAGAGCGTTTAATTACCTCCCAGGACAGATATACAGAGACTGGATGTCTGCGTGGAGGTGAGATCATGATGGAGCGAATAATAGGTGTCCTGAAAATGAAAAGAAGAAACTGAGCTGAGCCGCTGAGTGATGGACGAACGAGAATTTGAAGAGACAAGGGCCCAAAGTGGTCTGCTGAGAGACAGCGAGAGAAAACAGGCTTTTCACATGGGATGAGAACGAGCAAAGGCTTGGCTCAGCAAGGAGACGAGGGGAGCTTTGGCTCCTCTCCGAGTCTCCATGGTGGCTGCTGTTGGGCTTCCTTTCTCAGCAGACAGTCGTCGCTCATTTTTTCCTCTTTTTTTCTGCTGTTGAACTGCTTCTGGTCCAGCAGACTTAGCAACAGACCCCCTACAAAACATCTAAATAGTTTAACTGACTGCATGAAAGTGGCCCTGCTTTAAATGAGCAGAAGTCACAGAATGTCTACAATCTAATTCTCCCTCATTGATAAAGTGAACTTTGATTCTTGTGGTTTCAAAGCACAAATTGAATTATTTCCCAATCAGTTACTCAGACCTCTCTTAGAAGCCCCTCAGGTTCACATATAACATCATGCTGAAATGTCTGCAGTGTGTAGTAAAAGGATGATCTAATGGATCCTCATGCATTTTTTCCATGTAGGTATTAGGTTAATGCAGCTTTAAAACTAACTGAATAAGAAATTGTTCTTTTTTTGTACTTGCATGCATGTTTGAGGATAGAAAGAAAGTTTCAGAGTGAAAAAAAAGTCCCTAAAATAGCCCTCGCCTCCCATCATTTCCACACGTCAGGTTTTCTAGGCTATCACTAAGAAAACAAAACTCGATCTCCGGATCTAAGTGTCATTATAAATCAGGAACTTCACCTCCCTGGAGCACGTTTCTGTTTTTCATTTCTGCGTCATTTCAAAATTCTTAAATCGACTGATTAAAAACGACAGTTTAAGATTACTTCAACTCATTTGTTATTTTGTGTTGCATAATAAAGACAATAAAGCCAAGAAAAGTAAAAACTTTCCAAAGCAAACCTTCCCAGTTATGTCAGCGTTAGCTAAAATTCTTTGCTGTAAGGCTGTCAGATTTGGGGCATTGACATGTGTATTCATGTTATAAGCAAAAATTTACATAAAAATATTTCATAGTGGCTCCCAAAACTTGATCTTTATATTTTAAATGGAGGGTAAAAAAAACTGCTAAAGCGGGTCCCTCCATGTGTTTACCTTTGATAGACGAGTGTGCAGAATTATATAAGAAAAAAGGGATCCAGGCACACCCGAGGTAGAGCAGTGTGTCACTCTGCATACATAAAACTGGAAAAGTGGTACCCAGGTGTGACAGCAGTGAAGTACTGCACACTAACGTGATTTGTTTCAGGACAGAGGACAGATTTGGTCCTGAGAGTGTTTATGTCCTCGGCACCTGGGTCTCTTCGCTGTGCAGATTTGTGTTAGCAGGGTGATAAATGTGTGGGATTGCATTTTTTGTGCATGTCACATGAAAACTGCAAATCTCCAGTGACTTTAGTTTGGAATTGCAAAAAAAATGGGGCAAAATGTGCTTTACTGCATTCAACTTTTTATCTCTTGTGAGATAGTTTACTTTTACTCCCTTTGACTTTTTTCTGTGTAAGGAAGAGTCTGCCATTGTACATGTTTTATATCGAAAATGCATCACAGACTGTATATAAAAGATTGATGTAGCTTTTTGACCTGAAAAATTAAACCAAGGATGAGTTCCCTTCTTCCCAGGAGACCTACTGCTTACTGCCTGAGTCGGTTACTTCAGGGAACCGACTGAGTTGACTGTGGAAGGTTTTTGAGTACAGTGAACTCATTGCTATGTTCAAGAAACCATTTTGAGACAATCTGAGCTTTGTGACATGGCTTGTATCCTGTAGCCATCAGATGATGGGTACACTGTGGTCTTAAAGAGAGATACATGGATGGGTGATATAGCTTTATTTAGCCTTGCAACTTGCAGGCAGCATCACTTATTAGTGCAAGTAAATGAAGGGCATTTTCATCCTTCTTTTCCAATGAGCTGTTCTTATTAGTGACACACTTGTTAATTTGAAGAGAGACTATTGAAAAGAGGCTTCAGCAGCAGCAGTATTACAGCGCGACAGCCGTGACTAAGGCTGCCACAAACTAGTCACCAATTATTTATGCGATTAGTCGACTAATCGAATCATGCATCTATTTGAGGTAAAACGTACAGCTTATTGCACCAGCATGCATCTGCTCTTATATAACTATCATTACCTTACAGCAGGGGTCCCAATCCCAGTCCACGAGGGCCGGTGTCCCTGAAGGTTTTAGATCTCACCCTGGGTCAACACACCTGAATCACATGATTAGTTCATTACTAGGCCTCTGGTGAACTTCAAGACACATTGAGAAGGTAATTTATCAATTTAAATCAGCTGTGATGGATCAAGGACACATCTAAAACCTGCAGGGACACCGGCCCTTGTGGACTGGGATTGGGGACCCCTGCCTTACAGCTTTAAGTGTTTCAAGTATGTGCTAACTAAAAATAAAGACAAGATGATAGTTTTTTAAACTTTTAATGAAATTTGCAGATTGTCTCAGTAAAGTCTAATAAACTCGTCCATCTGTTCCTTGCTATCTAGAATATAACAGGATATTGGCGTAAATTCTCGACCATCTCACACTTCTGTTTAATCAGTTTTCTGTGTGGCGTTTATTAGCTGTTTGAAAACTATAACTCAGCCAAATTGATTTACTCAGGAACAAATAAAACTAATTTAAAAAAAAATAAGAGTAATATTAAAACTAAGTAGCTGTCACCATTGTTGGAATCTGGAATTGACTTGGCCGCGCTATGAATTCTGGGATAGGTTGGGCCACGAAGGATACACCCGACCCGTCCTTCAAATCAGGGGAAATGAAGAACGCATTTGTCGGCTGCAGTCTTCAAATTTGGACAACCTTCGTCGCATCGCTATAACGTAATCGGCCTACAAACGCGGCCTCCGGAGGATGAGGCCCCTGAATTTGAACACAGCTACGATACCAGAGACTGCTTCTTCTTCTTCTGTGGTGTTTAATGGCAGCTGGCATCCTTGTACATGCAGTGCTGCCACCTTCTGTTTCAGCCCGTTATTACACCCTTAAATCCTACTACTTATTCCTGTGTCTTTTGGGATCTCACAAAGCTTCAAACGTGCGTCGACTATTAAATTAGTCGTTGCACTTCCTGTTGTATGAAGTACAACCAGTGACTGACAGAGTGGTTTGGTTATATTTGTGTTGCAAACCGCCAGCTTCCTTTTTACTATAGGTGCTAAAACGTCACCCGTAGCTCAGCGGTCTCCAACTTTTTTTGCGCCACGGACCGGTTTATGCCCGACAATATTTTCATGGACCGGCCTTTAAGGTGTCGCGAAAAAATACAACAAAATAAAACTAGTACCGCTACTGAAAAATAGAAGATTTATTCATAACACACGTGAAAAGACCCAGGAAAACCGAGTTAACAATAAAAACGATAACAAAATAACGCTGAAAACCGATAAAAACCCTGAAAACCACACATTTCACACCTGAGCCTCAACCCTCGCGGCCCGGTACCAAACGACTCACGGACCGGTACTGGTCCGAGGCCCGGGGGTTGGGGACCGCTGCCGTAGCTGACATACAGCTCTCGCTATATGCCCAGGCTTATCTTGTTGTTGTATGCATCAGGGAACATTAATGCATGGTGTTGCTATACCAACAATAGAAAGAGATGATAATTTTGTGTCATATAAAAATTGATTATTGTGGAAGATGTGATATGGCATAGCAGTGTCTGGGTTTTTACTCAAGGAAAGCAATGTATTACACCTTATGTGTGTGGTTTTTTTTTTTAAATAAAGCAGTATGTTACTTGATTACTCACCGGAGAAAGTAATTTGTTACAAAACTTGTTACATTACTTACTCGTTTCTCTGTGAAATGACCTGAAATGCATGGTCACGTGATTACCATTGAACAATATAAACCTGAGGCTACATCCCCACACACCAACACAACCCCTTGCTTCTGTCACTATCACTGCTCCTCAAGATCCATATCGCTCTACCAATTTCCTTCTGCTGCACACAAACTGAAATCAGCTGGTTGTAGTTGAAGTGCGTAGGAAGATATTGAATTTTTTTCTTTCTATCTGCATTTGGTAACACAAGTAACAACATTTTGTATCTTTTATGTAATTACTGAGTTTAGTCTCCAAAAGTTGATTCTGTTCATCTGGATGTAGCGTTTTTTGGGAGAAACGTTTTGTCACTCATCCAAGTGACTTCTTCAGTCTCAGCTGACTGCAGGTTTCCCCAACCTTATAAACAGTACATTTGCATAATGACTGAAACCAGCCCACTGAAGGAACAATGGGCTGGGAGGTCAGTTCCTTAATCTTAATTATGCAAATTCTCATGACCAATGATCAACAACCACTGACCAAAACCCACTGATCAAAGACCACTGATCAATGGCCATAAGTACCATTCACAGAGAGTTGGGGAATGGCCAAACGCTACGTTCAGATGAACAGAATCAACTTTTGGAATTTCAATCATCCATATTTACCTGGATGATTGGGCATCAAGATACTGAGTTAAGTACAGTAAAAAACTTACTGAACAGGTCTAATGTGATTACAGTAACGAGTTACTTTGTAACTTTGCAACACATTACACCCAATACTGCTGGTCAGAAACAACACTCAAGTCAGCTGTGACATTTAATCACTGCTCATTTGGTACTAAGGGGCCAAGGAAATAATCCCCATGTACCATTACACCACCACAAACCTACACTGTTATAGCAAAGCAGGGTGGATCTATGCTTTCATGTCATTCCACATACTGACCCTACAGTAAAACAGGGTAAAACAAACTCCCAGTGACTGAATTATAATTTTATTTGAGTTATTCATTTGACTGGTAGATTATTTTTGCCAGTTAAAAAAAATGGTTTTAAAATCCTACATGAGTTTGAGCACATGAAGAATGCTGTTCCTGAGTCATATTTCCCCAAACAGCTGTCTTTTTTTAAAAATGTCACGAACTGTGAAGAGACAAATATTAATCCCTCAACCTCCTGCCACTCATCACCCTCTCATGTTTTCATCTCCTCGATAGCAACGCCTTCACACGTTGAAGCGGCCGCGCCAGATGCCACTGGTTTAACCATTCAGAATTTCAACCTTCAGCCTACATTCCTGATATAGGCCACTTTAATGCTCAGCGCCCTACTTTCAGTGTTTATGTGTCTGGGTGCGTGTGCGAATTTGAGTGTCTGGTCGCCCCTTTTTGTTCAGAACTGCAAACACTGGTGGAGAGTGAGAGCAAATGAAAGAAAAGAGTGTGCCAGTGGAAACGTTTGCCTTTTTTTTAAACTTTCCCACTTGCTGTTGGGCGGTGAAAGAGACAGAAAGAGGATGGGAGAAATGAGACAAAGACCTGCAGTGACACAGAACGGGGAGCGATGATTGGCAGGAATCGAGAGGAAGGTGAATGTCAGCAACGTGGACAAAGATGGATGGAGAGTGATGGAGAAGAGTATAGAGCTGTGAGAAAGAGAGAAAGAGAGTTTAAATTAAGAGAAGAAAGAAAGAGGGCAGCTGGAGCGAGGGAAACTTTCCCTGTTGGTCAGCAACTTGGTTTGCCAGCTCAGCAAACAAAATTTGACGGCTGATGATTGATCAAAGCAAAAAAAATCTGCTTTTTTATTTGTCTTTTTTCATGTGGATGCTTTTACTCTATAGGATTCTCTTTTGTGTTTATGATATAAGAAAAATCCACCAAATTGCTTGTTCTGATGGCATGAGTACAAGCTTCTGTGTCTCTAACTTTGCTGGCAGCTGAGTCTGTTGGCAAAAGCTTTTTACTCTTGCAGTGCCGCAAACTCCATTTATAAATATGCATCGCTGTTGGCTGACCTTTTTCACATGATATTTTAATGTTTTCTTTAAGTCAAAACATTGAGAAGACGTGATTTACTTCTAACTAGCTGTGTGTAAAGGTGTCAGTATAACCCAGACTACACCTTGTAGTCTTCTAAAGGAAATAAAAAAAGCAGTAGGGATTGAAAATGATGCTGACAGAAAACAGTTCAGTGGATATATAGACAGTGTACTGTAAACTTAGCAGTATTTCTTGAACATCATTGTCAGAAGGGGTGTTTTTATTTGCCTCGCTATCAGCAGGCTTGGGAGGTTTTATGTATTGTGGAGGTGTTTCACAAGTTTTTTGCAGGCCAGCCTTTGTAGACACTAAAGTGTGCATACAAGCTAGTAGCACATGCAGCTGCACTGGAGTAGGAATATGATGAAGTTTCATAGTGCCTAACAATGTCAGCATCAGGTGCATACAGCTAGAGGACGCTTGAAGTACTCTGGTTTGTACTTTGCATGATTATGTTGTTTTTTGTTCAAGTGCTGGCAGTTTGTTTGGTACTAATGCAAAAGTTGAGTAGGTGGAAAAAGATGAGGACGGGCTGTAGATATTAGAGTTGGTGCATGCCAAACTTAAAAAATGTAAGTTTGCCAGCATTTTCTCTGATAATGTTTGTTCCAGAAAACTTTTACCATGCCAGGATATTTATCACCATTATCTCCGGGGAAGAAGGTTATTGTTATTCCTTTAGCCCACATTCAAGTCCATTTAAAGCTCTTATTTGGCTGCTGGCTCCCTTTAGATGATCCCACTTTGCTTTAGTGATGTTGAGGTCCGAGCTCTGGGAAGGCCAATCCATGACTGATTGTGTTCCATTGGATGTGTTTCTAACCAGGTATGCTTTCTAGTACTGTGGCAAGGTGTTTGGGATCATTGTCATGTTGAAGCCAATCAGATGCTTTGCAAATGGTATTCCATTAAAATCTGATGGTACTTTTCTGTGTTCATAATTCCATCCAGTTTGACGAGATCTCAACACCATTGACTGAAATGCAGCCCGGAGCAATGACAAAGCCTCCACCGTGTTTTACAGAAGGCTGTAGACATTTGCTGTTGTACCTCTCTCCAATTTAGAAACCAGTACTGATCCATTACAAACCCACTGATCTCTGATCTCTGCTTGCAAAATTCAGAAACTCAAATTTTTTACTTCAGGTCTCTTTTTTTGGTCGTTTATGTAACCTTCTTCCAAAGTGGTCACAAAGGCTTTTCAGTAAAACCTCACCGGTATTATGTAGCTGCAATAAACCTTTGCTGGCAGCCTCAATCTGAAGTCACCGCGTGGTGACATTGCATTGTGCTGAAGGACGAAGAGATGGAGTCGGTGTGACAGAGCAGGATGAGGAAAAGAAGGGGGGAAGGGAGCAGGAATGACAGCAAGGATTGACAGAAACCCAACGTGACACACTGGACTGAGTGGGCCCGCTAACGGTAAACAAGTGAGCTGCCATCGCGCTGCATGATTAGGAATGTGTATAAAACAAGGTTGGATTCATTTAGTTGAAGCAATTATGTGACACAACCTGATTAGACAATGAACCTGTTCGGAGCAACAACCAAACAGCTGTTCTCTGATAGCTGCTGGGTGGAAGCAGAGTAGAGGCAAATGAAAGGCAAGCTTACCACCTTCCCTCACTTCTTACTCTTCATGCAAATCTGTCTGTTTCTCTCCATCTTTCTCTTTCTATGGTGACAGATGCTGCCTCCTGTGCAGTTTAGCAGTTATCACACGCTCTAAAACACAATGAACACACTGACTCGGAGAGGCACAGATAAAGAAAGATGGATGATAGTAGAGCGTCGGGAAGCTGTATATAAAAAGTGTGTGCGTGTAAGTGAGATCAGATTAAATGTAAAAGTGAGTTACATGAGACGTAATGTCCATTTTTACTGATGCACAAGGTCGTCATGTGACTGCTGTTTTTGGCAGCTTGTATTCCTGAAGATCATTTAGATTCGTTTACTACTGGCTGCTGAGCACTATGTGATGTTTCAGCAGTATTCAGCCACAGCGGTCTTTATGCCTACAGTGATAAATATATTATCTTTAATTGCTCCCACAGTGCGTAATTAAAGGCTCCAAATACCAGGTTTTTGATCATTTTGGACAAATATAGTAGCAGACAACTACTTGCTGATATAGAGCAGAGCAGCGGCGTGCTTAATGGAGAATGAAGGGCTCTCTAAGTGTGTTGTAATCAGAGTGTCTCTGTTATATGCTGTGGTAGCTGTTGTTGCTGCGTGAACAGTCAGGCCTTTGCATATTTATAAAATGACAGCTTGCACTCCAAAGTGTTAAGATGAGATTTTGCTCCAGTGAAGAAGAAAAAAACTCAGTCTTTGATTACAAAGACCTCCAACTAAGTGAACAGCCATTGGTTTGGGAATCTTCCCCAAAAATAAAAAAAAAATAAAAAACCCAAAGCAAAACAAAAAACAGTACTTACCAGCTTTTGAATTTACTCTTTTGTCATAGCAAGCATGGAAGACCTGTCACCACACTGATGTCCTAAATGTGTTCTGTGCTTATTTGATTCATTATTCAACTGATTAACGTTTGACATTGAGCTTGATGACTCTTTTACAGCTGTACTAATCTACATATTTGCATCAACAATGGAAAAACGACTGCATGAAATATGAAAGACATTTCCAGAAATGACAAGCCAACAGAGAATTAATTATCAGCCCAATGCAGTGAGCAGTGGAGAGCAAAAGAAAAAAGAGCCAAAGGCTTCCACATATAAAGAAATCTGAGACACATTTTTTAGCTAATCAACATTTCAGACTTGTATTAATAGACAGCAATATTCTTTGCCATGTCTTTGCATGACGCTGCTGTAAATCACAGAATTACATGGGGTCATTTTCTGTGTGTGTGCAGATCATTAATCGAGTGTTTTAGTGCTGGGAACTCTGTGTTAGAGCTCGTCTGATTTATCATGCCAGTATCAGTTGATATTAGCCATTTTCTGATCGATCAATATCAAGATTTATAACAAAGGCAAATATAAAAGGTAAAAAAGAAATTTCGGAAACACCCTTCAGCCAAGTCTGGAAAAAAATATATCAGTATCTATATCGGAATATGGAATTTAAAAGTACCAAGTGTTGTATCGGTCTAATCCGATAATGCCCTATAGTATAATATAGGGCTCTAATCAATCAGTCAGCAGAACTATCAGTGGGAAAAATGACTTGGTCTTATACAGTTTTTGAGAACTGGGCCAGGTTCATTTCAGGCAAAATAAAAAGCTATGATTATAATCAGAATTTTAATTTTTTTGATGCACTGAGAAATGTATTTGCTGTCATGCAGACACACTTTTTCCAACAATTGTGCATTTCATGAAAAGCTTTTTGGGCCAGTGAAAATCATATGAACGTGGTGGTTAACAAACCCGACTCTACTGTCGATATTATAAGTTTTACATTCTTGACGTACATCAAGGCTTTAACGTCATTCCTATTTTTCAGTTATGGATTATTGGTTTAACAAAACAGCTAAAGCAGCTTGATTCACTAAATGATTATTGATCCAGGAGGGCAATAAAAGTAAAGCAATCGTTGCATACAGAAGTCATCTTTGTGCTAAATATGGTATCTGTCTTTGTGTCATGGAAAATAACTACTCTGCATAGCTACTAGTCATCTCTTTTATGGAGAAACTCAATACTTTCCCTTAAAAATACAAGAGACAATTAAAGACTCACAAAAACAAATATACTTTGCAGGCATATCCGGACATGTCAGACCAATGATAATAACATGGGACAAGCTGTGGCACAGTAATCTACATATCAAGCAGGACAGGATTAAGGCTAAGGTCATAATGTACAAAATTACAAAACAGAGACTTTGGGCTTGTGTGTATGTGTTTATATTGTCATTTTAAATTCCTAACTCTGCCCTTTTTTAGGTAACACACTTCACTAACTTGAGTCCTATCCTGTAGTTGCATTTGGGATCAGGTTGTTTCTACATAGAATATTCCAGTTCTGTTTATAAGCCTCTCAAAATAGCCTCATGGTGCCTCTTTTATAAATACCATAGTACGCTTAAGACTCACAAACACCATTTCCTCTGTCATTTCAGTCAGTGTGGATTTGATAGCAGTGAAGTGAAAATACCCCAGATGAAGTAGCATCTAGTCCAAGTGCTCACATCCTGTATTTGCATCAGTGCATGTGTTATTGTGCCAGATGCTAAAGGCATTAAATCCCCAGTGAAGCAGTCAAAGTCTTTGGCAAAGCCACAGTCCAGAAACAGGCTTGATATACCCGCTGGACATCTAAGAGATGGGGGTGGGTTGGGGAGCTTAGTCTTTACTACTTCTCTATTATTTTTTGCTTTTGTAAGATAGCAGCAAAATTAGCATTCTTCTGATGTTCATAAAAATTCCTGGACCTGCATTAAAGTTGACTAAAGTGTGTTCACATCGATCTATGAAGACCTAATCATTTTCACGATTCACGCAAAAATACATTCTTTTTAAAAATGTGAACATCACCTGTGTGTTGGTTGTCTTTTTCTCCCTTATTGTCTGTATTTTTTACAATACTTTTGGAACTATCTGCAGCATCCTGAACTTCTGGTCGAGCAGAGCCAGTGTCTCACTGTTTTCTTGTTTTTAAATACGTTGCTAGAAACTTAATGATCAACGATCCCGTTATTTTCTTTCTAAAATTACTCCTCACATACTGAATGTGTATATTAAAGATATTTTCCTATATATTGATAACAAGAATAATCGACCTTACTGATTAATGCCAGTGTTATTATTTCCCGATCAATTGGAATCTGTATTTTTAACAGCTGATAAATTCAAAATAAAGACCTTTCAGATTTTCAAATGAACAAATATCGGCACCGATATTGGTCTTAAAATTCTGTATTGATCAAACTCCAGTACTTACCGGGAAATTATCCCAGTATCAGTTGAGCTCTAATTAAAACTAACCCACTTTCTTTGTCTCAAAGTGTAATTCACTGAACATATGTGGCTGATTAATCCACTCACTGCAGTCTGTTGGTGTTCTTGTCTTTAAATGTTTTAATTGCTCTGTCTTAATAATCTGCCTGCTGAATTGTATGTTTGCTTCAGTACTGCCTTAATTGTAAATTGATCGATTCTTCTGTGATAAATTATGTTCTTATTGATTAATCAGCCATTTGTGTTCTTCATTAACTGACACTTATCTTGTCAGACAAAATTTCCATGTTAATAAAAGGAAAGCAGCAGATAATTAGGAAGCTGGAGCCATAAAATTCTGGGCATCTGTCTTAGTTGTTAATAATTTTTCAGTCAATAAATGATGATTTAATGAATTAGTTGAGAAAAAACAAATTTATTTATTTAGGTAATTGTGGGCTAGTTTGGTGCCAAAATGACCAAATATTAAAAGACTCCAGCTTTTATGAGCAGTTTATGCAGTTGTCTGCTAAGCATAGGAAGTATGTAAGACATTGTGCATTGCATGATTTTACAGAATTGCATTTCAGGAGCAGCGAAGAATGGCTTGGTTTTTTTATCTACAGACTGATTGAGTGCCAAATACAAGCTGCCTGTATAGTGTCACATATAGCACGAGGACACACATGGCAGGACGGTATATGGAGCAACGAGGCGAAGCAGACATGTGTGCCTGCCCAAACCACAGACAGCCTCCGTTCAGTGAATAATTGATAATGACAACAACACTGTAGGTAGTTACGGCACCAAAATGGATTTGTATACAATTTTGTAGACTGACATCTGTTGGCTCACAGATCAGTTGACTCTAATCTGTCTACAGGATTTTCTCGCCATTAGATGATTAACATTTTTTGTTCATTTTTTTTTCCTTTTCCTCTTCAGCCAAAACTACACTGAACAAAAATATAAACGCAACACCTTTGTTACTGCTCCCATTCCCCATGGGATGGACGTAGAGACCTAAAATTCATTCCAGATGCACAATATAACCATCCCTCCCAAACAGTGGTCACAAATCAGTCCAAATGTGTGGTAGTGGGCACATCTGCTATATTGAGATAATCCATCCCACCTCACAGGTGTGCCACATCAGGATGCTGATCTGACATCATGAGTAGTGCACAGGTGTACCTCAGACTGCCCACAACAAAAGGCCACCCTGGAATGTGCAGTTTTGTCTCACAGCAAAATGCCACAGATGCCACAAGCAATGAGGGAGCGTGCAATTGGCATGCTGACAGCAGGAATGTCAACCAGATCTGTCGCCCGTGCATTGAATGTTCATTTCTCAACCATAAGCCGTCTCCACAGGCGTTTCAGAGAATATGGCAGCACATCCAACCGGCCTCACAACCGCAGACCTCGTGTAACCACACCAGCCCAGGACCTCCACATCCAGCAGGTTCACCTCCAAGATCGTCTGAGACCAGCCACCCAGACAGCTGCTGGAACAATTGGTTTGCACAACCAAACAATTTCTGCACAAACTGTCAGAAACCGTCTCAGGGACGCTCAACTGCATGCCCGTCGTCCTCATCGGGGTCTTGACCTGACTCCAGCTCGTCGCCGTAACAGACTTGTGTGGGCAAATGCTCACATTCGATGGCGTCTGGCACGTTGGAGAGGTGTGCGCTTCACGGATGAATCATGGTTCACATTGTTCAGGGCAGATGGCAGCTGAGAATGTCCCAGTTCTTGCATGGCCAGCATACTCACCGGACATGTCACCCATTGAGCATGTTCGGGATGTGCTTGACCGGCGTATACGACAGCGTGTACCAGTTCCCACGAATATCCAACAACCTCGCACAGCCATTGAAGTGGAGTGGACCAACATTCCACAGGCCACAATTGACAATCTGATAGACTCCATGCGACGATGTGTTGCACTGCATGAGGCAAATGGTGGTCACACCAGATACTGACCGGTTCTGGGTCCCCAGACCCCCAATAGCGCAAAAAACTGCACATTCCAGGGTGGCCTTTTGTTGTGGGCAGTCTGAGGTACACCTGTGCACTACTCATGATGTCAGATCAGCATCCTGATGTGGCACACCTGTGAGGTGGGATGGATTATCTCAATATAGCAGATGTGCCCACTACCACACATTTGGACTGATTTGTGACCACTGTTTGGGAGGGATGGTTATATTGTGTATCTGGAATGAATTTTAGGTCTCTACGTCCATCCCATGGGGAATGGGAGCAAAAACAAAAGTGTTGCGTTTATATTTTTGTTCAGTGTATTATATCCCAGTCCAGCATCCAGGAGGCTGGTAAACAGATGCTGCTTTCTCCGAAACACAAATGCTGAGGAGGACAAATCTGAGTGCTTCCAGAGGCTGAAGTGATGCAATAAAATCATAAAATAAATGAGTGGATGCCTCCACTGAGTGGCTGTCATTGCGAAACTGATACTGAGTGAAGGAAAGGCAGAGAGAGACACAGGCACAGTGGCAGGGGTGATAAAAAATAAGATGCTGATAAATGCAATAAACTGATACACAGATGAATGTAAAGGGAGTGGAGGAGAGATGGATGGTCAACAATGGAGGAACTGAAGGTTTGTGTGTGTGTGTGTGTGTTGGGGCTCTTTGGTGACTAATCATTTCCGTGCGCGACACAGAGAGAGACACACAGCTCCCTCGGGGCCAGCAGTTCATTTTCTGATGAGTGCACACATGCGAGCGAACACGCACACAAGGACACACACATGAACTTGCAATCTCCCCCACCCCCACCCACCCGCTTCCTTTAATAATCTGCAGACAGAATACAGTCATCGGTTTATGGGAGCATGAATTGCGCACGGGCACGCTCGCTCGCACAAAAAGTGATGTCACAAGGTCCCCTATTCCACGTTTAAATGTCAGATTGAGCACAATGCTTTCAGATAGGCACAATAACAACCTGAGCGCGCTCACTTCCTTTCAGCCTCGGTAAATGCTGCAAGCCAAACCACAAAAAAATCGCTGCTCTGTGGCACTTGAGATTCTCAGTGTGGGTAATTTTCCAAAATAACAGAAAATAGTGTAAGATGACAGCATGGATGGTAGTAATACAAAGCAGTTCTTGCTGACAGACCTGCTGTCCACTCTGAAAAATGTCCCGCTGTGTGTATGTGCAGCTGTCATCTCCACATGATCCAACATCAAATGTCTTAACTTGGTTTCTGAGCGACAGTTTGTCAGTTTACTTTGTCCCAGTGAGGAAGAAAACCCCAAACAGTTCAAGGCTGCAGACCTTCAGTGTGTATTCCAGCTGCTGCTGGTTTTGTGCCATAAATCAGGGCAAGCTGTGATTAAAAAGTCAGATTCTCACAATAATGTAAGGAAGTAAAATAGAACATGGCTGCAAGCGGCAAGTCAATGTGTGGAATTTCTCCCACTGCACCGATCTGAGCGTCGTTTGATGTTATTTGCATGTCAAAGGTCCCTATGTATGTGCTGCTGCAAAATGCAGTCTATTAACAGGTCTTGCAGATAACTAAAGTGTATGAGAATAAATGCAAAAGCCCTTCAGTTGCTCCAGATCAATCTCAGGTGACATACTAACATCTGAATGAATGAATCGTGCAGGTGAACCGTTATTTTGCCATTTCTTTAACCATGAAAGTAGCACCTTAAAAATCCTGTGGCAGTGGGATGTCTGGAGTCGTGACTGGGAGGGCCTCTGATTGAATTCCCAGACCAGTGCAAAGATCAATGCGGGGAAATTAAATAAGCTTAGCTTCTCCTTCCACCTTTGCGATGCCCGCGGGAGCAGCTTTTAGCTCCTAGTTGCTGCGGTGGAGCGACAGTAACGTGCAGTAACAAACACTGTCGCTGTAAAGGTGTGAAGGTGCCTGAAATTAAGCGACACGCTTGACCAAGTTTCATTTTCCCCTTTGAAAACATTGTTATCAGCCGCTGGTTTGTTGGCTGTCGTTTCTCACAATCGCACAATGGTGCATTAACTTATGTAAAGTGCTTAGGAAGAAATGTTGATGCACTTTCTCATTTTATTGTTACTTTATACAAATATCAACACAACAAAGTGTTTTAATATAATAATATAATTTTGATATAATGGATATAATATATATCATCAGTAGTACGCATTAACACTGGAAAAAAAACCAAAACTTGGCTGATATATCTTATTGTTTTTGTTGTTTTCTGTACTAATAAACAAATGAATAAAGAATATTTACAAAATATCCTGAACACTTGTGTTTTTTTTAAGTGTACCTCGACTTATCCATCTGTCCTTTTGTCTTTTAGCTCCTTCTCCCTCTGTCCCACAATCCATTTCTGCTCTACTGGGACTAATTACTAATTAACTTTCAGTCCCACAGCGCAAACAGAGTCGCAGAGGGCAACAGCGACATACAGTATTTAATCACTTGTTGTGCGTGTGCATAAATGCCTGCATCGGCCCTTTTATGTGTGCTCCATGCCCCTATAACAGTATCCAGTATTTCTGGAGGATTGACTTTAAAAATAAGAAGTACTCATTGTGCCTTTTTTTCTCCGTGCAGGAGGCAACACCATGACAACAGAAATGCAGGAGATCGCCATCACGGAGGATAAGCCTTTACTCACGGGTCAGGCTGACACCACCAAGGTCTGAGATGGAGCTCTTACAGATACATGAATGTTATACAAGACTAAATCTCCAATATACTATGATTTAATGTAATCTGATCAATAAAGAACATCCGCACACACACACACACACACACACACACACACACAGTGAGCATGACATGAAAGCACAAGCAAACCAAGAGAAAGAAAAAGAGGGCTGGTGTATGTGCAAGTGTGTCACTATGTGTCCTTGCTGTGCATGTGTGCATGAATGAAAGTGTTTTTGAGTCTGAACAAAGCCTACATGTGACAACATGTGTTCCAAGCACATTTGTGCATGACTTTGTGCGTCAGTGTGTACTTATATAGATGTGTGTGTGTGTGTGCGCACAGCTGCAGCACTGGCTCATATCTGCCAGGTTGACGTCAAAGCCCCGAAGGATCGGGAGCAGATCCTCTGCTCTGCTGGGCTGATGTTGCCGTGCAGATGCAGCGCTGCAGAGCAGAGCCCCCTTGTGGACAAAGAGCAAAACACAGTAGTGAAACAAAAACAACAGAGATTTTTCTGCAGTGGTTCTCCTGGTGTGAACCCCAGCTTTGGCCTTTCTCAGTCGAGTTTACACGTTCTCTAGTTGACAATGTGGGCACTCCACAGTGTGGCTTCCTCCCATGGTCCAAAGACGTGCATGTTAAGATAACTGGTAATTAACTCTAAACTAGCCATTAATGTGAGGGACTCTGCAGTTTCTAACTCGATCCAGTGATTTTTTTAATCTATTTTCCAAGCTGTGACTAGCATTGATCTCTTTTAGTAACTAATTTCCTGATTTTTAATTGTTTTTAATAATTAATTAATACTTCTTCTATCTTGATATATGCTTCAGGTAAAATGGTAAACAGCAGTTTTATCGGAACATGACCAAAAACACAAGAAATTCACAGAGAATTAGAAGTGAACAGACAAACCAGTAATGGACAAGCAAGATTCGGGACTTTATATACACCACACATGGTGACCTATGACCAGCCGTCATAGGGAGAGAGGCGGGGCATACCCTGGAGAGGTTGCCAGGCTGTCACAGGGCTAAAAGATGACAAATCAGTCTCACCGATTAATCGTGGGAGTGTGGAAGGAAGCTGGATTAACCCGGGAGAGAACCCAGGCAAGCACAAAGAGGACATGACTTCACACAGTATTCAGACCCAGGACCTTCCTGCTGTGAGGCAACAGTGCTAAACTCTTTATATACACACAAGGAGCTCGTGGGGAACAGTTAGAAACAATCAAGAAGTCAGGGTTTACAGGAGGATAGTACAAAAAGCTCCTGTGTCTTCTACATACAAGTTTTTGACCTCAGTGGGAAAATAAATGAGGTCAAAGAATTAAATCAAAATTTGTAAAAGAGGACAAAATCAGCCCAGAGAGTGTGACCGCACTTATGAAACAGTAGCTGTTGTTGACGTGGTTCTGCTGTGGACTACCGGACACACTTGGCCCTGTCGGTTCTTCATGCACCCACAGCGTCCTACCAGTCACAAAGTTAAATGAAGTGCTCGCCCTCAACTTATGTTTTCTCTTCCCGCTGAGATGATTTAACTCTTAGGCAAGACCCACAGCATCCGCGACTGAAGCCAGATTAATTAATGATAATCATAAAGTCTGGCAGTACAGCCTTCATACTTACTAAAGCTGGGCTGCCAGACAGACGGAATGGGTCTTTAACCAATGCAAAGAGAACTACATCATCATGACTTTGATCATTTTAATATAGCAGTCTGTTTGTGCATAGAGTATTTGACTTTCACAGGGCAACAACTTCAAAACATCTTGATAACAAGTAGCTTTTACTGCCGTAGTCTGCCTGTGGGCTTATTGCTTATTCTTTATAACTCTAAATATATGACATATGAGAACTGGAGTGCTTCTCAGCTTGATGATCTGCATCATGGTGTTCATTTGTGCTTGTGATTGGTCTAATTTGAGTTTCCTCTTTCCTTTTGGATTTCAGCAGCAAAAAAATGTATTGTCCATGTAACTCAGAGACCTCTGAGCAAAAATGACAGAATAAAGAGGGGTGATGCAGACAGAAGCTCTAAAGATATGGAACATATAAACTAAACTGGAAATAAAAAGCAGCAACCTGTAACAGCCTGTAATAATGTGTTTTTCACCCTACAACAACAACAACAACAACAACAATCTTTATTTATAGAGCACATTTAAAAGCCTTGGGCATACCAAAGTGCTTTACATAAAACAATAAAAAATAAAACAGTTCTCACACCCTTACCCTACAGGGTAAGGGTGTGAGATGTGGATCAACTTTTTTGTGGAAAAGGTCACATAATGGTTCAATTTGTTGACCATTATGTATCACTCACTGGTATCTACTCCACCCAGGTCACAACCTCCACAGTAATTGATCGACAGTCAAGGTTTTCAATAATCAGGCCCCATCTCATCCTAACGACCTCATAGTACCGTATCACCCCATTAGAGCACTTTGCTCTCAGACTGCAGGCCTACTTGTTGTTCCTAGAGAATTTAAAAGGAGAATGGGAGGGAGAGCCTTCAGATCTCAGGTCTCTCTTCTGTGGAACCAGATCACAATTTAGATTCAGGAGACAGACACTGTTTCTACTTTTAAGATTAGGCTTAAAACTCTCCTTTTTGCTAAAGCATATAGCTGTGGCTGGATCAGGTGACCCTGAATCCTCCCTTACTTATGCTGCTGGGGACTTCCCATGATGCAATTCTTCACTCTCTGTGTGTTTATACACCTCTCTGCATGTAATCATTAGATTAAAATTTTCTCCGGCTCTCTTCCACATCATGTCTTTGTCCTGTTTTCCTCCCCTCACCCCCAAACAGTTGCGGCAGATGGATATAATTATTATAGTTTCGTATTTTCCAATTCATTTGTATTTTTATATCATTTTAACTTTGTTTTTAATTCAGTTTACTTTCAGTTAGTTTCTAGAGTGGATTTTCTAATTTCAGTTTAGTTTTAAATGTATGAAAATGTTTAGTTTTAAGATTTAAGAAAAATCAGTTTTGAAAGTAAGATCACTCACAATATCCTTTTAGACACCAGTCACAATAAACATGTCTCTCGTTTTTACTAAACTAACAGGTACTAAAACTAATGACATTTCTACCTATTTGACTTATTTTATTATCAAAGTTCAGTTATTTCGGTTTGTTTTATTTATTTCAAGTCATTTATTTCAGTTAACTATAAAGTGTTTTTTTCAAATCTAGTATTAGTATTTAGTTTCATTTTGTAAAGTATAATAACCCCGCTCCCTGAGCCTGGTTCTGCCAGACCTTTATTCCTGTTAAAAGGGAGCTTTTCCTTCCCACCGACACCAAGTGTTACAGAGAGGATTGTCCTGATCATTGGGTTTTTCTCTTTATTATTTTAGGTCTTTACCTTACAATATAGAGTGCCTTGAGTTGACTGTTGTTGTTATTTGATGCTATCTAAATAAAACTGAATTGAATTAATCGAGCCAGCAGCCTCTCTTCAGTCACCAACCCTCTAGGACTTCCTCTTTTCTCCTCAGCGATGACTTCCATCTGTGCCCACGCCCATCTCCACTTCAACTTCCCACACTGTTAATTTTCTAAGAGCTTGTGATGCTAGTAATTCATTAGTGGGGGTAAACGGATCCAAAGCTGCAAGTGAGCCACCCGTTTGAAACCCAGGCATGTCACAACCACCTGCTCCTCTGAAGGGGCTCTCTGCTGGGGTATCAGCCGCGTAATGCTATCCATCCTGCCTTTGTGGGTGTCAATTAGGAAGCAAAGCCTCTCTAGACATGAAAGAACAAAGAAATGAAAGAACAGCAGGCTGAGATGTCACTCCTTTGGACTCAATTTTCAGTAATGCACACTAAAAAGATAAATTTAAGGAGTCCTAATTAAGATTTTTTTAAGAAGCAAAGTGAGAATTTATTCTGATTTGTTCAGTTGGTGGGTAATGAGTCCTTCTTAGTTTTTAGCTTGATTTACTTTTAAATAAATCTTGTCCCCGTAGTACCCAAACAGGCAGGACATCACTTACTTCCAAATGTAAAAAGAAATCTTTGTGCACATTTTGCTAATGAGACTGTCGCTCTTTTTCTAACAGGATGCTGAACTGGCTGCTAGGATACTCCTGGACCAAGGACAGGTGAGACTGTCTGTGAAATGCATGCTAATGTGTTTGAATAAGCATTGCATTATTACTATTATTGAGTTATAAATGAAATACACAGTTATTTTATTCAACTTTATTCAAGTATATTTAGTAACTCTACAGAGGCTTCTTTTCCAGTCAGTAGTCGATAGGAAAAATATAGAAGCGGAATGAAAATCGCTGCACAGAAGAGTTGTTAGTAGGGTTTGGAAACTATTAATAATGGATTTAGCTGTATTTTACAGATTTTTGCAACAAGACAGGTTTCTGTGAGTGTTTTATTTCTTCATTGTGCCCCTTTCCCATGAATATGGTGCCCATCCTGTTGTGTCCCACTGACGTTTGAAAATCAGCCCATTTTTTTGAGCAGTTGAGAACTAACTTTGCATCGTACAGTCATGTAACAAGAACATTTTCACTGCACTCTCTGCAATTATGTAAAAAAATTAAGTGCACTCTTACTGCTTCCATAGGAATTACGAGGTGCACTTGATTAACTCATCATCAGCAAGCGTGAGCAGAAGGTTTGGGGATTTGCTGCTCTGGAGCATTCATACGTGTGTTAACACACAATGCCACTGTCTTTCTAGGAGTGGACATTGGAGCAAATTCCCCCCAGTTTCTGTATGTGCAACACTCAGAGCTACCCTAAAAAATACAAGAGCTACATCTCAGACTCTAAATGTTAGGATATTAAATGTTAAAGTTCATGACAGCACAATTAGAAAAAGACTGAACAAGCTTGGCTAGCTTGGACGGACTGCCAGGAGAAAGCCCCTTGTCTCTACAAAGAACATGCCAGCATGGTTTAAGTTTGCAAAGTTGCATCTGAACAAACCGCAAGACTTAGACAGATGACACCAAAGTGGAGAGACCACGGCTGGAGAAAACCAAACAAAGCATAACAGCACGAACAGCTCATACCAACTGACAGGTGGTGGAGGGGTGACGGTTTGGGCTTGTTTTGCAGCCACAGCAGTTGGGCACCTTGCAGTCACAGAGTTGACCGTGAACCCCTCTGTAGACCAAAGTATTCTAGAGTCACATGTGAGGCTGTCTGTCTGACACCTAAAGCTTGGCCTTAACAGGGACGCCAAACACACCAGCAAGTCTACAATCAAGTGGCCCAGTTAGAGTCCAGACTGATTGAAATGCTGTGACCTTCAGAGAGCTGTGCATAAATGAATGCCTGCAGACCTCAATAAAGTGAAGCAATGCTGTGAAGAAAATTGAGCTAAAATGTGTCCACAATGATGCGACAGACTGATAAAGTCGCACACAAAAAAAGTAATTGAGTTATTGCTGCTAAAGATGGTTCTACAAGCTGCTGAATCAGGTAGTATGCTTAGGTTGTCAGAGGATGGTAGTTGAAATGAAATTGCATTGAATTCCCATGGACAGAAAGTCATGAATAAATCTATGAGCTGCATCTTGTGAATCATCACAGATCACAGTGTCCCAAAACTCAGGGCTATTTGTTCCCTTTTCTTTTTTTATGGATTTATTTCTGCTACATTAAACCTTAGTACAGTGATGGTTGAAAATGTGAAAACACATCTGTATCCACTTTGTATATAATTTGCTAATTAAAGACCAAAGGCTGTCAAGGACTCAAGCTCCAGTCTTTATGATGCTCTTTAAAACTTAAAGGCAGGGTTGAAGAAAAACAGTCGTTTTAACATTAGCATGTTAGGGTCAAACCAACTTTCTGGACAGAAATAGAAAAAAGGCAACACAAGCTCAGGTTGGCAATGATTTTAGAAGAATACTCCAGTAATCGAGATGGGTCGATAGAAATGAAGCACAAGGCTGTGGAGTCTGCTGGTAAACCAGAGTGAGGCTGCAGAAAGACTGAAAGCTGGCATCCATGTGAATGGACTGAAAACAAGCTGTTGAGTGAAAGCACAGGAGAAATCAGATCCAAACACAGGAGAGGGGAATGAGTGGTGAGCTGCAGTAAACAGACCCTGCAGGGGGAGGAGCTGAGGAGCCACAGGTGTGGCTGATCTCACAAACTTATGAATACAAAAAGAAACACAAGAGATATTGGCTGTATCCCAATTCAGGGTCTGCAGCCTTAAAGTACGCAGCCTCAACAGTCCTCAAGGGCCGCGTACTCAAAGACCGCTAACGCCGGAAGTGCGAGGCTTGTGAAATGGGACGGTCTAGCCTCCGTCGCGCTGCCCAGGTTGCCTAGCAACCATGATACTAACAGCTGGAAACGTTTCATGCAGCTTTGTTTGACAGAAATGAAGGAGAATATATTTTGTTCATTTGTTTCTACGTGAGCTTTGTGTGATTTAAAAAGTATCTGAGGCTGAGACCACAGGACTGTAAAACATGATTTTTGGGCTTCATATCTGTACTGAACAGTCATTTCAAGATTAGCTAGTAAATAACAATTAGCTAATGTTGTTCATGAGACTAAAGTCATCTCACTGTGGTAATGTAAATATAATATGGCCAATATTATATTAATCATTATTAGCTATTACAGCAGTGAGTTTGAACTCCGTGTCAAACACTGAGCCTCAGTAAAGATTCAAGTTGCAGTTATTTATATGTCTTATCACCTTAAATCTTCACTCAAAGACAAGTATCTGTGACAGTGCATATATAGATGTATTATAAATAAGAGACAAATATTGTTCATTTAATATGTTGGCATTACTACATTTGGCTCAATGCTTATATATGTGTGGAAAAAGCAAATGTACGAGCTGTGATAACTGTTTCTGATAGAATGAAGGGTAGACTGATATATTGAATATTCCTTTATTGGGTGAGAAAATCAGACCATGTCATAACTGCTTTAAGTCATACAGAATAGATATCAGAGCTTTAAATAGGCTGTCTTCTGCTAAATGGGTCAAACTGGGCAGAAAGTATACAAACACATAACATCCTTATAGAATATGATGTAACACTATAGATCAACTTAGCTCAGAATATATAAAGCATATAAACAATTACAGCAATATGATGCAACAAACACAGCAGTGCTACTAATCCAAAATACTCAAAGCTTCATAGAACTGAAACAAACATTTATTTTTAGCTCCATTCTGCTGCTGATACATACTTTAGGTTTCTGAATGTTAAACTTGTTGCTGCCTTTCATAGTGTGTAACTTGAAGGCCCTGAGTACTTTCTCCCACACTGAAAACACTGGAATGATCAAATTATTTGAACATTACCTAATAAGACTGATTCAGGACAGACAGTTAGTTATTTTAAACTTTTCTAGCAGTCCTTCACAAACAGGGAACAGTCTGTCTATTCTCTCCATCTGTCAGCTGCTGCTGGCTCTTCCTCCTCCTCTTCCTCACACACTGTTGAGTTTGTCCTGGTGGATCATCAGGGGTGCAAAGCCTCACAGATGATGTGCAGCAGTGGGTCCCTCAGTCTGTCCTCACTCTGGACACTTGCAGTTGTCACACATGGAAATCAAATGTGTGATAAGCTGCAGGATTCAAACACAAGTGTGACTTATTAATACATGTTCATACTTTTATTACACAATCAGAGAGAAAGAAAAAGAGAGAGAGTGCAGGACAGACAGACAGGTGACAGTCTCAGGTGTATACACTGCTACAAAACAGCACACGAGAAGGAGGATTTAGTGTTTGTGTTATTACGAGTGTTACACAAGAAGAGTTCCCAGATGGTACAGTGGACACATGTGTGACTCCTGTGATTAAAGAATCTTTCTTTCAGCTTAACGAGTGAACCGTCAGCTCGTTCAAACACACATTAAAGTCCGTTTGGCTCGACACCACCGAACAGAGGCAGCAATATAACATAGCTAACATTAACAGTGCAGTGAATCCTGCTTGTGCCGTGATATTCAGGACTGCAAACCGAGCAGCATCACTGACTTTCAGCTTGTTGTGTTTGTGGATATATGACTGACTTTAATTATCCACAAAATCATCACATTCTGCCGTCTCAGTGTGGACGGGAGGCCAAAACGGAGAGAAAACAATGTTTTTGTACGAAAACGCATTAGTGTGGACGTAGCCATAGATAGAATAGGGGGATAGAAACATCCCCCTGTGACACTCTTATCTGTCAGCCTGTCTCAAGTATCGCAGTCTAGAAAAATTGGATGACCTGAAGTGGAGGAATGGATATAGAACTTGCAATTTATTAACTTGAGTGTATACAAGGACCACATTCATACAGAATTTGCAAAGAGCTAGAGAGGAATACTCAGTTTTTGGAGACAAAATAAGAGGCAAGACATGGTTTGGACATGTGCAGTGTAGCAGTGGTGGATGTCTTTGACAAAGGTTGTTGAATATGAAGAAAAAGAGAAAGAACTTGTTGAAGATGAGTTGGTGCAGGGTTGGTGAGACAGGGGAGGATGCTAGGGACAGGGCGAGAGGGAGGCAGACGATCGGCTGTGGCAAACAGCCAAAAATAAAAGAAAGTTCATGCACCGAAAAGGTTATTATTTTTGTTTTCCATGCCAGATGTTACCATCAGGTTGACGTTGTTAAGTCTGTGTTTGTTCGTGTTGCTTTCTCTAGGAGCACAGTGTTGAGACTCCGCATGGCGTCCTGCACGTGACCCTCCACGGCACGCGAACCACCCGTAGGCCCGCCATCCTCACCTTCCACGATGTGGGTCTGGACAGTGAGTAGCTCTCTCTCCAAGTCAAACAGTCTCTTGCTTGTTACCGATTGCGTTTTTTCCTCATTATCTTTGTTTACTCTGTTTTTGTTACCTGGCAGGTAAGAGCTGCTTCTCGCCTCTGTTCAAATTCGAAGAGATGCAGGAGATTGTCAAGAATTTCACCCTGATTCACATCGACGCCCCAGGACAAGAGGAGGGGGCCGCCGCCTACCCTGCAGGGTGAGACAGTCATCGTGTTTGATAAGGTGTCCTGCAGTAACCTTGCAATTTTTTTTTTAAAGTAAACTTCTGAGAAATGGAAACAATCTTCCGTACAGGCCTGAACCTAATCTCTTCTAAAAATCCTTACCATTCTCCTCTCTCACATCTCCCCCTGCACCATCTCTGTTCTCTAATGCGCTCTTGTCAGAGGTTTAAACAAAATCCCTTCTTTTCTCTCCCCGTACTTCTTATTCCTTCCCCCACGAGTACTTCTCTATCACTCCCTTTCCTTGTGAGATTATTTTAGTGGCTCAGCAGGATTTTGTTTCATGTATTGTGACAGATTCTCAGCTCTGACCCTTCGCTTCTGCCGCTGCTTCTCGAAATTGAAGCTCATTCTCTTTGTGGTCTTAAATCCTTGTGGATAGAGGTGTTAGCCGTCGTATTTACTTATGAAATTTATCTAATGGATCAGCGCTGCCCAGCTACCATGAATAGGTTGAGGAGATCTTAGATAAGAATGAGTATTTCCTGGGTAACATAACATTCTTCACATATTTGTTTTCATATTAAGCCGCTTAATTGCATTAAGCTCATTTGTGTGTGCTGTTGTAGTTACCAGTATCCCTCCATGGAGACCATATCAGAGATGATCCCAGCTGTCCTGCAGTTTTTCAAGTGAGTTAACCGTATTTATTGTGATGTGACCGCAAGCAATTTTTTTGGATTTGTGTAACAGAGCTAAGTGGCCTTGAGACACACAGCGCTACCTGCTGTGGTGACCTTGTTGAAACTGTTTTGCCTCATATCTTTGCAACTATTTCCATTTTCTTGTCAAAATATAAAGAAAAGGGTGGTTCAAGAATTTTGCACAATGCTGTAGATATATAAATAACCAGAGTGTTCAGCAACAAATAACACTGTGTGCACATGTGTATGCTGTAGGTGTTAATAACCTTTATCGTTCTGTCAGCTTCCGTACTGTAATCGGAGTGGGTGTGGGAGCAGGAGCATACATCCTGGCCAGGTTCGCGGTAAGCATCTTTTTCTTTTGTAGAGCTGTCCTGATGAGTCATTTCAGATCCTGCTTTAGCACTCGACAGAGGTCTTATTTTGCATTAACACAGGATGGTGTCAGTTCTTGTTTACAGTTTTGCGTGGGGCTGACTGTAAGAGAGAAGAGTTCAGCAGGAACACTTTGTAAAATAAATGTTAAACTCTGATGCTTGTGGATATTTATGTGCAAACCTCTTAAAATAAGAAAAAGCTGAATGCTCATTAGCTTTGGTTTAAATGTGAAAATCAACATCATCTCCAGACAAAATGCGTCCACAAAATTAGTTTTCTTCTGGGTCACTTCCTGATGTCGAATAAAGAGTTCCCAAATAATTGAAATGGTTTTTAATTGATGTTAAAACTTCAACTTCAAAGGGCTTTTTATTAACGAACATTAAGTGCAGGGAAGATGCCAGGGGAAAACAATAGAGGCAGCCGTTAACACTTATCCCAGCAGGCATACACTCACACTTGACTTGTTTGAAGACTGACGTGTAGTCAAACGCAATAATCCCGCGTCGGTGGAAGCTCCATCGCTCATCTAAATAGCTCCCCCGACGAGCCCAGATGAGGAGCAGGTGTGCGGCCAGGACTTCGGGTGTGGCCAGCCCTCAAGTTAGACCACGCCCCCAGGGCTGAAGGTGCCTGTAACTTGGCCACAGCAGAAAGGCAAAACACACACATACCTGCCTACATACAGATGTGCATAGGGGCAGTGCAGACAACACACCAAATAATAATAATAATAATAATAATAATAATAACAATAACAGTCACAGTCCCCACTGCCCACGGACCCCGAGTCCCCAGAGCCGGGTCCGTGACAGAAGAGGTCACTCGACTTTCTTATAGAGAGTTCTACGGTGGCCCTGAGAGGCCAACCAGACTGCAACTTAAGAAAACACCAGCAATAAGAAAAATGCTGCAAAAGCACACAAAACACAATGGAAATAGGAAAAACAGATTTCCAAAAGCACAATGGAAGTGTTTCTGGGGAGACAATAACCCGACGGACCAGTTGCAGGAACCCAAAACATGGTAGATGTGTTTTATCATGATTCATATAATACTGATGACGGATTTTTAGGCTAATAGTTAGGCTAACACACTTACCTCTAGAGCTGGGCGATAGAACGATAACGATATGTATCGCGATATAACTTTTACTCGATAGAGAAATTAAGCTATCGCGATAGACCTCGCCGCTCTTGTCCTCTTAAAAAAAAAAAAAAAAAAAAAGGTCAGCCAATCCAAATTAAGCAGCGCAGAGCCGAACCAATCACAGCCGCAGCGTCACGTCGCGTGACTTGTTACGTACAGCACAAGTGCCAAGCCGCACGTGTGTTTGTTTGGGAAGCAGCCAGCGGGTAATGGAGGAAATGAGTGTGCCGACTAGAAAAATCAACCGAGCGTGACCGAAGAGAAAACAGATGATGGTTCCAATGCCGGAGAGATTGTCGAACGGAAGAGCCAAAGAAGGTCCGTAGTGTGAAGGTATTTCGGCTATTTCAAGTCTGACAAAAACAGAGTAGCGTGCACTGTAAATTGTGCCGAAAGCAAGTCTGGAAATACAATAAACTGGTGCATGCGTCACACTGTGCGCCACGTTATTGTTTCGGTGAAATGAATTTCTACAATACTGTTACTGTTAATTCTACTCTCTGCAGTGTTTAAATGCTTACATATACACACAGTTACTGTCCCTCCACACATACGACTCAGTTCTGCTTCTATGCCCCAGCTTTGTTTACTTTTTCCCACCGAGGCTTCTAGACTTCTGATTGGCCAACATTTCTGCACGGTTAGGAATCTAGCGCCACCTGCTGCTTTGGCATGTTCATAGCAGCGTTTTCCTTCATTTCTGCCTTTATGTGTGGACGGGATTATTTTTTAAAACGAAAACGGAAAATCTCCGTTTTCAAAAATACCCGTGTACGTGTGGACGTAGCCTCAGTCTCTGACTGGAAGCGCTAATTCGTCATTCGGCTTTTGTCAGACTAAAGTAACTGTTAAAACTGTTTGAAAAGCTAAGCTATACAACAAGGAGAGATTGAGAATTTCCTTTTAGTTCTCAGTTTATTTGATATTGACAAAAGTTAGTCAGTTTTGTCTGTTCTTCTGTAAAACAAACTAAGATTTATTTTTAGAATTAATATTTTGTTTCTAAGTGGAATTGACAATTTAGTAGTCTGTTTCGTTTGTTCTATTTTGAAACTTAAACGCTTTAGCGGCTGCCTTTTGTGTAGTTTGCAATATTTGCCTTTATTTATCTGAAAAAGTCTCATGTTCCTTAAGTACATCTACCCTGTTGAACTTATTATGGGAAATAAATATTTAAATAAAAACAAGCTGCTGATTATTTCACATTTTACTTGTGAGCAACGGCACATTTAAATCTTACAAATATAGTTATTTGGCTTATATCGTGATAGATATCGTTATCGCCTGAAATGAAAAAAACATATCGTGATATGAAAAAATCTCATATCGCCCAGCTCTACTTACCTCTCATCTTTTCTTTCCTCACAAAACCGATAGATACTCCACTTCTTTTAAGTGTCTCCAGCACAATTCTTAGCATATTTTGGTTCCTGCAACTGGTCCGTCAGGTTATTGTCTGCCCAGAAACACTTCCCTTGTGCTTTTGGAAATCTGTTTTATTTCTGTTTTAGTTTTTCCTATTTCCGTTGTGTTTTTGCAGCATTCTTCTTATTGCTGGTGTTTTCTTAAGTTGCAGTCCGTTTGGCTTCTCAGGGCCACTGTAGAGTTCTGTGCCGTTCTCCAGAAAACAGCAGATCTGGCAGAGCTGCCACCGGTGAGGAGCTTCTTACTGAGCATGTGTGACAGATATAAAAGAGTCTGGACATCATGCTGCCTGAAACTGCCTGGTTTATTATACCCTGTTGTTCTTGCCCTAGCTAATGTAGTGATCGAAAACTGCTTCCAGTTTCGACGTTTCCTCCTGTACCAACCCTGATGTGGAGGTTTTGTGTGAATTGTAACACCTATCGCTCAGGAGAACACTATTTGTGTCTTCAGCGGTGGTATAACCAGTACAGAGCTGTGGCCACGTCACTGTTTGCTTGCAGCTCGACCGATGTGACTAGTTAAACTGGCTCATGACAGGTCTGGCAGTGGGTCAGTGATGATCTGAGGAAGCAAATCCTTTGAGGGTCACACAGGCCTCCACCTGTTAACTAACAGCACTCCTGTTGGGTACCAGGGTGAAATCTTTAGACCTTAACCTTATCTTTGTGCAGTGGATCCTGGTGTAAGACATTGTCTGGCCTCGTAGTCACTGTACGTAGGCAGTTCCTAGAAAACAACAGCAATCATGTCACTGACTAGCCCGTGATCTGAATCCGACTGAGAACTTCTGGGAGTATCAGATTCAGTCAAATAAAGCCACTTACGGTCCAGGAGATCACTGAATCCCTGAACTTGGACGAGATCCCAGAGGACACCATCCTGCTTCTCATCAGGATCATGCACACACATTAGAGAGTGCATACATCCACATGGGAAGCACACATTCATATTACCGAACCACATTATGCCTCTGATTTTAATTTTTAACTGACTTTTGGTGGGATTTTTGAATCCAGCCTTCAAAGAGTTGATGGCTTTGGTTTCTGCAAATTAAATAATGTCAGCAAAGATCTTCATCCTGAATATTTCACTCATTAAGATCCGATATGCGGTAGAGCTGGGCGATATATCGAGTTTTTAAAAAATATCGATATATTTTTATACGAGATATAAGATGTGACAATATCCTTTATATCGATATAGTCTATGTTACGTTATAATTATACCTGTGGAGCCGCAAGTTTGCCTCTCTTTCGTCCACTTTTGTCTCTACGCAACGTTACTCCGCCTCGCCTCTCCTTCACTGAACACAACTCCCCCTCCTCCCCCATCGCTTCACCTGCAGGAAGCAACAAGATGGACACGGCAAATCTCCGTTAACGAGTTACTGCGCATCGCCCCATGTGCGTCAACGTGTTAGCTAGCTAACCACGCTAACGGGCTAACCACGCTAACGCCATGCAGCCCAGAGGTGCTGCACGGACTAAAATCCTTTCATTTTCTCAAAAGTTGACAGCGCGCCTTATGTATGAATTCTGGTTGTGCTTGATGACTGCGAACCGATTTTATGTGGAACACGGCGCTCAGCAATCTGTCAAAAAATGTTTTAGTACGACTTTGGTAAGCTACGGAGCTGCACCGCTTGATGGATTGTCGGAGCATTACGGCTGAGCCTCGCGGAGTGATACGTACAGTGCTTCAACGTAATATTACCCTACTGTGTATAAGGTCCATAAATGGCAGCTGTTAAGAGACGTGGTTGCGAAGCGGATTTCAAACTCCAGGCTGTCAGTCACGCAGTACAAGTTGGGAACAGAGCAGCTGTGAAATCTGTCTTTGTTATTGTGCTCAGCGTCTTTTAGTTTACATTTTGACTGCACAATTGTGAGCTTTTTGTTATGCACAAAAACAACATTGTTTTCTTTTATTTATGGAGCATTATTATTTAATAAATGCTCATAATTTATTTTTGAGTAAATTTCATGTACATCTGCTCTATGTTAATAAAAGTGCCTGTGTGACATCTGGGACACAGCTTTGACTAAGAACTCTCTTTTTGTTCTTACTTTATGGCTTTAAAAAAATATCAAGATATATATCTCATATCGCCATCCAGCTAAAAAATATCGAGATATGAATTTTGTGTCATATCGCCCAGCCCTAATGTGCGGTTTGTTTTCCCTTCACCACGTGAGCCGTAAATATAGATGTATGTGAGATAGTGTCACACTGTCAGTGAACACTTCTGCTTTCTCTCCTCAGCTCACAAACCCAGATGCAGTGGAAGGTCTGGTTCTGATCAACATCGACACTAACGCCCGAGGATGGATAGACTGGGCTGCTCAAAAGGTTTCTTTCTCTCTCTCTTCCTTCCTTCCACGTCAGGGCTGCAGTGGCCGTGTACACAGAAACATCATTTAATCTTGTTAGTCCTAATGGGAGTTACTCATCAATGTAAAAATAGCTCTGGAAATGAAATTACGTGACTTCACGCACGGTCTGTGTGTTCTGTGCTATTGATCATGTAATTGTTTATCGTATATTTCATCGCGCTTGATTAAAATAAATAAACTGCCTGAATGATCCCCCCTCTTTCCTCTCCAGCTCAGCTCCGTGACGTCCTCCCTCACAGAGCAGATTCTGTGCCACCTTTTCAGTCAGGTACATTATTAGATCCATAAGTGTTTAAATGACAGATTTTTTTTTTGTGAGTTAAATAAAAAATTGAGAAAAAAGGATCAAATGTTAAACCGTTTTTCTAGGAGGAGCTGTCGTCAAGCACAGATCTAGTGCAGTCTTACAGAGAGCGCATCTCCAAAGCTCCCAACCTGTCCAACATGGAGCTCCTGTGGAAATCTTACAACAGGTAAACATAACATGCTGTCGTGCATCATGACTTAAATACAAATAATCGACCTTACATCAAACTACCACTGACACCATTTCTTTCTCCTTGCAGTCGTAGAGACCTGATCTTTGACCGCAACAGCGCTTTCAAGTAAATACCCACTCTCTGATTTTTTTTTACTAAACATTAATCTCTCAAATCTTCAAACTTCTAATCAGCACCTGTTTCTGTTTGACCCTCAGATGTCCTGTGATGCTGGTGGTGGGCGATCATGCTCCCTATGAGGATGCTGCTGTAAGTTTCTTTTATTATTTGACACTTACCTGAACGGCTGTTTGCACCGATTGTACGTTTCTGTGCAAAAAAAGGATCTGATGGGTTGTAACAAAGACTGTGTTTCTTTCTGTAACCACCAGGTGGAGTGCAACAGCAAAATGGACCCGACAACAACCTCGTTCTTAAAGGTGGTTTTCATACGTGTGTCCTCAGTGTCTGCATCGTCTGTCTGTCTTTGTTTTTTTTCACCTTTACTTACATCTTCTGTTCTTCTGCAGATGGCTGATGCTGGTGGTCTGCCTCAGCTGACTCAGGTAAAAACACCTTAAGATCTCTATAATAACACACATGTGACATAGGTGTGGATGTTAAATCCACCCTGGGCAATACTTCAGTGTGAAAAGAACATCTTGATACTTTTCCATTGTGTCACACTCACAGGTGCCTAATTAAAAAACTTAGAACAAGCCAAATTTTGGCTTCTGTTCCCACTTAGCTGTCATGAAAGGAAGATTTAACTACAGAGATCAAGATCCATTTAAAACAAAGCAGTAAATATATTGATGTCTTGTTGGTTTGTGGGGATTGACTCGTGTTAGGAGTCTGCTACAGGTAGCCACAAGGCGAATTGTAGTTTTTCACACATACGCGGTAGCTTCATTGTCTTTTAGCCCCAGAGGTTGGCAAATGTTTTTAGGTGTCAAAACTAAAACGGATACCCTGGGCTTCCACATGGGGTCCTCAGTGAGCACCATTATTCAGTGCAGCAAACGAGTTAAACATGTTTTTGGCCTGATATGTAATGTTCTGTGTTTTTTTTGCAGCCTGCTAAACTTACTGAGGCTTTCAAGTATTTCATCCAGGGCATGGGCTACAGTAAGTTCACTTTATCAAGCAGTTATCTTCCTTATTTCTACAGAGACATGGCTTTAGTATTGTTTCCTATTTGCTTCATACTTTTATTTCGATACTCTGTTTAGTTACATACCCTCATCGTGAGCATGAATGTTGTGGTCATTTGGGCTTTTAATGATTTCTTTGAACTGTTCTTTTTTCCACGGTGTAATGATTGTACAGCATACATCTGACTTTAAAAGCTTTGACTTCTGGAGTGGACTTTGGGAAGGCCATTCCAGAAGCTTAATGTTAGCCAGTTTTATACATTCCAAAACCAGGTTTGATGTGTGTTCGGGATCCTGTTGGAACACCAAACCGTGTTTCAACTGTCCAGCTATTGATCTAAGAGGAAGTTGAAGAATTTGGAGGTAGTCTAGTGAGATGTTAATAGGTCTTGGCCTCATCTGACCCTGTGCAGATTAGAGAAAATTCAAAATAAATTGAAAATTGCCCCCCTAATCCTTGTTTTTTTAATGCTATTAAAGATGTATGCTGTATAGTCTTTCCATGCTGGAAAAATAACAATTCAAGTAAATGATTAAAGGCCACAAATTGTCAATCATGTCCATTATGAGTGTGGATGACCACAACTATGTGTTGTCAGCAACATTTCCTTACCTTTTGATACCTGACTGTTTCCATGACTTGTACTCTTACTGACCGTTTCTCTGTGTTTCTCCACAGTGGCTTCATCTTGCATGACTCGCCTGTCCCGCTCTCGTACCACCTCCCTCTCCTCCTCCTACTCCATGGATGGCTCCCGCTCTCGCTCCCGCACCCTGTCCCAGGGCTCGCAGGGCGGCCAGATGCCGCCCAGCCCCTCCCAAACGATGGAGGTGTCTTGCTGAAGAAAAACAAAACGATAGAAAGAAAGAGCGAGAGTGGGATGAGAGGAGGGTGGAAGCAAAAGGAAGGGAAAGATGAAGCATGACAATAATGCAGAGACAAGATGAATGGGTTACTTATTTGTCACTAAACAACTCCTTTCATTCCCCACAAAGAGCATAGGAATATGGATGGTTAGAGAGAGGGAGGGAAGGAGGAAGAGGAATAGAGTGACTTGAGTGGAAAATAGAAACCCTTCTCTTTACAACCTCAGCCCAAAGCAAAGTACAACCGGCTGTTCTGCCATAAACATGAGTCTTTAAAAGGCATGAAGAGATTATTAAAGCAAAGGAGGGGGTGACGAACAGCAACTAGTCCTCTCTCCCTCTATTGTCAGCCAATAGAGCCCTTTAATTTAGATTTACAGTGCAGCGTACAAAACCAATAGTAATAATCCTGAAAACGGTATTGTGGATGTTGATGCTGATGATTCTGATGTTCTTGATGATGATGATGATATTGAAGCTAATGATGATAGAAAAAAAACAGTAACTTTTCTCTTTATTACATAATGACTTAAAAACGACATAGACAAAAAAAAACGTACTATAGCAGAGATACTTATAACAATGTGTGTCTACTACTTTTAAAGCTAGTTTTTATTGTGTTCTTTTTTTTTTTAAATCATTTCTTTTATGGGATTTTTTTTCTTCTTATATGTAACCTGTCTCAGCAAGGGGCTGAAGATACTGATTGGCTGACCCCATCATATGGAGACAGCCAATGAGATCCATTGTAGTGACTACTTCCTCCTTGATGTTGCCAGATTTTTTATGTCTTCCATTTGGCCCTCGTCTATAAGTGACTGTAATCTTTCCCCCCCTCCATTGGATTTTGATGTGATGGACAAGAAGCTTTTATTTTATTTTATTTTTTCTTCTGGACTGTTTGGAAGTTGCATGCCTGCTATCAACTCATGTTAATATTGAATGGATAATTTTGTTTTGTTTTTTTTCTTTTATATTCTGCTAAGTTGTGTGAATCTGTGTTCGTGTGTGTGCTGTTTCGAGTTATGGCCTGGAGGTAAACATAGGTGAGACTGAGGGTGTTTTGCGCGCTTTAATTATCACCCTATTGATAGTAGTCGCCGCACATTCAGAAGTGCTTCCAATACTGCTGGCAGTCTTGCACTGCGTGTCTTAATATCCACACTTGTGTTCTACCACTCACCAGGGAGCATCCCATCATCGGTAGCATGCTCGTATGGATATTGCATTTCAGTGCTCGGTGTGGCCAGAAAGGGATCACTGTGTTCATCATCTATCTGGGTTGTAATCTCTTAGCCTTGCCCATGCACGGATACCTCCAAACAAACCCAGCTAGCATACTTGACTTCATGTGTGCTGCGGTGGTGGGGGGGTGCGGGTAAAACCAATGCGTACTCCTCTCCACCCACTTTATTCACCAACGGGGACAACAGAGTCATGTTTGCATATGTTTATACTGATATGTGTGAGTGTGAGAGGGAGTGTGTGGGGAGAGAGAGAGAGCAAATGTCAGTGCTCGTGTCTTGTAAGCACAGTTAACCAATGAAGATGGAGAAAGGCCCAGGTTACCTACAAAAGTTTTAAGACCAATAAAACCCCTTGTGACTTATCAGTGACAATGAACCAGCCCCTTCACTGCCACCATGCTCAGATAATATATAAGAATAGAAAACAAGAGTTTCTTCAGCCACTCTCTGAACTCTGAGCCAACCGGTTGGAGCCAATAAGCTTAAGCGTCCTGCCAAAACTAAAAGCCCCTCAAGAATCGAGGTGTTTATTGACCAAATTCTGCCATCAGAAGTGCTCTGAGCTAAACGTGCACCTTTAAGCATCAGTTATCATAAATAAATTCATCCAGATTCTCACTGAATTGCTAATACTTAATAATTGCAAATAAAGTCAAAGCTTACCACTGCCCTGTGCCAAGTAGCCATTACACGGACTGTGCTTTTAAAGGACCATGTTTGAGCCCAGTCCATTGCATGCGTTTATATTCTAATGCATGAAAGCACGACCACTGAGTTGGAAGATGCCTGTTTCATTTAAATGCTATTTAATTCTCCTTTTTCCAAACCTGACTCATGAAGCGGACATGGTTGTGATGCGATGGAAGGCCTTAGATGTGAGCTTGGAATTATAATTGATGGTCGGAATGATGACGGCAACCTGTTTTTGAGTCACTCCCCTCCGATCCATAATAGGCTGCTTATGCAGTGCATAAACGGCCTATTGTACCATCAACATCTTTTGCAGAAGATGTGGAAAACACAAATACTGATGATATCATGCCGCATGCTTGTGCATGATAGATTGTGGCATTAAAGCATGTGGGTTGCAGACCATTGTGCTGGAGTGTACAATGTAATTGCTGGGCTCATTTCAGGATTAAAGCCTAGAAATTTTAAAAAGGCCAAATAAGGAAATCAGAGTGGTTGAACAGGGCTATGTGATTGTAAATGCTTGTCCATTTTGTCTTTTTTCTTGTCTCTTAGTTTTTACAGTTCAATTACATTTTTCTTTCCCCTTTGATTTGTTTTAATGATCTTTCTTTGTTTTATGTATATGAAGTGTTAGTTTACTGTCCCGATGTACTCACAAGTTAGTTAAGCGTGTGATAGTTCTGGAGTAACTTTTTTAGCATTAGCGCTTATAAGGGAGAATAATATAATTAACAATTAAAAAAAAAAATTAAAGAGAATCAAACTTGTGTGGCTAATTGCTCTGTGTAACACAATGAACATCCTAAAAAAAAGCAAAGAAAATAAAATTAATAGAAGCTTAAGAGAACTGTCTTGTCTCCTGACTTCTTTTTTCTGTGTTGTGTTCAGCATTGTACAATGTATAGGCTAGCTTGTACCCATTGGTGACACCGATGAGCTCAGTGCTGCTGAGCAGCAGTCCAGTGAGGGCACAAGAAATAAAAAAAAAACAACTTTTTTTAAAGATGTTTCGTATTTGTTCTGTGCTAACCAAAGATTTTTTTATGTTTTTATTTTTGTATTATTCTGGAACGTTAGGGATGCAACGATACCAATTTTTTCAAACCGATACGATACCGATACTTGGATCTGAGTACTTGCCGATACAGAGTACAATACTTCTACCACACACACACACACACACACACACAAATGCAATGAATTGGAAGACAGGTTTTATTTTATTCTCTGCTGATAATCAATAATATCTTAATAAAAATGACCACAAAAAAATTTCAAGTGAAAAATAAGCACTTCTGTTAAATTATTGCAGAGTCTCCACATTGTAATTTAACAAAACATCACTGAACTATTGGCACTGTCTCGAGCTTTCGGAATAATAAATAAACACTTCTGTTTGGAATAAAATAAATACAAATTAGGTTTGAGAATAAAAGAAACTTTTAAATTGTTGCAGAGTGTCCATATTGTAAACAAACAAACAAAATAACGAAAGTATTTGGCATTGACGAACGAACTCCCCATCTGCCCGTGGATCATCAGTCCACTGTGCCGTTAAACCAAGGACTGACATCGCACACACTGCTTGTCTTTACCTCTTTAGAAAGTTTTGGCACCATTATCTCCCTGATGTGTGGGCGGCTGGGAATTTCATATCGCAGCTCGAGTATGCTGAGAAGAATCCTATGTTTTCCACAACTGGCACTGGCTGGTCATCCAGAGCAATAAAATGAGTCAGAGCCTCTGTTATTTTAACATCCCGTGGATTTTCTCTTGACATTTTTCATCCCTTTTTCAAAACCTGAGTTAAAGTTGGCTGTTCCAGTCCACACTGCTGACATTTTGTTTAGCCTAGCTACAGCAGCCTCCAGTTTCTCTTTTTTTTATCTGGAGCTGCCAGACTGACTCGTCTAACCCTGTGCCTGTTTAGCACGGGATGTCCCCCTAGTGGCCAATCTAAAAAACTACAACAAAAATGACAAGCCACCCTCTCATTAATGAAATAAGTTAGTATCATGGTATCGGTTAACTTTTACGAGTATGAGTACACACACATTTTACAGTATCGGCCCCGGGATGCACCGATACCAATACTGGTATCGGTGCATCCCTATGGAACGTCAATAGTTGTTCACCTGGAACTGGTGGGTTCACATGGTAAGCAGAGTAGTGCCATCAAAGGACCAACTTGCTAGCATATAGTAGTAGTCTATAGTACATTTTAATTAAGCTAGCTGTCTTTTCACTTTTCTTATTGTTACTGCCTACTAACAATTGGAAAGATAATTGAATATTAGGTTTTGTTCCACACAATTTTCTCTACAAACACATTGAAATTTTCACATAAATGGATAAATAGGCTGGTACATGCTAAAATTTATTTTGAGCTCAAAGCTTTAGCATAATAGAATAGTAGCATTTAAACATGTACATTTTAATAGATCTCATTTCTGAGGTTTATTTTCCCTTTATGAAAAGTTTTGAAGTAGATTGTACATTCTTTTACTTTTGAGTCCAAAAACTACACATTAGAATTTTTAACCAGTATCAGCTCTTTTACTTACCTGCAAATAAAAATCTATGATACTGCTTTACTGAGTCCAGTGCAGGTAAGCTTCACTACTACATTTCACCAGACAGTGGCAGCAATGAAGTGTCTCGTGCTTCTGGATGTAGCGCTGCAATTAAAATGTGATTAACAGATAAAACTACTAAGCTCTAAACAGCCACAGATAAAAGAAGAAATATAAAATCTTTGCTGTTGAACAATTTCATAGTGTTGTTTCTAAACGGATGTGAATACAGTGGAATTTTAAGTATATCAGATAAGTAGTCATTGACTATCATGTGGGCTGATATTTGTTTTGTTACACTAAATCAAAGTATCTCTAAGTAATAAATAAAAAGAGTGCATGTCTTTACAGTGCCTCAAAAATGTGTCCAAAAATTACTTCTGCAATCCTGCAATTTACATTTCCATTGTTTCCTACATTTAGAAGCGTTTTACACCTGTTCTTACAAAAAAGCATAAAGATGTTGAAAGTACCCAAACACCTGCATAGATGAGAGGGGAAGGTAAAGAATTTCACATTTTGTAGCTGATAATTCTAATTAATACTAGCTTTTTTCTCATCTGTCAATAACACTAATTTCTAAACTAATACACTCTGAAATCTTTAAATGATAAATGGCCTGTATTTGTATAGCGCTTTACTTAGTCCCTAAGGGCCCCAAAGCGCTTTACACGTTCAGTCATTCACACACCGGTGATGGCAAGCTACATTGTAGCCACAGCCATCCTGGGGGTGCACTGACAGAGGCGAGGCTGCCGGACACTGGCGCCACCGGGCCCTCTGACCACCAGTAGGCAAACATGGGGTTAGTATCTTGCCCAAGGATATTTGGCATGTAGACTGGAGGAGCCTGGGATCGAACCACCAACCTTCCGGTGAGTAGGTGACCCGCTCTACCACCTGAGCCATAGCCACCCCCAAATAGATATAAAATATATATATTTTTTAAAATGATCATAACATTGCTTGATTATAATGTCCAGTGTCTGCAAGCTTCAGTATGACTCAAATCAAATCACTTTTATTGTCACATCACATGTGCAGGTACATTGGTACAGCACATGTGAGTGAAATTCTTGTGTGCGAGCTTCACAAGCAACAGAGTTGTGCAAAATACAATAATGTAAACAAGCAAAATACAAGAATGGCTACATCTGAAACTAATAAATATATGTACAATATATAATAGTATATGCATTTCTGGATGTGTATACTAAATATTTTTCTACGTGTGTGTGTGTGTGTGTGTGTGTGTACACATATTTTACAAATTAAATAGAGTAAACAATAAGTAGAATATTTAAAATAAATAAAATAAAATATACAGAGTGAGACATGTGCATGACGTTACACCAGAAAGTAGCAGCAATGAAATGATTATCAATGTCATGATTATCCCTGTTCATCCTTTATGCTTTTGCCTCTAATGCTGAAATGATCTCCTGAACAGGGAGATCATTACTCTGGCTCTAAACAGGAGGACACAAAAGAAAAAGTGTAAGTATACACTACCAGGACAAGAGAATTGTGATGCAAAATTTTATAGTAATATTTCTAGAAAGTTGTGAATACAGTGTACTGTTAGATAATTTGAAGTATAGTAAATAGTCACTGAGCACCACACTCTGCGTGGTTATATAAGTGTTTTGTTGAACAAATTCAGATTGTAATAGTAAGTAAGTAATAGAGAAAAAGTGCATTATTTTATAGTGCTTCAAACTTGTGCATAAATTACTACTTGTAAGATAAAAACACATTTAAAAGTGTTATACATTCAAAAAACAAAAGACACATACATTTGAATGCCTTGGTGCCTTGGATGAAGCTAAATGCATGAAAATAAGAAATGCAACTCCACAAACTGTCTCACTTACTGCTGAACTTTATTTACATATTTCTATGGTGATAATTGAATTCATCAGGTAGGATCTCAACACTTAAAGGAACTAAATGTGTTAATGTCACTATGATCTCTTTAAACTTGGTCAAAACATATGTCTCAGCAGTCATCAAATGCTGGTAACTGGATGCCAAATAACTCAATTTAACAACAGCATAAAGTATTAAGTAACATAACCTTATGGTCCATAAAGCAAAAAACCCCAAATCTTAGAACGTTATAAACCATATGACATCTTTTCTTTAGTAATAAAAAAAAGGTTAAATTAAGATAAACATTTCATCCATCCATCCAGTTTCTTTCTATTTCCTTGAGTTCAAGTCATGGGAGTAAGCCGCCTAAGCAAAGAAGCAAAGACCTCCCTGTTTCCAGCCACCTTTTTCAGCTTCCTTGAGATATAAGGGGAGTGTTTGGGTAGCAGTCAAGGACAAAGGTCCTAGAGGACTAATAACTAGCTATCAAAGATAAATGTTTCAATTATACAAATTTACAGTCATTATATTTTAAACATATCCATCCTCCATACTGATTCAGATACCAATACATCAGTAATTTTATACAACACGTTACAGGCTCAGTCTCAAATAGTACAAACAAAGCAATGCATGCCATATATTACATATGATATTCATAGTCATAAAAACTGCTAAATAGAATTCATGACATTAGTGTTTTAATCAGTACTTTAAAAATATAAATAAATGCAAGTAAAAGAAAATCTTAGGTAACTTTTTGCTCGTGTAAACTGAAAACAAATAATGGAAGGGACACCTGCTTTTACTAGTTAAGAGATTTAAATTTGTATTTTTCTTAGTCTTGAAAGGATGTGGCTTTCAGTTTCTTTAAAATAGCTCTTGTTTGCTCATATTCATATTGTTTTGCTCATGCGTTGGAATACCTGTCTTCTAATCAGAACTTTTCTTTGTTTTTAGTGTCCTTCCTATTTTTGAGAAAAAGCCTCCCAGCGAGAAAATTGTGTCTAAAGTATAGATACAATTCAGGCCCAAAGATTCAAGACACCTAAGTTCATTTAGAATATCAAAGGAGGGGTCACTGATGAGTTGTTGCCGCGCCAGAGGGTTTCTAGAGTGGGTTACACGGAGTGTTTCCAGTGAAAGGTTAAATGAGGGCAGGAGATACCCCAGTGGAACCATAAAGTAGATTAGACTCTCTTCCACTTTTACATTCCCACCCATGTCTCTGCTCCTCTCCACCTTCTTTATGGCGTCTGTAATGTTTTCTTTAAAAAAACTTAACACACTGTATCTGGCTATGAAGTGTTTGTGAATTCTGCTGGGTGAATCACTGCTGTGGTTCTCAGTGTGCTGTTTGGAGACTCTATAAGTGACCTGAATTTGGTCACAGTAAAGCTGAACAGACTTGAGCGCATTTTTCAAATCATCCAAAGCTTGACTGATGCAGTCTCGACTCTGAGCCCTGTTTTGCTGCTTCAGAGTTGTAAAAGCTCGGTTGTAATATGCAATAGCCCCCCAGCAGGGGTCTTGCTCTGTGGCTTTAGTGTACATGTCGATGCTCTCTGCAAAGTTCCCCTTTTCGCGTAAGTCATTACCAAAGCCAATGTAGTGGTAAAGATTAGAAGAGGGTGATTCTCTTTGCCTGAGTTTTAGCCTGGCTGCGTCCAGGTCTCGCTTTAGTCTGCCTTTCAATTCCTCAGTAGAGTCTTTGGCATTGAAGCTTGTGAGTAGCCACATACCCCAAAACTCATTCAGAGCAGACAAATCTGAAGCTGCTGGCTTGTTGTTGCTGCTTTTGTACAAATCATCAAGTTCATCCAGATACTGATTGAAGAGCTCCTCCTTCTTCTTTATGTTTGGGATGTCAGACTCCAAGTAGCTTGATAGTTTGTGAGCCACTGAGCTCTCTCGGCCATCTTTAGCCAAGTTTATTTCTGGCTCTGACTTTAGAGTCAAAATTAGTTCCAGTATTGAAGACATGTCTTCAAATCGTTTATTATTGGGGCTTTTTTGATACATCTTAATCTGTTTCACAAAAAGATGTTGGTTAAGTTTAGTTAAATTCAGTAAATCATCCATTAAAGAGAGAAGGTTCCATGGTAAAAGCAGCATTTGAACTGGATCTGACAGATGACTAGAAGAGATGATGAGCTGAGCAGATCCTGGAGCTCCTTGTCTGGCACTGCGACCAAAAGCCTGCGCCTCCACACGAGCGTTCTCAGGGAGGAAGGTCTGCACAACAAACAAACCTCCAGCTCTCTTTACTTCTTTAGTAATCTGAAGGTCAGTCCCACGACCTGCGAGGTTTGTTGCAATTATAACTTCTCCTGCTTTAAGCTCCTTGGAAAAGATTGAACTATTGTCCATGTTGTTGTTTATATAAAGACTTTTCTCTTTGACTTTATCACCTAGAGCTTGGTGGATAATGTTTGCGCGATTGATGGTCTCACAGATGACCAGCGCAGCTCTTGGATCCCTGTATGATGTGCGCGTTGTTTGTGCAATGACAGCATGACAGATTTTTTCAACCCATTCTTCTTCACTGCTCACGACCACGCCTTCAACCTCAAACAGCTTCCTGCGTTTGAATGAAGGGATCTGACAGGTTTTGATACCATCATAGATTTTCTGCAGAGTCTTAGTTTCCACTTGTTTGCCAAGAGTCCCAGACATCCCATAGATCTGATTGCCATACTTCTGAAGCAAGCCAACATTGGACATGTAGTTTGTTATGGCTGTCATGTCACTCAGCTTTGACTCGTGCTTCATTTCAAGAAACTGTTGTAGTCCATCACTCCATTTCATGCAGTTTTCAACAACACCTGTGCAGCTGTAGTCTACAGGCACTATCCCATGTTTCTCTATGACATATTCATGATCCTTTGTCATGGTTTGTGCATAGAATGCATTTTTAATCCAAACATTTAATTTCGATTTGACCAGATCTGAAAAGAATCCTGGGACATAGCAGATGATTTCAGCTAGGCTCAGTTCACATGGAGTAAAGCGCAGTACACTTCTTACTTCTTCTTCTGCAGCTCTCAGTGCAGTGCTTTCATCAGAGTACATGTACTGACAGAGGCCGCCACTGGATAAAAGCAGTGACACTCTTTGTGCTTCCCCATCTTCACCTTCTGCCTCTTTGTTAAGTTCCTCTATTGTGCCACTGCTGTTTATGCAGTACAGAGCAAAGTGGCAGGATGGGAATCTCTGTTCTACTCTGTTAAAGAACTCAGCCAGCTCCTTAACAGTAACACTACTGTTGACACTTAGTAGAGTTAAGGAGCCTTGACTCTTTCTTAAGTTCTCGACTGAGCCGTTCGTCAGTATGCCTGTGTCTTCAGCTATCTGAAAAGTAATAAAACCATCATCTTCACCCTTTATGCTTTCAAGCGCAACCTGACAACACAGGTGTTTTGGCCCTACAACTGTTTTTGTATCAATCTTACCGTACTGGTTAACAGTGTTCCATATGAAAGCCAGGAGTGGGTTGAGATGCTGCAAAGCAGGCATGTCGCTGCTTAAATAGACCATATGATGCCCCTTGTCCAACATCAGTGAATCCACTTCATCCACTATTGCACACTGAAATGTTCTCTGCCCAAGTATGTCCTCCCTGTGAAAGTGGTGTCTAAGCCAGTCACCAGCAAACTGTTCAGCAGTGCCATAAACAACTTTACACTCATAGCACTTTTTTAATTCTTCATTTAATTTGTTTGTGTTGCAGTCTACGCTGATCTTCAGAAGTTTATAAAATCTTTGCCATTCCCCAAAATCTCTTTCTGCAAGAACTGATGAACTTGACATGATGTCTACTTTTTCACCTCTCAGAGCTCTGAAAGCAGCAAACATGGCCACTATACAGGACTTGCCCTCCCCAGTCCCAACCTGAATTAACCGCCCTGTTTTTGAAAGAGCCATGAGACACCAGCTCACCATCTGTGTCAGTCGTGGCTTATATTTAAACGTTTTTTCCACTGCCCAACAGAGCTTCTGCAAGGTGTTTTTCAATTCCCCCCTCTCAGAATCATCATTGCGATCCTTATTATCAAATGTTGATACAATGTCTTTGACGTCTTCTAGAAGTCCATCAACCTGGTTCAAATTTTCTTGGCGGATTTCATCAAGTATTTCATCCAGGGTCTTCTCTTTGTCTTCAGCCAAAAACTTCTTTAAGGTTTCATCTGTTATACTTTCATCCTGGACAAGATCCAGAAGTCTCTTTTTACCATTATGTCCGTCTTTCTTTTCAAGTTCCTTTGACTTTTCACCATTATATTTCCAACGTGGAGAAATATAATGAATCTCTATGCAATGCAACATTTTTATCATCCATGACACTAGATTTGTTAATTTGTCATTGGTTGATTTTTCATATCGTTTCAGAAGAGCTTTGAACAAGTCACTGACTTCCTTTGGGCCCCACTTAATGTTTGTAACCAGACTGTCCAGCTTCTTGAGGAGAAGCTCCTCATCATTATCCATTTTCAGAAAAGAAGTAGAAAAATCTGGTCAGAAAAGAACTTAAAAGGTTGAGGTTATCTCTCTGAAATGAAAAGAGCTGCAGTCATTCTCAACATTGCATATTGTGAAGTGACAATCAAAAACTAAAACCTGCAACAAATTTAGCAGTTTTACGTTTTTTGTATTTTACGTCTGATACTCGCCTGTTAATGAGATGAGAACACAGTCGACTTGTGCTTGTCAACTCCTCAGATCAACTGCAGCCTCTTGTGTGTCATACCAGGTCTTTATTTAGTTTGTTTTACTTTCTCTTTCACCTGCCTACAAGGGAATTTCCTGCAATTCCCACCTTTATGATGCATTTAGTGTAATTTATTTACCTTCAAACTGTGTCCTTCAAATACAAAGAAGCAGATCTTGAGGAACCAAAAAATGTATTTTATTTGCTACTTAAAAACTCATCTACAAAAAAGTCTATATGTAAAGTCTATATTTTTGCCACAGCAAAACTTTTATCTGCATTTGAAAACAATACTTTCAAATCACATCTCTCTCTCTCTCTCTCTCTCTCTCTCTCATATGGTGGTTTTAAAAAGGGAATAAAGCTTTCATAATCATTTTATTTATTCGCTTTATTTATCTGCTTCATCCTTTCTAGACTTGGTACCCTTCAGGTCAGGGCATTGTAACTTTAACTAGACACCGCAGGCGTTGCCTGTTTGGAAAGAGTCATGCCACATCTTTGGCAAACTTGTTTGTCTGCAGCAGAGGCGGAGCCAGACATTTGAAACACCCGGGGCTTAGCCTTAAAGGGTAGTATGCATGTGGGATTTTTTTATTTTTTATTTTTGGGGGGGGGGTTAGAAATGACTGAAAGATTAATTGGCTCTGTTTTGAGTTTTGTTCAAAAAAGAATGACTTCATATAGGGAAAAATATATATCAAATATGCAGGACACCTTGAACTAGTTTTTTAATTAAGCAGCAAGGCAGAACAAAGTCGGGGCTGTATCAAGACACAAGGACTAAACCCCAATTCAACCAGACCCAGAACTGATCCGGAATTAAAACAGGACTACAACAGTTCAAAATCAGGACTACTGAGGACTTAACCAAGACAGAACCAGAATCAGAACTAGATGATAGTAGCACTAAAAATCATCATAGACCTGCACTACACTGATTTTTTTAATTCTACCAAAGTACAATATTTAGATTGAGAAAAGTTTATATAATTATTTAGCCTTGTTGTGCAAACAAGCCTGCAGAACTTAATAAATGTAGAATTTGAAAAATAACAAACCTAAAAAGAAACACTAGGTACGAGATAGATGAGAACCTATGATACGGTGATACTTTTGGTAAACAACCATTTGACTAACATGTGTGTCTCACCTGCTCTTGTTCATCTCTGTTCTGTCCTCATTCTCCATCTCCCTCTCTCTCCCTCTCTGCTCCTCTCTCTCCCTCTTTGTGCTGACAATCATCAAATCTACAGTTGAAACCAGATATTTACTCTTCAGATCAAAACACAAACACTTTTTTAATTGTAACATCAAATCAGACTAAATGTTTATTTTTTTAGATTGATAAATATAAAAAACATATTTGTTAACTTTAAGAGTAAAGAGAGAAACTATCTGTATTTCTTAATTGCAAATGGCACCAAATTGTATTCAAATTGAGCCACACTTATGGAGCTCCACAGTTCTTTTCCTGGTGTTTTGGTTGACATCTCTTGATTTTCCCATGTCACAGAAACAGGCTCTGTGTTTTGCCTTATATGCATCCACAGGTGTGCCACCAATTTACTCACATGGACTCTACGAACCAATCAGAAGCTTCTTCAGCTCAGAATGGAATCGTCTGGAATTTTCTTATTAATTAACAATAAACTTAATGTATATGTACTCCTAAATTTGATCAAAGTGATAAAAAAATAGACAGCTCTGTCTCTCTTTATTCTGACATTTAACTAATTCAAAAGATATTTCAATATTTATCTAAAACAAAAGTTTACTCTAATGTCCATTCTTATATTTCAGTACATAACTGAAACCGATTTAGTCGGGGAGGGTAAGAACTGAAAATATGAAATAAACACACGTAAGCTAAGACTCTCTAAAAAAATAGCATTTGTTCGGCTTTTCATTTCGCCGTTTGTTGATTCACTCGAAGAGCGAGTAACGTAATATTGGTCAAGTGATCAGTTTGATATCAATCTTTGGTGATGCACCATCATATTTACATTATTTGTACGGTACGAATGATTTGCTTTGGTACCTGGTCAAACTTAAGCTCTCCTTACTATGGCTGGCTCCGTTTCTCCAACAGCGCACTCACAGGCAGCAGCTGCTCTGCTCGCTCAGTCGCTTAGTGCCTGAGCTCGGATCATACCAATATGAGGGGGGATTCACGCACAGTCATAAATTCCCACAGTGTGCACTATGTGCTTCGAATATTGTGTGTACTTTTTGTTTTATACAGTTGTCAGCCAGGCATCTAACTATGAAAAAATTACACTCCAAAAGACCCCGGGCTTCTGACAAAACAACCCGGGCCCAGTAAGCCACCCCCACGCTCCGCCCCTGGTCTGCAGTAAGTAAAGTTGGGCGATTGGAGGAATATATAAACTATCGATTTATTTATTAAGAGCGATTTATTTTCCCATGAGTAAGCTAATAATGTTGGTTGAAGCTAAGAGAAGCAGTCAACATAAAAAGTAATAGAGCTGTTTTGACAGCACCCTCTTCCTCGTCAGAGTGCGCAAAATGTAGCGATTGATATAAAATTGATTACGATTACAATTGAGTTATAATCCAAAAAGTAGCTTTAATAATACTGAAAGAAACAAGAGAAGAAGGTAAAATATTCCCTCCAAACCAAACTTATAAATTCTAAACGAGCAAATCAGTCGTGCATGATTACATTGCTCCGCCCATCAAAAGTCACCTGAGTGAATATATCACCTATCGTAATTTAATGGGCTGACGATTGTCGGTTGGAAAACTGTTACATAACACCCAACCTTCGTCTGCAGAATGAATTTCATCATATGTGTTACACATGTGTGTAAAATACATGTTATTTTAACATGTGTAGGTTTTTTCCATCCCTTTGACAATCATGGATTTTCTTGATAGCAAACTATCAAGTCTAAAACACTTTATGCTCTGATTAACTGATGCAAGCATTTTTAATTTAATATGATTAAACATTGAATCAGATCTAAATCCCTATAACTATTACAATCAATCAATTATAACTATAAACATGCTCCTATAGCATAACAGAAACATGGGTTCCCTTAGGGGTCAAACACTCATGGGCAATGATTTTTTTCTGCACATACTATTTTGGGCTTTTCCCTGTACGTGTATCTGACATGCCTCTCGCTTGTGAAATATTTAATCTTCAGAACCTCTTTAACTGTCCCGAAAGTGGACTGTGAAGAATGTTCACAGCAAAAATGCATAATTAACATCGTCAGAGTTGAACCCTTCAGATGCATTTTTAATATGTCCATGATATTTTAGATATGGTTGGACATATAAGAGTTCTATAATAATAAATAAGAGTTAGATATTCAGCCTCAGACTTTTCTACTTAACACTTCTAGAACTTATTGCTCTGTAGGGCAGGACATGGTGACTATAAACAGCCTGCCTGTTTGGCTAAAGTCATGTCACTTCTTGGAAGGCTTGATTGTTTGTAGAATGAATGGCACGATACGAATCATTGGTTTTATGGTTTTTCTTTCATTTCTTTGACACTGTAACAGTTTCTCTGTAGCAAGTATTAAGCCTAAATCAATTTGTCTGTCGTAGACTGGCAGAGCACAGTAGAAATTATTATTAGCAGACTAAACAGAGGGGAAAAGGCAGTAACCACAGAGTGAGCATTTGACATTTGAGCAATTTCAATAGTGGCAGTCAGGCATTGCATACTTCACAGGGCGCGCACAAACGCATGAATAGAGTTCGTACCTGGCTAACACAACATTCTGGCTATGAATGAATGTTTGTTCCAGCCTTACGTAGTCAGCTTGATCACCAATGAGCTGGAGGGGAGTCAGCATAGCTGAGCATAGAGACACGACAGGACTCAGGGAGGTGACCACAAATGCCACACACACACTGACCAAGAGAGAGAGAACAAGAGCAACCATGACAGTGTCCACTGATTAGCTGGTGTTACGACCCGGATCAAAAGCTGCAACATAAAAACAGGAGACGAATACCAGAGTGTTAGTAAGAAGAGGTTTTATCTTAAAATGGCATAGCAGGCTGGCTGAACTGGCTAGTGCCACCAAGGCAAAGACTAGTGAGCTCCCTGAAAAGCCTGCCTCAGGTATGCTTTTATCTCCTCAATGTGTTGAGCTGGTGCTAATTGGCCACACCTAGTCAGGTGTGGATGAAAGCATACCTGAGGCAGGTAATTCCAGCTTGGATAAAGTCATGCCATGTTTTGCCAAGTTTCTTTGTTTGTCTGTGGAAAGAATTGCATGATGTGTGTCAATGGTTTTCCTTTCATTTCTTTACAAGTATTTAATTTATTGGTATTGGGCCAAAAATACCATTTCTTTGTAGCTTTTGATTAAACATTATAAGCCACGTGTTAATTATTATGAATAATTGTGTTGTTTAGCTAGATTTTTGAAAGAAATCCATTTATAAAGTCTCTGTATTATTTTAGGAAGTTTACTCATGTATAGAGAAACTTCTGGTGGCATTTTACTGTTTGTTTACAATGAACTGAATAAATGATACAGGCATACAAACAAAAAAGGACAGTAGCACGAGCCAACCAGAACCATCACTGCTCATGTTGTGTCTTTTAATGAATGTGCTGGACAACACTACACAGCATTGTCTTTGGGATGGAGGAAGAGTAACATTTGTGTGAGAAAGAGCACACAAAACTTAAAAGATCCTATAAAGACTATGTATTAGAAAATAAAGAGTTACATTTGAATATGCTGTGTGTTGACATGCATGTGTGTTGGTAAAGCTGTTAGTTTCCAGTCCGTATTTAGAGTGGGCGTGGGAGAAGATTGAAAAGCTGATGAGCTTTTGAGCTGTCTGCGAGCTTGGTCTAATGAGTCATTTCAGTTGAACTTCCTGTTTCAAGGTTTTGCAGAGGCAAGCAGGTGTCAGCACATTTTACAGTCGCACATACACTTTGTTATGCTGTATTTTACAGTTTTCCCATAGAAATAAGACCATTTCTCACAATCAGATTATACAGATCTTCTATAGAGCTTCTGACGTTGTTAAACTAAGAATCCAGTGTCTTCAGTCAGCAAAGGAGGCAAATCTTAATAATCTCCCTGAGTGGCCACATACTGCTATTCTTTGACATGACCAAAGCCCTGGAGTAACAAGGGGCTCTGGACATGAGGATGGCTTTTGTTCATATGGGTTCACTACTTATATAACAGTTCAACTGAAGACGAAGATATGATGTATTTTCTGTTATGCATTTCCAAATCTGAACAATAATTGTTATTCAGTCAGTCTGCGTCTGCTTTCATGCCATTTGTTACACATTAGAGAGTTTTGTTGTTTTCAAAGTAGGTGTCATAAATAACAATACACCGTCACGTCCGCCTGGTTAAGCTGGGAGAGGATAACTGGTCGGTTCGCACTACAGCTAAAAAAACATCAAGAAGAAAAGCAGCTACGACAAGCCGGCCGAACAGGTAAGAGACCGGAAATTTACCTTCAAAATAATTGTGAAAAAACGGCTCTTAATTTAAACAAATTCAGAAGCATAATTTTTAGCTGTGGTTGCACAACCTTGACATGAAAGAGCGATCAAAGGACAATAACAACGTTTTAAGGCCGGGAAATTAAACAGGTGCTATCAAATTGTTATTATCGTTATTATTATTATTATCGTTATTATTATTATTATTATTATTATTATTATTATTATTATTACATTCTTGACTTTTTAAACGGCCGTGACAAAATTAAAGCATTAAAATATAATGTGTAGAGGTCGAAGGCACTCTTAAGCCGTGAATGTTGGTGTTATTTGGGTTTCAAGCGGACGAAACAAGAATCGCATGTGCAGAAAATCCTCTTATTTTGAAAATCCTCGGACCGGCCGACCTGTCACAGGTGAGTGAGACTCAGAGCTAATTATAAACGTCACTCCAGTAGGTCCAGAGGAGCTGCTGCGTTTAAAGGATAACTCACACAGGTGGGGAAACACATACCGGTTCACCTTCAACATCAAAAAATTAACCAGTTTTGCTCATCATGAGGGAAGATGCGGCTGTGAGTATTAAAGAATTTCAAATAAATAGCGAATAATCAGTGTGAGACTGTTGCAAGCTAATTAGAATGTGCAGGCTGACGCTTTGAGGAGATTTAAAACTTTCCATTGTCAGAAACTGCAGCTTCATTGTTGGTAATCAGTTACTTTGATTTGTTTGAATATTGTAGGAAAATATCGAGGGAGGGGACGAACACGGAGAGGCGACAACATCAGAAGCTGCATCTGGAGAGAGACGACGTGTGAGTACTTAAAAGTGCACTACTCAATGAACCACTTAAAATATACTACAGTTTTCGCATTATGTCCTCAGACTGGTAAGCACTCTCTCTTCATGGTTTCATGTGTCATCGCCAGTTTCCCTGTACTGCTGCTGGCATGTTGTGCTGTTTTTGTTCAGGCAAACGAACTAGATTGACATACCCAGAATATCAAGATGCCTCCTGTCATGCGTGCCTTTTGCACAGCAAAGCTAATTTTGTGCGATCACTGCTGTTGGACTCTTCTCAATCACAAACATACATTGATTCATTTAATTTCTAAACACGAGATTCTACAGGAGGAGTAGGCTTACCGGATTTCATTTTAAAGTAGATGTTGCGTAACTTCTTTATGTCATGCAACAGTCTAGTCTAAATGTAAAGCTGCTTTTAAGCCTCTACATACTGTATGTACTGTGAATTAAAAGTAAAAGAAGAACCTTCTGCAGGAATACATCCTTAAGTCTCAGAAAGTTACATGTAGCTATTTTGTTTAGATAATCATTATCATTTTAACTGCAATCTGAAAATATTCCATTGATACCAAACTATCACTGGTATTGTACTCGCTGGCTCACAACAAAGAAAAGTGGACCATAATCCATGCATGTTATCTTTACAGAGTATTGCGGAACTGCAGAATATGCTGAAAAGAGTTCCCCAGAGTCCTTTCCATAATCGGTACAAGGTGAGCAGACACACAAATGCACGCTCTTGCTTTCTATCTACAATCCATACTTTCTTTGGAGGAAGAAGCGAGGGGGGTGTCAGAATTTCAGGTTGTCTAAAAATTTTGACGTAACAACTAAAGTTCGGTGTGTGGTTTTTTTTTTTGTTTTTTTTTTTGTTATATTCTCCAAAGTTTAAATGAGAAAGTTACAATTTGTGACAACCTGAAATTCTGACTAATGAATGGAAAAAAACCCCCCAAAAAACACAGAGGGTAGAAAGCAGTTTTTCACTTACACAGAACTGCAGGTTGTGTAAAATTTGCCTCTGTCATACTTGTGAGTTATGGTTTAAACGGCACCAAAATACGAGTTAGTGTTTAATGGACAGGTGTGGAAGTGCATGTCACATGCCTGGAAAAGTGTATTTACTGATTAGCATTTCAGGCAACAAACACATGATACGTCCTGATAATGTCATTATGTAAACACTTCACTCCAGAAATCTCTTTTTAGTGTCAGTGACTTTTTGCCCACAGGGTGGTGAGTGGTCAGATGTGACTGACAACGCTGAACCACAGGTGAGTTTGTGAGATTGTGTTAATTCAAACTCATCTTTGTGTTTTTAGAAGACCTCCTCTTCTGTCTGTGTCACAGGTTAAAGCTGCACCCTTTGTCTAATCACGCTGTTGTCAAGAGATCTTGTCTGACTGGACTTTTCTATTAATAAAGTGCCTTGTCAGCATGTTGTAGCGTTTAATCTTAGACTGTCATTAAAAGAAGCATTTCTTAGCGATGCTTTCCAAATGACTTTGCGAGAGGAACGATTCTGGTGTGTGGCCATTGAAATATTAAGAAAAGATCAATTGTGGGCGATACTGAAGCAACTAAAGTTAAACTTGGCATAAATACTACCCTGCCACCATGAAACAATCTGTAATTGTTTGAGGAACATTTCCTGTTAAGCCCTGAGATGTTTTTGCATGACATGACTAAAATCACTTCCTTTTCTCTCTTTTTAAAAGACGAATGGAGTCAATGGGAGTTCTTCCAGGATGAACCCTTTCTATGCATATTACTTGGTATGTACATTACACTGATTTCATGCTTTTAAACCCAGATGACAACATCACGTTTTTGTTTTAGTTTTTTGTTTTTTAAAGAATAATCTTGTGCCCCACTATCAGGAAAACAAAGGTGACATAACAGAGGACAAAAGAAAGAAAACTTCGGAGAGCGTCGACTGCGATTCCCTTTTTGTGTCTCCACCTGACTTTCAGAGCGATCTTCCCTCTGAAAATAGGACTGAGGAAAATGGAGGCATGTTTCCTGAACCCAAGAACAACCTGTTCAAAAGCCAAAATGACAACAATGACCAAGACCTCTTCCACAGATCAGCACCAAGTCATAATGCAACTGTTAATGGTTTTCATGATGTGACCCTGAACTCTCCAAACTTATTTAAAGCAACTCCGGCTCAGGGGCAGAACCTCTCTAAGAGTTTTCCAACCAGAAGCTCTGACCTCTTTAAAGGCGAAGAGGACTATCTTTTCCAGGCTGATAAAAAGGAAGATTTGTTCGAAACTGCATGGGCTAAGAAGGCGGACCCTTTTGATAAAGCTGCCAGTACATTTGTAGACCCATTCACATCTCCTTTAAATAAGGAGGATGATTTGTTCCAGACTCCAAAATCTACTGTGGCAAATCCATTTTATACTGCCACTGAGAAGGCGGATGATCTGTTTCAGTCACCACAGCCATTTTACACAGCCCCAACCAAAGAAACTGATTTATTTCAGGCAGATTCAACAAAGAAAGACAAACAAGATACTAAAGAGAAGGAACTTGTTGGCTTGTCTTTTAAAGAAGACTTGAGTGCGTTTTCCACTTCATCGACGAATTCAGTTGATCCATTCGCAAGCCCGATCACAAAGGATTTATTCCAAGATGTCTCCAGTTTGGGTGACCCATTTGGTTCCACTCCCTTTACAAAATATGACCCTTTCCAGGATGTTTCTAGTGGGACCCCAGACATTTTTCAGCGACTTCCATCACAGAGAAGGGCCTCCAAAAATATTGCCTCAGATTCCTCATACTCTTCTCTTAACAGTCCTTCAGAATTGAAATTGGATGTGCCAGACGCATCATCTTCACATGTATTTAAAAAATCAAAAGCTCCGCCACCAGTTCCACCAAAGCCTTTCCAAAAGCCACAAGAGATTACCTTGACAACTCCTCGGGGAACCAAGCATGACATTCTTCAGCCGACCCCCATCATTCAGGCCGGGGATCTGTCTGACTCGCCCAGCCAATCTCCAAGTAGAATGAGCAACGTATGTAACAACCATCATTCATTATCTGTACATTCAAGTGTGCTGTGATGAAGTTCCCTTTGTGCAGTAGGTTGTATATCAGCAGCAAAGTTTAACTCTGATTTGTACGACATGCGCCTGATAGCTTCTTTTATAATCAATTTCGCAGATGCAGTCTTTTAAACGTCCGCCGAAGCCGCTTCCTCGAACTCGACATCGAAGGCCAGAACGGCCACCACAGCCAGAAAAGCCACTAAAACCAGAAATGGCACCACAGTTGGAATCCCCTGTAGGCTAAAAACTAAGTTTCCTCTTGTTGAGCTGACAAATATGCTGGATTTGCTTTGCTTTTAACTGCCTCCTTTGTCTCCTCGCTGCTGTGTTTAGAGTGAACCTGAACCAAGCGTACCGAAGGTCTCTCCCAAACCATCCTTCAAAAATCTAAAACCGATTACTCGCCGTAAACAAAAAACTCCGGTACGCCATGGGGTTCAAATTTCAAATTTATGTGGCTAATTGGTTTGCACAGAAGAGATTAAAACAGTAGTTTGTTTTTATGATGCTCTGAATAGGATATATTATTTTTATAAATATTTATTTATTATAATTGTGCAGGAAATGAAACCAGTGGAGCCTGAGAACTATGTCTTTGAAGACATCCTGTTTATTGGGCAGGTAAGTTTCATTAATCAAATATGAGACTTTGATCACAAATTTTCCATAGATTGCGATAAAGATGAGGACTTTCTACAGACAGACCGAGGCGACACTGTTTATGAGATCCTATGGAAATGTTGGATGGAATGAACATTAAGACACTTTTACTACTGGATAATGTCAGTTGGCTTAATATGCTTTCCATATAAAGATACAAGACCAGTGAAGTCAAATTTTACCTTTATGACTACCAATCGATCACATTCAAGGCAGTTTGTCTATTGGAAAATGTTATTATCGAATGATGAACTGATGCTGTATATTGACCTGATGGTAAAGAGAGACAATCTTAAATGGAAGCCAAACCTCAGGGGATGCAGGAATGTTCTGTTTAGGGTGGATATGCATACTAAAACTAAATGGCACCACCACTGCGTCACATAAGCTCTTATGCTGTTGTTGCACAAACACATATTGTAACATGAATTATTACAAGAGGGTGGGCAACTGGCAATATAAAGATCTGTTTTATTTACATCTTAAAACAGGAAAGGTGTGTGGAAGACTGGCCTGATGACAGTCCTCAGCTAGACCCAAACTTCAAACCTGTAAGAACACATTTCTTAAAATTGACCTTGGAGAACATCATGAACTCATGTCTAATCAAAATTATGCTAAAAACATTCAAGCTACTAAACTTGTGATATTTTTTCCCCTAGTCAGGAACACTGAGACTGCGAAGGGAGTCGCTGAAGGTCAGACACCGTTCGTTATTTGACTAGCTTTTATTTATTTATTTTTTTAATCGTTATTTTAAACCAAAAAGTAGCTAAAAGTCAAATATTTTCTTTAGGCAATGGCCGATTCTGATGGAGGAAGTAGTGAAGATGGGAGTCACAGCAAGAGCAAGGTATCATCGATCTCATTTTATTCATTGTTACACATTCCCGGCTGTTTTACATCCTATGTCTTGCATGTAGCTTCACCTCCAGTATTTCTTATAGAAAAAGAACAAGGCATTCAGAATGTCCCACTTGTCCAGGAGAGGGTCAAAGGTACGCTACGAAAAACCGTTTCCCTGCTTCTTTCTGTGTGACTGTTTGTCATTTTAATGCCAAGGATTCTCACTTTTTAGAGCAAATCTCCCGATGTCATAAATAATGGGAAGAGCAACACGCTGCCCCTCACGAGTAAAGCGTCCAAGGTAACACTAGATTGTCCAAATTCTCTGTGGTTGTGCAATATTAAAGGATAAAACTGGGGAAAAAATGGGAAAACATTATTCTTGGAAGAACAAATAAAATGATCAATGTTTTGAGAAATGGTTCAAGTGGGAAACATTCCTGTGTCTCGGGTGATCTGTGCCTTTCAAATGCTAGGCGAATCTGTAAACCACTACACTCCCAATAGTTTAACTATAAAACTTTAAGGAAATTCTAAAGTAATAAATATTAATAAAACCTGGGCATGACATTTCGCTTCACCATAAAGTTGGTCATAATTAGATTCCTAGCGAGCACACTAATATAAGTGTCGTTCTTTTTTTAGGAACAGTTTTCAGAGCTGCAAATGTCTGCAGGAGAGTTTGAAGATAACAAGGAGATGGACTACAAAGTATAGATTATGCTCCTCCCTCTTCTAACATTTCAGTAGAATTCATAACTTTGTTCATTAACAATATGTTTTTATTACCAGAAGAAAAGTGTGAAGCCAAAGGTTGGTCACCTGTTTAGGAGACCATCTGCCAATTCCCCTGTGCTGGAGGAAAAGGACTTGAATGGACATTCACCTTATGCATCAAAGGTAGGTTGTGTGAATGAGTAGTTGGTATGGATACATTAATTTCCCCCAATCTTTGTGTAAATGCTTTGAGTTGCTGCCATGTGATTGGGGCCTGATATTTGCATTAACAATGGATAATGTGCATTTTACAGGGGGCAGCTTTGGAGCAAAGTAGTGGTGAAGAGGAGGAAGAAGGGGAAACTCATGGAGAGGTTGATGCTCTGAAATTTGTTTGCTTTTGTTATGCTTATGATAAATAACAGAGTCTGCAGACTGCCGTGCATTTTAAGAAATATGGTCTTTTCTCTCTCCAGAAAACCAAAAAGTTATTGAAAGTAAAGTTTGTGCCACGCAGAGGATTCGTCATTACTCCAGTTAAGGTATTACACACACACAGAGCACTATTTAAATTTCAGCTTTTACTGCTTTGTAAGTAAAAATCATGTAATTTGCAAAAAAACAGTTTAAAAATGTTTTAAACCATTTTCTCTTCAGACAAATGATGATTCAAAGGGAGCTCATGGTTATACACCTCATAAAGGCTCAAAGGTAGGAGTGTGTAAACTAGGACTCCTGTAGTTTGGACGTTGCATGTGAAGTTGCTCAAATGTGGTATTTGTGGTATGAAGGCATATCACATTCTTGAAACTGTTGTTTTTCCATGTAGGAGAAATCACATGACGGAGCTTTTGGTGCACATGGCTACACACCTGATAAGAAGGTAACAGTCAGATTTGGCTTGCATAAACCTGTCTTCTATAACTCGGTGTCCTGTTTATAACCAGTTTGCTCACCCTTTAAAAAGGGCGAAGCAACAGAGTTAGCATGGTTTTGTTTTTAAGCACTTTTTATAGTCGAATGAAAATAAGTAAATGGGTACATCAAAAAGATGTATTCTTGACTAACCTAATTGTCATTATTTATAATATGTTTAGTTTTTGTAATGAATTACTATTATTGATTACATTCCATATTAATTGCTATTTAGAAACCTTGTAGTTTGAAATGGCATTTGATGTAATGAAGCCTTGTAATCACTCTGCCCACCAATATTGTCATATTGTGACATTAACATCAGAACTGATAAATGAAATTATCACATGGATGGGAAATTCAAACTGCAAGCTTACCAGGAGTTGTACCAATGAAAGGGAAATATTTTCTTATATCTTACGATAATACATAGATTCTGTTTGCCTGCAATTAAGAGTTGCGCAATAAAATTTGACACATATTTTGGCTCCTTGAAAATTATCTATAATGTGACAATTATCTTATCACATTATGTCTTCATGTTGCCAAGCAACCACCTACCTACCAACGGGCTTAACCCGTATTCTTTATAGCATTGTATGATATTATTTCACAATGCTAAGATGTTGTTTATAGCCACAAAATTAGGACGATGCCTCCTATGACATGTGTTGTTGCCTAGCAACCACCTGACAATGGACTAAAATCACAGACCAAATAATACTGCGCCATGAGCATGTACTAGTGTTATTGAATGCATGAGTTAAATGTGACTCAATGAACCCACCTTAAATCTTAATAGGACAAGTTTGCTTTGTTTTGATTGGCCGTCGTTCATTTCATACTTTACAGATGAGTGTGTCCTCGAAAGTTTAAAAAGATTATTGGATTATGCAAACTCAAGTTATTGGTTTCCTCTGAAGGGGAAAAATACGGCTTCTGTATCGCCTTTAGTAGCTTTTTGTATGCTTTGTGAATGATTTGTCCTCAGCAGGATTTAGTTACAGCTTTAAGGGTGAATTCATAACAGATTGAATATTCAGGAATTTTATTATAATATTTTTGCTCTGAGTAATACTATCTGGATTCAGGATGGGGAGTAATGAGTTTTTGATTTCTGATTTTCATAAAGTTTCTTCTTTTCTTAATCTGATAAAGACCAGCTGGTGTGCAGAGGAGCTAGAAAATGAAGAGCTAAATGAAATGGAGGACTGCAAACCGGTATTTTAGATTTTTTTAATTTTTTTTTAATTTAAAATTTCTCAAATTTGTGTTTTGTAACATTACCATTAAAATCTTTGAAACAAGGTATTTATTTTTTTTGCCGAGTGACTTGTAAATTGATTCTGATCTATTCGTGCTGTTAAATACATCTTTGTGCCGTCACCATGACAAATAAAATAGTTTTTTTCCCTGCTAGAAAAAAGCAAAACCTAAACCTCCCCTTCCTGTGCCACGAAAAGCTAAGACAGCCAATGGACAGAGTGAACTAATCGGATTCAGCTACCACACACCCCGGCATGCATCAAGTGTATGTTTATCTTACAATCATTAGCATAACACACTATTGCTAACACTTATTGAGCTTTGGGTTTCATTTATTTACTTCCTGCTTCTGCAGAATGTGTTTGCTGAGGACTACACGACAGACAGAGATTTCACGAGTCCCGGAGAGATGTATGATGAAGATAAACAGGATGAAGTGGACTTCTACAAACCGGTACTCATTTCACTTTGATTTACTTCTACTGCTTTCTTTTGCCATCATGTAATATATGACTGAAAAATACTTGTTGTTTTTTTTTCTCCCCTGCCAGCAGAAAAAGGCCTCAAAACTTCAAAAGTCGCCCAAAAAAGTCCCCAAAAAACTGAAACATAAGGTTTGCTAAACTTTGCAGGAGTTTTTCTTATTGCTGTCTGGTCTTCAGGTACAAGACCGCATCATTACTCTGTCTGTTTCATAGAACAAAGCCACACATGCAGAGAGTGAAGATCCACCAGGAGCTGGTGACTACCTATCAGAGGCTGCTAGGGTGAGTTCACAACTTTTAACATGAAAAAAACCTAAATGTTACAAAAGTACTTTGACTTATACAGCAATGAATAGTCTGTCCATAATCCTTATCTAATCACACCAGTATTGATGTCCTAATAAGAAGCATTTACTTCCTCTCAGGTTATTCTGGAATGTGATACACATTCTTGACTTGGCTTTGAGTTTGATAACAACTTCAGGCTCAGTTAAAACATTTTCCATCGAATCATCTTCATGGAGAATTTTACCTTTAAATAATCTTTAAATTAAGAATGCTGTCATGATAAACTTGGAACACATATCAGTGCTGGGTACAGCATTGTTACCAGTTTTACTATTTTACACTAATAACTCTGTTCTAAACCTGATTTAGTAAATGAAGAGTGTGTTGCTGTGACAGAACCAAAGCCTAAAACAGGATCAAACAAACTGTTCTGAGTGATTTCCTTTCCTTAAGAACATTTTGTCGTTATTTATACATGGCAAACTTTCGTTTCTCAGTCGTCGGCTGCTTTTTGACAATGAAATGTTTTGTTCCCCACTGCTGCCTTCGTTCTGTTTCTCTCTGAACCACATTCCTTTGACATGCGGCCAGACTGGTTTAGTTGCATAGTCTGACACACCAACTACAACTTGATATGTGCAAGGGCTCAGCTTGTTTTGATAAGTCATGTATGAATGTGTGCTGCAGAGACTTGTTGACTCAATCACTGGTTTGTTTTTGGTCACGTCCACCCCTCCTTTCCAATTTAGGCAGAGTGGCGGGCTGCTCAGATGGATGAGCAGGCTTTGGCAGATAATGAGAATGAAGATGAGGATGGGGTCAGTCTTTGGGGTTTTTTTCTGTTCTTTTTTTTTTTTTTAAACACTGCAGATACTCTGTTTTAAACAGGCTTGTTTACTGATCTTTCAAGTAAACTGTCACACTTCATTTTCACAGGACACTGATAGTTTGATGGAGTGGTGGAACACAGTGGAGCGTGAGTCACAATCAGACTTGTTCACATTGAAATAAAGGAAGCTAACACTTTGACATATTTTCAAAGCTTAAATAACACCTCTTGCTTGTTTTGCATTACAGAATGGGACGAGGTGGCATCAGACGATGAGGAGATAGTCATGAAAGATGAATCAAAGTACGTGCAGTAATTTCCAGCTTGATACCAGAAGTTAATGTTGTGGTAATCTGTCATTCAGTAAATAAGTACGAACCCCTCCTTTTTAAATTTTTTTTTTTTTTCCAGGCAAATGGGAAATGGGTGCAGTGCTTATTTTTTATTTTTTATTTTTTTAAATGTTCAAAAACGTGTGGAAATACAGTAGATAAGGTGAACTAGTTTGTAATGTGATTGAAAGTTAATTATCAGGTATTGGCCACCTTTATTCTTTATAATAGACTGAACTCTCTTAATGAAGCTTTCTTATAAAAGTGCTTCTTTGCCCCGTTGGCTGCCTTCTGCTCTGTTCCCTGACATTTTGATCCCATTGATGTCATTTTGATTTTAAGGTCACATTACATGCCATGTGTTGTGAATCATTTTGGTGGTGCAAAATTATGCCTGGAAAAAATAGCATTGCCTGTCAAATCTATGATATTGGTTCACTTACATTCTGGCTAAACTGGAAGCCAGGAAAATTGGCCTCTTCAGGCCAGGTCAGCAGACAAGCTGATGGGATCCCAGATGTTATTTTATCAAGAACCCGATTTTAACTCGCTGCTTCCAATTCTCTGCTTTGGCTCTCGATTACTTCCCAGGTCGTTCACCATATTGGCAGACAAGGTTCATCGAGGCCTGCGTGTATTCAACAAGGTCTTCACAGAGCGAGCCGAGGTCCTTTGGCAGGACATCATCAAGCTCCACACCATTGCTGACGACATCAACGAGTTCCACCAGAAAGCCAAGATTGCTGGGATCACTGGTGGCACCACCACAGCTGTGGGCGGTGTGACAGCTATTGCTGGTTTAGCTCTGGCACCCTTCACTTTTGGCGCCTCTCTGGTAATTACAGCTATAGGTGTGGGTGTGGCGACAGCTGGAGGAATAACTTCGGCCTCTGCAGCCATCTCGGACAATGTTAACAACATGCAGGACCAGAAGAAGGTAAGCTGCAGTTTTATAAAGCGCAGTGCTGTAGATTACTTGGAAACTTCTCAGAGCAGTGTTTTTACTTTTCATTTGAGGATTTAATGCAACTTTTTTGTAAAAGTTAAAACTGAATATCACGTCTCATCTCATGCTTGAACCTGCCTTTTTCTTTTCTGACTCTCTTTAGGTTGAGATAGTGCTGCAAGAGTATGAGACTCACCTGCTGGACATCAACAAAATCCTCCACTTTGTCAATGAGGGCTTGTACAAACTGCGAGGCCATCCGTTTCTCAGGTCTGGAACCCAGCATTACTCAGAGGACTGGGAGATCCGCAGGGCCGTCCAAATAATAAGCTTGGTCGACTCCCCCGTGATGCGAGCGACGGAAATGACTGACGGAGCGGTGGCCGCAGTGCAAGGACTCTTTGAAGGCATGGATAAGTTCTTCACCAAGGACTCCAGGGAGCTGAAGAAAAGCTGCAAGAAGGAGATGGTAGCTAGACTAAAAGAAGTTGCAGCCGTGCTCAATGACACAATAGTGGAACTTAACACCTTCAGAGAGGAGCTTCAGGAGGCCACTGGAAGTATTTGAGCAACTCCAGCACATTGCTACTCATTTATAAAAGATTACCAACACCCTCTCCTGGCTCACTGATCGAACTGTTGATTCATTTTGCACCTGCCTTTAAATATGAAGTTTCAGATTGGTTTATTCTATTCGAGGTACTTTGAGTAAATTACAACTGTGCTGCAAGGAGTGCAACACATGTGACGCTTGTAATGGTCACTTTGGCTGCAGACAGTACAATGCAGTTTCATGATTGACATTCCTGTCACACGTATTAAAATGTTTGCAGTGGAAGTATTAGTAGTATTGTGTTTGGTAAATTTTACTCTCGCAACTATTTTTTTTTTTTTAATTATCTGTAAGAAAAACTTTAGAAGAGCTGAACTCATTTTAGATGTTTAAAGAGAAAATGTGACAGTGCTTCATATTCACAATCAAATGTTTGGGTAATTGTAATTTATTGAATGTTAATTTATTTTTAATATATCATTGTACTGTTCTCCTACAAACAAGCCTAAAGTTTATGAAGAGAAATAACCCATTTGCATGCGCATTATGTTTTTTTTTTTTTTTTTTTTTTTTTAAATACTGGTGATGTCACTATAATGCAGCTTTTTACTGGTGTTTTTTTTTTTTTTTTTTAAATTATATTACATGGCATGGATTTGAGATGTTCTGTGCTGCTAGATATATTACAGATTACTATAGATTTTACTTTGTTACTTTAACATTTTCCTTTTCTGATGAGAACCCTTCTTTTATTTTTGGTAATCTGAATGAGTCTCTATATTAACTGCTATATTGAACCTAACTATGAATCAAGGAAGGCTTTAGTTTGTGAATCTTCCTGCATTAGTTTTAACCTGAGTAAGATGTGTTTGTCAAGACAGTGAAATAAAGAAATATGCTCCTGTAACACTGAAGCTTTGTCCTGTTTGGCAGATTCCTGCACTTCTGGTTGCATAAACTGAAAAGGGGTGATTGTATTGTACTGTAGACTACGCACAAATAAACTGTTATTTGTGTACTAGTTCAACAGCTAAATAATCATAAAATGTAATTATATGTAATGTAACTAGGTCTTTAAAGTAAATATTTACTTCTATAATTTGACTTGGCAAACCTAACATAAATAGACATGAAATTAGCATTAGAGCTCAGTAAGTGTATATATTATGGTAGAATTAAAGACTGGGCCCACAGTTTGACGCTAGTTTCTTCATTTTGTGTTTTGGCTGTCAAAAGCAAGTTGTTGTAAATCTATGGAAAATGTGCTTTAATTGCGTTAAAAATGAAGTCGTGAATAGAAAAAAAATACCAAAACAAATTAAAAATCAAAGAAATGAACAGGCTGTTATGTTAGTAAATAGGTTTGTAGGGTAGAGATGTGTATTAGTGAGAAGCTAGAATAAAAGGTTTGTTTGTAACATTGTAACTGTGAGTATTTACTGTCATAATTAAAATGCTAGAATCAATAGTTTGGGTTACAGAACTGTGATTCCAAAAAAAAAAAAAAAAGACAGTGGAGGCACTCATTTTTCACCTCATATAATCTATCCAATATCCTAAGACTCCTTCACAGGACAGCTAGTTTATTCCATCTTGTCTAGGTGACTGCTAATGCACACACTGAGTCATGTCTTTGTCCAAAAAATGAAAAATCAAAAAAGCATTAAAAGATTCTGCTGTTAAGAAATATCATTTAAAAGAAAGGTGAGAAGAGCACACCTTACAGGTTAAGAATGTTTTAGCCATTAGCAGCTAACAATAAGGCAACTTTAAGCTGTGAAAATCATGATTCTTAATATTTCTTAATTTCTTTAAAAAAACAACAACCACAGAGAGTAAAATATCAGAAAGTCCCTATCCAACTGATGTGAAACAAAGGTGAGTTCATATCCTGGAAACTAAAAGCAATCATTTGTATTGACAATTTCAGCTGAAAGCTTCGCAACACTGACATCAAGTGGCATTAGACACACTAAACCAGTGTGCCATTGGGTAGGTAAGGTATTTTAGAATAGAATAGAATAGAATAGAATTCAACTTTATTGTCATTGCACATGTCACAAGTACAAGGCAACAAGGAATCCAAACAGTCAGAGGCTGATGAAAGAGCATTTTAAAGTACCACAGTGACACTGCTTAATAATTGAAAAATAAAAATAAATCTCTAATGCACTTTGGGTCAAATTTCTTGTTTAAATGTTCTATAAAAAAGGAGACGTCCACACAAAAAGGTTCAAACAGTTTTCATAGTGCATGTTTGAGCTGTGTTTGATAGAAACAAATTACTTTCAATTCAATTCCATGCTATTCTGTTCAATTCATATAGCTCCAAATCACAACACTGTCGCCTAAACCTTCTTTATATTGTAAGAAAACACAGAAAAAATCAGGACAGACCCCCTGTGAGCAAGCACGTTTGGTGACAGTGGGAAGGAGAAAAAAATTTTTTAACAGGAAGAAACCTGCAGCAAAACAAGGCTCAAGTAGGAGCAGCCATCTGCCGCGACCGGTTATTAGACAATCGCACTACCATTGATTCTGTACCAACATCAGTGTTGGCAGTGATACTGTAGATATCGGATACTTCCCCCACATCTATTTGAAGATGGTGGGAAGGATAGTAGAAAGGAGAATTAGAGGCACATAAAGAAAAACAAATTATTGAGCATTTTGAGAAAAAAAAGTCAAAATGTGGACATTACAGTTGTATCTACTGCCACAGTTGCTATGACCTCTGAGTTAGTAAAATTGTACTTCAGAATCAGTTTAAGTGACAACAAAAGACATTATTTTCCTTTTGTCCCATAAACATAAACTTGGAAAAATGCATTTGTACAAAATGAAACGTTATCAATGATTAGACATTAGAAGAGGATGTACCATTGTCACAAAATATGCGTCGCTGGCCTAGCAGTTTATCTTGAAACAAGAAATGTAATCTACTCAGTTTGATTTTTTTCTCTCAAAGTAAAATTCTGAAGATAAAATTCAAAACAGGATTTTTTCTACAATTAAAATTAGGACTTTAATCTCAAAATTTTGAATTTATTCTCAAAACTATCAATATTCTTCTTAATGTGGTGCTAATACTTGTTTAACAGAGAATGTTAAAAAAAGTCTTAGAAAACTAAGACTACCTTTGTAAAAAACAAACAAACAAACAAACAAAAACTTTAATCTAATCCTTTTTAATCCCGTGGCAATTGAAATGAAGAAAACTGCACAGTCTTAAGTTTGATGCTCCAGGCAAAACGTTAAAAAAGTTAACCATGAGTAGGCTACAGTATGTTGAGAAATAAGGGCTGAAGATTGTTGTGTAATCCTGTGGGATTAATTATGTGTTAATTAAAAAATAGGTATGACAAATGAAGAAAGGCCCACAAAGGGTGTTTATATCCAGGCCAAACAGTTTAGTGTTGCCTCTGTGGATGTTTAATGCTCAGTCAGCTCCACATTTCTGGGCACACATTCAAAACAAGCCCCAGGGAATGGGTAAACGCAAAGCCACGCCCCTTATAGGTAACACGGTGCCGCAGGAAAAAACTGGTAGAATTAATGAAAGCATGGCGTGTCACGTTCTGCCTTCTCACAGCTGTCAGGGTGTCGAGCAGTGACGCCAAGTAGCTGTTGTTGGCCAATGTGCAGCAACACTGTGCTGAAATCAGAGCACGGTGTGACTGCCATGTCGCCCCTCCCTTAATTCTGAAGAGGAAGCCCACTACTCTGCGGTGTACACGTCTGAAAACTCGTTTGTGTTGTTAGGTTAAACACAGGCCCATTTACTGGGGTCAAGCTAGCGTCCAGTTTGACAAGTACAGACGAGCGAGTCCCCACTTTGTTGTGTGTTTTGTGTGTATACTGAGTATTATGGTAAGTGACGTCGAGACCTGATTTCAAAATAAAAGCCACATTCGATTGATTAACCTTCAACATTAACAAATACATCTGCCCATAATAACAATAATCAATCCACTCTCTAACGTTAGATCCACAGGACACACCCTGGTACTCTAGTAGTACCTCGTCAATATCAAAGCTGTCTTCTTTGGGATTTCAAAGTCCTCTGAATTGAACTTTTTGAGGTATTCTTTTAATAACTTTAGTTAAAAAGAAAACTCCAGTTTCTGCATACTAATTGCAGTCTATATTAACAGTACCCTTACACTGGTACCATGTTAATATCAAATCAATCTGATTTTACATTTCAAGTAAAAGCCATTTGAATTTGCCTGTATATGAGCTACACTTTGAGTAACTTCAGGATGCTGTTAAAAGTAAAATTCCTGTTTCCACAGACTAATTGCAGTCCATATCATCAGTAGATGATTCTCATGCTGGTATAACGTCGATCTCAAGTCAGCCTGATTTTAAAAGTAAAAGCTCTTTGAAATAACCTGTATCTGAGATACGTTTTATAATTAATAGAGGACGCTATCAAAAGGAAAATTCCTGTTTCCATTGACTAATTGCAGTCCATATCATCAATACATGCCCTTACAGTGTATCATGTCAACATCAAGTTCATCTGATTTTGGATTTCAGAGTAAAAGCCCTCAGAATTGACCTATTCTTTTAGTAACTTCAGAATGCTGTTAAAAGGAAAATTTCTGTTTCCATGGACAACAGTTCATGTCAACATATATCACATATAATCCAACAGTGGAGTCTGTAAAGGTTTTTATAACCAAAGATGGTCCACTGTGGAGCAGTTTGCCAGACAACTGCTTAGGAACAATAATAAGAATAAGAAAAAAATGTATTGATCCTAGAGGGTAATTCATATTTAATCTGATATTTGTATGAGAATTGAAAAGCCTGATGCTGTGAGTGCAAATAAGGTCTTTAGTGTCCATCTTTCCACTACCATTTCCATCGTGGTTCCAGTTACAGAGCCAGTTTTTCCCACTAGCTTTCGACGTCTCTTACCATAATACTCAGTATACACACAAAACACACAAACAAGTATGCTTCCCCAGCAGAGTGCAGCAAAGAACAGCAGACTTTCCACCACAGACTGATAGAATACTTTCCGTGTGTTACTGCAGAGAGAGCTTAGCATTCTGAAATAAAGAGGCAGTGTTGCACCTTTTTGTAAAGTTTGTCTGTATTCAGGGACCAGTCTAGTTTGTTATCTAAGTGTAAAATTATATATTTATATATTGTCACCACCTCTATGACCACCCCAACAAACTTTGACAGGCTGGAGGGGGGCATGAATCGTCAGAAATCTATTTATTTCCTTTGTCTTAGAGGTGTTCACTATGAGGTAATTTTTGTGACTCCAATTTGTGAAGGCTTTTACAAGACCCCTGTATTCAGATTCAGACACCCACTGCAATAGCAGTGTCATCTGAGTATTTCTGGATTTGGCTAGAAAAAGAATGTGAAAAAGAATGAGGCCAGGACGGTCCCCTGTTGAGTCCCCGTGCTGCTCAATAATGTCCCAGTAACGAATTTCCTGGATCTGACAAAGAGTGGCCTTTCTGTCAAGTCGTCTATCATCCAGGAAACAAAAGAGGAATCTACTCCAATCTCTGTGAGCTTGGTTGGATGGTACTGAAAGCAAATCAACACAAATCAATTAGCCAAACTACAAGCGTAATGCCAGGTTGACCTGTAACAGTTGTTTTCTAAATTCAAAAATAATACAATTACCAAAGACCTTAGAAACAATGTGTCTAACCAGATACTTTCTGAAGATGACCTTACCTAGGCCACGGTATTACTGTCAGGAACGTGGTTATTTTTGGTCAGTATATGTATATGGACTCCCCATGATGTACTGATAACTTGTTCTCCTCTACTCTCTCTTTCATTTACATGTACAGGTCACTATTAACTTTCATTACAGTATAAATGAGTATATAGTATAAATCTGAGGAAGTGTACGAAGTGTATCAATGTTTTCACATTTCGGCACGGACAACACAATAATTCTAAAACAACATATTATAGCGCTGAAGATCAACATCCTGTTTTTATATATTTTTACTATGTTGGTCTTCCAGTTCATCCAGTTGTAATCGAGGACACCCGGGCAGTACTACTGTTTCAAAATGTCAACATCCTGTCCCAGGATAGAAATTTGTCTTGTAGCGATAACTCTCTTTAAGAAATCAAAGAAGAAATCCAAGAGGCTAATTGGAGCTCTTTACTGTGACTGTTTCAACAAAATCCATTCTGAAAACCATTGTGTTTGCATCAGTAAAATCAGAATCTGATAAAGAGACAAGAAGAGAGAGCAAGAGACAGGATCGATGACATGGACAACAGAAAATATCTGAGCCCTACTCGCCCTCTCCCCTCACATGCCACGTGAGGAGTAACCAGATCAGTAAGGTGAAACCACACCCATTGTGACAATTTCCTGAAGGTGTACTGAAGGTCTGAGACGTAGAAGGTGAAAGGGGTGGAGAGATCACTGTCTCCAGTGGAGCTCCTGTACTACACACCATCAAATCAAACTGAGCTCTGCCCAGTCTCACATACTGTGGCCTGTCTGACAGCTGGCCAGCAGTCCATGAGATGGTGGATGTGCTTGCTGGTATTTCGTGTACTGTCTCCCTCAGTAGAAGTAGAATGATTGTGTTACATTCACTTTAGAAATCAAACAAGGTGATGTTGATTTCCGAAGTTCTCACTGTGTGGCCACTGTTATCAGGCTAGGAGGACACTCTTAAACTGTGACGGTGTTGATTCATCAGGAACTGGGCAAAATATGTACAACATAAAATGTGTGTAACATCAGTATCTTCTCCTGCTTCAGAAACATTTTGTAAATGTTGCTCAAGATCATAGACAGCTGGGAGAGTGCTCAGAACCCTGGGGCTAATACCAACCATAACCTGTCCTTCCTTACCCTAGTGTAGTTTCTCCAACAGTCTTCAACATAACCAGGACCGAAGTCATAGTCAAGCAAAGGATGTTTGTCAGGTTTATAGCAACAAAGTTTACTCGGGGATAAGAACAGGAGGAGCAGTAAATAATCATAGGCATTAGAGATGTTTGGAGGCCAGAGTGTGCAGTGCAAGAGGCAGTAGAGACCTGTAAACAGAACCCCATGAAAAAATTGTTCACCTCATTTGCTCTCTACAGGCTGCTGACTGGTTGCCTGTCATCAAAACAAGAATATTCCTTTTAACAGTGTCCTTAACGTTCAAAAACTAGTTCATACATAGGTAAATTCAAATGGCTCCTACTAGCATCATGAAGTTCTTGAAAGTGTACCTCATATACAAGGAATTTCAAAGGACCTTTACTTTGAAATGCAAAATCAGATTGATTTGATATTGACATGGTACCTGTGTGAGGGTGTGTACTGTTGATATAGGCTGCATTTAGTATGTGGAAACTGGAATTTTCCTTTTAACGGGATTCTAAAGTCATTGAAAGATAGCTCAAAAAGGTAAAAATCTGGGCTTTTACTTTGAAATCCAGAAGAAGAGTGCCTTGATACTGACAGGGTACGACTAGAGTACTAATCTATCGTTAGAGTGTGGAAAGGAGACTAATTAACTATTGTTATAATGGACAGATAAGTTAGTTAATGTTGAACCTAAATTCACTTGAAGGGGCTTTTATTTTGAAATCAGGTCTCGACGTCTCTTACCATAATACTCAGTATACACACAAAACACACAAAAAAGTGGGGACTCGCTCGTCTGTACTTCTCGAACTGGACGCTGGCTTGACAACAGTACCTCACTTTTCCCACTTAGTGTCGTGTGTTTGTGTGTGTGAGTGTTGGCTGCCTTGTTTTCCAGACTCGACACCGAGGTAGGATCCGTGCTCTTTTCGCCGTGCTGTTTGTGGCTCTGCTGCTGTCAAACATTCCTCCGGACAAAACGGCCACAGTGCACAGAGCTTTGAACGTGGCTTTGCTTTGTGCATCTCACGCGGGGCTGTGTTTAAACCCTGACACTTTCGGGCTGTGCCGCCTTTCTTGTTTATGTCGTCTAAAGTGACTCAATAAGCAGAAAGTTTTTTCCGCCAAGTTGCGCAGAGTTGCGCAAGTTGACGCAATAATAACAGTCGAGAGCACGACTGCAACTGTTATTATTAATGTCGCTTTAACTAACATTTTTAGTATTGGTGTTTGGCTTATAACGCAGGCATAGCGCTATAATTTGTTAAGTATGTTGTTGTTTAGCTTTGCCGTGAAAACAGTGAAAGTGCTTTAACGCACTAAAACAGCTCCTTAACAGAATACAATAGAGCAGAATTGCCCTTTATTGTCATTGTATATGTACAACGAAATTATGAAAACTTAATGTGTTTCAGAATGAATATATTCAAACGAGACAAAGGCTCAGCGGCTGCTACTCAGGTAGTCCCACCTATATCCAGGAGAGAAGTACAGGAAGTGTGATAACGTCCTGATTTTTTTTTTTTTAATACTACATGTCTCCCTGCCATTCAAACAAGCTTTCCTTTATCATCAGGAGCTCGGCAGTGCCGTCAGACACAGCCAGAACAAGCAGGATGATGGGGATGGCTCACAGGTGAATGTTCACACTGGGACATTAAAACACAGTTTTTCATATAGGAAGACACCACTGAGGACGCTATTGAACTTAAACCAAAGACAAAGCTGAGAGTTTGTTTTTAGTTGGCACGATTCAATTTGAATTTTGCATTTATTTCCCTTTTTGTAATAAACGTGTTGCTTTGCATAGACACGAGAGGGTGGGGGTGATGGGGGCATGCAGAAAGTTAATCACTTCACATTGACCTATCAGGTAAAAATGCACCATGAAGATGCTGGTGCCTTTCCTGACATAGTTGTGCAAGCAAATCTTCTTTTGAGACAGAAAAAAAAAGGTATACCTGAATGTGATCACAGGGAAAATTATTATGTTTGATAATAGTGAAAAACTCTTCTGTGGAAAAGCTGAGTACACACTAGGCAACTATTATGCAAATTGTACAGTATGCAAAGTGACTTCTGCATCAGTTGCTACAAACATCTGTCACTCTTCCAAAATAATTTCAATTTAAATCAGTGTTTTTATTTAAATATTTATTTTTCAATTTGAGTTAATTGTCTTATGAATTTAGTTTCAGCTACTTCCTACAGTGTGTTTGTTCATTTCAGTCTGATCCCGATGGTTTGCCTGTTTGTTTGTAGCAGTCCAGCGTTGAGCTCATTTAATTTAGGTGAAAATCAGGTCAAGGTCACAACAAATTTGTAAATCAGTTGAAACTTAAGACTTAACTGACTCCGTTAGTACACAATGTGAGCTGGAAAAAAATTCAAGAAACCATATTGAGTAATATATCATATGAAAGGGCATAGAGAGAGCTGTACAAACACTTTTTAATTTTTTTATACAACACCACAAGACATCACAATGATCCCATAACAGGCTGAAGTCACAATATTGTAATAAAAACACCATAAAACAAACTTTTACTACAGCCCTGGCCCTTTCCACTCTGAGTGTATCATAGTTTTTTTTGAAAATGTTACAACTATGACTTTTAATTGTTCCTCTTAAGATTCTGTGTTAGTTTCATGTTTTAAAATTTCAGTGTTCTTTGTCAGGGACTGATTTAAGAAACTCAGAATGGCTATTGCAGAACAAACACTTGATTCACAAGCTTTTACAGTTGTGTGCGGAAGCTTACATACACTCCTCGTGGGCATGAATGTCACGGGAAGTTTGGGCTTATAATGAGTTCTTTGAACTGTTCTTTTTCCAGGGCGGAATGATTGCACATGACTTAAAAAACAAAAGCAAAACAAACAATAATTGAGTGGAACAGGTTTGAATTTATTTTGGAGTTTAATTAATCCACACAGGGTCAAATGCAAACGTATATTTCAATCTTTTATTAAGTGATGATGACCCCTCTAGGATGTTTTTTTTAATTTGACAAGGCCAAGGCCCATCCATTTCTTGTTGGTGAATAAGATCGACTTTAACTGGATGCAGAAAGAATTTTTTTTATAATAAATGTGTTGTTATCATAAACATCAGAGGACGGGGGTGATGGGTGTCATGCAGATGGTCAATCCCTTCAAATCCACTGCTCAGGTAAAAATGCATGGACAGTCTGACACACAAGAGCTTCTTTGTTCGGTACCTCATTGAAAATGACAGGACGTTAACTCTCTATGCAGGCCTCCTTCACGGTTAATACAACTCCCTCCTCAGATTCACTGGAACAACCCGCAGACACAGCTCAGGTGAGGTGCAAAGTACTGCTAATATGTGATATTCTTCTGTGTAAAAAGTACGCCATGGACGATAATTTTGCCAGTTGTACAGTTATGCAAAGTCACTTTTGAACAACAACTACCACTCCTCCAAAGTTATCCATCCATCCATCCTCATTTGCTTATCAAGGTTGCAGTGGGGCTGGAGCATGTCCCCACTACTATAGGGCACGAGTACTCCCTGGGCAGGTCTCCAGTCTGTCACAGGGCTGACACAGAGAGTCAGACAACCACTCACAATTAACCTATCCCCACTAACTGCATGTCTTTAAACTGTGTGGAGCAGCCAGAGTACCTGGAGAGAACCCACGCAAACTCCACACAGAAAGGCCCGGTTTAGATGGTGGCGTCAAAATTTAGAACCTTGTTGCTGTGAGGCACCAGTGCTGATCACTGCACCACCCTGCTGCCTATCTTCCCAAAATATTTCACTTGAAACCTGCTTTCTATGCTAAGAATTTATTTTCTTATCAGTGTAGTTCCAAATACATAGATAGCGACAGTAAACAAGACATTGTGATACCGCAACAGTGTAAAATTAGCGAGTGCTGTATGGTTTTATCTTAAAACTGGATGCAGAAAGACGCAGCTTATTTGAGCAATTCAAAACTCTTGAATAAAGCCTTGTATTGGATGAAATCTACTGCGTTTTACTGCGCTGTATTCATCTGTTGATTTAAAAATTATAGACATTTTATATCAAAGAGTCTATGGTACAACTTGTAGATGGAGAGATGGAAGGGATGCATGGCTGCTCTAAAAGTATGAACAACCCCCCCAAGAATGACCAGTTTCAATGAAAAGAGGAAAGCTCTAGTTCCAGCACCCTAAAAGGTTGATTCTGTTCATCTGGACGTAGCGTTTTCAGTAGGAGAAATGTTTCATCACTCATCCAAGTGACTTCTTCAGTCTCAGCTGACTGCAGGCTTCTGCAACCTTATAAACAGTACATTGCACAAAAACTAGTTCCAGTAATTTATTTATAAAGTTATTCCCATGTTTAAACAAATAAAGAAGACTTATAAAACAAAAAAGACATGACCTCTAAATCGTACAGCTGGTGCTTGTAAATGGTGGATGCAGATGCAGTAAAGCCAGATTTACCAAACACAGAGTTAAAAAAAACAAACAGTTAGTCATCACTGCTCCCCCATGTGATCCTCAGCTGCCAACATAGAGGGAAACAAAGAACCCAAAATGGAGCAAACAGCACCACCATCAGTCAAGGAAGGAAGGAAGGAAGGGAAAACTAATTAACTAACTCAAGGTCACAAAAAATAGCTTCTTTTTATTCCTAGAAACTCACAGCTGCTTTAAGAAGCTAAGAGAAAGCTAAGAAAAAAACTAAACACAAAAAACTACAAAATTTAAAAGTTCTGTCCTGATTATGAGAATATTCTTAATGTGGTGTCGCTAATTTCATTTAAGTAACGGGGTCTCAGCAGGGATTTCCTACAAGAAATGTGTGTTTTGAAGACTTAACCTCAGTACTGCTGTTTCTTGTTTTCTCTCAGCGAGGTCGAGTCAAGGTGATTAGTTGCCTTCAGTTAGCATATTAAATGTGCATTCCTCTAGTCATGGTTTGGTGCACAGTGACTCAGTGTTTGCTCACTTTCAGAACCCTGGTATGCTGAAAGGGGTCATGCAGAAGGTCAACCCATTCAAGCCTACCTCACAGGTAATAGGATTGTTTCAATGTTACCAAGAAAATAGTGGCAGTAATAATAGGTCGTCCACTCAGCTGGGTTTCTCACACAGGTCTCCAAAGCACCATATTCAGAGTTGCCGGAGCGGGGAAAGGAAAACTCTACTCAGGTAGGAAAAAGTTGAGAATCTGCATGAATTTGATGTCAGAAATCTGATGGTAGAAAAAAAATCACTTGATCATAGGTTCCTTCAAGTCACTAGTGACGACCTGTACATCCGCACGCATTTCTTGAAACTGGATTTCCTAACATTTGAGATGACATTGCAGAAAAGCCCCTACAGATTTTCACAAGACAAAAAAGGTCAAAATGGGGACAAAATACCATATGACCTTTAACATCTGATCATCGTGTTACACAAAAATTCACACAGATGTGGAAGGAAAAACCCCAAAGTCTGATAGTTATGCTGTTGTTTCAGAACTCTGGAATGTTGAAAGGAATGATGCAGAAAGTCAACCCCTTCAAGTCTTCTGCACAGGTACGCAACTCTACCTTTGATGTCTGTTCTCAGCATGCGGCCTCGGAGGTCAAATCATCTTTATATGAACTATGTTTAAAGACACCGCAGTTTCAAAATTGTAAAGCTTTGTATCTTTGTCAGACGCCAATATCTAGTCTATGGATGACTGAATGAAATTTTCTAATTCTGCCTGTTGAATTCTTATTTTAATACAAAGTTTGGGAGTTGTGCCAATTGGCGTGTTCAGACTGATTAGAGAAGTTAGATACAAAGTCAATGCAAAGACACAGCAGGTGACGCAAGTAGAAGCAAATACTATGATGGGTCCTAAAGCCACTGGCAATGGGAAAACAAGGTCAAGCCTGTTGTCACTATTTGCATTCATCTGGAGCTCCTGTGGCGACACGCAAAGCAAAAAACATTAACCTGAAAATGTTTTCATAATAACTTTGTAAGGAAGTGGTTGTCTTGTTCATTGGCTCAGACATTTGTGGGCTGGCAACATTTCACTTCCTGTTTGGTCCGACTCCAATCTATCAGTTAAAGTACAAACTGAATCTGTAACATCTACATTTTAGTTGCTCACTTTGAGACCTTTTTCTGCAAAAAAACAAAAACAAATAAAGAAAAAAACAGATTTTGAACCTGAAACTTCCTCTCATCTCCTTTGACTTTAGAGTGATCCTCCAGATGATTCTGCAAATCATCAAGAGACTGGGAAAGAACTTCAAGACAAACAAGTACTGCTCCAAGTTCTGCATAATCTACTACCCTCTGTGTTAATTTGTGGCTTGTTCTTGCAGTGCTGGGCCTCCTTATTTATTGACTTATTTTTAAATAATAATTTAGAATCCAGGAATGATTCAGAAAGTCAACCCATTCAGATCCTCACAGCCAAAGGTTTCATTTTTAATAATAATTACTGATAATTTAATTGTTGAACGCAAACAGAAAACTGTCCTCTTCTTGCATTTTATATTTTCAGGATGTCGAGCCTCAACACAATGACCTCACATGCAGCGCTGGAAGCCTGACAGGCAAAATCAACTTGCCAGAGAAGCAGGTCGATCTCTGTCTGTTTCATACCATTACATACACGTTTATTTTTCCTACCCACATTTAGTTTAAGAAAGTCAGCTGTGTAATTTGGAGTAGAGTACGCTCTCAGTGTTGTTCTTTCCACGACCACAAGATGTTGCCAAAGCAAAAACAATAGAATCTCCACAGACCAAATACTTCCTGACCATTTTGTTTCCTTTCAATTTTAATTTTGAATCCACTTCATGAATAGTGCTTACATTGATTGTTTACAGCTTTTAATAGACACATAGATTTAAAGGAGTAATGTCTGTTGCTCTTTTCTACTTTGTGTTTTTAGAACCCTGGAAGGTTCAAAGAGACGATGCAGAAAGTAAATCCCTTTAAGTCGTACACACAGGTATGATGTCGACGATCAATTCAGTTTTAGAGTTTCCCACTGACCTAGCTGGAGTTTCTACTTAATGTGAGTATGTTTGCAATTTAGATTCAGGATCAATGTCAGAGAGATTTGACGGTTACCTCTGTCAAGACACTGGTAAGGCCTAAGATGGAAATAAAAAGATGCACATGTCTGGTATTTCTTATGGTTAAGGACTTTTAACATAACACATTTGACAGATTTTATTATAACAGAAGTGTACTTGGCTCTGTCTGTGATTTCCTGCGTTTTCCTCTCAACAATTATCAGGAAAACCAAGCAGATATTCACAGTGACAACTCCACCAGCTCTGAAAGCCTGGATGACAGCACAATAGAGAGACATGTAAGGCAATAACCACATCTCCTTGTCTTTAAAATGAACCCAGCCCTCCAAGCTCAAAGTTATTTCTTGTTCACCTGCTACACACAGAAATGTATGACTTCATTTAGTACATCACCTTTTGTTAACCTAATTGCATTTCTTGTAATGGTTGTTTTATCTTACCATCTTCTCGCACTTGGTGATTTCCAGAACCTATTGTTCAGTGAAAAATACTAGCATGTTGTCAGTCTGCAAAAATGCAAAGCATGTGACCAGGTTGAAGCAGTGCTTACTTAACGATCAGCATTTTCGTCATGATGTTTGTCGATGTCTTAACTGCAGCCAGAACAGGCTCAAGACCCACCTTTTTAATTTAGCTTTTACTTAGCGTTTATTTATTTTATGCTTATTTATTCTATCCTGCTATTTTATTATTAATTTAGGATTTACCTAATATTTGTTTGATTTTATTCTTATTCATTTTTTAATCTTCTTATTCTATTTATATTTATATTGTATCCTGTTCTTATTTATTTTATCATTTTACCCTATATATATTGTATTGCGTCATATCTCCAGTGTTTCCTCGGAGGGCGCTCTCTGTACCGGGGCTGTTATTGACCGTGGCTGCTGGGTCTCTGGGGTCCTCTCAGCCTGGCTGGGGGGCTCCTTTGCCTCCCTCCTGCTGTGTGCCCAGCCTGGAGGCTGCGGTCTGTGACCGGCTCCCGGTGCAGACGGCTCCCTGTTATAGTGTTTCCTCACTTGGCTCATGCGAGCCCAGCCCAATTTTTACTCTTTAAGTGTGCGCGTGTGTGTATGTGTGTGTGGGTGGGGGGATATATGTGTATTGAGAGTGTGGGGAGTGAGTTGGAGGGTGGGGTGGGCTGCTTTTAACTATGTAAAGCACTTTGTGCTACATTTTCTCTGTATGAAAAGTGCTTTATAAATAAAGATTGATTGATTGATTGATAACAAGGAAAATGGCACTCATATTTCCCGGACTGGTGAAGTTTGATAAGAACAGTGTACGGGAATGTGTCTAGAGCAGGGATGGGCAATCTCAGTCCACGAGGGCCCTGCAGGTTTTAGATCTCACCTTGGGTCAACACACCTGAATCACATGATTAGTTCGTTACCAGGCCTCTGGAGAACTACAGGACATGTTGAGGAGCTAATTTAGCCATTTAAACCAGCTGTGTTGGTTCAAGGACACATCTAAAACCTGCAGGGACACCGGCCCTCGTGGACTGAGATTGCCCACCCCTGATTTAGAGACTATGCTAATAAAGCCAAATGCACTGGAGAAAAAGTGAAGAAAACCAGACAAACAAACAAGAAACTTTGTACCTTCTGAAAATCTTTGTCAGGTGCATAAGTGTAACATTTACACAGTATTAAGCCCTAAGCACTCAGTTCACTCCCTTTCCAAAGTCTGTTTGGTATATAGATGCTGACACCAGCTGTGATGTAAAAACCCAGCCAACACAGGCCCAAAGGAGAAGAACCAGGGTATGTTATGCAGAGTATTGGGTCCTTATGAATTCAGAATAAACTAATTTAATATTCACCATTGTTTTACATGTTGCCTGGTTCTTTTCATGTTGATACTGATGGTTTGATGTCACTGTTTTCATGTGGGTGGCTGAAAAAAATCAAGAAAAACATATTTGTAATGACTTTTTTTCCTCTTTCCTGAAGACTTTTAAACTATTTTCCAGATTTCACAGGAATACTGAAATACCACCGGCAGTTTCTTCTCAAACATATCGAGTTCTTATTTGCTTTGTTTTTGACCCCACAGGACTCTGCAAATGCATTTTCTGACACTCAAGCCACGCCCCAGGTTAGTAATGAAGTAAATGTATATAGCACCTTTCTAACTTACATGCTATCTTTACATTAAGCAATAAAGATAAATGTAATCAAATGCCTAAGGAGCTTGAAAGAAAAACATCTGGACTTCTTAGGTGTCTTGAAGATGTTTCACCTCTCATCCGAGAAGCTTCTTCAGTTCTAAGAGGTCAAATGGCCCAGGATGTGAGTGGGCGTTAAGGCAGGGATTTAAAATCTGGGACTTGTCACCACTTGCTCTTAGAACTCGTGAAGCTTCTCCAATGAGAGGTGAAATGTCTTCAAGAAAATTATAGAAGTCCAGACGCTTTTCTTCCCAAGCTCCCTAGACTACGGTGACCTGGATGGCTGAGAACCTTGACACACAATTTAATCAAATGTTTATCGGTGGTTTTTTTTTTCAAGATACAATTGGGAGGTGAGCATGCTAATATGTTTGCACAGTGCTATTATGTCATTGTGTAAATAAAACTACACACAGACATTTCAGAATTCGGTCTTTATTTACTCATGTAATCTCTAATGCAGTACTTAGGTAGAATATACTGTGATCAAACTGTCAGAATTCCTCTTAAGAATAATTGTTTCATAAACTGGCTAATATAAATGCGACTAATACTGAAATCAGTGAGTTAAACGTGCTTACATCTATTGGAACAGTGCCTCATATGACAGCCACGTATACATAAGAAGATACAGCCTGCTCTACATTTGACCCATTGAGTAACGACAAACAAAGGAAAGAGAAAAAGGGTGGTTTAAACTGCTATGTTTAAATACTAAACATATAAAGATGTTGAGGTAGGAATATTATACTAGGGTGACGTGGCATTTCACAACTTACCAGAAACAGTTGGTGATTTAAAAGAGAGATGTTAATTGTTTTTCCATGTTTGGTTAGCTTGTGACTTTGAAGTTGTCATTCCAGTTTTTGGTCCCCATGCTTGACATATTTTACTTTAAACACCTGGTAAACAACGCTGCAGTAACCTTTCAATTTGGGACTATTTCTTTTCACCAAAACTAGATCATCTATCATCTCATGAAGTTAAATGAACTAAAAATGCATTATTAGTCTAATGCATGGGTTCTTTGGCTCACTTGATCTTGTCCTCTCTTTATCGAGTCCTCTTGAGTACAACATGATTTCATTTTTTGCAGTTCACGGGTTTCTGCCTTTCATATAACAAAACATTAAGAATTAATCTATTGCTGTCAACGTCATTAAATTTATATAAACACAAACAACATCAAAAACTCTTTTTTTCTTGTTCGCTAACAGAAATTTCTAAGAAGTAATTATAGTGTTTATATAGTTTATAGATTTACATTTTTGCTGTTCCTGATATGATTACGTGACAGTTTAAATGAAAAAATAGAAAAGTGAAACTAGGTGGTTAGTCAGGTCTGTCGAGGTTGGCATAAAATTTTGAAGCATGTAAATACAGTTATAGTAAAGCTAAGGCGGCAGTGTACAGATGTTTTAGAGAAAAAAAAACTTACACAGTAACATTTTTTTGTTTGTTAATGCCTAGTTGTAGGCAGTTTTGTGAAGCTGTTATTTACAGCTTACATTAATATTTCACAACAGGAAGCGTCACTGTGTTAAACCTCAGATGATTTATAAGCTTTGCTGAAATCGCAACACAAACGCAGGTTTAATCTTTTTAGACGAGATTTTAGGCTCATTTAGAAATTCTGTCTAGTGTTCCATGTGTCACCCCTTGTTCCAGGAGGTAGTTAAAGTTCAGACATTGCAGTGTGCTGAAGTACCAGTGCGCAGGGAAGGAACGGACCTGGATCCTCTAGACGTATGTTTATCTTATTTTTTCTGGTGTATGTTCTGTGGATTTTAAATTTCTTTCTCCATACAGTCACAAAGCAGTAAGTTAAAAGACTGTTTATTTCCAGGATGACGAAGGCCTTTTGTCCTGGTGGAGAACAGTCGAAGGTATCACTGATTTACTGTTAACCTTATTTATTGTTGTTGAAAGTTGCACCTCATAATGTCTTTCTGTGCCTTAGGTTGGGATGAGTGGAATGAGGCAAACCAGAATGATGAAACTGAAGAGTAAGTAGAACAATCAGTTTATTACACTCACTGACCACTTCACCTCTTAAACTGCACATTAGTGCAAATAGTTGGCCAATCATATGGCGGCAACTGAGGCATTTAGACATGTTCAAGCCAAGCAAATGCGATTTCACTGAAATTGATACTGATTTTAAACATAACCTGGTTGTTGGTCCAAGTGTTTCAGAAACTGTTGATCTGCTGGGATCTTCCCACACAACCATCTACAGTTTACAGAGAATGATCCAAGAAAGAGAAAATCTCCAGTCAGCAGCATTTTTTTGGGCAAGAATCCCTTTTTGATGACCGGGTAGAATGGTCAGACTACAGTAACTCAATTAATTCTTTGAACCTTGAAACAGATCGGATACGGTTCATATGGATGCTCCAAAATTGGACAGTAGAAGACTGGAAAATTGTTACTTGGTATGGATGAGTTTTGGCTGCAAAATGAAAGTATGGATCCATCCATTCTTGTGTCAGTGGTTCAGGCTGGTTGTGGTGGTGTGGGGGATATTTTCTTGGCACACTTTGGCTCCTTAATGCCAACGTAACATCATGAAATGCCACAGCCTACCAGAGTCATCCCTTTTTGAACACAGTGGTGCTATTTTCTGACGGTTGCTTCCAGCAGGATAACGCACCATGTCACAAAGCTAAATCATCTCAAACTGGTTTATTGATCATGACAATGAGTTCACTCTACTTAGATGCCCTCAGCAGTCAGCAGATCTCAGTCCAATAGAGCACCATTTTGGATGTCGTAAAACAGGAGATTCTTATCAAGCAGCCAACAAATCTGCAGCAACTGTGTGATGCTGTCATGTCAATATGGACCATAATCCCTGAGGGATGTTTCTAGCACCTTGTTGCATCCATGTTATGGAGAATTAAAATAGTAGCTGGTGAGTGTATAGCACAATTAACACAACTAACTTTAACCAAAGTGTTTCCCACCAATAACTGACTCACACATAGCCACAGAAACAACTTCTCTATTAAAGACTATTGCGTTATTTAGGATTTAGCAGATTCACAAACACAGGACTACAAAACCTTCAGGGAAGTCTAAAGCAGAAACAAACAACAGGCAGAACTATTCACCAACACAAACTCTGAAGAACCTGCCTGGAAGTTTCAAACTGTAAAAAAACAAGGGTTTACTTCCCTAGACTAACAAAACAGGCAAAATAGTTACCGTATTTCCCGGACTACAAAGCGCACCTGAATATTAGCCGCACAAGCTAAAATCAGGGGAAAATCCTGTTTTGTACATACATTAGCCGCACCTGACTAAAAGCCGCAGGTGTTTCAATGTTGACTTATCATATGTAAGAGAATATGCACAAAGCGAATTGTCAGGAAAGAGATGGCTGTTTGGAGACACATCCCTTTTATTAATATTTTGAAAAACAAGTTATAGGTACATATTTGCACATGTAGTACATAACAGTAACCTATAGCACACCAGAAAAATAGATTCGGACTACCTTTTAGGCTCAGGTGCAGTGACACGGCTTTAACAAGAAGAAAAGTCAGTCATTCACCATCTTTCTCTTCTTCCTGCGCACTAAAACCACCAAAGTCCTCTTCTCCAGTGTCGGATACGAACAGGCTCAGGATGGCTTCGTCATCCACTCTCCGCTTCTCTCCTTCGTTGTCACTTTCAAAACCAAAGAAATCCTTGTTGTCAGTGTCAGAGTCGAACACCCTCAGAAGGGCCGTGGCGGTGTCCTCCTCTCCATCATGCAGCAGTCCAGCCCTTCAAAATCCGTTGGTGATTGTGGATGTTTTCACACTTTTCCACGCTGTCAGAATCCACCGGTGGAGTTGAGCATAACTTGCTTTTCGCAAGTTTATCGCCGCTCATCATCCACGCCTCCCGCTGAATGCGTAGCGCTACTTTGAAGTTTGTTTTTCGAGCTACTTCGTACGGCACTACGTTGCCTGGCGGACGGACATGTGACTAACATACCACTCTTGAACCCCGATCCTTCCGCCAGGCAACGTAGTGCCGTACAACAGCGGAACAAACAAAACAAATCGTCTTACGATATGACAAAAATCATGGAAAATCCATAGAAAAGCCGCACCTGACTAAAAGCCGCAGGGTTCAAAGCTTGTGCAAAAAGTAGCGGCTTATAGCCCGACAATTACGGTATAAAATGAACAAACGCCAGCTCACACCTGAAAAAGCTGCAACTTACAAAAAATTACTGCTGTAGCTGGTTGGATGAAAGGGAAATCAAATTATTCTCTGCAGATTGTTGACATCTTCACTCCTTACAGAGGGTGTGGTCCTCAGCCTGCAGCCAGTCACCTGTAAGCTGCAGCATTGCTAAACCAACTGTAGGTTCCTGACTCAGGATGTGTAATCCTGGTTTCTGGAATACTGGAACAACAACATTGATGTCTCCCTATCTCCATTCTCAGCATTCACCTGCCCACACATCTTGTCTTTTCTTGGTAGCCAGAACAAGACGGTCTCTTGTTTTGCATGTCTATCAGGTTTTTGTGAGACACCCTTAGCTTTAAGCCCATAATGGAGAGACCTGAGGCACTGATGGGTGGATCAGATTACTGTACTAACACACGGGATATATTGCTGTCCACCACCCTTCTTGTAAACACACGAATAACTGGTCGTTGTGCTTTCCTTTCTTTCTCTTAAAGACAGTTTCCATTCCTTTATCCCATCATATAGTCCACCAGCCATAAAGAGTTGTCCAGGAAGTAGTTAGGAAGTGCTGAAACACACCCTCTCCATGTTAACCAGCTGCTTTGCTGCTGGAATCTCACAGCCACCTTCTTACACAAACTGAGAGATCTCAAATATCACATTTCTTTGATGCACTTTGAGCCACATCTGAGATGCTGATCCCATTTAAAATCACACATTTGTGTTGAGAAAATAAGTCTTAACCTCTGTTACAGTACACTGCCTAAAACCTCAGACTATTTTGCCATGACAGTAAAGTATTTACCATTCCGTCATTTCTTGCTGCAAGGTAGACGTGTTCTTTATTGTTCACAGAATATGTTTTCCCATAGGAAGCTTTGCAATGTTGAGCTACAGTTTTAATATAAAAACATGTTTCTTGGTTGAAGTTCACTCATTGCTTTCCCTGTGAAACCCTTCTCCTGTGCCTTTTTCTCAGAGTGGTGGAACAAGCAGCTGATCGCGTCTTCATGGCTGCTCGACTTTTTGTTCGTTTTTTTAACCAACATGGCGCCTCACTGCAGCAGCGCATCCTTGAGCTCCTTGCTTTGGCTGATGCAGCAGACAATTTTCACAAAAAAACCGTCACGGCCAGTGTCGGTGGTGGATTGGCCAGTGTCGCCGGGTCTATCACCACCATCACCGGCCTCATCCTGGCTCCCTTCACAGCTGGAGCATCGCTGATTGTCACAGCTGTAGGCATTGGCATAGCTACAGCTGGTGGCGTGACATCTGCTTCGGCCAATATCACTGACACTGTCCATTCAAAGACGGACCGCAAGAAGGTGGAGAAGATGATTCAAGATTACCAGGGGGAGATCAAGGACATCAAAGAGTGCCTGGAGTTTTTACAGGTAAGAACGTACCAAGAAGGGAACACACACGATGGCTGGCTTACAAGTAGGGCTGGGTATCGTCACGTATTTCTACAACTGATTCAATCCCTCTAAACCTTTTAAATTGAAAATATTTAATTCTAAATTATTTGCCTATTTCTTTGCTATTAAAAACTCAGTGTAAACTATCTCAGTATAAAAACAAAGCCGACACTTGTGAGACTTCATCAGAGGTGCAAACATCACAGCAGACGCCTTTGTGTCAAAGTGACTGAAATAAAAATATTCAGCGGTAGATGAAAAACTAAAGAAAACCGTGAATCAACCTATGCACATTACATGATACTGCTGATACCGTATAAACAAGACGAAACAGCAGGCAGCCAAACGATTTTTGATGGGAAACTGGTTTTACAGCATACTGAAAAAGAGAGCTGTGCAGGAAGTGCAATTTTATCATGGTGGAAGCAAGAACACGAAAGTAAGAGGAAATTCATGACAATGTTTTTCAAAGGCGAAACGTAAGTTTGCTCTTTTGTTGTTGGATCAGTGATTTTAGGTTGGAGAGTAATAAAACCTGCAGTTTTAGAATCTCTGAGATGTCGACTTTCAGCACCCGACAGCGTATGAATTGGGAAATCTATTCTTTAAACCCACCCTACTTGCAAACTCTGCTCACATTGCTGAAAAGCGTTGGGTGATATGTTTACAATTAAACAGCTGTCGGTTCCTGATGAATTCACTGACTGGGTGTCAGGGTTTCTGGGTCGTTGACCCAGTATTTTCAGTTCATGTTCACTGTTTATCCCCTGTACGTTCCACTTCCTGTTTTGTGTTCTAGTTCTTATTCCATGCATCGTTAGTTCAATTGTGTTCAGCTGCTCACTCACCTGTCACCTATCAGTCATTGTTCAGCCAGTGTATTTAAGTCCTCAGTTCCCTCCTGGTCGGCGTCGCGTCATTAATGTTGTCACTGCTGTCTATGCCCCATGTTTGCCTTCCAAGTTCAGATCAGTCAGCCGTTCATTCAGTTATTCAGTCAGTCAGCCATCTCCTGTTTTCGTCATTCGTCCCTCACAATAAACACCCTGCATCTTCACCGTGAGTCCTGCGTTTGAGTCCTTTTCTCCACATCCACTCAGCAACCCCTGACACTGGGTTTGTTAGTCCTTTATGTAAAACCTGTAAGATGTTGGTGAAGAGCTGGCAACATAATTTATTTCTTAGCTCAAGAATTTGTCATGGGGCATAGGAGTGCATTGAATACTTTCAGTATGCCACGTTTGAAAGGCTTCCATTTACTCAACATATAAAGAAAAATCTGTTAATCTGAATGTTTGGCTCAAGGTCAGTGAAGCATCATTTAGCACTGTGGTTAAACCACATCAACTACAGTGTTTACAGAAGCATTGACAGCTCAGCTGCCTTGTTCCTGTTGATGCATAGTTTGAATTGAACTTTCATGATAACCATTTACCGGAGTGAATTCTCGAGAAAGAAACAAGAAACACATAAACAATCATTCTGTCAATGAGATGCTGTCATGCAGCATTATTTTCATTTTTCCATCGTACCTGACTGTCAGGTACGACTGTTGTTTTTTAACCAACTGACTGCAATAATAATGCAAGGAAATATAGTAAGTATACATAAAGAGCCAAGTAAGCTTTAACTTTAGATGAGTCTAAGTTTTATGGTGGCCCTTAAAGGTAAAATACACTCCAACTTGAGAAAACAGCAAATGGAAAAATGCAGCAAAAGCATACAAAACAATACTGATGTTGAAAAAAAAAAACCACAGTAGAAGTTAAATAAAACACAATGAAACTGAAAAAAAAAAATGCTGACAAAACAATGAGGAAGTGTTTTTAGGGAGACAAGAATGTGAAAGAAGAGTTGTGGAAGGCCTTTAGAAAAAACATACCTACAGTACTATATTAATCATGTGACTTAACCTTGCATCTTTTTCTCTCTCAGAAATCAGAAAATCGTTTTTTTAAAAGTGTATCTCAGTACAATCAGTTTCAAGGACAAAAAAAGTCACTCAGCTAATCTACATTTAGAAATAAATTCTAGTGTTGGTATGGCCACAGCTGCTAATGTAAAATTTTCATCTCACATATACCTGACAGGAAGGGATGGAGACACTCCAGCAGTGGGACTTTGAGAAGTATGCAGAGAGCATCGCAAAAAACCACTTAAACCAGGACGTCAAGCATGTAATCAAAGAGGGTGGTCGAGCTGGCAAAGCTCTGGTGGTCAACACAGACAGTCTGATCAATACTGTTCAAGTCCTGAATGTTGCTGGTGGTGCTGCCAAAGCTGCCCAGGTGATGAGTGTCACTACCGGAGTAATGTCAGGCCTCTTCCTGGCTCTTGATGTGTTTTTCCTGGCAAAGGACTCCATGGAACTGAAAAAGGGGGCAAAAACAGAGTTCGCTGTCAAGATCCGAGAAGTTTGCAAGGACCTACAGAATGGCCTGCTGGAGCTGAACAGAATCAAGGAACAGCTTCAGAAAACTATGGATGGGATAGAAGTGGAGGTAGAGGAGGTGGAGGATGAAGAGCAGTTGAAATCTGATCTGAAGAAACTCACTGACCTTGAAGACTGAAGGGCAGTGTTTAGAAAACAAAACAAGGTCCTCATTGTCTTGTGTTGATACCAAAAATAAAGTTTAAGCAGAAATTGCTGATAAATAGTTCTCAGTAGTTTCTTATATTAATATATTGTCATTGTTTGTTTTAAAGTCAATTTTAATTAAATGTATTACATTTATTGCTGGTTTGCTGCATTGGTGAGTTGATCTGACTTACGCTCCGCAATACTTTTATCAGTGGACAAGGTGAGGTGACCTTTTACTCAAACGGGTGGGGTCAAAGGCCAGAAATAAAAGAATGTTAAAGGTCGAGTCTGCCTATCTCATTCCTAAAGTTATAATCATGAATTCCTAGTCTATCTCAGTTTTTCATCTGTCCAGGAGTTAGGGTGCTCCTAGCCATCAATCTTATGCTGACATGTGGCACATGCATGCTGAAGAAACACAGTTTAAATGACAGCCTTTGAGTCCGTACAGTGAGGGTTTCATATTACTTGGTTTTACTTTGGGGATCTTTGCAGGGTACTGTTCCACCTTCAGATGGGTTTTGAGTGATCAGCTTTTATCTTACATGATGAAATGATGATAATAACTTTATTTGTGTAGCACTTTTTAAAGTGCTTCACAGTTTAAATAAAATCCACACATAAGTCGATAAGTACACATGTGAAAACAGAAACACATAAACAGACACATAAGGAACCACATGGTCAGACATTCATTCTAACACACACATATACACCCAAGTATTTTCACTATGGCCAAAAATGATGGATATATGAAAGATTAAGGGAAACGTAACCTATGAAAATGAGTTTTCAGTAGTTGTCTAAAGCAAATAACAGAATCAGCTGACCTGGAAATACATGATCATTTCTGGCTTTAAACATCAGAGTAAGGGACAGTCAGGGGAACCTGGCTGGATGACTGGAGAGGTCAGCTGTAGTAATAAGGTTTTAGAAGCTCAGCTACATAAGCAAAGGTGCAGGAATAGGTGTCATATGTGACCACCGGCTAGTTGTTTTTTTTTAGCAGCCTTGCTACTGCAATCTGCACAAATCTGGAGTGAGCTATAGAGGTCTCTGAGATTTCTGAGGTGAAATTAAAAAAAAAGTTGTTAGCCCGCCAGTTAGTGGAGGTGGACAGTTTGAGTTTCATATTACTCGCATAATCCACCCCCGTGCCCCTTTCCTTACCTAAAAATATAGCACCAACATAACCCTTTGATTAGTCTTCCAGCCACTGACATTTTGTGACATCTATACCAAATACAGCCTGTTTGGTTATTTTAATTAGCCTTATTTGATTGCAGACAGGCAACAAAATGGAAAATCCAAGACTGGTAAAGTAGCAAAGCAGAAATATTGACCATGCAATGACCAACAGGCAGTAATTGTAACAGCTTCCATTGTACCGTACTGTGCAAAATTCTTGAGCATGTGTGTGTCGAAGTAGAGGCTAATGGTATTTAATTTGAGCTGATGTAATGAGGTGTAGAAGCGTAAGCCGCATCCCACAGAAAAGTAAAAATAACCTTGCTGTCAGAGTGTGTGCTCTTTTCGGAAAGTCCGACTAATCCTGGGGATAAAGCTGGTGACGTAGACTGGTCAATCTTACGCACACAGAGCATGACAGAAGAGCATAAAGAAGCCTGATAATTATAACGTTATCGGTAAAACTTACAGACAACATCACGGATAACTTAAGAATTAGAAAAGAGTTGCAGCTGCTTCTCAAACAGAGATTTTCATGTAATTTTCAGTTGCCATGACTAATGTTGTACGGTGTGTATTTTAAGGGCGTATGCTGCTTTCCGGGTATTATGTGCACTGTGTAAATTTGCACTCTCGTACTTTGTATGAGAGCTTATCATAACCAGAAAAGTTGACCATCAAAACCCTAATGGAACAGTGGTGACAGTCGTGTGCAGGTGCTGCAGGATGGCTGCACCGTCACTGCCAGAAAACTGTAATGTTGCCTGGAAATGTAAAGACACACTGCTTTGCACTGACACAATACTGTGGAATGTGAGTGTTTAGAGAGCGTGAAACATGGACGCCAAACACGAAGTACAACATTTGAACAGCTATCATTCTGAAAGTAATGCGTATGTTGACATTTGCTGATTTAAAGTAGAACCTTATCGTCACTTAACACACTCTCAAACATCATTCAACAAAGAACCTGCATGAAACGCAGCTCTCTTAACCTTCAATTGCCCGTAGATTTAGATGTGCACTTGTGATTTTTCATTTATCACAAGAAAAATATTTGGTGCATTGGTGTAGTAAAGATAAGGAGACCTGGGCTGGACGATAACATTTTTTACATTACCTGGGGGGCTCTTCAACTGGTGGGGGAGATTGTCACATCTTGCAGGAGCTTTCCTCTCTTCAGGAACTCTTTACAGGAGGGGGAGATACAGGAGAGGTGGAGGAAGATCTCAGCCTGGGCGTCTATTGTCTTATGTAGTCTGGAAGATGAGTGGATGGTGGGGTGGGTGCAGTTTTCTATGTGGTGGGGTTGGGTGGACTGTCCCGGGCTCTGTGGGGCCGGGAGGCGCTGATGCACTGGGCCCGGTCTGGATGGGCCTGGGTCCCCTTTCCCTGGCGGGTCACGGAGTATGGGGGTGCCTACTGGGGTCAGCGGGGGAGCTGGCCCCAGGGAGGGGTCACTTGCCCCTCCCTTCCTTCCCTCCCCATCTCCAGCTGCCTCCCTCTTCCCGCTCCACCACAACCACCCACACATGCAGGGCCTTGGAGTAGGGGTATGTCCCCAGGGTGCAGAGGAGGCTACCCCCCCTTCTGTCCCCTTCTGGCTGCCTCTGCCTCAATTTTATCCCACAACTTAGACATTCACATTACTCACACTCTCATTACACATACATATAGGATCTTGGGGGTGGGCACGATACACGGAATCCAAATTACCATCAGGGTGTACACCTCACCCCTGGCATCGTTGCCCACCTCTCAATTTTAAATACACGTAGACATTGAGGGCTAGCAGGAGGGACTATGCGCTTACCTGCTGCTCTCTGGCAGGTAGCTCCAAGCCCTCCTGGGTTTTAAATGCACCTTAGAACACACATGCATCAACATTACAATGAGCGGGTAGAGGGAGGTTTGGATTCTTCTCTCACCCCCATTCTCTGCGGCCTGCTGGAGCGGGGGGCTAGGAGGAGGAGTTGGCCGTCCGACTGCGGTCTGGAGTGTGGGGCCTCCCTGCTGCTGCGGAGTCGGGGCGGTCTGCCTCTCCCCACCGCAGGGAAAAGGGTAACACCACCTGGGTCTGGGTGCAGTTCCCCCCTCCAGGGGCAGGGGTACCTAGACCCGGTTTGTAGAGTACGCTTGGGGAGTGTGATCGTGTGTACAGCGTCTCTTTATGTCTGTCTCCACGTTGGTTGAGTGTGGAGTAAGTGCATATGAGAGCATGAGGGTGGGAATGGATGTTTGTATCTGTGTGTGCCTGTATGTCTGTGTCTATATGTCAGGTTGGGTATCAGACGCCACCTCTCTGGGGACATCTCAGGCCCTCCAAGGTTTGGAGGCCTATCTCCCCCTACCACCACTTCCCCTGCCAGTGGCGGACTCCCTCAGACATCGGTGCGTTGGTGGTTCTTTGTGTCTGGGGATGGGCGTCCAGGTACACACCGGCTCACTCCTTGGCGGCCGCTTATCGGGGCCTGGAGCCTGGGGCTCACTCGGGCCACTTCGGAGGTGGGGTGCCCCCGGCCTCTCGGCCTGGGGCTCAGTCACTCAGGCACAGCTGGCTGCCGGCGGAGCTCACGGGCGCGTCACTGCAACTCCCCCTGGCTTCTGCTCCGCGGCTGCTGAGTGAGCCCTCATCTGGGACTCTCCTCAGCTCTTTCTGGGACAGTGGCGCGGCTGCCCCTCTGTTGGTCTTCCTTGGTCTGTTGTGTTCTGGGGGCCTCTGGATGTCTGGAGTTTTGATCTCCTCCATACCTGCTTCATGCCCTGGAGGACGGGGCTGTGGCCCCCCCACACCCTCTAGCAGATCATTACATCCTACCTCAAAACACACTGTGTTCTGTCTATCTTGCGTGCTGCACAATAATGTTTAATATTTAGTATTTACTGTCATATTCCCATTTATCATTGTGATGTTGTTTATTCTATTACTCTTGTTCTCTTCTGCTTGTTTTCTTTTTTCTTTCTCGACAGGTGATCCAGGTGATCGATATATGCATTTTTTTCTCTGCATATTCTGTTGGTTTTTGTTTTTTGCCCTTCTCCCCCGTCCCTCTTCTCAGCTGTTTCTCTTTCCCTCTTTCTTTCTCCCCTTCTTTCCCCCAGTCAAGTCTGTCCCATATTCAGCAAGTGAAAATAAAATAAACAATAAAAGGTGAATCAAATGGACCATTACGGCAAGGCTGGGATGGTCAATTTGGTAAAGTAAATCCGTTGGGCATCTTTCTTTGCCTTTAGACAACAATTCTGATGGCAAAAGAGCCAAACGGGACAGGCAAAAAAACAAACAAAAAAACAAAACAAACATTTTTTACATTACATCTTTTGTTACATTGTAAAGTTCTGCAACGACCAGTAGTTAGCATCTAGAGTAGGAAGGTTTGCTCTTGCACCTGCCTCAAAGCAGACACTTAGGAATGGTCCTTTTCCTACTCTTTAAGTCACACACTCACGTTAATGCTTTAAAACCGGGCTTCTTGTCCAAATTGATGTTTAAAATTGAAGGAGAATTTCTTGTTAACTCCTTCTTTTGCACGAAAAATAATTACAAATTATAGCAAACCACATGACAACAATTCCTGCAATACACAGTGGTGTGAAAAAGTGTGTCCCTCTCTTCCCAATTTCCTGTTTTTTCTCTGTTTGTCACACTTATGTACATGGCCCTGTGTGAAACAGTGATTTTCTCTTAAAGCCATCTTTGCAGAGTTGCTGTAATTCAGCCTTGTGGGAGAGTTTTCGAGCACGCACCGCCTTTTTAAGATCATGCCACAGCATGTCAATCGGATTCAGTGGCCCAATCACATTAGTTTTAGATTTGTTTTTTGAACACTGTCACGGGTTTCCAGGGCAAGCCGTGTGTGAATGATTTAGGACCCAGGAAGCACAGAGGTAAAAAAACAAACAAACAAAACAAAACAGGAGTATCTGAAGGTCCCAAAACAAAACACAAGTCTAAAATAAAAAAAACAAAACACCGGAGCCCAAGAAAAACCAGTTCAAAGAGCCGACCAGGAGATCAGCACAGATGTCCAAAACAGACAGCTCAGGGAGCCGGCCCGGAGGCCGACAGCACAGGAGTCTGAACAGTTCAGGGGGCCGGCCGTGCGGAGGGCAGCGACGCAGGCAAAGGAGACAACGGAGCTGGTCCGGAGGCCAATCGTGCAGAAGGCAACGGCGGCGACTCAGGCGAAGGGGGTCTGGAGGCCGGCCGCGCGGAAGGCAATGGCAACGACTCAGGCAAAGGGGGTCTGGAGGCCGGCCGTGCGGAAGGCAGCGGCGGCGATGACAGCACTGGTCCGGGGGGCGACCGCGCGGAAGGCAAAGGTGGCGACTCAGGTGAAGGGGGTCTGGAGGCCGCCCACGACGATGATGACGCCCGACCAGTAGCCTGGAAAGTGTGGACGAGGAAGTGGCAAGTTAACCGCAGAACCAGACGAGGCTGGACCAGGCGACGCTGAAGGCGAAGACATGGAGGTTGGACCAGGCGACGCTGGAGCTGAAGACACAGAGGCTGGACCAGGCGAGGCGGAGGCTGGACCAGGCGACGCTGAAGGCGAAGACACGGAGGTTGGACCAGGTGAGGCAGAAGCTGATGATGTGGCTGAACCAGGCGAGGCAGAAGCTGATGATGAGGCTGGACCAGACGAGGCTGAAGACTCTGAGGCTGGATCAGACGAGGCTGAAGATTCTGAGGCTGGACCAGACGAGAATGGCGCTGCAGGCGATGGCGTGGAAGCCGGAGATGGTGGTGCTGCAGGCGACTGTGTGGAAGCCGGAGGTGGTGGCGCTACAGGGAATGGCGTGGGAGCCGCAGGTGGTGGCGCTGCAGGCTGGACGGATCCCTTGGACCCTCCAGCGGAGACATGAGACGAAGGCCGGATGGGCCCCTTGGACCCTCCAGCAGGCACGGAGTCCTCTGGCAGACACGAAGGCAATGGGTGCTGTGCTGAGCACTGGCTCTGCCCAGACAGCGTGTGTCCATAGTTCAGCTGAGACAGTGTCCTTCGCCCTGCCAAGCTAAGTAAACAGTCTTCCAGCCAACCCAGGTGGCCTTGTAGGGAATGGGAAGGAACAGACTCAACACAGTCGTTATCAGGGAGTTTTTGTTCAGCTCCGGCCTTGAGCCCACAGCTGGCGCCGAAGGGGTAGCCGGATTATGATGGTGATTTTTCTTTTGCGACAACTCATGAGAATTTCAAAGCTGTTTTTAACACTCCGACACTGGTCTCTCAATCTCCCGTTGGAGAACCGCGAGCTTCCCGATGATGGTATCAAACTTGCTGGTGTTTTCATTCTTTTGCTCAAACAGCCGATTTTGAGAACTCACAACTGCAGTGAGCTGTTCTGCGATGCAATCCAACTTTCGCTCAAGGGGTTATTTTGAGCAGGCCTCTCCTTGATGTATCCCAATATACGTTCAGAGGTGTTATTCTGAGTATTTACGGCAGCTGTAAGCGTCTCCAAGGTCTTAACCATTCTGCTTTCGAGCCCGTTCTGAGAAGTCGCGCCTCGTCCCATCGTTTCAATCCCAGCGGGCAGCCTTGGGGGGGTTTGAACAGCCGGTTCCGCTCTCTTAATTCTCCGATAAGCCAGGGCCAAGCCAGCTCCGATCAGCAAGAACCCTGTTATCATGGTTCCGAATAGATAGATATCTTCAGCGTCCTCGATGGACAGTCCCGCCAGGCATACGACCCTCCATTTCTGCCACCTGTCCATCGTGTATCCGGCAGGGAAAGTCCCTCCAGGGCTCCATAATTCTCTTTAGGTTTTAGAAACAGACTGTGAGAGAGTGTTCCAGGGAAAGTAATACAAAAAAAACCACGAGACTAGACAAGGACATAAGCAGGGAAGATAAGGGAGAGGAGAAAAAGTGCGTCTGCCTCCTCCGAGAGCCAAAGAGAAATGTAATGATAAGTCAAACTACTTTATGTTTTTGTACTAATTACTTATTACACAACATGAAGCATAACTTTAAACATGGCTGAAGATGCAGTCACTGGTGTTAAAGCCTAAATTCACAGACTTTAGAATACAAAACAGTTTTTCTTAAATATTCTCTGCCTTGACTTTGTGTCAGTTTTGACAGGGCCAATACTTCTGACCTACAAATCGAAGTACAAAAACTGGCACGTACACACACACACACTTACACACACACAGTTATTTCATTTTTATTTTATATTAACATATCTTAGGAATAACTAACTAACATTAACCCTGCATTTTATGAATCGTTCACTATAGCTTTGGGGAAATTATCAATAAATAACTTCTGGTATCTTTAATGATGTACTGCGTAAAAAGTCATAGGCTATCTCTCATATCTTTACATTTAGCTTCCAAAGCACCAGACTTGACCCTGAGAAGTAATTCTCCAGACTTTCTGAAGGTCTGAAAAACTTTTTCTTTGGACATTGAATGATTTTTTTGTAAAACTTATTTTCAGTCCATTTCTAGTACTTGACCATTTTCAGAAAAATGTTGAAATCTCTGAAAACAGAGATTTTTAAAAACTCCTACCAAAAACTCTGTTTTTGCTTTTACGTATGGACGAGGAAAACTGAGATTTAGTCACGCAACGTCAAAGGTGTGCGCTTTTTTTGATGTGACGCTGTGCGCCGCGTTGTTGTTTACATGAGATGAAGTTCTACAATGGCGGATATAGACAAAATATTGTTGCAGTTAATCTGACTATCTGCAGTTTTTACACGCTTACATATGCACACTAAGTTACTTTCCCTCCATTTAGAAAGACAAAGTCGTCAGAGTGAACTTCTGCATTCAACTATTCAAGATGCTCTCACAACCTAAATCCGTTGTCGTTTTGAATAAACTTAATTTAAAAAAAAAAAGAAATGTATGCATGCTGTATGCTTTTTGTTCATTCTTAAGTTGTGAGTCTACACCAGGTAAAATACTGTTCTTGGTTATTAACATTTGAAATGATGAAGACACTTGAAAATGTAAATTTCCAGAAAAACACAAAAACTTTTCAGAAGTACTCAAGGTTTGCATAAAACCCTGTTTACTCTTTCCTGCCCAGGCTTCTAGACTTCCAATTGGCCAACATTTCAACACGGCTTGGATTTGGCATGTTCTTGGCAATGTTTGACTGCATTTTTGGAGTTTACATGTGGACGGAAATATTTTTCAAGAATGTACGTGTGGATGGGACTTTTTAAAAAATGAAAACGAAAAATCTCAGTTTTCAAAAATACCCATGTACGTGTGGATGTAGTCTTAATCAAGTAGAAAAAAGAGGAAAAACAAAAGAAAACTCTGGAAACTGCATTAAAAAAATATTAACATGTTTCAGGGATTAAATGTGTAATTACACTTTACACTGACAGAATAGGGAGTATCACTAGTCCAGCCAACAAATGGCTCACAATGTAAAATGAGTTTGACATCCCTGTTGTAGAGGTTTCTTCTAATCTGGCATGGCATATTTAGCCTTACTTTGTAACAGTTAATTTACTGTAACAGTTAATATATTTATGTAACATGCAGTGTCCACCTCCTGCATAAATATTATGTTGTAACCGTAACCCAGGAATGGTGAACTTTTTTTTTGTTCAAACAGGAAAAATGACCATGTTTAAAGCTTTTACGGTAAAAGAAGCACTGGAAACACAGATATGGGGAAGTTTAGATATTCTATCTTAGTTTCCCGTTGTCAATGGTGATTATCATGCATGATAATGCTTGATAATCTCAGCAAGAAGTTCAACAAAACCATCAGTGACAAATGGAAGAATCACAACTGTTACCAAGAAATGTAGAAAGAAACCTAAAGGTGCCATTACAGAAACTCTGAAGCCAGACTGCACATTAAAGACAATTTATTTTAAAGTATGCATACAGAGCCATCGAAAAAACCCTGTGAATGGAGGAAATAAATAGAACAACACTATTCATTAATTTCATAATACAGAAGGGCTTTTGGAGCAGATGTTTTATTTTTGCTCGAGTGTGAACTGTTTTGTTTAGTCTTAATGACAAAGTCCTTCTCTCTCGCTCTCTGTTCGGAAAACTCGAATAATCGTGAAATTTATGTGTTATTTATGCTTCACTTTCTTTCTTTTTTAATGCTCCAATTTGAATGACGACAGCTCCGAAACCTTTCGTACGTCTTATGTTCCATAAACAAACACCGTCATTGTCAGCATGGATGTGGTGACGTGTTTTTTTTGTCTTCTCGCCAACTAACAGAATAGAGTAGAATAGCCCTGTATTGTCATTATACATTTACAACAAATGTAATGCTGAATAACATGTGACAAAAACTAATCCAAAGTCAGGCTGTCTGAAGAAGAAATTCAGTCTACTTGTTTTTACTCTTCTGCGGGGTAGTCAGTGAAAACTAAAATAGTTCAAGAACAAGGTGTGTACTGTCTGGCAGGTTAGAAATGAAACTGGGGCAATTCATAAGCGGCTAAAGGTCTGTTTCACAGCTTACAACCCTTAAAACAAAGTAGTTCTACCAAGGATGAAGAAAGAATAAATCTGCAGGATTGACATTGAAAATAATTTGTCAGTAAATAGATAACCTTGTTCAGTACTTTAATTTAATATGCTTACATTTATTCTATTTTTTTTTAAGATTTCTTTAGATTTCTAGATTTTCTCCTACCTAATACTTCATTCTCCCATCTGTAAACGAATTTCAGAAATGTGTTGTGAATGTTTTGTTGAACTAAAGGAAAACATACAACATTTTTGTGGTTTTGTTTTGCGTCAACAGCAGGTTTGCCCAGTTTTGCAAAACACCAGCTTTGTTAGAATGTCCTCTGGTCTAACAAAAACAGGTAGATTACATTGGATAAAGGAAGATACATACAGGGTATGCCTGCGTGTTAAATGCAACCTACAAAGCATCTTGCACAGTTGCAATGAGTATGGTGAAGTGCTTTTCAAGATTTCCTTCAGTTTCCTTTGTGGCAGGTCAGGCACTAGATTCTATAAAGCTGTTTTATGATACTATATTTGCTGCTTGAAAACTCAACACATGGTGCCATCAAGTGCCTTGAGGCAACTGTTGTTGTAATTTGCCTTTACAGGAGTAAGAATGAAAAATTAATTAAAGTATTATTGCAGTTGAACAAGCAGAAGAAGTGATAAACAGTTACAAACAAACCCTGTTTTCCCAGTCAGACCACAATCCAGAGCCATGGCCACACAATAAAGTTGTTCAGTAAAGTTTTGATTGAGCAACATGCTCTTTGTAACTCTGAATAGTCTGTTGACAAGTTCAGAAATGCCGTATGTGTTAGACACATACTTAGACCAACCAAAACTAGATCATGAATGACTCTTTTTATTTTTCTGTTTCTGTGAAAGCAGAAACATGAATTTACAACTGAAATGTCAATAATAAAGAAAGAAGCAAAAAAACATTAATCATTTACTGATCACCTCAACCGAAAAGCTCACTCTGAACGTCCACGTTTCATATTAACTTTATGTTTATAGTATCGCCAAAGGTATTCCGTTCAGTTCTACTGCCACATGTGTGTACAATCAAGCACTTAGGCCGGCAGACTGCCTGCACAAACATTTGTGAAAAAATGCATCGCTATCAGGAGTGCGACCACACTGCAATCAGTGAATTGCAGCGTGGTGGGATTCCCGCTGTGCAACAAAAACAATGCAAAATGTCGAAAGCAGTGGTGTATAGCACTTCGCCACTGGACTTTACAGGTAAACCTTGTGGAAAGCCTTCTCAGAAGAGCTGAAGCTGTTACAGCAGTAAGAGCTGGGCTGACATCATATAAAATAATTACGACTAGGATGTCACTCAAGTTCTCATGCATGTGTATTGATTATTGCACTGTAGAGGCTGGTGAGAAACAGCAATTCATTTCAGCCTGGGTATTTCTTGAAATACCACATAAAATGACAATAAACTTCTTTTTGAACTCTTCTTGAACTTAAGCTCTTGACCTTGTGAAGGTAGATGAGTAAATACTTTGGACACTGTAGTATATTTTTATACAGACAGATCAAATGTTAAAAACAAACAAAACAAAAACCCAGTTACACAGGTTATGAAAGCAAACAGGTTACCCTGGGAAACATTCAATCTGTCACGCTGAAGGCTCAGAAGATGTTAATGTCAGCTAAGCTGTAATTTACACCTTGAAAACAGTAAGGTTGGAACATAAAACAAAAACCCTTAGACGGCTGCACATGTACAAAATGCCTCTACATGTGGCAAATTAGGGTGATCATTCACAAACAAAGAAACACAAAAACCAAAAAGCCTTGGTTAATAGCTACTTAGTTTGGGACTTTTTTAATTTTTACTGTTTTGAAAAACTGAAATTTTACTTTCAGATGTTAGTTAACGTCAAAATTGTAGAATTCAAATAATATGAGATTATGTTAGTATGATAATATATGTCAGATATCAGGCAATGCTGCTGCTGCAAGTGGGGCTGTTAAAGCTAGCCAAACTAATTAAGTAAGAACAAACATAGCTCACTCAAAATTATCCATATTTCTCTCTCTACCAACATGCAACACCAATGTTTGCTTCAATTTGTCAAAACGTAGAAAAAGTTCTTTGAAATTCAAGACACACCTCTGCAGACTTGCTTGTTTTATCTCTTTATGCTATTTTAACTTAGTGTATACCTACTTCTGCATTGTAAAACCCTTTGTGAATTTTGTTCTTGTAAAGCGATATTTAAATAAACATTACTTACTTACAAAAGTCAAGAGTAGATATTTGTGAGATCTTTGCACACAGAGCCAGAAATGTAAGTGAAGCATTACAGTTACAGAGTGTAAGAAAAGTATATGAGCTGTGTCGGGAAACACATTACTGACATTTGTACATTTTTGTTTTGCCTGCCTCTGATCTCTGATGACTACCACATTGGATTTGATATAGAGCAATTAAGATAGGATTGAAATGAAGATGTTAGTATAAACATAATTTTAAATATAGATCCCATAGCTATCCCCAGATGTTGTGTTTTCTCCTTAGCGATGCTCTGTCAGACCTTTACTGTAGCTGGTCTTCAGTTTGTTTCTGGGTCACTTTGTTTTCAGTTTTTCTCTGTTGAGTTGAGACCAGGGCCCTATTTCAGGAAGCCAGTTTAGTGCAAACTCTGAGTAAGTATACCCTGAGTTAACGAAAACTCTGGGTTTTCGGTTTCACAAAGCGAGTTTAGATTAATTCTGAGTGAGTTACTATGACGACACACTCCGTGAAGCTAACCTGCCCCCTAGCAGGTTTACTTCAACTAACCCTGACCTTCTCCACCTCTTTGTCAGAAACCTGACTGTAGGAAGTGTCAGACATGGCGTGCTCCTTCCTTGAAGAACCAGTAGATGTTGAAGCCCAAATTCTCCGCAGAGCTCTCCGCCGGGAGAGAGTGATTAGAGCGCGTTCGGACATTTTATCATTTCCTGATGATTTTCTGTGTGAACGTCATCGTTTTTCAGCACAATCTATAATTTATTTGAATAACATCCTCAGGCCTAATATTGCTCATGTGACACATCGCGGACATTCTCTCAGTTCTGTACATATTATTTGTATTGCACTTCGGTTTTTTGCAAACGGGAGCTTTCTGTATAATATTGGTGACGCTGAGCACGTTTCCAAGGCTACCGTCTGTCGGGCAGTCAGGAATGTTACAGTTGCACTGAAACATCTCCTGTACTCGTTTGTGGTGTTCCCCGATCATAGACCCACAAGATTTATCAAAGAGGGATGCCACAAAATTGCAGGTATCAGGATGAACGAAACTTAATCCATGATGTGGTGATATTTGAACTACTACTTAAATTTTACATTTATTCTCACGGTTCCCAGGCGTGAGTGGCTGTATAGATGGCACTCACATTCCAATCATTGCTCCTTCAGTAAATGAAGGAGACTATGTGAACAGGAAGTCTTTCCACAGCATTAATGTACAGGTACATAGTTCCCTGTAGCATTTCAAAATAACACATTATTTCATTATAGTAATGGATGCTAATTTGTGTTCTCTGCACTGTGAAGATCATATGTGATGCTGCCAACATTATCACAAATGTGGAAGCCAACTGCTCAGCCTCTGTGAGTGGTGGTGGTGGAGGACCCCCACCTGTTTTTCGGGCCTCCGCTTTTTTTCTGTTGGCTATAACGGGTCACATTTGAGCATACAGAGTAAGCAAATATGTACTTGTAATGTGCTCAGATAATTTCAATAAGTGCTTACAGAGGGGAAATTAATGTAGCCTCTAACTGCAATTGATTTACATCGGACAAACAGACCAAGCACTATGGCTCATAATACACCTTACCTGTTTGGACTATATTTTTATATTTCATTTTTACTTGCTGCCAGGAACGTTTGGGGCCTGTTGGGTTGCACCTGCGCTCAAATCACATCACAAAATAAAATGTATAAAATACAAAATAAAATAAAATATAATAAAATAACGTGTTAAATGGGTGGAAATCCCTAGATCAATGTTTAAATTAACACTCACGCATTGACTCTGTCGGCTATGTTTTGCCATGCATGCTCCCTTTCTTTTGCAGCTGAGGCTGTGTTACCTTTTTTCCGCGGAATTAGCATGTTATCGGCATATGCTGCCATCAGAATTTCGGCCTCAAGCGCTGTAAAATACATTGACCGCGCCTTCTTTCCCTCCGTCTCCATGGTGACTCGCTTAATCTGTGCTCCACTAATCAGGGCTTTATGTATCCTCGTGCGCGCGCTTAACTTGGGGTTAAAGCAACTCCGCGTTGACTGAACTAATTGTTATCAGCCTTTCTGAAACCGAATATTCCGAGTTGGACAGTTCGGGGTTACTCAACCCTGAGTATCGTTTTTCACTCTGAGTTTTCTAAACCGGCTTCTTGAAATAGGGCCCTGGTCAAACTTCAAAAAATCATCAGGAAATGATAAAATGTCCGAACGCGCTCTAATCACTCTCTCCCGGCGGAGAGCTCTGCGGAGAATTTGGGCTTCAACATCTACTGGCTCTTCAAGGAAGGGGCACGCCATGTCTGACACTTCCTACAGTCAGGTTTCCGACAAAGAGGTGGAGAAAGTCAAGGTTAGTTGAAGTAAACCTGCTAGGGGGCAGGTTAGCTTCACGGAGTGTGTCGTCATAGTAACTCACTCAGAATTAATCTAAACTCGCTTTGTGAAACCGAAAACCCAGAGTTTTCGTTAACTCAGGGTATACTTACTCAGAGTTTGCACTAAACCGGCTTCCTGAAATAGGGCCCTGGTGACTTACTTGGCCACTGAGAAATATTTTAATTTCCTTTCCTTGGGAAACTGTTAAGTTGCTTCTGCAATATTCTTTGAGATATTATCCTTATGTTCATTAAAGGTTTGTCAGATTAGTTATGCAGCATTTGATTTAATCAAGCAGAGAGTACAGCCACATAAACCTCACATTTCAATCTGCTGCTTCTATCAGCAGTCACATCATGAATAAACACTAGTGACCTGGTTCCACTGGTAGCCATAATGCCGTCTCCACCATGTCTGACAGATAACGTGATGTGCTTTAGCTCGTTAGCTTTTCTCACCTTCGTTATATCTATGGTAAAATTACTCTGGTACAAGTTAACCTTTGTTTATCTGCTTGATGAAATCTGTTTTTTATCTTCTCTTCAACAGCGTGAACTAATACTGCATGACGTGTGGCCAATGTCCACAGTCAGGCTGTTTGAACATCAAGGAAATTCCGTCTACGTATTTGTACTCTTCAAGGGAGTGGCCATGGAAAAGGAAAATACTTCTAAAACAAGGTGTGTATTGTTTTTACTGTTTGGTTGGAAAATGCAGTGATTGATAAGCAACCAAAGGTCTATGTCACAGGTAACAACCCTCAAAACAAAGTAGTTCTATCAAAAAAGATTTTTGACTGGCCAAGTTAAAGACCTGACCTTTGTCTAAATAAACTAAAAGGACCTGAGGCAGGTAATAGGGCTGGGCCATATCATACCGTTCACGATAATACCGGTATAATGTTGGGCAACGATAAGAAAATGAAATATCGCAATAGAATATGGATAAAACGCGCATGCGCAGTGCCTTTGTTTTCATACGCACATGGCGGTGACGGAGAATGAGAGAGGCGGAAGTGGATCGTTGAATGAAACAGATGAACCAGAATTGGTTTGTTTTTCTGAAAATCGACAGTGCCCCTTATAATCCCGTGTGCCTTATGTGTGAACTCTGGTTGTGTTTACTGACCTCGAAACGATTTTATGTTGTACACGGCGCTCGAAAATCTGTCAAATGTTTTAGTACGACTTTGCTAAGCTATGAACCCGCACTGCTTGATGGATTGTCGGAGCATTACGGCTATCGTAGGCAGGAGCCTCGCGGAGTGATACGTACGGTGCTTCAACATAATATTACCGCATTGTGTGTGTATAACCTTTTTTAAGTTTTGTGGATATTGTACATGGTTATGCTGAGGATATGTCGGCCAGTTTCCTCTGAAAATGCCTTTTGGTTCAACTGTCAGCAGGGAATTTGCACTGTTACATTTTTAGAATCAGAATCAGAATCAGAATCAGAAAGGGTTTTATTGCCAAATGTTGAGCGGGTTTACAACATTAGGAAATTGCTGCGGTGCTTCAGTGCAAACATACTGTTATAAATTAAGCTTAAATAGACATGAAAATAAAAATGAGAATAAGAATTAAAAGTGCTAAGTAGATAGATAGATATATACATGATATATACATGAGTGCAGGTGGTGATCAGTGCCAAACATGGAATGATGCAGTGAACACAGCGTAGGGTCATGTGTTAGTGGTGGGAACAGTCATACCGTTATTGTTCATGTGTTCAACAGCAGAGGTTCTGGTGCGAATGGACCGGAGCCTCCTGCCTGAGGAGAGCAGGTCAAACAGACTGTGTCCAGGGTGAGAATATATAACTTTTATATAACTTTAATGCACATAAAAAACAGCTGCTTGCTTAAGTGAAATACATTGATGTTTTTTTGTTTGCACTAATAAAATTGTGGAGTTGTAAAGTATTTTGTCTTGTGTCAATTATATCATCAGTTATATCGTTACTGCAAATTTTCAAATGTGTATCGTGATAAATATTTTTAGTCATATCGCCCAGCAGGTGACATGACTAAGCACTTCTAGCACGTAATTCAGGAAACACACCATCATTGCATAGATTATTAAGTTCTGAAAAGTAGAAATTAGAAAATAACCACGATTGAAATGAGTCAGAAACCAATGTTATCAGAGATCACAAAATAAACATGGGTTTTATTTTATTAAGGTCAAACTACCAACAACTAGAACTCAAAACAATCTCCAACGTGAAGACGCATTCCTTCCTCGGAAAACTAAAAGGGAAGAATCTAGCTACTACCACCACATCGGTGCACACCATTTGCAAAACACATTAACTGGACACCCTCCCGACACAAAAATCCTGCAGAGGAAGAAAACAGAGTTAACCACATACAGGAAGCACCACTGCTGTAGCATAAGTTTGTTTATTTAATTAGCTTGTTTTTTTCCAATGCCTAATTATGGCCCCCTTCACTTGCATCCCGTTGGACCTCATATTAAGTTATCCAGTTAAAAACTATAAAATAAAGGTTAAAACCTGCAATGGACTCCAGGTGTGTGTGTTTTTCTTTATGGAATAACAAAGGAGCAGACCTCTCCTGGCCAGGAAAATGCTTGTCAGTCAAATGCCCAAATACCTTTGGAAAATGTGTAGAAAAACAGCTGTAACTACTCAGTTATCACATTACTTTTTTACACCCTTTGATTTAAACCTCAAAGTCTGTACTTCAGTCTGATTGATCCGCTGATGTCATGTACAGGGTAACCAGGGTAATCTTTACTCCATTGCAATTTTTATGATGCACTGCACACCACAAGGGTATAACATATGTGATGTGATGGAGCTGGGATTGCAAGTTTGATTCCCAGAGGTGTGGACTCGAGTCACATGACTTGGACTCGAGTCAGACTCGAGTCATTAATTTTATGACTTTAGACTTGACTTGAAAAAATGTTCTAAGACTTGTGACTCGACTTGGACTTTTACACCAATGACTTGGGACTTGAATTGGACTTGAACCGGTTTACTTGAAAAGACTTGATATTTTACCCCAAATACAAAATTTAACATGCATATTATATAGAGATTGAAAATGTGACGTCATTCACGGGTAGAACCGCAAAGGATTCTGGGAACTCGTGGCAAGCGGTACTAGCGCACGCAGGCTTTCAATTAAAATCAGTTATACAGCGATAAAAAGAAACACAAGAAGCCGTTGTATTATTAACTGCAATAGCCGGTCGCATGACAGCCACGGGAAGCCGACGGGTAAAGAGATCGGTTGTTATCGGATTACGTCGTTGAAGAGAAATTGTTCGAGCCATGTTTCCGAAGTAACAAAGAGGCGACGGGTGGCCTGGATTGCAGCCATTCAAAGGTCAAATATAACGTCCCAGAACCCTCCAGCTCACAGGTTAGTCTGCTCCAAGCATTTACACAAAGGTCAGTGTTTTTTAGTAGTTAATACGTCACTTTCATAACATAACTGGTGATATAGGTTACAAGCAAGTCTGGCGCTGAACAGAAATTGTCGCGCTATGCTCCTTTATTTATTGTGCATAAATAGTGAATTGTCCTGACACAATATTGTGTTTCACTTCTGTTATTATGGTACATTGACAAAAACATATACTTTTATTCACAGGATAAAACAGGTTTTTTGTATCACTAATTGCCCAGTACGATTACAGCATACAGTATTATTGTCACTGCTACATTTCTGTGATGCTACCAGAAATTATTTCCACTACTAATTAATTACCGTTGAGCTCAAAGGTCCTATTAATAAACGGTTAACGAATGTGTATTTATGACGACGATTTGTGAGACTGGTAAACTTATGATACGTACGATGGTCTTTCGTTCTACACGGTGCATTTCAAGGTCCTGCACCCATCCGGCGGTAAACTGTACCTGGGCTTGTTGCAGTGACCGGAAGTTACTAAACTTCATGAGTGTATGCACTCACTCCAAGAACCGTATGATTATAAATATGCATATAAATATGCTACGATGAGATAGCTGACTTCATCTAACTAGCAAATGTTGTCCAGGCTACGTTGGTGATACAGTTTTTTTAATATGTATGATATTTTTGTCATGCGATTTTAAAGCCGGTCCTACAACCGCATCCAAGAATAACATGCAGCTTATCTCAGAACTGTCGGTGAAAACTATTCTTGGAGCTAGGTTTAATTGAGCTGCATTTTAAAGAGGTGCAATTTCACAATTTGTGTATATTTTCTAAGTTCACTATTTTGTCATGTGTTGAGAAAAACACAGATTTTAAAATTACATGGTCTAACATTTACATTTAGCATAACTGCAACATTATTTTTTCGTTGTTTTTTTTTTTAAAGACTCGAAAGGACTTGAAATTCAAAGTTTCAGACTTGTGACTTGACTCGGACTTTTACACCAGTGACTTGAGACTCGACTCTGACTTGCCTGACATTACTTGAGACTTGACTTGAGACTTGAGGATAAAGACTTGAGACTTACTTGAGACTTGCAAAACAATGACTTGGTCCCACCTCTGTTGATTCCCACCTGGTATCCAGTAAGGATCCTGGCTAGACCCCCATGGTAAAAACAAGCCCTGGAATGGCGCGGCTACGTCTGCAGCCTGTCTGCAGTTCAGGACACAAGCATTTCACTACATGTTCACTAAATGTTGTACTGTGTATGTGACAAATAAAATTTGTATTAAATTACATTTGTACTGTATTAATGTGACGTTGACAGTATTCAATTGTTTACAAAATTTACATTTCTGTTCCTTCACTCGGAACATTCTGTCGGATTCACTACAGATAAATCTGCACCCACCTGACCCCAAAAAACCCAGGGAAGCATATGACCAGTTTCATGTGCAGTAACTCAACCAGCACGACCAGTTTTGCATATTAAAGGCATGACGAAGAAATAACTTCACGCCACTGACCCTGATTAATGCCAACCATATATCCTGACTGACGTGTAAAAGGTCCACCCTCATTCTTTCTCGGAAATTCTGAAGTGGAAGTTAAATAGCAACAATGAAGATTTGATCTGCAATTGCAAAAACCTTGAAGCACCGAATAAAACTTAAGTGAACACAGATATCAGAACTTTAGTGTCTGTGTACTTAAACACAATAAGGGAAAAGGAAACAGTGTATTTCGAAGAGCTGTGTTCATAATAAAGTAAAAAAAATTGACCAAGTCAGATTATTTATTAGTTAATAGTAAGAAAGTGCACGACAGAAGTGTTGCTGGATTTTAGTAGACATCCAAAAATTATTTTACAGTCAATACACTACACAATAAACAGAATAACATAAAGATCATATCCACAGGAAGCAACTACCCTGCTGAAAGAAAAATTAAAGGAACACTTTGAAAGCACACAGATCATATAGGCGATGGTGTCCTGATGGATCTCCTCCCAGATCTGGACCTTGATCTTAAGTCAAATCTTTTAAGTGGCCTTCTTCTCAGGAGGACACTTAAAACCCACTTTAGACAATGGAACATATTACGTTTACACAAATGGCCAAGAGGAACAAACCGAGCTTTGTGCCTTTGAGGCAGATCAATTTTCTTTCACTTTAAAAGTTTCAGAATTGGTTTAAACAGTCAGTAACAATATTTTGATATTTGAAAAAAAAAAAGCCCAACCAGTTCAGTCCAAGTATGTATAAACCAGAATGGCTCTGTGACCTGTTCAGTCATTCTTTCTTTCTTGTGCATTTTCAGAGTTAATAAAAATATTTGGTAATTAGTCTCATTGCTGTTCGATGGCAATATACACATTAAAGATTGAAGTAGATCCCCTGTTTTTACCTCAATATCCATGTAGGTTGCATGCATTGTCAAGGAAGTGGTGAATTTAGAAACAAAACTCTCTAAAACAAAGAGGTGGAAAGACAAAATTCAGGTTTGTTTCAATGCGACACACCCTTATTCCTCGCCCCACCCTGATCACTAGAGTGATGGCAGAGTTTCACATGTAATGCTCTTGTAATGCTTGCAATTTTCTCCCCTCCCCTCTGCTTATTTAACAGTGACAGAAAGTGAACAGGTGTCACTTGTTCATCTGGAAGCCACTGGATACATCAGAAGCTGTCCACCTCCAAGCCCTACCTGAGACTGAAACTACGTAGGCAAAATCTGAGGAACGATATATCTTTAATTCAATTTCTTTCACTATTTGCACTGGAAATAAGAAAACTTACAGGTAGGTAAAAACAATACATATGCAACATCATATCAGTTTTTAAATGAGTTTTTTTTGTTCAATATCTGTTTAAGTTTGACATTCACTATCTAATAGTGTTTTGTGAAGAGTAGTAATTTATAATCGTAACAATGAATAAATTAGGATTGCAATTAGCTTTCAATAGTATTTCATTATATATATAACCTAAATAACTTTTTTGGAGTCTGGAGTACCTTTGTTGTAAACTGAAAGACTGTTAGGCTTACTTTCCAATTACAATATATTAGTCATTTGAAAACATGAACAAATTTATTACTTTCATTACTTTATTACTTTTTATTAATCTTAATGTTTCATTGCATTTATGGCACTCTTATGTCAGTTGCCAGTTTGGTTTGATTGTTTTTCTTATTTATTTGAGCAACTTTTCGTGTGATATTTGGTGGTGGGATTTATTAGCGTTTTATTTTGTGGTTTAATGTTTCACTTTTTTGTTAATTAACTCCATACTTATATCATCTGTAAAAACAAATTATGTGTTATCTTGCTGCACTTAATTCTAGAGCCTGTACTGTAAGTGCTACTGATTATTTTGTAAAAGTCCTCACCGTTGTTATATAAGCCAGTATTCCCTATGTTATGTTTGAATGGTATACACAGATGATGAGGTTGCTTTTTAATTCCAAACCAAACAACTCACCTTCTGCTTGTTTAGCTTTGATGTGTACACTTATGCTTGCACTGGCCTCAGTGCTAAAGATATTGTAAAATGTGAGGCAGAGTGCACTCTGGTGGACAAATATATGATGAAAAAACCACAGAGTGAGAGAGAGAGAGAGAGAGAGAGAGAGAGAGAGTAGCTGTAGTGACAGTAAATGTTACAGTGCTGTAATAAACTTCACTTTACTTACAGTTAATAGTTAGAGTTTACTCAATCTCTGTTATTCCCTCTGTTTTAGGCATGGACAGCAGACTAGTCCTCACTCTCCTGTTTGTGATGCTGACTGGGTGTTTCATGGGCACTTGTGCTCAAAACATTACGGCAGCACCCAACAACACAATGAGTGTGACTCCAGCAACCAGCACAAATGCTACCAGCACAAACACCACCTCCAACACCAGCACCCCAATACCATCCAACAGCAACACCACTTCCAACACCAGCTCCACAACACCATCCAGCAACAACACCACCTCCAACACCAGCACCCCAATACCATCCAGCAACAACACCACTTCCAACACCAGCTCCACAACACCATCCAGCAACAACACCACCTCCAACACCAGCACCCCAATACCATCCAACAGCAACACCACTTCCAACACCAGCTCCACAACACCATCCAGCAACAACACCACTTCCAACACCAGCTCCACAACACCATCCAGCAACAACACCACTTCCAACACCAGCTCCACAACACCATCCAGCAACAACACCACTTCCAACACCAGCTCCACAACACCATCCAGCAACAACACCACTTCCAACACCAGCTCCACAACACCATCCAGCAACAACACCACTTCCAACACGACTGCAGCTCCAACACCTGCCCCACTAGTGCCTGACAGCAATGTGACAATTGTTAATGTGAGTAATGTAGAAAAAATTTAAAATATATTAAAAAAAATATATTTTAAAAATAAATTAAATTATTTCTTAATTACTATAGCAGAAGACTGACAAAAACAAGTTGCAGTTGCATTGATCAGTACCTATTAATGTATACAACTAAACCACTCTCTAACATGGATCTTATTTATCCTTGCAGACCTCTTTTACTAGAGATAATTGTAGCAAGACACAGCTGTGCATTTCTCAGCCCTCTGGCTGCGACCCCTCCAGTGGGACATGTTTCTTCCTTGGTAGCCAAGCGCTGGGAGGTCAGAATTTTAAGTTTTCACTTTCAGGACAATCAGACGGCTACGCTGCTCTCACCCTGTCACGGAACACCACACAGGTATGTCAAATTTAATCCTTTTAGCACAGATGAAAATACAGTAAAGTTTAACAATGAGACAGTCTAGTATTTTGTTAGTCGTCATCTTTATAGAGAGGTAACATTTACAATTTCTGGTTCTTCACCACAGGGAGTCAATGACACAACCTACATCTGTGCAAATGACAACAATGTAGTCAAATACATAAGTGCTCTTCTCAACAATGGCAAGCTGAATCCCACAAAGGTGAGTTCTACTAGCAGACTTTTGAAAAACAGTTTAGTAATACTTTTTTAGGGTTGGAGTGTGTGACAAATGCTCATTCTGCCTATCACTACTTATGCCCTTGTGTTGCCTTCACTTACATTGAAGTTTAATAATGAAGAAATTATTATCCTAATAAAAACTAAGCTCTTCTCTTTGTGATCTGTTTTCTTCCACAGCTTCAAGTCAACAATGTGAAGGGCAGAATCAATGGAAGGAACATCCAGTGTCAATTTGATGCCACAGTACCAGACTCTACTAGAGCCCAAACTAAAGCAGCCGCAGACAGTACAAGTTTCTCAATGTCAGTCTCCACTGGAACTTATAATGCCAGTAAGCTAACACATCAACATCACATCAATTGCACCTTTAACAGACCTCTTTTAATGATGGTTACACAGACCATCACTGACAATATATCAATATGTTGTTATGTACTTTAAACACATCAGTGATCTTTTTTTCTCTGCTTGTTCTTTCAGCTTCAGGGGATCTGGGTAGCCCTGCTTTCCAAATAACAACTAATGTGGTAAACCTGAGTGATGTTAATGCCACCGTCACCAATTTGGTTAGTTCCAACTCCACCAACACCACCACCACCAAACCCACCACCACCTCTGCTGCTAATGCAATTACAATCCAGCAATCAATGATGCAAGGTAAAAGTACCAGATAAGTTTTCTTCTTTCTTTTGGTTTAATACTTACCTGAGAAAAGAATATGTGCTTCAAACATGAAACACGTAGAGTACTTAATACTTGTTCTTCTATTCTTCCTTCCTCGCCTCTAGCTTTGCTGATCACTGTGGGCATCCTGACTCTGAGCTGGCTATAAGGAAACTGAAACCTGCCCTACATAACAGATTAAAACTTCCCTATCCAACCATGCTACTATTTTTAAACTCACAGGTTTACTATCAACAGTATGTCCCAGACTCCTATGATTAATTTTGTGGGAAAAGGTCACATTACAAATCAGGACTGGTGGAGGGCAATCACTTTCGAGAAGCTTTTTTTATACTGCTTTTACATGCAGTTAGAGATTTGGTTGGAATCATTTGCAGAACTCTTTAAAACGGTGTGGTAAGATGGGGCACAACTGCATTATTAAGAGTAACCGAACACATAGTTTGAATTAAGTGAACCAGAATCACGGCTTTTACCAGTGTGTGCAATTTATGCAAATTTTGGGTAAAGGGTCTGGTACCCTTTAAAGCCCACATTTTTATTGCTAAGCAAAAACATTCGGTAAGTTTATGGTTACTTTGATTATTAAACTGCTAAACCGTGTAAACAGAAACTGCTGGTAAACCATTGTTTGCCTTTGTCTACCCTTAGAACACCAAAAGCAAAATTCATTTGCTGATGATGACAATGATGCTAGCAAATGGCAGAGGTGCATTTAAAAACAATTATGTTCTGATAGTATATTTCTATTATATGTTGTTTATATGAATGCTGTTTGTTCAGCAGTACCTTTACAATGATGCCTTCAGTGGCTGATGTTCACATGCGTTGCTTGCTTTTTAGCAGGTGTTCACAAATAATGCTATATGTGGTACTACTGAAGATGCTCGTGTAATGATTTTGTATTACATGTTTATAATTAAATATTTATCAAAAAAATATTTTGTGTGTTTTCTGATGGATGTTGCTAGATTTGAATTGGAACTTTTAACGTTTAGTCAATTTTGGGTGTTCTCAAATGAAATTACTTAAACCTGCAATATTTTCACTACATGCACTTTTCATGCGGTGCAGTTGTGTCTTGCCATATATTAAAGAGTCAGCCAGATAAGTCACTGCCCAGAGCTTGTGACCATAAGGATACGAATGCTGATCAATATGAAGTGACACGTTCACTATCTAGCTCAGATCTCTCTCCACCCAAACAGAGCAGCACAGCAGCCACATCAGTGTCAGGAGCCTGAGATCCTCAACATATCCTAGAAACTTGCTCCCAAACCGGAGCAGGTGAAAACCATGACATTGAACTTGAGGATGTTAATTCTTATCCCAACACTCACCCAGGAAAACCCCCAGTGCGAGTTAGAGATCACGGTCTGATGAAGCCGGGAGAAAAGCATCATCTGGAAAGTGCAGAAACGAGATCCTGAGACCACCACCTTGAATGCAACTAAAAATTCTGTCCATAAATATAATGAACAAAATCTGTGACAAAGGGCAGCTTTGTAGTCCAACAGCAAACAAGTGCATACAAACATGTATGACATGTCAACTGATCCAACATCTCCATATTTTGATTACTTTCAGCTTGGGAAGATCCTCATCCAGATGATTATTACAGCAGTGGAGTCATTCTTCTTCAGCGTGACCTAAAGAGCGTTCATTTCCACCTTGAATCCTATGTGTGTTTTTTTTTAATTTAAGACCCATGTCAAACATTTACTAAATAAATAATTCCATTTATTAAAACTGGGTGGAACTGGATGCTTTTGACTGGTGTTCACTGCAACCACAAAACATTTGTAAAGCACTAATGAAAGTACACACATATAAATGATGTGACATCACCAGGAGCAAATTTACTAGAAAGTGAAAAGAATAGCAAAAAAACACAAAACCAAACCCTGTGCGAGACCTGTGGCGTCTGTTCAGGTGTTACACATGTCAGTGTGGAATTTTAAATTGCTGTGGGCAATATTGCTCAAGCACATTTCTTATTACTGAGTATATTTAGAGTCCATAATGAGCTGTTTGACCAAGAGTTTTGGACACAAAGAAAAACTTGGTGTGTGGAACATAAATGTGTAATGAGAAAAGGGGAATGAAACAGAGAAAAGTCTATAACAACGATGTGGACAAAACATAAGAAAACTTATGAAAACTTCAGAAGCGAGATTTGTTTAGAAGAAGCAAATGTAATATGTGGGTGTGTTGTCCTTCATGCAAACAACACTGAATAAAAATTTACATGTTTGTTTGCACCAGAATAAATGAGGTAGAAAGGTTTGTGATTTGTTATGCTCTGAAGAAAACCACAGTGGCAGTAAAGTGACAATAGCTGTGATTATTTTCCAAAGCCATGAGTGGGAGAAATTATATTTGCATCTCCATTGGTAAGTCAATTTACAGTATCTTCAGTTACACTTGATTTAATTCATTTTAAACCTTGGAAAAAACCCTCAAAATCATTATCATATACAAAAATGATGATAATACTTTGAGTAGTAGCATAGTGCTCTTTTACTTAAATCTTGGTCTACGCAAAGTCTTGAGGCAACATTTTGGACAGAGGTGATATAAAAATATATACAAGTCTTAAAAACAACAGTGAGATACTTGAGAAATTGCTGTCAGATCTGGAATAATAGCTATTCAAGCGAGGATTAATCGGAATTATCAATCAGTGTAGCTTCAGGTGTCTTTCAAACACATTTAGACACAACATGTTTCTGGTTTTGATGATTCCTTGTTTTTATATCCACTCCGTTAATTTAATTAAGTTGTATTGCTTGTTACATCAACAGTCACTCAGCAGAGATGTTGTTGAGTATGCTGTTCCCTTTAAAATTCCCATTTTTACACAATTTCAAACACTACAGTTAAAAATGAATATGATATAAATTATACTTTACATTTTTTAAGTCAAACTCTTTACATTAACAGTGATTTCCTTCATGATGATATCTAGAGCGCTGACAGGTAAACTTTTTCCTCACTTCCCTCAAAACAATCTTTAAAAAAATAGAGAATAATTGATAATACTAACAAATTTTTTTTATATTAAGGTTATCTTTTCCATAACCTGGCACTGAACCAAAAGGCTAGCCAGTCCTCAGTTGGTGACAGCGTGGGTATTGCTGGCAAAGCAGTTGATGGGAGAAGAGAATCAAGATATCAGTTAGGGTCCTGTACACTCACCAAGTCAGAATCTGATCCCTGGTGGAGGGTAGACCTGGTAAATGTGTATACAATTGGTGCTGTAATAATAACCAATAGAGCAGAACTGGAAAATGGACTGGATGGTGCTGAAATCTGGATTGGAAAGTCCGCAGCGATCAATGACATTGAAAGCATGAGGTGAAACAGCTTGATGCAGACAGATAAAATACATGAGCAATCATTATTTCAGTAGCATATTGTCCCTTCTTATTTTTTTCTTCTTTTTGGCTTTCTCATACACAGATGTGCCGTCATCTCTCATATTCCCAGTGGACAGACATACTACTTTCCATGTAGCTCCATGGAGGGACGCTACGTCACTGTGTTTCTACCAGGAAGTGAAAATGTCCTTAGCATCTGCGAGGTTGAAGTTTACTATGGTAATCACATTTCAGCCTGATGCCGATACACAAGTCTGAGGCCTTGATTGTTCAAGTTGTTGTTAATTTTCCAAATGGCCCACCTCCCAACACAAATTAATCATTCTTGTTGTTTTGTATAGTTAAAGGTCTTTGAGCCAGAATGACAGCCAAGTGTGGTCTTCAAAATTACTGCACTCTGCACCTTCTGCAACAAATATAATTAACTATTCACAATGATCTAATGTCTCTTTGTGGTTTTCCTTCAAGGATATCCATTACCCAATGTGGCACTCAAAGGAGAAGCTACCCAGTCATCTACACTCTCCTTTGCCACTGCGTCCAAAGCCATCGATGGCAGACGGAACTCGTTCTATAGCAATGGGTTCTGTAGCCACACGGCTGAAGACGACACCAACCCCTGGTGGAGGGTGGACCTGCAGCGAAGCTTTACAATCACTGCTGTAAAAGTCACCAACAGAGGAGACTGCTGTGCTGAAAGACTGGATGGAGCTGAGATCAGAATAGGAAACTCACTGGAGAACAATGGAAACAATAATCCCAGGTAATTACAAGTGTTTCAATGTAAAGTGAGTTTTTAAGTATAACTGGAACAGTGATAAGTCAAAAGTTTACAAGATTCATTTTGTCCACCACATGGTGAACTAACATATAATAAGTGGATTTCCCAACCTTTTAACTGCAGTGCAACAAATTTAGGATTTTTAAGATCGATATAAACATCACAATACAGTGAGCTGCAATGTCTTTAAATTGCTGTCTTTCTCTCCAATTGTTGGTATTTTGTCTTATGTCTTCCCTTTCTTCTTTCCTCACCCCCAAACTGGTCTGGCCCATCCCCGGGTCTGATTCTGCTGAAGTTTGCACCCCACTAAAAAAACATTTCCCCCCTCTTACCATTGCAAAGTGCTTGCTCACAGGGGGTTATTTGATTGTTAGAGTGATCACCCAAATACTATAGGGTGCTTTCCTTACAGTATATATAAATAAACCTGAATGAAATTAAACGTGTATATTTGCAGATTTAAAAATCTGACATTTTATATTTTATATTTGATACTTTTAAAAAACAACACACATTCCCTAACATGTCTTATGTGTAGTTATTTGCTTGTTTGTGCTCTGTTGTTGTGTTTGCACTGTTCCAAATGTGCTGAAACCTTGCGTTACAATAGACTAGAATAGATGGAATACAGTAGCCCTTCATTGTCATTGTACATGTACAGCAGAATAAAATATAAATAGTAGACAGCAGAAATAAATAGCAACAGGAGAAATATATACAGTCAAGAGGGATATATACAAAACTAGAGACCTATATACAAAAATAGGAGACACATTAGAGAACAGTTGCAAATTGTTTGGATTAATTAATCACTAATTATGCAATGTGTAACATTCACAATAAGGTTAAAGGGTATTTCTTCACACTTGTTCGTTACTCTTTAAATTTTCATGTATTGGTTCTTATAAATGCCATAGAGATGTAAATAGCTTACATCGGTCAAACTAGCAAAGGAACCAATAAAAGCTTCTGTGATTTTTTGGGAAAACCTATGAAAACTTTCAAAAGGCTGTGTTCTCAGTTACATTCTCTTCTTGAGAAAGTAATTATGTCAACTTAATATTTCCCCATCCATTGGTGTCAGGTGTGCTTCCATCTCACATATCAAAGTGGGTAAAACCTACACATACCGGTGTGATGGAGGCAGCATGGAGGGTCGCTTTGTGAACGTGTTTCTTCCTGGACAAAAGAAGACTCTCACCCTGTGTGAAGTGGAGGTGTATGCTGCCCCAGCAGGTAGAGCTTTAAGTGACTGGATCTGATCTATGGAAACTGTTGAAAACACGCAGTTCTTTGAATCTTTGGGCTGAAGGAAGGACAATACTCGGTGTATATATGCTCAATCAACAATCATTTATTTCGGTACAATTCACAATAAGAGCATTACAACGTCCGGACGGGAGAGATGCCTGCAGAGGTTCGACAGCATGTCTCAAAATGGTGGCAACTTTCACAGACTTTTATAGCTAATCCCGGCCCCCCTCTTTGTCATAAAAAGCTGCATCTTCACATGTTTTTCTAATTCTTAGTGAGCCTGGCTCCTGACCTTGCCTCCTGTCTTTCTGTGTGAAACTGGAAGGGGGGTAAAGAATGTGGTTTTATCTCTTCTGCCCAGACACCTAGTCTCCCTCTTATGGCCTTCTTCACATGATTCAGCAGTAAAACATTCTCAAGAAAACAGTGTCAGACATTCACAGCTGATCAAGGATACAGAGTAATGCACATTTTGTCTAATGAACTACAAATGATTATGTTTCTTTTATTCAAGAGTATAATAGAGACTAAACTACATACATAGCACACCATTAGAACTAAAGGATAATATATGGCCTGCAGCTGTTAAGCTAATTTACTACATTGACTACTGGTCATAAAATGGCATATGTTTAACTACTAGTCTTTAACAAAACACATCTGCTTGATACTGATTCATACTTGTTTGTTCCTTTCAACAATTTAGTGGAGCCGCTTCAAAATGTGGCCTTAAACAAACAAACAGTACAGTCATCAACAGGGAATGCAGTTGGGATTCCCTTCAAAGGTGTCGATGGGTGCAGAACTGAATTCTGGGGTTATTCATGTTGTACCCACACGGGGACACAGCAGAATCCCTGGTGGAGAGTAGACTTATTGGCTGTCTATAAAGTCACTGCTGTCACCATCATCAACAGACAAGACTGTTGTTCTGAAAGACTTCTTGGGGCACAGATCCTGATTGGAGACTCACTGGAGCAGAATGGCAACACAAATTCCAGGTGAGACACGAGACTGATAGTAGAAAGGATTCAAAGGATCCAAACACACATGTAGAGGATGATGTTAACCAGAGCTTGGAGATAATAAATAAACAAGGCTCAAGGTTCAAGGTTCTTTATTTGTCACATGCATAGTTATACAAGTATTACACACAGTGAAATGTAGCCTGACATGTGCAAAAATTGTGTGTGTGTGTGTGTGTGTGTGTGTGTGTGTGGGGGGGGGGGGGGGGGGGGGGGTAGAGGAAGAACGTACAGAATTCATACATACATACATACATACATACATACATACATATGTGAATTCTGTACATTAATATGAATAGACATCTGACTATTTTACAGGATAGACAATATAAACATATTTAAAATTAAAGGAATTTGAAATGTACATTGTGCCTTGGTTTAGTGTCTGGAAGAGTCCTGACTCAGTCAATTATAGATGATGTGAGAGGGCGGGTGTGTGTGTTTAGGGCCCGGATGATGCGGAACCTTCTACCAGATTGCAGAAGTTGGAACAGTTTGTTGCCAGGCTGGGACGGGTCCTTCAGTATCTGCGCTGCTCTAGTCCGGCATCTCCTGGTGTAGGTGTCCTGAAGCGGGGGGAGAGCAATCCTGCAGCAGCGTTCTGCTGTACGGATCACTCTCTGGAGAGCTTTTTGGTCCTTCACACAGCTGTTCCCGAACCACGATGTCATGTTCTGTGTGAGGATGCTCTCCACAGCGCCTGTATAGAAAATCCTGAGGATCTTTGGAGAGACCCTGAACTTCCTCAGTTGTCGTAGGTGATACAGGCGCTGCCTAGCCTTTTTGGTCTGGACCTGAATGTGGGCAGCCCATGTCAGGTCTGAGGAGATGTGGACACCAAGATACTTGAAGGACTGAACCAACAACTACAGGATATAAACTGAAAACACTCCCAATGTGCGACTTCTGTTATTTCCACCTGAAATATACATGTCATGCATATGACTGTAAAATAGCAAACCCCAAAAAGCACTAACTATTCAAAATACAAAACCAAAGAAAGTGGCTGCAAATGTAACTGCTGGCTCAGCAGCACCCAAAATCCTAGTGAAAAGGGTCTAGAGGGAAAAAATGATGATGATGATTTCACCTTGATGTTTGTGTAACACCATCAGGTGTGGCGTTCTGGAATCATTAGCGGGTACACCAACATACACATTCCAGTGTAATGAAATGAAAGGTCGCTACATCAGTGTGATCATACCAGGATCTCCGAAAATTCTGACGCTGTGTGAAGTGGAGGTGTTTGCTTCTCTGCCTGGTAAGGCCATAAGATTTCTTTCTAGCAGATCTGTTGTGGTCATGTGTGGATATATGACTGTTGGAAAATTACTTCCAAACGTAGAAACAGCTTTAACCTTTTAGTGTTTAGTGTTTTTTCATTTTCCACTACACAGTGGACAAATTGAACTTCTTTCTGGTTTTCAGTCTTCCCTTTTTAATTGGGTGCATAATGCAACGATACAGTTTAACCAGAAGCCGTCATTCCTTCACCGACACCTCCACCTCCTTCCAGCCCTCCTCCCACTGTGAGCCTGCAGCTTGGTGGCAGGAACGTGACGGTGGTGGGAGAGAGGCTCTGCTGGTCTGATGCTCTGATGCACTGTAGACGTTATTACTGGGACCTGCTCAGCCTTCACAGCCAACAGGAGCAAAGCGAGTTGGAGCAGCTGCTGGGCCTCGTTCCTTTCTCCCTCACAGACCACGTCTGGCTGGGACTGCGCAGGTACTGATGAAATGAGATAATTAGTATTTTTAACAACCAAATTAATTAGCAAGAAATAATATAAATTAGCTGATTCTGTTTTGCTGACAACTGTCTTAATGTCAAGTAATAAGTAATCCACAGCTTATGTAGGATTGTCAGCTCAGAGCAAAATGACCACAAAAGAGCCACCACTAAAAAAACAAACAGTCATTAACAGAAATTATTGAACATCACCAAAAGAAAAAAACAGAATTACTCAAAATGAACAGACAATCAACAAAATAAGAAGCAACCAGGAGAACATGAAATTCAGAAGATGAAGAAATGGTAGGCAAAACCATACTTCAATCAGGCATAACATTAGGAACACTGACAGGTGTTCTTCATCATGGCACCTGTTAGTGGGTAGGATACCTTTTAAATATATTTTTTTAATATTTTGTCTTGTGTCCTAGCATCTCAGTGTTAAATACCACAACAAACCTTCAGTGAAGTAATCCAACAGCCACCAAAACTTTAACATTAAACAAGAACCAGAACCGAGATACTACTACAAGAACCACATCTCAACATAAAACGACAGTGATATCAAAACAGGAATTGAAAACACAAACAACTGCAAGCTCACTCACAGAAACACAGAATGCTTCGATCCAATCTGCTCTATTACTCAGCTCTAAGCTTGCTGTGAAATATTTCAAGGATTCAAGGAGCTTTATTGTCAAAAACATGTTAACATGATTTGGAATGAAATTATGTACACACGGTCCTGGAGTGAAAAGAAACAAAATAATGAAGAAACAGATTTTTTTTGTAAGTAAAGCTCTAAATTTAAATAGTGTTCGGTGCTCCAATTAAATGTTTGTGTGTGTATTTTACGTTTTCTGTGAAATGCGCTTCACCTATTTTGTGTAACACTAGGAATATGCTAATGTATTTTCAAATGATGGATTTGTTTCAGAGTCAGGGCCATAATTCATGTTTAAGCTCGTGCAGAATAGCTAGAGGCCAGATGCTCAAACCTGTTCTCTTTTCATACGCCGTGACAATTTGAATTTTGCAAATTCAGACATTTTCAAAAGATGAGGTCATGACGTCTCAGGCTGTGCGTCCTTGTATTTGTTTGGATTGAAAAAAACATTTCAACGAATTTCTGATTCATCAGATCCCTCAGAGCAGACGAGTGGTTCTGGATGTCTGGATATTCCATGAATTTCTTAAATTGGCCACAGGATTTTGTTCCTGACAGCTACTCCAGCACCTGTGGAGGCGTGGCCAGCACGGACCACTTCCTCTGGCAGGACCAGCCCTGTGGAGAGAACCTCAACTTCATCTGCCAATCAGGTTTTACTTACACCACGTTAAAGCTTGTGCGCTATTATCGTACATTGCCTTAATTTAACTGTAACTCATGTTCTTTCAGGTGCTGACGATGCTGTGCAGAGAGTTCATTTCTACAGCACGAAGGATCCTATAAGTCCTTAGTAAAGGAGAACAATGTACTGTCTGATGGAATGGATACAAATACATATATCTGAAACCTTTTTGCACTCCTTTAGTTCTGTAAATTATACTACAGAAAAACTATAAGACGTTTCTGCACACAATACCATGTTTGCCTTTTTTTTTAACTTTATGATGCACTGCATGTAGCTACTATAGCACTGATTTCTATTTAAAATGCTGCTGGCTATTTCATAACTCATGCTCATAGCAAATGTACCTATGGAAAATGTGTGAGCTTATTACCCTGTAATGTACTCCTCCACATTTGCAGGGGTTGTGAATTCAGCCACATAAGTAACTCTACACTTTTGTGAAAGCCGTAGTGATGAAATACAGATGACACCTGAGAAATGTAAAACTACAAATGTCATCAAAGTAATAAAAATTCATTAAAGCAACAGATACAGTTGTATGTTATGAAATTGTCTGATAGAAATGTTTCCAAAATATGCAGATAGTCTCTGTTCAACCACCCTTACTGTTTTGTTTAATCCTAATTATACTTGCTAAAGTTCATTCTGTTCATCTGGACGTAGTGTTTCCAGTAGGAAACATTTCATCACTCATCCAAGTGACTTCTTCAGTCTCAGTTCTTCTGTGTTGTGTGGATGGCACATGACAGGAGAGCTAACTCGACAGGCCAGGACTCCACACCTACAGGCCAGTGGACACTCTTTCAATGATGAGGATGTATCCCGGACAGGGAGGAGGCTGGTTTGAGAAGGGATGCAAGGAGGCCATTTACGTAAAAAGGGAAAGACCATCTCTGAATCGAGGAGGGGGCTTAAGGGTGCATCTTTCACCATCATGCAATGCTGTGATTGCAGCCATTCTCCAACTCTCTCTGAATGGTACTCATGACCATTGAGCAATGGTCAATGATCAGCCATCAGTGCTTGCTGATGATTAGTCAGGAGAATTTTGATGATCAAGGAACTGACCTCCCAGCCAATTGTTCCTTCAGTGGGCTGGTTTCAGTCATTATGAAAATGTACTGTTTATAAGATTGGGGAAACCTGCAGTCAGCTGAGACTGAAGAAGTCACTTGGATGAGTGACGAAATGTTTCTCCCACTGAAAACACTACGTCCAGATGAACAGAATTAATAACCCGGGTGATTGCACATGCATCAAGACATATACTTGTTAACACAACAAAATATTTGTGTGACTTCCTTTAAGGGGGAAATTGTCCGATTCACAAGCTAAAAACAATCTGGGGATAAAGTTAATTTAAAAAGGAATAGAAAAAACAAACAAAAAACATGTTTTCAAATTGTTTGTGTATTAGTGTGAACACACATTTGTAAGTTCTCAACATTACAAGTACAATGATATATATACATCAAAATCTTAGTTTTCAATTGTGGATACAGCATACACCATGCCATTAATATATTACACTGAACAAAAATATAAACGCACCACATTAGTTTTTCCTGCCATTTTTCACGAGCTGAACTTTTTTCTACAGACACAAAGGACCCATTACTATCAAATATTGTTCACACATCTGTCTAAATCTGAGTTAGTGAGAACTTCTCCTTTGCCAAGATAATCCATCCCACCTCGCAGGTGTGGTATGTCAAGGTGCTGATTAGACAGCATGAATATTGCACAGATGTGCCTTAGGCTATGTTCACACTGCAGGTCTTAATGCTCAATTTTGATTTTTTGATCAAATACGATTTTTTTGTCTGCTTGTTCACACTATAAATAAAATGTGACAGCAAACGCGCTCTAGTGTGAACCCGCAAAAGAAGACATCACACACAACGCGCTCTGTTTAGACCCAGACCAAACAGTATTGTTTGACTGTTTCAGACTTTATGTTTCCCAATTTTGCTTTAAGTTATAAAGTTATTTTGTTATTTGCATATGGCCTAATAATGATCCTTATTGCTGTTTTAGAGAGGAGCAGTGCTTCAAAGGATAGTTCCAGATTTCTGTCAGAATCTGCAGATTATACAGTACAAATAAAATGTTCACGTTTCTCCAACATTGTCTTCCCAACAGTTTCACTGACATCTACACTGGATGGCCAGGAAGTGTTCACAATGTCTTATCGGGCGCTTCTCCGGAGCTGATAATTGGCGTCTGTCTTGTGTCAGTGACATAAAAGATGGATTTCATGTGACATGACCATTCAAACAGCAGTCGCTTTCTAAAACATCAGATATGTATCGGATTCAGTACCACATACGAAAGTGACCCAGATCAGATTTGAAAATATCGGATTTGTGTTGTTCAAACTGTCATACCATGATCGGATATGGGTCGCATAGGGTCAAAAATGATGATGTGCTTTCACCTGCAGTGTGAACGTAGGCCACTCTGAAATATGCAGTTTGATCACACAGCACAATGCTACAGATGTCGCAAAACCAGTCAGTATCTGGTGTGGCCACCATTTGCCTCACACAGTGCAACACATCTAATGGAGATGTGTTGTACTGTGTGAGGCAAATGGTGTGCAATGGGCATAGAGTTGATCAGGTTGTTGCTTGTGGGCTGTGGAATATTGGTCCACTCCTCTTCAATACTTGTGCAAAGTTGCTGAATATTGGCAGGAACTGTACACGCTGTCATATACGCCGAGCCGAGCATCCCAAACATGCTCAATGGGTGACATGTCTGGTGAGTATGCTGGCAATGCAACAACTGGGATGTTTTCAGCTTCCAAGGAATTGTGTACAGATCCTTGCAATATGGGGCCGTGCATTATCATGCTGTAACATGAGGTTATGGTCATGGATAAATGACACAGCAATGGTCCTCAGGATCTCAACACGGTATCTCTGTGCATTCAAAATGGCAACAACAAAATGCACTCATGTTCATTGTCCATAACCCCACCGCCACCATGGGCCACTCAATCCACAATGTTGACGTCAGCAAACCGCTTACCTACACGATGCCACAAAAGCTGTCTGCCATCTGCCCTGAACAGTAAAAACATCTATCAACAGAGCACCTCTCCAACATGCCAGACACCATTGAATGTGAGCATTTGCCCACTCAAGTTGGTTACAGTGACGAACTGTAGTCAGGTCCAGACCCCGATGAGAATGACGAGCATGCAGATGAGCTTCCCTGAGACAGTTTCTGACAGTTTTTGCAGAAATTTTTTGGTTGTGCAAACCGTTTGTTGCTGCAGCTGTCTGGGTGGCTGGTCTCCACCTGGTCGACCTTCCTGGAGGTGAACATGCTGATGTGGAGGTCCTGGGCTGGTGTGGTTACATGTGGTCTGCGATTGTGAGGCCGGTTGGATGTACTGCCAAATTCTCTGAAACTCCTTTGAAGACGGCTTGTGGCAGAGAAATGAACATTCATTTCATGGGCAATAGTTCTGGTAGACATTCGTGCAGTCAGAATGCCAATAATAATAATAATAATAATGGAATGCATTTATATAGAGCTTTTCTAGGCACCCAAAGCGCTTTAAAATTCCACTATTCATTCACTCTCACATTCACACACAATTGCACACTCCCTCAAAAGCTGCGACATCTGTAGCATTGTGCTGTGTGATCAAACTGCATATTTCAGAGTGGCCTTTTATTGTGGGCTGTCTAAGGCACACCTGTGCAATATTCATGCTGTCTAATCAGCACCTTGATGTGCCACACCTGTGAGGTGGGACGGATTATCTCAGCAAACGAGAAGTTCTCACTAACACAGATTTAGACAGATTTGTGAACAGTATTTGATAGTAAATGGTCCTTTGTCGCTTGTGATACTACTTAATGTTCACATCACTAATGTCTATGTCATTTCTGAGAAAACAATAAAACCCTTTCACAGATTTCAGATTCACAGATTTTGCAGAAACCACAGATATACAGTGCAATTTTTTATAACTCTTTTAGTGGCAATATATAACTTTGTGTTATGTGTTTTGAATGCTAACTTATTATTAACAACAATGTTTCTTTTTTTTTTTTTTTTTCTTTTTTTTTTTTGGCCTGTCCCGTTTGGCTCTTTTGCCATCAGAATTGTTGTCTAAAGGCAAAGAAAGATGCCCAACGGATTTACTTTACCAAACTGACCATCCCAGCCTTGCCGTAATGGTCCATTTGATTCACCTTTTATTGTTTATTTTATTTTCACTTACTGAATACGGGACAGACTTGACTGGGGGAAAGAAGGGGAGAAAGAAAGAGGGAAAGAGAAACAGCTGAGAAGAGGGACGGGGGAGAAGGGCAAAAAACAAAAACCAACAGAACGGGCAGAGAAAAAAAAATGCATATATCAATCACCTGGATCACCTGCTGAGAAAGAAAAAAGAAAGCAAGCAGAAGAGAACAAGAGTAATAGAATAAACAACATCACAATGATATATGGGAATATGACAGTAAATACTAAATGTTAAACATTATTGTGCAGCACATAAGATCAACAGAACACAGTGTGCTTTGAGGTAGGAGCCAAAAAGGGTGTAGTTTGTGGGTGTAATCACCCGTGTGTACACCTGTGAGCATGGACGCGCTTGTTTTTTGTTTTTTAAAAGGTTCCTTCATGTAATAATCTGCTAGAGGGTGTGGGGGGGCCACAGCCCCGTCCTCCAGGGCGTGAAGCAGGTGTGGAGGAGATCAAAACTCCAGACATCCAGAGGCCCCCAGAACACAAGAGACCAAGGAAGACCAACAGAGGGGCAGCTGCGCCACTGTCCCGGAAAGAGCTGAGGAGAGTCCCAGATGAGGGCTCACTCAGCAGCCGCGGAGCAGAAGCCAGGGGGAGTTGCAGTGACGCGCCCGTGAGCTCCGCCGGCAGCCAGCTGCGCCTGAGTGACCGAGCCCCAGGCCGAGAGGCCGGGGGCACCCCACCTCCGAAGTGGCCCGAGCGAGCCCCAGGCTCCAGGCCCCGATAAGCGGCCACCAAGGAGTGAGCTGGTGTGTACCTGGACGCCCATCCCCGGACACAAAGAACCACCAACGCACCGATGTCTGAGGGGGTCCGCCACTGGCAGGGGAAGTGGTGGTAGGGGGAGATAGGCCTCCAAACCTTGGAGGGCCTGAGATGTCCCCAGAGAGGTGGCGCCTTACACCCAACCTGACATATAGACACAGACATACAGGCACACACAGATACAAACATCCATTCCCACCCTCATGCTCTCATATGCACTTACTCCACACTCAACCAACGTGGAGACAGACATAAAGAGACGTTGTACACACGATCACACTCCCCAAGCGTACTCTACAAACCGGGTCTAGGTGCCCCCGCCCCTGGAGGGGGGAACTGCACCCAGACCCAGGTGGTGTTTCCCTTTTCCCTGCGGTGGGGGGAGGCAGACCGCCCCGACTCCGCAGCAGCAGGAAGGCTCCACACTCCAGACCGCAGTCGGACGGCCAACTCCTCCTCCTAGTCCTAGCCCCCCAGCTCCAGCAGGTCGCAGAGAATGGGGGTGAGAGAAGACTCCAAACCTCCCTCCACCCGCTCATTGTAATGTTGATGCATGTGTGTTCTAAGGTGCATTTAAAACCCAGGAGGGCTTGGAGCTACCTGCCAGAGAGCAGCAGGTAAGCGCATGGTCCCTCCTGCTAGCCCTCAATGTCTACGTGTATTTAAAATTGAGAGGTGGGCAACGATGCCAGGGGTGGGGTGTACACCCTGATGGTACTTTGGACTCCGTGTATCGTGCCCACCCCCAAGATCCTATATGTATGTGTAATGAGAGTGTGAGTAATGTGAATGTCTAAGTTGTGGGATAAAATTGAGGCAGAGGCAGCCAGAAGGGGACAGAGGGGGGGGGGGGGGGGTAGCCTCCTCTGCACCCTGGTGACATACCCCTACTCCAAGGCCCTGCATGTGTGGGTGGTTGTGGTGGAGCGGGAAGAGGGAGGCAGCTGGAGATGGGGAGGGAAGGAAGGGAGGGGCAAGTGACCCCTCCCTGGGGCCAGCTCCCCCGCTGACCCCAGTAGGCACCCCCATACTCCGCGACCCGCCAGGGAAAGGGGGCCCAGGCCCATCCAGACCGGGCCCAGTGCAGCAGCGCCGCCCGGCCCCACAGAGCCTGGGACAGTCCACCCAACCCCACCACAGAGAAAACTGCACCCACCCCACCATCCACTCATCTTCCAGACTACATAAGACAATAAACACCCAGGCTGAGATCTTCCTCCACCTCTCCTGTATCTCCCCCTCCTGCAGAGGGAGCTCCTGAGGAGAGGAAAGCTCCTGCAAGATGTGACAATCTCCCCCACCAGTTGAAGAGCCCCCCAGGTGGCTCGATGCACCGGCGGCACCCTGCTCCAGGGCTGGGCCCCCATGCACCCACCCGCCCACAACCCCGGCAACACACCAACCAGGACCCAAGCCCCCGAGGCCCGGTCCGGGTCCCAGCCCAGAGACGGAGCGCCCCCAGAACCTCACGCCCATCCCGGACCCACCCAGGGGCAGCCAGGCTACCAGGTCAGTAACCCACGTCCGTCAGCACAGACCCTCCCCTAGCCCCGCTGCACGCAGCCGCGAGGAAACAGTCACCTGAGAGCCAACAGAGCCCCTAACCGGACATGACCGCTACCCCGGGTTGAGCCCCCCAAGGAAGATGCCTCCGGGGAACCCCCCGACGCCCTAAGCCTGTCCCTACCCCCACACCAATCACAACAGTGAAGGCGGGACCAAACTATGACCCCCCACCCCCACTAGGTGATGGAGCTGATCAAAGGAGCCCAGAGCAATTGATCTGATGTGGTGGCAGAGGCTGTATCAAGACTAATGTAATCTAATAGATAATTTCTATATTGGTTAGAATTAAGATTATTTTTATTTTTCCAGTTCATGAGGACTGTTTTCTTGGCTATGCATAGGGCAGTGAAAACCATATGGGCGATATTCTTTTCTGAAGTGACATTATCTAAGCTGCCCAACAAACACACTAAGGGGGAAGTTGGAATGTTACATTTCAGACACTTCGATAAGTCTTCACATATCTCGCGCCAAAACTTCTGAACTGGTGGACAGAACCAAAGAGCGTGGATATAATTGTCCGGTGAATTGGTTTGGCAGTGTGAGCAGTTGTTGGTAGACGAAAAGCCCATCTTGAACATCCGATGACCTGTATAGTGCACTCTATGTAATATTTTGTATTGAATTAATTGAAGACTGGGATTTCTAATTAGATGAAAGGTTTTTAAGCAAATCTGAGACCAGAAGTTTAGGTCTAAGTTAACTGATAAATCCGCTTCCCATTTTGCAATAGGAAGTGATATTGATTCATCTGTTTTAGAAAGCATTCTGTATATTTTGGATAGTAATTTGGGGGGTTTAAGAGTAAGAAATTGAACCACACTTGGTGGTGTTTGTAGTTCAACTTGACCCGGTTTAAATTTCTTTTTTACTATGGATTTCATTTGTTGATATTCTAAAAATCTTTTCTTGTTGATCCCATATTGTGTAACTAGTCCGTCAAATGAAATAAATTCTGTTCCTTCTAGTATATGTTCTAAATATTTGATTCCTTTATCACTCCAATCTGAAAAGTTTATCATATTATTGTTTTGTAATATGTCAGGGTTGTTCCAGATAGGTGTACGTTTGCATGGGATTAATGAAGACGCCGTCAATTTTAGAAACTCCCACCATGCTGTCAGAGACGAGCTGATGTTGATGCTTTTAAAGCATTCATGTCGTTGGATGTTTGAGCTGATAAATGGTAGGTCTGAGATCTCTAGATTATTGCAGAGTGCTTGTTCTACATCTAGCCAAGGTTCATCTAAGAGGGTGTGTTTTAGCCATCCTGAGATAAACTGAAGCCTGTTGGCTAAGAAGTAGTGCTGAAAGTTAGGCAGTTCTAGTCCTCCTTTATCCTTGGTCTTTTGTAGTGTTTTTAAGCTTATACGTGGGGGTTTATTTTTCCAAAGGAATTTGGACATACATGAATCTAGAGATCTGAACCAATCTTGTGGCGGTTTAGTTGGGATCATTGAGAATAAATAATTTATTTTTGGTAAGACCATCATTTTTATAGCGGCAACCCTTCCCATGAGTGATATGGGTAGACATTTCCATCTAGCCAGATCATCTTCTACCTTCTTTAAAAGTGGGATATGGTTTAATTTAGTTAGATCTGCAAGCTTGGGAGAAACATTAATACCTAAATATTTTATATTTCCCGATTGCAGTGGTGTAGAAGAGGAATTATGGAAGGAGCAATTAATCGGTATGACTGTAGATTTTGACCAGTTAATTGAGTAATCTGATATTCTTGCAAAAGAGTTTATCAATTCAATCACCCCAGAGATATTGGTTTGTGAATTTTGGAGAAAGAGTAACACATCATCTGCATAAAGGCTGATTTTATGTTCCACGTTCTTGCATTTTATGCCCTTAATTACTGAATTCTGTCTAATTGCTGCTGCTAGTGGTTCAATAAAAATTGCAAATAGTGAAGGGGAGAGTGGGCATCCCTGCCTGGTGCCCCTCAAGAGACAGAAGCTGGAGGATGTCTGGTCATTTGTTCTAACACAAGCTGTTGGGGAATTATATAATATTTTTAACCAGTTTATGAAAGAGGATCCAAAACCAAATTTGTGTAAAGTTGCAAATAGAAATTTCCAGTTAACTCTGTCAAATGCTTTTTCTGCGTCTAAAGAGAATATTGTAGTTTCTAGGTTTTTACTGTATGAGTAGTCTATCAAATTAAGTAATCTACGTGTATTTGTTGATGAGTGCCTACCTTTTATGAAACCAGTTTGGTCAGGATGAATTAAGAGGGGGGTTATTTTCTCCAGTCTCTTTGAGAGAGCTTTGCAGATTATTTTAAGGTCTACATTTATAAGGGATATTGGACGATAGCTTGAGGGATATACAGGGTCTTTGCCTGGTTTTAGCAGGAGATTAATGTTTGCAGAATTCATATTTGATGGAAGTCTGCCCTTTTCTTTAATTTCCAACAACGTTCTGTAGAAAACTGGTGCTAGAATCGACCAGAATTCTTTGTAGAATTCTGCAGGAAAGCCATCTGGACCTGGAGCCTTATTATTGTGCATACTTATCAGGGCTTCCTGGAGTTCACTTGGTGTCAGTGGTGAATCCAGTGCCATTGCTTGAGTGTCCAATAATTTTGGAAGAGTTATGTTGTCCAAAAACTGATCAATTTCTTTTTTAGATGGGTTTATTTGTGGTGAATACAACGTTTTATAGAAATCCCTGAAAATGTTGTTTATTTGTATCGGTTCATATAATGTGTTCCCAGATGAATCTTGAACAGCACATATAGTTGTTTTTTCTTTATTTATTTTTAGCTGGTTTGCTAGAAATTGACCGGATTTATTACCATGTTCATAATTTTGTAGGCGTAGTCTTTGTACTAAGAATTTTGTTTTTTTATCAATTATCTCATTTAATTCTAGTTTTGTTTTGCGTATTTTGTTCAATGTTTCCTGATCTTGGTGGGACGCGTAGGCTTCTTCTAGTGATTTGATGTTTTTTTCTAATTCCTGAATATTTTTGTTTTCTTTTTTCTTTTTATGTGATGAGAAAGAAATTATTTTACCTCTCATCACAGCTTTCCCTGCTTCCCATAGAACAGAAGCTGATGTTTCGGGAGTGTCATTATAGTCCAAATATGAAGTCCACTCTTTTTTAAAATATTTAATAAAGTCTTCATCTTTAAGTAGTGATATATTAAATCTCCAGTTTTTTCTTGGCGTAGTATTATTCTTGTGCATTAGTGTTAAAGATACAGGACCATGATCGCTGACAGCTATAGGATGAATCTCAGTGTCTGAAATGTCGTTCAGCAGTGAGCTGCTGACCAAAAAATAATCCAGACGAGAGTAAGAGTGATGGACATGTGAGAAAAAAGTATATTCCTTACTGGTGGGGTGAAGGGAGCGCCATGCATCGCAAAGACCAAAGTCACTCATATACTGTTTGATTATATTTGTGGACTGCCAATTACGCTGAGTTCCCGCTGTATTGAGCCTATCCATGTCTTCATTTAGTCCAAGGTTGAGGTCACCTCCAAGAACAAGTGTGCCATCTAAGTGTTCAGAGAGTGCACTGAAAAAACCGTGAAAGAATGAGGGATCATCAACATTTGGACCATATACACTTGCAATACATAGCTTTTTATCACGTATAGATAGTTTAATGATTAAGAATCTGCCCTCTGGATCTATAACTGTATCGAGTACTGTGAAATTAATATTTTTATGTATTAAAATTGCTACTCCCCTTTGTCTAGAATTATAACAAGCTGAGAACACATTGGGAAACTCAGGTGTTTTAAGTTCATTCGAACCTCTAAGAGGTCTGTGGGTCTCTTGTAATAGGACAACATCCGCCTGTAGTTTTTTGAGTTGGTTAAATATTTTTAACCTCTTTTCTCTGGAGCCAGCTCCATTTATATTCCATGTAATGAACCTCAGTGTACCCATAGATGTTTGTGTATAACTAGGGATGTATGCTGTGTGCGTCGCTTAGACAGGTGGAGAGAATACGTCACTTGTTCATAAATAAAGAGAAGGAGAGAGAGAAAAAATGTGTGGCGAGATGCTCCCTGAGTCTGACTTTGTGTATGCATAGTTACTAATATGAGTAGGCTTGGCTTAAGTGTGTGTGTATCTTATATGACTGTGTGCGCTGTCTGACTGATGTAAATGTGCTGCCGTTGAGCGCATGGTGCGTATGTGTCGAAATAAAGGATGTTTGTGGATGAGTGTCGAAGCAGGTGATCGAGGCAGTGAAAGGAATAAAGAAAGAAACCAAGGACAGGGGTGAGCAGCATAAAACCAAGAGGGGGAAAAGAGAGGAGGGAAAAAAAAAAAAAAAAAAAAAAAACGAGAAGAAAAAAAAACAGAAACAAAACGTAAACATTCCAATTAAATCACTGACGGAGAGTGACGGTTTTAATTCTGCTATGAAATCACACTTTAAGATGCGATTTGATACTGGTAAGTTAAACAGATGTTAATGCAAGTTAGTGTGAGTGGATAGGGAAATGGTGTAGCTGATTCTTATCTGGTGTTATTTAGAAACAACAATGTTTCTAAATAAATTTTAAATTTTAATTATATATAAATTATACTTTATTTAAAAAATATTAATGTGAAGTCAACTAAATTTCCATATAAAATACAATATACATTTTTTTTGTACAGTGCATCGCTACCTTATCATGGTGCAGCGATTTGCGTGTCCCAGGGATCCCAGCAGCTATGTTGTCAGGGGGTTGTTGCTGCCTGGTAGGGTTTACCATGGCAAATTTGTCCTGGGTGAGGGGCTACACAAAGAGCAATTAGACATAGTCAGCATAACAACAACAGTTACTACCTTTCCTTCTTAATCCAGGATTTGTTCATCAGGGTCATAAAAGGGCACATTTGTTTTATTGTTCAGAAAATGGATTATACTCAGTTTGCCAAGTACATTTCAAATGTCCACAGGCAGCAACTTGTAAATTTGTAAATTCTAACCCTAACCCATGTTTATTGTATCACTAAGTGCTCTTTCGTTGCTGCCATTTATTTCTAACACCAGGGGAAATGGCTGATATATAGAAATAACATTTTTTTTATTCAAGCCGAAGTGAAAGTCTTTTTTTTTTATGGTTGTTATCTGTGACAAATAAAGATGGCTGCTTTGATTTTTAAGCAGTATCACAAGTGTGGAACATACCAGCCAGCAAATCAGGAGCTTGCATAAAAATATACTTATTTGTTCAGCATTCCTATTTGAATATATGGATATTGATCTAGCAAAGTTTGGCTCAACAGATTTGGAAATAAAAAATATCCCTACAACTGAGAATCTGTATTGCTCTTGATAATGTCATCAGGAAAAGAACTAGTGATTTGTACAGCTGATTTCAGTAGGAAACTCTAAGAATAGAAATAAATATGCAGCATTATGCATCTTTAAATATGCAGTTACCATGGTAATCTAACCAGGTCAGAAGAGGTCCTCTTAACGACACTTAAAAGTCTGGCTTTGGTCTCTACACACACAACTAACTCATTAATCCTGTTGGAGTTTACGCTCCTCAGATTTGTCTTTTTGAGTGGAACATTAATACTTTTGAAGAGTGAGTCCTAGAATTAGGGGGAAAAGATCTAGAACTGGATTTATCCTTTAATTAAAAAGCTTTATGCTCCACTACAAAGGCCAAAACAAAGGAAGGAATTAAAGCAAGAAAAAAAAAATTACAATTTATTTGAAACAACAAAGTTTGTAGCAGCTCTCCAAGGCATATTTTGTTGCTATGAGTATAGTATTTTGCTAGCTAGATTTGTTATGGCAAGACCAAGCATGATAAAATCAAGCTAAGCCACAAGCTTTGGAAAAAAAACTAGATAGACTAGAATTGAAATGATATAGACGCTGAGAAGAACAAAGCTGCTTGGCACTCAGGAGTCATTGTGGATGACTTAACACGAGGCTGCCTTCAACTGAAAAAAGACACCCCTACCCTCCACCTACAAACACGCACACACACACACACACACACACACCCTCCCTCAGTGAGTCCTTCAAAGCCAGATTGTGGTCTTTAGTGTAAATAACATGTGCTGGGTTTGATGCAGACAGAATTAATGACAACACTCAGTCCAAATAACAGAGGGCTCATTTCCGTCTGGCCTGCTGTCCTTATGGAGATGAAGACACCTCATTGGCATGAACAACACATTTGTCTCTGTGTGTGCGTGTGTCTGCATTGTCTCCCACAAACATCATTAATAATTATTATTCGTAGAATTAAACTTCTGTTTTTATGAATGCTGCTTTGTTTCTGTTCTGGTCAGATCAAATTGACAGATTTATATTTTAAACCCTGTTTTCCCTCCAGGCTGTAACAGTGTAAATTATTTAGGTAAGGTTAATGAACAACCACGAATTCTCAGAATAGCTTTTTGATGGTCTTGACATACTTTTCACAACTACCTTTCTGTGTGAACTTATACATCTGCCTTTTCAAGCTTCTGTTTTTGTGTTGCAATTTTCATTTATTTGTATTTGTCATCAAATTGCTTCCACTTGAGTACTTTTCTCGTTTTATTCAGCGTGTGTGTGTGTGTGTGTGTGTGTGTGTGTGTGCATACACTGGAAACCAAAGAACCAAGTGAATCTTTCTGCTCCAGCAGTGACGCCACTCAGTGATTTAAAGAGGCAAACAGGGCCGACCGTCTCGCTGCACGGAAAGTGAAAATTACTATCCTGCTTTTGAAGACCGTTTACATTGTTGCTGTACAGGTACTCCTCTCTGTTCCTGCTCCGTGACTAAGTGCTGAGTCACAAGCCCCTGATGTGAAAGCAGGCAGTCCGCCTCCAGCAACCTCTGTTGTGGTGTTCGGAGGGTGCCTGCTTCGAAGAATACAGGTTTATTGCCTCCGAGATATCTTGTAATGGCTGAGTGAGAAGAGGGGGAGGTGATGACTACACAGACAATTACAAAACTTGGGAATGCTGGAAACAGTTGTGCGTAATCTTGCCACAGGCAACAGGTGAATTGCTTGTTGAACTCGGGAAGAATGTTTTGCAGCATTTACAGTAATAAGTTTCCAGTATTTCTAATCTGCTGTTACTGCCAAGCCTTTTGGAGCAGAAATTGTGCAGCGATTGAAACAAAAAAACAACCCTAACCCTACGAGACAGTAAAATACCCCTGGTTTTTTCACTTTTAGGGGTGGGACTCGATTAAAAAATCTAATTAATTAGATATTTTGTAATTAATTAATCTTGATTAATCGCAAAAGAAAATTTGCCCCAAAGCGCAAATGGGGTTTTTTTTGTTTGTTTTTTTAAATTTTAAAGGATTTTATTGGGCATAACTTATAGATGTAAGGTAGTGACTGGAATAAGTCACAAGGTGTCGCTGTTGAGCTGCATATATGGTGTAAATGTTAGCAATTTTGGCCATTCGTCCTCTGCAGGACACCGTACTTTAGATTTCTTGTTCGCGCGGGCGCCATCTTGGGTCAGTGTTTGCTGTGATTTGCGAAGGTAAGCACTGCCAGTGGCGAACTGCATCAGTTTTGTGTTGTATTCATCGCGGAGACCGTGGAATGTTGTAGAAGGCACGGTTATTGTTACTTAATGTGTATTCTGTGTATATGTGTTGTTGTATTTTGCAATGTTGATAGTCACGGAGTGTTTGCTGTGATTTGCGAAGGGCCAGCAGCAGAGTTGGAGTGGTGTTTGCCCCTGCTTCCGAATAAACGGCGCGGTCCGAGCCACAAATTGAACACCTGTGTCCGACTGGTCTCTCTGCGGTGCACCCCAATCCAACACAATTTAACACAACGCAGAGTCCGGGGTGTAGGGAGGCCCCTGCACTGGTTGGGTTACATCTTTGGTGCCGTGACCCGGATTTGTGGCACTTCGAGACCGAAGAGAAAGCAATGCCGACACCCCCCAGCTACGCAGCCATAGTAAGAGGTGTCGCCATCTGATGGGGTGCTGAACTAAGTATATAACTGCCTGTGCAGCTGTATTACTGGGACTTTCATCTCCCCAGCCATATCCTTTGAAAGTGAAATCTTGGGGTGGTTTCATTTGAGGGTTTTCTGTCCCTGGAAAAAAAAAAAAAAAAGACTCAGAGACTTGAATTGTAGCGAGAATGTTAAATGATGTTCCTTGTCCATAATGATAATCATCGGATACGGTTAAGAAATTGCTGATGATTTGGGTCATTCACAACCTCTGTGCTGAAGATAGTTGTTTAACTGCACCCTGAGTTTAATGCTGTTTTTGTGAATTCTTTTTTTTCTGCGTTATAGAATGATAGTTGTCATACATCTGTGTTGTGTTCTATTTTACTAGAGATATATTGTACTTACTCACAGTTAAGCATACTACAAGTAGCCCACACACATTTTCTGGTGCAGCTAAATTAGAGATACAGGACAGTGAAAATGTTGAGAGACTATGCAGACACTCCAAAGAGGGCACAGCCTCACCTTTTGAATGAAGGGGCAACAGCTAGCGCCAGTACAGTGGACCAACAGTCATCAGTGAAGTCGAAGCTGGTCACCCAGTTCCCCAGCTTCACTGGCCAGCGGTTACAGTATCACACCCCAATCAGGGACCTCACCGACTCTGGGCTGGGCACACAACAGACCCCACCACCAACCATGCTTTCACCCCAGACTGATCTTGGCATGGCTCCAGCTCATGCCCCACCACTGCCACCCTATGGAGGCCAAATGCAGGTGCCCTCACACCCATCTAAAATTCGCCCAAGTTCAGTGCCAGCCAACCAGACAAGCCAGTCCAACCACAGCCCTCTAACTACAGCCCCTCCAGTGTTTCGGCCAGATGTACAGATAACTATGCCCCCTGTTTTTTCCCCTCAGGCCAGTGTCCATGGGCCCACTGCTACACCGGCACCCCATGTTGCCTCATATCCCAACTACCCAGCGGTGCACAGTACCCAGCATCCCACCCCCAACCAATCACTTAACACTCCTTACCCAACGATGACCATTCCATTCAGCCCCCAAGCATACACCAGCCATCTGTATTCCACACCTGCCCCCCAAGCCGCCATGCCAAGCCCCCTAACAGTGCAGGGAGTGGGCATAATGAATAATCCCTCTGCAGCTGAGCAGACCCTTGAAAGTTCAAAGCATGGGCTGACGCCCCGTTTGCCCCACACGCCACTAGCTGCTGTCCATGACTCTCGAGCCCCCCTCCACTCATCTGCTATAAGCCCCAACACTGTCATGCCCCCTATCGTGAACATGACCCATGGAGGTTTTATAGCCCCACCCGGTACCCATGCCCCAATGCACGTACCAACCTCTGCTTTAGACCCCCAAGTTAGTGGACACCCTGGCATACCCCCCCAGCAGGTGCATACATCTTTAAGCACTCCTGGCGGGGCTGCAGCCAACGCTAACCCCCCATTAGCTGCCTACGGTGGTTTTATACAGACTCATCAAGTGAAAAATGTCCAAGTCTTCACTGGCAGTGCTGACAGCAAGGTGCTTGTAGAGGACTGGGTTCGTGACATGCAGTATCTACTTGAGGCAATAGAGCTCCCCATTCACCTCCGCTTTTCCACGGTGGTGCGTCACCTAACTGGTGAAGCCCGAAAGCTGGTCCTGAATCTACCTCTCCATGACCAAACACCTGAGAGGGCATTCGAAGAACTGAGAGCAGAGTACGGCGACACACAGAGCTCCTCAGATCTACTAGCGGACTTCTATGAGCGTGTTCAGAGGTCTGGGGAGTCTGCCTGTTCATATGCTATAGCACTGGAGGCAACACTGCGAGCTGTGGAAGAAAACCAAAGAGGAGGCAAGCCTTTTCCTGACCGTGACAGTAAACTCACCCGGCAGTTCATACGGGGGATTAATGATGGGGATGTGTATGCGAGGATCTCGCCAATGAAGCCCCGGCTTTTGAGTTTCCGTGAGCTGCAGGCTGAGCTCCGAAATTTAGCAAAAGAAACAAAGAGATTCCAGCCTCAAAACAAATCAAAGAAAACTTATGCCCAGGTACAAGTGGCATCAGAGTGTAGTGTGAATGTGAAGGCAGAAAAGGCTAAACATCCCTCAGAGTGGTCAGAGCTAGCAGAGATGGTCAAGAAATTAGCACTGAGCCAGGAGGAGCAGATGGCCAAGTTGACCCACCTTGAATCGAGAATTTATGCTCCATCCTCTGCCACTCCACTGAGAGTCCGACCACCCCCTGGGGCTACAACCCCAATGTCAGTGGTCACATGCTACCGGTGTGGGAAGCAAGGACACATAGCCCGGGTTTGCAGAGCAGTGCTCCCGGGGCCTGAACAGACGTGGGCACACGATCCTCAGCCTGTGACCCCCATGGAGGGAAACACTTACTCAGCTCAGCCTTTAAACAGATAAAGCCCATGGTCGCCGGGGCAACCATGGGCGAGCAGCAAGTCCCCACACTGCAGGTGAACAAAGGTGACGGAGGGGAGAGCACTCCCCTAGTTGGTCCCAGGAACGAGGGGGAGGTGGAAGTCAACGGAATGAAGTGCAGGGCACTCATCGACTCTGGCTCCCAGATAACCAGTATTACGCACCAGTACTGGCGCAGCCACCCCACCCTCCATAAACAAAAACTGCAGCCTTCTAAGATACCCATAGAAGGTGCAGGGGGCCAGAGTGTCACCTACCATGGTGTGCTACGCATCAACCTAAAATTGTTGGGGAGAGAGTTTAAGGGTGTGCCTGCTTTTGTTGTCACTAACACAGAGTACCGCTCCTCTGTTCCTCTGCTTGTGGGAACTAATGTCCTCCGTGCCTCCAGAAGTCACCTCCAGGCAACCTACGGCCAGCAGTTCCTCCTCCAGGTCAAGGAGACTCATCCGGAGTGGCACACCTCCCTGCTAGAGATTGAGAGCACGGAACAGTGTGATATGGATGACACAGTGGGCCCTGTTGTTTATACTGGTCATAAGGTGCACATTCAAGCAGGGAAAGAGATGGATTTAATGTGCAAAATAAAAGCTGGACCACAAAGAAAGACTTATACAGCCCTAATTGAAGGCCACCCCTCCCTGGGGCTCAGCCAAGACATCCTGGTCGCCAGAGTTCTTGCTGATGTAAAGAAAGGATGTGCCCCGGTAAGAGTGATGAACCTCTCCCAGCATGCTATCACTATCAAGCCTCACACGCATCTGGCCAAGGCATCTCTGGTGGAAAGTATTGTGGACTTTTCAGACAGGGTGCGGGGCAGTCATCACATTAGCGGAGGCAGAGGAGCATGCCTGGGTATGGACCACGTTGTGGCAAGCCAGGAAGTGGATTTAAGTGGAGCAGATGTTGAAAACGAGCACCAGCGTTCCCTTCTTAAAGAGCTTGTGGAAAGGAACATGGGTGTGTTCTCACAGCACCCCCTGGATTATGGCCATACAAAGACTGTGCAACATGAAATCCCTCTGGTCGACTCTAAGCCATTTCGACTGCCTTACCGTAAGATCCCCCCATCACAGTGGCAGGACGTGAGAAGGTTACTGACAGAAATGGAGGCAACAGGAGTTATCAGGCCCAGCAAAAGTCCATATGCTTCACCTGTCGTGATCGTAACCAAGAAAGATGGATCACTAAGGCTGTGTATTGACTACAGGAAACTGAACTCCTGTAGCACGAGAGATGCTTTTCCTCTCCCCAGAATAGAGGAAGCCCTGGAGGCTCTAGGGCAGGCAAGATACTTCTCCACCCTTGACCTCACTTCTGGTTATTGGCAGGTAGAGGTGGCGGAGCACGACAAACACAAGACGGCATTCAGCACCCCTATGGGGCTGTTTGAAGCAAATCGTATGCCCTTTGGACTGCAGAATGCTCCCTCCACCTTTCAGAGACTCATGACCTGCTGCTTTGGCGACTTGAACTTCACCCACCTCCTAATCTATCTTGATGATCTCATCATATTCTCCAAAACCTTTGATGAGCATCTGGAAAGACTGCAGCTGGTGTTCGATCGGCTTCGGGAGCATGGCTTGAAGTTAAAGCCTTCTAAATGCCACCTAGTGAGAAAGGAGGTTCAGTATTTGGGTCACTTAGTGTCTGCTGAGGGGATCCGGACAGACCCAGAGAAGATCAGCAAGGTGAAAAACTGGGTGAGGCCCACAAATCGCAAAGAAGTGTTGCAATTCCTGGGATTCGCTGGATACTATAGGCGGTATGTAAGTGGGTACTCTACCCTAGCTGCTCCCCTGTACCGCCTAACTGCTGGTGACCCCAGAAAGAAAAGGAGAGGGGGAAAGAAAAGTCTGGCTACCGACCCACCCTTTTTGTGGACAGATGAATGCGAGAAGGCATTTAAGACCCTAAAAGAAAGGCTGACAAGCGCTCCAGTGCTGGGATATCCTGACTATAGCTTGCCCTTCGTTCTGCAGACGGACGCCTCAGGGGAGGGTCTGGGCGCCGTTCTAGCTCAGATCCAAGGTGGAGCTGAGAGGGTCATAGCCTTCGCCAGTAGAGGTTTGAGCCCAGCAGAGACAAGGTATCCTGCACACAAACTCGAGTTCCTTGCTCTTAAATGGGCGGTCACCGACAAATTCTACGACCACCTCTATGGGCGTAGATTCTCTGTCCAGACAGACAACAACCCTCTCAAGTATGTTATGTCATCAGCGAAGCTGGATGCCACAGGCCAGCGGTGGGTGTCTAGGCTGGCTGCTTTCGATTTCGATGTCCAGTATCGGAGGGGACAGAGCAACACAAACGCTGACGCCCTCTCTCGCATGTCTAACCAGGAGGTCATGCACATCCTACAGACATGCCCTCAGTGGGTGGGTGTCGACGAACAGGGGCATGGTGCGACACAGGCTACCCAGGATACTCAAAGCCTCACTGGCCATGGCACGCCTACAGGGGAGGAACTGGAACTCGGGACACCTACATCCACTGAGCCTTACAGGGATGTGGGGATGGAATCCCTGCCCACCATGACCAAACAGGAGATCCGTGCAGGGCAGAAAAAAGACCTCGTTATTGGCCCTGTCTTGCACTATAAGAGTATGAACCAGAAGCCGAGCCGCAGTGAGCGAATGAGTGCCGAAGGACACGTGCGCCTTCTCTTAAAGGAGTGGAGAAGGTTAGCGGTAAGGGATGGCATCCTGTACCGCTGCGTCCAAGACAGCCAAAGGGGAGTAGTTGAGCAATTGGTGCTACCAGAGGATTTGCGTATATCAGTGAAGACTGCTCTCCACGATGACTCAGGCCACCTTGGTTTTGAGAGGACATTGCACATGATAAGGGAGAGGTTTTATTGGCCACGGATGTTCCAGGAAATCAAGGCTTGGTGCGAACAATGTGAGAGGTGCTGCCTTAGGAAAACTCCAACCGCAGGGGTCAGGGCCCCCCTGGTCAGTATCCACAGCAGTGCCCCCTTGGAGCTAGTTTGTGTGGATTTTTTGACTCTTGAGAAATCAAAAGGTGGTATCGAAAATGTCCTCGTGGTCACTGACCATTTCTCACGCTATGCGCAAGCATACCCCACTAAAGACCAAAAAGCCAGCACAGTGGCTAGGGTGCTGTATAGAAACTTTTTCTGTCGGTTTGGCTTCCCAGCAAAACTGCATGCAGACCAAGGGCGCAATTTTGAAAGTGCTGTGGTGAAGGAGCTGTGTAAATGCACCGGCATCACTAAGACCCACACCACGCCCTATCACCCACAGGGCAACGGGACAACTGAACGGTTTAACCGCACCCTCATGAACATGCTGGGGACGCTAGAACCTCACCTGAAACCCCGGTGGCACGAATATGTGGATGCAATGACACACGCCTACAACTGCACCCGCCATGATTCGACAGGGTACACACCATACTACCTGATGTTTGGCAGGCATCCACGGCTCCCTGTCGACTTGGTCTTTGGGCTGTCAACCACTAATGGGTCGGGGGGATATAGCGATTATGTCCAGACCCTGCATGACTGCTTGTCACAGGCTTACGCACAGGCTAATCAGGCCTCTCGCCAGGCTAAGGGTCACCAGAAAAGATACTATGACCGACAAGCAAAGAGTCAAAGCTTCAGCCCGGGTGACAGAGTCCTGGTTAAAGTGTGTCATGTGGAGGGGCGAAGCAAACTAGGAGACAAGTGGGAGTCACGTCCATACATTGTGGTGAAGAAACAGCCAGACATGCCGGTGTATGTGGTGCGATCGGAAAATGGTGATACAGAGAGAGTGGTCCACCGCAACCTACTCACGCAGTGTATGTTTCTTCCCGTGGAGCAGGTGGGAGAGGAGGCAAGAGAGGAAATGGAGCTTGACGTGGAGGAGGTTCATGGAGGAGGGATTGAGGACAGTGGAGAGCAGGCTGGTGAAGTAATCAGACAGGATGAAGAGTCGGACATGATCGAGGACGGGGAGACTGATAGCCTGGAAGGAGGTGTGGAGGGAATTTCACCTGAAGCAGCAAATGGATCACTTGCCCCCACAGGACCGGAGGAAAGGGACCCAGGGGCAGCACAAGAGAGTGAAGATTGGAGGGGGAATGAGACTGCCAGGGTCACCCACTCACCTCCCAGACCAAGAGAACCAAGGAGGAACTTGCCGAGGAGTCGGCATCCCCCAAAGAGACTGACTTATGGGTTGAGAGTTAACGAACCAGGGGAGGATCAGGAGAAGATAGAAAGGGGATGGAAGCTGTGGCAGAGGGCCAAAGCAAGAAGGGCTGCAGGAAACACATAGGATACACACATAGACATTTTCACATTACACTGCACATCTTCCACCACCATTATTCTTGTGTACATAGTGAGACTGTTCTGTTTTATTTTGTTTTGTTTGATGACTGGGACGCCATCACTTAAAGGAGAGGCGGATGTAAGGTAGTGACTGGAATAAGTCACAAGGTGTCGCTGTTGAGCTGCATATATGGTGTAAATGTTAGCAATTTTGGCCATTCGTCCTCTGCAGGACACCGTACTTTAGATTTCTTGTTCGCGCGGGCGCCATCTTGGGTCAGTGTTTGCTGTGATTTGCGAAGGTAAGCACTGCCAGTGGCGAACTGCATCAGTTTTGTGTTGTATTCATCGCGGAGACCGTGGAATGTTGTAGAAGGCACGGTTATTGTTACTTAATGTGTATTCTGTGTATATGTGTTGTTGTATTTTGCAATGTTGATAGTCACGGAGTGTTTGCTGTGATTTGCGAAGGGCCAGCAGCAGAGTTGGAGTGGTGTTTGCCCCTGCTTCCGAATAAACGGCACGGTCCGAGCCACAAATTGAGCGCCTGTGTCCGACTGGTCTCTCTGCGGTGCACCCCAATCCAACACAAACTAACACAACGCAGAGTCCGGGGTGTAGGGAGGCCCCTGCACTGGTTGGGTTACATAGACATGGACATAAATATTGTAAACTCAAGCACTTTTAATCTATGGGGGAAAATGCATTGAAACTGCATTTCAATGCAAAACAGAGGAAAAAAAAAAATCCCTGGCCAAAATTGTGCAGACTTCAAAATAAAGTGTTATTTTAAGAACTTTAAGTACATTTTCAAAATGGTATTGTCTTTAAATAATAATAATAATAAAAAGTTTAACATAAAGTTCAGTTTTTCTTCTTAAAAAAATAAGGCAGAAACTTATAAGTTTATTTATACAGCTTCACCTTTAAACTCTGAATAACCTTAGCTAACATTATTTTGTACATTAGGCTAAAACAGTGTGAACATTAAACATTTTGGTGCAAAAAATAACAAATCTGTTGGACTCACAATTTACTGTCCATCTCTTTCAGCCAGTTACTTTGGCTACGTTCAATGCAGGTCTTAATGTTCAATTCCGATTTTTTGATCAAATACGATTTTTTTTTTGTCTGCTCGTTCACACTACAAATTAAATGCGACAGCAAACATGCGCAAAAGAAGACGTCACACACAACGCGCTCTGTTTAGACCCAGAGCAAACAATATTGTTTGACTGATGGCCCTTAACCCTTTAAAACTGGTCAGAGCGGGCACGCTCCGTTTTGCGTAACTATTTTTAAATCCCGGTAGCACTGCAACCATGTGAGCTAGCGCAATAATTTTTTTTGCATATGAAACCGGAGGAGTTGTACTTACATCTTATGCCATCAGCTTGTCCTAGGTCACAGTTTCCTTCCACATACAGCTTTGCAAAAACTGCATAAAAAGCACTTGCAGCAACAAAAACATAATACTCCAGAAACACGCTTTGCCGATCCGATCAGCTGTTCATAACACTTCCTACGTCCATCAGCATGAACTCTCGCATGTCCGCCATGACCTGCCCGAAACCGGAAGTGACGTCATTTTCACGGAAATGTAGTTTTTTTTACCATCAAGGCCTCATGAGCTTATACTGGTGTTTTGAAAAGTTATGTTTGACTTCATGACTTTCTGTGTCGTTTGTGGGATGCTTAGGACTCATATTGCACTGCTGGAAATAGTTTATTTTGATGCACATGCTGCTTTTTTGCAAATTTGCACTATAATATTTATTTTTGTTTTTCCTGCAGTGTATAGAAATTGGTGTATTTCAAAAATAAAACTATGAAGACACTCAAAATAAATTTCCTGTGGTGGGAAACTATTTTGTGCAACTTTTTTGTATTTACAGTTTTGAGGGACAAGCCTCTTAAATTTCTCTAACTAGAAATATATGTTAAAAAAACAAAAACGATTTTAAATTTTTTTGTAGTTTATTGCACTTTTTTGCAATTTATGTAATTACTATGCACTTTATGCATGCATATTATTAAAATTTAGGCTGTAATGGTTGTATTGATGTATAGGAACTTGAAAAGCTCCCAAAAATGGCTCTACAGCATGTAAAAATATAATATAAGCTGTGGCGGACTTGGTTCTATGGTAGGTCTTAAAGGGTTAATATAAAGACTTTGGACTTTACGTTTCCCAAGTTATTTTGTTTTTTACATAATAATGTAGATAACCTAATAATTATCCTTATTGCTGTTTTAGAGGAGCGGTGCTTCAAAGGATAGTCGCAGAATCCTGTCAGAATCTGCAGATTATACAGTATAAATAAAATGTTCACGTTTTTCCAACGTTGTCTTCCCAACAGTTTCACTGACATCTACGCTGGATGGCCAGGAAGCGTTCGCGATGTCTTATTGGGTGCTTCTCCGGAGCTGATAATTGGCGTCTGTCTTGTGTCGGTGACGTAAAAGACGGATTTAATGCGACATGACTATTCTAAGACATCGGATATGTATCGGATTCAGTACCACATACAAAAGTGACCCAGATCGGATTTGAAAATATTGGATTTGTGTCGTTCACACTGTCATACCATGATCTGATATGGGTTGCATAGGGTCAAAAAAAATCGGATTTGATGCGCTTTCGCCTGCAGTGTGAACGTAGCCTTAGACAAACTAGCCTGTTCACATTTTCAGAGCTCAAGTTCGCATTTTTGTTACTATGTGACCTGCAAGTCTCTCACATGGGACAGAAGTGGCAGGACTAATCAAATAGTTGCAGGCCAGGACAGAAAGCTGTGGGTGGGTCCCTGCTCGTCTGGACCACCACTGTAGTCTGTCTTGCTGATGGTTACACAGGGCTTCCTCATCTGAATCTGTAGCGCATTTTCTAACCCCCTATGTTCTACCACTGACAGTGGTCTCCAGTCCAGACCAATCCATTTTGCGAGAGAATTTGCAACTTTGTCCGATGTTGACTTATTAATTTCCTCTGGTTTCTGGTCCTGAAGCCAGCCATTTCATCAAGTTTGGTCTGCTGACACTTTTTGTTGGTACTCAAACTGCTAGCATAATCGGTATACCATGAAATCATGCATTGACAAAAGTTTTCCTTTGTAATGCAAAGTGCATTTAGATGCTTTACTTTTTTTCAAACTAATTAATCGAAAATAGCACGTTAAACCCCCACCCCTAGTTATTTTGTATATATCGCTTGGTGTTAGGGTATTCTCTGTCTGGGATAACTTTGGATTCCAGTTCCCATTTAAGTCATGGAAAAGGCAGCACTAGCTAGCTATGGTAGAATGACCTGCTAGCAAGACTACTAGTTGCCATAACTACCTATTTTTCAACATGACTTTTTATAGCTGTGAGCTAGAGCTGGGCGATAGAACGATAACGATATGTATCGCGATATAACTTTTACTCGATAGAGAAATTAAGCTATCGCGATAGACCTCTTAAAAAAAAAAAAAAGACCAGCCAATCCAAATTAAGTAGCGCAGAGCCGAACCAATCACAGCCGCAGCGTCACGTCGCGTGACTTGTAACGTACAGCACAAGTGCCAAGCCGCACGTGTGTTTGTTTGGGAAGCAGCCAGCGGGTAATGGAGGAAATGAGTGTGCCGACTAGAAAAATCAACCGAGCGTGACCGAAGAGAAAACGGATAATGGTTCCAACGCCGGAGAGATTGTCGAACGCAAGAGCCATAGAAGTTCCGTAGTGTGAAGGTATTTCGGCTATTTCAAGTCTGACAAAAAACAGAGTAGCGTGCACTGTAAATTGTGCCGAAAGCAAGTCTGGAAATACAATGAACTGGTGCATGCGTCACACTGTGCGCCACGTTATTGTTTCGGTGAAATGAATTTCTACAATACTGTTAATTCTACTCTCTGCAGTGTTTAAATGCTTACATATACACACAGTTACTGTCCCTCCACACATATGACTCGGTTCTGCTTCTATGCCCCAGCTTTGTTTACTTTTTCCCACCGAGGCTTCTAGACTTCTGATTGGCCAATATTTCTGCACGGTTAGGAATCTAGCGCCACCTGCTGCTTTGGCATGTTCATAGCAGCGTTTTCCTTCATTTCTGCCTTTATGTGTGGACGGGATTATTTTTTAAAACGAAAACGGAAAATCTCCGTTTTCAAAAATACCCGTGTACGTGTGGACGTAGCCTCAGTCTCTGACTGGAAGCGCTAATTCGTCATTCGGCTTTTGTCAGACTAAAGTAACTGTTAAAACTGTTTGAAAAGCTAAGCTATACAACAAGGAGAGATTGAGAATTTCCTTTTAGTTCTCAGTTTATTTGATATTGACAAAAGTTAGTCAGTTTTGTCTGTTCTTCTGTAACACAAACTAAGATTTATTTTTAGAATTAATATTTTGTTTCTAAGTGGAATTGACAATTTAGTAGTCTGTTTCGTTTGTTCTATTTTGAAACTTAAACGCTTTAGCGGCTGCCTTTTGTGTAGTTTGCAATATTTGCCTTTATTTATCTGAAAAAGTCTCATGTTCCTTAAGTACATCTACCCTGTTGAACTTATTATGGGAAATAAATATTTAAATAAAAACAAGCTGCTGATTATTTCACATTTTACTTGTGAGCAACGGCACATTTAAATCTTACAAATATAGTTATTTGGCTTATATCGTGATAGATATCGTTATCGCCTGAAATGAAAAAAACATATCGTGATATGAAGAAATCTCATATCGCCCAGCTCTACTGTGAGCACAAAAGCAATAACGTTGGTTTAAAAAAAAAAAAAAGGTAATTTATAGCCCTTGTTACTCTAGCCTCATGCACAGACTAAGGTACTAGCAAAATTTATATTAACTGATATGTTTGATTTTTTTTTTCAGAAGTAACCATAGTTGATGTATTATGTTATCTTCTAGATTATTAAATAAATGCAAACTGCTGTTTGTAGTTGTTGTTTTTCAGTGCTTAAATGTTGGTGATGCCACAGAGACCAAAGTAAAACAGTGTATCAAAAGCCCACTTCTGTCAAACGTGTCAGTGTCGTGTGATAGTTTTTCCTCCGTAGGTGTCCATGTCAAGCTCTGAGGAAAATGAAGTTGGAACTTTAATATACCAATGGATGGTCTCAGAGTTCAGTGGTAATCCTTTGCCTCACCCCACTCAGTCTGTAGAAACACATATGGATTGACAGTGCTTTAGGCGTCATCCATTGTTTTGCCTTCAATTAGGTGGATTGAATCTCCTCCATCAATTAGCTGACGTCTTGAGTTCCACTGTTCTTTTCACTCAGCGAGAGCGGTTCATCTCTTTTCACCTGAATCCCAGTGACACCTCGCCCTCTTTTTGTTGTCATGGGCTGCTGTAGCAGCTAAGGTGTCATGCCAGCTAAAAAGAAAAGTGTCTTCATCCAAACAGTATCACGCTTCTCTCCCAAGGGATCAATAGCACCTTCTTTGTATGCCAACTGGCTCAATAATTCATGATGCCAATTTAAAAATGCAATGAAGTAGCTGTCACTTAGCACACTCTCTCTGCTCTGGCCCTTGGAGATGATCCCGCACGAAAGGCCATGCTTCCTGTCAGTGACTCAGTTTTTCTGTGTAACTTGAGCATAGGCTTCGCACCTCTACTGCAAGCTTCTTCTTGCTGGTTCACGCCTGGCTCTGTGGTGCGTAGTTACCACTCGGTTATTCGATCCCTGTCCTTGCTGGTTTCCTTTTTACGGCTCCATGATTAGCCCTATAGTGTGTCAGACTCTCCGTTTGACACCTCAGGTTGGGTATCTGCCTGTACTAGGTTTTTCTTTGTGAGGACACATTTCTTCCATTGTCTTAGCTGCTTTTCCACCATCCCTGGACTCGCACCAGTTTGCATACAGGGAGAACCGGTCAACCGAGGATGCGATCGCCACAGTGCTGCACACATTACTGAAGCACTTGGAACACAGGAACACCTATGCACGGCTCCTCTTTGTAGACTACAGCTCGGCTTTTAATACCATCCGGCCATACAAACTCCGTCCCAAACTCCACCAACTGGGACTTAACTCCTCTCTGTGCAACTGGATTGTGGACTTCCTCACTAACCGTAGACAGAGTGTCAGAGTGGGTAAGAACACCTCTTCCACCCTTGTGGTCAACACCGGTGCCCCTCAGGGGTGTGTTCTGAGCCCTCTGCTATACACTCTCTTCACCCATGACTGTATTTCCTCCTGCGCGTCCAATCTCATTGTTAAGTTTGCAGATGACACTACAGTGCTCGGACTTATATCCAACAATGATGAGACAAACTAGGACAGAGGTGCAACAACTAGAGTCATGGTGCCACGACAATAACTTGGTCTTAAACACCAAAAAGACCAAGGAGATCATTGTAGATTTCCGGAAGAGGGGTCATAACAACCATCTGCCTCTCTTCATTGGCAGTGAGGCGGTGGAGAGGGTGAGCAGTTTTAAATTCTTGGGGGTAACTGTGACCGAGGACCTGTCCTGGGGCAACCATATCACCTCAGTTGTACGGAAGGCCCAACAGCGCCTCTACTACCTGAGGAGACTGCGGAGCGCACACATTCCCAGATCTCTGATGTTGAACTTCTACAACTGTGCCATCAGCAGCGTTCTGACGTATGGATTTCTAGTGTGGTTCCCCAGCTGCACCAAGGCCGATCAGCAAGCACTCCAGCGGGTGGTGAAAGAAGCTGGCAGAATTATTGGAACAAGTCTGCCAGAGATCAGTAATATCTTCCCCACTCGCTGTCTGAGGAGGGTGCACAGTATCCTGCGGGACCAACATCACCCTGCGCGCCACCTTTTCCATCTGCTGCCCTCAGGGAGAAGGTACAGGTCTATACAGGCCAGAACATCCAGACTGGCCAACAGCCTGTATCCACAGGCTGTGAGGCTCCTGAACTCTCTGCCCCCCTCTCACGGACAATAACCATATCCAACTTCTTAATAGCAATGAACTGGTCTGCATTGGTGCATCATATCTTTATTCTCTTCCCCCTCCTGCCCCCCCCTCTTTCTTAAATAGATAACTATCATATCTGATATCATATCTCACAGTACAATAATATTGAATGGGTTGCATTGTTGTATTTTGTCATGTTTCTCAGGTCTTTGTCTGAATTTCTACGAACATTATTGCTAAGGATTGTCTTATTGCATTGGAGTCACACTGGGTTAAATATGTACACTTGGGTTTTAAGGGGTATTTATTATTTTCTTCTTTTTTTGGGGGTTGTATGGAAGCCCCAAACGCAATTTCATTGTTCTTGACAATGACAATAAATAAATAAATACTAAATACTAAATACTAAATACTTACAATGCTCAGCAGGTAGAGAAAGGCCCAAAATTTCCCAGTGGAATTTAATTGTAATAAAATGATTGCATAGTTTTATGCAATACAATGCATACAATTAAAAAGATGCTATTTTGTGATGTACACACATTTTAAAACTGACTTTATGACTACAGCTGTTTTCATTATTTAATAATTGGATAATTGGGGATAGGCAATAATCTAATTAATTTCAAAATTTAAGTGAAAAGGAGATATAATCTTTGCAGATGATTTTTTTTTTCATTGTCCTAGTCAATTATTCGCTTTATTATAATACTTGATACAAAAGCGAGCATACATGGGAGTGCTTTTCCTTTTGATGATTTACAGATTAGGACAACATGTAGCAAATACAGCATTCATGCTTTGTTGCAAACGGGTGTGGTGCACAAGTTTGCTTCTCTTGATTTCAGTAATTGGTTAATTTTCCGTCAAACATACAACCATTTAAAATAAAATTTCATGGTGTAATGTTTCGCTTCATCAATCAAATGGCACACAAAAGTCACAAAGAGTTGCTGACATCTGGATTGAGTCCAGAGGACATGGGTCACTGTAACAAGAACTAATGAATTTTTAACTTGATTCTGAAGCGATAGGGAGAAAAACCCTTACGAAGAACATAGATGCACACAGATATTTTGCCCTAGATATTTATTATTATTATTATTCACTAATAATGATTTAAAAAGTGAAAATACTTTTTTTGGCACTTTATATAGTTGGGTGGAAACCAACATTTCCCTTTTAGTGCTTGGCAGTAGTGGAGTCGAAAAAATCTTTCAACAGGAAGAAACCACAAAGAGTGGGTTTCTACCTAGACTGGTGTAGAGGAGAGAAAAAACGTTTTTATATTTTGAAGTGTGGTTTTAAGTTAGGATAAAAACTTTAAACTGTAGAAATCACCTAACAGGTAAAATGATGCTATTTGTAAATGTATTCTTATTTGTGTTTATTTTATTTGCTGTTAACATCACATATTGGGGTGGCTGTAGCTCAGAGGAATGAGCAGGTCATCCTGAGCAGGTTTGATCCCAGGCTGCTCCAGTCTGTAAGCCCATGTATTCTTGGACAAGATACTGAACCCTAAGTTGCTCTCTGATCCAATTATTCATGTATGAATACTAGATAGTATTTAGGTGTAGAAAAAATGCTCGTATGGGTGGGTGAGGCATGTTGTATAAAGCGGTGTGGTGTGAGTCTACATAAGAGCCAGCCCATCTACCATTTTAAAACCAATCGTGCATTTTTCATCACTGAAGAGAAAGTTTTGTTTTCATTGGCTCACTGTTTTTGAAAGTAGTGACATTCATTTGTGACAAAGGGCATGCCAATATGCCAGGAAAGACTCTCTTGAATCAAAGTCCATTATCGGCTTCTGACACAGTCTACTGCGTTTTTTTTTGTGCTGCCTCCTGGTAATTTCCCACACATCTCACTCAGGGAATGTGGTGGCTGGTTGAGCAATCTGCAGCATCTGAAGACCTGTGATGAACACTCTCGGGGATATTTGCTACATACGTCACATTTGTTCACTGCCCTATAAATAGTTGCTTAGTTTACATGTTGGGCTTTTAGCGGTCACTGTTACCCAGAACTGTCTCACTGAGACAGTAAAGCTCTTATCGTAGAAGGAATGTACAAAATGTGGGTAAACGGGAAACAAGGAACGGCGAAGATAAATAATAATTAGCGAGTTTTCTTCAGTTTTCTGCTTTTCATTATTTGGTTTTTGATCAAATATTTGTTCAGTTTATTTGTTATTCACTATGCAGCAGCACTTTTGTGGAACAGCGAGAAAGAACCCAGTTTACTGAGAAAACCACCTTCTCCATAACCTCAAACCATCTCTTGGAGAAGAGTATTCCTATCATGAAACAATAAAAGATGTCACATTTAATTCTATGGTTCACTGAACTATTCTCTGCTTCTGAGAACCTGAGGATGAGCCAGATGAGCTTTTAGTTTTGGTAGAAGCTGATTTTTCTGCCAAGTACATACTAAAGCACTCTTTAATGATTTCCAGGCTTGTTCAAATTGGTAAAACATGTCAGCATCACTTGTAACATATGTTGAAATGCAGTAGATTGCTAAATCACATTCTAAGCAGTCAAGCTCATCAAAGCAACACATTCTCAGCTGAGCTCAGAACACTGTTTATTCACAGCATTTGCGTGCTTAGTGTTTTGGACTCCTTCCTCCATCTTAACCTTGTGAACTCTTTCTCGCCTTAAAATTTCCTCTGGTGTTTTCTCATGTTAAAATGGCCCACTTACAGGATATTTTGTCTGCATTTCCCAGGAATTTTTCAAATTAATATCACATGTCTGATGAGTAAAATATTGAAATTTTATTAGTTTTCCTTAGCATGGAAGTTGGAATGAATATCCATATTTAATGTCTGACTTGAAGTTATGAACTAGCAATGACCTAACGTCTGAGCCTCTGGTTAATTCATCTAGTGTTCACTAAAGCCTCGTCAGAAATGGTCTCATTGGAACGGTAGCCTTCAATAAGCTATTTTTATGGAGTTCAGCAGTGAGTGCCTACACTCACTGTTGTCCAAACACAACACCAGTGCAGTAAAAGTGTACCAGGGTAGAACAAAAAACAATTGAACACTCAGTCATGGATTGGCCTCTCCAGAGGCATTACTGAACAGAACAGAAGGCAGCCAACATCCAAAGAAGAGCAATGAATGTCCCTCAAGAAGCCCGGAGAACTATTACCGAAAACTTTGATGTTAAACTCAAATTTCATGTTTGATATACTATAGTTATGATTCTATACTTTCCTCTACTCTCATTACTTACAGGCAATGAGCGATAGGCCATTCATCCAGAAGCTGTTTCGACCAGTTTCACCTGAAGGCAATGCATACACCCTTGGTGACCTGCTAAAGGAAATGTACCCAGCTGCTATAACAAATGATGGTAAGTGGTACACACAGGCAAGTTCGAAGTGAGGGAGTGGGTGAAATGTTGTGTCTTCACTTTTTTTTTTTTTTTTTTTTTTTTGTAGTCAGCAGCGGAGTCACATTTGCATCTCCTTAATAACAGATAATGGCAATGCCATCAGGAATAATACAAGCATAACATCACTAACATAAACATACAAGACTGTAATGCTGACATCGCCACCAGTTAACACAAGAAGTAACAGAATGTGTTATCTTTGGTTTTCTTATCAAATGTGGGTCATGCCATATTCCAGAAGTGAGAGGAGAAAAGAATGGATCCCTTCTTCTTCTTTTTTTATGCTGCTACATGAGACATGTCTGAGATTCATTCTCAGAGATAATAAGGTAATATAACCATGAGATGGTCTCGGTGAAGAAAAACGGTGGTAGTTGCCAGAAAATGTGAATAGATATGGGGATGGGTAGATAAAGAGTTGTGAGTCATTAAGGCTATATTCACACTGCAGGTCTTAATGCTCAATTCCAATTTTTTGATCAAATCTGATTTTTTTGTGTGTGTGGTTCTTCACACTACAAAATAAAATGTGACAGCAAACACGCTCTAGTGTGAACGGTTCACGGCCCTCAAAGCAGCCTGCATGCGCAAAAGAAGACACACAACGCGCTCTGCTTACGGAAGTAAAAGTGGCGGCTACAGAGCTAGTAGGTGTTGTTGCAGCCGTCTAACAATTTTTGCACAGTCGAAACCGACAGAATTTTGACAAATTAATTAGAGAAAGAAGAACACTGAGAAAAAAGAGAGCCCGTGTTTTAACAATGGGCTTGTTTGGAGCATGGGCTGCTACCAGAGGTATATATGGACACAGAGTCGTTTAGCTTGAATAGAATTGTCTCCCCATATGCCTCGCTCCGTCTCCGGTTTCCGCTGCCATGCTTTCTCGTTTGTCTTCTCCGGCACTGATAATTGCCGTCTGTCTTGTGTCAGTGACGTAAAAGACGGATTTATTGCGACATGACCATTCAAACAGCAGTCGCTTTCTAAAACGTCAGATATGTATCGGATTCAGTGACCCCGCTCGGATTTCAAAGTATCGGATTTGGGCTGTTCAAACTGTCATACCATGATCGGATACGGGTCGAATAGGGTCAAAAAGTCGGATTTGATGCGCTTTCACATGCAGTGTGAACGTAGCCTAAGAGGCAAAGTCATGTGACATAAAGTCTTGAGGTGAGCTGTAATCTTAATAAGACCCTTATGTGTACGCAACAGGCAAGGGCGGAGACCCTGGCAGACCGATCTCCAGCTACCAAAGCTGGCGACTGGGACATAGAACATCACCTCTCTGGTGAGGTAGGAGCCTGGCTAGTGTGTGAGGTTGAGAGGTAATGGCTAGATATAGTCCAGCTCACCTCAACACATGGCTTGAGTTCTGGAACCAGTCTACTGCAGAGGGCCTGGACTCTGCCCCAGCCTGAAGTTGCCCTTGGTGAGAGGCGGTAGGCTGGAATGGGTATCTTGGTATCCCTCCGGCTTGCTACCTGTACACTGGAGTTTTCAGGTCAGAGAACGGGTCCTGACATCTGCATGTTTGTATCAAACGGTAGTTCAGAGTAGTAGAGAGTCCTTGGGTGGGGTGTTTGCCCCCTCAAGAATATTTGAGAGGGCAAAGTGTGGGAGTTTGCCCAACTAGTCTACATGTGTTTTGTGGACTTGGAGAAGTAATTTAACCCTTGGAGTGTTCATGTGAATAGAAACTTTTGTGCTAGTGCAAGCAGCTATTAAATCTGACACTCTGAGATTTGGACTAATAATTTCTATCTATTTATTTATGTATTTATTTGCCATTAAGGTCAACTTCTTTAAGGTCAAGGTCAAAGTCAAGGTCAAATTTATTTATGTAGCACATTTCCAGTCATGCAAGTGCTTAACAATATAAAAATGCCATTAAAAAGAGACAATGTAAAACAATAATAACAATATAAAACAATAAAAGAATTAAAACAATAACTAAGATTATTAAAATAAGACCAAAATGCTTGGGTCATAGTGTGTTAAAAGCCAGGGCATAGAAATGTGTCTTTAGTAGTGATTTAAATTGATCAAGTGTTTGTGCAGAACTAATATAAATTTAGGGGGAGACTATTCCAAAGTCTGGGACCTGCCACAGAGAAGGATCTATCGTCACGAGATTTGAGACTAGTCTGTGGAATGGATAGCATTAATTTTGAGCTAGAGCTCATGGTTTTTCCTTGAGCATAAACAGAAAGGAGCTCAGACAGGTAAGAAGGGGCTCGGGCATTAAGCGACTTAAAAACAAAAAGTAAAGGTTTAAATTGGATCCTGTAGGAGACAGGAAGCCAGTGTAGAGAAGCTAAAACTGGGGTTATGTGCTTTCTCCATTTGGCACCAGTTAGCAGGCAAGCAGCTGCATTTTGGACCATCTGAAGACGATGAATTTTGGCCTGGTCGAGACCAAAATACAATGAATTGCAGTATTCCAACCTGCAAGTAAGGAAGAGGTGAATAACATGTTCAAAGACGTTAGCCAGGAGGTATGGCTTTACCTTGGCTAGCTGTCTTAACTGAAAGAAGCAGGACTGGACTACTGCACTCACCTGCTTATTCAATTTAAAAGAACCATCAAGGTAGATGAAAATGACAACTTCAGTTTTATTTTCAGTTAACGACATCCACTGTTTGATGTCATCAAGGCAGCGTAATAAGAGCTGGGGACGGTCTGACCCTGCTTTTAAAGGCAGATAAATCTGCAAATCATCAGCGAAACAGTGGAATGAAATGTTGCACCGCGAAAAGATGGAACCCAATGGCAACAAATACAGTGCGAAAAGGGCAGGACGCAAGGTAGGTACACCGTATTTAAGAGGGGCTATTTTGGAGCTATGGGGGCCCATATTAAGACTCTCCTCACAAGTAGGACCGAAACCACTATAGGGCAGATCCCTTTAGGGCAGCATGAAATTCTAGCTGTGATAACAGGATGTCATGGTCGACTGTGTCAAAAGCTGTTGACAGGTCCAACAATAAAAGGGCAGCAGGGCTGCTAGAGTTAAAAGAATATCATTAAAAATCCTTAAAAGTGCTGTCTCAGTGCTATATAATGATTAAAAACCAGATTGACATTTTTCAGAAATCATCTTAAAATCAAGGTGGGCCTGCAACTGTAAGTAGACCACTTTCTCCAAAACTTTAGACAGAAAAGGAAGTTTTGAGATTGGCCTGTAATTAGACAGAACAGCTGGGTCCAGGTTATGTTTTTTAAGAAGAGGCTGAACTATAGCTTGTTTAAAGGATGATAGACACAGCCTGAAGCAACGGAATTAATCTCAGGATAAAAGGCCCAACAGTATTAAAAGTGTTTTTAAGCAAACTTGGGGGGAGATAATCAGCGGGGCAGTGTGATGATCTTAGGTTACAAACTACCGCAGTGAAGTCATTCAGGGAGACAGGATCAAACTGCTCTAAGACAGCTGAGCACATAGGAGAAAGATTAGGATCTGAGGCAGCAGTCGACGAAACAAGGGCCCTAATGGATAGAACCTTGTTGGTAAAAAAAATGCTAAAAAATCATCACAAATACTTGGTGAAGAAATGACTCCGCATAATCACGTGGACTAAGAAAACGATTAAGGACATTAAAAAGTACCTGAGGCCTGTGACTGTTTACTGACACTACGTCATGGCGAGTGAGATGAGCCGTGTGGGAAATAAAGGAGGATCCAAACGCAGGCACTTGTAAAGGTGTGAGGGTGGTTTATTAAACACAAAATAAAAATGGACAAATGGCGAACGGAACAAAGACTAAACTATACTGGGAACAAACTGACTACAGAACACGAACCTGCACATGAATGAGAGCGAGCAGAAACAGATGGCGGTTGACAGCAGGAAAACACACAGATGAAGCAGGGTGGATACACACCTGCAACTACAAAGACAGACTTAATACACACAGAGAAACACAGGGAGATTACACACAGGTGGGAGAACACAGCTGGGAGTAATTAACGAGACGAGACAAGAGGTAAAACTGAACACACTCACATGAGACACAGACCTTCACAATAAAACAGGAAACAAGAAAATACTACACAAAGACGCAGACTCGACACTGAGAGACAGACAAAATATAGCACATGGAACCTGAACTAAACTAATGTAGCAGGTTGAAAAAGCTACATGTTTATTTTTGTAAGAAAACCAATTACCACCTTATTTTTTGTTTATTATTGTGACTTATTTTGACATTGTTATGTGTTGCCAGACCATGGTTATATTTCATTATGCCAGTAGATGGTGTTCTTGCACTGCTGTGGAACTACCAGAGAGACTCTAGCTATAGGCTCTGCGCATGCGCAGCTCAGAAATAAATGAGCTCCGGCCTGAGCAAGACGCTAACTTCGGTGTCCTCTCTATTAATCCACAGGTACTGACAAACAAACTTTTATGTTACCGAACTGGTTCTAAATGTCATGTAAGTTGAGTAACAACTGTTCGGCTATATTTTGAGATGAGAGTGATGATGTTGTTTTGTGGTATTTTGTTGTAATGAGTATTAGTGTATCATCGGCATAATGCTACGTAGCACTATAAGTATATGCTATGACAGTGGCAACCTGCGACTTCCGAAAATGTGTTGTAGTGTTTGTTTTAGTGTTAGCCAAGCAGTACTGAGTACATGTATTAAGGGGAAAGCTTTTTGTTGGTGAAACAACGTTTGCAGTCGTCTGCCGCCATGTTGTGTTGCGTTCAGGGGACGCCATGTTCAAAAGTAATAGCGTATATGGCGCGAATGTGGGGAAAGGTGTGAATGTGAGATGGGTTATTTTGGTATGTTGTTATGCTTTAGCCGCGAGTGTTTTGTTTAAGTTTTGAGTATGTAAAGTCATTTTGAATTAGTTTGTATTTATTTTGCTTTTGAGAGAATGCTTTTTGAAACTTTATTTTTGTTTATGAACTCTGTTATTTTATGGGAAGAATGCATGGTCTAGTGTGATTTGTATTGTGTATATGTGGAGAAATAAATGAGCTCCGGCCTGAGCAAGACGCTAACTTCGGTGTCCTCTCTATTAACCCTTGTATGGTGTTCGGGTTTGTGAGACCCGTTTTCACTTTTTTTCAAAAGAAAAATGAAACAATTAATTATTTTTTCAACCTGAAATTCATTGGCTTTGGCTTATTTTCTGTGAAGAACATAAATCCGAACTAATTTTCAATGACCTCATACTGTACCTCCCCCCACGCATTTACATTACATACAAGGTGTTCGGGTCCACTGGACCCAGGTCTAATAAAAGTGTTGAAAGTGTAGGTCCTACGTTCCCACACTCTGTCTTCCTCCTTTCTGGTGCTGCTGATAGTGTTTTCTTCCCCTCCTGCTCCTGCACAAAGTTGCAACATTGTTGAAAATTCAACTATCAACACCGTCTGCTCTTACATTCCCACACATTTTACCCTCTTTCTTGAGGGATCCAAATTTTATTTTCTCATACCGTGTCCCTCCTGCAAATTAGGGGCATAATACTATAAATAAGACTTTGCCAGTGTGGTTCTTTATCACAACTGATCAAGATGGCAAAAGATTATCTGCTGCGAGGGCCATCCAATTGATTTTGGAAGAGAGAGGGGCTTCGGATGATGATGTTGACAAAGAGGTTTCAGAATATTTCACATTTCTGAAAATTCAGAGTCTGACAGGGACTTTGAAGAAGAGGATGAGGTTGAGCACCATTTAGTAACAAAACGAAGACGAGTACCCCATCTGCAGCCAGCTCCAGGACCAGAACAAGCCCACCAGTCAGCAAGTGAAGAAATATGGATGTCAATAACTGGTGAAATTGAATGGTCTTCTTGCCCAAGAAATGAGCCACCCTGCAGAGCTATTACTGTGATAAGCCAGGGCCAACACGGCTGACAGTTACTCATGTGCAGGACATCAAGTCTTCATTTGAGCTTTTCATCCCAGATTCCATCCAGAAAATTATTCTGGATTGCAGTAATCTAGAAGGAAGGTGTGTTTTTGGAGAGAGGTGGAAGGAGATGGACCAAATTCATCTAAGAACCCCAAAGGCCTACTTTGGGGTTCTTATTCTTGCAGGAGTTTTTAGGTCCAAAGGGGAATCCACAGAATCCCTGTGGGATGCAGAAACCGGCAAGAACCTTTCCGTGCATCAATGTCTCTGGAAAACTTCCACAAAATTTCCAGGATTATCCGTTTTGATAACCGAGACGACAGACCAGCTCGACGGCAGAGAGACAAGCTAGCTGCCATCAGGACAGTGTGGGATAAGTGTGTGCACCACCTCCACCTGTTTTACAACCCTGGGCCTAATGTCACCATTGATGAGCAGCTGATCCCATTTAGTTGTGAAACATATTGTTTCACGTGTAAATGTGTTGTCTTTCCACTCACTCCACTTGATTATAACTGATTTATTTTTTTTATAACATTTTATAAAAAAAAAACACAAAAAAAAACGAGAAGCACATTGATTCATAAATATGATCTAACAAAGGTAAAGGGAAAAAATTAACCATGTTTGCTGTTCATATGGCTTGTAATTGGGATGAAGTAAACATCTGTTGAGTAATTTAACATAAAATTGTTTGATAGTGTTAATTTCGAAAGCCAAAACTCTAGCGGGTCCACCAGACCCATGAACACTGGCTGAGTAACAAAAATATGAACACCACACAAGGGTTAATCCACAGTTTGCTCATATTTGGCTACGCAGTGCTCTCTAGCCTGTGTGCCGCTTGCTGCCGGTCCAGATTCCCCTAGGTCTGGTGCCGGTAACACTAACGTGAGACACAACCGAAGAACAAATCCTTAAACATGAATAAACAGAAACATAGAATTCAAATAATTAACCAACAAATCACAAAGGTAACAAAACGATCATTCAAGAATAAACCAAAACATAATAAACACAGAATGCTGGGTTGAACCGACCCACAACCGTGACACACTAAGTTTGAGACAAATTGTGTCTTTGCAGTTTTTACAGCTTCTTGGTAAGCAGAAAGACGAGACCTTAAAATCTGTAGAGAAACGTGCAATCTGTCCTTTTTCCATCTCCTTTCGGTGCACACAGTCCTAAACGGAGCAATCGAGTCCAAAATATCAGTGCAGGTAGAATGAAGAATGTCCGAAACGTCCTTGACACTTTTACAGTTGGAGTTCATTGTTCCAGAGTCCATAAAGGCAGCAGAAAAAGCGGGCGCTGTTAGAGCATTAAGTGCTAGTTTTTTGGGCGCTGGGGCGCACGGCTTGTCTACTGAGCAGGGCAGCGTTAGAGTGAACACCACAGGAAAATGATCGGAGATGCGCAACTCAGATATTTCCGTGATGCACACATCAAGCCCGTGGGAAAGCACCAAGTCTAGTGTGTGACCTTTTTCATGCATGGGACTGGTAACCCACTGGGTCAAGTTAAAAAGAGTCAATAATATTTAAAAAGTCCTTGACCAGAAGTTTAGAGTCACAGCAGACATGGATGTTAAAATCACCAAGGATTAAAAAAGTGTCAAATTTAAGAACAATTCCAGCCATAAAATCTGAAAACTCTTTGATAAAATCCTTATTAAACTTGGGAGGGCGGTATATGAGGGCACACAACAATGGCGCAGCAGAGCTCAGGTGTAACTCAAACAGCTGGAGTTCAAAACTAGAAAATGAATCGTGCTGTAGTTTTTGATGGCAATGAAATCATGGGTTGAACACGGTGGCTAAGCCTCCCCGCCTACCAGAGGACCAAGGGAGGCTGAAGAATGAGCAATCAGGAGGAACCAGTTCCGAAAAAGCTACAGACTCACCGGGTTGAAGCCATGTTTCTGTCAGAAACAGAAAGTCCAGCTGTTGTGACTTTAGGAAGTCATTTACTACAAAACGTCTTGTTTGCTAAAGATCGTACATTTAGTAGAGCCATTTGAAGGGTGTAGATCCTAACATCTCATGCTCTGGCTCAGTTAAGCGTGCAAAGATTTCTGTGGTCCACACCGCATCCACGGGTCCAGGCAGGATCCATCTAAAGATAAACTCTGCTGGTCCAGTAGTTCTACGGGAATCACGGAGAAGAGCTCTGACTTTGATGAGTGTACCAGCTCGCTTTCATCGTTTCCTCGGGCGCTTCTTCCACGAAGTGTTGTAGGAGTGTCGGCACAGATAGGCTGGAATACGGGGCTCAAAAAGTGGTGGAGGCGGCCCATAATCATCTCCTATCGCTGTTTGTTTAAGAGCCAGATCATACGATGCTTTGATTTCTAAAAGTGGGGTGATCATGGCTCAAGAGTTGGCAGTTCGTCTTGTAATTGGAAGGTTGCCGGTTCGAGCCCCGGCACCGACAGTCTCGGTCGCTGTGTCCTTGGGCAAGACACTTCACCCGTTGCCTACTGGTGGTGGTCAGAGGGCCCGGTGGTGCCAGTGTCCGGCAGCCTCGCCTCTGTCAGTGCGCCCCAGGGCAGCTGTGGCTACAATGTAGCTTGCCATCACCAGTGTGTGAATATGTGTGTGTGAATGGGTGGATGACTGAATGTAGTGTAAAGCGCTTTGGGGTCCATAGGGACTAAGTAAAGCGCTATACAAATACAGGCCATTTACCATTTAAAAGTAGCTGGTGATTGTACACACGCAGGCCAAGGGCATTTTGGCATAATATAGAAAAGGATAAAGCTAGCAGAAGCCAAAGCCAAGCTACAAGAGTTGACGGACGCAATGTCGACAGACGTGTCGCCGTGCATACTGCTGGCGCCATCTTGTCACATCATTGGTCATCCTTTATAACACGGCACTGAAACAAAAAGCTGTCCAATCTTCAATCAACAACAATGTGGGTCTTGCTGGCAAGGCATTTGATTGGAAACCGAGATGTAAGCTATCAAAGTGAGTCCTGCACGCTTACCAATGTAGAATCCAACCCTTGGTGGAGAGTAGACCTGGTAAATGTTTATAAAATTGGTGCTGTAATAACTAATAGAATGGAACTGGAAAACAGGTTGAATGGTGCTGAAATCTGGATTCGAAATTCATCAGAGATCAGTGACCATGAAAGCATGAGGTAAAAAAGCTTGATCCATATCCAGATAATAAATCTAAAATCATTATCATAATAATTTAGTTTCTGTTTCTTCTCTCTTTTTCCAATTCCTTCCAACACAGCTGTGCGGTCATCTCTCACATTCCAAATCGACAGACATTCTACTTTCCATGTAGTTCTATGGAGGGATGCTAAATCACTGTATTTCTACCAGGAAGTGAAGATAAGATAAGATAAGATAACCTTTATTAGTCCCACACGTGGGAAATTTGTTTTGTCACAGCAGGAAGTGGACAGTGCAAAAGTTATGAAGCAAAAATTAGAATACGATAAGAATAAATACAGTACACCGCTGTACAGAATAGAATAAAAATAATATACTATATACAGTAGAATAAAATAGAATAAAAATATACAATAAGATAAAAATAGAATACAAATGCTATATACAACTGAGTAAAAATACAACGATGCCAGAAAAGATTATTGCACTTAGTGTTATTGCATATGTATGGATGTGTGTGTTTGATCAGTTAAAGTCTTTATTATGGAGTCTGACAGCAGTGGGGAGGAAAGACCTGCGAAATCTCTCCGTCCCACACTGTGGGTGCCGCAGTCTCCCGCTGAAGGAGCTGCTCAGTGCTGTCACAGTCTGCTGCATGGGGTGGGAGATGTTGTCCAACAGGGATGACAGTCCTAAGTCTCTGTGAGCTTGAAGTGTACTATGGTAATCAGTCTGTTTGTGATACAGACGTTTGGTAGTTCACAGACTTCCAAGTCTGAAACCTTAATTTTTACTTTACCAGCAGACACGCTTTAGGGTAACCACATCAAATACCAAAGAACAAACAAATCAAGGTTTAATTTGGGGGTCATTGTGATTATCACAAAATACAGTGCATGCATTTTACAGTGATTATCTTTCTTAGGGTTGTAAACGTGTAGTGAGGGTGTGCTGGAAACACCTAGCAGAGGCCCTGGTCCGCGAGATCTTCAACGTACACCTCCGGCAGAGCTTCAACAGCATTCTGAGGGAGACCGGGGACACTGAGTCTGAATGGACCATGTTCAGCATCTGTATTGCTCAAGCCATTGCCCTAAGTTGCAGCCGCACGGTGGTTGGCGCCTGTCATGGTGGTAACCCCTGAACCAAATGGTGGACACCAGAGGTGAGGGGAGCCACCAGGTTGAAGAAGGAGTCTTATCGGGTTTGGTTAGTCTGTGGGACTTCGAAGGCAGCTGATATAGTACCAACAGGCCAAGTGGAACGCGGCGCAGGTAGTGGCTGAAGCAAAAACTCGGGTGTGGGAGTGGCAGAGAGACCATAGAAAAAGACTTTCGGACTACCTCGAAGAGATTCTGGCAAACCTTCAGGTGACTCAGGAGGGGAAAGTGGTGTGCTACCTGCACTGTGTATAGCGCGGGTGTAGCACTGCTGACTTCGACTGAGAAAATTGTCGGGCGGTGGAAGGAATACTTTAAGGACCTCCTTAATCACACTGGCAGGTCTTCTGTGGAGGAAGCAGAGTCTGGGGATGAGTTAAACAACTCCTTTGTTGCAGAGCCCCTAGGGTGGATGAGGTCAGCCCCGAGTTCCTGAAGGCTCTGGAAGTTGTACGGCTGTCTTGGTTGACACGCCTCTACAATGTTGCGTGGAGACCAGGGGTAGTACTCCTGGATAGGCAGACTGGGGTGGTGGTTTCCATCTTTAAGAAAGGGGACCAGAGGGTGTGTTCCAACTATAGGGGAATCACACTCCTCAGCCTTCATGGGAATGTCTATGCCAGAGTGCTGGAGAACAATGGAAACAACAACAACAACAATGATGAGAATTTGTATTAGACTACTTTTATTGTGAAAGTCATTTCAGAATAGCGAGAGTTCAAAGTTTACAAGACATTAGGGCTGCCACGATTAGTCGACTAGTCACGATTACGTCGACTATTAAAATCGTCGACGACTAATTTAATAGTCGACGCTTCGTTTGAAGCTTTGTAAGATCACAAAAGCCGCAGGAATAAGTAGTAGGATTTAAGAGTGTAATAACGGACTGAAACAGAAGATGGCAGCACTGCATGTACAAGGATGCCAGCTGCCGTTAAACCCCGAAGAAGAAGAAGAAGCTGTGTCCCAGAATTCATAGCGCGGCCCTGCTCAGTTTCCAACAATGGCGGCAGCTAGTTAGTTTTAATATTACTCTTATTATTCTTTCTGGGTCACAAAATAAACGTTTAACATATTTTCAGGCGAGAATGTAGCTGTGTAAACCTCAAATATCTGCTCAGTTTATCAAGACACCACGTATTTTCAAAAGCGCGCCGACGTTTTCGGAGACGTCTGTTACCCACTAGCTCGATAGCTAGCCGGGGGCAAGGTCACTAGCGCCGTGAGAACACCGGAATCCCGGCTAATCGTTTTCAAACCCACCGCCGTCTTTCGCTACTCAGGTTAAACATGATATATAAGTCACTTAGATAACTGAAAAATGTTATTGTTTGGCTTTTTTTTAGTATTTTATTTGTTCCGGAGTAAATCGGTTTGGCTGAGATTAAAGTTATAGTTTTTACACAGCAGAATAAACGTCAAGCAGACAGCTGATTATCAGAAGTGTGAGATGCTCGAGAATTTACTCCAGTGTCTTGTTATATTTTAGATAGCAAGGAGTTTATTAAACTTCACCGAAACAATCTGCAGATTTCATTAAAATTTAATAAACTCTCATTTTGTCTTTATTTTTAGTTAGCACCTTAAACACTTAAAGCTGTAAGCTAATGATAGTTATATAAGAGCAGATGCTGCTGGTGCAATAAGCTGTACGTTTTACGTCCAATGGATTTGATTAGTCGACTAATCGCAAAAATAATCGGTGACTAGTCGACTATCAAAATAATCGTTTGTGGCAGCCCTACAAGACATGTATTGTCCCCAACATGGCACTTAAATTACCCTTTGACAGGGATACCAGCTAGCTACTATCAAAAAAACCTGTCTGTGATCCATTTTGAAAAAAAACTATTAATGCTTTAGATCATAAAAAGGAGGACCCAAATGCAGCCATGCGTTGGCAGACCATTTTAATGTCAAAGTGAGCTATTAATTGACATTTTAGGAATTCTACAAAGGTGAAACAAAAAGTTCAAAAAGGAAACTGAAAAGTATAAACTTACTAAACCCTTTAAATTATTTAGAAACACACTAGCACTTTAAACCTCTGGAAGTGGAAACAACTGGGGTGAACAAGACACACCTGAAAAAATCACAGAGGAGGAGACAAGGGAAGTCAAGCAAAATTACAAGGAGCAATTACTATCAAAAATAAAAAGCAGAAGAAAAGAAGAAAAGTAGAATAAAAAGTGAGATAACTAAATACGGAAAACACAAATGCAAGAATGAGCTTAATACACAAGGAGTAACACAAGAGGGTGCAACTGAGAGGGAACTAGATTCTAAAGAAATTGGGAACTAGGAGAAAAACAGAGCAAAACAATATTAAAGAAGAATAGATGAAATATGTAATAAATGAGGAAATAAACTTGGGCTGAACGACCTAGGACCATGACTATGAAATCTGTCAGAAACTTACATTTTGGTCCAGACTGACATTTGTGTCAACGTTGGCCATACACGATCAAAAAAAGCACAAAGACAGAACTGTAGTTTTTTTATTTTCAGAAATTTGTTTGACAGCCTTTTCATGACACACTATACATTATATTAATATAATATTGACGTACCCTTTCTGTTGTCAGGTGTGCTTCTATCTCACATATCAAAGCGGGTAAAACCTACACATTCCAGTGTGATGGAGGCAGGATGGAGGGTCGCTTTGTGAACGTGTTTCTTCCTGGACAGAAGATGACACTAATCCTGTGTGAAGTTGAGGTGTATGCTGCCCCAGCAGGTAGACTTTTAAGTGATTGGATCTGATCTGCTGAAACACATCTGCTTGTTACTGATTCATGTCTGTTTGTTCTTTTCAACAATTTAGTTGAGCCGCTTGAAAACATGGCTTTAAACAGACAAACAGTACAGTCACTGCTTGGCAATCAATTCGGGATAACCTCTAAATGACATGGTTTTGGGCTATTTTGACCCAGCATTTTCTGTTTCTTGTATTTTGGTTTTTTTTTTTTTCTGTGTTATGGTTTATTTTCTGATTCTTTAGTTGTCCTGTTTGGAATATTATAATCCCAAGTTTCAGTGTTATTCTGGTTAAGAGTTTGTTTTTAGGTTTAGTTCAGAGTCTAGTCCTGTCATGTTTCAGGGTTTTACTTTGAAGGTCCGTGTCTCATCTTAGTGTGTCCAGTGTTACTCTCCCCTGTGTTGTCATTATGTTTCATTCGAGTCAGCTGTGTCCTCATGTGTCTCCACTTCTCCTGATCACCCCACTAACTCTGACACTAAAGGTGTTGATGGGTGCAGAAGTGGAATCTGGTCTGATGGGTGCTGTACCCATTCTGTGATACAGAAGTGGAGAATAGACTGAGTAGACTTGTTGGCTGTCCACAAAGTCACTGCCACCATCAACCTACTCCCCCACTGGCCTCCAACCCGATAACAAGGCAGTGTCTCTTGTGGAGGCCGCCCAAGTCTCCAGCGGTGATGGCAACGCTGGTCCGGAGGCCGGCCACCTGGCGAACCGGCACGACCGTGCAGACACAGCCGTGAACACCTACTCACTGCCGGCTGGACCGGCGTCCGTTGTTCCGGGACAGCCCACGTCTCGCTCTCGGCCCCAGGTCGCGCAGGTACCCCTGACACGGGGACCGCCGTGCCCCCCGCGCGGCTCCTCCATCGTCTCTGGCTGGAGCAGCTGCTCCACTGCTCCCGGCTGGACAGGACCCTCGTGCACCACCTCCCTCTCTGGCTGGAGCGGCTCCTCTACCGCTCCCGGCTGGAGTAGCCACTCATGTAGCGGTTCCTCACCCAGCAGGCATGGACCCCCTCGCACCTCATCCACCGCTCCCTGCTGAAGCAGCCCTTCCCGCAGCGGCTCCTCTACCTCCGGCAGGTGTAGACCCTCGCGTGCCTCCTGCGCCACCTCTGACTGGAGCAGCTCCTCCACCGCTCCCGGCAGGAGCAGCCCTTCTCCCGGCTGCTCCCCCTCCTCCGGCCGGCGCAGACCGTCTCGCCCCTTGTTCTACCACCTCCGGCTGCTGAAGTGCCTCATGCGACTCCTCCACTGCTTCACTACCGCCGGGACACCCCTGTGGGGGTGGCGCAGGCCCAGAGCAGTGCCGCCAGACCTCCAATCCTTCTTAAGTGATCTTGGTCTGGTCCCGCAGCTCTTCCTGCTGGCGACGCCTGCTCCCACTGGATGGCCACCATTTCGTCTATGATCTGGGCCAGCTCCCCCCCTTTCCTGGATCTGGCGTGCACCCGTCGTGCCGCGTCCTGGGTTTCGGCACCAGTGTGGTGTGAATAAGGCACGGCGAGTCCAGGGGTCACAGTTTTGAGCCATTTTATTGATTTGCATCACACTACAAAAACACGGCACCACAGACCACGCCGAAAGAAAGGGGACGAAAAGCGCACAACTTGAGCTGATCTCTATGTACGACCTTCACTGAGCCACCTCTCTCTGGTTTGATTGTGAACACAGGAATGTCTGGGTGGTTCTGCTTCACCACCAACAGAACCCGGTCACCTGACCGGAGCAGAGCGCTGTGGCACTTTCGATCATAGATTCTCTTCCCTTTCTTGGAGGCACCCTGTGCAGCTGAGTCTGCTACCTCTACAGCTGGCCTTAGGTTCTTGTGGTGATCGCTGACCCAGCCCCGCACATCTTTGCTCATTGTGGGCCAGTAATAGCTCCTCCTCATCATTCTGAGGGTACTCTTTGCACTGAAATGTCCCCCATGCTTATGTTGGCTTTCATATACTTTACGTTGCAAGGTCTCTGGGACAATGAGCTGCCTGATCTCTTCCCCATCACGGGGGTCTCTAACATGCCTATACAGCACACCTTTATAAAGCCTAAGGCGGTAAAGCTGATGGTAAAGTCGCCTTGTACCAGGTGTTGACATGCACAGTTCAGCATGTATTCATCACTCTGAAGGGAATTTTTCCACCAACGGTCTTTGCGAGTATGTTGGCAACTAATGCCCCCCCGGCCAGCGCTTGGAAGCCTAGCCTGTAGTTCATCAAAGCTCTTTTTCAAATCTTCTAGTTCAGACATCTTTACCTTAGCCTTCTTCAGCTCTATTCTTTATCACAGTGTAACAACCCCAAGCCAATAAGTTGAACCTGTTCGTGACGCCACTTGTGAGGGGCTACTAGCCCCGCTATGTAGGGGTGAAGAGGCGCACAGGTTGCCCTGAACAACTAAAGGGTGGTGGGATCTGAGTCCGTGACCCCCCCCTAGTACAGTTGACCCTGATACTTACTTCTGTAAGAATGGTTTTAGCTGTCTGGCTGCTACAGGCACAGAAGAGGGGCTCCAGGATTCAATCTTGAGAAACAATGCCTGCCTGGAGTATACTATACTATCAGACATAAACACAGCTTAGTCTACCTTCCCTCCAATTTTCTGTACCCCAACCAGATAGCTAGGGTGCCCCTACTCCAAGGCAACTTGGGTTAGACAAAAACATGAAACGGTCTCTTCTAAGCAATGTTAAACTTTAATTTGCTCAGATGGCCCTTTGAACTTTACCATCCATCAGTTATGATGGGCCCTGAAATCATGGATGGCAAGAAACAAAAATGCAAAAGAAATAAAAAGAAATCAGGTTCAACGAATGAAACAGGCAATTGTGACCCCACTGTTGTAAAACCCTGGGTTTACAGTAGCCACAGACGGGGATCCAAAAAAAATCACGAAACAAATAAAATAATGAAACAAAGAAATTCTCTTCTCCAGAATGATTAAAACTGTATCACAAACATAACACAATTTACAATGTTCACAGGGTAATAGTCCCAGTTCCTACGAGTCAGTCCCAACAAAATGTCCTTTGAACATACATCCATATACAGTCTTTTTTTGAGGTGTAACTGTAGTGAACAGGAGCTGACTGCAGGGTCCCAGTCCGTTAAGCTGACCAAAGCTACAGCAGCCGGAGTGAGCAGTCCAGTCTCAGATTCACGAAAGCAAGGAGAATAGAAACCATACCGGCGACAGTGCGTGGGAAAAGCACTGGGCTACGAAAGGCGACACTTTCACATACAGCGTAACCAGGAGGATGAACAACCAGGACGTCGTCTGGATGGCAGGGTAACCTATTCCTTGGTGACCCACTTTGTCCTCGATGTCAGGTCCGTAGAATACATCCAACCTCAGGCTAGCAACGGGCAACATTAAGTGTCGTGGCTAAAGTCCTCCCATCGGCTCGTCAGCTCCCAGCGAGATGGCTAGCTATGCTCCCTCACTCCGAACGTTCACTTAACGGCCAAACCCAGCCTAATCCAGCAGGAAACGGTGGAGGGTCTTAAAGAAAAGCGCAGCTGGAGTTAGCTCTCGCTCCAACTCCCCAGTCCCAACGCTATCTACCTCGACGGTGGCCTGCAGCAACACCAGTTGCGGCTCGCGGCTACACAAGCCAAGCTTCGCACACAGAGCGAAACTCCGTCTAAGCTTGCTGCAGTCGCGACTTCTGCTTCACTGACCTCAGGGATACCCCTTTTGGGCTCAGTCGAACCGTGAGGCTTTCTTAATGTGGCTAGCCGTGGCAACACGTGGGAGACGGCTACTTCTCCTCTCCTCTGCTCCACACATCCACACCAGAGCGCGCGCATGGGTTCTCTGACTTCTATTTGATTTGATTTCCTCTTGCCTTACCCAGACAGGCCACTTGAGGCACTAGATGGCAGCTACGACCATCTGCATGCATGTGCCCTTACATTTGCCACGTTGACTTTTTTTGAGAGCTACAAATGTGGATTTTTCAATATATCTTCTAAAAAGAGTTTTACATTGTTTCTAAAACCTTTTCTCATTATTAAAAATTAGAAATAAAAACACAAAACAAAAAAGACACCCTTTTTTCCATAAATGAGGTTAAAGTTCTACATCCAATCTTCTACTGCAAAGTGAAAAGTCTTGTGCCTTGCACTTCTCTCTTTTTTTAATTCATGGCTGTCAGTACAAATTTTGCAAATATATTCCTTTAAGAAACATGTCTCTATGTCAAATGTTGCACGTCCTTGTCCTTTCCTATTTGTATTTCTGCCATTCCCACATACACATCCAGGAATACTTTCCCTATTCAGGCGACACTAACCGGATAGGTCCCAACGTTGATTTGTTTAGTAGTTAAATATGAAGGCTCGCGATCTAGGTTCAGGATTCTGGGAGATACTGAAAGGCACTACCCAACTCTCTTCTCATGAACAGTGAATTTTGCAAGTCAAAACATTCTTAGTAGACAAGGTCTTTAAGTCTGAATATGTGCCCTTGTATCTTCTCATTTGCATTGTGGCCATTACCACACAGGAAAAGGCCACAATAGACACTTTCTATAGCTTTCACTGAAAATGTGATAAACCTGCTTTAACATGAAGGTTAATTATTTAACCTCCTGTGTTGATTAACAAGGAATTATCTAGAAAGGAACAGATCCCTCAGAGCAGATGAGTGGTTCTGGATGTCTGGACAGTCCATGGATTTCTTAAATTGGCCACAGGATTTTGTTTCTGACAGCTACTCCAGTACCTGTGGAGGCATGGCCAGCACAGAGAACTTGCTCTGGCAAGACTAGCCCTGTGAGGAGAACCTCAACTTCATCTGCCAATCAGGTTTTGCTTGCACTAAAATGATGCATGTGTGCATATGTTTTACAATACCTTGATCAGTTTACCGCATATTCCGTCAGCTGCTGAGGATGGTGTGCTGAGGGTGTATTTTTTCCCCCCCAAGCCTCAAGTCCAAAGTTACTTTACTCTTTACACTTAAATGTTTATTTGTTTAGCTAAGCTCCTAGACAGCAGTGGGGAAATCTTTCATCATTATACATTTAGACTTCATGCTCACAGTAATAGTGGGTATACAAATATGTGAACTTGCAGTCCTTGATAATATATCTCATATTTTTTCAGATTCTTTAGAAGATGTATATATGACGTACATATTTAGTTATAAATTTCTTTTTTTATTATTTTAAAGACCCAAGTAATGAATTGTTGATTAGGATTGGGAAATTCAGAACTGAACAATCAAAACAGTAATACAAAATAATATATACAAGGAGTTTTTTTGTTTTTGCAAGCACATTAACCTTCTCTTATTAGTGTTTGGTGAAATCCTCAAAATTATAAATATAGCCTAACAGTGTGAATAAGGCACAATTATTGCACAGTTCAACAGAGGAAGGAATTGCAAGTTTAGCACACAAGTGATCAAGTCTCAGTGTTACGTAGCATTGGGTATGGCAAAATCCTCTAGTTTCAGGGAAACTGAAGGTGCTTTGTTTGATTAGCAACTATTAACACACCCAAACGGTTAGGTAGGCTCAGTGGCGATTCACCTGGTTGTACTTGTCCTTCTTGCCTGACGTGAGACTGTTGTTCAACATGGGTTTTAAAGTGACAAATTAAGAGGTTCATTGGAAGATGTGTATGGAGGATAAATGACAAGTAAAAGACATCTTGATAAGACAGTTCTATAAATACAATGAGAGCTATCTGAGATAATGAAAAGAGTGACACACAGGTGGAAAAAATGACAGCTGAAGACAATAAGAGCAGAGCAGACAATCACAATGGAAACAAAGGAACAGAAAGTAAAACGAGACACACACACCAAAAAAAGAGAAAATAAAAAGGAGACAAAACAACACTGAGTACTTCAGGACCAGAGGTAGGAAAAGTACAGTCTGTACTTAAGTAGAAGTACAGGTACTTGTTTTAAAATATACGATTGGTAAAAGTTGAAGTATTGAATCAACTTCTTTACTAAATTAAAAGTGAGAAAGTAGAGGCTCTTAAATATATTTAAAGTTAAAAAAGTAGCTCTTGATGATGTTTCTATCAGCTATTTTTTGCAAAAGTAACTGAAACTTGTGCTATATTAATGTAATACAATTATATTCATGAGAATATAGTTGATTTCCGTCCTCTACACTGACTGTATATGGGTCATATTATTGTTATACTAGACCGTATAATGCTGGTGTGAAGGTGGAATTCAGTGTATGAACCTAAACATCATTAGCTAAAAGTCATATTAATCTTTACTACTGTTAATATAACCTACCACTGACCATGAACATCAAAACCATGACATCAGTCCAACACACCTTTCTTTATTTTAAATCCATCACAGTACAGACAAGGGATTTGTTTATCCTGCACTAAACAGCGAGGTTTTTCCATGCAAACATTAAATAAGACAAAGTCACTATACCTTTGTTTGTTTTGCAGGATGTTTCAAAATATTTAAAAATAGCTTTGGGTTTCCAGTTTATCAAACACCACTGAGCAGTCCTTACGTTAAATAAAAACTCTCATCACCCTCTCCTGGCCTGTTGACAGGGGAATTCTAAGAATCACCCCACAATTCTTCAGCTGAGACACCTGAGTTAGAAAACACAAACACTGCAGTTGTCTTTACTCGTGAGGACGGTCATAGAGCGCTCGAACTCCAGACTCGCGCTGTATCACTGTCTGCGTTCTTTATTTATACAAGCTTGTGTCTGTGTGTGTGTGTGTGTGTACAAAGATAAGAGTTATTCTAAGAACTCAGAGCCGAGGTTCCCCTTTTCTAAGTCTGCATGTTCTTACAGAAAGAGAAAGCTGTTAGTTGTTTATCACACAAGAGTTCATGTCAAAAGTCACGTAGACATTTGCTTAGTGATCAATAAAAGAACACATTTCATGAAGCTGATTACACTATATACAATTTTTTTTCTGACACCTGTCTTTCCTATCGTTCTCCCTCTCTGAGTGAAGTTGGCTTTCATTCTTTAATCTCCCTGTGAAATACAGCAGCTGCACAATTAACTAGCGACACACTGTGCAACAAAATGCACATACAGTAAAGTCTGCTGATATTTGTAGAGTTGTAAAAACATTGCACTTGAAATTACCTACCACTTTAAAAACGTTCATCCCCTTATCCTAATTGTCCTTTATGGGGTTCTGTATGGTAAAAGGTAGAGAACACTTCATCTGGCAGGACCAATTCTGTGGAAAGTACCTCAACATCATCTGCCGGTCTGGCTGGGCTTACAGTACATCATGTTAATGCATGTGTGCAAGTATTGTACAAACATTGCCTACCTAATTCCTTTACCTCTTTTTCCCTTCAGATGCTGTGGATGACATGCAAAGAGTATACTTCTACAGCACCAAGAATGCATCAAGTAAATAGTAAAGGAGAATGACATACTAACAATGGAATGCTTAGTGTATTTAGAAGAACTTTTTTGCACTGTAAACTCTTCTGCACAAAAAACATGTTTGTCTGGTTCATAACTCTTGCTCATAGTAATTTTACTTGTACTAAATATGTGTGCTTATTACTAAGTTAAATATCCCTCCGCAGCAAATGTAATACATTGCTATATTCAGCAATATATCACATTATTAACAGGTATCTCTTGTTGTGTCAGAGGCTTTAACATTAAAATGTAGATTACACTTGAGAAATGCAACAACACAAATGGATGTTTTTCAAAGGTAATAAAGTTTGCATTTAAACAGCAGCGGATATGGTTGTGTGTAGGGATGCACGATATTAGGAAAACCTGCAATGTGCGATTACTGTGATCAATATTGTGATAACAATATGACTTGCGATAAAATAACTAGCAAAAAAACAAACAAAAAAACAACAAATATATAATTTCCGTTTTACTGCAACAGTTTTATTTAAAGAAAGCTGCTGTATTAGCAGTGTAACAACAAAGTGCACTTTAGCATTGAAACATTGCCCCCATAAAAATTTTTCTGAGGCTTGAATTCTGAAAGACATACTTTCCGGTGTCTATAATTTGTTTTAAATAAACACAACTTAAATTATACTGCAAATTATCTCAACGCAGTTGTTCACCATTTTACCACTCACCAAGTAGTTATGATGTAAGTCAAAACTGGAGAGGAAACTTTACTAGATTAAACTATAGGTAAGAACTTGTTTGCTGTGGAAACACACCAAAGAACAATTGTCTACCTTTGTGGTAGTACTGGCCAAGACTAATATTATCAACAATTAAGAACAATGTAGGTAGTGTATGTTTGTACTTTTTTGGAAAAAAAAAAGGTTTCTTTATCTTGCATTCATCCTTCCTGAGTGGATGTTTTTTATGGCAAGTTCTTGGTAAGAAAAACCAACATGTTAACTTTCCAAGGTTTTAAACATGTGCGCTGACATGCTACTATGTTTCCTGATGTACTAAAAAAGTCTCTCTGAAGGTGAGCTACTTGCAGGTATGCAGAGATACTTCCTTGCAAGCTTGGTTAGCTGTGGGAATGTAATTTGGTGGAGTTTCCACCATGCCAAGAGGTCTTGCTTACTGTCTATGGCCGTTGATAGCAAGTGGCTGCTAAGCTCAGCTTCAACAGCTTGTGAAACATGCATAAAAGAGGAGGTAGAGATTGGAGATGCCTTGAAGAAACTGCCCAGTGACTTTTTTGCCTTCTTCAGGAGAGGATTGGGTGGATCATTTGTCTGGGCCTCTGGTTCAGCAGAGCTTCTCTCCTGGAACAGAGAGCAGAATACAGGAAAAGTAAACATTTTGGACTAAATATGAATTGAAAGGTTTTATATATAAGCATGCATGAATACCTTCTCTGCCACTGCTTCAATTTCTGACATCAGTCTGGTATTGATGTCTGAGAGTCGATCAGTGCTGATGTAGCTGACTTTAAATCTGGGATCCATGAAGCACGCCATGTCTAGAAGTTCCTAGGTTTCTGGATTTTCATATTTAGTAATCAGGTAGTCAAGGATTTTCTTCTTAATTCATTTTGTCAAATCACTGTCTTCTTACTTCTCTGCAAGCACTGACGTCTTCATCAGATGAAGGACCGGTTTTACATATGAAAGATTAATGTAACTCTCACCAGAGAGGGCATCTGTAAAGTCTTGAAGGGGGTGTAATGCCTGGTTGACAGACTCCAGTACCTCAAGATCCTGCCAAGTAGGAATCAAGTGTCTTGATTTCTGCTGAGATGACATCAGAAATGGCCCGCTGCTGCTCCAGGACTCTCTCGATCATCTTCTGCCTGGAACCCCACCTGGTTGTGCATTCTGTGATGAGTGTGTGCTCTGGCAGGTTAAGCTTCTGCTGTGCTTTTTTCAGAGCCATCTTTGCTTTCCAGCTGTGGCAAAAACAAACTAACGTTTTTCAAAGTCCAATGGCTCGGGCATTGCGGGCATCATCTTTGACAGAATTTTCTGGAGAAAGAAGAGGAAACAAAAAACAGTCCTGTTTAAAACCTGTTTGTAAAAGCTATTTGAAATGTATAACTAAAGTTGTCTAAAAAGTAACATTATCCTTATCAATATTGTCATTACATAAGTTGAAGCTAATAAAAATAATTTGATAGTAACGTACAGCACATTTTCATAGTTAAAAAAAGTTTTGCCTTGAATAAAACTTACTGATTGCTAGGTGCAGCCTGTATCCAAACACTGAAGTCTGACCCAGTTGTTTAGCTCCGTGGCTCTCGCAACATTGGCACCGCTGTCTGTGGTGATGCACACTTGTCGGACTTCTTTAAGATCCCAGCTGGCTAGCACCTCACGTAATACATGGGCTATATTTTCACTAGTGTGAGAGTCTGGAAAATACACAGTGTCTAGACACCGTGTTTTCAGTTCAAAGTCTTCGGTGAAGAAGTGCACTGTGAAACTCATATATGGTTCCGTTGTACGACTTGACCATAGGTCTTAGTGCTTGCGTAGTTTTCAGCTTGGCTCAGTTCAAACATGACTTGCAACATGTTTCGCACATTTGTGGAATGGCGACATGGGAAAAGTAGTTTTGTGAGGGGATGCGTTATCTCTGGTCCACTTTATGTATCAGACTGGTGAGGCCCTCTCTGCTAACTGTATTCATAGGCATCATGTCTTTAGTCAAAAAATGTGTAATGGCCTCTGTTATTTCTTTGTACTACTTCAATGTTTTCTCATAAGGAGTTCCACTTGAAAAACTCTGATACAGAGACGGCTGTTGGACTGCTGCGCTCTTTGTCTTAACATTAGCAACCTTTGTTTGGCTAGCCCTATCTTTCTGGAACTATTCAAACAGTTCTCTCTGGTTGTATTGAAGATGATGGTGGAGATTAGTCGTGTTTCCTCTGGTGGTTGCCACGAGTGTTTGGCAAATTTTGCAGAGTAGCTGTGTTTGCAGAAAGTTGTCTTTATCAAATCCAAAGTACCTCCAAATAAGCGAGGTACTATTTTTTTTAGACACAAGTTCATAGTCAGTAGTGTTCTCATCATGCGTCTCACTCTCAGCCATTACAACTCTTGCTGCAGCGTTGTTCGCTCCCCACCTACATGGGAGACGGGCCTCTAATCCGTTTGATTGGTTAATGCTGTGAAGGGCTCTATTTGACTGGTCAAATGTGTAAAGGGGTTTCTTTGATTGGTAAATTCTTTAAAGCACATGTGTAAACATTTTGAGGTACCCAATTGTCGCAGTTTATGCCATTTTTTTGCGATGGGCCCATCGCATAGGCTGATATCGCACTGACAATAGATTTTCGATTTATTATGCAGGCCTAGTTGTGTGTGAAATTAGTGGATTGACCTTGAAATTCTGTAGCCAGTCTTGCTAACCTTTGCAGAACAGACGAAGCAGCAGATATCAATCTGGGTGTGTTTGTTGTTCATGCAAACTTTAGTGACTAAAATTTGCATTTTTTTTAATCTCAACAAATAAGGGTGTGATTAAGAGAGCTTAGTAGAAAGCTACAGAGCCACTAAGTCAATCTAGCTACCAGCTGGAGTGTACCATTAATTAGTATATGTAATGTCAGAATTAATTTGACTTGGATACTTTCCATAACCATGAGGGGCAGTCATATACTGAGCTTCACTGGTAAGTTAAATTTTCTTAAACTGTCTATTAAAAAAAGGTAAAATGACAATAGATGGCATTTAATACACACATCACTAAAACAATTCAAAATAATAATTCAGTTTTTTAAATATTTTCAATCTCTATATGTTAACAGGCATTTCCATCATGTTAACATTAACATCTGGAGCACTGGCAGGTAACACTTTTTAGTAATTACAAACTTAGCATATGGTGGGAACTGGAAAAAAAAGAATATTAAAAAGCTGATTTCAATGACAACCAATGGATTGTACCAAGAGAATCACAAATCAAATAAAAACTCAAAGCACAGCCAAGTGCTGGAGCAAGTTACCTTCAAACCAACATGAAACTGTCTCGGTGCATGGCAGTTGAGATCAATAAGATGAAGCTGAATGAAAATCCATATTTATTTATTTTTTTTTATTAAAAGGGCAAATTAATCCTGATAAATCTGACAGCTCAGAACGAATGCATGGTTCTAGAAAAAGCCTACAAACCATTCCACTGTTGGAGTTAGACTGATATCAGTGATGATACTTTGTTTGATCTTTTAGCCTGCTTCACTTTGTCAGACAGCTTCTTTTTAAGTGATTTCTTGATTCAGCAGGTCTGCTCAGGTCTGAGTGTGTCCACTGATACTGAACTCAAGTTTCTACAGTGTGTAGTTAATTAAAGTTAATTCATGACTGTCAAAGGAAGAGCCATTACTTTTCACACAGAGAGTGTTCTCTTAATACAGAGGTGTCAAACTCAATTGCACAGGGGGCCAAACCTCAAGGTACACTTTAGGTCGCAGGCCAGACAAGATAAACATTTATTGAACACTAAAACAATGTTTTTGTAAACATAAATATGAATACAGACAGGAATATAATTCCAGAATAAATAAACTTTAAAAAAAAAAAAAAGCTTTAACTTTAAATATTTTGCTCTCCATAAAAAATATGTCCTGTCAAAATTATGCAAGTTAGAAATATGAACATGCTGCCAAAATCCCCAGAAAAAAATAAATGAAAACATACACAAGGTTTGAGCCGGGGGCATTGCTTCAGGAATATAACTAATAAACTCTGCGGGCCATTCAGTGTCGTACTTTCCCTTGAGTGTCCCATTAGAATGCAGCTCAATCTGAATCTGCACTGGTACAGTTTCCACATCAACTGTAAATGGTTTATAATGCAGCTTGAAATTCTCATTTTTTTGCTTCGAAGTGCGCTCAGTTTATCAGCAAAGTGCGCATTTGGGTGCACTGTTGCACTGACTTGGTTCAACATTACTTGGCAACAGGGAAAGTGAGGCAGGTGGCACTGGTGCATTTGTGACAGCTTCACTTGAAATGCCTTCACCGCATTATACATGTCACGTCCATGAACTGACAGATTTCCTTGCTGTGCTCAAAAACTCTATTGAGAACTTTTCCCCAACTCAGCCAACAGACGTATGCATGTATGATAAGGAATGTCGGCAATCATTTTTACACACACACAAATCTTTTTTACACATACAAATATTTTTTACACATACAAATCCTGATTTACAAGTACAAAATATTTATGACCACATTTTGAGCCCATATTCTTTTGATAGTGTTTTCAGTATAAATTGTGCAAAAATAAAATTCTTGAACTTTTAATAAGAGTGTGTTACATGTTAGGAAGACAAGAAGTACAAAAACATTTGTAAACAGCAGCAGTTGCAAAAATCTTTATGTTTTGAAAGTAAGCATTTACTCAAGTACCTACTCTATGCTTCATCAAATATTATCAGTGATTTAGAATAGGTGGATCATTAAATAAAAAACATGTTATTTAAAGAAGGATTTTGTTTTACTTTATAATTATGTGCCACAACACATATATTTGCTTAGTTAATTATTTATTCCCAAATATTAGGATTTGTCCCCTATGAATCGGTTGAACAATTGACAATATAAACATCCCTTCCTTGCATTTTCCTTATTCATTTTCACACATACCTTCATTTGTAGAACTCAATGACAATGATGACTGCTGCTCAGTCAACCTTTCCCTGACATTGCTCTCTGCTTCTGGTTGTATTTTAGCCTTCTTCAGGAAGAAATTCTCAATATTTTGAGATCTTTTCATTCTTCCTATTCTTTTATCTCTACTGGTTGGCCCTAAAGTAATAAAGCAAAAACTTGCAGAATCAGTTGACTCTGTCAAGACAATATTAAATGTTAACAGGTTGAAAACAATAGTCATAGAGAAAGTATACACAGTGGGGCAAAAAAAGTATTTAGTCAGCCACCGATTGTGCAAGTTCCCCCACTTAAAATGATGACAGAGGTCAGTAATTTGCACCAGAAGTACACTTCAACTGTGAGAGACAGAATGTGAAAAAAAAATCCATGAATCCACATGGTAGGATTTGTAAAGAATTTATTCGTAAATTAGGGTGGAAAATAAGTATTTGGTCACCTCAAACAAGGAAAATCTCTGGCTCTCACAGACCTGTAACGTCTTCTGTAAGAAGCTTTTCTGTCCCCCACTCGTTACCTGTATGAATGGCACCTGTTTGAACTCATCATCTGTATAAAAGACACCTGTCCACAGCCTCAAACAGTCAGACTCCAAACTCCGCCATGGCCAAGACCAAAGAGCTTTCGAAGGACACCAGGAAAAGTATTGTAGACCTGCACCAGACTGGGAAGAGTGAATCTACAATAGGCAAGCAGCTTGGTGTGAAAAAATCAACTGTGGGAGCAATCATCAGAAAATGGAAGACATACAAGACCACTGATAATCTCCCTCGATCTGGGGCTCCACGCAAGATCTCATCCCGTGGGGTCAAAATGATCATGAGAACGGTGAGCAAAGATCCCAGAACCACACGGGGGGACCTGGTGAATGACCTGCAGAGAGCTGGGACCAAAGTAACAAAGGTCACCATCAGTAACACACTACAACGGCAGGGAATTAAATCCCGCAGTGCCAGACGTGTTCCGCTGCTGAAGCCAGTGCATGTCCAGGCCCGTCTGAAGTTTGCCAGAGAGCACATGGATGATACAGCAGAGGATTGGGAGAATGTCATGTGGTCAGATGAAACCAAAGTAGAACTTTTTGGTATAAACTCAACTCGTCGTGTTTGGAGGAAGAAGAATACTGAGTTGCATCCCAAGAACACCATACCTACTGTGAAGCATGGGGGTGGAAACATCATGCTATGGGGCTGTTTTTCTGCCAAGGGGACAGGACGACTGATCCGTGTTAAGGACAGAATGAATGGGGCCATGTATCGTGAGATTTTGAGCCAAAACCTCCTTCCATCAGTGAGAACTTTGAAGATGAAACGAGGCTGGGTCTTCCAACATGACAATGATCCAAAACACACCGCCCGGGCAACAAAGGAGTGGCTCCGTAAGAAGCATTTGAAAGTCCTGGAGTGGCCTAGCCAGTCTCCAGACCTCAACCCCATAGAAAATCTGTGGCGGGAGTTGAAAGTCCGTGTTGCTCAGCGACAGCCCCAAAACATCACTGCTCTCGTGAAGATCTGCATGGAGGAATGGGCCAAAATACCAGCTACTGTGTGTGCAAACCTGGTAAAGACCTGTAGTAAACGTTTGTCCTCTGTTATTGCCAACAAAGGTTATGTTACAAAGTATTGAGTTGTATTTTTGTTATTGACCAAATACTTATTTTCCACCCTGATTACTTTTTTGCCTCACTGTACAGTGGTCCCTCATTTATTGCAGCAGGGGTTCTCAGAATAACTAGCCACGCACTTTATACACTTTTTCCCCACACACATGAACATTAGTCACAGTTCTCACAAGTTGATTCTCAAAGTGAAAACCTTTGTAGATTTTAAAACGTAAAAGTATTATTATGCCGCGTTTTGTCTTCGTCTGCCTGCCACTTTCATGCGCCTTTTTCCATCCCGGTGCAGGTGTGTATTTCCGAATGAGGGTCATAGTTATGAGTGTTTTTGTGCTGTTTTTTCTATTGGACGTGATGGTTATCAAAACCAAACATGATAAATTTGGCAAGCACAGGAGCCACGACATGGAGGAGATTTGACAATCAGGCTGCAGAATGCAATGCTGTACTGTGCAATAAAAAATCAGCGAAAAAGCGAGGCAGTGACGCGAGGCAGTGAACAGCGGGACCACTGTGTGCTGTTTATTAATAAACAATAACATATATTCCTATATGACAACATAAAAGCAGAAAGGTATTTGTACATCAGTGGGAAAATAGCGGGACAGTAGGCGGGCTTGCTAGCTTTTGTGCGGCTTCCCCGGGTCAGTCAAAAATTTAAAAAGAGAAATGAATGAACTTACCAGGTTGCCCGATCTCTTCACATATCTTTCTCCAAGCTCGGTCCTTTTTATTCCTGTCTCGGTACAGAAAGCAGCTGGTGTCGTACAGCTCCGGGTGGTTTGCTACGGCGTTGATTAACCATTCCTCCATACTGAATGAAGAATGAAGGCCTTTGGCTGGACCTGCCCCTTTGACCTAGGTCAGGGCCACGTCACCAGGCTCCTGATTGGTTGTCGCGGCGCAGATTGACGCTGAAGTTCAGATTTTTCCAACTCGAGCAGTAGACGCGATACGCGTGAATGCACAAAATGCAACACAAAAACTGACGCACGTATTTTCGCGAGTCAAACGCGCCAGACGCGCTGCTTTGATGCGCGTTTGATGCATTTTCGCGACGCAAATCTGCTTCTGAATTTTCGCGGGATCTGCAGTCGCACATCATCGCGCTTCTACATTGACTTTCCATGTAAACCTAATGCTCTGGTCTCATCTATTGCGTTCGGTGTGAACACACCGTAATTAACGCTCCTAGAAGAAATGATCACAAACACACAGAGGTGTGGACTCGAGTCACATGACTTGGACTCGAGTCAGACTCGAGTCATTAATTTTATGACTTTAGACTTGACTTGAAAAAATGTTTTAAGACTTGTGACTTGACTTGGACTTTTACACCAATGACCTGGGACTTGAATTGGACTTGAACCGGTTTACTTGAAAAGAATTGATATTTCACCCCAAATATAAAATTTAACATACATATTATATAGAAAGTGTGCACCATTAATTCAATTCATTGATTCGTTTATTCAAACCACACTCCATACTATGTGTGCGTGAGCTGTAGCACAGCCAATCAAATTAAGCAGATTTAAAAAAAAAAAAAAACGCTCAAAAATGCTGCAAGGAGTTATTTTTTTCAGGTACATAAACTATGAAGTAGTCAACAAAAAACCGAAATGCAATATACAAAACATGCAAGAAGAGAATCACAGACAGAGATGGAGCAACTTCCAACTTTCTCCGACAGTTGAAGTTACATAAAGAACAGTAGGTGGTGCTTCTCTTTTGCTACGATGAGATAGCTGACTTCATCTAACTAGCAAATCTTGTCCAGGCTACATTGGTGATGCAGTTTTTTTTAATGTGTATGATATTTTTGTCATGCGATTTTAAAGCCGGCCCTACAAGCGCATCCAAGAATAACATGCAGCTTATCTCAGAACTGTCGGTGAAAATTATTCTTGGAGCTAAGTTTAATTGAGCTGCATTTTATAGAGGTGCAATTTCACAATTTGTGTATATTTTCTAAGTTCACTATTTCGTCATGTGTTGAGAAAAACACAGACTTTAAAATTACATGGTCTAATATTTACATTTAGCATATAACTGCAACATTCTTTTTTCGTGTTTTTGTTTTTAAAGACTCGAAAGGACTTGAAATTCAAAGTTTCAGACTTGTGACTTTACTTGAACTTCTACACCAGTGACTTGAGACTCGACTCTGACTTGCCTGACATTACTTGAGACTTGATTTGTGACTTGAGGACAAAGACTTGAGACTTACTTGAGACTTGCAAAACAATGACTTGGTCCCACCTCTGCAAACACATCAGGTCAAACTACGAGCTATGACTGTACATTCAGTGCAATATGCAGTAAATTGCCTATTACAAACCAGCACAAATACAAATAGAAGAACTCCTAATATGACACTCGACATGGATATATATTTTATTTTATGCTCAATTCCAGAAGAAAATAACAATAATCCCCTCTGTTTTGATTAATAGTTATTTTTTTCACTTAGGTCAACTTCTTTACAACCTGGCACTGAAAAAAACAGCTGTCCAATCTTCAACCAGTGGCCCCTTGGGTACTGCTGGTAGAGCAGTTGATGGAAACAGAGATGCAAGCTATCAAAGAGGGTCTTGCAGCCTTACCAGTGGACAATCTAATCCCTGGTGGAGAGTAGACCTGGTAAATGTGTATACAATTGGAGCTGTAATGATAATCAATAGAGATGAATTGGAAAACAGGCTGGATGGTGCTGAAATCTGGATTGGAAATTCAACATCAATCAGTGGCCCTGAAAGCATCAGGTGAAAGAGCTATAACCATAAGTCAGTAATCATCATATCAGTAGGGCTTTTTTTAATTCATTCTTATACTTTTTCTATTTGACTTTTTCGTACACAGGTGTGCTGTCATCTCTCACATTCCCAAGGGACAAGCGTTTTACTTTCCATGTAACTCTGTGAAGGGACGCTACGTCACTGTGTTCCTACCAGGAAGTGCAAAGGTCCTGAGTCTCTGTGAGGTTGAAGTGTACTACGGTAAACACCTTTAATTCTGATTAGTGGTGCAACGGATCACGGTTGATCCGAAATCCGAACTGATCCCACTCCACGGTTTGGTATGCACGTGATCCGAAGATTGGAAAAAGAAAAAAAAAATATGTGTATGGTGCACGTGGTGGGTCTGTCAAGCGGTAGTTATGGTCAGTGCTAGCGGTCCAAGTAGCGGAGTAGAGGAGTTTGCGGTATTTAAGCAGCCTTTTGCTGCCCAATCCGACCGCGCTAAAGCTATTACAAAAGCTAATGGGGTGTTTAGCTGCAGATGGGAGGCCGTATTTTGTTGTGCAAAACAAGGGGTTTAAACTGTGATGAACGTGCTTGAGCCACGCTATATATCGTCCACTTCAGTGTGACAAGATCATTCCAAGCATGAATGAGCAGGAGAAGTTTAAAGTTATGGCTGAACTGTCCCAGGCATCTTCTGTTGCTCTAACTACAAATGGGTGGACCTCCAGGGCAACGGAAAGCCACGTGACCGTGACCGCTCGTTATATCACAGTGGAGTGGTAGATACAAAGCCCTGTACTGCCCTATAGATTACATTAGATTAGATGAAACTTTATTTATCCCTCGGGTGGGTTCCTCTGGGAAATTCAGTTTCCAGTTGCACAGCACCGACAGAAGTTGCAGAATGTGAGCAGTAATATACTGTGGCGAGCTCAGACAAGGAGGAGACAGAATTCCGTTCGGTCTTGCTCCCCCGAACTCTTAGCCAGGGAGCACCGCCATTTATTTACATCTGCCAGAAGAACACTGCCGCTAGCTCACTGCTCAGCGCGGCAACAGCACAGCAACAACAACAACACACAGGGCGCCCTCTGACCCCGGAAGGACACACCGTCGCAGCGAGAGGGCGTCACCCGTCACTATGGTAAAATAAACAAAACAGAACTGTAAAAACAGAACCCCGAACAGCCCTGACCCGCTACATAGCCCCCACCTAAGGGGTCAGTCGTCCCCGACGACCCCATTACCCCACACAAAGTCCTGCAAATGTCCAGGTGCCTTCTTTTGGCGCACCGGCCGGTCTCGACCGGCGGGGGAAAAGTCACTCGGGTCAGAAAATGGGGTGCCACCAGCATCCCCTGCCCCAGCGTCTGCCGGAGCGAGCGGTCGGTACGGTGAGAGCCTGTCCCGGTGCAACACCACCATGCACTCCAGGCCCCCGGCATGCGGATGCGGTAGACCACTTCTGTTAGCCGCTCCATGACCTCCGCCGGCCCTTGCCAGTGACTGCACAGTTTGGGGGACACTCCTCTCTTGCGGACCGGGCAGTACACCCAGACCTTGTCGCCTGGCATGAAAACCCCCCCTCGGCACTTGGTGTCATAGACTCTTTTCTGTCGTACTCTGGCGCTGGCCTGAGCCTGGTGGGTGTAGTCATGAACCACCTGCAGCCGCTCCCTCAGCCTCCTGTAGTAGTCCATCTCTGGCCCACCATCAATCTCCGGCTCAGGGGGGGACCCGAACACCAGATCCACAGGCATCCGGAACTCCCGTCCAAACATCAGAGCGGCAGGTGTGCACTGGCTGAACTCCTGAACTGCAGTCCGATACGACCAAAGGACCAGAGGCAGATGTCGGTCCCAATCCCACTGGTGACGGCTGGCAGATTAGAAATATCCTGTCTCAGAGTGACGCTGAAAAACTAGTTCATGCATTTATTACTTCCAGGCTGGACTACTGTAATTCATTATTACCAGGATGTCCAAAAAACTCGCTGAAAAGCCTTCAACTAATCCAAAATGCTGCAGCAAGAGTCCTGACAGGGACTAGAAAGAGAGATCATATTTCTCCTGTTTTGGCTTCCCTTCATTGGCTTCCTGTTAAATCCAGAATTGAATTCAAAATCCTGCTCCTCACATATAAGGTCTTAAATAATCAGGCCCCATCTTATCTTAATGACCTTGTAGTACCATATCACCCTATTAGAGCGCTTCGCTCTCGCTCTGCAGGCCTACTTGTTGTTCCTAGAGTATTTAAAAGTAGAATGGGAGGGAGAGCCTTCAGTTTTCAGGCCCCTCTTCTGTGGAACCAGCTTCCAGTTTGGATTCGGGAGACAGACACTATCTCTACTTTTAAGATTAGGCTTAAAACTTTCCTTTTTGCTAAAGCATATAGTTAGGGCTGGACCAGGTGACCCTGAATCCTCCCTTAGTTATGCTGCAATAGATGTAGGCTGCCGGGGGATTCCCATGATGCATTGAGTTTTTCCTTTCCAGTCACCTTTCTCACTCACTATGTATTAATAGACCTCTCTGCATTGAATCATATCTGTTATTAACCTCTGTCTCTCTTCCACAGCATGTCTTTATCCTGTCTTCCTTCTCTCACCCCAACCGGTCGCAGCAGATGGCCCCGCCCCTCCCTGAGCCTGGTTCTGCCGGAGGTTTCTTCCTGTTAAAAGGGAGTTTTTCCTTCCCACTGTCACCAAAGTGCTTGCTCAAAAGGGGTCATATGATTGTTGGGTTTTTCTCTGTATCTATGAAGCGCCTTGAGACAACTTTTGTTGTGATTTGGCGCTATATAAATAAAATTGAATTGAATTGAATTGAATTGGTGAGAATGGCGAGCTGGGTGGCCAGCATGCGGTTAAAGTGTTCAACCAAGCCATCGCTTTGCAGGTGGAGCAGTGTGGTTCTCGTCTTCTCCACCCCCAGCCGCCGGCAGATCTCCCCAAAGACCTTCGATTCGAAGTTACGCCCCTGGTCACTGTGGAGCTAAGCCGGGACCCCAAAATGGGTGAACATCTCCTCCACCAGCTTCTCGGCCGTCGTCGTTGCGCTCTGGTCCGGCACCCCGTGGGCCTCTGGCCACTTCGTGAAATAGTCCATAGCCACCAACACATACCGGTTCCCTGACTCTGTGATGGGGAAAGGCCCCAGGACGTCCACTACCACTCTTTCCATTGGGGCCCCCACCAGGTACTGCTGAAGGGGGGCAGTGGAGCGTTGAGTTGGGCCCTTCTGTGCCATGCAGGTGTCACAGCAGTGCACATGAAGTTCCACATCCCGTCGACAGCCAGGCCAGTAGAACTGTCCCCTGAGGCGGCGGAGAGTTTTGGCGTTCCCATAGTGTCCTGCCCCCACCGAGCTGTGGACCAGCTCAAGCACCTGTGACCACATGCGACTGAGGCACCAACAGCTGCAGGAGATCTCTGCCCTGACCGGGGGCCCACCATCTCCGGTACAGGAGGCCGTCGTGGGTCTCCAGATTGTTGTGCTGGGAGTAGTAGGCCTTCACCTCGGGCTCCTGTCCCGACACCCCCCGTCCAGGCGGGGCGTCGCGTCGGCCTCCTGCTCCAGCTTCAGCTGCTGCGTTGTAAATGGGAGCCACCCCCCTCCGCCGGCTGTGGCCTGAGCAGTAGCCACCCCCAGCACCTCCTGGGCCCGCTCCTCCTGTCGCAGGCAGTAGCGGCACTCTCGACGGCTACACAGGGCCATCTGGAGAGGGCATCAGCGTTGCCATGCTGTCGACCTGCCCAATGCTGGATCTCGAAGTCGTAGCCCTGAAGGACCTCCAGCCAGCGGGCCACCTGCCCTTCTGGGTGTTTGAAGTTCAGGAGCCAAGTCAGAGACGCATGGTCAGTGCACAGGAGGAACCAGCAGCCGTGCAGATATGGCTGGAAGTGCCGCACCGCTAGCACTACGGCCAGCAGCTCCCACCGGGTCATGCAGTAGTTCCTCTCGGCTCGCCCCAAGGCACGACTGAAGTACGCCACCACCTGTTCTCCAGCCTCGTCCTGCTGGGAAAGGACCGCCCCGACTCCTACATTGCTAGCATCAGTGTCCACAATGAAAGGTTGCTGGGCGTCGGGGTAGGCCAGGACTGGGGCTCTGGTGAGGGCCTCCTTCAGCTGTGCAAAAGCCGCAGCACAGGCATCCCCCCCAGCCAAACAGCACTCCCTTGTCAGTCAGGCGGTGGAGGGGGCTGGCCATCATCACGAACCCCTTGATGAACTGACGGTAGTAGGAGGCTAGGCCCAGGAAGCTCCATAGTTCTTGGACGTTCGAGGGAGTCGGCCAGTCCCGGACCGCAGCCACTTTTGCGGGGTCAGTAGTGACACCTCGAGCGCTGATCACATGGCCCAAGAACGTGGTCTCTCTCGCCAACAGCCGGCATTTCACGGGGTTGAGCTGCAGCCCAGCTCGTCGGATGGACCTCACTCAGGTGAGACAGTGCACTGTCGAAGTCGCCACCGTGCACCAACAGGTCATCCAGGTACACAACGCAGCGGCTACCAGGGATATCCACTAGCACCCTCTCCATCAGCCTCTCAAACGTCGCTGGCGCATTGCAGAGCCCAAATGGCATGACCCTGAACTGCCACAGCCCCTGTCCAATGGTGAATGCAGTCTTAGGCCTTGCTTTGGGGGCTAGCTCCACCTGCCAGTAACCGCTGCGTAGGTCGAGGGAGCTGAACCAGCTGGAGCCGGTAACGTAATCTAGGGCCTCGACGATCCGCAGAAGTGTGTACGAGTCCTTCTTGTTGACTGCATTGAGACGGCAAAAGTCCACGCAGAACCTCGGGCTGCCATCCTTCTTCCCCACCAGAACCAGGGTGCCGCCCATGGGCTATTGGATGACTCGATCACCCCAGCCGCAGCCATCTCACGGATCTTCTCTTCTGCTACCTGCCGTTTTGAGAGGGGCAGCCGGTGTGGGCGCAGACGGATGGGCTTAGCAGAGCCGGTGTCGATGGTGTGCTGGACCAGACTCGTCTGCCTACAGTCTTTGTCACTGGCAGCAAAGATGTCCACATTCTCATCCAGAAGGCACCTCAACCGCTGGCGCTGGTCGACGTTGAGGCCTACGCTGCTGCGCTGCCAAAGGTCATCAACAGCCTCGATGGTCTTGGTCGAGGGAGGTTTGTCGGGCTGAGAGGCTGAGGCTGAGGCGAGTGGAGATGACCCAGAGCCACCGGCATCCGAAATCTGCTGAGCGGCAGGTGCCCGACGCCTGTCTCGTCTGGTCCCCTTCGCTCCCTGCTTTTGGCCACGCTGGAGGGCAAAAGTCTCTGCGCCAAGAGTGATAGCCAGCTTCACGGTGTCGACGCAGGCCCCCCCAGCGGCTCAGCAGATCCAGGCCAATGATGCACCGGTCTTGAATGTCGGCGAGCCAGAAGTCGTGCACCAGCTCCAGATCCTTCACTCAGATCCGCAACAGTTTCTTCCCCCGCATAACAGTTTTCTCCCCCGTCACTGTCATCAGCTGGGTGTCTGTGGGCAACCAACCCTTCACCAGTGGCCCGGATGTTCCAGGGGCACGCCAGGTCGTATCAGGGAAATGGTAGACCCCGTGTCCACCAGGGCCTAGCATGGCTGGTCCTTAACACAGCAGCTCAGGTAGAGTCCCTTGAGGTGCCCAACTCGGCCCACCACCATGCATCGTCCTTGGAGGGGGGCAGGAAGCTGGAGCGGTGGTCCCCTCGCTACACCGCTCCCTCCTCGTTTCCCTGAGGCTGTGTAATTCTGGTCTTCGGGGCTGGTGCTGGGCAGTCGTGCGCCACGTGGCCAGGCTCATCGCACCGGTCGACGAGGATGCCTCCGGGGCACCGAGGGTTGCAGCTGGGATATCTCGGCAACCTTCCCCTCCCCGTCGCAGTCTGCGGCTCTGATTTGGGGGTAGTTTGGGGGGGGGGGGGCACCTGCTGGTTAGGTCGCGAGGTGAGCACCAGCCCTGAGGCATGGCCAGGCGGACGTGTTGGCGTTGTCGCTCTGGGAAAAGTCCTTGCAGAAAAGCATGCAGGCTAAGCTCCTCACAGGCTGCTGCTGGAAACTCCGGATAGCCACAACGAGCATACAGCAACACGTCTGCTGCAAAGGTGCCCAGGCTCTCCTCCGGCCAACGGCTCCGGTTGGTCAGCCGCTCTCTGCTCTGATCAGTGGAGTGCCGCTGCCCGAATCGCCTCTCGAGTGCCGCGGTGAGGGCCTGGAGCTCATGCTGCTCTGCCGGGGCTAGGTCAAGGAGTATCTGCAGTGCATCTCCCTCTAATGCTAGCACTAGGTGTGTAGCAGTCTCCTCTTCGCTCCAGCCACTATGTCTGGCGGCCAGCCGCACTTGTGAGAGGTAGGGCTCTAGCGGGGTTAGCCCATTGTATTTCGGTACCTTAACTGGCGTGGTAGGCATAACTGCTCGCGGTTGGGGGCTCGGCGTGTGGGTCGACAGATGTAGCCCATGAAGCATTGCCCTAGCGTCTGTCGTGACGGGCCATCGCCGTGGTGCGCTCGCGCCATCGGGACCCGTCGGGGGACTTACATGGCCACTCACATCCTCTCTCTTCAATCGCCAGCTTCCCACGTGGGGAATGTTCTCCTCGACAGCTTGCTCCAGCCTCTGAATGTCTCTCTCCATTACGGCGAGGGTGAGCTATCCCACTTCTGACACCAATGTGGCAAGCTCAGACAAGGAGGAGACAGAATTCCATTCGGTCTTGCTCCCCCGCCCTCTTAGCCAGGGAGCACCGCCATTTATTTACATCTGCCAGAAGAACACTGCCGCTAGCTCACTGCTCAGCGCGGAAACAGCACAGCAACAACAACAACACACAGGGCGCCCTCTGACCCTGGAAGGACACACCGTCGCAGCAAGAGGGCGTCACCCGTCACTATGGTAACATAAACAAAACATAACTGTAAAAACAGAACCCCGAACAGCCCTGACCCGCTACAATACCATATATACACATATATAAATACAGAGAATACAAAAGGGATAAATAGAATAAATAGGAATAAGAATACAAGGGAACGGCACATTTCAAGTGAGTCTATTGAACATATATTTATTACTCTCAGATTTAGCCATTCTTATATTTTTCTTGTTTTATGTTATTGTATTTTTTGCACAACTCTGTTGCTTGTGAAGCTTGCACACAAGAATTTCACTCACATGTACTGTACCAGTGTACCTGCACATGTGAAGTGACAATAAAAGTGATTTGATTTATTACACCGTTGGTTATTAACAAAAACTATTGCACAGTGAAAAGGCACTACAGCTTACTTGTTCCCCCATCCTTTGTCCCCGTCTCCCCTCCCTCTCCCCTCCAGCGAGGAGTTAAACAGTTTAATGGCATGTGGGACAAAGGACTTTAAGTCTGCTGCTCCTTGACTTTGGGAGAAGCAACCTGTCACTGAACAGAATCCTCTGGTTGTTTATGGCCGTGTGCAGAGGATGCAGAGGCTGCCCAGCATGGTCCATAATGTCCATATGCACCTTAATTTGTTTTTGTATAAGTGAGTGAAATGAGTCTTCAATTGAATGTTTTTTAATAGGCAAAAAATACTTAAATAAATAAATGGTGAGTCGAATTTTTGTCTTTTTTTTCTATTTTTGCTGATCCGAAAATTTATCCTATCCGTGACTTAAAACCGTGATCCGATCCGAACCGTGAGATTTTTGATCCGTTGCACCACTAATTCTGATGCTGATAAGGAAGACTAAGTGACTGAGTAAAAGTACAAATGAAGGCATTCGTGTCAGGGTGTTTTTGATTACTGAAAAAATATAATGATGCTTTAATCCTTATTTGTTTTGGGGTTTTTTATTTTTTTTACCAGTAAGGGTTGTCAGAGCCCAACCAAAAGAAATTATTGTCCTCTTGGTTTTCCTTCAAGGATACCCATTACCCAATGTGGCACTCAAAGGAGAAGCTACCCAGTCATCTACACTCTCCTTTGCCACTGCGTCCAAAGCCATCGATGGCAGACGGAACTCGTTCTATAGCAATGGGTTCTGTAGCCACACGGCTGAAGACGAGACCAACCCCTGGTGGAGGGTGGACCTGCAGCGAAGCTTTACAATCACTGCTGTAAAAGTCACCAACAGAGGAGACTGCTGTGCTGAAAGACTGGATGGAGCTGAGATCAGAATAGGAAACTCACTGGACAACAATGGAAACAGTAATCCCAGGTAATTTTATATCAGTCAACGTTCATTGTGTGTTTTTTTTTTTCTTTCTTTGTTTTATTTTAGAATAACTTGAACAGCAATGTTTCAGCAATTAGAATATACATATTATCGACCACAGGACTAGTTAATTACTTGATGTTACTTTCTCCTTAACATGAAGTCCATAATACTAACATAATACTGCCCCCACACTCTCTGCTGTCAGGTGTGCTTCCATCTCACATATCAAAGCAGGTAAAACCTACACATACCGGTGTGATGGAGGCAGCATGGAGGGTCGCTTTGTGAATATGTTTCTTCCTGGACAGAAGAAGACTCTCACCCTGTGTGAAGTGGAGGTGTATGCTGCCCCAGCAGGTAGAGCTTTAAGCGACTGGATCTGATCTACTGAAAGACGTCTGCCTTTTACTGATTCATGCCCATTTTTTCCTTTCAACAATTTAGTGGAGCCGCTTCAAAATGTGGCCTTAAACAGACAAACAGTACAGTCATCTGTTAGTGCAGCATATGGGCCTTCAAAAGGTGTCGATGGATGCAGAAATGGAAACTTGGACTCAGGATGCTGTACACATACTTTAGAAGATCTGGATCCCTGGTGGAGAGTAGACTTGTTGGCTGTCTATAAAGTCAGTGCTGTCACCATCATCAACAGAAAGGATGCTGTTATAGAAAGGATTCTTGGGGGGAAGATCCTGATCGGGAACTCGCTGGATCAAAATGGTAACCAAAACCCCAGGTGAGATCTGATTTCTGAGCATTTCTCCATAACCATTAAGTTAAATTTTTTTCTGTACTTAAACAACAACAAACTAATGTTTGAACATAGATTAGAAATTAAAACTGACATTTTCTTTGTTGTTTCTCTAAATCCATCAGTTGTGGCATGATCGAATCATTAGATGGTACACCAACATACACATTCCAGTGTAATGCAATGGAAGGTCGCTACGTCAATGTGATCATACCAGGAATTAAGAGATATATGACTCTGTGTGAAGTGGAGGTGTTTGCTTCTCTATCTGGTAGGGTCTTGGGATGTTATTTTTGGAAGTTCTTTGGTTGTTGTGTGTGCTTAAATTATGGTAACATTTTTACTGTTGTTACCCTTTTTTCTAATATTTTATCTTTGCTCACAGTTAGCTTTCGGTGTCCAATTTTAATACAGAACATTGCAATTTAAGATGTTAAGATAAACGGAAAACAATAAAAAACCAAATATGGTTTCTAATAAGAATACTTCCCTGCAGTGCCAGATGTTGTCATTCCTCCACCTCCTCCCAGCCCTCCTCCACCTGTGAGCCTGCAGTTTGGTGGCAGGAACGTGACGGTGGTGGGAGAGAGGCTCTGCTGGTCTGATGCTCTGATGTACTGTAGACGTTATTACTGGGACCTGCTCAGCCTTCACAACCAACAGGAGCAAAGCGAGTTGGAGCAGCTGCTTAGCCTCATTCCTTTCTCCCTCACAGACCACGTCTGGCTGGGACTGCGCAGGTACTGATAGCTATAGATTCATTTAGTTGATGTACATCTACAGATCAGTGAATCAGCATGACAAAATATAAATGAGATGGTGGAGCTCTCCAATCACAAGTGTAATAAAAAATCTATTAAAGAACTAGAAATAATGTCAGATGACCCCAAGGAAATCAAAGAAATAACAAAATCAAAACAAGAAAAGCTAGAAAGAAATGTGAACAATGTATGAAGAAAATGAAAATAACTACCACTTGTTCAAAGAAGAAATGATCTCTGATAACAATAAAAATTTTCTTATAGAGTGCCGAATCACAACAACAGCCTCAAGGTGCTTTATATTATAAGGTCGACCCTACAATAAAAAAGAAAAGAAAAACCCAATATTATGAACCCCTATGAGCAAGCACTTTGGCAACAGTGGGAAGGAAAAACTCCCTTTTAACAGGAAGAAACCTCCAGCAGAACCAGGCTCAGGGAGGGGCGGGGCCATCTGCTGCGACCGGTTGGGGTGAGAGAAGGAAGACAGGATAAAGACATGCTGTGGAAGAGAGACAGAGATTAATAACACGTATGATTCAATGCAGAGAGGTCTGTTAACACATAGTGAGTGAGAAAGGTGACTGGAAAGGAAAAACTCAATGCATCATGGGAATCCCCGGCAGCCTACGTCTATTGCAGCATAACTAAGGGAGGATTCAGGATCACCTGGTCCAGCCCTAACTATATGCTTTAGCAAAAAGGAAAGTTTTAAGCCTAATCTTAAAAGTAGAGATAGTGTCTGTCTTCTGAATCCAAACTGGAAGCTGGTTCCACAGAAGAGGGGCCTGAAAACTGAAGGCTCTGCCTCCCATTCTACTTTTAAATACTCTAGGAACAACAAGTAGGCCTGCAGTGCGAGAGCAAAGTGCTCTAATAGTGTGATATGGTACTGTAAATCTATAAGTCAGATGCTTTGTTTTGTTGTGTATACTCATTTCCACAGCTGCCTTTCCCAGACAACAGCAAACCTGCTCTAACATAGGGGTGGCAGAAACTTAATTGACATTATTTAATCCACAAGAAATTTGAAAGAAATTTCTATTGATTGATTTGTACACTTTGATTTGTACACTTTTTTTTTTGTAGTGAAATTCTTCTTATTTTCTTTTTTTTTACTCCGTTTGGACTGAAGTGTTATACCGGAAAGGCCAGCCTTGAGCTTGCAGAATAACAAAATGTATTTAGTGTCTTCCTGACCATACAAATTAGTAATATATATTGTTATTTTAAAGATAAATATCAATCATGTAGCTTTTGTCAAACTCAATGTAAACAAGTGCTGCCTATGCTCTATCAATAGCAGTTTATCCATTCAGTTTAAATCTGTTCATATATTTTTCTCTGTCCAAAAGATCCCTCAGAGCAGACGAGTGGTTCTGGATGTCTGGATATTCATTGAATTTCTTAAATTGGCCACAAGATTTTGTTCCTGGCAGCTACTCCAGCACCTGTGGAGGCGTGGCCAGCACAGAGCACTTCCTCTGGCAGGACCAGCCCTGTGGGGAGAACCTCAACTTCATCTGCCAATCAGGTTTTACTTGCAACATGTTGGCTTGTGTACAACCCTTGTGCATTGCCTTAATTTAAATATAACTCATGTCCTTTCAGGTTCTGACGATGCTGTGCAGAGAGTTTATTTCTCCAGCACCAAGGATCCAACAAATCCATAAAGGAGATGACACAGTAGAAACTGTGATGCATAGTTATTTTGTTAGAAATAGTTTATATTTGAATTTGTTTTGCACTCTTTTAAATTCTGGCAAAAATTCAGTAACTGCATAGAACACTGTTTATCTTTTTCATATCGCCAATCCTGATGACAACACATTAAGTTGAAGTCATGTGTAAATAATTTCTGTCTAAATTTTTGCTGTTTGGTTTGTACTATTGCTCATGGGAATTATTATAATTATATTTATAAAAAGCAGGCAAGCTTATTCCTTTGCATTATATATAACAATAAATGCCTGCAAAAACTAGGTCCACGTTATAGTATAGTACACTATAGTATCTGTAGTATGGACCAAAGTGATGAACTTACTCTTGTTTTCTCTTCTATGGTCACCTGGGTTGGAAAAAATTTAAGGAGCTGTTGTTATGTGTGATAAAGATTAGTTTGTGACAAATTGTAATGTGAATGTGTTTTGTTTAACATTGATAAGATGGATTTAATGGATTGATGTGTGTGTGTATGCAGCGCTAACAATACAGTGAAAAAAAAAGTTAATTGAAGTCTTCCAAATGCAGAAGTGTTAGACTGACGGTAAGAAGGTAAAGAACCTTCCAGGCCTAAAGGTGTATAGACTTCTGGGTGAGTCCAACAGATACAGGATATGATGTATGCTGGTGGTAAAAAGGTTTTAAAACTATTGATCTGAACCTTTTTGTTTGTTTGTGGAAGCAATCTGCATAAACATACATGTGTCATGAATGTGAGTGTGCTCATGAACCAAAGCAAATAAAGGAGTCCAGTATGTGATTGGTAATCCTCATAAGAACACTACAGAAGTAACAAGAAAGTCTGCCTGTCATTTAAAGTGTATCACTAATCGCTGTTTAATTTAATATAATAAATATTACACTAGCTTGGCCCATGTCCTCATTTTAGCTTTGACAGCGTTTTTTAGTAGATAAAGGCAAATGGCTTAAACATGGACTGAGCTGTGGTTTGGGGAAGGCATCGGAGGGCACAGACACGAGAACAAACAGCTTGTGTAACCTGTGGGGGTCATATGATTGGAGGCAATGTTTGGAGGCAAATATGAGTATGGGGCACTTCACTGGTATGTGAAAAATATCTTAAAATGTATTTAATGATGTAATTTTTATAGCAATAATATGAATAAATGTCATCCTAGTAATAGTATGGCTCAGTGGATAGCACTGCTGGATCACAGCAGTAGTGCTAGCACTGATCCCGATCACGATCTGTGCCCCAAGAATCCTTTCTATGTCTGTTGATAGCACTGATGAGATTTCTGGGTTGTAAACCTTGGTGGAGCCCTTCTTTGTGGAGTTTGCATGTTCTTTATTCGCCCGTTCTTTCACAGTTTTCTTTCAGGAGTTCCAGTTTCTCCTGGTGCTGAAAACATGCTTGATTGCTGCCTATGTCAGCCTAGCACACTATTACCAAGGAGAATCTCAATCTAAAGAGTTCACTCCCTCATTAAATAAATGCAAAATAAAGGAATAATAAAATTGATGCAGAACAGAGTGAATTCTACACCAGGCCCGATGTTGTTGGAATCTCAGCTGGAAATTCACCAGTGATAAGTGATACTGAAAGTAAAGAAGAAAATCATGAGATCTTTTTATTTACTGTAGCACACGTGCCAAATACTGATTCGTGCCTTATCAAACCTTTCTACAATCTTGTGGAACTGCTTTTTCTACGGGCTCTCCACAGAGAGGACACTATACTCATACTGCCGAAGATCTGGCTCCCTGGTGGAGAACAGACTTGTTAGCTGTCTATAAAGTCAGTGTTGTCACCGTCATCAACATACCAGATGGTTTAATGGGAATTATTTTGGGGTCACAGATCCTAATCAGGAACGCACTTGAGCAAAATGGCAACCAAAACCCACTGTGAGATATAATTTCTGACATTTATGGATAGAATATATATTTTATAAACATTGGCCTAAATATTTATCACTTATTTAAACAGAAACAAATAGTTTTGATTTTTTTTTTTTAAATTTGAGTTTTGAATATGAATGAGAAAAACCAGAATTGCATAATTTTCTTTGATGTTTCTCTAAATCCATCTGGTGTGCCATTATTGAATCATTAGAAGGTACTGTCCATGGGGTGGGAACTGGGCCCCAATACAGTAAGTCTGGATCAGCTCTCTGTTTAAAAAGTCCTAATCCCTGATCCTATGAGTGTTACCCAGCAGGCAATACAAAGTTCAGATGGAACTAGTGATGTGCGATACCACTGATTTCCTTTCCAATCTGATACCAAGTAAAATTCAGGGTGGTATCGACAATACTGATCCTATGTCTGTGAAGGTTCTCCTACTTATATACTGATCCTATATACTTTGTACAAAAACTTTTTTTTTTACTGTATCTTTTATTGTATCTCAAATTATATTTTCATAATGATTACAGGACATCAGATTACTTGTTCTTATCACTTAATAATGCAGAATTATCATATAGAAAAAAAAAAACTGAAGCCATTTGAGCATGTTGCCTGGCTGCTAGACTGTGAGAGACATCTGTATCGCCCTAGCAGCACCTACCCCTCTCCTCTCCTCTTCTTCAGTTCACCTCAACATAAGCTCATCATATTCTGTTACATGATTTAATGTGAGGTGTTTGACGAGGTTAGTGGTGTTGCCACAACACCTCACTGTCTTGCCACATGTATCGCAAACCGTGTCTTGGTGTTTGTGGATGTAAAATACGTCCGCACATGACTCCATTTATACAGCCCTATTTCACACATGACTATGAAAGGCGGAAGAGGAAGTATTTCCTTCCAATGTAGACAATCCGAATGTTATAGTTTCTTTCCACTCTGTTCCTGTTAATGATAAACTACAAATTTACCCCAAATTACTAAAATATTGATATTTTAATATGAGAATCGATTCTAGAACATAAATGACTGGTATCGGAGGAATAGATATTTCAGTATCAATCTGCACATCACTAGATGGAACCAGTTGGGTTAGGGGCTTATTCAAACTAAAATGGTGTCATGTCTAGAGCAGGTGAGCAGGAGTCAGAAGTGGGACTCGCATCTAAGAATTAGAGGGTTTATTCACAGATAAAAAGAAGAGTACCTACTGGGGAAACTGGGACCATGTCAGATGGATTTTTCGTCATGTTTTTACCTTTAATGTCAACAAACGGTTGAGAAGAGAATGTCCACAATTTAACCTTTAATTACAGGAGTAGTCTGAGCTGATGGTAGTTTTGTTCTAATAATTAAGAGAGGGGTTAGGAAGAGAATGAGCACACCTTGGCCATCAACTTTCTTATCTCTCCTGTGCATGTATAATTCAATAGGAGAGAAGCCAGGTCCAGTAGATTTTTAGCTTATGTGTCTTTGAAAGTAGTGATCAATGAATGCAATTAAAATGTTAAATAAGGCGAGTGGAAAAATATAACAAATAAAATAAAATATTTAAACATTAAATCGTAGAAACATGCAATGGGAGGATTTGGTCTGAAGAAGAAGATGTCAGTTTGGGTGTGTTGTCATTCATGCAAACATTACTGACTAAAAATTTGCATATTCTTGGTGATCAAAACAAGTAATATGAGACTGGTAGTAAGCCAGTTTACCTGCCAGTTGGTGTATCAGTAATTACTGTGTTGTAATTAATGCCATAATACATTTGACTCGGATATTTTCTAAAGCCATGAGTGGGACTCATATTTGGAGCTTCATTGGTAAGTTAAAATATCTTAAACTTTCTTAAAAAAAAGAAACAAAGTTAAAATAAAGATGATGGCATTTATGTACACATCAGTGAGATCATTTAAAAATAATTCAGTTATTTAAATGTTTTTAATGTCTGTATGTCAACAGGCATTTTCATCATGTTAACATTAACATCTGGAACACTGGCAGGTAAACTTTTCTTCTACGATCAAAACATTCTGGTACATATTTACTAAGTTCAAACTACCACATGTCAATGACTGAACAAAGAAAATAAAAATAAATAAATAAATTTGATTTTGAAAAGCACAGCATGGAGCAAAGTTACACTCGTAATAAAATGAAGCCGTCTCACTGACAGGGATGAATAAGATGCAGCTGAATAAAAATCTATATTTTTTAATCTGTTGGAAATTGCTGGAGACTCTTTGAGTTCCTGTTGACTGACAGGACATTTGACAGCTCAGAAGAAATGCATGCTTCATTCATATAAGGCCTAATAAAATTAAATAAAATAAAAAATGATTTTACAATCAGATCATGGCCAAAACACATAAGTTACTCTGTCACATATGTAACTGTGTGCATTACTTTTTTCACGCTTTACAATGCTACAGGGATTTATTAAAGTCAATATGACCTATTGGAGGAGTCACTCTTTAATACAAACTTTTATTATGGTATGTAGTAGCTTAAAGCACTGATTTCTGGCAGACGATCAGCTTTTTGGCACAACAAACAATCGGGGAAAACAATCGCAATCGTGCTGCTGTTTGACGGAAGAAGAATAAAGTAGTCGTGGTAAGCCAGTCGCATGACCACTTTAAGATGACAAACCAACAAGGTGATATATACCAGTTTTTAAATTGTGTTGATTGGCCACGTAAAACCAGAGTCATGATAAACAATATATATGCAGCGTTTTTTCCTGAATAGTTTCATCACGTTTAATGTCTAAGGACCATGCTAGCAAGATCTCACTGCTTATGACCAAAAAATAAAAACACAAAACAAAAATCAGGCCTTTCGTGTTGGTGGAAAAATGCACCATGTTGACCAATCAAAAAAGTATATGGCAACATGACATTTGGTTGTTTAGGAAGAGGGGGAAGTTTTAGGAGTGACGGCGAGAGAGAGTGTGAGAGAGAGAGCAGAAAAAGAGAGAGAGAGAGAGTTTTGAGATGTGTGTTTGGAGTGTGTATTTAATGTGTTGTCTTGTGTAGTTAGTGTGTAGTGTTGTGGATAGTTTTGTGTTGTGTGTTAGAACAATGAGCTGACTGCTGTCTCCAGGTAGAAACAGGAATGATACACCTGCTGCTGTCAGACCTGCAGGTATCAGGCTGTGATGTTCTCCTTTATAATGGACAGAAATTATTTTTTCCCCAACGGCACAAATAATTTGTGGCATCTTATTGAATGCAGAACACCCGATTGTTCTGTAAATAGTTTGAAATGGTTATAAAAACAGAGGTAAAAGGTAAATGGCTGCAAATAACTTTGTTGTTTGCAAAAGTTGTCCATATTATTGTAAAATTGACAATTTATATTTGCATTTAAAGTTATGAAATATAATTCAGTAAACATGTTTGTGGTTGTTACAGTAAAAAATATAACTTTCTACTTGGATTTTATGTTTTTTGTCTGATTTTAGATCAATTGTGTTAATACAGTATGTCAAAATGGAAACATAACTGTAATTTCAGACACATGAGGTTGTGCTGAAAAGGATGATACCAAACAAGACAAAGTAAATAATATGTAAATGTGAAATTTAGAGAAAAAATCAAAAGTAGTAAAAAATGAACAATTATACCCTGGACCCCAGAGGGTAAACATTTTTTTTTAAAGTAACGCGATAGTTACTTTTCAAGTTAATAATTACTTTTAGAATCTTGTAACTCAGTTACTTAGTCAGTTACTTTTTTGAAGAAGTAACTAGTAACTATAATTAATTACTTTTAAGTAACTTGCCCAACACTGCTTATAATACATAAAATTTGAAATTGTGTCTTATACTGTGACACTACCTGTCCCTACTCACTGGACACTGATTTTAGTTGTAACTGAGAAACACAAATGTTTCATTAGCTTTTCTTATATCTTTGCACATATTCACACATTTTTTAAATCCTCAAACAAATTTTTATATTAGGCAAAAATAAACATAGTAAACATGAATTGCAGTTTTGAACATTTTAAATTTATGAAGAAAAGAAAGCTATCCAAAACTTCCTGAAAATATGTGATTGACCATTCACACAACTGTGAGATTGATAACAACTGTTCTTCAAATACATTATTTTGATTTCTACTGTACTATTTAAGTTTGTTTTTTTTCTTTTCATCGGAGTTAGCAGTTACAAGTAACATGGGTGACAGACTCACAGGCTGCTGAGTCAACTGGAGACAAGGAGAAGTGAAACCTGCAGTTCTTTGTATGTCGTTCTGGGTTCTTTTTTGACATGCAGATGAATACATATGTACTCTTGGAGTATTTTCTGTTGGCTAGCCAACAGAAACTGCTCTGAAGAGTAGAAAAGCTTTATATAAGAACCATGCCATTGACATTAAACTCAGCTTAGTACAGTTTATAGTTGATCGAAGTTAACTCATGACTGAACAAGGAAGAGCCATGACTTTTAGGCACAAGACCAGGTAGATTTAGTTAGCTTCTTTTCTCCTAATGAAATAATTCTTAGCTAAATAACCAGTTTCTTGTATTTACTCATTATTTTTGTCTATTGTTACATTTTATTTGATGGCACAAAACATGTAACTGAAATCAGAAAGGGCAGAAATACTTTTCGGGCTGACATAAGGCGGACATGCAAGGTCTATACTGTACATGCATATTTGAGCCATTAATTAGTCAATTGTTCTAATAACCTCTCCACTTTTCATTTAAAAATAAATTAACACTCCTAGAAGAAACTTTTGCAAACACTTCAGGGGTGAACTAGGTGCTGCTATTGTGACTCTACATTCAGTGCAATATGTAGTAAATTGCCTGTTGCAAACCTCCACAAATACAAATATAGGAACTCCTAATTTGACACTTGACCTGGATTTATATGCATTTGTTTGTTTTTATTAATAACCACTTTTTAAAAATCATTTAGGTCAACTTCTCTACAACTTGGCACTGAAACAAAAAGCTGTCCAATCTTCAACCAGTGGCACTGTGGGTATTGCTGGTAAGGCAGTTGATGGAAACAGAGACGCAAACTATCAAAGTGGGTCTTGTACACTTACCAATGTAGAATCTGATCCCTGGTGGAGGGTAGACCTGGTAAATGTGTATACAATTGGGACTGTAATGATAACCAATAGACAGGAATTGGAAAATGGGCTGGATGGTGCCGAAATTTGGATCGGAAATTCTACAGCAATCAGTGACCCTGAAAGCATCAGGTGACAGAGCTTGATTTATAACCGTAAGTCATTATTATTTATTTATACTTATTTATATTTATTCTTTACTTTTTCTTTAAATGTTTCATACATAGGTGTGCTGTCATCTCTCACATTCCCAAGGGACAAGCGTTTTATTTTCCATGTAACTCTGTGAAGGGACGCTACGTCACTGTGTTTTTACCAGGAAGTGCAAAGGTCCTAAGTCTCTGTGAGGTTGAAGTGTACTACGGTAAATACCTTCAATTCTTTACTTAATTCTTTATTTTTTATTTATATCAGTAAGGGGTGTGACCAGGGGCGGTCCTGACCCGTTTTGTGCCATTGGCGAACCCTCCCTCTACCGCCCCCCTTTGAGAAAAGCAGACAAGTCAACAATACACCTTTTCCAATTAATATGTAATTAATATTATATTGAAAACAGTCCAAAAGATTCAATAAACCACATCTGTGTCTACTGTCTGTCTACTGTTTACTATCATAGCCAAATTGCTAACAAACGAACCCCCCCAGAAGTTGATTCTGTTCATCTGGACATAACATTTTCAGTGGGAGAAACATTTCGTCACTCATCCAAGTAACTTGTGTTTTTTTTGTGTCCCGTTTGGATCTTTAGCCATCAGAATTGTTGTCTTAAGGCCAAGAAAGATGCCAAGCGGATTTATTTTACCAAGTGGATCATCATGGCCTTGCCATATTGGTCCATTTGATTGATCTTTCTTATAATTACGTATTTATTTTATTTTCGGTTGCTACAAACGGGACAGACATGACTGGGGGATAGCACAGGGAGAAAGAATGAAAGAAAGAGAGGGAGAGAGAGAGAGAGAAAACCAGAGGGGAGAAGGGACGGTGAGAAAGGGGGGAAAAAGAAAGAAAAACAAACAAAACACCTGGATCACCTGTATGGAGAAAAAAAAACAGAAGAGAAAGCAAAAAAAAAAAAGCGCAACATAATAAATACAGCACCATCACAATAAACTAGCTAGCAGTAGATAACAGTAGATACTAAATATTAAACGATATTGTGCAGCACACAAGATAGACAGTGCACAATGTGCTTTGAGGCAGCAGCCAAGAAAGGTGTAGTCCGCGTCTGTGAACACCCGTGTGTACACCCGTGTGTACACCTGTGTGGATCAGCATGCTTGTATTCCAATGATCAAAGCTCATTGATCAAAGACCACTGATCAATGGCCATGAGTACCATTCAGAGAGAGTTGGGGAATCGCTGCAATCACAGCATTGTAAGATGGTGAAAGAGATGGTGCTCGGGCCAGCCAGAGAATCCCCGTTGCCCCGCCCCTCTCCTCCATGTGCAGCAAGCAGCAGGCGCACCAGGCGCACCACGCCAAAATGCAATGGTATGATATCGGGGAAGCATGCGTACGAGCAACTTTTTTTTGTTGTTGATGCCATGATGCCACCCCCACCACAATACTGCCAACCCTAACCCACTGGGTGTGAGAGCCCATGTCATGGTCCTGGGCCATGTGGGCCCAGTATTCTTAGTTTTCATGTATTTTTGTATTTTGTTCTTTATTTAGGCCATGCTTCCTGGGTTGATCTGTTACCTTGTTCCTTATGTGTTTTCCCGTTGTGACTCTCACCCCCTGTGTGCCCCTCTGTGTATCTGAGCCCTCGTCTCTCCTTATGTTTTATTCCATGTTTCCCCAGCCCGTTATGTCTGTGTTTTCCCCGTGCTCTCTCTCCTCCTGTCTGAACCTCTGTGCACTTCCTGTTTACTTTGTGACTCTCACGCCTGTACATGTCATGTTCAGTTCACCCCGCCCTGTCTCGTTATGATTATCAGCGTCACCTGTGTTCCCCGTGTGTTCAAACTTTCCTCGTTTACCCTCTGTGTATTTCTGTCTGCGTCTCCCTCTGTTCGGCGTCGCGTTCTCCCTCATGTTGTGTGGATCTCCCTGTGTCTACCTTCGAGTATTAGTTTACGTTTTTCCGGTTTAGTTTTGCATGTCCTGTATTCTGTCCTGCCAGCATTAAAGCTGTGTTTCTTAAGTTCATCCCCGTGTTTGTGAATATTGCTATTGGGTCCTCCTCCTGCCTGCCACACGGTCGTACCATGACAGAAGAACGCGACCTCGACATGGACCCAGCGATTCACAACCCCTCCGCTGACCTCCGGGAGGATCTGATTTATACAGTGGAGTACCACTGTCAGGAGTGGGTGGCGCTGCCAGAGGATGAATACCGGGAGACCGTAGCCGTCCGTCTACAGCGGATGGTGTCCGGACTCCCGTGGCTATTCGGCGCGCTCCGCCCCCACATCCAGGACTTCCTCGTCTCCACTGTAGGCGTCCTCCCGGAGCGGTCGCTCCTGTACGAAGAGCCGGAGGATGTTCAGCCCGGCCCGCTGACGGATTCGCGGCCCGGCTCGTCTCCTCCCCCTTCCCGGAGAAAACGGCGTTCACGTCGTCGCCGTTCCCGAGCAGCGGAGCAGTTTTCACCCCTGGGAGAGAGTGACCGTGTGTCACACTCTCAGCCCGAGCCTTCGGATCCCGGACTTCTTAACCCGTGCACAACTGTGAGTGGCTCTGTTTTTTTAACACCGGACTCGGATAATTCTGTCCCCTTTTGTTTGGACTCCGGAGACACTGTACAGCGACGCACCACCCCACAGCCGGACACTCGGACTTCCAATTCACCTGCTGTGGTGAGTGAGGACTCTGTGTCTTTTCCAGACATAGTGACTGTTCGCTCAGGGGCTGTGTTTTGTGTGGCGGATGTCGACGCGAGCTGCTTATCGCCGGTGCAGCCACCAGCAGCCACCAGCAGCCCAGTTAGCCGCCCCGCAGACACACTCAGCTCAGTTAGCTCCCCCGCAGCTACTCCCGGCTCAGTTAGCTCCCCCGCAGCTACTCCCGGCTCAGTTAGCTCCCCCGCAGCTACTCCCGGCTCAGTTAGCTCCCTCGCAGCCACCCTCAGTTCAGTTAGCTCCCTCGCAGCCACCCTCAGTTCAGTTAGCTCCCTCGCAGCCACCCTCAGCTCAGTCTCCAGTGTCCCCCTCAGCTCAGTCTCCAGTGTCCCCCTCAGCTCAGTCTCCAGTGTCCCCCTCAGTTCAGTCTCCAGTGCCGCCTGTAGCGCAGGCCCCAGTAGCTCCAGTGCCGCCTGTAGCGCAGGCCCCAGTAGCTCCAGTGCCGCCTGTAGCGCAGGCCCCAGTAGCTCCTGTAGCCCAGTCCCCGATAGCAGTATGGTCCGCTGGTCAGCTTAACATTCAGCCAGGGGTCCCAAATCTCCCTGGCTCTGCATCAGCTCCTGCTGGGAGCCCGGATGAGCTCATCCAGGACTCCGCGGCTCCCACGCCGCCATCTACCTCATCCGCTGGAGGGTCCGAGGGGCCCGTTCAGCCTCCTGTCTCCGCTGGAGGGTCCGAGGGGCCCGTTCAGCCTCCTGTCTCCGCTGGAGGGTCCGAGGGGCCCGTTCAGCCTCCTGTCTCCGCTGGAGGGTCCGAGGGGCCCGTTCAGCCACCAGCTGCTCCACCGGCAGCCTCGTCCACGTTCGCTGCAGCTCTAGCGTCTTCATCTTCGTCTGGCCCGGCTTCATCTTCGCCTGGCCCGGCTTCATCTTCGCCTGGCCCGGCTTCATCTTCGCCTGGCCCGGCTTCAGCCTCGCCTGGTCCAGCCTCCGAGTCTTCAGCCTCGTCTGGTCCAGCCTCCGAGTCTTCAGCCTCGTCTGCTCCGGCCTCATCAGAGTCTTCAGCCTCGTCTGCTCCGGCCTCATCAGAGTCTTCAGCCTCGTCTGGTCCTGTGTCCACCGGGCCTCAGCCAGTGCGCCTGACACTGATGCGCCGCCGCTGCCTTCCGCGCGGCCGGCCCCCTGAACTGCTCCGTCGTCTCCTTCGTCGCCGCCGCTGCCTTCCGCGCGGCCGGCCCCTTGAACTGCTCCGTCGTCTCCTTCGTCGCCGCCGCTGCCTTCCGCGCGGCCGGCCCCCTGAACTGCTCCGTCGTCTCCTTCGTCGCCGCCGCCGCTGCCTTCCGCGCGGCCGGCCTCCTGAACTGCTCCGTCGTCTCCCTCGCCGCCGCCGCTGCCTTCCGCGCGGCTGGCCTCCTGAACTGCTCCGTCGTCTCCTTCGTCGCCGCCGCCATTGCCTTCCGCACGGCCGGCCTCCGGACCAGCTCTGCCACCTGTGCCACCCGCCTGGTCGGCCCCCCGACCGTGTGACCCGTGAACTCTTGTGCCTGTGGGCTCTGGGTCGGCCCCCTGAACCTTATTTGGACTACGGTCATGTGCTCCTGTGTTTTCTGTTGTTTGTTTTGTTTCCCGTTCTGGTCCCTCCGTCCTGGTCCCCCGCCTCCCGCCCTGGGTGGGTTGTTTTCTGTTTTAGTTTTGTTTCTCGGGTTTGGGCTGTCGGGAGCCAGCCCTTTAGGGGGGGGGGTGATGTCATGGTCCTGGGCCATGTGGGCCCAGTATTCTTAGTTTTCATGTATTTTTGTATTTTGTTCTTTATTTAGGCCATGCTTCCTGGGTTGATCTGTTACCTTGTTCCTTATGTGTTTTCCCGTTGTGACTCTCACCCCCTGTGTGCCCCTCTGTGTATCTGAGCCCTCGTCTCTCCTTATGTTTTATTCCATGTTTCCCCAGCCCGTTATGTCTGTGTTTTCCCCGTGCTCTCTCTCCTCCTGTCTGAACCTCTGTGCACTTCCTGTTTACTTTGTGACTCTCACGCCTGTACATGTCATGTTCAGTTCACCCCGCCCTGTCTCGTTATGATTATCAGCGTCACCTGTGTTCCCCGTGTGTTCAAACTTTCCTCGTTTACCCTCTGTGTATTTCTGTCTGCGTCTCCCTCTGTTTGGCGTCGCGTTCTCCCTCATGTTGTGTGGATCTCCCTGTGTCTACCTTCGAGTATTAGTTTACGTTTTTCCGGTTTAGTTTTGCATGTCCTGTATTCTGTCCTGCCAGCATTAAAGCTGTGTTTCTTAAGTTCATCCCCGTGTTTGTGAATATTGCTATTGGGTCCTCCTCCTGCCTGCCACACGGTCGTACCATGACAGCCCAACCAAAAGAAATTATTGTCCTCTTGGTTTTCCTTCAAGGATACCCATTACCCAATGTGGCACTCAAAGGAGAAGCTGCCCAGTCATCTACACTCTCCTTTGCCACTGCGTCCAAAGCCATCGATGGCAGACGGAACTCGTTCTATAGCAATGGGTTCTGTAGCCACACGGCTGAAGACGAGACCAACCCCTGGTGGAGGGTGGACCTGCAGCGAAGCTTTACAATCACTGCTGTAAAAGTCACCAACAGAGGAGACTGCTGTGCTGAAAGACTGGATGGAGCTGAGATCAAAATAGGAAACTCACTGGAGAACAATGGAAACAGTAATCCCAGGTAATGATGAATTTATATCAGTCAATGGTCATTATGATTTTTGTTTATTTATTTGTTTTATTTTACATTAATTTGAACAGAAATATTTCAGAGATTACAACATAAATATTATCCACCACATGATGCTCTAGTTCAGGACTCCATGCAATTCATGATCAGGGATTGTAACATCTATTCCTTTTTCTGAATCAAAAATAAAACAAACAAGCAAATGTTTCAGAGATTAGAGTCTACATATTATCCACCACATGCTGATTATTGCTCTTCTAGTTCATGACTCCATGCTACCTCCTTAACATGAAGTCCACAATACTAACATAATGCTGCCCCCACACTCTCTGCTGTCAGGTGTGCTTCCATCTCACATATCAATGCAGGTAAAACCTACACATACCGGTGTGATGGAGGCAGCATGGAGGGTCGCTTTGTGAACGTGTTTCTTCCTGGACAGAAGAAGACTCTCACCCTGTGTGAAGTGGAGGTGTATGCTGCCCCAGCAGGTAGAGCTTTAAGCGACTGGATCTGATCTACTGAAACACATCTGCCTGATACTCATTCGTACTTGTTTCTTCTTTTCAACAATTTAGTGGAACCGCTTCCAAACGTGGCCTTAAACAAACAAACAGTACAGTCATCAACTTGGTATGGGCCAGTGTTTGGGCCCTCAAAGGGTGTTGATGGGTGCAGAAATGGAAACTTGGACTCAGGATGCTGTACACACAATGTTCAAGATCTGGATCCCTGGTGGAGAGTAGACTTGTTGGCTGTCTATAAAGTCAGTGCTGTCACCATCATCAACAGACAGGACTGTTGTCCTGAAAGGATTCTTGGGGCACAGATCCTGATCGAGAACTCGCTGGAACAAAATGGAAACCAAAACCCCAGGTGAGATCTGATTTCCGAGTAATACAACATTTCTCCATAAACATCAAGTTAATTCTTTTTCCTAATTAGGAAACATATATATGCTACAAACATTTCTAGTTATTTGTTTCAATTCAAGTTTTTTAAGTCCAATAAATACCTTGAAATTGTACGAAGGTAAGTGATGAACTGCCAGAGGTTAAAAAAAGTTATGGAAATGCAAAACTGAAAAATAATCATACAGAATCATACAAAAAGGCCTTTTTCAGGGAACACACAATATGCTACCAATTTAAAACTGTTCTGCAGAAATGGAGGTTGATCAAGCCTTGACTGGTGATACTAATTCCTAGAGGTTTTCCAACTTTTCTGGATTACTTACAACTCTCTTTGTCTGCATAAAAGCAGTGTTGGAACATGCTGTGGTACCTTGTGAGGATCAGTTTGTCAGGGTCCTGGGTCTCCTGACCCAGCGTTTTAGTTCTTTGTGATTTTTGTATTATTGTACTTGGTGTGAGTTTCTATGGTTTCTAGTTTCGATCCCTTGCCCTTCATGTTTCTCTGTCCCCTCTGTTCTGTGTAAGTCTGTGTCTGCATGTTTGAGTTCCCCTCTGTGTCTCTCGGTTCTTAAAGTCCTCTGCCTTATGGTTTATGTCTCTGTGTTTCTTAGTTGCTGTCTCCACTGTGTCAAGTTCGCATCTCTGTGTGATCCTTCCTGTTTTACTTTGTAGGTCCGTGTCTTATGTGAATGTGTCCTGCTTTGCTTGTCTCGTCAGTTCTAATTTCCCCCAGCTGTGCCCTCCTTCTGTGTCTCATTCTCCTCGTTACTTCCCAGTGTATTTAGTCCCTGTGTTTCTCTGAGTCAGTGTTGCGTCGTACCCTCAACAAGCTGTGTGTGTTTTGCCTCCGTGTTGCCAGTGTTTTGTTTCCAGTTCAGTGTTCTCTGCTTCAGTGTTTTAGTCCACCAGCGTTTTTGTTTGTCTTTTGATGCCTTTAGTTTAGTAAGAGGTTTTCCCAGCAATAAAGCTGCGCTTTAAGTTGTACTTCTGTGCCTGAGTCCTGCATTTTGGATCCACCACTCCTGCTTGCCCGCCTGCCACACAGCCAACCATGACAGAACGACGCAACCATCAAATGGATCCTGCGGACTCACGGTCTCAGTATCTCGCGCAGTTGTGGAATTACTGCCGGGGCGTAATCCACGCTGAGGACACCCCCAAGAGACTCATTCAGGTGGTCTTTTTTGACAACTTTTTGTCGTCCACCCTCTGCATAGCTGGTTGTTTGGACATTAACAGATTAAAACAACTAATAACAGCTCTGAGGGCCAGGATTTGCTTCGAACTGTTTGGCATGGGCGGTCCAGGCAAGGAAGGGTCAGCTACCCTCCTGGAAGCCCTCGCTGCCTGGTATTCTCAGCATCAGCATCCTTTCCCATCAAGATTTATCACTAAATCATTCGATCCTCCCTTAAGAGAGAAACTGCATCCTCGCTGCCTTCACCCCAGTACACCAGTGTCATCTGTGTCTCCAGTAGCTCAGCTCCCAGTGTCACCTGCCCCGCAGCCTCCCTCAGCTCGGTTAGCTGCCCCGCAGCCTCCCTCAGCTCGGTTAGCTGCCCCGCAGCCTCCCTCAGCTCGGTTAGCTGCCCCGCAGCCTCCCTCAGCTCGGCCTCCAGTGTCACCCTCAGTTCAGTTTCCAGAGTCACCCGTGTCCCTTTCAGTTCAGTTTCCAGAGCCTCCAGTGCCGCCTGTAGCGCAGGCCCCAGTAGCTCCAGTGCCGCCCGCCTGTAGCGCAGGCCCCAGTAGCTCCAGTGCCGCCCGCCTGTAGCGCAGGCCCCAGTAGCTCCAGTGCCGCCCGCCTGTAGCGCAGGCCCCAGTAGCTCCAGTGCCGCCCGCCTGTAGCGCAGGCCCCAGTAACTCCAGTGCCGCCTGTAGCGCAGGCCCCAGTAGCTCTGGCTCCAGCATTACCGGTTCCACTCATTCACTCCATGCAGGGAGAAAATTTAAGGTCCAGTCAGGGAGTTTCTCGCACTGTACGCTGTACGCTGTACTGTACGCTGGAGCCACTATCAGGGACAAACAGAGACTGCAGCGTGTTGTGCGCTCTGCTGAGAAGGTGATTGGCTGCAGACTCCCATCTTTGCAGGACCTGTACACCTCCAGGACATTGCGGCGTGCAGCTCGGATCTCAGCTGACCCTTCTCACCCTGGACACAGTCTGTTTGACCTGCTCCCCTCAGGCAGGAGGCTCCGGTCCATTCGCACCAGAACCTCTCGCCATAAGAACAGTTTCTTCCCCTCTGCTGTTGGACACATGAACAATAACCATATGACTGTACCCGCCACTAACACATGACCCTACGCTGTGTTCACTGCATCATTCTATGTTTGGCACTGAACACCACCTGCACTCATGTATATATCTTTCAACGTAGCACTCTTAATTCTTATTCTCATGTATATCTCATGCACATATCTTTCCACGTAGCACTTTTAATTCTTATCCCTACTTTTATTTTTTCCATGTCTATTTAAGTGCTATTTATGACACTATGTTTGCACTGAAGCACCGCAGCAATTTCTTAATGTTGTAAACCTGCTCAACATTTGGCAATAAACCCCATTCTGATTCTGACTTTAGCTGCTTCAGGCACCGTTCTGCACTCCAGGGCTTCCCCAGAGGCTAGGTCTCAGTCCCCAGCCGATTCTGGACCCCTGAAGATTAAGCAGCCCTCAGAGAACAACTCCGTGTCAGTGCTGTCTGAGCAGGGCCAGTGCTCAGCACAGCACCCATTGCCTTCGTGTCTGCCAGAGGACTCCATGCCTGCTGGCTTTGTGATGGCTTCTGCTGGAGGGTCCAAGGGGCCCGTCCAGCCTTCATCTCGTGTCTCCACTGGAGGGTCCGAGGGACCGCTCCGGCCTTCGTCTCGTGTCTCCGCTGGAGGGTCCGAGGGACCGCTCCGGCCTTCGTCTTCTGTTTCCGCTGGAGGATCCGGGGGGCCCGTCTGGCCTTCGTCTCCTGTCTCCGCTGGAGGGTCCGAGGGACCGCTCCGGCCTTCGTCTCGTGTCTCCGCTGGAGGGTCCGAGGGACCGCTCCGGTCTTTGCTTCCTGCCTCGTCAGCTGGGGGGCCCGAGGAGCCCGTCCAGCCGCCTGCTGCAGCTCCATCATCATCCTCGCCTGCTGCAGCTCCATCATCTTCGTCTGGTCCAGCCTCAGAGCCTTCAGCCTCGCCTGGCCCAGCCTCAGGGCCTTCAGCCTCGCCTGGCCCAGCCTCAGGGCCTTCAGCCTCGCCTGGCCCAGCCTCAGGGCCTTCAGCCTCGCCTGGCCCAGCCTCAGGGCCTTCAGCCTCGCCTGGCCCAGCCTCAGAGCCTTCAGCCTCGCCTGGCCCAGCCTCCGTGTCTTCAGCCTCGCCTGGCCCAGCCTCCGTGTCTTCAGCCTCGCCTGGCCCAGCCTCCGGGTCCTCCGCATCGCCTGGTCCAGCTTCATCCGAGTCTTCATCCACGCCTGGCCCAGCCTCCGCCTCTGCCACGTGTGGTCCTGCCTCGTCTGGTCCTGTGCCCACCGGGCCTCAGCCAGTGCGCTTGACACTGGAGCGCCGCCGCTGCCTTCCGCGCGGTCGGCCCCCTGAACTGCTCCGTCGTCTCCTTCGTCGCCGCCTTCGTCGCCGCCGTTGCCTTCCGCACGGCCGGCCCCCGGACCGCCTTCGCCTGAGTGGCCGCCGTTGCCTTCCGCACGGTCGGCCCCCTGAACTGTTTGGACTCCTGTGCTGTCGGCCCCCTGGCCGGCCCCCTGAACTGTTCTTTTTTGGACTCGTGTTTTGTTTTGGGGCTTTCTTGTGCTGTGTGTGTTTTGCCTCCGTGTTGCCAGTGTTTTGTTTCCAGTTCAGTGTTCTCTGCTTCAGTGTTTTAGTCCACCAGCGTCTTTGTTTGTCTTTTGATGCCTTTAGTTTAGTAAGAGGTTTTCCCAGCAATAAAGCTGCGCTTTAAGTTGTACTTCTGTGCCTGAGTCCTGCATTTTGGATCCACCACTCCTGCTTGCCCGCCTGCCACACAGCCAACCATGACACAGTTAAACAGTATTATTGTGCAGAAAGTAGTGTGTGGCTACAAAAATGGTGAGAAAAAGACACTTAACAATAAAAGAGAGACAAACCATCATAATATTTAATAATGTAGGTCTTACAGAGAATGTCAAGGTGGCATTGAGTACAGTTTCCTTCACTATCAAAAGACACTCAGAAGCCGGGGCAAACTCTGACAGGAGATGTCTGGCAGACCAACAGAGGACAAGTTTCTGACTGTTAACAGCTCGCATGATGGGCAACTCACAGGACAACAGCGTCAAGCAAAGCTTAATAGTGGTTTTAGCAAGCAAGTCTCAGTTTCAACTGTGAAAAGAAGACTTTGATTTAAAGGTTTGACAGGACAAGTTACTAAGATGTCAGAATAAGACGAAGAGGCTTGCCCAGGCCATGGAACACCACCACTGGACTACCGAAGACTGGAAGAAGATATTATGGACTGAAGAATCAAAATTTTAAATATTTGCTTCATCAAGCAGGATTGTTGAAGAAAAAACGGATTACCGTTACTTTCCCGTAAGCATGCTCCGTTACTGCGTTACTAAAACCGTGATTTTTTTTTTGCGAGAGTGTCTCATGACAGTGACGTAAGCGAGTGCCACGTTCGTGGCAACAGCTGTGCGCAGATCAACAAAGGATAATATATCGAGTGCGGTAGAGAGTATGACCGTGCAGCGTGGAAGTACTGACCTTACTTTGAGTTTGATACCGTAAAAAGTGACAAAAACATTAGTGTCCGTTGTTCACTACGGGGAAAGAAAACTTATTTTTACAGCGGAAAAAAACCCCAAACTTCCGAGCAAGCACCGAGAGCGCAACCACGTAATGGGAAATTCACAGACAAACTTGCCGATTCTTCCACTGACCGCTGCGGCACACCTGCACCAGGGCAAAAATCCGCCTGCTATACAGGTGAAAATAGAGCAACAGGACCGCTGAGTCTTTGATTTTATTTATTTTCTGCTGTGTTTTACTTGCATCTATTTTGAAACTGAGTGTAAACAAAAAAAACTATTTTACTTTTTGTGCAGGAATGTGCAGAAAATAGATTTAAATGTTAAACAAATTTCTTCCAGTCAGAGAATGTTGCATATAATTTAATTTTTGCTTGATGCATAAAGTTAAAAGATTAAAACTAATAAAACAAAAACTCCTCCTCCATGGAGGAGGAAAAGAATAACTCTAATTCTGTTGTTCCAACTTAATATACTAGAGTTGGACAAACTTAAATAATAATGATGAATCAACTTACTTACAGCAGTTGAGTCCAACTTAATTCAACCAAACTGATCCAACCCATGCAAATTACGTTAACCCGACAAAGCAACTCATTACCAAAAGAAAGTCATGTTTTAATGTGGAAATCCTTTCCATAATTATTTTAAGTTTATTCTAAAAGTCATTTTTTTTGGCTTGTTCGAAAAGTCTAGAGTCATACAACACATAAATTGTATGGCTTTATAAGAATTTCCACTTCATACATCCATTTATTTTAATCATGGTTGTGGTGGGCTGGGGCCTATCCCAGATGAGATAGGGCCAGAGGTACACCCTGGACAGGTGGCCAGTCTATCACATTGCTAACACAAACAGATTTATTTATGGATAATTTGGAATCACCAATTAACCTAACTCCAATAACTGCATGACTTTTATTTGTGGGTGGAAAGCAGAGTATCCAAACAAAACCCACTGCAAACTCTGTCATATTGTGGATTTCAACTCTGGACCTTCTTGCTGTGAGGCAACAGTGCTAACCATTGCACCGCTTACCTGTCATTCCAGACTTTTTTGAGGTCTGGAATGACAGCAAAGTGGTGCCATGGCTTTATGGCTTTAATTTTCTTTATGTTTTTGTCCTTGAAAGGTTAAACCACAATAAATAGCAACAGCATACACATGGTGTGATATATTGTGTGTGTGTGTGTGTGTGTGTGTGTGTATATACAAATTCATTAATTAAAGAAAGCCACCATTTTTCATCTTTTTTTTTCTCTCAATCCATCAGTTGTGGCATGATCAAATCATTAGATGGTACACCAACATACACATTCCAGTGTAATGAAATGGAAGGTCGCTACATCATTGTGATCATACCAGTGATCATACCAGGGAAAAAGACTTACGCAACCCTGTGTGAAGTGGAGGTTTCTCTATCTATCTGTTTGCTTCTCTATCTGGTAGGGTTTGGGGTGTTAGTTCTAGAGGTTCTTAGTTCTTAGTTAGTAGTGTGTGCTAAAATTATCATTGTAAAAATTTCTATTGTTTTGCCTTTTTCTCATATTTGCTATTGTAAATAGGACCAGATTAATTTAATGCACTTTGCTCTTTAGCTTTCACTGTCTAATTTCACTACAGACTATTGTAATTTAACATATTAAAATAAAAGGAAAACAATAACCACCAAATATGGCTTAAACAAACCGAATACTAAGAAAAAATTTCTTCACTACAGTGCCAGATGTTATTACGACTCCTCCACCTCCTCCCACCCCTCCTCCACCTGTGAGCCTGCAGCTTGGTGGCAGAAACGTGACGGTGGTGGGAGAGAGGCTCTGCTGGTCTGATGCTCTGATGTACTGTAGACGTTATTACTGGGACCTGCTCAGCCTTCACAGCCAACAGGAGCAAAGCGAGTTGGAGCAGCTGCTGGGCCTCGTTCCTTTCTCCCTCACAGACCACGTCTGGCTGGGACTGCGCAGGTACTGATAGCTATAGATACATTTAGCTGATGTACATCACAGATTAAATAATGAGCAGGACATAACATAAATGAGATGGTGCTTCTCTCCAATCACAAGTGAAATGAAAAAATGTATTAAAGAACTAGACATAAATATCAAATGAGAACAAAGAAACAGAAGAAACAACCAAATAAATGGAGAAAGACACAACAGGAAAAGCCAGAAAGAAATGCAAACAATGTACGAAGTGGATGAAAATCTGTACAAGTGGTTCAAAGAAGAAACCCTTTCTGACAAATGGACTGATTCTTATACAGAACTTTTTTATTCTCCTGAAGTATTCATCGTGCTTTACACAGCATGCTACACTCACCCAAGCACTTTCTTCTATGATTGTAAGTGCTTACTAACTCACATCCATAATCTGCTGGGTGTATCAAAGGGCAATTTAGGATTAATATCTTGCCAAAGGATGTTCGGCATGCAGACCAGAGGGAGCCAGGGATCAAACCACCGACTATACGATAAGTAGATGCGCTGCTCTACCCCAAAATGCCTGCAAAAAAGGAAAATATTGACCCATTTTGTGATCATTTTTTTAATTGATGATCATAGAGGCTATCTTTTTACTGTCAGTAAAGCTGGCATATAACTTAATTTTACACTGCTGCAAAATACCAAGAGGTCAGATGGCCCACCTTAATGATTTGAATTTAGGAAATATTCTTAGAAAATGAAGATCTTTAAGTCAAATGCTTTGTGTTCTTGTGTTTTCTCATTTACATTGCTGCCTGTCCCAGACACCAACACAGCTGCTGTAACACAAGAAGGGCAGTTTATTTATTCTGTATTATTTAATCCACAAACAAGACTTTTGAAAATTTTGAAAATTACACTGGAAAGGCCAACATTCAGCTTAAAAAAAGTTTTGTGTCTTTGTGTCTTTCTAGATTATTTAAAAAATATTAATATAAATTGTTATTTTAAAGATAAATATCAATCATGTAGCTTTTGTCAAACTCAATGTAAACAAGTTCCCCCTATTCTACAGAAGCATTTCCAATCAGTTTACATCTGTCCATTACTTTCTCTACAACAGATCCCTCAGAGCAGACGAGTGGTTCTGGATGTCTGGATATTCCATGAATTTCTTAAATTGGCCACAAGATTTTGTTCCTGACAGCTACTCCAGCACCTGTGGAGGCATGGCCAGCATGGATAACTTCCTCTGGCAGGACCAGCCCTGTGAGGAGAGCCTCAACTTCATCTGCCAATCAGGTTTTACTTGCACCATGTTAAGGCTTGTATGCAATTATTGTGCATTACTTTGATTTAACTCTAACTCATGTCCTTTCAGGTGCTGACAATGCTGTGCAGAGAGTTCATTTCTACAGCACCAAGGATCCAACAAGTCCATAGGAACCAAGATGACACAGTATAAACTGTGATGCATAGTTTTTGTTAGAAATAGTTATTACTTAAAACCTGTTTTGCACTCCTTTAAAACTATTTTGCCAAAATTTCAGTAAGTGCACAACACACCATGTTTTCTTTTTCATATCGCCAATCCTGATGAAACACTAAGTTGAAGTCATATATAAATAATTTCTTTGTAGATTTTTCCTTTCTGATTCATAGTAATGCTCATAGCATTTGTAGTAATTGTATCTATGCAAAGCAAGTGAGTTTACTCCTTTACATTTTATATGGAAATATGTGCCTATAATAACTAGCTCTAAAGTTATGACTGTAGTGATGAAATGTCTTGATAAAGCCAGAACTGAAGTACAAATTCTCTGAATTATGAAATATTCTAATATCAAACAGTTTACGTGTAGAAAAGAGCACACATTTTTAAGCACTTTTTAACACTACACACACATTCCCACATAACAAGCAGGTCTGACCCGGATCTGGTATCAAGCCGGCACTGCTGGCTGACTTCTGGCATGATAAGACGTATGTCATCCAGATATGGGCCAGGCCTGGCATAGATGGCACTGTCTATGCATGATGGCATGTCATATCTGGCCCAATTATTGTTTGGTTTATGTGGCCCAGCCCCATACAAAGCAGGCCTGGCCGGGATCTCGCATCAAGCTGGCACTTCTGACTGGTGTCATTGCAGAGTGCATGTCAACCAGATGTGGGCCAGGTCTGGCAATGAGGCACTGTTTATGTTCCTGTTTTCCTATTTTAGTTAGAAAACCCAAATGCCATGTTGCAATACTATACTGCTATGGTAGCCAATGTTTCAAATGAAGGTTTGACAGGTTTGTGAGTTTACACTTTATCCAAAACCTAGTGATGGTTTACTCATTTTTACCACTGGGTAGCTGTAGCTCAGGAGGTAGAGCAGGTCACCTAGTGATGGGAAGGTTAGTGGTTTGATTCCTGGCTTCTCCAGTCTGCATGTCATTAGTGTCAATGTGTGTGAATGTAGTTAAGAAGCACTCAGTCTAGAAAAAGTGTGCGATTAGGAGTACGTGCCATCTTGTGTAGAGCATTTACAGTAATCAGGCCATTCGCTGTCTGGACAGAGTATCATCTTGTTACGTTTGCACTATTATGTTCTGGCACATGTTTCTATTACATAGCTTGATTAAGGTACACATTAGGCTGACATCTGGGCAAAAGCTGAAACTGTTCTCGTCCAGCAGTGTGTCAGCAACTGGCCCGTGGCTGCACACAACTTGCACATGGCCCACATACCACAAAGAATGACGGCCCTTTGATGGCCCAGATCTGGTTTGCCAGAGGTCCACACATGGGCCAGCACAGGACCACCAGTGTGTCTGCAACTGGCCTTGTGCTTGTGCACCTCTGGCAAACCAGATCTGGGCCACCAAAGGGCCGTCATTCTTTGCGGTATGTGGGCCATGTGTGAGCACATTGTGTGGGCCAGATCCAGACCATACCAATTTAGTGCACATATGTTTTGGGCAAAAACATTTTTTTTAATATTAAAATACAAACATTTGTAACAAACAATTGACAAATTAGCCAATTCCAAGCCTGTGATGGATTTAATATGAATTTTAGCTGACAATGATTAGACTCATTCACTGAATTCCACCTTTACATCAACTTTAAACAGTCTAGTATGAATGTACTGTGAGTATACAGGATGGATATTAGCCAAGACATCAGGTTGCATCTTGTTGAATTTAGTTTTATAAATTAACAAAGAGCATTAAACCTCAGAGCACAGGACAGGTCATTTGATCACAGCCTGTACACTAAGAAAATCTACTGGAATTTATAATATTTTTTTTTTTTGCTGTTGTTTTTTAAAGACTCCTTCTTTTTCTATGATCGTGTTTCAAGCCAAACATATTCATTAGAATTATAATTTAGACTGAAATAAAGTTTGTGTTCTCATGTACTACTTCATAAAGAAGGCTCATTTACTCAGTTTATGTTTGTGCAAAATAGAAAGAGGCCCTTCCCTGCTCTCATTTCATACACAGTGATGATTTGAATTTTGCAAATGAAAATTTTTTCAAAAGATATAGTCTTTAAGTCAAAGGCTGTGTCCTTGTTTTTTCTTTCATTTGCATTGCTAGCATTTCCAGACAGGCATGACTAGACGTGTTGCAAACAGTTTTTCTTATGTATACTGAGGTAAAACTGTAAAATCTTGCAAAATATTTAAATAAAACTTCCAATTTTTAGTTTTGATTTATTGCTAAATGTTGATTTTATTCAAGTATTTTAAAGTATAGTTTTTACAAAAACATTTTTATATGAACCCATTTCACTGCATGCACTAAACAAGTTCAACAAATATTATTTTTCAAATATTATTAATTTAAAGTCAGTGTAAAAGGCAAACTGCTTTTGATGTAATTTTGAACAGATGCAAAATACTGAGAGGTCAGATGCCTCTTAATGATTTGAATTTAGCAAATATTCTCAGAAGATGCAGATCTTAAGTCAGGTGTTGTTGTGTTTTCTCATTTGCATTGCTGCCTTCTCCAGACAGGCGTGTTTGTTTTTTAGTTTTGACTGAAAACACAACAAACTTGCTGTGACATTAGCGGGGCAGGTATTTTATCTACATCATTTAATCCACAAAGATGAACGTGAAAGAAATTTCATTCAGACTTTTGTTCAGATAAGCAAAAATGATAAAATCCCATTTTTTGTAGTGAAATTTTTCTTTTCTCTTCTTTTTTCTTTAACTCAATTTGGACTGAACGATTCATGTGGAAAAGCCAACCTTCAGCTTTCAGAGTTAGAAAGATGTCTTTTCAGTGTCTTTCTGACCAAATTATTAAAAAAATAGTAATAAATATTATTATTTTAAAGCTAATTATTAACCATGTAGCATATATGAAACTCAGTATAAACAGGTGGTGCCAGTACTACATCAATGGCAACATTTTCATTCCGTTTAAATCTGTTTTGATGTTTTTATTTTAAATTCTTAAATTGGCCACAAGATTTTGTTCCCTGTGAAGTGAACCTAAACATCCTCTTGTGATCTGACTGGGCTTATATAACGTTAAACGTATGTATATTATTATTATAAATATTTAAATATTGTAAAAATGCAATTTCAACAGCACATTTCAGTTTTTCTACATGACAAGTGTGTAAAAGTACAGAAAAATCTCTTGTAGCTCACTGCCCAGATCTCCTGTATGTATGAAACCTTATATCTTTATTTGACTGATGAAAACATTCATTTTTTTACTGGAATTTCTGTTGTACACAGTAAAAGGTTTTTTCTGTCATTTAACTGTTTATCTAATACCTAACTACTTTGGTGTAGTACAAATGGCTCTTGAGGAGCAGGAAAAGTTGTACACCTATAAGAAGTCCATAAATGCATGCCATGCACATTTTCCAAAACCATCCAGCAGACCAGATTGGAGTCTCTGTCGGGTCAGTTCTGGCCCCCAGGACTTATGTTTGACACCCCTGATGTAAACGATGCTGTGGAAAACTGTAGCTGCAGAAAAAAACAGATTGTCTCTTTTTAAAACCCTTGTTCTGATGATACACTGAGTTGGACTCATATACAGCTGTGCTTCTGATCCCTGTTTAAAATGCTGCTGATTGGTTCATTACTCATGGTCATAGTAACTTAAGTTTTATACACTATGTGTGCTTATTACTTTAGAATATATCCCTCCACATTTTTTTTTTTTTTGTAAATTCAGCAATATATTAAATGTATAAAAGGTATCTCTGTTTGTGTAAGAGCCCTTAGTGTTGAAATTAAATATTACTCTTGAGAAATGTAAGTGTCATCATCTTCAATCTGGCTGATAGACTTTGAGGTAAGCTTATGTGCCTTTGAATGTAATGATCAGTGAAATGAATAAAAATGTCTAATAAGGCAAGTGAAAATGTAGAAAAATAAAATGTTTAAACATTAAATTGTAGAAACATGCAGTGGAAAGGTTTGGTCTGAAGATTTTGAGTGTGTGGTCATTCATGCAAACATCAGTGACTAAAAATTTGCATATTCTTGGATACTGAAACAAATGCAGGAGTAAAGTATGAGACTGGTAGTGATTAGAAGAAAACTACAGAGACAGTAAGTCAGTCTACCTGCCAATTACTGCGTTTTATTAATGCCACAATACATTTGACTTGGATACTTTCTTAAGCCATGAGTGGGACTCATAGTTGGAGCTTCATTGGTAAGTTAAAGTATCTTAAACTTTCTTTAAGAAAAAATAAAGTTAAAATGAAGATGATGGAATTTAATGTACACATCAGTGAGATCATTCAAAAAAATAACTCCTTTTTTTTAAATATCTTTCAAATGTCGGTATGTTAACAGGCATTTCCATCATGTTAACATTAACATCTGGAACACTGGCAGGTAAATTTTTCTTCTGCAATCAAAACATTCTCGTCCACATTTGTTAAGTGCAAACTATCACAAGTTTGCAAAAATTAAAAAAATAAAGATTTTTATTTAGAAAGCACAGCCAATAATTGAGCAAAGTTTCATTCTTAATAAAATGAATCCGTCTCAGTTCAGGCAAATACAAATATAATAACTACTAATTTGACACTGGACCTTGATTTATCTGTATATTTATATGTATATTGCTTATTCCGAGCAAAAATGTATGTTTTCATTAATATTTTTTTTTAATCACTTAGGTCAACTCCTTTACAACGTGGCACTGAAACAAAAAGCTGTCCAATCTTCAACCAGTGGCACTGTGGGTATTGCTGGTAAGGCAGTTGATGGAAACAGAGATGCAAACTATCAAAGTGGGTCTTGCACACTTACCAATGTAGAATCTGATCCCTGGTGGAGAGTAGACCTGGTAAATGTGTATACAATTGGGACTGTAATGATAACCAATAGACAGGAATTGGAAAATGGGCTGGATGGTGCCGAAATCTGGATCGGAAATTCAATAACAATCAGTGACCCTGAAAGCATCAGGTGAAAGAGCTTGATTTATAACCGTAAGTCATTATTTATCATATCAATAGGAGTTATTTATATTTATTCTTTACTTTTTCTTTTTGAATGTTTCATACACAGGTGTGCTGTCATCTCCCACATTCCCAGCGGACAAGCGTTTTATTTTCCATGTAACTCTGTGAAGGGACGCTACGTCACTGTGTTTTTACCAGGAAGTGCAAAGGTCCTAAGTCTCTGTGAGGTTGAAGTGTATTACGGTAAATACTTTCAATTCTGATGCAGATACATAAAACTGCAATTTACTGAGTCAAAGAACAAATGACAGCTTTCATGTCAGGGTGTTTTTAATTTCTAACAACATTACAATGTCACGTCTGCCATGGCAGATGAGTGGAGGTTGAAAGTTAGGACGCAAGATGCAGGCAGCTTCAGATGCAGGTGAGCTTTATTAAACTGGTAAGTGAAACAAACAAAAACTTAGCAGGCGAGAAACAGAAGCAAAGAAATTTATACTGGGAGAAACAAACAAAACACTGAACTGAAACCGGGATGCAGGGAGACGCGGGAAGATGACACAGAATGAGGCAGGGAAGAAACACAGACGAACCAACAACGAGGACGAGATGACACACAATATAAATACACAGACAGGAACATGAGGGAACAAGGAACAGGTGGCAAGCCCGGTGGAACTGATTGGGCACAACGAGACAAGGAAGCAAAACAGAATAGACTAACATGAGACACAGACCTTCAGAGTAAAACAGGAAATATACAGAGATGCAGACTGGAGGGAACACTGAGAAACACAAGGAAGAGTGCAAACATGACACGCTGGATAAACATGGAAAACATAACAGAATGAAACACAAACCACGGCACGAGAACTCACACAACAATATAACACAGACACATGGGGAGACAGAGGGCAGAGACACAAGGCGGAATCCAGTAAAATAAAATAAACAACCTAGGAACCATGGAATAAATCATGAACTAAAAAAGTAGAAAAACACAAGAAACCTAAGAACGCTGGGTCAAATTGACCCAGGACTGTGACATGCAATTATTCTTTGTGTTTTTATTATATAAATCAATAAGAGTTGTCAGAGCCCAAACAACATAAATTATTGTTTTCTTGGTTTTCCTCCAAGGATACCCATTACCCAATGTGGCACTCAAAGGAGAAGCTACCCAGTCATCTACACTCTCTGTTGCCACTGCGTCCAAAGCCATCGATGGCAGACGGAACTCGTTCTATAGCAATGGGTTCTGTAGCCACACGGCTGAAGACGAGACCAACCCCTGGTGGAGGGTGGACCTGCAGCGAAGCTTTACAATCACTGCTGTAAAAGTCACCAACAGAGGAGACTGCTGTGCTGAAAGACTGGATGGAGCTGAGATCAGAATAGGAAACTCACTGGAGAACAATGGAAACAATAATCCCAGGTAATGATAACTTCATACCAGTCAATGTTCATTGTGATTTTTTTCTTTGTTTGTTTTACTTTAGAATAACTTGAACAGCAATGTTTCAGCAATTAGAATATACATATTATCGACCACAGGACTAGTTAATTACTTGATGTTACCTTCTCCTTAACATGAAGTCCATAATACTAACATAATGCTGCCCCCACACTCTCTGCTGTCAGGTGTGCTTCCATCTCACATATCAACGCGGGTAAAACCTACACATACCGGTGTGATGGAGGCAGCATGGAGGGTCGCTTTGTGAATGTGTTTCTTCCTGGACAGAAGAAGACTCTCACCCTGTGTGAAGTGGAGGTGTATGCTGCCCCAGCAGGTAGAGCTTTAAGTGACTGGATCTGATCTACTGAAACACATCTGCCTGATACTGATTCATACTTGTTTCTTCTTTTCCACAATTTAGTGGAACCGCTTCCAAACGTGGCCTTAAACAAACAAACAGTACAGTCATCAACTTGGTATGGGCCAGTGTTTGGGCCCTCAAAGGGTGTCGATGGGTGCAGGAATGGAAACTTCAACATAAGATGCTGTTCTTGTACTGTAGAACAGCTGGGTCCCTGGTGGAGAGTAGACTTACTGGCTGTCTATAAAGTCAGTGCTGTCACCATCATCAACAGACAGGACTGTTGTCCTGAAAGGATTCTTGGGGCACAGATCCTGATCGGGAACTCGCTGGATCAAAATGGTAACCAAAACCCCAGGTGAGATCTGATTTCTGATAAATGTAACTTTTCTCCTTCAACATTAAATTCAATATTTTTTTGTTTTTTTAAAACAAAGAAAAACTAATGTCTGAACATAGTTTTAAGTTCTAATCTATCATTTTCTTTGTTGTTTCTCTACATCCATCAGTTGTGGCATGATCACATCATTAGATGGTACACCAACATACACATTCCAGTGTAATGAAATGGAAGGTCGCTACATCATTGTGATCATACCAGGAAAAAGGACTTACGCAACCCTGTGTGAAGTGGAAGTGTTTGCTTCTCTATCTGGTAGGGTCTTGTTGTGCTATTTTTTAGAAATTGTTGTGGTTTTGTGTGCTTAAATTATTATTGTAAGATTTTTACTGTTGTTGTTTTTTTCTTTTTCTTGTATTTACCATTGTTCATAGGACCAAATGAACATCATGCACTTTGCTGAACTTTTAGCTTTCAGTGTCCAGTTAAACTGCAGAATATTTCAATGGAACATGTTAAAATGAAAGGAAAACAATAACAACCAAACTGGCTTAAACAAACAGAATCCTAAAGCAAAGTACTTCCCTGTAGTTCCAGAAGCTGTCACTCCTTTACCAACTCCTCCGCCTCCTCCCACCCCTCCTCCACCTGTGAGCCTGCAGCTTGGTGGCAGGAACGTGACGGTGGTGGGAGAGAGGCTCTGCTGGTCTGATGCTCTGATGCACTGTAGACGTTATTACTGGGACCTGCTCAGCCTTCACAGCCAACAGGAGCAAAGCGAGTTGGAGCAGCTGCTGGGCCTCGTTCCTTTCTCCCTCACAGACCACGTCTGGCTGGGACTGCGCAGGTACTGATAGCTATAGATACATTTAGCTGATGTACATCACAGATTAAATAATGAGCAGGACATAACATAAATGAGATGGTGCTTCTCTCCAATCACAAGTGAAATGAAAAAATGTATTAAAGAACTAGACATAAATATCAAATGAGAACAAAGAAACAGAAGAAACAACCAAATAAATGGAGAAAGACACAACAGGAAAAGCCAGAAAGAAATGCAAACAATGTACAAAGTGAATGAAAATAACTACCAATGGTTCAAAGAAGAAATAACTTCTGACAACACAATGACCCCAAAAACAAAAAAACCCAGTCAAGAAAATATTTACTTGTTTTCTGATTATTTATCCAATTGTGTGTCATAGGGAATACATTTTTCACAGTTAATAAAGAAGGCATATTATGTAAATTTAAACTGCTGCAACATACTAAGAGGTCAGATGCCCCGCCTCTTCTGAGGAAATATTCTCAGAAGAGGCAGATTGTTAGAGTCAAAATGTTAAATATTCTGCCAAAGTTGTATTTTTACTCAGTTGTATATGTATTAAATTTTTATCCTATTGTACATTTTATTTTATTTTATTCCATTCTATATATAGTATTTTTTTATTCTATTCTATTCTGTACAGTTGTGTACAGTGTATTATTCTTATTGTTTTCCTGTGTTCTTTAATTTTTGCTATATAACTTTGCACTGTTGTGACAAAACAAATTTTCCAGATGTGGTACTAATAAAGATTCTCATCTTATCTTAAATGTTGTCATTGTGTACTTAAATTTGTAAGTCTCAGTTCAAACTGAATCATCAAAGACATTCCTTTGTTTCTGTTGTCTTCCCCAGCCTGTTGAATGGTGAGGGGGGCTACAGTGTAACTGAAGGCACATCCTATGTGAGGGTTCTGTTCTCTTATTTAGCGAGGATATTTACTTCCTGCATTTATGACCTTACCTGTGCTTGTGTATGGTGAGACGATTAGAGGGGTTACGCCATATACAGGTTGATGGAGATGACCCTTCTTGTTTAATGCTTGTTTCAAAAGAAAAAAGAACGAAAATTGGAATTTTCTGAACTCATTCCAGGCATATTTGCATCTTCCCAGTGATCACCTACTGTGCTTTGTTAATCTGAATTTCATTAACAGGTAGTCACACAGAAACGCAGACCCAACACAGATCTTTAAGTTAGATGCTTTGTGTTGTTGTGTTTTCTTATTTGCATTGCTGTGTCAAACTTACATTTGGATTTTCTATTCACTTAAGCAAAATTATGCTTAAAATGATAAAATTCAAATTGTTTTCCAGTGAAATTTTTTCCAGTATATTTAACATATTTTGTTATTTTGAAGATAAATATCAATCATATAGCTTATGTTAAATGTCAATAGCTGCATTTTCCAATCAGTTTACATCTGTTCGTTATACTTTCTCTACAACAGATCCCTCAGAGCAGACGAGTGGTTCTGGATGTCTGGATATTCCATGAATTTCTTAAATTGGCCACAAGATTTTGTTCCAGACTGTTACTCCAGCACCTGTGGAGGCGTGGCCAGCACAGACCACTTCCTCTGGCAGGACCAGCCCTGTGAGGAGAACCTCAACTTCATCTGCCAATCAGGTTTTACTTACACCACATTAAGGCTTGTGTGCTTTTATTGTGTATTGCCTTATTGAACTTTTCCTCATGTTCTTTCAGGTGCTGACGATGGCGTGCAGAGAGTTTATTTCTCCAGCACTCAAGGATCCAACAAGTCCATAAAGGAGATGACACAGTATAAACTGTGATGCATAGTTATTTTGTTAGAAATAGTTTCTATCTGAATATGTTTTACACTCCTTTAAACCATTCTTAGAAAAATTCAGTAATTGCATAAAACATTACGTTTATCTTTTTCATAAGTTACAGTCATGAATAAATGATTTATCTTTAAATAATTTCCTGTCTAGTTTGTAGTAATGCTCATAGCAATCATAGCAATTGTATTTCTACAAAACACGTGAGGTTGTTCCTCTGCATTATATAAAGCAATAAGTGCCTATAATAGTGCCTCTAAAGTTATGGCAAAGACTGTAATGATGAAATGTGGTAATAAAGTTTGGATTAATAAACAAAGACAGTCGTATATTATAAAATATAACAATATCAAACAGTTTGGTTTTTATTTGTGCAGAAGAACACAAGTTCTTAAGCACTTCACACTACACGCACAGCAAAGTGCGAAAATGTTATTTTTCATTTGTGGACAATATAGCATACAACACACATGTCTGTAATTACTAAATTCTCTCTGACACTATATTAAAAAAATCATTGCAGACCTGCTGTCTGACAGTATAAATAAGTTTTGTCTCTAAACAAATTAATTAGAAAGATTGTCAGAAAGATTTCCAGGGATTTGGTGGCATTTTCATATTCAGTCCTGCAACAATTTAAAATGTACCAAAATCAGTCGCAAAGTAACAATTTAAGATACAATTTAAAATAAAGCAGAATAATCAGTATGATTATTCTGACTCACTGAATTAACTGAATTCCAGCTTTGCATCAGCTTTAAACAGTCTAGTATAAATGTACTGTGAGTATACAGGATGGATATTAGCCAAGATTCGGGTTGCATCTTGTTGAATCCAGTTTTGTAAATCAACAAAGAGCATTAAACCTCAGAGCACAGCACAGGTCACCTGATCACAGCCTGTACAATAAAAAAAATCTACTGGAACTCATAATAGAAATGATTATGAGTTATGATACTTTTCCGCATGCTGAGCCACTACAACTGATTTTAAGATTCCCTCACCTGCTGAATCCCACTATAGACTCTTCCATACTAATTTTCCTGTTTTGTTATCTTGTTGTTGTTTTTTAAAGCCTCCTTCTTTTCCTATGATCGTGTTTCAAGCCAAACATATTCATTAGAATTAAAATTTAGGCTGAAATAAAGTTTGTGTTCTCATGTACTATATATGCACCACTTCATATATGACGCCATTCTTGCTTTTCAAAATACTAAGAGGCCTTTCTCTGCTCTCATTTCATTCACAATTTGAATGACGATTTGAATTTTGCAAATGAAAATTTCTCCAAAGATATAGCCTTTAAGTCACAGGCTGTGTCCTTGTTTTTTCTTTCATTTGCATTGCTAGCGTTTCCAGACAGGCATGACTAGACGTGATGCAAAAAGTTTTCCTTATGTATACTGAGGTGACTCCGGGGCTAAACTGTGAAATCTTGCAAAATATTTAATAAAAACAAAAACATTTTTATATGAACCCATTTCACTACATGAACTAAAAAAAAGTTTAACAAATATTATTTTCCAAATATTATTAATTTAAAGTCAGTGTAAAAGGCAAACTGCTTTTGATGTAATTTTGAACAGATGCAAAATACTGAGAGGTCAGATGCCTCTTAATGATTTGAATTTAGCAAATATTCTCAGAAGATGCAGATCTTAAGTCAGGTGTTGTTGTGTTTTCTCATTTGCATTGCTGCCTTCTCCAGACAGGCGTGTTTGTTTTTTAGTTTTGACAGAAAACACAAACTTGCTGTGACATTAGCGGGGCAGGTATTTTATCTACATAATTTAATCCACAAAGATGAACGTGAAAGAAATTTCATTCAGAGTTAGAAAGATGTCTTTTCAGTGTTTTTCTAAACAAATTATTAAAAAAATAGTAATACATATTATTATTTTAAAGCTAATTATTAACCATGTAGCATATATGAAACTCAGTATCAACAGGTGGTGCCAGTACTACATCAATGGCAACATTTTCATTCCGTTTAAATCTGTTTTGATGTTTTATTTTAAATTCTTAAATTGGATGTTGCCCATTGTGGGGTGAACCTAAACATCATCTGCTGATCTGGCTGGGCTTATATCATGTTAAACACATGTATGCAAATATTGTAAAAGTGCAATTTCAACAGCACATTTCAGTTTTTCTACATGAAAAGTGTGTAAAACTACAGATAAATCTCTGGTAGCTCACTGCCCAGATGTCATGTACTTATAAAACCTTATATTTTTATTTGACTGATGAAAACTTTCATTTTTTTTACTCGAATTTCTGTTGTACACATTAAAAATGTTTTTTTTTTATCTCATTTAACTGTTTATCTAATACCTAACTACTTTGGTGTAGTATAAATAGTTTTTGGGGAGCTTTTTATCAGCAGGAAAAGTTGTACACCTATAAGAAGTCCATAAATGCATGCCATGCACATTTTCCAAAACCATTCAGCAGACCAGATTGGAGTCTCTGTCGGGTCAATGCTGGCCCCAGGGCTTTTATTTCACACCCCTGATGTAAACGATGCTGTGGAAAACTGTAACTGCACAGGTATCTCTGTTTGTGTCAGAGACATTAGCATTGAAATTAAATATTACACTTGAGAAATGCAAGTGCCATCATCTTCATCAAAGTAATAAAGTTTACAATAAAACGGCACATATAGTTGTGTGTGAATCTGGCTGATAGACTTTGAGGTAAGCATGTGCCTTTGAAAGTAATGATCAGTGAAATGAATAAAAATGTGTAATACGGCAAGTGAAAAATGTAAAAAAATAAAATAGAATATTTAAACATTAAATTGTAGAAACATGCATTGGAAAGGTTTGGTCTGAAGATCCAGATATGAGTTTGGGTGTGTTGTCATTCATGCAAACATTACTGACTAAAAATTTGCATATTCTTGGATATCAAAACAAACAGGGGAGAATAGTATGAGATTGGTAGTGCTTAGAAGAAAACTACAGACAGTAAGTCAGTCTACCTGCCAATTACTGCATTTTATTAATGCCATAATACATTTGACTTGGATACTTTCTTAAGCCATGAGTGGGACTCATAGTTGGAGCTTCATTGGTAAGTTAAAGTATCTTAAACTTTCTTTAAGAAAAAATAAAGTTAAAATGAAGATGATGGAATTTAATGTACACATCAGTGAGATCATTGAAAAAAATAACTCCTTTTTAAAAAAAAATATCTTTTAAATGTCTGTATGTTAACAGGCATTTCCATCATGTTAACATTAACATCTGGAACACTGGCAGGTAAACTTTTCTTCTACGAACAAACATATTCTGGTCCACAAAGTGCAATCTTGTGCAGAATAGCACATGATGGTGATGGAACAAAGAAAATGTAAAAAAGTCAAATAAAGAAAAATCACAGCCGATATTGAAGCAAATTATCTTCAAACTAAACTGAAACAGCCTTAGTGCAGGTGATAGCCTAGATCAATAAGCTGCACAGTGTATATATATATATAGATAGATAGATAGATAGATAGATAGATAGATGTGTGTGTGAAAAAGTGTTTGACTCTTCTTTCATTTTTTTTTTTGCACATTTGTCACACTTGCATTTTTCAAATCCTCAAACTAATTCTATTATTAGACAAAGATAGCCACAATAAGTACAAATTGCAATTTTAATTGATTTAATTCATAAAGGGAAAAATGCTATCCAAAACTATGTAACTGAGCATTCAAACAACTGTGAAGTTGGTAACTGAGATTCTTGAAATACATTATTTTTATTTGTAGTGTGCTACTTTAGATTTTTTTTTCCCAAAAGGAGGTAGAAGTTAGTTTGGAGCTATGCTAAGTTGCAAAATCTGCTTAAGTTAAGTTATATTCATTTAACCTCTGTTTCCTCCTGTCTAACCAGCTCACTCCCTTACAGTAAGAAATTAGTAAGTAGCCGCCTTGAGACCAGGAGGGCCAGGTTCTAATCCTGCTCATGGCAACGTTTCTTGCGGGGCAGGGATAGCTCAGTAGGTAGACTGGTCGCCCCATGATCGGAAGGTCGGGGGTTCGAATTCACTGAACGGCCACCCTGAAGTACACCTGAGCAAGGTACCGTCCCCACACACTGCTCCCCGGGCGCCTGCTTAGTGGCTGCCCACTGCTTCACTGAATGAACGGGTCAAATGTAGAGGAAAAACAAGTAATTTCCCCACGGGGATCAATAAAGTATACATTATTATTAATTAATCTCCTGAACCTGATAACTGGTCGTGCCACTTTTTGGCAGGACAAACTGCACTCAAGCATTAGTGATAACTGGCAATAAGTCTTTGACATCACTGTGGAGTAATGTTGGCCCAATCTTCTCAGCAGAATTGTGTTAATTAAGCTACATTGGAGGATTTTTGAGCATGGAAGTGTCATGTTCAGCAAACAATTGATCTTTCACCGAAGTGCAGGTTATGCCAAAGCATCTCAATGTGATTAAAAGTTTGACCTTTGATTAGGCCACTCCAGAACTGTTATTTGGTTTGGGTTTTTTTTTTTTTGTTTAGTTTTGATTTGTTTTTTCTTCAGGATTTTATGGTATAGAACAGAATCAATGCTTAAATCAAATCCTTCAAATCTGGATGTAGTGTTTTCAGTGGAAGAAATGTTTTGTCACTCATTCAAGTGACTTCTTCAGTCTCAGTTGACTGCAGGTTTCCTCAACCTTAAAAACACTACATTTGCATAATGACTTAAACTGGCATCGCTGGCAAACAATGGGCTGTGTCTTGGGGATCATCAACATGTTTTGTGAGGGGGGATTTTGGTCAGCAGTGTCTTTTTCCTTGGATCTCTCTTATGGATGACATTTTTACTTAATCTCTTTCTTATTTTTGTATCATGAACTCTGACATTAACTGAAGCAAGTGAATCTTGTAGTTCTTTGGATGCTGTTCTGGGTTCTTGTGTGACCTCTGGTTGAGTCATCAATGCACTCTTGCAGTGATTTTGGTTGAAAATCCCGGGAAGGTTCCCGACTTTTCCAAGTTGTCTCCATTTGGCAGATTGGATAGTTTTTTTCTCTTATAAATGAACTCTTACCTAAATAAACTTTTTTTTTTGTATTTACTCGTTATTTTGTCTATTATTCAAATTTGTTTGATGACATGAAACATGTAACTGTGTTAAGTATACAGAAAAAAAGAAATCAAGAAGGGGACAAATGCCTTTCAGAGCACTGTATATTATGTTTGACTCTAAACATTCAAGGTGAGCAATCAGTGAAGAGTTGCAACATATATTCAAAGGTTTGGTTCTGCTCAGTACTAGCTGTTTTGATTAATAATGCATTTTTTAAAATATTTAGGTCAACTTCTTTACAACCTGGCACTGAAAAAAACAGCTGTCCAATCTTCAACCAGTGGCACTGTGGGTACTGGTGGTAAGGCAGTTGATGGAAACAGAGATGCAAGCTATCAAAGAGGGTCTTGCACACTTACCAGTGAACAATCTGATCCCTGGTGGAGAGTAGACCTGGTAAATGTGTATACAATTGGGACTGTAATGATAACTAATAGAGATGAATTGGGAAATGGGCTGGATGGTGCTGAAATCTGGATCGGAAATTCAACAAAAATCAGTGACCCTGAAAGTAACAGGTGAAAGAATGCGATATATACCCATAAGTCAGTTATCATTATATCAGTGGGACTTATTTATTTTTAATTTTTATACTTTTTCTTTTTGAATCTGTTATATACAGGTGTGCTGTCATCTCTCACATTCCCAGCGGACAAGCATTTTATTTTCCATGTAACTCTGTGAAGGGACGCTACGTCACTGTGTTTCTACCAGGAAGTGCAAAGGTCCTGAGTCTCTGTGAGGTTGAAGTGTACTACGGTAAATACCTTTAATTATTATGTTGATACATAAGACTGTAATTTACTGAGTCAAAGGACAATGAAAGCTTTCATGTCAGGGTGTTTTTAATTTCTAAAAATATTATTATGATTCTTTTTTTTTTAATTTATGTCAATAGAGATTGTGACAGGCCAACCAAAAGAAATTATTGTCCTCTTGGTTTTCCTTCAAGGATACCCATTACCCAATGTGGCACTCAAAGGAGAAGCTACCCAGTCATCTACACTCTCTGTTGCCACTGCGTCCAAAGCCATCGATGGCAGACGGAACTCGTTCTATAGCAATGGGTTCTGTAGCCACACGGCTGAAGACGAGACCAACCCCTGGTGGAGGGTGGACCTGCAGCGAAGCTTTACAATCACTGCTGTAAAAGTCACCAACAGAGGAGACTGCTGTGCTGAAAGACTGGATGGAGCTGAGATCAGAATAGGAAACTCACTGGAGAACAATGGAAACAATAATCCCAGGTAATGATGACTTCATACCAGTCAATGTTCATTGTGATTTTTTCTTTGTTTGTTTCATCTTAAAATAATTTCAACAGCAATATTTCAGAGATTGCAATATTTATATATTATCCACCACAGGACTAGTTCAGGACTTCATGTTACTCCCTCCTGAACTGGAACTCCACAACATTAACATAATACTGCCCTGTTAAATATCCCAACTCTTTGATCTTTGGGCTGAAGGAAGAATAACACTCAATGCATAAATGCTCAATCAACAATTACTTTAATCAGCACAATTCTCTTTATTCCATACAACACTTTGAGCATTTCAAACGTCCGAACAGGAGATGTGCACTGGAGGGTGTCCGGCAAAATCTCAAAGTGTCTGACCATTTCTCACATTCTTACTTCCAAACTAAGCATCCAAATTCTTTCTCTCTCAGTGAGCCTAAGTTACGACCTTGGCTTCCTGTGCAGTATGTTTTGCTCTTCCTACAATCAGAAAAGCAAGGCCATGATTCTCCGCAAACAGTATTTTCTTTATAAATCAGCAGTATGAAGTACCATAGAACAGTGTAATTCATTCACAGTAAATCAGCAGTCTAATGTAATACAAATCAGTCTAATCAATATAATAATTTCACCTTCTAACTCAGGAGTATAATGCAACCTAAAACTATAGAATGATTTCATAAGCTTAAATCAGAGGTATAATGTAACATAAGACAGTGTAATAATCTCACAATTCCCCCTTTGAGCTCTTCTTAAACACAGGTCACATGCGGGGCGACCGTGGCGCTGGGGTTGGGAAGCGCATCTGTAACCAGAATGTCGCCGGTTCGATCCCCGCGCTCTCTGTCCTGGTCGTTGTGTCCGTGGACAAGATGCTCTAGGGCTCTAGTTACAGAACCATCTGGGGCTATATTGTTGGGAATGAAAGTGCAGCACATCTCTCCAAACATTACACACACTCTCTTGTTACCCACTAGGTGTCAGTTCTCTTAGTTGTCATGCTTCTTTTCTCTCTCTCAACCCTCTGTCCCCCTTTAATAGGTGGACCATATGTGGGATAACTGCTGTGTTTGGGAAATTTAGATGCAAGAAAAATAATGTTCTTCTAGTCACTAGAAGAACATTATTTTTTCATTTCATTTTTCACTAGAATCTAGTGTTTCAAAGTTGGTTTAGTATAACATGTTCGTTACTTTATGACCCACAGACTTATTCTAAACATAACCTAGGTGTGTAAGCATGTTTGCAATGACCCCTCTGCACTCTAAGTCATTTCCCACAATATATCAGTCACGCCAAACAAAGCTTATGACCTTCAGAAGACTGAGTTCCAACTCTCATGAGCACGTTTGCCAGGCCCTGTGTCAGCCCCCCCTTAATGATATAATTAACTCACATGTACATGTACATATTTAAATTCTTAAGATCGCGTTTAAACTCACAAAAGAGAATTTCCTTCCTTCAGTAGGTCATTTGTGTTGTTCAATAAGCAGAAACCATCTCACAATTTGACTATCTTATCTAAATGTATTGTTTCATCACTGGTTGGACATACCAGTCTTTCTTTTTTTTAAGTTAACCTTGCTGAAATTCACGTGTTAATGAGTGTAAGCTGATTTTCATTGCATGTGTGCATTAGTAGGCGGGTTAATTCTATGTGTGTTCAGTGGAGCTGCAGATCCAGCAAACCCTCTGTGCGTGTTTTTGTTTGTTGCGATGTTCCAGACACTTTCCCAACCTCCACAAGTCAGTTGGCCCCAAATTTCAACACAATTTTATGTGCTCTTAAAACCTTCATTTCCGTCCTTGCTGCTGTACATTTCACAGCTGCTGATTGTTGCTGGGTGTGGTTCCCATTATGTTTATCTATCAATTTGCTCCGGCTGCTGTGCTCATGGTGGAAGGTTGATCAAGGTCCGTAGCCACCTGTATTAACACACTGTGACACTTATCTAATATCATTTTCATCACTGCTCCATAGACAAGCAGGTAACACGCCCACCTTTACAGCGTAAACTGCACACAAGTCTCGCAACACATTCCTCTCTCTGCTTGTCAATGTTGATACTGAAGGTTGACCCCGAAGGAAATTGGGTTAAGGCTGCCGACCTTTTGCCAGCGCCATCTTACCCTTCCGACCGTACATACATTGCACAGGGGGAAGACAGGTCAGAGAGGTATAACACAATTTCTGCTGTCAGGTGTGCTTCCATCTCACATATCAACGCGGGTAAAACCTACACATACCGGTGTGATGGAGGCAGCATGGAGGGTCGCTTTGTGAACGTGTTTCTTCCTGGACAGAAGAAGACTCTCACCCTGTGTGAAGTGGAGGTGTATGCTGCCCCAGCAGGTAGAGCTTTAAGCGACTGGATCTGATCTACTGAAACACATCTGCCTGATACTGATTCATACTTGTTTCTTCTTTTCAACAATTTAGTGGAACCGCTTCCAAACGTGGCCTTGAACAAACAAACAGTACAGTCATCAACTTGGTATGGGCCAGTGTTTGGGCCCTCAAAGGGTGTTGATGGGTGCAGAAATGGAAACTTGAACTCAGGATGCTGTACACACAATGATCAAGATCTGGGTCCCTGGTGGAGAGTAGACTTACAGGCTGTCTATAAAGTCAGTGCTGTCACCATCATCAACAGACAGGATGATTTTATTCCAAGGATTCTTGGGGCACAGATCCTGATCGGGAACTCGTTGGAACAAAATGGTAACATGAACCCCAGGTGAGATCTGATTTCTGATAAATATGCTCCATAAACATTTTTTCCTTATTAAAAAACTGAACATTATATTTAAAAGAGTTACACTGAAACTTTTTAAAATTTTCTCTACATCCATCAGTTGTGGCATGATCACATCATTAGATGGTACACCAACATACACATTCCAGTGTAATGAAATGGAAGGTCGCTACATCATTGTGATCATACCAGGAAAAAGGACTTACACAACCCTGTGTGAAGTGGAGGTGTTTGCTTCTCTCTCTGGTAGGGTCTTGTTGTGCTATTTTTTAGAAATTGTTGTGGTTTTGTGTGCTTAACCCTTTACAGCCGATCGGAGCGGGCACGCTCTGTTTTGCGTAACTATTTTTAAATCCCGGTAGCTCTGCAACCAAGTAAGCTAGCGCAATAATTTTTTTTGCATATGAAACTGGAGGAGTTGTACTTACATCTTATGCCATCAGCTTGTCCTAGGTCACAGTTTCCTTCCACATATAGCTTTGCAAAAACTGCATAAAAATCACTTGCAGCAACAAAAACATGATATTCCAGAAACACGCTTCGCCGATCCATCAGCTGTTTGTAACACTTCCTACGTCCATCAGCGCGAACTATCACATGACCGCATGACCTGCCTGAAACCGGAAGTGACGTCATTTTGCGGAAATGTAGTTTTTTACGATCGGGGCCTTATGAGCTTGTGTTTTACTTGTTATGTGTTTTAAAAAGTTATGTTTGACTTTATGACTTTCTGTGTCGTTTCTGGGATGCTTAAGACTCATATTGCACTGCTGGAAATAGTTTATTTTGATGCATATGCTGTTATTTTGCAAATTTGCACTATAATATTTATTTTCGTTTTTCCTGCAGTATATAAAAATTGGTGTATTTCAAAAATAAAACTATGAAGACACTCAAAATAAATTTCCTGTGGTGGGAAACTAGTTTGTGTAACTTTTTTGTATTTACAGTTTTGAGGGATAAGCCTCTTAAATTTCTCTAACTAGAAATATATGTTAAAAAAACAAAAACGATTTTCAATTTTTTTGTAGTTTATTGCACTTTTTTGCAATTTATGTAATTACTATGCACCTAATGCAGACATATTATTAAAGTTTGGGCTATAATGGTTGTATTGATGTATAGCAACTTGAAATGCTCCCAAAAATGGCTCCACAGCATGTAAAAATATAATATAAGCTCTGGCGAACTTGGTTCTATGGTAGGTCTTAAACGGTTAAATTATTATTGTAAGATTTATACTGTTTTGATTTGTTTTTCTTGTATTTACCATTAAACTACAGAATATTTGAATGGAACATGTTAAAATGAAAGGAAAACAATAACAACCAAACTGGCTTAAACAAACAGAATCCTAAAGCAAAGTACTTCCCTGTAGTTCCAGAAGCTGTCACTCCTTTACCAACTCCTCCACCTCCTCCCACCCCTCCTCCACCTGTGAGCCTGCAGCTTGGTGGCAGGAACGTGACGGTGGTGGGAGAGAGGCTCTGCTGGTCTGATGCTCTGATGCACTGTAGAGGTTATTACTGGGACCTGCTCAGCCTTCACAGCCAACAGGAGCAAAGCGAGTTGGAGCAGCTGCTGGGCCTCGTTCCTTTCTCCCTCACAGACCACGTCTGGATGGGACTGTGCAGGTACTGATAGCTATAGTTATTGCAGTAGTCCGCAAACTATTCAGTTCCCCCAAATTGGTCCTGATGGTCTACAACATAAGTATGTTTGGATGCGATAAGATGCAAATGTCTTCTAAAACAAACAAAATAACAAACAAATGGAAAAGTGCTGTATAATTGCACAAAAACTACCAATTTTGTTGTGTTTTTTTTTTCATAATTAATGAATAACGTTTGTGATGTTCAAGGTTCCTGCACAATACTAAGAGGCCAGATGCACTACCCTGTACTCTTATGATGCATGATGTCTGTGACAATTTGCAAACTTTGCAAATCAAATTATGCAGATGCAGATCTTTGCATTGCGCGTCCTTCCATTTTCTCATTTGCATTTCTGCCATTGCTGCAATAATAGGCCACTTTGCAAACAGCTTTCACTGTAAACACAACAAACCTGCTGTACCAAGGTTTTTTTCTGTTTTTTTAATGATTGTCATTGTTCTTTTAGGCCTACACAACATCAAGAAGATAAATATGGATCATCCAGCTTATGTGAAATTCAACAAGCAGCTTTTAAACGCCCATATGCTCCATAAAGAGCAACATCTCGATAAATGTAAATCTGTTCAGATCTGTTCATCTGTTCTGTCCAACAGATCCCTCAGAGGAGACGAGTGGTTCTGGATGTCTGGACAGTCCATGAATTTCTTGAATTGGCCACAGGATTTTGTTCCAGACTGTTACTCCAGCACCTGTGGGGGCATGACTAGCACAGAGCACCTCCTGTGGCAAGACCAGCCCTGTGAGGAGAGCCTCAACTTCATCTGCCAATCAGGTTTTACTTACACCACGTTAAGGCTTGTGTGCTTTTATTGTGCATTGCTTTAGTTGAACTTTTCCTCATGTTCTTTCAGGTGCTGACGATGGCGTGCAGAGAGTTTATTTCTCCAGCTTCCAAGGATCCAACAAGTCCATAGGAAAATCGATGACACTGTATAAACTGTGATGCATGATTTCTTTTGTTAGAAATAGTTTTCATTTGAATTTGTTTTACACTCCTTTAAACCATTCTTAGAAAAATTCAGTAATCGCATAAAACATTACGTTTTCTTTTTCATAAGTTACAGTCATGAATAAATGATTTGTCTTTAAAATCTTTCCTGTCTAGTTTGTAGTAATGCTCATAGCAATCATAGCAATTGTATTTCTACAAAACACGTGAGGTTGTTCCTCTGCATTATATAAAGCAATAAATGACTATAATAATGTCTCTAAAGTTATGGCAAAGACTGTAATGATGAAATGTGGTAATAAAGTTTGGATTAAAACATCCATCCATCCATCTTCATCCGCTTTATCCGGGGCCGGGTCGCGGAGGCAGCAACCTAAGCAGAGAAGCCCAGACCTCCCTCTCCCCAGCCACACCACAATGTTGCATGCGTGCATTTACTGGGCATTGCCTTAATTTAACTGTAACTCATAACCCTTTAGGTGCTCAGGACGGTGTGCAAAGAGTTTACTTCGACAGCACCGCGATTGCCACACGTTCACAGTAAAGGTGAATATCGTCATGTATGCTGAAATGTATATTTTAAAGATAGATTTAATTAGAAACTTTATTTCTTAATCTATCCTTTGCTGAGGCGCCATAAGAAATGTGTGCACGAAAGGGAATTTGACTTTAAAAACATGACTAAAGCTGTTAATGCAGTACTTCTGTTAGAACCCCTGAATGTGAGCTGACAGACATCAACTCTGGTACATCTTGATTGTCTGATTTAAATTCAGAGGCAGACTTACAGGAATTGTCTCATTGTGTAAGCATTTATGGACACAAATGTGTTGGAAGCTAAACTTTGTTCTGTATTATGTCAAGACCAAAGCAATGAAATGCAGATCACGCTTCAACAATTCAGAACTGATGTACAAATTCATCAAAGCAATAAAATTCTCATTAAACCAACAGACACGTTTGCGTATTTTAAAATTGACCTTGAGGAAAAAATATTGAGACTCTTAATATGCTAAAATATTAAAATAGCACACATGTAGGACACACGCTTTCTCTTGTGAGTGCTTGGTTTAATACTCATATTCATACTCATTAAGGGAACATCTGGGTAAATAAATCAGTGACTTCCACTTGCTCACATTAGAATATTTTCTATAACAGTTTTAGTGCTTTAAATGAAGTCATGGGAAGTTTTGTCTTTGTACTGTGAATATGTTCAGCGTTACAAGCCTCAAAGTGAAAAGGGGCAAGCCAAAGCTTTGTTTTTTGTTTTTTTAAATCAAAGTATTTTCTTGCCTGTTTGAGCGTCAGAATTTTATATGAACAGGAGCAAGACACGTTAAATTTTCAGGGTTGGAAAACATATTTAAATTCTAAGTAAAGCAGTTTTTCACAATCTAAACCTGCAACCTTGTTTTTTCCCAGCACAATATTTTTTTCTGCAGCCAACTGTGAGAACAGCATTATGGGACATATCGATGTTTAAAAGCAAAATATCCATTCTGCAGAGAAACAGCAATGAGCTGTGGTACCCTGGATGATTGATCTGTTTCCTGATGACTGGTTCTTGTGTGACGCGTTGACTTGGGAATGAAATGACCCAGTTCTAAAAGGACACAATTACACAAAGGGAACATTGTGATTGTAGATCAACAGGGCATGTGTTTCTGTTACATTTCTTTAGGTGTGGTACAATCCTGTAGTTTCAGGGAGCGTGCAACTCCCATATCTGAGTAATGTGTTAACTGAAGCACGTTGACAAGTTCTAATATAAACCAAGTAAGGACAGATACACCCAAAAAATTAGGACAGGTTGAATCAGTGTAAAGTTGAGTAATGATTCACCTGGTCTAACTTGTCCTTCTTGTCTCGTGTCTGTGTCTGGTGCAGGCTGAGTCACTCGTTTGAAACTATACTTGTGTATCAAACTGTGCATTGTTTTATTTCTGCTGTTAAATTAATTCTTATTTAATGTCTAAACTGTTTATATAGAGCAATAATATGGCAGAAGAGTCCCATAGAAGAGTCTATGGGAGGATAGATTCTGGCCAGTGATGATCCAGCCCTGTGCTGATCCTGCCAGCATCTCTGGCGCTGATGCAGCCAGAGATGTTTTTAATGTTTTTAAGTTTGGGGTTTTTTGTGTCTGTGTCTGGGGGGAGGGTTCACAGCTAGTTTTAGTAACCCCGCTCCTTGGCATCGTCTGCCTTCCATCCTTTGTATTATAATAATTGCAAGCACATGGGGGGCGCTGTTGTAGTGTTTCAGATCAAAGCGTTTCTCCTCACTCGGTTTTAAACATCAAAACTTAAAGTTAAATTTAGCAGCTGCAAAGCCACTATTGCGGTGCTATTTTCAGTGAAATGAACCAATAAAAAATATAAGAAACTGTGAGTCATCTCAAAACTAAAAAGTGATCCAAAACTTTAGGCAAGGCTGACTTTTGATTTACCCCATTCTGACTGAATATACTTACAAAACGTTACAGTAAAACTCTTTAATTAATGTTAGCATGATTTATAGGCTTATAAATCATTATCTTATTTTTCTCCTACAGGTCTGTTACATGGCATACGACATGAATCATGTCTGTAGTGCACCGAACATGTGCAGGCATTGCTGCAGTTAATATTTAAGGGAGTATTCACAACAATTTTCTGTTAGTGCATCTGCCACTGAGGTTAAAGAACCTCACAGCACTTGGGGGAAAGTTTGTGAGGGGACTCTGGTGTTTTTGTTAGGTGGGAAGGGGGGAAGGGGGCTGCTGGGCAGAGGAGGGAAAATGTTCAGCTCAGACGTTTCCAGGCTAAGAAATCCAGCAGGAGAGTGTGGAAGAGAGGAGCGCTGAAATCTTACTAAATAAATAAAGGATTTGCAGCTTGATTAGATGTAGGTCGAGAAAGTTTTGTGGAGATTGTGTAGAGGCAGCAAATCCAGGAAAGGAGAGGAAGATTTTGTAGGAATTCCTGACTGACGTCATTGTAAGTAATGGTTTTCTCATAGCTGACAGGAGCAGCGCTCACTGCGGTCTTCTGCTGCTGTAGTCAATCTGCTTCAAAGTTTTGACATGTTAGTGGTTCAGAGATGCTCTTCTGCATACATTTGTTATAAAACCAAACCCAAAAAAATGGTTATTTGAGTTCCTGTTGCCTTCCTGTCAGCTCAAAGTAGCACATCAACCAGGCATTCTCATTAAAGAACTGATGTTCACTGGATATTTGATCTTTTTCCGACTATTCTCTGTAAACCTTTGAGATTTTTCTGTGGAAAATCAGTAGATCAGCAGTTTCTGTAGTATTCGGGCTAGGTAATCTGACAAGAGCAATCATTCCATGTCTCATCAGTCCACAGAACTTTATCCAAAATCCAAGCGCTTCATTAAGATGTTTTTTGTCAAATGTGAGACGAGCCTTTGTGTTTTTCTGGCTCAGCTGTGGTTTTGTCCCTGAGCTCTCCTATAGACAGCATTTTTGTCGAGTCTCGTTCTTATTGTTGAATCATGAACTTTGACCTAAACCGAGGCAAGTGAGGCCTGCAATTTTTTAGATGTGGTTCTGGGGTCTTTTGTGACCTCCTGGATGACTCATTTGGTAGTTCGGTCATTCCTGGGAAGCTTCACCACTGTTCCAGGTTTTCTTTGTTTGTGGATAAAAGCGCTCACTGTGGTTTAAACAGTCCCACAATTTGAGAAAGGTTTTGTAACCGTTTTGAGACTGATAGCTGTCAATAACTTTGTTTTTCACCTGTTTCTTTAGATTGTGTCATGATGTTCTACTTTAGCCTGCTTCACTTTGTCAGACAGACTCTAAATAAAGTCCTGATTCAGCAGATATGACAGTAACCAGACGTGGGTGTGGCTATTGGCTTAGCTTTTTTAAAAATGTGGTTAATTACAGTTAATTCCTGGTGCACATTTGGTGCGTGCGTGCGTGCATGTGTGCATGTGTGTGTGTGTGTGTGTGTGTGTTGGCTCTTGAGACAGGTGAAGAGGGCTTATTGACTTGTTTAAAGAAGTTGTTGTGCGGGGATTGGATCGGATCTTAACCTCCAGCCGGATGCCACCTCGGCCCTCTGCTTGTCTCCTCTTCACCCTACGACGAACTGAGTTCTACATTATAAAGTCTTTGTAAATAGTGAAATAAAAGGCTATCTTATGTTAAATGCTTAAATTGCACTGTGCTGGTGGTTTTTTCTTCACTGTGGTATGAGCGACGTTTGAGACTTTCAAACCACACATCCACAAACTCGTGCTGCATTTATATCCTGGGGGAAAACCAGGATTTTCTGTGTACTGCTATGTCCTTCATGAATAAATAGATTTTTTTGTCCTCTTAGCTAAAAAATATACATCTACCAATGACAAAGTTAGTGTAAGTTAGTGTAATGACAAAGTTAATACATGCTTTAAGTTGCAAACACAACTCATCCCATAGATGATAAATAACTCCTTGAGTACAACAGGTTAAACTTCATAGGCTATGATAAGCATTGTGTTTATATATTTTGCTCCGTCCTAGGATCCCTAAGAGGAAGCGAGTGGTTTTCAATGAATTATTGTGTGTATTGTGTATACTGAAATGCATGTTTTTAAGACTAAACAAGGTTTTAATTTGATGCCTTTCATTGCTGTAATGATGTAAATTATTCCGTGGAAGGTTCTGTAGGATGTTTCTGCACCAAATGGAATCTGGCTGTGATTCCCAAACAGTTAAATCAGGATTTTTGTTGAATTTGAACTGAAAGCGTGCAGGTCAGTTACATCCCAACTGTCTGTTCTGAAATGTTTTTGTAGTGATGCACAGAGGCAGAATAAGGCAAAATGTCATGGTCTAAATATTTCTGCTGTTGTTGTTTTATATGATCCAGTTCTAAAAGGCATGCTTTGAAACAGTTGCACATAGAAAGAAATGTAAACGCAAATCAAAAGGTCAAATTCTTTCAATTGTATCTAGCATTACTTTAGGTGTGGCACAGCCATGTAGCTTAAAAGGAACAGGTGAGTAATATGTGTTGACAAGTGTGTAACATACACTGAGTGACGACGAACACACCCAACGTTTGAAAATGGCCTGAACTGGTTCTGCCTGTCCTGCTTGCCTGGTGTCTCTGCCAGGTGTAAGCTCAGTCACTCCTTTGAAATGACACTCCTCTAATTTGTAGTGCATTATATTATTGCTACTATTGTTATCATTATCATTATCGTTATTAGTATTATAATTAGTATTAATATTATTTCATCTCTAGATCATTAAAGTCTTTCTGGCCTGCACACATAACACAATTACGTGTGTTATTAAAAAGACTAAAAATATCTCCTCACTGTTTTTATTTTAGTTTTCTAGTCCAGTTAGTTTTTCTTTTCTCTTTTTAATGTCTAGTTTCATTTATATTTATTTTCATAAGCTAACAAGTTTTTTCACATCAAGTTTTAGATTTCAGTTTAGTTTTAGTTTGAAGAATTACTAAATTATTGAATTCAGGTGTTCCAATTGCTTTAATGGTCACAGGTGTACAAAATGCAGACTGTTTCTACAAACGTCTGTGAAAGAACGGCATCGCTCTTAGAAGCTCAGATGTGAAATTTTCTTGCTACTAATTATTCCACAGTCAGCTGTTATTGGTATTATAACAATGAGGAAGCAACTGGGAACAACAGCAACTCAGCCATGAAGTGGTAGGACACGTAAAATCACAGAGCGGAGTTAGCAGTTGCTGAGGCATAGAACACAGAGGTCACCAACGTTTGGGGTTGTTTTTAAGGAGTTGGGCTCGGCCCTTTAGTTTGAAAGGAACTCTTAATGATTCAGCATCCCAAGACAATTTTGGACAATTTCATCCAGCCAACTTTGTGAGAACAGTTTGAGGATGGCTCCCTGCTGTTCCAACATGACTGCACAGCAGTGGGCAAGAAACGGTCCATAAAGACATGGATGAGTGAGTTTGGTGTGGAACACTTGAAAGCCTTAAAAAAAGAAAAAAAGAAACAAACTTTGGGATTAGTCAGAGCACAGCCAGGACTTTTCATTCCGACATCCATGTCTGACCTCACAAACGTGCTCGAATGATCTAAAATTCCCATAAACACACTTGTAACCTGGTGGAAAGCCTCTCCAGAAGAGTTGGTGCTGTTTTAGCTGCAAATATTAAATGTTCACATTAAACAATATGGATTAAAAATGGGATGTCACTCAAGTTCATGTGCATGTGAAGGCACATGAGAGAATACTTTGGCAGTACAGTGTCGCTTTGCTCCTCATCGTTGTCTGGTTTTCCATAATTGCAATATCATACACACAACACAGGGGGGCGCTGATGCAGTGGTTGAGATCGTTCCTCCTCGATCCATAACACAAACCCTTACGGTTAAATTAAGCACAGTAAAACCACCAGTGCGGTGCTTTTTTCAGTGAAAAGATCCAGTAAAAACATATGAGAAACTGTGAGTCATCTCAAAGCTAAAATGTGATCCAAACCTTAAACAAAGCTGACTTTTAATTTAGCTCATTCTGCTCATCCTCAAAGTGAATAAACTTCGGGGGAGAAATAACCTCCATTATGATTTATAGGCTTAATTAATCACCGGCAGGTCTATAGTGGTTTATATATCCAGCATTATTTGTTCTGGATGACTCTGAGTCAAGAAGTTTATATAGAGAGATTCGTATTAGGGAGAACTTTAAATTTAGATGCAGCATGATTTGAATTAAACTCTTATTCGGTTATCAAAGTACTGTAGGCTGGGCCCACGTGGGCTGCTTATCTGCCATACAGGGCCTTTCCCTGTGGGCCAATGTGCACCGGCTGTACAACAGCCTATTGGTTCATTTTCATTACTGACACTGGATTGCCCAATCAAATCTCTTAATGCAAACCGGTTCCTCCCACACCTTCTCAGCTTGTAGAAAATGTTAGGTGGAAGTAGTGAAAAGCTGGAGGTAGAAAGCTGAGAGAAAAGAATAAAGACTAAAAAATAGATGCTGCAAAGTGTCTGAAATTAACGACATGTTAGCTGAACAGAAGTACCAACAACAAACAAGGCCTCACGGGCAGTGCTTTAAGTGGGCCGGTACGCGCCGGTACTCAGTACCGCCACTTCTAAATATAGCTCTTGAGAGTACCGCCACCTCTCCATGCGCCCAGAACGTGCTTTTAGCGTACCGGTACTCTCATTTGCACATCTGTTATAATCGTTTGGCTGCGCTGCCGCTTTTCAGAGCGCCCTTCACAAGCACGCTTCCTAATTCGTCCCACCGAGAGCAGAGACTACATTACCCATACACCAATGTGTTTTGCAAGTGAAAAGCGCATGCGTCGCTTTTGCCGTTGTCATGTCAACAACTCAACGTGGTCCGGAGAGGGTGTGTAAAACGCGCAAACAGCTGCTCGGTTAAAATACAAAAACAATGAACACTTAATATGCTCTCCTGGCTTCAGACTCTGAGTAGTAAAAGAACAAGGTCAGAATCAGAGGACTCGCTGGCTGACACCCCACCGAGCCAGAATGATATCGCTGCAGGTCAGACGCAAGCTAATGAAAGCTGCACTAGTGCCGCAGCCGCGGACGACGGCACTTTTTGCGACGACGAGGACGAGAATGACACCATTTCTACCGATGACAACAGCCGCGTTAGCGAGCATGAGTGGCCAGAATGTTGGTCCCAAGCACAAGTCCGGTATTTCTCCACAAATTACAAGTGGCTGATCAGCAGAAATCAAAAGTTGGGTTGTAGTGTGTGTAGTCAAGTTTGTGCTCGCGTGGACATGCAGCAAGGGCAGAGAGTGTCGCAGGAGTGGAGTGGGTGCTTAATCTCGTCTTTTGGAAGGGACAAGGCTGCACAACAAAACTCACTACGAAAGAAAATAAAAGGGCACAGAGACTCAATTTATCACAAGAAAGCAGTTGAAATAAAAGAGAAGGCAACACAAAATACAATGCAAAAACACATTGAAGATATGAGAAAGGCTGACTACGCTTCAACTTCAATGTGTTTAGAGCAGCTTATAAGATTGGCAAGCATGGGCGTCCCTTTACAGACATGCCAATAGATGTCCAGTTGCAAGTCTTAAATGGTGTCAAGATGGGCAGAGTTCTGCACTCTAATAACTCATGTGCAAATATACTGGATCACATTGCAGCTGAAATGAAAAAGAAGGTAGTCAATGACATAGTGATGAATGAAAGAAAATTGTGTGTGCTCATTGATGAATCCACTACAATAAGTGGAAAGTCTGTGCTTGTCGTGTGCCTGCGGTCAGCTATTCCCACTGAAAATCCAGACACAATATTTTTTGAACTGATTGAGCTGCAGGGGACCACAGCAAAGGACATCACTGAAGCACTGTTAGGATGTCTTCATAATAATGGCTTTGACCCTCACTACCTACAGGAACATTTGTTGGCATTTGCTTGTGATGGAGCCTCAGTGATGCTTGGGAGGAAAGCAGGAGTTGCTGCGCAGCTTTGTTCCAAATTCCCTTACCTGTTTGTCTGGCATTGTTCCAATCACAGACTGGAACTGGCAGTTTGTGATGTTTTGAAGGAGGTAGGAGGAATCAACCACTTTAAAATATTCTTAGATCAGCTTTACTCCCTCTACCATCACCAAAAAACCAAAGGGAGTTAACCGAGAGTGCTCACAATGTTGGACAACGTCTCCTTGTGATAGGCCGTGTTTTATCAGTGCGTTGGGTTGCTTCAAGTGAGAGAACAGTGAAAGCAGTATGGGAGAACTACCAAGCTCTGCAGGTACACTTTACAAGTGCTGCTGCTGATACCAGCAGCGACTCAAGAGAGAGAGCAAAATACAAATTAGTTCATAATTTATTTTATGTACATTTTGTTTAAAAAAAATTTCAATACCTTTTTGCACATTTTATTTATGTTCAGTAGCTCTTTCTAGCTCAAGCAAATCCACAAACTAATAAAATGATTTATTATTTTGTATAAGGTTGTCTGTTGACTGTTGTATATAAAACCCATTCAATATAGTTGTTGTTACCTCAGGGGAGGCGGAAAAAGAATAGAGTACCGGCACCTCTTTTGGGCCACTTAAAGCACTGCGTGCAGCGTGGAAGTACTGAGCTTACCTTGACAGGAAGGTCAGGTCAGTACCTGGTCAGTACCTTGACCTTGAGTTTGATACCGTAAAAAGTGACAAAAACATTAGCGTCCGTTGTTCACTAAGTGGAAAGAAAACTTATTTTTACAGCGAAAAAAACCCCAAACTTCCGAGCAAGCACCAAGCGCTACCACGTAATGGGAAATTCACAGACAAACTTGCCGATTCTTCCACTGACCGCTGCGGCACACCTGCACCAGGGCAAACATCCGCCTGCTATACAGGTGAAAATAGAGCAACAGGACCGCTGAGTCTTTGATTTTATTTATTTTCTGCTGTGTTTCACTTGCATCTTTTTTGAAACTGAGTGTAAACAAAAAAAAAACATTTTACTTTTTGTGCAGGAATGTGCAGAAAATAGGTTTAAATGTTAAACACATTTCTTCCAGTCAGAGAATGTTGCATTTAATTAAATTTTTGCTTGATGCATAAAGTTAAAAGATTAAAACTAATAAAACAAAAATTCTCCTCCATGGAGGAGGAAAAAAATAACTCTTTTAATGACATAATAAAAATAATGGAAAGAATTTCCAAGTGATTAAATTGTTTTAACTCTGTTGTTCCAACTTAATATACTTGGGTTGGACCAACTTAAATAATAATGATGAATCAACTTACTTACAGCAGTTGAGTCCAACTTAATTCACCCGAACTGATCCAACCCATGCAAATTATGTTAACCTGACAAAGCAACTCATTACTAAAAGAAAGTCATGTTTTAATGTGGAAATCCTTTCCATAATTATTTTAAGTTTATTCTAAAAGTCATTTTTTTGGCTTGTTCAAAAAGTCTAGAGTCATACAACACATAAATTGTATGGCTTTATAAGAATTTCCACTCCATACATCCATTTATTTTAATCATGGTTGTGGTGGGCTGGGGCCTATCCCAGATGAGATAGGGCCAGAGGTACACCCTGGACAGGTGGCCAGTCTATCACATTGCTAATACAAACAGATTTATTTATGGATAATTTGGAATCACCAATTAACCTAACTCCAATAACTGCATGACTTTTATTTGTGGGTGGAAAGCAGAGTATCCAAACAAAACCCACTGCAAACTCTGTCATATTGTGGATTTCAACTCTGGACCTTCTTGCTGTGAGGCAACAGTGCTAACCATTGCACCGCTTACCTGTCATTCCAGACTTTTTTGAGGTCTGGAATGACAGCAAAGTGGTGCCATGGCTTTATGGCTTTAATTTTCTTTATGTTTTTGTACTTGAAAGGTTCAATAAATAGAAACAGCATACACATGGTGTGACATATTGTGTGTGTGTGTATATATATACAAATTCATTAATTAAAGAAAGCCACCATTTTTCATCTTTTTTTTTCTCTCAATCCATCAGTTGTGGCATGATCAAATCATTAGATGGTACACCAACATACACATTCCAGTGTAATGAAATGGAAGGTCGCTACATCATTGTGATCATACCAGGAAAAAACACTTACGCAACCCTGTGTGAAGTGGAGGTGTTTGCTTCTCTATCTGGTAGGGTTTGGGGTGTTAGTTCTAGAGGTTCTTAGTTCTTAGTTAGTAGTGTGTGCTAAAATTATCATTGTAAAATTTTCTATTGTTTTGCCTTTTTCTCATATTTGCTATTGTAAATAGGACCAGATTAATTTAATGCACTTTGCTCTTTAGCTTTCAGTGTCTAATTTCACTACAGACTATTGTAATTTAACATATTAAAATAAAAGGAAAACAATAACCACCAAATATGGCTTAAACAAACCGAATACTAAGAAAAAATTTCTTCACTATTGCCAGACGTTATTACGACTCCTCCACCTCCTCCCACCCCTCCTCCACCTGTGAGCCTGCAGCTTGGTGGCAGGAACGTGATGGTGGTGGGAGAGAGGCTCTGCTGGTCTGATGCTCTGATGTACTGTAGACGTTATTACTGGGACCTGCTCAGCCTTCACAGCCAACAGGAGCAAAGCGAGTTGGAGCAGCTGCTGGGCCTCGTTCCTTTCTCCCTCACAGACCACGTCTGGATGGGACTGCGCAGGTACTGATAGCTATAGATACATTTAGCTGATGTACATCTACAGATCAGTGAATCAGCATGACAAAATATAAATGAGATGGTGGAGCTCTCCAATTAAAGGGCAATTTAGGATTAATATCTTGCCCAAGGATATTTGGCATGCAGACCAGAGGGAGCCAGGGATCAAACCACCGACTGTACGATAAGTAGATGCCCTGCTCTACCACAAAATGCCTGCAAAAAAGAAAAATATTTACCCATTTTGTGATCATTTTTTTAATTGATGATCATAGAGGCTATCTTTTTACTGTCAGTAAAGCTGGCATATGACTTAATTTTACACTGCTGCAAAATACCAAGAGGTGAGATGGCCCACCTTAATGATTTGAATTTAGGAAATATTTTTAGAAAATGAAGATCTTTAAGTCAAATGCTTTGTGTTCTTGTGTTTTCTCATTTACATTGCTGCCTGTCCCAGACACCAACACAGCTGCTGTAACACAAGAAGGGCAGTTTATTAATTCTGTATTATTTAATCCACAAACAAGACTTTTGAAAATTTTGAAAATTACACTGGAAAGGCCAACATTCAGCTTAAAAAAAGTTTTGTGTCTTTGGGTCTTTCTAGATTATTTAAAAAATATTAATATAAATTGTTATTTTAAAGATAAATATCAATCCTGTAGCTTTTGTCAAACTCAATGTAAACAAGTTCCCCCTATTCTACAGAAGCATTTCCAATCAGTTTACATCTGTCCATTACTTTCTCTACAACAGATCCCTCAGAGCAGATGAGTGGTTCTGGATGTCTGGATATTCCATGAATTTCTTAAATTGGCCACAAGATTTTGTTCCTGACAGCTACTCCAGCACCTGTGGAGGCATGGCCAGCATGGATAACTTCCTCTGGCAGGACCAGCCCTGTGAGGAGAGCCTCAACTTCATCTGCCAATCAGGTTTTACTTGCACCATGTTAAGGCTTGTATGCAATTATTGTGCATTACTTTGATTTAACTCTAACTCATGTCCTTTCAGGTGCTGACAATGCTGTGCAGAGAGTTCATTTCTACAGCACCAAGGATCCAACAAGTCCATAGGAACCAAGATGACACAGTATAAACTGTGATGCATAGTTTTTGTTAGAAATAGTTATTACTTAAAACCTGTTTTGCACTCCTTTAAAACTATTTTGCCAAAATTTCAGTAAGTGCACAACACACCATGTTTTCTTTTTCATATCGCCAATCCTGATGAAACACTAAGTTGAAGTCATATATAAATAATTTCTTTGTAGGTTTTTCCTTTCTGATTCATAGTAATGCTCATAGCATTTGTAGTAATTGTATCTATGCAAAGCAAGTGAGTTTACTCCTTTACATTTTATATGGAAATATGTGCCTATAATAACTAGCTCTAAAGTTATGACTGTAGTGATGAAATGTCTTGATAAAGCCAGAACTGAAGTACAAATTCTCTGAATTATGAAATATTCTAATATCAAACAGTTTACGTGTAGAAAAGAGCACACATTTTTAAGCACTTTTTAACACTACACACACATTCCCACATAACAAGCAGGTCTGACCCGGATCTGGTATCAAGCCGGCACTGCTGGCTGACTTCTGGCATGATAAGACGTATGTCATCCAGATATGGGCCAGGCCTGGCATAGATGGCACTGTCTATGCATGATGGCATGTCATATCTGGCCCAATTATTGTTCGGTTTATGTGGCCCAGCCCCATACAAAGCAGGCCTGGCCGGGATCTCGCATCAAGCTGGCACTTCTGACTGGTGTCATTGCAGAGTGCATGTCAACCAGATGTGGGCCAGGTCTGGCAATGAGGCACTGTTTATGTTCCTGTTTTCCTATTTTAGTTAGAAAACCCAAATGCCATGTTGCAATACTATACTGCTATGGTAGCCAATGTTTCAAATGAAGGTTTGACAGGTTTGTGAGTTTACACTTTATCCAAAACCTAGTGATGGTTTACTCATTTTTACCACTGGGTAGCTGTAGCTCAGGAGGTAGAGCAGGTCACCTAGTGATGGGAAGGTTAGTGGTTTGATTCCTGGCTTCTCCAGTCTGCATGTCATTAGTGTCAATGTGTGTGAATGTAGTTAAGAAGCACTCAGTCTAGAAAAAGTGTGCGATTAGGAGTACGTGCCATCTTGTGTAGAGCATTTACAGTAATCAGGCCATTCGCTGTCTGGACAGAGTATCATCTTGTTACGTTTGCACTATTATGTTCTGGCACATGTTTCTATTACATAGCTTGATTAAGGTACACATTAGGCTGACATCTGGGCAAAAGCTGAAACTGTTCTCGTCCAGCAGTGTGTCAGCAACTGGCCCGTGGCTGCACACAACTTGCACATGGCCCACATACCACAAAGAATGACGGCCCTTTGATGGCCCAGATCTGGTTTGCCAGAGGTCCACACATGGGCCAGCACAGGACCACCAGTGTGTCTGCAACTGGCCTTGTGCTTGTGCACCTCTGGCAAACCAGATCTGGGCCACCAAAGGGCCGTCATTCTTTGCGGTATGTGGGCCATGTGTGAGCACATTGTGTGGGCCAGATCCAGACCATACCAATTTAGTGCACATATGTTTTGGGCAAAAACATTTTTTTTAATATTAAAATACAAACATTTGTAACAAACAATTGACAAATTAGCCAATTCCAAGCCTGTGATGGATTTAATATGAATTTTAGCTGACAATGATTAGACTCATTCACTGAATTCCACCTTTACATCAACTTTAAACAGTCTAGTATGAATGTACTGTGAGTATACAGGATGGATATTAGCCAAGACATCAGGTTGCATCTTGTTGAATTTAGTTTTATAAATTAACAAAGAGCATTAAACCTCAGAGCACAGGACAGGTCATTTGATCACAGCCTGTACACTAAGAAAATCTACTGGAATTTATAATATTTTTTTTTTTTGCTGTTGTTTTTTAAAGACTCCTTCTTTTTCTATGATCGTGTTTCAAGCCAAACATATTCATTAGAATTATAATTTAGACTGAAATAAAGTTTGTGTTCTCATGTACTACTTCATAAAGAAGGCTCATTTACTCAGTTTATGTTTATGCAAAATAGAAAGAGGCCCTTCCCTGCTCTCATTTCATACACAGTGATGATTTGAATTTTGCAAATGAAAATTTTTTCAAAAGATATAGTCTTTAAGTCACAGGCTGTGTCCTTGTTTTTTCTTTCATTTGCATTGCTAGCATTTCCAGACAGGCATGACTAGACGTGTTGCAAACAGTTTTTCTTATGTATACTGAGGTAAAACTGTAAAATCTTGCAAAATATTTAAATAAAACTTCCAATTTTTAGTTTTGATTTATTGCTAAATGTTGATTTTATTCAAGTATTTTAAAGTATAGTTTTTACAAAAACATTTTTATATGAACCCATTTCACTGCATGCACTAAACAAGTTCAACAAATATTATTTTTCAAATATTATTAATTTAAAGTCAGTGTAAAAGGCAAACTGCTTTTGATGTAATTTTTTTTTTTTTTTTTTTTTTTTTTTTTTTCTAAATGACATCAGAAACAGCAGTATGCGACATTACGTGATGGCAGAGCTTCAGTTCATCCTTTGTCATTTTTTTTTTTTTTTTTTTTTTTTTTTTTTTTTTTTTTAATAAATAGGACAGGGGGAATGAATGAGAGAGAGAGGGGGAGAGAAAAAAAGAAAACCAAAGGGGAGAAGAGACGGTGAGAAGGGGGGGAAGAGAGACAAAAAAAACAAAAAAAAACAAAAAAAACAAAAAAACAAAAAAAAAAAAAAAAACTCCTGGGTCACCTGTATGGAGAAAAAAACAAACAAACAAACAAACAAACAAACAAACAGAGGAGACAGCAAACAACAAAGAGCAACATAATAATAGAGAAAACAAAGCACCATCACAATAAACTAGCTAGTCATAGATATCAGTATTTACTAAGTAATAAACGATATTGTGCAGCACGCAAGATAGACAGCGCACAGTGTGCTTTGAGGCAGCAGCCAAGAAAGCTTTAGTCCGCGTCTGTGAATACCCATGTGTGCATACCTGTGTGGATCAGCATGCTTGCATTCCAAAGGTTTCTCCATGTAATGATCTGCTAGGGAGTGTGGGGGGGCCTCAGCCCCGTCCTCCAGGGTGTGAAGCGGGTATGGAGGAGATCAAAACTCCAGACATCCAGAGGCCCCCAGAACACAAGAGACCATGGAAGACCAACAGAGGGGCAGCCGCGCCACTGTTCCAGTAAGAGCTGAGGAGAGTCCCAGATGAGGGCTCACTCAGCAGCCGCGGAGCAGAAGCCAGGGGGGGTTGCAGTGACGCGCCCGTGAGCTCCGCCGGCCCCCAGCTGCGCCTGAGTGACCGAGCCCTAGGCCGAGAGGCCGGGGGCACCCCACCTCCAAAGGGGGCCCGAGCGAGCCCCAGGCCCCAGGCCCCGACAAGCGGCCGCCAAGGAGTGAGCCGGTGTGTACCCGGACGCCCACCCCCAGACACAAAGAACCACCAACACACCGACACCTGAGGGAGTCCGCCACCGGCAGGGGAAGTGGTGGTGGGTGGAGATAGGCCTCCAAACCTTGGAGGGCCTGAGGTGTCCCCAGAGAGGTGGCGTCTGATACCCAACCTGACATATAGACACAGACATACAGGCACACACAGACACAAACATCCATTCCCACCCTCATGCTCTCATATGCACTCACTCCACACTCAACCAACGTGGAGACAGACATAAAGAGACGCTGTACACACAATCACACTCCCCAAGCGTACTCTACAATCCGGGTCTAGGTACCCTTGCCCCTGGAGGGGGGAATTGCACCCAGACCCAGGTGGTGTTACCCTTTTCCCTGCGGTGGGGAGAGGCAGACCACCCCGACTCCGCAGCAGCAGGGAGGCCCCACACCCCAGACCGCAGTCGGACGGCCAACTCCTCCTACTAGCCCTCCCGCTCCAGCAGGCCGCAGAGAATGGGGGTGGGAGAAGACTCCAAACCTCCCTCCACCCGCTCATTGTAGTGTTGATGCATATGTGTTCTAAGGTGCAATTAAAACCCAGGAGGGCATGGAGCTACCTGCCAAGGAGCAGCAGGTAAGCGCATAGTCCCTCCTGCTAACCCTCAATGACTAAGTGTATTTAAAATTGAGAGGTGGGCAACGACGTCAGGGGTGAGGTATACACCCTGATGGTGATTTGAACTCCGTGATTGTGCCCACCCCCAAGATCCTATATGTATGTGTAATGAGAGTGTGAATAATGTGAATGTCTAAGTTGTGGGATAAAATTGAGGCAGAGGCAGCCAGAAGGGGACAGGGGGGGGGGTAGCCTCCTCTGCACCCTGGTGACATACCCCCACTCCAAGGCCCTGCATGTGTGGGTGGTTGTGGAGGAGCGGGAAGAGGGAGGCAGCTGGAGATGGGGAGGGAAGGAAGGGAGGGGCAGGTAACCCCTCCCTGGGGCCAGCTCCCCCGCTGACCCCAGTAGGCACTCCCACCCTCCGCGACCCGCCAGGGAAGGGGGGCCCAGGCCCATCAGACCGGGGCCCAGTGCAGTAGCGCCCCCCGGCTCCACAGAGCCCTGGACAGTCCACCCAACCCCACCACAGAGAAAACTGCACCCACCCCACCAACCACACATCTTCCAGACTACATAAGACGGTAAACGCCCAGGCTGAGATCTTCCTCCACCTCTCCTGTATCTCCCCCTCCTGCAGAGAGTTCCTGAGAGAAGAAAGCTCCTGCCAGATGTGACCATCCCCCCCACCAGTTGAAGAGCCCCCCAGGCGGCTCGATGCACCGGCGGCACCCTGCTCCAGGGCCGGGCCCCCATGCACCCACCCGCCCACAACCCCGGCAACACACCAACCAGGACCCGAGCCCCCGAGGCCCGGCCCGGGCCCCCGCCCAGAGACGGAGCACCCCCAGAACCTCACGCCCATCCCGGACCCACCCAGGGGCAGCCAGGTTGCCAGGTCAGTAACCCACGTCCGTCAGCACAGACCCTCCCCTAGCCCCGCTGCACGCAGCCGCGAGGAAACAGTCACCTGAGAGCCAACAGAGCCCTCAACCGGACGTGACCGCTACCCCGGGTTGAGCCCCCCAAGGAAGATGCCTCCGGGGAACCCCCCGACGCCCTAAGCCTGTCCCTACCCCCTCACCAATCACAACAGTGAAGGCGGGACCAAACTATGACCCCCCACCCCCACTAGGTGATGGAGCTGATAAAAGGGGCCCAGAGCAATTGATCTGATGTGGTGGCAGAGGCTGTGTCAAGACTAATGTAATCTAATAGATAATTTCTATATTGGTTAGAATTAAGATTATTTTTATTTTTCCAGTTCATGAGGACTGTTTTCTTGGCTATGCATAGGGCAGTGAAGATCATATGGGCTATATTCTTTTCTGAAGTGACATTATCTAAGCTGCCCAACAAACACACTAAGGGGGAGGTTGGAATGTTACATTTCAGACATTTTGATAAGTCTTCACATATCTCGCGCCAAAACTTTTGCACTGGTGGACAGAACCAAAGAGCGTGGATGTAATTGTCTGGTGTATTGCCTTGACAGTGTGAGCAGTTGTTGGAAGATGTAAAGCCCATCTTGAACATCCGATGACCTGTATAGTGCACTCTATGAAGTATTTTGTATTGTATTAATTGCAGACTGGGATTTTTAATTAATTTAAAAGTTTTTAAGCAAATCTGAGACCAGAAGTTTTGGTCTAGGTTGACTGATAAATCTGCTTCCCACTTTGCAGTAGGAAGGGATATTGATTCATCTAATTTAGAAAGTGTTCTGTATATTTTAGATAATAATTTGGGGGATTTAAGAGTAAGAAAATGTGCCGCACTTAGTGGTGTTTGTAATTCAACTTGACTGAGGTTAAATTTCTTTTTTACTATGGATTTAATTTGTTGATATTCTAAAAACCTTGTCTTGTTGATCCCATATTGTTCAACTAGTCTGTCAAATGGAATAAATTCTGTTCCCTCTAATATATGTTCTAAGTATTTAATTCCTTTACAACTCCATTCTGGGAAATTAATCATATTATTGTTTTGTAATATGTCAGGGTTATTCCAGATAGGTGTACGTTTGCATGGGATTAATGAAGACTCCGTTATTTTTAGAAACTCCCACCATGCTGTTAGAGAAAAGCTGATGTTGATACTTTTAAAGCATTCATGTCTTTTGATGTTTGAGCTAATAAATGGTAGGTCTGAAATCTCTAGATCCTTGCATAGTGCCTGTTCAACATCTAGCCAGGGCTCAACTAAGAAGGTATGTTTTAACCATTCTGAGATGAACTGAAGCCTGTTGGCTAAGAAGTATTGGTGAAAATTAGGCAGATCTAATCCTCCTCTATCCTTGGTTCTTTGTAGCGTTTTTAAGCTAATACGCGGGGGTTTATCTTTCCAAAGGAATTTGGAAATATATGAATCCAGAGATCTGAACCAATCTTGTGATGGTTTGTTAGGGATCATCAAAAATAAGTAATTTATTTTTGGCAAGATCATCATTTTTATAGTGGCGACCCTTCCCATGAGTGATATGGGTAAAGATTTCCATCTAGTCAGATCGCCTTCTACTTTCTTTAGAAGTGGGATGTGGTTTAGTTTAGTTAAGTCTGAAAGCTTAGGAGAGATATTAATACCTAAATATTTAATGTTTCCGGATTGCAGTGGGGCAGAGGAAGAATTATGGAAGGAGCAGTTAATGGGGAGAACTGTAGATTTTGGCCAGTTAATTGAATAATCTGAAACTGTTGAAAACCAGTTTATTAAAGTAATTACCTCAGAGAGGTTGGTTTGTGTGTTTTGCAGAAAAAGCAACACATCATCCGCATAGAGACTGATTTTATGTTCTATGTTCTTACATTTTATGCCCTTAATTGTTGTAGCCTGTCTAAATGCTGCTGCTAGAGGTTCGATAAAAATTGCAAAAAGTGAGGGGGAGAGTGGGCATCCCTGTCTGGTGCCCCTCAGGAGACAGAAGCTGGAGGATGTCTGGTCATTTGTTCTGATACGAGCCGTTGGGGAATTGTATAATATTCTTATCCAGTTTATGAAAGAGTTTCCAAAACCAAATTTGTGTAAAGTTGCGAATAAAAATTTCCAATTAACTCTGTCAAATGCTTTTTCTGCATCTAGAGATAATATTATGGCTTCGATGTTTTTATCGTATGAGTAGTCTATTAAATTAAGTAATCTACGAGTGTTTGTTGAGGAGTGCCGACCTTTTATGAAACCAGTTTGGTCAGGATGAATTAAGAGGGGGGTCATTTTCTCTAATCTCTTTGAGAGAGCTTTGCAGATTATTTTAAGGTCTACATTTAAAAGAGAAATTGGACGATAGCTTGAGGGAAATATAGGGTCTTTGCCTGGTTTTAGCAGGAGACTAATGTTGGCAGAATTCATATTTGGTGGTAGTCTGCCCTTTTCCTCGATTTCCTGCAACATGCTGTGGAATACTGGTGCCAAAATTGTCCAGAATTCTTTGTAGAATTCTGCAGGGAAGCCGTCTGGACCTGGAGCCTTATTATTGGGCATACTTATCAGGGCTTCCTGGAGTTCACTTGGCGTCAGTGGCGAATCCAATTCCATTGCTTGACTGTCTAGTAATTTTGGAAGAGTTACGTTGTCAAGAAACAGATCAATTTCATTTTTAGATGGGTTTATTTGTGGTGAGTATAAAGTTTCATAGAAATCCCTAAAAATGTTGTTTATTCTTCCAGGATCATATATTGTGTTCCCCGATAAATCTTTAGCAGCACATATAGTTGTTTTTTCTTTATTTATTTTTAGCTGGTTAGCTAGAAATCGACCTGATTTGTTACTGTGTTCAAAATTCTGCAAGCGAAGTCTTTGTATAAGGAATTGTGTTTTTTTATTAATAGTTTCATTTAATTCTAGTTTTGTTTTGCATATTTTGTTCAATGTTTCCTGATCTTGGTGGGACGCGTAGGCTTCTTCTAGTGATTTGATGTTTTTTTCTAATTCCTGAATATTTTTGTTTTCTTCTTTCTTTTTGTGTGATGAGAAAGAAATTATTTTACCTCTCATCACAGCTTTCCCTGCTTCCCATAGAACAGAAGCAGATATTCCGGGAGTGTCATTAAAGTCTAAATATGAAGTCCATTCCTTTTTAAAGTATTTAATAAAGTCTTCATCTTTAAGTAGTGATATATTAAATCTCCAGTTTTTTCTTGGCGTAGTATTATTCTTGTGCATTAGTGTTAAAGATACAGGAGCATGATCGCTGACAGCTATAGGGTGAATCTCAGTGTCTGAAATGTCACACAGCAGTGAGCTGCTGACCAAAAAATAATCCAGACGAGAGTAAGAGTGATGAACATGCGAGAAAAAAGTATATTCCTTACTGGTGGGGTGAAGAGAGCGCCATGCATCGCAAAGACCAAAGTCGTTCATATACTGTTTGATTATATTTGTGGACTGCCAATTACGCTGAGTTCCTGTTGTGTTGAGCCTATCCATTTCTTCATTTAGTCCAAGGTTGAGGTCACCGCCAAGAATGAGTGTGCAATCAAGGTGTTCAGAGAGTGCACTAAAAAAACCGTGGAAGAATGAGGGTTCATCAACATTTGGACCATATATACTAACAATACATAGTTTTTTGTTCAATATTGATAGTTTAATAATTAGAAATCTACCCTCTGGATCTATAACTGTATCGAGTACTGTAAAATTAACATTTTTATGTATTAAAATTGCTACTCCCCGTTGTCTAGAATTATAACCGGCTGCAAACACGTTAGGAAACTCAGGTGTTTTAAGTTCATTTAAACCTGTGACAGGTTTGTGAGTTTCTTGTAATAAAACAACATCTGCCTGTAGTTTTTTAAGCTGGTTAAATATTTTTAACCTCTTTCCTCTGGTGCCAGCTCCATTTACATTCCATGTGACAAACCTCAGCATGCCCTTAATTGTGCGTGTATGTTTAATGATGTATGCTGGGTGTTTCGTTTAGACAGGTGGAGAGAATATGGAAACATCCCTTGTTTGTAAATAGAAAGAGAAAAAGAAGTGTGGTGAGAGACTCCATAAGTCTGACTATGTGTGTGAATATTCACTAATATGAACAAGCGTGGCTTGCTTATGTGTCCTGCAAGTCTGTGCGTGCTGTGAAGCTGTTGTGAATGTGCTGCCGTTGAGCTGATGTGTTTGCGTGATCGTGTTGTGAAAATATGTAGAAATAGAGGGTGTTGTTTGTAGGTGAGTGGGGAAGTAGGTGACCACAGCAGTGAAAGACAAGAGAAAGAAAGAAACCACATGAACTGTGAGCGACAACAAAAAAAAAGAGACGAAACGGAAACATTCCAATTAAAGCAATGACGGAGGGTGACGGTGTTATATCTGCTATGACATCCTACTGATATTACTAGGTTAAACACATTTTAAAGGAGAAAGTGTGAATGAATAAGAAAAGAGTGTAGCGGGTTCTTATCTGGAGTGCAGTCAGTATAACCACGGTGTGGTGCCGGGGTCGCGGTACAGCTGTCCGTCCACGTAGAGCCGGTCCACAGCGATGACAGCACGGGAGCCTTTCTGGATAAAGCTACGTCGAACTGGGAACAGGACCTTGCGTCGTTCCAGGATCTCTTTGGGGAACTGGTCGTTCACGCTGAAGTCCGTTCCTTTCAGCTCTCTGCCGCGACTCTTCACCTGTTCCTTTTGTTTGAATTGGCTGAATTTGGCCACAATAGGCCGTGGTCTCCCGGTCCGCGACCGCGCGCCCCCCAAGCGATGTACTCTATCGAAGTCGATGTTCTTTACGGTGTCCTCCGGCAGCTTCAGGTGGATTTTAATGAAGCTTTTCACCGTTGCCTCTGCGTCCTCTCCGGCAGTTTCTGGAATACCAGAAAACACAAGATTATCTCTCATGCTACGGGCTTGTAAATCGATAACGGACTCTTTTATTTTTTTATTTTCAATATTTAGCTGGGTCACGTTATCGGTGAGAGATTTAACCGACTCCCGTAGCGTGGCATTTTCAGCGGCAAGCGTTTCCACCTGCCGCTGGCTGAATTCCAGGGATTCTCTCAGAGATTTAAATTCCCGGTGTAAGATCTCCACCAGGGACAGCCTCGCATCGAAACTGGACAATCGCTTGTCGATGGACTCCAGGATTTTGATGTAATTTTGAACAGATGCAAAATACTGAGAGGTCAGATGCCTCTTAATGATTTGAATTTAGCAAATATTCTCAGAAGATGCAGATCTTAAGTCAGGTGTTGTTGTGTTTTCTCATTTGCATTGCTGCCTTCTCCAGACAGGCGTGTTTGTTTTTTAGTTTTGACTGAAAACACAACAAACTTGCTGTGACATTAGCGGGGCAGGTATTTTATCTACATCATTTAATCCACAAAGATGAACGTGAAAGAAATTTCATTCAGACTTTTGTTCAGATAAGCAAAAATGATAAAATCCCATTTTTTGTAGTGAAATTTTTCTTTTCTCTTCTTTTTTCTTTAACTCAATTTGGACTGAACGATTCATGTGGAAAAGCCAACCTTCAGCTTTCAGAGTTAGAAAGATGTCTTTTCAGTGTCTTTCTGACCAAATTATTAAAAAAATAGTAATAAATATTATTATTTTAAAGCTAATTATTAACCATGTAGCATATATGAAACTCAGTATAAACAGGTGGTGCCAGTACTACATCAATGGCAACATTTTCATTCCGTTTAAATCTGTTTTGATGTTTTTATTTTAAATTCTTAAATTGGCCACAAGATTTTGTTCCCTGTGAAGTGAACCTAAACATCCTCTTGTGATCTGACTGGGCTTATATAACGTTAAACGTATGTATATTATTATTATACATATTTAAATATTGTAAAAATGCAATTTCAACAGCACATTTCAGTTTTTCTACATGACAAGTGTGTAAAAGTACAGAAAAATCTCTTGTAGCTCACTGCCCAGATCTCCTGTATGTATGAAACCTTATATCTTTATTTGACTGATGAAAACATTCATTTTTTTACTGGAATTTCTGTTGTACACAGTAAAAGGTTTTTTCTGTCATTTAACTGTTTATCTAATACCTAACTACTTTGGTGTAGTACAAATGGCTCTTGAGGAGCAGAAAAAGTTGTACACCTATAAGAAGTCCATAAATGCATGCCATGCACATTTTCCAAAACCATCCAGCAGACCAGATTGGAGTCTCTGTCGGGTCAGTTCTGGCCCCCAGGACTTATGTTTGACACCCCTGATGTAAACGATGCTGTGGAAAACTGTAGCTGCAGAAAAAAACAGATTGTCTCTTTTTAAAACCCTTGTTCTGATGATACACTGAGTTGGACTCATATACAGCTGTGCTTCTGATCCCTGTTTAAAATGCTGCTGATTGGTTCATTACTCATGGTCATAGTAACTTAAGTTTTATACACTATGTGTGCTTATTACTTTAGAATATATCCCTCCACATTTTTTTTTTTTTTGTAAATTCAGCAATATATTAAATGTATAAAAGGTATCTCTGTTTGTGTAAGAGCCCTTAGTGTTGAAATTAAATATTACTCTTGAGAAATGTAAGTGTCATCATCTTCAATCTGGCTGATAGACTTTGAGGTAAGCTTATGTGCCTTTGAATGTAATGATCAGTGAAATGAATAAAAATGTCTAATAAGGCAAGTGAAAATGTAGAAAAATAAAATGTTTAAACATTAAATTGTAGAAACATGCAGTGGAAAGGTTTGGTCTGAAGATTTTGAGTGTGTGGTCATTCATGCAAACATCAGTGACTAAAAATTTGCATATTCTTGGATACTGAAACAAATGCAGGAGTAAAGTATGAGACTGGTAGTGATTAGAAGAAAACTACAGAGACAGTAAGTCAGTCTACCTGCCAATTACTGCGTTTTATTAATGCCACAATACATTTGACTTGGATACTTTCTTAAGCCATGAGTGGGACTCATAGTTGGAGCTTCATTGGTAAGTTAAAGTATCTTAAACTTTCTTTAAGAAAAAATAAAGTTAAAATGAAGATGATGGAATTTAATGTACACATCAGTGAGATCATTCAAAAAAATAACTCCTTTTTTTTAAATATCTTTCAAATGTCGGTATGTTAACAGGCATTTCCATCATGTTAACATTAACATCTGGAACACTGGCAGGTAAATTTTTCTTCTGCAATCAAAACATTCTCGTCCACATTTGTTAAGTGCAAACTATCACAAGTTTGCAAAAATTAAAAAAATAAAGATTTTTATTTAGAAAGCACAGCCAATAATTGAGCAAAGTTTCATTCTTAATAAAATGAATCCGTCTCAGTTCAGGCAAATACAAATATAATAACTACTAATTTGACACTGGACCTTGATTTATCTGTATATTTATATGTATATTGCTTATTCCGAGCAAAAATGTAAAAATAGCCCTCTATGTTTTCATTAATATTTTTTTTTAATCACTTAGGTCAACTCCTTTACAACGTGGCACTGAAACAAACAGCTGTCCAATCTTCAACCAGTGGCACTGTGGGTATTGCTGGTAAGGCAGTTGATGGAAACAGAGATGCAAACTATCAAAGTGGGTCTTGCACACTTACCAATGTAGAATCTGATCCCTGGTGGAGAGTAGACCTGGTAAATGTGTATACAATTGGGACTGTAATGGTAACCAATAGACAGGAATTGGAAAATGGGCTGGATGGTGCCGAAATCTGGATCGGAAATTCAATAACAATCAGTGACCCTGAAAGCATCAGGTGAAAGAGCTTGATTTATAACCGTAAGTCATTATTTATCATATCAATAGGACTTATTTATATTTATTCTTTACTTTTTCTTTTTGAATGTTTCATACACAGGTGTGCTGTCATCTCCCACATTCCCAGCGGACAAGCGTTTTATTTTCCATGTAACTCTGTGAAGGGACGCTACGTCACTGTGTTTTTACCAGGAAGTGCAAAGGTCCTAAGTCTCTGTGAGGTTGAAGTGTATTACGGTAAATACTTTCAATTCTGATGCAGATACATAAAACTGCAATTTACTGAGTCAAAGAACAAATGACAGCTTTCATGTCAGGGTGTTTTTAATTTCTAACAACATTACAATGTCACGTCTGCCATGGCAGATGAGTGGAGGTTGAAAGTTAGGACGCAAGATGCAGGCAGCTTCAGATGCAGGTGAGCTTTATTAAACTGGTAAGTGAAACAAACAAAAACTTAGCAGGCGAGAAACAGAAGCAAAGAAATTTATACTGGGAGAAACAAACAAAACACTGAACTGAAACCGGGATGCAGGGAGACGCGGGAAGATGACACAGAATGAGGCAGGGAAGAAACACAGACGAACCAACAACGAGGACGAGATGACACACAATATAAATACACAGACAGGAACATGAGGGAACAAGGAACAGGTGGCAAGCCCGGTGGAACTGATTGGGCACAACGAGACAAGGAAGCAAAACAGAATAGACTAACATGAGACACAGACCTTCAGAGTAAAACAGGAAATATACAGAGATGCAGACTGGAGGGAACACTGAGAAACACAAGGAAGAGTGCAAACATGACACGCTGGATAAACATGGAAAACATAACAGAATGAAACACAAACCACGGCACGAGAACTCACACAACAATATAACACAGACACATGGGGAGACAGAGGGCAGAGACACAAGGCGGAATCCAGTAAAATAAAATAAACAACCTAGGAACCATGGAATAAATCATGAACTAAAAAAGTAGAAAAACACAAGAAACCTAAGAACGCTGGGTCAAATTGACCCAGGACTGTGACATGCAATTATTCTTTGTGTTTTTATTATATAAATCAATAAGAGTTGTCAGAGCCCAAACAACATAAATTATTGTCCTCTTGGTTTTCCTTCAAGGATACCCATTACCCAATGTGGCACTCAAAGGAGAAGCTACCCAGTCATCTACACTCTCTGTTGCCACTGCGTCCAAAGCCATCGATGGCAGACGGAACTCGTTCTATAGCAATGGGTTCTGTAGCCACACGGCTGAAGACGAGACCAACCCCTGGTGGAGGGTGGACCTGCAGCGAAGCTTTACAATCACTGCTGTAAAAGTCACCAACAGAGGAGACTGCTGTGCTGAAAGAATGGATGGAGCTGAGATCAGAATAGGAAACTCACTGGAGAACAATGGAAACAATAATCCCAGGTAATTTTATATCAGTCAACGTTCATTGTGATTTTTTTCTTTGTTTGTTTTACTTTAGAATAACTTGAACAGCAATGTTTCAGCAATTAGAATATACATATTATCGACCACAGGACTAGTTAATTACTTGATGTTACCTTCTCCTTAACATGAAGTCCATAATACTAACATAATGCTGCCCCCACACTCTCTGCTGTCAGGTGTGCTTCCATCTCACATATCAACGCGGGTAAAACCTACACATACCGGTGTGATGGAGGCAGCATGGAGGGTCGCTTTGTGAATGTGTTTCTTCCTGGACAGAAGAAGACTCTCACCCTGTGTGAAGTGGAGGTGTATGCTGCCCCAGCAGGTAGAGCTTTAAGTGACTGGATCTGATCTACTGAAACACATCTGCCTGATACTGATTCATACTTGTTTCTTCTTTTCCACAATTTAGTGGAACCGCTTCCAAACGTGGCCTTAAACAAACAAACAGTACAGTCATCAACTTGGTATGGGCCAGTGTTTGGGCCCTCAAAGGGTGTCGATGGGTGCAGGAATGGAAACTTCAACATAAGATGCTGTTCTTGTACTGTAGAACAGCTGGGTCCCTGGTGGAGAGTAGACTTACTGGCTGTCTATAAAGTCAGTGCTGTCACCATCATCAACAGACAGGACTGTTGTCCTGAAAGGATTCTTGGGGCACAGATCCTGATCGGGAACTCGCTGGATCAAAATGGTAACCAAAACCCCAGGTGAGATCTGATTTCTGATAAATGTAACTTTTCTCCTTCAACATTAAATTCAATATTTTTTTGTTTTTTTAAAACAAAGAAAAACTAATGTCTGAACATAGTTTTAAGTTCTAATCTATCATTTTCTTTGTTGTTTCTCTACATCCATCAGTTGTGGCATGATCACATCATTAGATGGTACACCAACATACACATTCCAGTGTAATGAAATGGAAGGTCGCTACATCATTGTGATCATACCAGGAAAAAGGACTTACGCAACCCTGTGTGAAGTGGAAGTGTTTGCTTCTCTATCTGGTAGGGTCTTGTTGTGCTATTTTTTAGAAATTGTTGTGGTTTTGTGTGCTTAAATTATTATTGTAAGATTTATACTGTTGTTGTTTTTTTCTTTTTCTTGTATTTACCATTGTTCATAGGACCAAATGAACATCATGCACTTTGCTGAACTTTTAGCTTTCAGTGTCCAGTTAAACTGCAGAATATTTCAATGGAACATGTTAAAATGAAAGGAAAACAATAACAACCAAACTGGCTTAAACAAACAGAATCCTAAAGCAAAGTACTTCCCTGTAGTTCCAGAAGCTGTCACTCCTTTACCAACTCCTCCGCCTCCTCCCACCCCTCCTCCACCTGTGAGCCTGCAGCTTGGTGGCAGGAACGTGACGGTGGTGGGAGAGAGGCTCTGCTGGTCTGATGCTCTGATGTACTGTAGACGTTATTACTGGGACCTGCTCAGCCTTCACAGCCAACAGGAGCAAAGCGAGTTGGAGCAGCTGCTGGGCCTCGTTCCTTTCTCCCTCACAGACCACGTCTGGCTGGGACTGCGCAGGTACTGATAGCTATAGATACATTTAGCTGATGTACATCACAGATTAAATAATGAGCAGGACATAACATAAATGAGATGGTGCTTCTCTCCAATCACAAGTGAAATGAAAAAATGTATTAAAGAACTAGACATAAATATCAAATGAGAACAAAGAAACAGAAGAAACAACCAAATAAATGGAGAAAGACACAACAGGAAAAGCCAGAAAGAAATGCAAACAATGTACAAAGTGAATGAAAATAACTACCAATGGTTCAAAGAAGAAATAACTTCTGACAACACAATGACCCCAAAAACAAAAAAACCCAGTCAAGAAAATATTTACTTGTTTTCTGATTATTTATCCAATTGTGTGTCATAGGGAATACATTTTTCACAGTTAATAAAGAAGGCATATTATGTAAATTTAAACTGCTGCAACATACTAAGAGGTCAGATGCCCCGCCTCTTCTGAGGAAATATTCTCAGAAGAGGCAGATTGTTAGAGTCAAAATGTTAAATATTCTGCCAAAGTTGTATTTTTACTCAGTTGTATATGTATTAAATTTTTATCCTATTGTACATTTTATTTTATTTTATTCCATTCTATATATAGTATTTTTTTATTCTATTCTATTCTGTACAGTTGTGTACAGTGTATTATTCTTATTGTTTTCCTGTGTTCTTTAATTTTTGCTATATAACTTTGCACTGTTGTGACAAAACAAATTTTCCAGATGTGGTACTAATAAAGATTCTCATCTTATCTTAAATGTTGTCATTGTGTACTTAAATTTGTAAGTCTCAATTCAAACTGAATCATCAAAGACATTCCTTTGTTTCTGTTGTCTTCCCCAGCCTGTTGAATGGTGAGGGGGGCTACAGTGTAACTGAAGGCACATCCTATGTGAGGGTTCTGTTCTCTTATTTAGCGAGGATATTTACTTCCTGCATTTATGACCTTACCTGTGCTTGTGTATGGTGAGACGATTAGAGGGGTTACGCCATATACAGGTTGATGGAGATGACCCTTCTTGTTTAATGCTTGTTTCAAAAGAAAAAAGAACGAAAATTGGAATTTTCTGAACTCATTCCAGGCATATTTGCATCTTCCCAGTGATCACCTACTGTGCTTTGTTAATCTGAATTTCATTAACAGGTAGTCACACAGAAACGCAGACCCAACACAGATCTTTAAGTTAGATGCTTTGTGTTGTTGTGTTTTCTTATTTGCATTGCTGTGTCAAACTTACATTTGGATTTTCTATTCACTTAAGCAAAATTATGCTTAAAATGATAAAATTCAAATTGTTTTCCAGTGAAATTTTTTCCAGTATATTTAACATATTTTGTTATTTTGAAGATAAATATCAATCATATAGCTTATGTTAAATGTCAATAGCTGCATTTTCCAATCAGTTTACATCTGTTCGTTATACTTTCTCTACAACAGATCCCTCAGAGCAGACGAGTGGTTCTGGATGTCTGGATATTCCATGAATTTCTTAAATTGGCCACAAGATTTTGTTCCAGACTGTTACTCCAGCACCTGTGGAGGCGTGGCCAGCACAGACCACTTCCTCTGGCAGGACCAGCCCTGTGAGGAGAGCCTCAACTTCATCTGCCAATCAGGTTTTACTTACACCACATTAAGGCTTGTGTGCTTTTATTGTGTATTGCCTTATTGAACTTTTCCTCATGTTCTTTCAGGTGCTGACGATGGCGTGCAGAGAGTTTATTTCTCCAGCACTCAAGGATCCAACAAGTCCATAAAGGAGATGACACAGTATAAACTGTGATGCATAGTTATTTTGTTAGAAATAGTTTCTATCTGAATATGTTTTACACTCCTTTAAACCATTCTTAGAAAAATTCAGTAATTGCATAAAACATTACGTTTATCTTTTTCATAAGTTACAGTCATGAATAAATGATTTATCTTTAAATAATTTCCTGTCTAGTTTGTAGTAATGCTCATAGCAATCATAGCAATTGTATTTCTACAAAACACGTGAGGTTGTTCCTCTGCATTATATAAAGCAATAAGTGCCTATAATAGTGCCTCTAAAGTTATGGCAAAGACTGTAATGATGAAATGTGGTAATAAAGTTTGGATTAATAAACAAAGACAGTCGTATATTATAAAATATAACAATATCAAACAGTTTGGTTTTTATTTGTGCAGAAGAACACAAGTTCTTAAGCACTTCACACTACACGCACAGCAAAGTGCGAAAATGTTATTTTTCATTTGTGGACAATATAGCATACAACACACATGTCTGTAATTACTAAATTCTCTCTGACACTATATTAAAAAAAATCATTGCAGACCTGCTGTCTGACAGTATAAATAAGTTTTGTCTCTAAACAAATTAATTAGAAAGATTGTCAGAAAGATTTCCAGGGATTTGGTGGCATTTTCATATTCAGTCCTGCAACAATTTAAAATGTACCAAAATCAGTCGCAAAGTAACAATTTAAGATACAATTTAAAATAAAGCAGAATAATCAGTATGATTATTCTGACTCACTGAATTAACTGAATTCCAGCTTTGCATCAGCTTTAAACAGTCTAGTATAAATGTACTGTGAGTATACAGGATGGATATTAGCCAAGATTCGGGTTGCATCTTGTTGAATCCAGTTTTGTAAATCAACAAAGAGCATTAAACCTCAGAGCACAGCACAGGTCACCTGATCACAGCCTGTACAATAAAAAAAATCTACTGGAACTCATAATAGAAATGATTATGAGTTATGATACTTTTCCGCATGCTGAGCCACTACAACTGATTTTAAGATTCCCTCACCTGCTGAATCCCACTATAGACTCTTCCATACTAATTTTCCTGTTTTGTTATCTTGTTGTTGTTTTTTAAAGCCTCCTTCTTTTCCTATGATCGTGTTTCAAGCCAAACATATTCATTAGAATTAAAATTTAGGCTGAAATAAAGTTTGTGTTCTCATGTACTATATATGCACCACTTCATATATGACGCCATTCTTGCTTTTCAAAATACTAAGAGGCCTTTCTCTGCTCTCATTTCATTCACAATTTGAATGACGATTTGAATTTTGCAAATGAAAATTTCTCCAAAGATATAGCCTTTAAGTCACAGGCTGTGTCCTTGTTTTTTCTTTCATTTGCATTGCTAGCGTTTCCAGACAGGCATGACTAGACGTGATGCAAAAAGTTTTCCTTATGTATACTGAGGTGACTCCGGGGCTAAACTGTGAAATCTTGCAAAATATTTAATAAAAACAAAAACATTTTTATATGAACCCATTTCACTACATGAACTAAAAAAAAGTTTAACAAATATTATTTTCCAAATATTATTAATTTAAAGTCAGTGTAAAAGGCAAACTGCTTTTGATGTAATTTTGAACAGATGCAAAATACTGAGAGGTCAGATGCTTCTTAATGATTTGAATTTAGCAAATATTCTCAGAAGATGCAGATCTTAAGTCAGGTGTTGTTGTGTTTTCTCATTTGCATTGCTGCCTTCTCCAGACAGGCGTGTTTGTTTTTTAGTTTTGACAGAAAACACAAACTTGCTGTGACATTAGCGGGGCAGGTATTTTATCTACATAATTTAATCCACAAAGATGAACGTGAAAGAAATTTCATTCAGAGTTAGAAAGATGTCTTTTCAGTGTTTTTCTAAACAAATTATTAAAAAAATAGTAATACATATTATTATTTTAAAGCTAATTATTAACCATGTAGCATATATGAAACTCAGTATCAACAGGTGGTGCCAGTACTACATCAATGGCAACATTTTCATTCCGTTTAAATCTGTTTTGATGTTTTATTTTAAATTCTTAAATTGGATGTTGCCCATTGTGGGGTGAACCTAAACATCATCTGCTGATCTGGCTGGGCTTATATCATGTTAAACACATGTATGTAAATATTGTAAAAGTGCAATTTCAACAGCACATTTCAGTTTTTCTACATGAAAAGTGTGTAAAACTACAGATAAATCTCTGGTAGCTCACTGCCCAGATGTCATGTACTTATAAAACCTTATATTTTTATTTGACTGATGAAAACTTTCATTTTTTTTACTCGAATTTCTGTTGTACACATTAAAAATGTTTTTTATCTCATTTAACTGTTTATCTAATACCTAACTACTTTGGTGTAGTATAAATAGTTTTTGGGGAGCTTTAGCAGGAAAAGTTGTACACCTATAAGAAGTCCATAAATGCATGCCATGCACATTTTCCAAAACCATTCAGCAGACCAGATTGGAGTCTCTGTCGGGTCAATGCTGGCCCCAGGGCTTTTATTTCACACCCCTGATGTAAACGATGCTGTGGAAAACTGTAACTGCACAGGTATCTCTGTTTGTGTCAGAGACATTAGCATTGAAATTAAATATTACACTTGAGAAATGCAAGTGCCATCATCTTCATCAAAGTAATAAAGTTTACAATAAAACGGCACATATAGTTGTGTGTGAATCTGGCTGATAGACTTTGAGGTAAGCATGTGCCTTTGAAAGTAATGATCAGTGAAATGAATAAAAATGTGTAATACGGCAAGTGAAAAATGTAAAAAAATAAAATAGAATATTTAAACATTAAATTGTAGAAACATGCATTGGAAAGGTTTGGTCTGAAGATCCAGATATGAGTTTGGGTGTGTTGTCATTCATGCAAACATTACTGACTAAAAATTTGCATATTCTTGGATATCAAAACAAACAGGGGAGAATAGTATGAGATTGGTAGTGCTTAGAAGAAAACTACAGAGACAGTAAATCAGTCTACCTGCCAATTACTGCATTTTATTAATGCCATAATACATTTGACTTGGATACTTTCTTAAGCCATGAGTGGGACTCATAGTTGGAGCTTCATTGGTAAGTTAAAGTATCTTAAACTTTCTTTAAGAAAAAATAAAGTTAAAATGAAGATGATGGAATTTAATGTACACATCAGTGAGATCATTGAAAAAAATAACTCCTTTTTTAAAAAAAATATCTTTTAAATGTCTGCATGTTAACAGGCATTTCCATCATGTTAACATTAACATCTGGAACACTGGCAGGTAAACTTTTCTTCTACGAACAAACATATTCTGGTCCACAAAGTGCAATCTTGTGCAGAATAGCACATGATGGTGATGGAACAAAGAAAATGTAAAAAAGTCAAATAAAGAAAAATCACAGCCGATATTGAAGCAAATTATCTTCAAACTAAACTGAAACAGCCTTAGTGCAGGTGATAGCCGAGATCAATAAGCTGCACAGTGTATATATATATATATATATATATATATATATATATATATATATATATATATATATATAGATAGATAGATAGATATATGTGTGTGTGAAAAAGTGTTTGACTCTTCTTTCATTTTTTTTTTTGCACATTTGTCACACTTGCATTTTTCAAATCCTCAAACTAATTCTATTATTAGACAAAGATAGCCACAATAAGTACAAATTGCAATTTTAATTGATTTAATTCATAAAGGGAAAAATGCTATCCAAAACTATGTAACTGAGCATTCAAACAACTGTGAAGTTGGTAACTGAGATTCTTGAAATACATTATTTTTATTTGTAGTGTGCTACTTTAGATTTTTTTTTTTCCCAAAAGGAGGTAGAAGTTAGTTTGGAGCTATGCTAAGTTGCAAAATCTGCTTAAGTTAAGTTATATTCATTTAACCTCTGTTTCCTCCTGTCTAACCAGCTCACTCCCTTACAGTAAGAAATTAGTAAGTAGCCGCCTTGAGACCAGGAGGGCCAGGTTCTAATCCTGCTCATGGCAACGTTTCTTGTGGGGCAGGGATAGCTCAGTAGGTAGACTGGTCGCCCCATGATCGGAAGGTCGGGGGTTCGAATTCACTGAACGGCCACCCTGAAGTACACCTGAGCAAGGTACCGTCCCCACACACTGCTCCCCGGGCGCCTGCTTAGTGGCTGCCCACTGCTTCACTGAATGAACGGGTCAAATGTAGAGGAAAAACAAGTAATTTCCCCATGGGGATCAATAAAGTATACATTATTATTAATTAATCTCCTGAACCTGATAACTGGTCGTGCCACTTTTTGGCAGGACAAACTGCACTCAAGCATTAGTGATAACTGGCAATAAGTCTTTGACATCACTGTGGAGTAATGTTGGCCCAATCTTCTCAGCAGAATTGTGTTAATTAAGCTACATTGGAGGATTTTTGAGCATGGAAGTGTCATGTTCAGCAAACAATTGATCTTTCACCGAAGTGCAGGTTATGCCAAAGCATCTCAATGTGATTAAAAGTTTGACCTTTGATTAGGCCACTCCAGAACTGTTATTTGGTTTGGGTTTTTTTTTTTTTTGTTTAGTTTTGATTTGTTTTTTCTTCAGGATTTTATGGTATAGAACAGAATCAATGCTTAAATCAAATCCTTCAAATCTGGATGTAGTGTTTTCAGTGGAAGAAATGTTTTGTCACTCATTCAAGTGACTTCTTCAGTCTCAGTTGACTGCAGGTTTCCTCAACCTTAAAAACACTACATTTGCATAATGACTTAAACTGGCATCGCTGGCAAACAATGGGCTGTGTCTTGGGGATCATCAACATGTTTTGTGAGGGGGGCTTTTGGTCAGCAGTGTCTTTTTCCTTGGATCTCTCTTATGGATGACATTTTTACTTAATCTCTTTCTTATTTTTGTATCATGAACTCTGACATTAACTGAAGCAAGTGAATCTTGTAGTTCTTTGGATGCTGTTCTGGGTTCTTGTGTGACCTCTGGTTGAGTCATCAATGCACTCTTGCAGTGATTTTGGTTGAAAATCCCGGGAAGGTTCCCGACTTTTCCAAGTTGTCTCCATTTGGCAGATTGGATAGTTTTTTTCTCTTATAAATGAACTCTTACCTAAATAAACTTTTTTTTTTTGTATTTACTCGTTATTTTGTCTATTATTCAAATTTGTTTGATGACATGAAACATGTAACTGTGTTAAGTATACAGAAAAAAAGAAATCAAGAAGGGGACAAATGCCTTTCAGAGCACTGTATATTATGTTTGACTCTAAACATTCAAGGTGAGCAATCAGTGAAGAGTTGCAACATATATTCAAAGGTTTGGTTCTGCTCAGTACTAGCTGTTTTGATTAATAATGCATTTTTTAAAATATTTAGGTCAACTTCTTTACAACCTGGCACTGAAAAAAACAGCTGTCCAATCTTCAACCAGTGGCACTGTGGGTACTGGTGGTAAGGCAGTTGATGGAAACAGAGATGCAAGCTATCAAAGAGGGTCTTGCACACTTACCAGTGAACAATCTGATCCCTGGTGGAGAGTAGACCTGGTAAATGTGTATACAATTGGGACTGTAATGATAACTAATAGAGATGAATTGGGAAATGGGCTGGATGGTGCTGAAATCTGGATCGGAAATTCAACAAAAATCAGTGACCCTGAAAGTAACAGGTGAAAGAATGCGATATATACCCATAAGTCAGTTATCATTATATCAGTGGGACTTATTTATTTTTAATTTTTATACTTTTTCTTTTTGAATCTGTTATATACAGGTGTGCTGTCATCTCTCACATTCCCAGCGGACAAGCGTTTTATTTTCCATGTAACTCTGTGAAGGGACGCTACGTCACTGTGTTTCTACCAGGAAGTGCAAAGGTCCTAAGTCTCTGTGAGGTTGAAGTGTACTACGGTAAACACCTTTAATTATTATGTTGATACATAAGACTGTAATTTACTGAGTCAAAGGACAATGAAAGCTTTCATGTCAGGGTGTTTTTAATTTCTAAAAATATTATTATGATTCTTTTTTTTAAATTTATGTCAATAGAGATTGTGACAGGCCAACCAAAAGAAATTATTGTCCTCTTGGTTTTCCTTCAAGGATACCCATTACCCAATGTGGCACTCAAAGGAGAAGCTACCCAGTCATCTACACTCTCTGTTGCCACTGCGTCCAAAGCCATCGATGGCAGACGGAACTCGTTCTATAGCAATGGGTTCTGTAGCCACACGGCTGAAGACGAGACCAACCCCTGGTGGAGGGTGGACCTGCAGCGAAGCTTTACAATCACTGCTGTAAAAGTCACCAACAGAGGAGACTGCTGTGCTGAAAGACTGGATGGAGCTGAGATCAGAATAGGAAACTCACTGGAGAACAATGGAAACAATAATCCCAGGTAATGATGACTTCATACCAGTCAATGTTCATTGTGATTTTTTCTTTGTTTGTTTCATCTTAAAATAATTTCAACAGCAATATTTCAGAGATTGCAATATTTATATATTATCCACCACAGGACTAGTTCAGGACTTCATGTTACTTCCTCCTGAACTGGAACTCCACAACATTAACATAATACTGCCCTGTTAAATATCCCAACTCTTTGATCTTTGGGCTGAAGGAAGAATAACACTCAATGCATAAATGCTCAATCAACAATTACTTTAATCAGCACAATTCTCTTTATTCCATACAACACTTTGAGCATTTCAAACGTCCGAACAGGAGATGTGCACTGGAGGGTGTCCGGCAAAATCTCAAAGTGTCTGACCATTTCTCACATTCTTACAGCTTCGGCCCCCCTTCCAAACTAAGCATCCAAATTCTTTCTCTCTCAGTGAGCCTAAGTTACGACCTTGGCTTCCTGTGCAGTATGTTTTGCTCTTCCTACAATCAGAAAAGCAAGGCCATGATTCTCCGCAAACAGTATTTTCTTTATAAATCAGCAGTATGAAGTACCATAGAACAGTGTAATTCATTCACAGTAAATCAGCAGTCTAATGTAATACAAATCAGTCTAATCAATATAATAATTTCACCTTCTAACTCAGGAGTATAATGCAACCTAAAACTATAGAATGATTTCATAAGCTTAAATCAGAGGTATAATGTAACATAAGACAGTGTAATAATCTCACAATTCCCCCTTTGAGCTCTTCTTAAACACAGGTCACATGTGGGGCGACCGTGGCGCTGGGGTTGGGAAGCGCATCTGTAACCAGAATGTCGCCGGTTCGATCCCCGCGCTCTCTGTCCTGGTCGTTGTGTCCGTGGACAAGATGCTCTAGGGCTCTAGTTACAGAACCATCTGGGGCTATATTGTTGGGAATGAAAGTGCAGCACATCTCTCCAAACATTACACACACACTCTCTTGTTACCCACTAGGTGTCAGTTCTCTTAGTTGTCATGCTTCTTTTCTCTCTCTCAACCCTCTGTCCCCCTTTAATAGGTGGACCATATGTGGGATAACTGCTGTGTTTGGGAAATTTAGATGCAAGAAAAATAATGTTCTTCTAGTCACTAGAAGAACATTATTTTTTCATTTCATTTTTCACTAGAATCTAGTGTTTCAAAGTTGGTTTAGTATAACATGTTCGTTACTTTATGACCCACAGACTTATTCTAAACATAACCTAGGTGTGTAAGCATGTTTGCAATGACCCCTCTGCACTCTAAGTCATTTCCCACAATATATCAGTCACGCCAAACAAAGCTTATGACCTTCAGAAGACTGAGTTCCAACTCTCATGAGCACGTTTGCCAGGCCCTGTGTCAGCCCCCCCTTAATGATATAATTAACTCACATGTACATGTACATATTTAAATTCTTAAGATCGCGTTTAAACTCACAAAAGAGAATTTCCTTCCTTCAGTAGGTCATTTGTGTTGTTCAATAAGCAGAAACCATCTCACAATTTGACTATCTTATCTAAATGTATTGTTTCATCACTGGTTGGACATACCAGTCTTTCTTTTTTTTAAGTTAACCTTGCTGAAATTCACGTGTTAATGAGTGTAAGCTGATTTTCATTGCATGTGTGCATTAGTAGGCGGGTTAATTCTATGTGTGTTCAGTGGAGCTGCAGATCCAGCAAACCCTCTGTGCGTGTTTTTGTTTGTTGCGATGTTCCAGACACTTTCCCAACCTCCACAAGTCAGTTGGCCCCAAATTTCAACACAATTTTATGTGCTCTTAAAACCTTCATTTCCGTCCTTGCTGCTGTACATTTCACAGCTGCTGATTGTTGCTGGGTGTGGTTCCCATTATGTTTATCTATCAATTTGCTCCGGCTGCTGTGCTCATGGTGGAAGGTTGATCAAGGTCCGTAGCCACCTGTATTAACACACTGTGACACTTATCTAATATCATTTTCATCACTGCTCCATAGACAAGCAGGTAACACGCCCACCTTTACAGCGTAAACTGCACACAAGTCTCGCAACACATTCCTCTCTCTGCTTGTCAATGTTGATACTGAAGGTTGACCCCGAAGGAAATTGGGTTAAGGCTGCCGACCTTTTGCCAGCGCCATCTTACCCTTCCGACCGTACATACATTGCACAGGGGGAAGACAGGTCAGAGAGGTATAACACAATTTCTGCTGTCAGGTGTGCTTCCATCTCACATATCAAAGCGGGTAAAACCTACACATACCGGTGTGATGGAGGCAGCATGGAGGGTCGCTTTGTGAATGTGTTTCTTCCTGGACAGAAGAAGACTCTCACCCTGTGTGAAGTGGAGGTGTATGCTGCCCCAGCAGGTAGAGCTTTAAGCGACTGGATCTGATCTACTGAAACACATCTGCCTGATACTGATTCATACTTGTTTCTTCTTTTCAACAATTTAGTGGAACCGCTTCCAAACGTGGCCTTGAACAAACAAACAGTACAGTCATCAACTTGGTATGGGCCAGTGTTTGGGCCCTCAAAGGGTGTCGATGGGTGCAAAAATGGAAACTTGAACTCAGGATGCTGTACACACAATGATCAAGATCTGGGTCCCTGGTGGAGAGTAGACTTGTTGGCTGTCTATAAAGTCAGTGCTGTCACCATCATCAACAGACAGGATGCTTTTATTCCAAGGATTCTTGGGGCACAGATCCTGATCAGGAACTCGCTGGATCAAAATGGTAACATGAACCCCAGGTGAGATCTGATTTCTGATAAATATGCTCCATAAACATTTTTTCCTTATTAAAAAACTGAACATTATATTTAAAAGAGTTACACTGAAACTTTTTAAAATTTTCTCTACATCCATCAGTTGTGGCATGATCACATCATTAGATGGTACACCAACATACACATTCCAGTGTAATGAAATGGAAGGTCGCTACATCATTGTGATCATACCAGGAAAAAGGACTTACACAACCCTGTGTGAAGTGGAGGTGTTTGCTTCTCTCTCTGGTAGGGTCTTGTTGTGCTATTTTTTAGAAATTGTTGTGGTTTTGTGTGTTTAAATTATTATTGTAAGATTTTTACTGTTGTTGTTTTTTTCTTTTTCTTGTATTTACCATTGTTCATAGGACCAAATGAACATCATGCACTTTGCTGAACTTTTAGCTTTCAGTGTCCAGTTAAACTGCAGAATATTTGAATGGAACATGTTAAAATGAAAGGAAAACAATAACAACCAAACTGGCTTAAACAAACAGAATCCTAAAGCAAAGTACTTCCATGTAGTTCCAGAAGCTGTCACTCCTTTACCAACTCCTCCGCCTCCTCCCACCCCTCCTCCACCTGTGAGCCTGCAGCTTGGTGGCAGGAACGTGACGGTGGTGGGAGAGAGGCTCTGCTGGTCTGATGCTCTGATGTACTGTAGACGTTATTACTGGGACCTGCTCAGCCTTCACAGCCAACAGGAGCAAAGCGAGTTGGAGCAGCTGCTGGGCCTCGTTCCTTTCTCCCTCACAGACCACGTCTGGATGGGACTGCGCAGGTACTGATACAGTAGTTATTGCAGTAGTCCGCAAACTATTCAGTTCCCCCAAATTGGTCCTGATGGTCTACAACATAAGTATGTTTGGATGCGATAAGATGCAAATGTCTTCTAAAACAAACAAAATAACAAACAAATGGAAAAGTGCTGTATAATTGCACAAAAACTACCAATTTTGTTGTGTTTTTTTTTTTCATAATTAATGAATAACGTTTGTGATGTTCAAGGTTCCTGCACAATACTAAGAGGCCAGATGCACTACCCTGTACTCTTATGATGCATGATGTCTGTGACAATTTGCAAACTTTGCAAATCAAATTATGCAGATGCAGATCTTTGCATTGCGCGTCCTTCCATTTTCCCATTTGCATTTCTGCCATTGCTGCAATAATAGGCCACTTTGCAAACAGCTTTCACTGTAAACACAACAAACCTGCTGTACCAAGGTTTTTTTTCTGTTTTTTTAATGATTGTCATTGTTCTTTTAGGCCTACACAACATCAAGAAGATAAATATGGATCATCCAGCTTATGTGAAATTCAACAAGCAGCTTTTAAACGCCCATATGCTCCATAAAGAGCAACATCTCGATAAATGTAAATCTGTTCAGATCTGTTCATCTGTTCTGTCCAACAGATCCCTCAGAGGAGACGAGTGGTTCTGGATGTCTGGACAGTCCATGAATTTCTTGAATTGGCCACAGGATTTTGTTCCAGACTGTTACTCCAGCACCTGTGGGGGCATGACTAGCACAGAGCACCTCCTGTGGCAAGACCAGCACTGTGAGGAGAGCCTCAACTTCATCTGCCAATCAGGTTTTACTTACACCACGTTAAGGCTTGTGTGCTTTTATTGTGCATTGCTTTAGTTGAACTTTTCCTCATGTTCTTTCAGGTGCTGACGATGGCGTGCAGAGAGTTTATTTCTCCAGCTTCCAAGGATCCAACAAGTCCATAGGAAAATCGATGACACTGTATAAACTGTGATGCATGATTTTTTTTGTTAGAAATAGTTTTCATTTGAATTTGTTTTACACTCCTTTAAACCATTCTTAGAAAAATTCAGTAATCGCATAAAACATTACGTTTTCTTTTTCATAAGTTACAGTCATGAATAAATGATTTGTCTTTAAAATCTTTCCTGTCTAGTTTGTAGTAATGCTCATAGCAATCATAGCAATTGTATTTCTACAAAACACGTGAGGTTGTTCCTCTGCATTATATAAAGCAATAAATGACTATAATAATGTCTCTAAAGTTATGGCAAAGACTGTAATGATGAAATGTGGTAATAAAGTTTGGATTAAAACATCCATCCATCCATCTTCATCCGCTTTATCCGGGGCCGGGTCGCGGAGGCAGCAGCCTAAGCAGAGAAGCCCAGACCTCCCTCTCCCCAGCCACACCACAATGTTGCGTGCGTGCATTTACTGGGCATTGCCTTAATTTAACTGTAACTCATAACCCTTTAGGTGCTCAGGACGGTGTGCAAAGAGTTTACTTCGACAGCACCGCGATTGCCACACGTTCACAGTAAAGGTGAATATCGTCATGTATGCTGAAATGTATATTTTAAAGATAGATTTAATTAGAAACTTTATTTCTTAATCTATCCTTTGCTGAGGCGCCATAAGAAATGTGTGCACGAAAGGGAATTTGACTTTAAAAACATGACTAAAGCTGTTAATGCAGTACTTCTGTTAGAACCCCTGAATGTGAGCTGACAGACATCAACTCTGGTACATCTTGATTGTCTGATTTAAATTCAGAGGCAGACTTACAGGAATTGTCTCATTGTGTAAGCATTTATGGACACAAATGTGTTGGAAGCTAAACTTTGTTCTGTATTATGTCAAGACCAAAGCAATGAAATGCAGATCACGCTTCAACAATTCAGAACTGATGTACAAATTCATCAAAGCAATAAAATTCTCATTAAACCAACAGACACGTTTGCGTATTTTAAAATTGACCTTGAGGAAAAAATATTGAGACTCTTAATATGCTAAAATATTAAAATAGCACACATGTAGGACACACGCTTTCTCTTGTGAGTGCTTGGTTTAATACTCATATTCATACTCATTAAGGGAACATCTGGGTAAATAAATCAGTGACTTCCACTTGCTCACATTAGAATATTTTCTATAACAGTTTTAGTGCTTTAAATGAAGTCATGGGAAGTTTTGTCTTTGTACTGTGAATATGTTCAGCGTTACAAGCCTCAAAGTGAAAAGGGGCAAGCCAAAGCTTTGTTTTTTGTTTTTTTAAATCAAAGTATTTTCTTGCCTGTTTGAGCGTCAGAATTTTATATGAACAGGAGCAAGACACGTTAAATTTTCAGGGTTGGAAAACATATTTAAATTCTAAGTAAAGCAGTTTTTCACAATCTAAACCTGCAACCTTGTTTTTTCCCAGCACAATATTTTTTTCTGCAGCCAACTGTGAGAACAGCATTATGGGACATATCGATGTTTAAAAGCAAAATATCCATTCTGCAGAGAAACAGCAATGAGCTGTGGTACCCTGGATGATTGATCTGTTTCCTGATGACTGGTTCTTGTGTGACGCGTTGACTTGGGAATGAAATGACCCAGTTCTAAAAGGACACAATTACACAAAGGGAACATTGTGATTGTAGATCAACAGGGCACGTGTTTCTGTTACATTTCTTTAGGTGTGGTACAATCCTGTAGTTTCAGGGAGCGTGCAACTCCCATATCTGAGTAATGTGTTAACTGAAGCACGTTGACAAGTTCTAATATAAACCAAGTAAGGACAGATACACCCAAAAAATTAGGACAGGTTGAATCAGTGTAAAGTTGAGTAATGATTCACCTGGTCTAACTTGTCCTTCTTGTCTCGTGTCTGTGTCTGGTGCAGGCTGAGTCACTCGTTTGAAACTATACTTGTGTATCAAACTGTGCATTGTTTTATTTCTGCTGTTAAATTAATTCTTATTTAATGTCTAAACTGTTTATATAGAGCAATAATATGGCAGAAGAGTCCCATAGAAGAGTCTATGGGAGGATAGATTCTGGCCAGTGATGATCCAGCCCTGTGCTGATCCTGCCAGCATCTCTGGCGCTGATGCAGCCAGAGATGTTTTTAATGTTTTTAAGTTTGGGGTTTTTTGTGTCTGTGTCTGGGGGGAGGGTTCACAGCTAGTTTTAGTAACCCCGCTCCTTGGCATCGTCTGCCTTCCATCCTTTGTATTATAATAATTGCAAGCACATGGGGGGCGCTGTTGTAGTGTTTCAGATCAAAGCGTTTCTCCTCACTCGGTTTTAAACATCAAAACTTAAAGTTAAATTTAGCAGCTGCAAAGCCACTATTGCGGTGCTATTTTCAGTGAAATGAACCAATAAAAAATATAAGAAACTGTGAGTCATCTCAAAACTAAAAAGTGATCCAAAACTTTAGGCAAGGCTGACTTTTGATTTACCCCATTCTGACTGAATATACTTACAAAACGTTACAGTAAAACTCTTTAATTAATGTTAGCATGATTTATAGGCTTATAAATCATTATCTTATTTTTCTCCTACAGGTCTGTTACATGGCATACGACATGAATCATGTCTGTAGTGCACCGAACATGTGCAGGCATTGCTGCAGTTAATATTTAAGGGAGTATTCACAACAATTTTCTGTTAGTGCATCTGCCACTGAGGTTAAAGAACCTCACAGCACTTGGGGGAAAGTTTGTGAGGGGACTCTGGTGTTTTTGTTAGGTGAGAAGGGGGGGGGGGGCTGCTGGGCAGAGGAGGGAAAATGTTCAGCTCAGACGTTTCCAGGCTAAGAAATCCAGCAGGAGAGTGTGGAAGAGAGGAGCGCTGAAATCTTACTAAATAAATAAAGGATTTGCAGCTTGATTAGATGTAGGTCGAGAAAATTTTGTGGAGATTGTGTAGAGGCAGCAAATCCAGGAAAGGAGAGGAAGATTTTGTAGGAATTCCTGACTGACGTCATTGTAAGTAATGGTTTTCTCATAGCTGACAGGAGCAGCGCTCACTGCGGTCTTCTGCTGCTGTAGTCAATCTGCTTCAAAGTTTTGACATGTTAGTGGTTCAGAGATGCTCTTCTGCATACATTTGTTATAAAACCAAACCCAAAAAAATGGTTATTTGAGTTCCTGTTGCCTTCCTGTCAGCTCAAAGTAGCACATCAACCAGGCATTCTCATTAAAGAACTGATGTTCACTGGATATTTGATCTTTTTCCGACTATTCTCTGTAAACCTTTGAGATTTTTCTGTGGAAAATCAGTAGATCAGCAGTTTCTGTAGTATTCGGGCTAGGTAATCTGACAAGAGCAATCATTCCATGTCTCATCAGTCCACAGAACTTTATCCAAAATCCAAGCGCTTCATTAAGATGTTTTTTGTCAAATGTGAGACGAGCCTTTGTGTTTTTCTGGCTCAGCTGTGGTTTTGTCCCTGAGCTCTCCTATAGACAGCATTTTTGTCGAGTCTCGTTCTTATTGTTGAATCATGAACTTTGACCTAAACCGAGGCAAGTGAGGCCTGCAATTTTTTAGATGTGGTTCTGGGGTCTTTTGTGACCTCCTGGATGACTCATTTGGTAGTTCGGTCATTCCTGGGAAGCTTCACCACTGTTCCAGGTTTTCTTTGTTTGTGGATAAAAGCGCTCACTGTGGTTTAAACAGTCCCACAATTTGAGAAAGGTTTTGTAACCGTTTTGAGACTGATAGCTGTCAATAACTTTGTTTTTCACCTGTTTCTTTAGATTGTGTCATGATGTTCTACTTTAGCCTGCTTCACTTTGTCAGACAGACTCTAAATAAAGTCCTGATTCAGCAGATATGACAGTAACCAGACGTGGGTGTGGCTATTGGCTTAGCTTTTTTAAAAATGTGGTTAATTACAGTTAATTCCTGGTGCACATTTGGTGCGTGCGTGCATGTGTGCGTGTGTGTGTGTGTGTGTGTGTGTGTGTGTGTGTGTGTGTGTGTGTGTGTATGTGTGTGTGTGTTGGCTCTTGAGACAGGTGAAGAGGGCTTATTGACTTGTTTAAAGAAGTTGTTGTGCGGGGATTGGATCGGATCTTAACCTCCAGCCGGATGCCACCTCGGCCCTCTGCTTGTCTCCTCTTCACCCTACGACGAACTGAGTTCTACATTATAAAGTCTTTGTAAATAGTGAAATAAAAGGCTATCTTATGTTAAATGCTTAAATTGCACTGTGCTGGTGGTTTTTTCTTCACTGTGGTATGAGCGACGTTTGAGACTTTCAAACCACACATCCACAAACTCGTGCTGCATTTATATCCTGGGGGAAAACCAGGATTTTCTGTGTACTGCTATGTCCTTCATGAATAAATAGATTTTTTTGTCCTCTTAGCTAAAAAATATACATCTACCAATGACAAAGTTAGTGTAAGTTAGTGTAATGACAAAGTTAATACATGCTTTAAGTTGCAAACACAACTCATCCCATAGATGATAAATAACTCCTTGAGTACAACAGGTTAAACTTCATAGGCTATGATAAGCATTGTGTTTATATATTTTGCTCCGTCCTAGGATCCCTAAGAGGAAGCGAGTGGTTTTCAATGAATTATTGTGTGTATTGTGTATACTGAAATGCATGTTTTTAAGACTAAACAAGGTTTTAATTTGATGCCTTTCATTGCTGTAATGATGTAAATTATTCCGTGGAAGGTTCTGTAGGATGTTTCTGCACCAAATGGAATCTGGCTGTGATTCCCAAACAGTTAAATCAGGATTTTTGTTGAATTTGAACTGAAAGCGTGCAGGTCAGTTACATCCCAACTGTCTGTTCTGAAATGTTTTTGTAGTGATGCACAGAGGCAGAATAACGCAAAATGTCATGGTCTAAATATTTCTGCTGTTGTTGTTTTATATGATCCAGTTCTAAAAGGCATGCTTTGAAACAGTTGCACATAGAAAGAAATGTAAACGCAAATCAAAAGGTCAAATTCTTTCAATTGTATCTAGCATTACTTTAGGTGTGGCACAGCCATGTAGCTTAAAAGGAACAGGTGAGTAATATGTGTTGACAAGTGTGTAACATAAACTGAGTGACGACGAACACACCCAACGTTTGAAAATGGCCTGAACTGGTTCTGCCTGTCCTGCTTGCCTGGTGTCTCTGCCAGGTGTAAGCTCAGTCACTCCTTTGAAATGACACTCCTCTAATTTGTAGTGCATTATATTATTGCTACTATTGTTATCATTATCATTATCGTTATTAGTATTATAATTAGTATTAATATTATTTCATCTCTAGATCATTAAAGTCTTTCTGGCCTGCACACATAACACAATTACGTGTGTTATTAAAAAGACTAAAAATATCTCCTCACTGTTTTTATTTTAGTTTTCTAGTCCAGTTAGTTTTTCTTTTCTCTTTTTAATGTCTAGTTTCATTTATATTTATTTTCATAAGCTAACAAGTTTTTTCACATCAAGTTTTAGATTTCAGTTTAGTTTTAGTTTGAAGAATTACTAAATTATTGAATTCAGGTGTTCCAATTGCTTTAATGGTCACAGGTGTACAAAATGCAGACTGTTTCTACAAACGTCTGTGAAAGAACGGCATCGCTCTTAGAAGCTCAGATGTGAAATTTTCTTGCTACTAATTATTCCACAGTCAGCTGTTATTGGTATTATAACAATGAGGAAGCAACTGGGAACAACAGCAACTCAGCCATGAAGTGGTAGGACACGTAAAATCACAGAGCGGAGTCAGCAGTTGCTGAGGCATAGAACACAGAGGTCACCAACGTTTGGGGTTGTTTTTAAGGAGTTGGGCTCGGCCCTTTAGTTTGAAAGGAACTCTTAATGATTCAGCATCCCAAGACAATTTTGGACAATTTCATCCAGCCAACTTTGTGAGAACAGTTTGAGGATGGCTCCCTGCTGTTCCAACATGACTGCACAGCAGTGGGCAAGAAACGGTCCATAAAGACATGGATGAGTGAGTTTGGTGTGGAACACTTGAAAGCCTTAAAAAAAGAAAAAAAGAAACAAACTTTGGGATTAGTCAGAGCACAGCCAGGACTTTTCATTCCGACATCCATGTCTGACCTCACAAACGTGCTCGAATGATCTAAAATTCCCATAAACACACTTGTAACCTGGTGGAAAGCCTCTCCAGAAGAGTTGGTGCTGTTTTAGCTGCAAATATTAAATGTTCACATTAAACAATATGGATTAAAAATGGGATGTCACTCAAGTTCATGTGCATGTGAAGGCACATGAGAGAATACTTTGGCAGTACAGTGTCGCTTTGCTCCTCATCGTTGTCTGGTTTTCCATAATTGCAATATCATACACACAACACAGGGGGGCGCTGATGCAGTGGTTGAGATCGTTCCTCCTCGATCCATAACACAAACCCTTACGGTTAAATTAAGCACAGTAAAACCACCAGTGCGGTGCTTTTTTCAGTGAAAAGATCCAGTAAAAACATATGAGAAACTGTGAGTCATCTCAAAGCTAAAATGTGATCCAAACCTTAAACAAAGCTGACTTTTAATTTAGCTCATTCTGCTCATCCTCAAAGTGAATAAACTTCGGGGGAGAAATAACCTCCATTATGATTTATAGGCTTAATTAATCACCGGCAGGTCTATAGTGGTTTATATATCCAGCATTATTTGTTCTGGATGACTCTGAGTCAAGAAGTTTATATAGAGAGATTCGTATTAGGGAGAACTTTAAATTTAGATGCAGCATGATTTGAATTAAACTCTTATTCGGTTATCAAAGTACTGTAGGCTGGGCCCACGTGGGCTGCTTATCTGCCATACAGGGCCTTTCCCTGTGGGCCAATGTGCACCGGCTGTACAACAGCCTATTGGTTCATTTTCATTACTGACACTGGATTGCCCAATCAAATCTCTTAATGCAAACCGGTTCCTCCCACACCTTCTCAGCTTGTAGAAAAAGTTAGGTGGAAGTAGTGAAAAGCTGGAGGTAGAAAGCTGAGAGAAAAGAATAAAGACTAAAAAATAGATGCTGCAAAGTGTCTGAAATTAACGACATGTTAGCTGAACAGAAGTACCAACAACAAACAAGGCCTCACGGGCAGTGCTTTAAGTGGGCCGGTACGCGCCGGTACTCAGTACCGCCACTTCTAAATATAGCTCTTGAGAGTACCGCCACCTCTCCATGCGCCCAGAACGTGCTTTTAGCGTACCGGTACTCTCATTTGCACATCTGTTATAATCGTTTGGCTGCGCTGCCGCTTTTCAGAGCGCCCTTCACAAGCACGCTTCCTAATTCGTCCCACCGAGAGCAGAGACTACATTACCCATACACCAATGTGTTTTACAAGTGAAAAGCGCATGCGTCGCTTTTGCCGTTGTCATGTCAACAACTCAACGTGGTCCGGAGAGGGTGTGTAAAACGCGCAAACAGCTGCTCGGTTAAAATACAAAAACAATGAACACTTAATATGCTCTCCTGGCTTCAGACTCTGAGTAGTAAAAGAACAAGGTCAGAATCAGAGGACTCGCTGGCTGACACCCCACCGAGCCAGAATGATATCGCTGCAGGTCAGACGCAAGCTAATGAAAGCTGCACTAGTGCCGCAGCCGCGGACGACGGCACTTTTTGCGACGACGAGGACGAGAATGACACCATTTCTACCGATGACAACAGCCGCGTTAGCGAGCATGAGTGGCCAGAATGTTGGTCCCAAGCACAAGTCCGGTATTTCTCCACAAATTACAAGTGGCTGATCAGCAGAAATCAAAAGTTGGGTTGTAGTGTGTGTAGTCAAGTTTGTGCTCGCGTGGACATGCAGCAAGGGCAGAGAGTGTCGCAGGAGTGGAGTGGGTGCTTAATCTCGTCTTTTGGAAGGGACAAGGCTGCACAACAAAACTCACTACGAAAGAAAATAAAAGAGCACAGAGACTCAATTTATCACAAGAAAGCAGTTGAAATAAAAGAGAAGGCAACACAAAATACAATGCAAAAACACATTGAAGATATGAGAAAGGCTGACTACGCTTCAACTTCAATGTGTTTAGAGCAGCTTATAAGATTGGCAAGCATGGGCGTCCCTTTACAGACATGCCAATAGATGTCCAGTTGCAAGTCTTAAATGGTGTCAAGATGGGCAGAGTTTTGCACTCTAATAACTCATGTGCAAATATACTGGATCACATTGCAGCTGAAATGAAAAAGAAGGTAGTCAATGACATAGTGATGAATGAAAGAAAATTGTGTGTGCTCACTGATGAATCCACTACAATAAGTGGAAAGTCTGTGCTTGTCGTGTGCCTGCGGTCAGCTATTTCCACTGAAAATCCAGACACAATATTTTTTGAACTGATTGAGCTGCAGGGGACCACAGCAAAGGACATCACTGAAGCACTGTTAGGATGTCTTCATAATAATGGCTTTGACCCTCACTACCTACAGGAACATTTGTTGGCATTTGCTTGTGATGGAGCCTCAGTGATGCTTGGGAGGAAAGCAGGAGTTGCTGCGCAGCTTTGTTCCAAATTCCCTTACCTGTTTGTCTGGCATTGTTCCAATCACAGACTGGAACTGGCAGTTTGTGATGTTTTGAAGGAGGTAGGAGGAATCAACCACTTTAAAATATTCTTAGATCAGCTTTACTCCCTCTCGCATCACCAAAAAACCAAAGGGAGTTAACCGAGAGTGATCACAATGTTGGACAACGTCTCCTTGTGATAGGCCGTGTTTTATCAGTGCGTTGGGTTGCTTCAAGTGAGAGAACAGTGAAAGCATGTATGGGAGAACTACCAAGCTCTGCAGGTACACTTTACAAGTGCTGCTGCTGATACCAGCAGGGACTCAAGAGAGAGAGCAAAATACAAATTAGTTTATAATTTATTTTGTGTACATTTTGTTAAAAAAAAATTTCAATACCTTTTTGCACATTTTATTTATGTTCAGTAGCTCTTTCTAGCTCAAGCAAATCCACAAACTAATAAAATGATTTATTATTTTGTATAAGGTTGTCTGTTGACTGTTGTATATAAAACCCATTAAATATAGTTGTTGTTACCTCAGGGGAGGCGGAAAAAGAATAGAGTACCGGCACCTCTTTTGGGCCACTTAAAGCACTGCTCACGGGGGATGTGAGGAAGAGACAGAGGAAGAGGAGCTACAAATGTATTCTCCACTCGTGAAAATGTGCTACATGATGCTCTGTGCTGAGTGTGCATAGACGGAGGGTTTTTTATTCATTTAAAAACAACTCTATTGCCACTTTACTTCGTGTGCAAGTCTGTGAAGTGGCAGGGAGATTTTCCAGTGTCAGTACTTGAATAATGCTGTTGTATATCATGGGGTTTGTGGTTAAGAGACTGAAATAATGTTGTGCATGTTTCTCATCGTATCCACTTTTCCACAAATACTTCTTTAACTTCTGAGCCTTTGCCTCGGGTTTGATAATTAAAGGCTCCACCTTAAAACGGGTGGATTGTATTGAAATCCCTGATTATTCACTCTGAATTATTCTTGGACATTGCAATAGGCCATCTGACAAATTAGTTTGCTTCTGAAGGTAGCATTGTAAAGTTTATCCAAATGAATTGAGGTTTGCAAATGTGAAACACCTACATTGACTGGGAGCTGAGCCCCCCTAAAAGTTTGAACTGTACATAGGATGGGCCCTAAACTGAGCCCACTGGTTCAGCTGCCAGTGTGCTACCTGGGAATTTTCATTATTTGTTGACTCACTTATCAAATTGCACTGGCATTTGCTTATGTGTCAAGGGGAGGGCAGCTGGGTGGGATTTCTCCCCTCAGTGATGCACTGAACATGTGCGTACGCTTCCATTTAATATCTGAGTGTTTTCGATGAGAAGCCCACACTTTTCCATGAGATTACATTTGATTGCACACAGACTCACTTAGCTTATCTGCCCTTAGAATAGAAGCTCACAATAAAACATCAGAGGTTTCTAGTGGCTGGTGGCTGGGTGGGGTAACGGTTTTTCATTGTGCATTCATTTAAGTTACCACTGGGGGAAATGGAAAGTTTGAGAGGAGAGAGAGGGACTGTAGTTCTCTTGTTAGGTGAGAGGAGGAAGAGGAGAGGGAGGTGTGGGGTGCGTGGGACTGCCGGGCAGGAGAGAGGAGGGGTGGGAGAAGCAGTGCAGCTCGGACATTCCCAGGCTGGGAAATACAGCGAGACAGTGTGGAAGTGGAAGGGAAAGAGAGGGGAGGAGAGCTGCTCCTCAAGTGCCGAAATCTTACAGAAGGCGAGCTTTGAAGGGGACACGAACCTATAAAGTAAAGGAGTTGCAGCTTGATTATTGTAACTGAGACAAAGAGAAAGTTTTGCGGAGAATGCGCAGAGGAAATGAATTCAGGAAAGGACCCGAAGACTACGTAGGAATTCCTGACTGAAGTCATGGTAAGTCCCCTGTTTTGTTTTTTGTTTTTGTGTGTAGAAATCTTTACTGGTATTGACCAGTCGTCATTGTCACAATGTTTTTGTGTAACTTTTATGCCCATGGATATAAATGATCTTGTTTTACTTCTTGAATGCATGACTAGTGCATAGATGATCACACATGTGCATTTTAAACTGAACAAGAAGAAGGATCCCTCATTCATCTCTGACAAAGGCTTGCTCTTGATTTGAGAAGATGTTTAGTCAGCAGTTACAACGCTCAGCTTAGATCCCAATGGCTCTAAATCATAATGATACGATTTAAAATGTGTGACGTTGGTGATTTTTGTGGCCGACTTGCGGAGGGAGTAAGGGACTGCCTCTAAAGTGAAAAGAGTCCTCTGTTGCATCTCTTGGGAGTTTGACTAACCATCTCCTCCCACTTATGGTCTGATCAGTGACATACAGAGGCAGACAGACTGGGAGATGGCAAACACATGCAAATGTGTCTGATGAGAAGTTAAATCAAGAGGATGCCAAGTTAACAAAGAAAGTCTGTGACTGTATTTCAACTTCTGCGAGTTGGGTGGAGCAGTTTGGCAGGGAGAGGAAGAGAGAGAGCAGAAAAAAAAGGGAGAGCTGTGCAGGGAAGGAAGAGAATAAAAGAGAAGGGTAGGGTTACTTTTTTTTTTTTTTTAGGAGACTTGGAGAGCAGCGGTGGTGGTTTCAGTGATGCTGCATTTTCCACACTGGACCTGGGAGAAAAAGCTGGAGAGAGGGGAAAAGGGGGAGGGAGCAGAGAAAGGAGGAACAAGGGATGGCATGGACCTCGGGGAAGGACGAACATGTGCTGTGCAGTTTTGTTCTCCTCGATCCCCAGTTGGGACAGTTTAGAATGGAAAACAGTAACAGATGTACACACGAAAACACAGAGTCACAGTAAAGCGTTACGTGGAGAGAAATCAAACTTTTCCCACAGTACTGTGCTCATAAGAGTTTATGTAACAAACAGCCCACCAAAAACGTGATTGCGCATGGACACTCACTGGATACTCTATCAGCTGCATCTTTGTAGCACTGGGTTGGAGCCGTTTTTGCTTCCAGAATTGCCTTAATTCTAAATTGGTGCAACAAGTTGCTGGAAACATTCCTTACAGAGTTTGGTCCGTGTTGACATGACGGCATCACATGGTTGCTGCAGATTTGCTGGCTGCACTTCCATGATGTGGCTGCCATTCCACCACATCGCAAAGATGCTCTACTGGATTGCGATCTGTCTGACTGTGTGTGTCTGACTGGAGTCCATTTGAGTACAGTGAACTTACTTTCATGTTCATGAAACCAGTTTGAGATGCTTTGAGCTTTTCGACATGGTGTAGCTTCTGGCGTAATCTTCTGCTGCTGAAGAGATGCTCTTCTGCATACTGTGGTTGTAATGAGTAGTTATTTGAGTTACTGTTACAGTTTGAAGAATTCTGGCCATTTTCATCTGACTTCTGACATAAACATTTTCACCCAGAGAACTGACTGGATATTTTCTCTTTTTCAGACTGTTCTCTGTAGAGGCTGTGTGGGAAAATAACAGTACATCAGCAGTTTCTAAAATACTCTGACCAGCCTGTCTGACATCAACATTCAAATACTTAAATCACCTTTCTCCCCAATTCTGATGCTCAGTCTAAACTTTAAAACTCCATCTTGTCAAAGTCAGTTTCTACCATTTGCTTGGCTGATTAAAAATATTTACGCTGACCAACAGTTGAATACCTAACAAGGTGGACAATGAGGGTGCATTCCCATTCAGGGGCAAACAAGGCTGCTAACAAACACATGTACATAGGCGCTAACATAAATCAGCAAACACAAAGTGACACACACTCAAACACATACAGCAGGGCTCCCTTGTGAAAATTCCATTCCCTCTGCCCAGAAATCTCTGATTTTGAAACTAATGGGATGTACCAGTCCTTGAGTTTGGCAAGGCAATCCATCAAAAAAAAGGAAAAAAAGAAAAATATGTACAGTATTATGAAAGCTATAGCAAACCATTTTCTGTGTTTGTTTAAACATGCTTGCAGTGCCAGTTCAGTGGAGATAACTGCACTAGAAAGAGCCAGACAGGACAGAATCATGTTGTCAATCACAGCAAACAAAGTTTCCTGTGATTGTTCAGAGTTTCTGACACGTAGAGTGCATACAGACCGAGGATGGCTACTTTTCAGCTCAGCAGCTTGCTGTTTGGGCCATTTTTATTGGACATTTTATCCAACTTCATAATCACCAATCTAGCTTTTTCCGCGATAATATAAATGATAAAAATTGTGGTCTTTTGCTTAAATATGTATTAATATTAGACCAAAGAACATAGAGCAGAAGGCTTAAAAAGTCTGCAGTTTTCTTGTAGTGAGCATTTTAGAAACGTCCAGCTCACTGTTTCTGTTTTTGGACCCAGAGCCACACCAGAATGCTCCAATAAAACCCACTGCATGCTTTCTGCACCAAATGGCAGACAAAATGTTAACTAGGTGGTAACCAAATGGTGTTTAGCTGCTAATGAAACTCAGATTTGCATTTTTGATGTGGACGTGGAAAGAAAAAAAAAAGAAGAGGTAAACGGGTGTTTATGTTAACAGGTTTCTTTTTTTGAACATTTATTATCCCCCAAAGTGTTCATGGCTGACATCACAGTTTACCAAGGATTAGAATAGTGCCGATATATTTATAGACTTTCCCAATAACAGAAAATTGCTGTCACTATAATATCTAGCTAGCTATTTTTAACTTAATAAGAGTTTGTGTCACATTTTTTAATCTAATTTTGCTCTTAGTCTGAATTTAAAACATAGTTGCCAAATCATTTGACATCCTTTCATTTTCACTCTTATACTAAGTGTTAATAAATGATAACAAAGCACTGTTTGTACATCAGTGGAGGGGCAGTTAAGCTGGTGAGCTGCCATTCTGTTGCACTGGGTAAAAAAGGACCCTTGTGTATATGGGATCAGAATGATGCCACCTTGAAATTGTAACGCGCTGCGGACACTAAAGCGGTCGCGCCAGAATGTCACGCTAAAAAGAAAGATTCTTTAAAATACAAGGGGGAGCAAGCGAGTCAGATACCACGGGCACAGAGAGGGAGCAGGTCTGATCAGAAACAGTTTATTACTAGGCCAGGGAGCACAAATAAAAACACCCTTAAAATGTATGTAATAAAATGTTTGCTCTCTACTAAAAACAATTCTAAAACCCATAAAACTACCATTTTCTACATTCACTAAAACCCCCCCTGCTATAATTAGGCCACATGTTCAGTATGGGTCCATCAGCAGGCCAGGAATTCCTCCTTTAGAGCAGAGTCCACGCCAGCCCTGTCTTCAGCAGACAAGAAAGAGCCACCCATCTTCTTGTCCTTCCGCTGGCCCATCACTTCCCAGCCCGGCTTGCGTTCTGCACCCGAATCCATGATGCGACCACCGCCACAGCTCCCCTCGCGTCGGTGTCCTGCAACATAACAAATAGGGGCCAGAACAATGGTCCTGATAGGCCACCTCTGGACACACCCCTGCCTCAGCAGGTGGTCCCTATCAGCTAATTTGTCCCATGTGCAGCCAGTCCACAGTGGATAAAAACCATGTCACATAAAACACTAAAAACCATGCAAATAAAACACTCATAAATAAACACTAAAAATCAGAATAAAAACAATATACAAGATAAATACAAATTTCCACTGTGTGACAAAATGAAACCGAAAAACCCCCCATTTCGGTTTCATTTCAAGGTGGCATTATTCTTATGTGTAGAGCATTCACCATTAGACAACATAGTATTTACCACTCCCACTCTGCTGGCACTGCTGTGCTGCTTCCACCTTAACAACAGTGCTGAACTTGTTCAGAGTAAATGACTATGCTCGAGAAAATTCACAGTCCATGCAGCTATGAATCATTTAGCATGTGATTTTTAAATGATGATAGTCATTGTTGATATCAATGCATTTGCTTTTGGGTGGCTGTAGTTCAAATGGCAGAGCCTACAATCATTCACAAATTAGGCCAATCCCCAAAGAGCCGAACCCCTACAGCCCTCCAGTGGATGGTGGGTGCACAGAGGGATGGATCAATGTTGCTTCTTACGGATAAAGCGAAGCCACCAAATACTCTCCCCTGATGCTCTACCACAGGGTGAGGGCCCAGTAACCCTGCCCCGCAAGGGTTCGCTAGATCTCTAGTTTATTAGATCTGTAATTGATTAGATCATTAAGATCTCTTAGTTATTAGAGATATAGTGAAGTGATAGGGTTGTCTGAGTCTTTCTTGTCTGGCCCCTCCACTTTGTCATGGGAGACCCTGGTGAAGAAAGAGCTGAGCATGAAAGTTTACCAGCCAGGCTTTGTTCCTACTGTCACCTAAAGTCACAGGCTCTGGATAGTGACTGACAGAATGGGATCACAGATACAAGCGGAAATTAGTTTCCTTCAAAATTTCCTTCCTTCAGGCATCTGATCAGGACACCTGTATGCCTCCTAGGTAAGGTATTCCAGCGATTCCTACCAGGGCAGGTCCTGGGGCAGACCCAGGACTCACTGGAAAATGTGTCTCGACGGGTTTTGGAAGGACTGGGTGTCCGCCTGGATGACCTAGAAGAGATGGCTAGAGTGATGGAAGTCTGGGCTTATCTGCTCATACTGCTGCCCAGTGGCTCGAACCCAGATAAGCAGCAGAAAATGGATGGACATTTGTTTGACTGATACATGCGTATATCCCTGAAATGTTGGCTAATTTGTGAAATATAATTTGTTAATTCAGAAACAAAAGACAGCCAATTAGTTTTCTGTCCATCTTTCAGTTCAAAGACTGGTCAGCTGTGACCCCATGTGCCTGCAGAGATGGCTAGAGTCATAGTTCAACAAACTTTGTGCTAACCCCTGCCCCTCGCTCAGCAGACATCTGCGCAGACTTCTCAAACATAAACAAAAATGAGGAGAGGCATGAAAAGCAGGGTTTTTTCCACAGGAGTATTACTATGCTCATAAGCTGTTAACTCTGGGATTCTCTACATTCCTGGAAGTCTAATGATTTAAAAAAATGTATGAAACTCCCATTCTAATCATTTATATTTGTGATTTTTTTATGTTGCAGTTAATGAATTCAGAACAGCCCACACTCCTTCAGCACTTAAATAGTCTAGAACAAACCATAAGAAATCCCTGGAAGCCGATTGACCTACAGTAGGTCAGATCAGATCTGGCTGTACAGGCTTATTTAAGAAAGCAAATCAATGTTGGGCCTCCCCCCTTTCCCCCTTCATCCTCCTTTTGTCTGTCTGCCTTTTTTCCCTTGCTGGCTTCGCTTCACTTTTTCTTTTTCCTCATTCTTTCCCTGTCAGCATCTTTCTCCTGTTTTCTTCCTAATCATGTCACTTTCTATCTCTCCTCCATTCACCGAAGCCCCCTCCCTGTTCTATCGTCTTCCTCTCTTTCTCTGTCCTTCATGTACATCTGGTTTCTATCATGGTTGCTGCTGCTCTTGTTTGCCATCGATCTCTCCCACTGGTCAGCCTCCTTTTTTTGTTCTCTTTTTTTCCCTCACTTTCTGTCTGAACCCCCACTCACTGCAAATCTGTCTGGTCTTCTCAATGTCTCTCTTTCAGTCTGTTTCTCAACTCGCTCAGTCATAAGCTCCGAAACCACTTCTCAGGCTCTTATTTTTCTCTCTCAGGCTTATTTTTTTGAGTTCTCACTCGTTTTTCTACACCCCTTCCTGCATATCTCCATTGTTCTCTCTTTGCCAGTCATCGGTGGAAGACAAGTTGCCGTACGGGAGAGAAAGACAGGAAGTCTGACTCAAGAATGACAGACCCCAATTTCGCACAGTGTCCACTTTTTACCGTACAAACATGAGGATACAGATGCACACTAAACAGACTGTCCTGCCTTGAAAAAGCACATGATTTTATAGATGACTCAACCATGTCAGACTCTAAAATACCAAAACAAAGTGAGCAATATGTCACCCATCATTTTGTAAGTTGTAGTTAGAAGACGGGGTATTTGTGTTTCTGGTTGCTGTTCATCAAGTGAAAGCATTTTGAAATAACACAAAACAAGCTGGTTTTTGACAAAAAAAGAGAAATTCACTGACTCGTCACGACCATTTTTGTAGTGCTTTTTCCCCCATCTGCATACGCTACATTGCCATTCGTAATTTATCAAACCTCAGTTTTTTTTAGTACTCTTACATATTTCCTATTTCCTATTTCCACAGCCACTTTATTAGGTACAGCTGTTCAACTGCTCGTTAACTTGGATCAGCCAATCAAATGGCAGCATTTTGGAGACATGAGCATGACAATCTACTGAATCCAAGTATCAGACAATCCAAGTATCAGAATGACGAAGAAAGGTGGTTTAAATTACTTTGAAAGTGACTTGGTCTGAGTATTTCAGAAACTGCAGATTTCCACACAACCCTCTCTGGGGTTTACACAGGATGGTCCAAAAAGAGAAAATATCCACTGAGGGCAGTTCTTTGGGTGAAATGGACTTGTTGATGCCAGAGGTCAGTGGAGAATAGCCAGGCTGATAGAAAAGCAACAGTAACTCAAATACCCGCTTGTTAAAAATGCAGCATGCAGAAGAGCATCTCTGAACAGCAGCAGTAGACCGCATTAGTTATCACTTAAATTAGCTACAAAAAGGAAACTAATTCTAAAATTCACACAATGTCATGGGGTAATAGTGTGGGGGATATTTTCTGGGATACTCTGGGGAATGTTTGCCACAAAGATGTGGCTTCAGAGGAAGGCGGAAACGATCCAACCCACTACTGGCAACATGTACCAAATGGCTGGTGAGTGTAGTGCTTTATGAACACAAGTATTGGTGGATATATAGCATTCATCAGGCTTTACAGTGCAGTCATTATTCGATATAGCCTAAAAAAACTGACTCACAAAAATCCTTCTGCACATACAGTACATGTTCGAATATATGCACGACCATTCATGCTCTTCTGAAATGAAAGCTATTTTCATTTTCTGTTTTCCATCAATTTTTGGTTTCCTTTGTTTGGTAATAACTTGCCATGGGGACAGTTATCAGCAAGTTGACTGCATTTGTTGAAAACGTAGCATTTTATAAAATAAGACCTGTATTTCAAGGTCAGTGTCTGTCCAATTGAAGAGTAATTGGATTATAGCTAAAGTCCCTCAAAGCAGAGGCAGCAGGTTTAACATGAATGTCTTCTACTGTCTTGGATTCCAGCAACAAATCAGATTTACCGAATGTATCCTTGTTGCTTTGCTTTGTGTGTACCAAAAGAGTTAAAGTTAAAAAGAAGATAGTTCACCTTTTACCCAGAAACACTCATCATTTCAGTGATTCTACTGGAAAATAAGCAGTATTGATTTTTTTTTTTAACGAGGACTTTTTCAGTTTAGTGGAAAAGCAGCGCTGCTCTTTTCCTGCCTCTGTTAGACATCATTTCCACTGTGCATTTTTAATAATTGTGCTTCCAGACAGAAATTCCATTCTGTGGATGTTAACAGTGGTATATCCTGTTGAAGGCTGTCTGCACAGGCCTGTGAACACAAAGAGATTCAAGCCTGTTTAAAAAAATAAAAAAATAAATAAAAAAGTTGCTGGTGGTATACAATTGCACATGGCACATTCAAACTAAATATTATTGTAGGCTAGCTAGTCGGCCACAAAGTCAGCTAGTGAATTCACGTTGTCCACTAAATATCAGTTAATGCCCAAATAGGTAATATGATGCTCATATGTCTTTTTTTTTTTTAGCAACATTTAAATAAAGAGTATGAGTGGTGCATGCACACTGTGAATGATTCATCTGGCAGAAGTCCCCCAAAGGCCACTATTGCACCAGATGGACTGAAATAGCTAAGTTGTTCCTATTTGCGTCTTTTAGAGTCTTCAAAGCACAAAAGCTTTGCAAAGAAAAGACTAAGCACACTTACTGGCTAATATTTACAGTGAGTCTAATGATACTGAAATGTTTGTGTCTTACAGGAAGCACACAAAAAAGAATTAAAACATTCAAGATTTTCAGCTGACATCTTTTAGTTTTTGCTTTAATTTAGTGTTTTGTTGAATTGTCTAGTGGGGATGTTTGAAAAGGGCTTCAGTTAAGAGGAAGTTACTGCTGGGTTGCCTTGCAATCCTCAGAACCACCTGCTGTGCTTTTACTAGACTCAATATGTTCTGTCAGTGAGCCAGAAGGCTGTCTGAGCCTTTATTTTTTTTTACTACTGTTACACCTACTATAGCATGCTCTGTAAAATAGTACAGTCCACAGTTGACCATCGTGAATAAACGAATACACACCCTGTGTTATACAAAGACAGTTTTGGCAGCACAAATCCTGCACACAATTGGTCGTACCGTGTTTTTTGCAATTAATAAATTATTTTTTTATAATTTATTTATTTTAACATTGAAAAAGTGCAGGTAAAGTGGTCACATCAACAAGCTCAAGAAACCTGTTCGAGAAGATTTGAGGTTTGTGACACGCTGTGTAATTCTGCTGGAAGCAGCCGTCAGAAGATGGGTCCACTGAGGTCATGAACGGCGATGCACGATGTGGCTTTTAAATAGTGCTGTCATCATTAATCCCGTTAAAAGGATGTTTACGCCATAACCGTATTAACGTGGCAAATCTCCGAGTTACCGCAGATCACCCCGTGCGTGCGGCTGCACGGCGTCAACATGTTAGTGTGGTGATCTGCGGTAACTCGGAGATTTGCCACGTTAATACGGTTATGGCGTTAACATCATTTTAACGATGACAGCACTACTTTTAAATGTTGTTTCAAAGTGGCCCAAAATGTGCCACACACTATTATACACCACTGTGCCTACCACCTGAATGTTGAAGTAGCATGTGTAGCCTCGTCAGACCATTTTTGGTGAGCTTGTGTGATCTGTAGCTTCAGTTTCTTGTTCTTTGCTGATAGAAATGGCACCCGGCGTGGTCTTCTGTTACTGTGTTCAGAGATGCTCTTCCGCATACTTTGTTGAAACAAATAGTTATTTGAGTTACTGTTGCATTCCTATCTGCCAGGCTATTCCCCTCTGACCTCTGGCATTAATAAGGTATTCTTCAACCAGAGAACTGCTGCACACTGGATATTTTCTCTTTTTTCAAATCATTCTCTGTAAACCAGAGACATGGTTGTGTGGGAAAATTGTCCAGTTTCTGAAATACTCAGACCACATTTAAAGCCACTATTCTTACATTTGGTTTGAGCTTAAGCAGGCCATCCCGAACCTTGTCTACATGTCTAAATGCATTTAATTACACCCAATATTCAGTGTATTCTTCAGTGTTGTTTAAGGTAATAAAACAGACTATTTGACTTGCATTAACTTGCCTAAAAAGTTTGAAATTCTAATAACCTGACACTTTTCCATTTTTTGAGTCAAATAAGACTGAAAATATCACTTGAGTCTACTAAGATTTTCTTTTCTGGAAACTAAATAATAAAATGACAGTCTGTTGGTGATTTAGTGGCTTCATTCAAAGAAAACCAGTGAACAAACATGTCCTCTGAGCGCTCTGCCCATGGAAATCTAAGCTGTGTTTTGAAAAAGTAAAGCCAGCACAGCTGTGCCTTAAACCTGCTTTTCTTTTTTCTACTGGCCTCTGGTTGCATAAAGAGGTTTCACTATAAATACATCTACAGCAAAACAGCACTTTTTACTTTTCCCCCCCATTTTTAACTCCTTTTTACTTAAATTGTGCAGAATCACAACTGCAGTCACCTCAAGGTGCTTTATATCAGCGGCCCCCAACCGCCAAGCAACGGCCCGGTACCAATCCATCGTTTGGTACCGGACCACGAGAGTTGAGGCTCGGGTGTAAAATTTATGGTTTTCAGGGTTTCTTTTTTCTTTTATCGTTAACTCTGTTTCCCTGTGTCTTTTCCCGTGTTGTAGTTGTGTGTTATTTTAAAAGAAATATTTATGCATTACTATAGCGACCAGAGAGCATTAAGGGGCAGAGAGGAGGATGTTACTCTCAGTGTTGTTGGCGCATTTCAGGAGGGCGCTGCTAATAAAGTTACACAATTTCACAGAGAATTCACGTTGATCATTATATTTACCAAATGCCACAGTTTTTGTCTTGGTCGTATCATTTTATTTTGTTGTATTTATCCGCGACATCTTAAAGACCGGTCCATAGGTGAAGACCCTACGGTGGGGGGGCTTCTGTGCCAATTCTAAGTCTTTTTACAGCAATAAATGTTCATTTTATAAAGTGAACATTATATTGTTCAATTGTACAATTGAGGATGGGTGTACCTCCCAGCTGACAGGGCTCCGTGGTGTAGTGGTTAACATTTGTTCCTTGGTTTGAGACCATTAGGAGACACAAACTGAGGGAGTCACGAGTTGGTGTACTCCTAGTGCTGGTCCCAAGCCCAGATAAATGGGAAGATTGTGTCAGGAAGGTCATCTGGTGCAAAATCTGTGCCAAGTCAAACATGCTATCCATCCGCTGTGGCGACCCCCAGGGAAATGGAGTAGGAGCAGCCCAAAGTACCACACGCTATTATATAAACTTGCAGCATTCCTAATTTTAACAGTCACGTGTACCCCTCGATTGTCATATCCAGTTTCAAAACACCAACATGCATGACATCGCGGTGACTACAGCCATGTTCGTATGCAGTCTGTGTCTGACTTCTCTCTGGTTTTCAGAGTCGAGTTTTTCACCCACTCTGTACAGGGGTTCAACTAAACAGACTGAAATGATCTTTCTAGCCAAAAGACTAGTTAGGAAACAGAACCGAACATCTGTCCAGAGCAGCCCTGAATAACCTCAGCAGAACAGCACTCCACCCAGTTATACTGTTGACTTGTTGTGACCATCTCACATGCACTTTGTTTTTCATTTTCAGCATTTGAAAAGCAGGATACAGTAATCGCTTTCCACACCATTTCTTTTCCTTGTTGCTTTTAGTTAATAGCACAACTATTTTTCCCAAGATCTGGATCGAAAACAGTTGCAAATAAGATATGACTTTATATTTTAATCTTTCTTAAACTGATTGCTTCATTTTGTGAGAGCATTTCAGTCAAAAAGTTGTGTAAGAGGTACATTTCAAATGGTATCCTTCTTGTACGACTCATTCTGTCCTCCTTTGTGGCTAAACCTCAGCTCTCCTCTGCACACAAAAACAAGCCCAAAAAATAATACTGAAATACAGTTCAACCTAGGTCTTCTTCCATAAAAGCCCCCACAACACCACCAGCTCATTCATTCCTGGCTCTCTCTCTCGTTCTCCACTTTTTTCCACACACTCTGTTCTCCCCTCCTCAGCCTTTTTTTTAACTTATTGCTTTCTGTCTATTGCTTTGGTTTTTGCAGATATTCAACACGCTATGCAGGCTGTTGCAGAGAATCTCAATGTAATTGTTGTCAGATGACATTCAGAGAATCGGCGGGAGGTGAAAGAAAGAAAGTTGGGTTAAAAAAATAGAGATGATGTAAAAAATTAAATAAAATAGAAAGAGAAGCTGCTGGAGGATCAGTGAGGAAATGTTAAAGTAGAGAGCGAAAAAGAGAAGTTGGAGAGGGGGGCGGTTTACAGGTTACCATGCCAACAAAAATAAACACCAAGTGTGTTATGTGCTCCATGCTCCAACTCACTGACCTGCCCGGTGCTATGATGTGTGTGTGTGTGCAGCTAAGTATTAGGGAGTTAACACACTGAAGTGAAGTCACCTTTGTTTTGGGGGGTTTCTACATTTACTGGGCCTCGGAGGAAATGCTTGACACTCTGGAGGCCGTACAGCAGGAAGCTCAGAGCCGACCATGTGTGTATATTTATGTGTACGTGTGGGCGTCAGCAAAAACAGACACGAGCCGGCTGTTCAACACAAACGGATATTACAGTTGATTCAGTGTCCGGTGATGAATTAAACCCCTTTTTTAACCCTTTCTTTATCTCTCGCAGGGTTCAGAGGCAATGGAGGACTGCGTGCAGGGGGCGCTCTCATCGCTTTATCCTCCTTTTGAGAGCACAGCCCCACCCCTCCTCTCCCAGGTAGATTTCTCTAGTGCGCACAACTTCATCCCAGTGCACGTCTTCAGGGAAATATACAAGGGTTGTGTAGACAAAGACAGTGTGATGTACAAACCCAATTCTGAAAATGTTGGCTGTGTAAAACGTAAATAAAAACAGAATGCTATGACCTCCTAAAGCTTTATTTTATTCACAGTAGAACACAGAAATTTTACTATTTCATGAAAATATGACATCATTTTGAATTTGATTGCAGCAGCACCTCAAAAAGGGTCACAGAGACAGGGTCAACAAAAAGTAAAAGTAATTGGTTCTGAAAAGAAACAGCTGGCAGAACATTTACAACTAATTAGGTTGATTACCTACTGGTCAGTCACACGATTGGATATAAAAAGAGCCTTTTAGAGAGTCAGAATATAAAAAATCCATATTGAATGGCTGTCATCTTCTGGCCTGTCATGGAAATCACCGTCTGCAAATGTACGTTAAAGCGCTTTTATCAAAAGAAGAAGCCATATGTGAACATGATCCAGAAAGGCTGCCGTCTTCTATGGCAGGGATGTCAAACGCGTTCCCTTTTGCCAGCAAAAGAAGTTTAATCGGGTTTAACTACATATTCTTCTTCTTAATACAAGTAAAAGAAGTGCAGTTTCAACAGTTTATCTCTGTCCACATGCTGTTGTAGTAAATGAAAGACATCTGTTTCTTAAATTGTAGGAAATAACAGTGTAAAATGTGTAGGCCATTGCCTGTACTGTCATGTAATTACAAAACAGACAGCTTCTGTAAATGCACAGAAATGTCTATAGTCAGTATTAGCGGGGAAAAAAGCCTTTGTGTACAGGTTTCAGAACAACACATGCTCCTATCCGGACTACTTCTTTTTCAGGGATGGCCTTGCATAGCGCAGCAAACTGCATCTATAAAGATAGTGTGCCATTGTAGTACAAGGGTACTGAAGAGCCTTGCCTGCAGTCCAGACGTTTCACCAACTGAAAACATTTGGAGCATCATGAAATGAAAAACACAACAAAGAAACCCGAAGATTGTTGAGCAGCTAGAATCCTCCAGTAGACAAGTATAGGACAATGTTCCTCTCCCACGATTCCAGCAGCTCGGTTTACATTGTGGTACACATGGCGGTGTCCCAGCTTTTTTGAGACGTGTTGCTGTAATCGAATTCAAAATGAGCTAATATGTTTTGCTCATTTTAAACATTTAAAATGTTTTTATATATTCTAGGAATAAAATGAAATTTGCCAAATTTTGAGTTGTTTTTGCAGTTGGGTTTGTATGGATAGCACAGACTTTCCATCTAGTTTTCAAATTTTTAGTTTTTAGTATTTTTAGTAACCAGCTTAGATATTTCTTTTTTTCTTTTTTCAAATTGGACCAAGTAGTCTTTGTTACCTAAACTTCACAGAGAAGGTTTTAGTTCCTAAATCTATCCAAGAAGTCTAACCAAGAAGTATTTAGTACCTAAACCTAACCAAATAGTCTTTGGTGTTCAAGTCTTACAGAAGAGACTTTGATGCCTAAATCTAACAAAAAAATCTTAACTAACTATCCAACGAGGTTTGCAGTTTCCAAACCTAACCAAGTGCGAAGTTAAACCTTAAACCTGATCTTAACTGAAAACACAAGCTTGTGATTTATTCAATGCTGCTACTCCAGTATTGCCATTAAGCACATGTTATCCATATCTTTGCTCTACCAGAAACCCTATTTGAAACCCTACAACAAGAACACCTTGACTTTTCGATAACACAAGCAAATCTAGTCAGTTATAACCAAATATTCTTAGATTATAGCACCCCTAACTATATCTAGCATTAATTTAGCTTTCGGTGCTTTGTTTCCTTAAAATTCTGGATACAAACAGATTTTTTAGCAACGGCTTGAACCATTGAGAGTTACTCTACTTACTTTGTAATTGTTTTTTTTTTCCAAGTTGTCACATAGCTTCCAATCAGTTTTCTTTCTTGCCATGGAAAAAGCTGTTTGATACAACAAGAGGGATCAAATTAAACAGCCTTGGTGATTTGCTTGCTTTAACTACTGATCATATGCTGTCTGGGTTGAGCAAATTCTTCCACTCAAGGGGAAATTAAACCCTCTACAAATCCACTGATAGACAAAAAATACACACACGCACACAAAAAAAATGTTGCTAAAGTAAATGCTGTTTAGTGCCTAAGAATCTGATATTCAGAGAATAGCTTAATTTTCTATTCACTCCAAAGTGTTTTTACCGAGTCTTGCATCCATTGTCCAGGTCTTCTCAGTCCTGGAGTCGACCTATCAACACGACAGTCTTCGCTATCTCCTGGACTACTTCGTACCTGCAAAGCACCTCCTGCACAAACTCCAGCAGCATGCCTGTGTGAGTTCTAAACTGCAAACACTGTTTGAATGGAACACACACAAAGCTGAATACTTAGAAACAGAATCAGCCATCACACACAAGAAGTATAGTCTGAGAAATTTACCAGCTAGCTTCTTGATTCCTTTAAAATGGTCCTTGGGTCATTTCTCAGGTAACTTACTTATTGGAACTGACAATTTAAGGCAGTCAAGCCGTAGTTCATAATCTGAGCAATGCCTTGTCAAATTCAGCTATGCAGAATAAACCCAAACCTGTTAGGTGAGTAAAAGATGCGACATCGCCAAATCTCTTAAACAGAAGTTCTAAAGTGCAGATAAATAAATGTAAGTCAATAACTTCTATTTACAATTATGTAGCATACCCATGATAAGAAACCAAATTATTTGATCTCTTCTGTTATCAGCACTGTAACTGTGTGGCATCCGTGGAAGTTTTAGCCACAGATGCATGAGGAGATGCTTACTGTCTTGATTTCATTTCAACATGAAGTTTAGTAAAGTCCAAGTTATAAAGGTCAAATTAAGCTAAGTCAATTTTAACATTCATTTAAAATTGACAGACAAGTTATTAAAAAGTACTTTAAAAGACAGCAAACGACTAAAGGAACCAATAAGACTAAATTTATTTGCAGTTTGATGGAGACAAAGAACTGCTGGTATTGATCTTGTTGGCAGAATGCAGCACAAATTAAGCCTCAGTCTAGTCTTTAACATTTCTCACTAAATCATTTCAGAACAGTGGAAAACCTGTCTGATTGTTTTTTATTATTTGGGGTTTCTACAGATTCTGGCTTAAAAGTCTGTGATTTCCAATATAAACTGGGGTTGTATTCTCAACAGTCAAGTCCAAGTTTTATGCCGGGGGTCCTGTAGTGTCTCTGTAGCTGGTGACAGGAAGACTCCAGAACTTAAAACATGTAGAGTTTGATACACGTAACCCAATACCAGTTGTTCACTACGTTATGGAGGCTCGAGTCTGCCCCTAAACTTTAGCTGCTCGGTAAAATTTGTGAAAGTCTCTGGTGACATTTGAGATTCGCAAACAAATGAGGTGGTTTTCCTGCCTCGGAAGCTCCAGGAGTGAATGACATGCAGTGCAGTCTTGTGTAAATAAATAGTTTATGTTGTGATGTCTTTAGGATCCCACATACATAAACACAAACGCATATAAATAATATGATACAGGATACACTGTCCAAACCTTGTGCAAACATGCAACTTCCACTTTGTGTCACTCTCTTGCTGTTTCTGCCACACTTAGCCAAACCGAGACAAAGAAATAAGGCGCGATGTCTATTTAACTCGAATCCCTGATGTTTAATTGAACAGCATTCTTTATATTGAACTTTCTGAGACACGCAAAGGTAAACAAGTCGCAGTGTTTAGTGCAAGATTGGTAGCTAAGAACGTTCTCATATTTCCCTCCACAGTTTTCCTAGACTTATACACACACATATACACACCCCCGTACAGCGTTTGTGAGCAAACTATGTTTTCATTGTCGCTGAGTGGAGCTGCCTGGGATGGGAGTTAGACTGTGAGTCATGACAATAATGCCTTCCATATGTGAGTGTGTTACTTGCTGCGAGAGAAAGAGTGAGTAACAGAGAAGCGGTGGGAGTCGAAGGAGAGAATGAACATGACTCCCATTCACTGTGCCTGTGCGAAAACAGAGACGATGCTGGAGTTTAGCAGGCAATAGCAGACTGATTGAGGAATTTTTGAGTAATGGGAGGTGGGGAAGAAGGAGCAAACACTGGGGCATATTGAGGGAGAAGGAGGGGGTGGGCCAGAGGACACAGAGAGTTACAGATTGTGGACTGGCTCGAAATAGGCAAACTTTTTAAGAGAGGAAAAGCTGCACATGCTTTTTAATGCTAATATTCACCCTGACAGATATCAGATACTTGCTTCCCCAAAGCTTGCCACAGTGACAGAACAGGCACGAAATGAGACAGAAGGGAGGCTTAAGAGGAAGAAATTGAATAAAGGACAGAGGTAGAATAAGGGGAGATGGAGGAGAGGCTGAGGAAGGAATTTAATTTGATCACGTCTCGTGAGTCTGGAGGGCACAGAGAGAGGAGCGAGCAGCCCTGTGTCAGTCGATTAGACGTGACTGGGAACAGCAGAGAGAGGCTCTGGATGAGTTTTAGGCTTCAAGGCTTTAAGAAAGGGGATATAGATTGGACACACCACTGATTAAGGTGGGAATAGTGCTTGGATTAAGGTGTATTACCTAAATAGATCAGTTGATTAATCGTGCAGAGGGTCCCACAAGAGGCCCACACTGCTGTGCCCGAAATCACAGAATTTGCAGTTAAATTCTTTTACTATTCACTGGAGGGTTTTCTGTATTTAGGACTGATTGAAATTGATTCTGTCGTTCTTACAGAGCCACCTGATGTGTTTTCCAACTGTTTTAGTAGTGGCTGCCTGTTGCGAGGAGCTGGTCATCTGCAAGTTTCTGTCTGACTCATTGACTCTCTGCTAACTAAGCAGTTTTACACTTAGGACACACGTCATGTCTGACATTTGTATGTGGCACTGGCTTTTGGCCAGTTCAGCTTGTGAAAACCGTTGACTCGTGTGGTATCAGTTCTAGAATTTCTGCTCATTTAAATAACTAAGCCAGATACAACCATGCAGGCGGACACCAGTGTGGGTGTGGGTGAATGGGAAAGCACAATTGTGCACACTGAGGGGACTCTAATGGTTCTAAAAGGAGGTCAGTGCATCACACAGTCGGAAGGGGTTCAGAAAGATGACTTGTTCAGCAAAATCTAACATTATCTGAATGAAGGTTTAATTTTCTGTTCGTACATTTAACACTCTCTCTTTGTTTTCTTGTGTCAGTCTCAGTACCTGGGTTGCTTGTTCCTTCACTCTGGCTGGCCTCTCTGCCTGGGCGAAAAAGTGGTTGTCCAACTTTCCACTTTGGACTGGAGGCTTCTGCGCAGTAATGACTTCTACCTACAGGTGGTTCCCTTCTCTACACGTTGCCCAAGGCTGGCACTAAAATGCCTGGCTCCTGGGGGACGGACTGTTCAGGAAATCTTGGTGCCCGAGTCACAGCATCCCCTTGTGTTCACCACTGAGTGGCTTCACATCATCAACAAAGAGCGAGGTCACAAGAGAGAAGGTAAGGAACAGATTCCTCTTATCTGACCGTTAGAAAAGATCATTGGGGAACTGAAGATTGGGTAATACAGGTGGGTTGCTTGAAGAATCATATTTTTTACCAGGTGGAAGGACAGAAAGACGGGGGCTATGTATATAAGGGTGATGATGGCAGATGGGGAGAACGTAACAGCAGAGCTAAAGAAATGTAACAAAGCTCATTTTAGTCAAGTCAAGCTGATGTTGGTGTTTTCTTATTTTTTAAATTACCCTGTACTTTTTCTTCATAAATGCATTCCTTTCTCTTCTTTACAAAGTTGGAGGAGGACTTGACACCTGTCTGGTCAGTACATGCGATGGTGTGGTTAGACTTCCATGGAAGGAGGTAGTCTACCCAAAATTTATCCACGACCCCTCTGAAGAGTTGGGCCTAATGTCCAACCGTCTGCCTAGCGAGGGGGGTAGCAGCCTCGGAGGCTGGGGTGGCTCATCCTCTGGGGAATTAGACTCCTGGTCCTGGGATGAAGAAGAAGATGAGGATTTGCAACCGGATGGCTTGGACTCTGACTGTGTGCTTCCTCGACGAAGGCGCAGTGAAGACGGCCTTGGGCGGACATCGAGACAACCTCAGCTCGATGGGGATTATGTCGAGCTTTTGGAACCCAGGGGGGGTCCTGATGGAGGAGTCGATCCAAGGCAGCGGTACCAAGAGATGCATGGAATCTGTAAGACCAAGACTCTACCTCTTTGCAGGAGAGGAAAGGCTATCAAGGTTCGCAGAGGAAAAGCATGGGGATATGGGCGAACGGAAAGGTCAGGAAGCTTTCGGGCTATTCTTGGCATCAAAGGAGACGCTGTGGCTGCCAAGGGTGAAGCATTACCGCCACTGCCTGTGCCAGGAGTTGCCGAGCCTGGCCGAGGGAGGAGGTCTTTCTCCTCCTCAGTCCATGACTCTGATGAAGGAGATAAAACAAACAGAGACTCTGAAGGCCTGGAAAGCCGCCGCCTTTGTTTTGATGGCCCATTCAAGGAAAGGAGACCTGGAGTGGGCAAGGAGAGAGATAGCAATGGTCACACACAGCTATGTAAAGATGACCACAAAAGTAAAGAATCCAAGAGCAACAACAGCTTGGACACAGGTGAAATCCATGAGTTAACAAACCACAAAGATGGACACGTTGTAGAGGGCCACTCTGATCACGGATCACATTCGGACTCTGTTTTTGAGGATGCTGATAAACCACTGAGCGGAGACAGTGAGGCTAATACCCCAACATCAGATGCACCACAGAGACCATTCGCTGCTGTTTCAAAAAGTGGTGAAATTACAAACACTGGGTCTAAAAAGAAGAGTTTGTCAAACCAAAAATCCATGGATGAAAAGGATGAAGGAAAAGTGGAGGACAGAGTATGCCCCAGAGGAAAAGAGGTTAAAACGGCAGGATTCAGAGCACCAAGGTACTGAAATATCGTACTCTTTCATCTTATTTGTGTTCTTTTTTGACACTTCTTTATTAAAACACAACTTGATAACACTTAGCTGCAACCTTATGGACACAGAAAGGCCTCAAAAACGCAATGTGGCATGACCGTGACACATGCCTGTAAGTGCAGCTATTAATTTTATGGTGTGCCTCATTAAGATTTTCCTCTGCTTTGTGTTTAGGAGGAAAAGGAAGGGAAAGGGGGCCAAAGGGAAAGCTAAATCTGGGGGTCGTGTAAAGGAGAAGGCCTTGAAAATGCAGGTTAAAACTCCTCAACCAAGCCCAGCCACCTGCACTGCTTCAACAAAACTGCCGACTGCCAAGGAGAGCCAAACAGAGGAAGCAGAGCAGGCTGACCAAACTGAAGGTGCTTCTGCTGCAGATAGCGAGGCGACAGACAACACAGTGAAAAGCAGCGCAGGTCTGAAGAAAACCGTGTTTGTGCACGAACATTTGGTCATGTGTGCTTAACTGTCCTCAGACTGTTTTGTATATTTTTCTGTCCCTTCACAGAAGCTGAATCATCTCTGCCTGTGTGTAACGGACAGTCGGGCACATCTTTTTTTAACCACTCTAATGAGGAGGCTGCGTCACCTGACAAACAGAATGGTGATGCTTCAAAAGAGCCCGCCCTGCTGAGGGAACTGGACGCAGACCTTCTCCAGTCAGGGAAGCTCAAGTTGACAGGCAAGCTTCTTTAGGGCCTTCTGCATAATCAGCTCAGAACATTTTAACAAGGGCCTGTTTAGATATGTGCACTGGACATTTCTAGGGCTTATTTGACAGAGCTGCATATATAAATGCAAATGGCAATTTAAGCAAGAACATATAACCAACAGCCTTTAACACACAGATGTCTAAGTCATCATTGGTGATTACCACAACATCAACTCTAAGTTTTGGGGAAAAACAAAAAGGACTATTTGACAGTTTTGATGCATGTCTGTTAGAATATTTATGTCCAATGGCACTGATTAGTGCCAATGTGAGAACACTGCAGGCTGGTGTATTCCCAGTAAATGGTCTGCTGTTAGCTGTCTGTACACTCCACCCAGGCAGCCCCCAAAACCAGAAGTATTTCCAGTAATCAGATGATTCCTGAGCTAAAAATCTACTTTTACACTTATCAGAAAAGTCAGCTTTGGACCATGTCCTTCCTGGGTTTTCCCACATTATCTGGGTGTTATTTGTGAAATTGCTTCAGTGAAGCCTTTCTAATTACTTTTGTAAAGTAGTAACTTTTTTCTTTTTTGTTGCCTTTCTAGTCTGCATAGCTGGCTTGTATCTTTACCAAGTATCAAAAGAAATATTTTATTTTTTTATGGTACTGAAACAAAACCTGCTTTATTTCCAAAGTTCACATCATGGTGATCCTAAGTAATTCAATTCAATTCAGTTTTATTTATACAGCGCCAAATCACAACAACAGTTGCATCAAGGCGCTTTATATTGTACAGTAGATCGTACAATAATAGATACAGAGAAAAAGCCAACAATCATGCGATTGAGCAAGCACTTTGGTGACAGTGGGAGGTAAAAACTCCCTTTTAACAGGAAGAAACCTCCGGCAGAACCAGGCTCAGGGAGGGGCGGCCATCTGCTGCGACCGGTTGGGGTGAGAGAAGGAAGACAGGATAAAGACATGCTGTGGAAGAGAGACAGAGATTAATAACAAGTATGATTCAGTGCAGAGAGGTCTTTTAACACATAGTGAGTGAGAAAGGTGAAAAAGAAATACTCAATGGATCATGGGAATCCCCCAACATATACCTACTATACCTATTGCAGCATAACTAAGGGAGGATTCAGGGTCACCTGATCCAGCCCTAACTATATGCTTTAGCAAAAAGGAAAGTTTGAGGTCTAATCTTAAAAGTAGAGATAGTGTCTTTAGTAGATATCAATAACACCAACAAGCTTACAGCACAGAGAAAAACCAAATGGATTTGTATGCTTGTAGCCTCGGTGAATTAGTTTGTCCTCTTGGCTTCCCCACTCGATGCTTAACCTGATGCATATTGACCACAGGTACAGTGGACAGGCTGGGGCGTGTTCTGGTTTTCACAGAGGCCGACGCATCAGAAGTGGGTTTCTCTGGGGAGGAGATGGCCCGCGTCTTGGCCTGTTACCACACAATCACGCGGTAAGTGCGTGTTCCTCCTTTGATTGTTTATTTTAGTCGTCCGTTGTCACCAGAGATTTATGGCTTTTAAATACAGGGGGATATTGCCAATAAATGTAGCCTTCGGCTCTCTGATTCCCCCGATTCTCTGAATGTATGTTTAAAAATCTTTAACTGGCTTTTTTTGTTCACATTTTTATATTTAGGCTTGTGTGGTTTGTTTCCTGTTATACCACCGAGACCGAGCCTGTTTAACGAAAAGCGCCTCATAATTATGTTCGACTCGACTCGCTTCTTGACTTTTCCAAATACAACATAAGGTGGTGTGAGGGAAACACAGAGTGTGCCAGAAAACGGAGGACAAACATAACAAACTGACTCAATGTCAGCTTCACAAACACATCTGAGCTTGCCAGTTTACCTGGCACAATAACTGCTACTACTTGTGGCAAGTCAGAACCAAAGCTTCTCAACGGCTTTGGGTAGAAATGATGTGATTCTATGCAAATGACCAAAAAACTCTTGTTTAAGAACAAATGTTTGTTTCAACTTCATCGTTTGGTGAAAATACCTAAATAAAAATGGCTATTACACTGGTTTAAAGCTAAACACTTATTTTTAACATTTCTCTCTTCATCCACCCTCAACAGGCCTGCAGCCAAAGAAAAGGGTTTAACAGTGTTAATGGACAGCAGGCGCGCCCCACCCTCCGCTCTCTTGTTCTCTGCTCTTAAATTGTTCCAGGTGAGACAGCACAAGGACGCTGGTTAACTGGAAGTGCTAAATGTTTGCATGCACGCTTTAATTAGGCTGCAGATGTGATAGTAGCTCGAGCACATGTGTTTTTGTGTTCGTGCCAGGGATCGGTCCCCGGTGGTCTTGGATCCCTTCTGGTGTTGGTGGAAGAGCAGCAGGAGTCCCCTTCTCATTCCCTGGAAGGAGCAGAGGTGACCTCATGCACATCACATGTTTAGACTGTATTACTAAGCTCCTCATGGTTAAGTCGGTTATACTTCTTTTACTTGCAGATCCGTAAAATGAATAAATGTGAAGTTATGAAAGCATGTCAAAAGCTCAGTGATAAATAGCACGAGAAAACATTAGCAGAAAGCAAGTTCCTGTAATTCTATTGCCTATTATAATGTCAACAGGAAAAAGTGTTCATATAGGAAATGCAAATTGCGCGAGAGGAAATAACGTTCCATAAATTGTCCCTGTTCCTTGTTGCAATGCGATCAGTGTCAGAAGTGCTTAAGCTGGAGTGCACATTCACATTGAGCTTGAATCTATTAAACCCAATTTCCATACGTTTGGAACATCTACTGCTTTCAGATAACTCGGTTTTACCGCTAATTCAGCATATTGCTTTGCACCGATCAGCAGAAATCTTTCTTGCGCACAGGCACGGGAGGATCGGTCATGCCACGTGGTTTGTGTTTCAAGCAGGCAGTGTTCAAACTTTGGATGTCGACGACAAACACTTCCAAGAAGATGTGAACGCTGTAGTTAAATTACAACGTCAGCACCATGTTGAATTTCAGTAACCAGTTGTGTACCTGCTCAGAAAGTAAAAAATAAATCATAATACAAGTTAGTTTTTTTTTATTCTCTCCCATTCTCAGAACCTCTAGCCATAATTGCCATTTAATAGAATCGCAAATAACAAAGAGGTCAGCATTATTCTCTCACTCAAAGTGGCCACATGCCCTGATAATATGGTTTAAACAGGTGATTTTTGAAAACTTATGATTGGCACAGCAGGTTTGTTGATGTTTTTAAACTCTTGGAGCTTTTCACTTGGTGTGTACTCAGTAAACATTGCCAACACTAACACATTCAGATAAGAGTTTATATGTTCCAGGCTTCAGTGTGATTTAATTTATTTCTTTTTTGGTCTAATTTCCTTAAAAGCTTTTATTCTTCTCAAACATACAATAAGAAAGTCACTTCCTCTGCCCCTTACTGTTTCTCCTCTCCTGTGCAGGTCCACACAGTGCGAGGAACGAGTGTCCTTCAGCAGTATGTAGACAAACAACAGCTGCCCAAAGAAGTAGACGGGGACTTTATCCACTGCCACGCGGACTGGCTGGCCTTCAGACTGGTGAGGAGCTCTGTTTTGTCTGTTCGATTATGCAAACATGAAAAAGCATCCTTGAACTTTTCACATTTGATTCTCCACTATAGCATTTGTGTTTTCAGTGGTTCATCCACAGAGTGGAGGTATGACGAAGTTCAGACTTCAGTGTAAACAGGAACATTAATCAGTCAGCTGCAGTCTTCAAAGTGACTTTGGTGTATCAGGGCAGCAATAAAAACAATTAGAGTCTGCTATTAGTTTGTGATTGAATCAGGTCAAAATGGCAATTGAATGCAATTTGTTTGTGATAATACGGTCATTAACTCATGAATCAGTGAAAATTTCAAACCTGTCGCCATCTCGATGAACAGAAATTCACACTAACGGCTTGTATTCAGAGTCTATCCAGAAACTCAGAGATCTGAAACAGAAATTCATAAATTCCTCCACAAATCATGATGTAGTTGCTGCAGAGTGGCAATTTAACAGCTACTTGACATAAGAGCTGGAAAACCTTTCTTTTAAACAGGAATATAACCAGAATACAGCTAACCAAATCCATTTTGCAAAGAGACACGTCACAGAAAACTTGCACCTTGATTGCAAAACCTTCACCGATCCATCTGATAGTGGTTGTTTGGAGACATGTTTCCTCCTATATGTGACCCATGCCATCTCCTTGTAATCAAAAGCTGTCGCCCAGAGATTGTGGGTGTTGTATGCTCAGCCTCCTGGAGACTAGTTAGTTGCCACAATGACTTAAAATCCAAAACATTTAAGCTATCACTGGGCAGCCACAGATTTTCTCTAGTCACAAGAGGGTTGCTGTCCTATTTTTACTCCCGTGTGCATCAGCGTGTGTACATCAGGGATGTCAAAGTCATTTTTCACATACAGCTCACTTTGATCTTAAGCTGTCGGACCACTGACCTAACCCTAACCCTTTCTGTCAGGAAATAATGAAATTTCGATAGCATGTCTCGTTTTTTTTTCACATTATTAAAACATGCTGCCTTAGTAAATGAAAAAAATGTGTCGGCACGACTGTTTGAGGTTTTGTTCTGTAATTATAAAACAGAAAGTTTCTGTTAATTCACAGGAAATGCCATTTTTGTATGTAGCTGAGGAATTTTCTAAAGCAAAAAGTCCTTAGTGTATTTTTATTGTTATTATTTTTAAACTTCTTACAGACAGCTTGGAATGAACAAGCTCAAGTAACCCACTCAAAGTCCGGAGTTCTTGTAGCTCGTAACTTGTTTCGAGTTTTGGGTACCTCCAGTGTAAAATATGACCTCTGACAGTTGAGGGAGTATTGTGGGAGAAAGAACATCTAGGAGGGAGGGAGGCGAAATAAAAGGATGTTGGCTGGGAAAGAGTGGTCGTCTGCTGGTGGTCGATTATTTCAGACAGGCATGATGAACTAGGTGAAGAAAAAACACAGCCCGTAAGAATCTCAAGGACCCTTAATGGCTTTCCCCCCACAGTTTATGTTGCTTTATCTAAACAGTTGAAAACATTTTCCTATCCTCTGGACTTTTTCTGACCTCTCCTGTGGATTACAAAAAAGGTGGAATGAAAGAGAGATTTCATGTGTTTGTGTGGATTTCTACTTCTTTTTGTCCTGTTTAGAGTCTGGAGAGTCTGACAGAGCGCTGTGAGAGCGCCCTCTCACTGCTTGGAGAAGCACTGCAGTCTATGGACGCTGAGCCAATGCCAGACAACATAAAGGTCCATAACTTTAACATGATGCTCGTTCTACTCGTTGTGTGCGCTCAGATATATTTGTGTTTTAGTAACTTACCAGTCTCTATAAAAACACACACAAAAGGTACAATACACATGCTTATCTTTTTCAGGCTGTTCCTCTGAGCATTGACAAACACAGGCAGCTCATGGCCAGCGTCCTGGCCGACCAACGGTTAACTGAGCTGCAGCAGAAGGGCGGGGCCTGGCTTGCTGGATTGACAAATAGAGCATCTGGACTGGCACAAAAGTCACCAGACTGCAGGTACCAGACACCTAATTCATCCAGTATTTGTAGGACTACTGAATTTTTATTTTATGGATTATACTTTTTTCTTTCTTTTTTTTTTTTTTTTTAAATCAAGTAACAAAATCCAATGAAAATATTGGGGCCAAAAACCCTGGAAAACGAACACTCCCGGTTATTTAGTGCTAATCAGCATATGCTAACACGCTAAACCACGATTTTATAGTGATTTTTAGCCATCTGTCAGTGTTAGCACCATCATGCTGAACATGATTTGGCTCCACCATTGATTGGCCACACCTTCTCTGAGCTCTGCCAGCAGTGTTAGTTCAATGCCTTGTCATCTTATACAGAAACTATTGGATTTGCATATAAACTGAAGCCTCATTTTCCTATTCTTTGCTGACAGGACAAACACCCAAGCCTTCCGCCTTCCTATCAGCTCATTAGTAGTCTGGCTACTTTCCACTGACCTCTGACATCAACAAGACGTTTTCTTGCAGAGTTTAATTCTCTATAAAATCTTAGAGCTGTTTGTGTGGGGGAAATCCCAGTATATCATTAGTTTCTGACACTCTCAGACCAGTCCGTCTGGCATTAACAACCATGCCATGTTCACTAAAATCAGCCTTTTTCCTAAGTTTGAACTTCGTTGGGTTCCTGCCATGTGATTGGCTGATTAAATTATCGTTTTAATGGGTAGCTGAGCACACATATGTAACAAAGTAGCTGGTGACCTTCCACCCGAGTGTCGTGCCACCCCAAAGTTGTGCTTGGAGCCTATTGCCACACTTTACCAGCAATGAACTGAAAGCTATTTCCTTCTAACATCCAGTAGCTGTACTGTGGGCATTTTATGCATTCCTGAGTTATTTTTTAATACAACCTAACAACCCACAATGTTATGATTCTGAAAAGATGCTTTAATATACATTAAGCACAGGACTTGAAGACTATATTTTAAATCTTCTTCTCTTTTCCTTTCCCATGCTTTTTACAATTTTGATTGAAGGGTTATTTTTGTCAGGATGAGCTTTAGGTTAAAAATAATCTTCCTGACAAAAACAGAGTTGTTTGTTTTTAACCATAAAATGAAAACCAGCTGGAGAAGAAAACACATCAAATAAAGGACAGAGCGATGCAGCTTGTTTGTGCATGACTGCAGCTTAGAGATGATCTGAAGACTGTTGTAGCTCTTCTGTTCTTACTGTGTAATGAGTTTTGGCTTAAGCTGTGCAATAATACAAGATGGGTTTTTTCTGTGCTGTACATGAGACGTTGTTTTATAATTAGATCATTTCTGTCAGCATGATTTCGAAGAATTTAAATGAAAACCAAAATTTCTTTCTTCTCCTCTCAGAGCTGCTCTTGCCGTAACTTCTAAACTTTATGACAGCGTGGACGATGCACTCCATCGGCTTGTCCGAGTGTCCAACCAAAGAGGTCGTGACCTGGAGGCGCTGGGGCGTCTGGCGGGGTTGGTGGACAAACTGGAAAAGGTATCTGAGGAAGATTTGCTTTACTTTAAAATAACCTACACTCTGTAATCTGCGTATTTCTTTTTTGCTTCATCATCTTCAGTTTTTCCACATCTTATGCGTAACAGAGCGCCTCATGTCCTCCACTCACCCAAACCTCCGCCTTTAATCCACAGTGCGATAAAGAGATTGAGCAGGTTCAGTCGCAGCTGGAGGACTACAAGGATCCTCCTCTCTCCCTCAGCAGACTCTCGCTCAAACAGCAGAGGTTCAAGACGTTCAAAGAAACGGCCAATGTGAGTAATGCAAAGATGAATGTGCTTTTTGTGTGAAAACATTTTCACATGTCATGTTAAAATATGCAGGTTCACTGGGCTCAGTGTTATGGAGCCAGTCTTAACCCTTTAAATTCCTGATTAAATAATTGCCAATTTTTTTTTTGGGGGGGGGGGGATAAAGGATGAAGTGTTTTTTGAATCTTCTGACAGCTAAAAAACAAAAATATGAAATTGCATATATGAGTCTTAATTGCATCGTATTTACCACATCTGGCATTTTTGGCGATTTATTGATTAAAAATCCGCTTTGTAATTTACTAATAACATTTTTCGGTGGGGGGGGGGGGAGATCACATGGATGCTGTAGAAGTCTCTAAAACTCACCAAAACTGTGTGTATCAAATGTAAAACACTAGGCGTTAAAGGGTTGACGCTAAATAAAAAACAACTATGCAACGTAGATTAGAAAATTTCCCTCTTTCACATCATCTTACAGTAGCAACACTGTTGCTGTGGCTGAGTAATTCATTCATTTGCATAACGGCGTCAGTCACTGATGGCGATGACTGAGACTCAGAAGGATTGACTCTGTGTGTGTGATCTGAATGAAATTCTTTGAAATTACATATAAATACAAGTTTATATTAGTGTTAGTAAGTTAGTGTGGATAGGTTAATTGGAAACTCTAAATCGCCCATAGGTTTTCATTTGAAAAAGCACCGTGTTCTCTCCATGTTGGCCTCCAGTCCACACTGAGACGCCGTTTTTGCTCAAGGAAAACGCAGCGTTTTGGAAATGCTCTTTCGTGTCGCAGTGTAGACAACAAAAACGGAGACTTTCTAAAACGATGACACATTTTAGTCATGTGATGCAGTCATGTGACCAATTAAACTAAGATAGCGGAGGGCATTATACAGCAGTTGTTTTGTTTGCGCTCAATTTTGACAGCCCTATTAAAGATTAATATCAGTCTGTACACGCTTCAGATAGCTTTTCTTCAAATTCTTTAATTCTCACTCGCTTTTGCAACTTTGTACTTTTGTGTTACTCACAGCAACAACTCCACCTCATTGTTAGTCCATTTAAAAACTCGGTGCTTTTCCTCAACATTTTGCTGCGATGTTTCAGAGAGCCGGAAAGTAAAGAAACGGCAGACAGAAATGAGGCAGGTGGAATTGTCTTGCGCTTCACGCATGCGCAGTACTGGAACGTAAGCGTTTTCGTCCGTTTTTGACACGCAACTCTGTGAAAACGACTGAAAACGCTAGTGTGGACGTGGAGCGTTTTCAAATTTATCCTTGCTAGTGTGGACAGAGCTTAAGACAGCTGGGATAGGCTCTAGCCCACCCGCGACCCTGAAAAAGATAAACAGTAGAGAATGGATGGAGATCAGGTGTAAAATCAAAGGAGTTGTAAACACAGAGTTCCTGCAAACATTGTGGCTTTAAAATGGTTTTGGTAACAGGCTGTCTCTTTTCTCTAATGCTTACAGCGATGTCTAGCCCTGATCTCTTGACAGTACTTATGTGTTGGCAGCTGTGACTCATATAGACTTTGATTTAATTGGTCTTCTAAAGGTCATTTAGATTTCATTCATGATATTCACAAAACGGTGAAATATGACTGCCACACACCGTCTCATGTACCGCTAATACACTTATTACATCACAGTGTTTTGGTCCGACTGACCTTCTTCAAGTACAAAGGGAGTGTCCAGTTTTATCTGCATGTAAATGACTTTTGGTAAGTAAGCACACATCATGATAACAACATGGAGAATATTCACATACAGTTAAAGCGTCCGCCCTCAGAGCTTTTGCTTTCACTTTGTTTCTACAGTACATGTAAGCATCTTAACATCGCCCACAAAAAAAATCCCTTCTGTCACGTCAACTCTGGGATAAGAAATCTTATTAGTCGTACTTAAGACACATGTGTTACTGTGAATCACCCACTGTAGGGTTTGAGAAGTCAATAACTGAAACGATAAACTGTGAATAGATGTGCTTTAAGCCCACTGTGCCTTTCAGTGGCATATTTGTGTCATTCTCATGGAGACGAGCTAATGAAAAGTTTTCCCAGCATATTCCCAAGAGATGCAGTCAATATTTTTCCATCCACGATTTCCCAAGTGTGTCCTGTCAGTCTTCTGCAGTAAATACTTCTTGACAGCCCATTTTCTGGCATCTTTCAGGAGCTGCACAGTGAGACTCTGTCACTGCTCAGTGATTTGGAGGGCTGGTGTGAACTGGACTGGGCAGGCCTGAGCGACGTCCAGATCCGACTCCCTCCGGTCAGGGAGAAGCTCAGGGACATGTCCCACTGTCTGTCTGACTGCTGGACCACTCTGGACAACACACAGAGGTTGTTGTCCACTCTGACCGAGGTACGGCACAGGAAGACCTCTGCAGCACACACACAGGAAGTTATAAACATACAGTCATGGTTCCAAAGTGTTTTAATGCCGAGCGGAAGTCCTAATGACTTCCCTGACTTTCCTGTCTCTTGTGCAGGCCACCCAGTGGTGCGATGCAGTCTCCTCCACCTCCTCCTCTTCCTCTTCTTCCACCTGCCCTCTCGCCTCCCTCCCTCCAATACCCCCGTCCCGTTTCCAGGACGCACGCTCTTTAGCAATAGAGCTGGGTGGCGGGGCACTGCTGGATCTCTGGACTCAGACAGTTGAGCGATACCAGCGAACAGTAGCACAGGTCAAGCCCCGATTCCTCCAGTCTGACCGGACGCAAAATCAGGGACAGGGGAAAACCAAAACTCCCTCTGCCAGCAGCCTCTGGGACCTGATGGGCCCCGAGGGAGAGGGTGACTCCTGGGGGCTGGGAGCTGGCGGAGGGGAAGGCGGATTGCAGTCCTGGGGATCCCTGGCATCACTGTTCAGACCGCAGACCTGCTCCACACTGAAGATAGGAGAGGAGAAAGGGAATAAGAAAGAGGGAACGGCAGGAGGAAGTGGTGCGGGAGGAGGTGGGGCCGGGGGAGGGAAGTTTCTATCGAACCTTCTGAATCCTACAAAGAAGAGCGTGAGTTTGATTTCTATTTTATGGTAATGTTTTCTGTTCTATGATCTGAGGTGTGTTACAGGACTGTACTGTTGTAACTGAAGTGTGTCACAGTCACACCAATGACCAGTTCAATTCCCTTACAGCCCACAGAGGCTCCACTTCCCTTCAAGCCACCTCGGAAGCGTCACCCAAGCTTTGACCTCCAGGCTCTCCTGGCCCCCCGTCGAGGTACAGCCACCCCCAAACCCGCTGAGTCGCCGGTGGCTGGGGCGAGCCGTAACTCCCCCATGTCCTGGCTGGGACGACGGGCTTTGGCCGACCCAGTCATTACTACTAGCATGGCTGCAGCTATTCCAGGATGGAGCGGTGGTGGTGGTGGTAGTAGTGGCGGAGGAGTGTTGATCCGAGGAGTGGAGGTCAGCAGCAAGGAGGTGGTGGATCACACGGGGTCACCGCGCCAGCATGTACTGCTGGGGAGGACAGACAGGGAGACGGGGACGGATAGGGCCGGTTCAACCGCACAGAGGTGTGTGTTGGCTTTCTTTGCTTTTTTTTTTTTTTTTTTGTCCTTTTTCCATGTACTCCACTTTCCTCGTAAGAAAATCAGTCAGAGATAGACATAATAAGTCGCAGCAAGAATGGAACAGGCTGAGATGAAAGAAAAAGCGATGCATAGTTTTAGGGATAATTTAAGTACAACTGAAGGCTCTTTCGCATTGATTTTATCAGTCAGGATGCAATCTTAGATAATTTTTTCATTACTGAGTCTTTGATCTCAATCCGTTGCTATCTTCGCTCTCGCTTCCCCTTACCTCCCACTTGTCCACTTGCTTCCATGTTTGTTTCTCCTTTAAGTGTATTCATGCACTGTTTCTTTCCTCCCCTCCCCACCCTTTGCCATCTCCACCACAGTAAGCTGTACCTGCTCTGGTGTAGGATGCTAAGTTCAGAGAGGCAGTACGTGACTGTGCTAAAGGGGGTAGAAGAGACGTACCTGCCCTTACTGGAGCTCTCAGACACCCCAGCTTCCATCAGGGGGAAGGCAGACTCGCTGTTTCCCAACTGGGCCAGCCTCACCACCTTTCACTCGCAGGACCTACTCCCAGCCATGGAGGGCGCTCTTGTGCAAAGCCTGTTGCAACAGGACTGCTTCAGTAAATTTGTAAGTTGCAAAATGCCAAGTGAAGCTGTATGACTGCATGCACTGCTCTTCAGTTTTACATAAACCTCTGAGGGGTTGTTTTATATGTTTGCATATAGAAAATGTCACAGATTAGTTAGAAGTCAGCATAATTTGCTTAAAAATATCCATTAAATCCCTCTCTGTGTAATTAATCTGATTAAAATCAATTAAAAACAACTTTCTCGCCTGTCACCACACAGCGGGACCAGTTTCTGCAGTATTCCCAGTACATCAGGACCAAACCAGACCTGGATTCTCCACTGGTCACACAAGCAGCCGACTTTTTCAAGGTAGGATTCATCGTGCCTCTTAAAAAAAGAAGTAAAAACCAGTCTTGTTCCTGCAGAGATTTTACTGAGAGAGTTGCGGTCTTAACTCTTATTCAACCAGTTCATCTCAGTAAACATGATTTCAAAGCGATAAAAGTGTCTCTTAACAATAAACCCTTTTTTTTTTCTTTTTTTTTTATTTGGTTATTTTCTTTTTTTAGAAAACTGGTTACACAATGTAAGAGCGTTGCTATGAGTCTTTTTTTTTTTTTTTTTTTTTTTGAACACATCACAGGCTCAAGCCAATTAAAGCTGCTTTATTTGTTGGTGGCGGCAATTATGAACGAGCTGTATACAGTAAAGTTAATTACAAGTTTAATGCACACTAGAAAAGCCAATTAAAGGCGGATTACAGAGAAAGTCATTGGAGCTCCCGAGCTACAATTAACAAAAACTAATACATCGACAGCATCGTGAGATTATTATGAGGGCTATATACAGACAGATCAAAGAGCTCAAAACCTCTGAGGCGACGCTCAAACCCAGCATTTCTAACAAGTCGCCACCAGGAGGCAGCACGTGCTCAGGCCACACTGAGCAGCAGCAGCAGCTGTAAAGCAGCTTGATAACAGGGATATGGCTATCATGATGGCAGGGGACATTAAACTGGTGTTCATTTTGAATGATGATGGTGCTGATGATTGTTACTGCTGCGTAGCTGCTTCTTCAGGGTTACTGGGATCAGCGGATGAAAAGAAAATGGAAGAAACATTAAAGCAGCAGCTACGAGTTGGAACTTTCATACTTGCTGAGCAAAGCCATAGTTACCTTGATTACACGTGTCTAAAAAAAAAAGAACCGTTTGCCAAAACATGCCAAATGATGTCACAATCATCCACAGAGAGTTGTGTTAACTGCGACTGTAACTATCTCAGAGGAGCGGCTCAGCCTGATGTAGCATGTTTGAGAGCTGATGCTAGCAAAGACTTCATGGCATGTGGTGGGCAGGCTGAGCGTGGACCAAAGGAGAGCCCATACACTTTTTTATTTAGACCCTGAGCGTTTTCTTTAAAGCAGCGAGATGCGAGGGCGCGTGTCTTTATAAGGGATCCAAATCAAAAAGTGATTCCTGCTGAGAACTGGTTACAACTTGTCCAATCCATCAGAGCCTCATGCCTCCAAGCTCAGCAGCTCAGATTTATTATGTTTTTCTGTCAGCTGCCTGTTAGAGAAAAGGTTATCAAATACTTTTCTATGCGCTGTTTAGACTTGGAGATGATAAAATAGTTGCAGTGGTGCTGAAAACTTGTGTAAGCTTTTATTTTTTTTCAACCAAAAATCAGAATTAGGAATCAATGAGGAAATCAATAAAGAACTGGATGTTTAATAATCATAGAGAGATCACTAAAATCATATCAATTGCCATCTCTAGACCAGCGAACTGGCAAATCTTCACTAGTTGCATGTGATTTATATATTATTAAGCTTATTGGGCTGAAGGGCGATGAGCTAAAAGTGTGCTTACATCCACGGTTCACAAGAATCGCCGCTCATCCTGCAGCATCGCTCACAATTTAATCACACAGTGGACACAACGATCACCTAATGGGTCTTCGCCGAAAATGTGCTTGAGCTCAATGTCACCTTTGACGATTTTTTTTTCTCAGGTGAATCTTGTGAAGTGTGATGGGCCACAAGCCGGATGAGCTGCTGTGTCATTGACGTTCCGGTTTATAGGCGTATCTGTTAGAATTAGAGGTGTAAGACACGAGCTGGCCTCTTTTACTGTCTCTTTATATCATCTGTTTTGACAAAGACCAAAAATCACTGTTGTTGTCCTTATTTTTGGGTGGGAAAATTCACATGTTCTAAAAAAGAAAACTTGTTCAGTGTCAGAAAACAAAAAAATGTCACTGATTTTCCACTAAGTAAAGTCAAAGTAAAAAAACGCAGACACCTTTCGGGCCATTTAGGTCAGGACATTGTCTGAAGCTGCCCTTTCTAAGATATAGGACATAACAGGAATCGGTTGCTTTAGATGAGTTCCGAAAATGCTCTGGTTGGAGGAGGTGGGGGTCCCGGCAGAGGGCACAAGGTAGGACATGTGACATCCATGGGCGAAGCTTCTGACTGTGTTTTAAGGTGAACACAACTTATAGTGAAGTGTGTAATAAAATACAGTGAACACAGCCCAGCTGAACATGATGGGGGAACACCAGCAGACTTGCTAACGTTACCTTTTTATTTGTCCTTCCCTCCCCTGTTTCAGTCAAAACTTCCCCAAGCCTCCCCCGTCTCCCCTCTGGCCTTCCCTCACTGTCTGCAGGCTCCCATTCAGAGACTGGAGCAGTACTGCGAGGCGCTGGAGGAGCTGGGAGGCATAAACCCCGCCTCAGACTCCGCCCTCTCCATCCTGAGACACGCCCAGCGGCACGGCGAGGACCTCAGGGCCAGTGACCTCATCGTCGGATGCCCGGTGAGAATGCTTGTCCCAGTTTATGTCTCTGCAACTGTCAAGTCCCACTTTCTTTTCTTAGAGAGAAAGAAACTAAAATCTTGTTGAGGTCAGGCCAGTGGAAGTGACTTATTTCTCTTTTACCCCCAAATAAATCAAATAAATGTATTGGTGTTTATTTTCCACACAAACACTAGAAACACGGCTTACATTAGCCATGTTTCAAGAAGAACACATTAAAGAATTCATGGAGGCACATAAATAGAAGCTCATTTGCATTTTCTTACTACTACAAGATGTTAAGAGGTGTTGCTCATAAAAGGAAAAGCCCATTTATTGTGAACTACAGTCTGCGGCGTCTATTTATAGAAAGAATCAGGACAATGTGCGTGAATGTGTGAGCATCTAAACTCGCATACTATGACTGAATCCGTCAGCATTACTTTGGCTAAATGGAGATCTTCCATCTGGATATGCAGAGATCATAAGGTGTGGGAGCAGCAGCAGCATATCTGGTACAGAGCGGAGCGGGCATCAGTAACAACAGACATGACACTGATGAAGTCAAACACAGCATGAGGAGGAGGAATTGGGGTAGAGGTGGGCTGCAGCTTGCAGAGGCAGCTGCAACTCCAGGCAGGCTAAAGCAAGTCAAACATTGCATTATGTATGAGATTTGTCAGTGTTAGGGGCCTGACCACTTTTTCCTTCAAGCCGATGATATTTATTTGCTAATACATTGATATTGGTCTGCAATGGTTGATAAATGACATTTTAAAAAGTGAAGAAGAAATCGGAGAAAGAGCCTACAAATGTGTTATGAGTGTTTGTGTTGCAGTTTTTCCATCTGTTCAATTCAATTTTATTTATATAACAGTTGCCAGAAGATGTTCTAAGGTAAAGAACAAGCACTTGGCAACAGTAAGAAGGAAAAACTCCTTTTTCTCAGGAAGAAACCTCTGGCAGAAGCAGGATCAGAGAGGGGCAGCCATCTGCTCCACCCAGAAGCCGATCTGGAGCTTTTGGGAATACCAAAAAAGGAACAAGTAGCTGATTCGAGCAGAACCGCCTCATTGTTTTTTGTGTTGTTTTTTTTTTTGCCTGATCATTTTTTTTTATATTAGCCATTTACCAATATAGAGGGTACATGCTTTTAGGAGTATTGATTTTGCATAGTTTGTCCACTAGATGGCACTGTGCAACTTTCCCGTTAGGAGCACATGTTTGAAACACCAAAAACACAACAAGCTGCTGATGTGAGCAGAGTCGGACGTTTTTCTTCAGTGCGATGGTAGCTATTTTTAAATGTATCAGTATCGGCATTATAAAGACAAATAAGATTTCAAATTTTTAAAAAAGTAAGAAAGAGACGGGAAAAACACTCAATCTTTTTCTGAGGGCTGATGTTTCATAGTGTGTCCACCAGGGGGCACTCTGCATGTTTCCTGTTGGCAACAAGTTTGGAGAACTAAAAACAGAGTTTTAATATTAAATATTGAGCTACAAATAACACATGTCAGGGAAATCTGTTTAAGTTTAGAAATATGAAAGAAAAAAATATTAGCCGATGTATCAGAATATCAGATTTTTGAGTCATCGGATATTGGCAACATTATCTGTCTTAAAAATCCTTTGTGAGTCGGGGTCTAGTAAACCTAGAAGCTTATCAGCTGATGTGGTTTTCCACTGAGATCAGTTGTCATCATCTGATCTCAATCCAGACTGAGTTTAACCTGAATTATGAAGCTGAATCTTTCTTATTTCCTAGTCCTGAGAGCTGCAACAAGGACGTGGCAAGTGGGAGGAAAGACTGTGTTCTCCCACTGGGAATAAACAAAAACCGAAAGACTTATCAAAAGTCCAAAAACACTAACATCCCTGCGCCCTACACCACTGTACTCTGACACAGCTGTAATATTCAGTGGTAGTCGTGACAAATGTTTGACACACACACACACACACACACCTCTCATCTCTCTGCATTCTGAACGAGGGGAAAGATTACAGCAGCACAAGCACTTGCGCTGAGCTACTTCAAAATTGCGCTGCAACACCTCTCCAAGTAAAAATGATTTTAAGTACAGCTGTGTGTGTGTTTGGGTGGGTGTAGATGTGGGTGTTCATAAAGTGTGTGAAGCATCACTTATATCATGACCCACTCATTTCTAGAGGTTTAAAAATAAGAATCTACTGTATGTCAGTGGCCGCTTGTAAAATTCCAGACCTTTTTAAATTCATTGTCCGCACGCTTTTGTTTCGTTTGCATTTGCCTTGTTTGTTGCTCTTTTGTGCTTTTGCATATCTAGCATTGACAATTATGTAATTTCTTTTTCGCCTATTATGAGTGTCTGTGTGCCTTTGACTTCCAACAGCATCTCAAAGTCGCAACCCTGTAATTGACATGAACAAAAAAGTCACTTTTTTTTTCTTTTTTTTTTATTATTACAAAAGATGTGATTCAGCTGGCCAATTAGAGCAAAGATCCAGCAGAACGAAGCATCCATGTGAAGAATATGTCACCATGCAAGGCACTGTAATAATAATGCTCCTTTGTCCTTCGCAGTTGAATAGAGAATAAAGCTTTTCAGTCTTTGTAGTCAAAGTGTCTCGCAACTCCAAACAGAAAATTAGAGTAGGTGCAGGAGGGAGGATTTGAGACTTTATAATACGACGACCATTTAATTTTTAACTCCTAGTTTTTGTTCTACAGATGAGCAGAATCAACAGAGTTTTTCTCCTCTGAGCGAGTGGGGGAAAAAATTGAATCTGTAAAAGTGAGAATATTTCGCTTTGTTAGCGTTTTATGGATTCTCAGATATAATGATGCTTATTTATTTTTATTTCTGTTTTCAAGATAATTAATGAACCAATTCAATCAAGATTGGAACCTGGCAAAGAGACAGGATTTTAAAGCTCAGGCCTGAATTTCCTCTTAAGATTGAAATGAAGATGGTATCTTTTGCTGAGGGTTGGTCCTGGGCCTAAGGCCAATATAAGTGTGTCCTAACGTGTGTGTGTTTGTGTGTGTTTTCAGATCCCTGTGACGGAGCGCGGCGAGCTGGTGCGGCAGGGTGAGCTGACGGTGAGCGGGGGAACTCGGAGGAAGCGGGCAGGCGTGAGGAACGTTTTCCTTTATCAACACGTCGTAATCTTCACTAAACACAAGAATCCCAGCCCGGGACGCACCGCCTACAGTTACAAACACAGCATCAAGGTGAACAGCTCTCTCACACACACACACACACACTTCTCCTTCACACCATCTCCAGCACTTTGTCTTATCTGTAAAATCTGCTTTCTGTCTAGATTCTGTTGAAAGCAAACTAAATTTGAGGTTTCTAAAGTTTTTTTGGGCGCTGCTTTATCTCCCCCCCTCTTTCCTCTATAAACTCTTTTTAACTCTGTATTTTTCTTTTGAATCACAACATCACCTGATAGAGATGTGCAAGCACAGATGACCAGTGCATACCGATGGGGCATGAAACCTTTTACCTCTCGTATTCCTTGCACAAAGGCAATGTGACGTCCAGATGTGCTCGTGTGAAAATAGAGCAGGCAAATCTCTGGTGAATTCCCAGTCATGTGTCCTGCCTTTCCCCTCACCTAAACCACATGAAGCATTTCCAGCAGTGGGATTGTGTCAGAAGCAGACTTCCTGTCATAGAGTTTGTGTGTGATTTTAACACTTCTCCATGCAGACGAATGAGATGGGTCTGACTCAGAGCGTCGGTGAGGAGGGAGTGAAGTTCGAGGTGTGGGTCCGACAGGCCCCGAGGACCAGAGACTGCATCACCCTGCAAGCGCGCGACAGGGAAGACCGAGAGGCCTGGACTCACGACATAGCCCATCTGCTGTGGACACATGCCATCAACAATACAGGTAAAGACCTTTAACTCGATAAGCAACAGCTCAGTATTCCTTCAGCAGCTTAGGAGCAATGTATATTTTAACAGTGCTGTTACAAAAACTGAAAACATTTTCCTTTTTCCTAATTTTCATTTTTTTTGTTTGCTGTTTTGCACCGTTTCAGATCATCAAACAGTTTTTAATAATCAACAAAGATAAGCTGAGTAGATGTAATATGTATTTTTTGAATGATGATTTTATTTCTTAAGGGAGGCAAAAGCTGTCAAAATCCATCTTGGCCCTGTTGTGCAAAAATAATTGCCCTCCTTTGTTAAGTCTTGAATTAACTGTATTTAATCACATTTCTTAGAAAGCTGAGTTCAGTTTCAAAAACCACAGCCAGGCCTGATGAATCGAGAAATGACTTCAATAGAAGTGAAGCAGGCTAAAAGGTCTCAAAAAGCAACACGTCATGTCCTGATCGAAAAGATACGGCTGATAAACAAAGTCATTGATTATGTCCGTCTGGAAACTGGTACAAAGCATTTTTAAGGTTTTGGAACTCTATGAACCACGATATGAGCCATTATTCACAAATGGTATAGCAAAGTAACTCCAACATCACATCAAAAACTCATCCAGGAGGTCACAAACAACCCCAGAAGAACATTAAAGAACTACAGGCTTCACTTGCCTCAGATAAGGTCAGAGTTCTTGATTCGACAATAAGAAAGAGACTGGATGAAAATGGCGTCCATGGGAGAGTTCAAGGAGAAAACCACAGCAGACCAAGAAGAACACAGAAAACATTTTGATGATTCCCAAAACTGTTGGGAAAATATTCTGATGAGACAGAATTTGAACTTTTTCAAGGCTTGAGTCCCGTTACATTTGCAAAAAACTAACACAGCAATTCCTAAAAATCCCATCATACCAGCACTCAGACATGGTGGTGGTAGTGTGATGGTCGGGGCTGCTTTGCTGCTTCAGGACGACTTGTTGTAACTGATGGAACCATGAATTCTGCTCTCTACCAGAAAATCCTGAACAAGAACGTGTGACCATCTAAGCTCAAGTAATTTTTTTGGAGTGATTAAGGTCATGTCAAAGCATCTCAAACTGCCCGTTAATGCTCAAAAGTCCTCCAATGTATCTGTATTACAACAATCCTGCAAAGAAGAGGTGCCAAAGCTCCTCCACAGTGATGTGAAAGTCTCGCTGCCAGTTCACCAAGACTTGAATGCAGTTCTTGATACCAAGGGTGGAGCAACCAGTTATTAGGTTTAGAGGGCACTTACTTATAGCCGTACAGGTTTGGATAACTTTTTTCTCCTTAATCAACGAAATCATTATTAAAACTTGCATTTTTCATTTACTCTGGTTATCTTTGTCCAACTTCAAACATAGTTTGCTGCTCTGAAGACAAACGGCACTGTTGATCTCTAGGTCTCCTGTATTGATTTGGATCCTTAAACAGGACATTGTGCCAAGTTGTCAGATCATAAGCAGACTATAACACTGTTCCAATCTCCTTTCATTTTCTGGACACTTGGTTAAAGTCCTTCAGACTGAGTCATCACCTTTGTTATGTGTATAAGCTATCTGGTGGCGGATGTTTAAGTAGAAATCATGTAAAAATATCCCCTCTGGCCCAGTTTGTTGTTTTGATTTTTCCAAAAAACAAGGAAGTGTTGGCCGTGAATGAAGGCGTTCTACCTTCCTTTATCCATGAAGCCTTGCGCCTCAGCATTGCTTCCTGCCATCGGCTTAGATTGCAGTATCACGCTGAATAAGTTGTTCGGCACGTTTTTAGGCGTGGTTACCTTCTGTTCAGATGGCATTGTTCTAACAAACACAATATTCTGAGCTAATAATAAAATAAAACTGGTAATATTCTACGAGCTTGCAATATATGAGGTAAACATGAAGTTATTTTTGTGCCTTTGCTCTCACAGAGTTGTGTTTGAAGGAGTCACTGTGCATGGGAGTTTCCAGTAGGCTTCTGTTGGATGCAACAGGAACTCCAGGCTCAGAGTTGGACTCCATCTACAGTCTCAGCGACAGAAGTAAGTTTAAAAAGGAACAAACCTGTAGATGTTGAGGCGCCTTGGACTTAACAAAAAAAGGTGCATGTAGAATTGGGAATGATAATGTAATATGATCTCATGTTTTGATTTCCCGGCTGTGTTAAATCGTTGTTGTGGAAACTAAGCTTATCTCGAGCGTTAAAAAGTGAGCATGTGATCTGGCGGAGGATGTTATGTTTGAGTTAGGTGCACTCCTTAGTTTGAGGCGCGCTGTTCCACATCTCGGCTCGCAGATAAAGGAAGCTGAAACCATTTTTCAGTACAACCTGTGTCCTCGGGAATTCGCCCAGTTTTATGTGACCAGATTGGATTACTGGATTGTTCGAATTTGCTCTCCGAGCTGCAAGTGATGTGGCCCTGAGATTACAGATAGGAAAGAAAACGGGTCCTGGGTGTATCTCCCCATGTGACAAGGTAATAATATGGTACACATTTTATTTTGTTCTTATTTTCTTTCTTTCTTTTTCTTTTTTTCTTTTTTCTTTCCAATCGTGCACCCCTGGGCTTCTCTATGAATTTTTGATATTTGTCTCACACTGAGAAATTTTGAAGAGCTGTGACATGCCTGCGGAGAATATACGGCGCAGTCAAAAAGCTCAACTGTGGAAACACGTTTTACTTGTGCCATGATCAAATCCCATCACAGCCCTCGCTACTGTGTGTCTGCCTTAAACTGTTTTCAAAGCAGTGATACAAACTGTCTCACTTCCATAAACAAAATGTGCAGCCTGGCGCTCGCATGGGTGCGTTATTGAAACTGCTAGGCTAGGTTCATGTAGCCAATTTGTCCTGATCACTAACTGAGCTGGGCAAAATTCCAACATTATCCTTTAATGATCTGGATTTCAAGTCATTGTGCGGCTGAGGCCTAGTAACAAAACAACAAGTTATAAATAATAATATAAGTCCCAGATTCAGTTTTTCCTTCAGGTAAAAGTTCCACTTAGAGTGTTAAAAAGTAAAGAATTTAATAAAAAACATTTTGTCATTGTACTTTTTCTACAACTGCATATTGTTTTGTTAATTGAAGGGATCCTTTACAGGGAAGAACTATTTCCAAAGGAGCCCCCTTGTAATCCTATCCCACTTTGAGAACAAGTTAAAACTACCTGCGAATTAATCAGCACTACAATAATACATCCAGTTTTCAGCAATACTGTGATATTATCATATATACTCACTGAACATTTCATTAAGTACTACACTGTTTAGTTACACATAAATATCTAATCGGCTGATCAGATGGTAGCAGCTCAATTTAGGCGAGTAGACGTGGTCAAGACAACCTGCTGAAGGTCAAAATGAGCATGAGAATGAGAAAGAAAGGTGACTGTGAACATAGCATGGTTGTTGGTGCCGCACAGGCTGCTCTGAGTGTTTTAGAAACTGCTGATTTTCCCACACAGTCATCTCTAGGGTTCACAGAAAATGGTCCAAAAAAGAGAGAATATACATTGAGCAGCAGTTCTCTGGGTGAAAGTTCTTTGTTGATGTCAAAGGTCAGAGAAGAATGGCCAGACTCCTTTGAGCTGATAGGAAGGCAGCAGTAACTCAAAAAACAAACAAACACTCATTACAATAGAGGCAGAAGAGCATCTGTGAATGCAAAACACATCAAACCTTGAAGCAGATGGGCTACAACAGTAGAAGACCACACCAGGTGCCACTCCTGTCTGTACAACAGAAGACTATAAAAATGTTGCCTGCTGTCCGAGTCTCCGTTTCTGTATTCAGATGGTAGGGTCAGAGTTTGGCTTAAACAACATGAAAGCATGTCAACGGTTCAACGCTGTGGAGCATGATTTGTCGCCACACTTTGAGCCTCTTGGTACCAACTGAGCATCATTAATACTCCACAGCCCACCTGAGTATTGTCGCTGTCCATGTCCATCCCTTTATGACAGCGTGCCATCTTCCTGCTTGTAGGGCCAATATGAACTCTCTCCACATTGAGTGTTTATTGGTCTGCAAGACTGTGTAAAAGTTACCTGGTTTAATTTCAGAAAACTTGCCGGAGAGTTAGAACACAAGCAGAGGAAGAACTCCAGTGGATTTTAATCGGTCTTTAAAAAAGCTGTTCAGTGTTTAAGCAGTAAGAGAAATTTAGAGACTCCCGAGTGCATGGAGGACAAAGCCTTAGAGACAATGGATACATATGGGGTGGTTAGTAACAGGTTCACAGCATGCTGCTGAATGAACAACGCAATCTGATACTAGTAATTGTATCACATGTCAAACTGCATTTTTCAAAAAGGGTGTAGGCACATAGTTCCATAAAACAATAAAAAATAAATAAAATCACAGTACCTAATCTAAAGTACAGTCCTTTAGATTCCAGGGCCATCATTCAGCCTCCATCAGCCGTTGTTGTCTCAGAGCCAAAGTGATTTCTCATTCATGGCCCAGTGTAATGCCCATACTGCTCACCAGGTGTCTCATTGAGTGCAGCAGTTCAGAATTTCAATGCATGAATTGTCCTGTGGGACAGAACACAGCGTTAGAAATTCATTGAACAGGATGGGAAAAATGCCATCTCACTCTGACTCCTCTCTCTTTGTTTCTGGCGTTCGTGCGCTCCATCTCTTTTTTCCTTTCAGGAAAGTGTTATAACACGAGCGCCGTTAAACCGCGAACGTGCACAAGGTTAAAAACGCAGCTGTTCCATGCATGTGCATTTTACTCAAAACGCAGGAAGGCGTTATTATTTGTGCCTCCACCGGCAAAATGTGATTGTTTTAACTGTGTCTGGCACAGACCTCTGTCACACAGCCCCACTCTCTCTGCCTGTCCCCTTCAGTCCACAGTAGCTGTTCAGACACTTCTTCTGTCGGGAGTCAGAAGGAGGGGGGATCTCCAGCGTCTGGGAGGGACCCCAGGAGAAGCTCTGGATCAACAAGCTGCTCACAGGTGGGCTAAAAAAAGTATACACGTGTAACAAGCCCAAAAGATAACATGTGATCGCCGAGGTGAATAAAAGCTATTTTTATATCCTGTAATTACTCAACACTTCACCAGTGTTTTAATATAGACGTGAAGTGAGAAATGTGCTTTTCTGCTCGCTGGAAACGAAAGCGTCTTTTTTGATCTTCTTAGGTTTTCTAGAACCTTTTAGGAAGGGGAGCTTTGCTGAAAAAGTCCCTTTTTAAAAGCCCAGGCTTTAGTTTGCAGAGCTAAATATGGTTGTAGGCAACCCTTCTAAACTCCTACAAACATGACTTTGTCATTAGTATCAAGATGTTAGCCATGAACGCCCACAGAGTTCTGTTTCTCTTTGCCTTATTTCCTTTAATCTGTGGGCTACTGCCGGCTGAAGACATACAAATTACTCCAGAGCAAACATTTTTATTTCTAAGCATTTTTTAAAATTATTTAGCGAAGAGCAAAGAGGTGTGTTTAAAGGACACTATAGAAGAAGAGACTGTATTTAAAAGATGAACATAGCCAGCAGATTTGCCTTCTTTCTAATGGTAAGCATGGACGACTCCTGGTAGCTGAAATAACTCTGACTGTGGAAGAACATGAGAAAATGACCCATCTTGTCATTTGTTTTATGACCTTATGTCAACATTATTCTGATGGGTTTGTGGCCTGAATGGCTAGTTTCCCGTCTTATTTAATAAACCATGATGTTCACTATCTAAATTAGTTCTAGATTATAAGATGATAAACCAGAGTATGGCTTCTTGTGATTGACAGGTCACTAAACTACTCTTTGCTTGTGACACCTGCTTTTGTTTTTTTTTTTATGTTTTCTAAGTGCTTTAAAACATTAGTCTACAAACATTGATTTTGCAACAATCTTAAGCCACCTTTCATCTCTTTACTTTACTTCCCATTTTCTCGCTTATCTTGTAACTTTTAAAGTGATCTTGAAGCCGGACACTGACCTATAACTTATTCGAGCGTTTAAAAAAAAAAAAAAAGGCACCTGATCCGTTTTGTGTCTACACATAACAGATAAATAAGCAATGAGCCAATTTTAAATCTTTTGGGACCTTTTACTGGTGGCCTGTTACAAACAAAAATTCCAATTTCTTTAGTCAAATCTATGAAAAATGCCAGGGATATAAAATCTTTTCACCAACAAGGTGATTCCCACAGAGCTATTAGCTGAAACCCTGACATATCTCAGCTTGTTTTTGTGCAGCATGTGCTTAGAAATTTGAAGTAACTGGACAAGTCGAGGATGAAAGACAAAAAGACCTATAAACTATCTATAATAGATGAATAGTAAAGTTATTTGAGAGTCATGTGCACTAAAGACCTGACACAGCACCTGAGAGATGGGCTCAATGAAGCCTCACAGAAATGTCAAATTACACAAGAACTGGACTGATTTCCAGTCCAGTTCTTGTGTAAATGTATGAGGGGGACGCTCGATCGTGGCTTGAGGCCACATTCCAGCGAGTGGTGACAAAATAGATGGTACTTTCCTGTGTTTATAATTCCATCAGATTTTGATCTGCCATGCAATGTCATCTGAACAACATCTGACTGGCAACAGCTTCACTTTTCAGCATGACAGTGATCCCAAACACACTTCCAATACCTCGATAGTGCATCACTGTGTATTTTTCTACCAGCCATGACAGAGCCCAGACCTCAACATTACAGAAGCAGTGTGGGATTAAAGACTGACCGAGAATGAAACGAAACACAGCCAACATCTGAATAAAACCTTTGAATGTCTGCAGAACTATTCCTGAAGACTACTTAAAGAAACGACAAGAAAGCTGCCTAAGAGTGCTCAGACTGTGCTAAAGACTAAAGGTGGTCGTACCAAATTTTGGCTTTCAAGCTCATTAGATTCCATAAACCCTTACATGCTGCATTTCCATGCACGATTACACGTTTCAGTAAATCATCGCACTTATTTCATGGTTCAAGACTTTTGCACAGCACTATGTACTTTGAATCATTTGTATGTAACATAGTGGTGATATGGTGAAGAAAGTCATTCATTCACACTGAGCTGATCTGTGTTAAAAAGGCATCCTTTAAACCAGTCAAAGCATTTCTGTATGTTTGTAAAGTGAAAACACTGCATGAATCTGGCTGTAAGCAAACAGCAATACCTGCCTGCCATCGCCATGGTAGAGTTTAAATGAATTTGCTCAGTGTGCACACACACAAACACACACACATTCTCACAATCTCCTTATCTAGCAAACAGAATATGACAGATTAGCAAACAGACAGCGCTGGGAACAGATTGACAGACAGACGGACACACGCAGCCCAAACAGATAGGGCAAACACGCAGACAGCGATATGCACATATTCGACAACAGAGGGAGGATTTGCCGCTTGCGCACGGGTGCACGCACATTTTTGGTGTGTACGCACACTTAAGCGCCGAATGTAAAAATGCGACTGTTTCTTCCTCCTCAGAGCCAGTCTCCCTCTACAGCTGTGTGACTGTCATCTCAATAAGCGTAAGTTTACTCTGTTTATCACACGTTTCTTTTTTTTCTGCACTCTGCCACTTTACATGCGCTGCTCATGTCGCTGCATTCCCACGCTGATCGCATTTATTTTAGTCATTCTTTATTCTGGGGATTTCTGCATGTGTCACTATTAATATTTTCTTCTCTTTCTGTCGCTTCAACCAGAAACTGGACCTCAGATTTTTTTTGTTTTTTTGAAGTTTTTAAACATCTCAGTTCCACCTCTGGGCGAGCCAAACTGGACTTTGAAGAGGAAGAAGACAAAATGAGAGAGAGAGAGAGCCCTCCTCATCCCCCCCCCCCCCCCCCCCCCCCCCCATCACCCTTTTGAACTTCTCCCACATGCTTTCTCTCCTTCCCCTTTCCCCGTCCGTCTCTTTAAAATAAATAAAGTGCCAGCAGATTAAGCGGCGCAGCACAGCACTGCTTTTCTCCACTTTTAAAACCTCCCAGCTCTGATATGACCCCCCACCAAAGAAAATCTGCATCCAAAAAGGATCAAAACTGTCCTGTTTAAATCATGACAAGCACCAGCGGGACTCTCTGCGCTCCGCCATTTTGGATCTGCCAGTCTCAGTTGCTGGCAGAGTCATTGACACCAAAGGCACTTCAGCCACACAGTGCGGCCATTGTCTGCCCCACGACTCCCCACTAGGCCAAACCACTTGGTCTGAACCACTGACTGCCTCGGCTGGCTGACTGTACGCATCACATGCTCCAGCATCTGATAATAAACGGGAAGTAATATGCAGGGCGTAAATCCACCGTTGGATTGCAGATTTAGAATGTGTTATGTTCTTTATCATTTTCATAACGCAGAATGGAGTACTGTACGCTTTTTTTCGTTTTCCCTACCTGTGTAAAAATGCGTGGCATAGCCTAGGTGCGATTGCATCTATGTAAATTAAGCAAGGGTGGTGTGAGCATATACACACGCTCACATTCACACACACAACACACAATGTCCCTCAACACATGCAGTCACTCTTATTGTTACAAGACAGTGGAGCACTGTTCACATTCTCATGCCCGCACACTCACTGTGACCAGTTTCGAGCCTGGTACAGTGACCACATCAACGACAGGCAAGGTTACATTTGAAACGCATGCCGTGAGCTTTGCCTTGATGAAGACCAGGAAGGATTTACAGCATCATATCAGACTGTTATACATTGTGTTAGAGTGTTTCATTTAAGCTAACGTGTTGTTTTTCTTTATTAACAGTGGCCACAATTTAAAGGCAAAATGGTATTTAGTCTTCTTTAAAGTGTAACTTACATCAGCAACATATTGGTGCCTTAAAAATGTTCTTCGGAGTACTGAAGAACATTGCTGTGTAAAATGCCATATTCTATATGCCAAAGGTATAAAATGGGTGACTGTGCAATGATGATTTCTGTACATTTAGTACGGGCATTCCTCATTGGAATGCTGTCTCCATAAAATGGAGAAAGGTGGGTCTGTTTGTTGTGCTAATTTGTGGTTTTACTGCTTTTATTCTTGTGGCTAGAAGACATGAACTACATCTAATTCTTTTCAGAGAATTAATTAAATCTAATCTCTTAGCTTCTTGCTTAAAGGAAGACATTTTCCTAAAATATCCCAAAACTATTATTTTCATGTTTCTCTCCCCCCCCCCGGTAGAAAATTACAGTTTGGAAAGTCTAGTTCAGATTGGTTGACATGGGATTCCTCAGAACTGTATTTATGTTCCCAGGGTCCTATGTTTGGCAATTCTATACTCTTTTAACGCACATCAATCCTCCTGTTGTGTTTGGGTTAGACCCACATCATATTAAGCGAATTTGGGATCCTATTATAAGCTGGGGAACAAAGGACTCTGGGAACATGGTATGACCCTGATTTCGTTATCCTGAATTTTAAAGGTATGTTGTCTGTATACAGAAATGAGAAATGGAAGGAAAGCTAGACTCAATACAGATACCTAAAATGCTGACAGTGCAGCTAAAGCTTTTTTTTTTTTTTTTTTTAAATATACGTTCATGCATTTTTCTAAAGAATTCTTAAATCTGGAAGTCATAGTTCCAAAATCATGGTTTTCATATACTTCTGAGGGGGAATGTGGAAGTTTTAAAGAAGACATGGTGTTTTTTCTTGCTAATGCTGTTAAAATATGATAAAAAAAATATTGCTTTATTTGATTTTGTCTTATAACACTTACTGATAATGACTGTCAGGTGATTACTTTAGCATAAAGATTGGAAACAAAGTAGCTAGCATAGTTTTGTCAGCAGGCTTAGGCTAATGTCCGCTAACCTACTGCTAGTTTGTATTCAGTAGGAATCTTCCAGGCAACTACTTTACAAGTTCTTTAAATGAAAGAAAATAGAAACTAGTCGACTAGCATAAAAGACAGAAAACCTCAGAAATAATTTAAAACTCTTTACTTTAAAGTTTCATGCTAAACATTAGCCAAACAAATATTTCATTTACATCTTAGGAGATACAATAAATACTTAATCATGTTCCTCGTTAATCAAACCATGTCTTAAATGTTGCTGAAATGTGCGCTGTATATAATATTGCAAACGCACACAACGTCAGATAAGTTTGCAGAGTTTAGCTAATCCAAGCGGTGCTAGCAACAGTAGCCTTGTTTTTTCCAGGCAGGCGTTCAAATACCAGTGGCCAAATAATGGGGTCACAGTACATGCATGGCACAAAGGTTTAGGCTTCAGACTGCCAATAAACACTGTTTGAGACAGTTTTGACTACTCGGGCCTCTGTGATGTCACAGAGAGTGGATCAAATCTTAATGTGATTTTGCATTGATCATTTGCTTCCTAAAAGTTGGACACAGAAGGATTCAGCTATCAGGTTAGTGTCAAAGGGCAGCTATGTCTAGTCGACTAGTTGCATAAATCCCTAATATTTAATATTGAGATTCAAGTCAATTTTCTTATCTAACTTATACCATGAACAAAACAGTTGTTGTTTTTTCTCTAGAATGTCACATTTTTCTTTGAGATATCAAACCTCAACACTAACAGAAGAAAAAGATTAGACAAGCTTGCACTTCCTGTACTACTCTGTGGAGACTTGTTGTTGGTGGGCCCATACACAAAAAGTTATGTCCTCATTCTCTGAAGTTGAAATGAATTATAAGGAAATGTGCAAAAAGATGCACAAGATACACAAAACATACCATTTTATCTCATGACACGGCCCCGAAAGGTTTCAGCATTTCACTGTGTTATTCATATTTCATGACGGCAAGCATTCAGGCAGTAAAAGCAATAAACATGCACTCGCCGCTTTGATTGAGTAGCATGTGTATCAGACAATACCATGCTTAAGGTACAATATGAGACCGGCAGGTAGCGAATGCCGGCAGCAACAGGAGGTCAAGCTCATGTCTGCAGACAGCAGCAGCAGCAGCGGTTTTTCGCTGTTATCAGATTTAGCACGTTTCATATCTGCATCCAAATTCACAAATTGCAAATGGCTATTGAGCCGTTTCTGAATCAATATGTAATTTGTTGGCTCGGAGAAGTCTGTAAACTTCATAGCCTTTAGCTGTTTGGTACATTGCATTATATTGGAAGCAATGTAATGAACACCATCTTTCATTCCTACTGCAGCATAAATTGTCATATGCAGAATCTCTCACTTTTGTATGGCACTTTGTAAGGCAGTATTAATGTATAGAAACTTCTCTCTTTATTTTTTATTTTTTTGTATGAAACACTTTGCCTGATGTTTACATTTTTTGGAAGCAATGTGGATTGTTTGACATGCATGTTGTACGTACTTGATTTTTTTTTTTTTTTTAAATAAAACTGAATTAAAGTTCCCAGCCTCAACAGAGGGGGATCTGAAGAGCTGGGTGGGTGGGTGGTTTGTTGCGCTTGAACCTTTTGCAGCAGGGTGTAAACCTCAAAATGAGGCCTGTAACCTTGTAACCCCCCTCCAAAAAAAACCAAAAAAACTTGCAGTAATGAGTGCCGGGGTCTCCTGTGGAAGCCAGCTGTGCTGCTGCCTCACAAAACCCCGAATGATTAGATAACTACAGTGCAGCGCCATATCAAATAGTTCCAGGGATCAAATTCTCGAAAGGAGGGGAGTGCACTTTGAGAGCATGAGTGTGTGTCCATCTGTGCATGTGAGGGACACAGAGAGAGGAATGAGAGATAAAGGCTGGGTAAAGAAGAAGGAGGAGCAGGAGGGGGGGACAGGAAGGGGCAGAACTGAGAGAGCGAGAGAAAGGGATCGACAGAAGAGAAGGACAGGAGACAGTAGGTGGGAATGATGGGAAATGAGCGAGGGCGAAGGGGCAGACAGACAGAGAGGCACAGTCAAGGGGAGAGCAGGAGCACGAGAGCGGGTGGGTGGGGGGGTAACCAGGCAGGGGGAGGGAAAAAAAGAAGTGGAAGAATAGAAAAGGGGGGCTTATAGAAAGAGGGAGACACAAAGTAGAGTTAGAACTTTTTTCCTCCTCCTCCTTCTTCTTCTTCTTTCTTTCCTAATGTAGAGAACCAAGAGCGAGGGCCGAGAGAGCTGCAGGAAGGATGAAGGAGAGAGAGTGAGCGGGGTAAAAGGGGGGATGTTGACAAAGCAGCGAGACTGTGGCGAACAAAGAGAACGTGAAGAGAATGAGTCGGGGGAAACATCAAAGGGATTTTTCAGGCCCGGTTACCGGGACAACAGACATTTGCATGCGATTAGCTTTTTACATCATATTAAGAAGGGTTAGGGTGAGGGAGGGAGGAGGGGAGAGGGTGATGGAAGTAGGAGAAGGGTGGGGGGACTATAGATCATACACACACACACACTGTATGAGATAGTGTTAGGGGGGGAAAAAAAGGACGTTGGTCATCTCACGCGGATAAACTGACTTATAGGCAGCCAGCCAAGCGTTTCTTTTGTAAATGAGAGTGCATGTTGAGGGGGGGGCAGATACAGTAATATGCCAGCGCAGACATTTTGGCAAAGGGAGGTCAAAGCAGTCAGTTTTTTTTCTTTCTTTAAAAAATAAATTATTTCTTTTGATTTTTCTGCTCTGAGTAGAAGTTCGACACCAGTGATTTCAAGCACAGAGGAGGAAACTTTAAAACCTGACAAATGATTTCAGGTGTAACGGCCAGTTTTGGTTTTGTTATTGTTAGGATTTTCTCATGAAATTCAACCTTTCTCACCCTCACTTCTTCAGAAAACCATGTCCAAAATGGGCAAAACATGTCACGACAGTCAACAACATGTTGCATTCGTGCCAACTAAAGAGGACAAATGTGCCGTTTTTTTGGAAAATGTTTCCAGTTGGTCTCACAGATTACGCTTCTTTTTTCTTTTCTTTTTTCAACTGTTGCTGAAACATTTAGGCACTTAGGATGCAAGAGGTCTAAAATTGATACAAATTGCCCTAAAATCCTAAAACAACAACCGCATATGCGTGTGCGGGCTTTTGTGCGTTGTGTTTACCCACGCCGTCTAGACACAGGTACGCAGTGCACTGTCCATGCAAACACGTGGGCATCGTCACACATTTGTCACAAAACACTTTGTTGTTCGCACCCGTACGCCGCATACATCACTCTGCCAAAAAAACACACACCTCACACAACCTTCCCCGCAATCATAAAAGCCATTAAACATGTTTCTATGGGCACACACCCTCCGGCATTTTACACATGTAATATTATCCCACCATATCGCTCCTCCACCTCCCTCCTTCATTCCTTCCGTCCCTCCCTTCGCTCCTGTCTCTCCATCAATCCACACCCCCACCCCCTTTTCCTCTCCATCTCCATCCTTTTCTCTCTCCTTTTTTATCCACCCATCTTCCTCCCTCTTAATCTCCTCCTCTCCCTCCTTATATCTCACCCCTCCCTCCCCCCCTTTTTTCTTTTTATTCCCTCCCTCCTTTTTTTCTCTTTCTCTGTGGCCTGCTCTGCTCTCTCTCTGAGTGTGTGTGTGTGTGAGAGATGCTTCAGTGCCCTCAGTATTGTGGCTGCATTGTGCCAGTAGGCGTCGCCGCGACAGACGTTGTCACGGCAGCATTGTGATGGGGGGTGAGATGGTGTGTGTGTGTGTTGGGGTGAAGTGGGGGGGTGTATTACAGTATCAATACCCTGACACTGCGACAAAAAGGACAGCAGCCGTAGCCACATATCACTCCACCTCTGCACTCCTCCTCCATCACCTCCTTCTCTCCCTCCCTCCCTTCCTCCTTGTGACCCCCCCCACCCCCCCCCCCCCCCCCCCCCCCGCCACCCTTCTCCCACCTCTACCTCCTCCTCCTCCACCAGCCCCCAGATCAATTCCTCCTCCCCTCCTTTCAATTGATTTGCCAACATATCTCACTGAATATGTACATATTGATCCCCTCCTCCTCCATCACCTCAGCCCCATCCCTCACTCTTTTCTCTTTCTCTCCTTCTCTTGTTTTTACTCAAACATCTATCAGATTTCATCCCCACCATCTATGCGCCCCCTCCCCATCATCCCCTCCACCCTCGCCACCTTATCTCGCTCCATCTCTCTCCCCCTTTTGCTCTCTGTTTCTCTCCCTTTCCCTCTCTCTCTCACACACACACATATACTTTCCTCATCTTTCATTTCATCTCCCCTATTCTTTACCTCTCTCTCCTTCTCTGTGCCATCTCTTCTGCCCACCCCCCACCTCCCCTCCTCACTCTTCTTTCCATTGCACCTCCCTCCTCATCTCCCTCCCTACGGCTGTTTCTCTTTTTTTTGGTTTTGTTTTGTTTTTGTATGTGTGTGTGTGTGTGTGTGTGTGTGTGTGTGTGTGTGTGTGTGTGTGTGTGCATCTCTGTCTCACTCACTCTCTGCATATTAATTGGTGTATTTCTGCTGCGGCGGAGAAAACAATCAAAGCGTCAGGGGCGGGTGATGATGCCATTGTGGCAGCCGCAAACACATACACATATGTAGTGTGCATACACACACACAAACACAAACAGAGAAAAAAGGGGGAGACGAGCACACACTCATACACACACATGCATACATGCACGCGCAAGGCCAAAATGCACGGAGTACAGTTGTGGGGACATCAGCAGACGGAGCTTATATGCACTTGTATACACATATATAACCTGCTGACGTGCAAAACATGCTCATGCACACGCTCGTATACACAAAGTGATTTACTATGTGCACACACTGAGGCAGGCATGCACGGCACATATGCCACAGACTTTAGTCAGTCACTCTCAGATACACAATAGCGGGCTTACAATGGCTGATCCAGGAGATATGTTCTGCGTCAGCAAAGACATTTGAATTTCCCAGCCAACATTTACCTTCAGAGCACAACACGTTTAAAATGTTAAAACCAAGGACTGGAGCTGAGAAACATTCACACTTGTGATTTCTTCTGCACGTCATGCGGAAAAGTAGGAACAGAGGTTACGCCTAAACGCTTTTTATACTACAGCTCTTGTTTGCTGAAAAGAAAGAATATGAACGCACCTGAAATGTAAAGAGAAATACTTCCCAAAGCGGCTTTTTTGTTAATGTCATATATTTTGAATTTCACTCTGGAACTCTCTTTGAGAGCTCGCGGATGAGGCGCGTGGGCTTTGTCACTCCGCATGCACCCTGGCCCACATACTGTAGATTTGACTGGCTTATTTGTTGTTGTTGTTGTTGTCATTTGCCCTTTAACTGTTCACTCTCTAAGCCACGGTGCAGCTTGCAAGTGAACATGAGAGCACACTGCAGAAAGAAAACAAAAAACAAAGTCTGTGTTTAACTCAGCATTTGGGAGCTTAAAATGCAGACCCAGCCGGAGCAGATAAAGCTGAGGGCAAAGATCTCCTGAAAATATTTGAGCTAAATCAAGACCTGTCAAATAACTTCTTATTTCCAGCCAAGCAATAATAGGATCTTACTTTCAGTGCAAGTTGATATAGCTCTAAAACTGATGGCATACAGTGGCTGAAAGTGTAATGAATATATACATATATATAAGCATAGATTCCAGAGACTGCAACTAATTTAAAACCGGCCATTTGTGATAAACCCACCAAGAAACAAAGAAGCGGTCTTACTTTTAAAGTCCCCTCGATTCCAAATGATGTCTTGCTTTTTTGTTGCTTCCCTTTGATGTTTGACTGTGTGGAATGATGTCGAGCTTTGTGCACAGTATGACACATTTATCTGCTGAAGGGGAAAAAGTTTCTCTTTGCTTCAGTTCAGTTCAACACAAACAGGATTTGGTGACATCACAAGAATGGAAACCGAATGCAGCTTACAGTGCTGTGATGTTTAGACCGGAAACCTCCAGTAAAGATACACTGCATATGTCGTCCTGTGAAGTAGGAGACGTGCTTTGTTCAGCAGATGATGAGCTGTAAATCATCTTTAACTGCTGTTTCTTTATATTCAAAGACTGAAACACAAGGGTTTCAAAGTTATGAATAAACAGTCTCAAGGGTTTAAATTCATGTGGTTGTTCGTGGTGGTTGGTTGTAGGTTGTGAAGGTGTAGCTGCTGTATGTGTACAACCTAACTTTATAAGGGAACAGAATGCCAAAAATGCCTGTCTTTCTGGCTTATTTTGGAGGTTGTGTGCCAGCTAGCAGCACTTACTATTTCAGTCTCAGTGGAATGGCAGCACCATGCTTTAAATCAGGGGTTTTTAAACGTGTGCAAATATTCAGTGTTTGTATTTTTTCTGCTTAGTAACCCAGCTTTATTTGATAATGTTAAGTAGGTTTAAGACAGAGAAAAGTTAAAACCTAAAGAGAAAGCTCCTTTGGTCACAGTCAGTGCAACTACTTTGCAGTGTGACATAATGTAGCAGCACCGGATGAATGAAATGTACAGAAGGGCATTCTTTTGGAGTTGTTAGGGGGCTGCATGAATTGTTAACAGAGGCCACCGCTGGCCTGCTGCACTTTGAGGACTGTGGGTTTAAATGAAGCTTGAATAAAACCCGCTTGCTCTGTATCAGCGTACATCAAGAGATCATCAGCCTTGATTCTGTTGGACAAAATGAAAAGCTGTGCATAGTTGTGCTCGTTCTTTAAATGTTTCAAAGGGATCCAAACAATTACCTTTTTGATATTCAAGTCTATTTTATTTATATAGCACCAAATCACAGCAACGGTTGCCTCCAGATTCTATTATACAGAGAAAACTACAGCAACCACATGACTGAGCAAGCGTTTTGGCGACAGTGTGAAGGAAAAACTTCCTTTTAACAGGAAGAAACCTCAGGCAGAAGCAGCCTCTGGGTGGAGCAGCCATCTGCTGCAACCGGTTGGGGATGAGGGGTCAAAAACAGGACAAAGACACGCTGTGGAAGAGAGCCAGAGATTAATAATAACTAATGATTAAATGATAGAAATTGAGCTTTAAAGAGCTCACAAAACAGCTTTCTGTGTCTCCAGTGGTGACCCTACACTCCTACAAAGTCATAAAGGTCAGTGTTGTAGGCTGAAGTAAATAAAAAACCTAATTAAATAAATCTGTGTGAGTTTCTTTTGTTGTGTTTAACCACTTCTTTGTCTTGAGTTATTTATTCTAGTATGTAATCGGTTCTGTTTAGCCCCTTTTCCATTAGTACCTACTAAGAGCGATTCACCACAACTCGACTCGGATCGACTGGTTTTCCATTACAATAGAGTACCACCTAATGTGCTTGGTCATCGTCATAGCAACACGGCCAAGCGTGTGACAAAGGTGAATGTCAAAGTGAAGGCATGTCTGCTGCTTGGTCTGTGGCTTTTCGTTGACTCTGGGACCAGGGGGTTGATTTTTATAGCCATTTCCCTTGTTGTCTAGTTTCAAAAATGACAGTTTTGATTTTCGTGAATGGGGCGCTCGCATGGCTCATCGAGTGACGCCACTGACCAGGCAATCGGTGGCATGGAGTCTGACGACGTCATTTTTTACTACCTGCTTGGATCACTTGGAACCACGGTCGAGCAGGTACTATTTTAGTACCTGGTACGGAGTACTATGGCCTAATGGAAAACCCTCAAAACTGTGGCAAGTCGATTTGACTAGGTACTAATGAAAAAGGCTTTTGCTTGTCAGTAGTCTGGAATCCACTGTTTTCAGGATATCGTGTTTAAATTTTGTGTGATGGCGGATATGAAAGTCAAGGTCAAAATCACACAAAATGCTCTTGTTGCTAATGTAGCTACCATAAGCTCAGTGTCAATGTCACTGTTCCCTTAAGACCTCACAGACAACAACACCGGGAATTATTATACAGGACATATCTTTAATCTAAAGAACTGAGTACACAAGTTTGTATTAATTTGGGATTTTCTGTAATATACACAGGGTCAAAAGTCTGAAAACTCACTGAAATCTTTTACTAAGGGGTTCTGAATGCTCTAGAATCTCTTTTAACCTGACTAGGCCAAGGGATGTTAACTTCTTGTTAGTGATCATGATTTACTTCAACTGGTAGTTTCTCCTTGCAGGATAAAACAGATTTGTTTGATAGCATTCTTTGCACTGACCAATACTTAGAATAATGGGAAAGTCGAAGGAATCCAGTGAAGATCTAGGTAGAAGAACTGTAGATTTACATGAGTCTGGAAGCTCTCTTTGAGCCATTTCTTAACAACTGCAGATTCCAAGATTATCAGTTCAAATGACTGTTTGTAAGTACAAGTTATTCTGATGTGTGACCATGTTGCCAAGGTGTAGAAGAAGACCCAAGGAGCGGGGTGCTGACCAAGAAAGAAGCACCTGCTCCAAAATCAACAGCTTCAAACTCAACTTAAATTGGCCTTCTGGAGAAACATTTTATGATCAAACGAGACAAAGACTGCATTAACTGGCTACAATGACGAAAGGATGGAGGAGTAGAGGTGAGACTGTAAAACTTATAAACGCTGTACCAGCTGCCAAGCATGGTGGTGGCGGCATCATGCTTGGGGGATGTTTTGCTGCCAGTTGTTCTGGTACATTGCATGGAATGATGAAGAAGGAGGACTACCTTCAAATTATTCAAATTCACCTCGAATCAACAGCTAGATGTCTGAAACTTGGATATCGTGTGCAAATACACATTAAAGCTTCTGGAATGGCCTTCCCAAAGCTTAGATGTCAACCCTGCTGAAAATGTGTGGACTAAAACCTAAAGACTGGGTCCGTCCCAGGAAACAAACCATTTTAAAATCTACCATTTCTGCCATGAAAGAAGTCAGCTAGACCAGCGGTCCCCAACTTTTTTTGCACCACGGACCGGTTTATGCCCAACAATATTTTCACGGACCGGCCTTTAAGGTGTCGCGGATAAATACAACAAAATAAAACTAGTACCTGTACCGAAAAAAAGAAGATTTATTCATAACACACGTGAAAAGACCAAGGAAAACCAAGTTAACAATAAAAACGATAACAAAATAACGCTGAAAACCGATAAAAACCCTGAAAACCATACATTTCACACCTGAGCCTCAACTCTCGCGGCCCGGTACCAAACGACTCACGGAGGTTGGGGACCGCTGAGCTAGACTCATGCCAAAAGGTGTATATTGCTAACAGACATTTATTTGAGCCTATCTTGATTAGATCCCAAAAAATCTGAAATGAACTCAAATGTGTTCACGTATTTCACAGTGGAAAGAATTCAAATAAATCATTAAAGGTCCCAAATTATCATGCCATCAGTGCTTTTGATGTGTGTATGTAAACCGTGCCTGGAGTTGGCGTGACTTGGTGGAGAGGCGATCTATGATTAGAAACTCCTAAACTCCTTTCTGTCTATGACAAAACAAATGGGGTGTTCCAGAGACTTATTCATGCAAACTCTATTGATGCTGGTACATGGTGTGGACATGGTGCACCTGCTGCGGCTTAGCTATTAGAGTGGGTACAGCAATACACAGTAGTGTGCATTGGCTAGGAGATGTGGAGAACATTCAAAGACAGAGAAAGAATGACTCAGACTTGTTATTTTTCCTTTGATGTTGTTGTTACATTTTCTAGAAATGAAACTCTGCCTGACCTCAAGTTCAGTTTCGACAGAAACATTTTTAGTTTTTTAAAACTCATTCTGTACTTTTATCATCACTTTCTCTTTACCTCTACACTTTCGTTTGGGACCTTTTGGAAAACCCCTGGGCGACTCCTATTGGTCACCCAGCCTCATGTTGGGAACCCCTCCTCTTCCTCAACACATCGAAATTTGTGCACTTTGTTTCTTCCCATCCTCATAGCGGCCATGTGCTTCCGGGGTGGCTCACCACAACATTTTAGCTGCCTCTTGCCTCTGTCATCACTTTTATCTCACTTCTGTTGGTGTGAAACTTTCTTCTTCTTCTCCTTCTTCTCCTGCCACCCCAAAAAAATGTCTCTTAACTGTCAGCTACCCGCCACCCCAGATGCCATATTTAGGATACAAATGTGAAGAGATGACAGCGTTGTAAAATGGTGCCCGTGCTGAGATTATAATTAACATTTCCAACCTACATCACTCTCCCTCCCACTTCTCCTATGCTCCCCCCACCACTCCCCCCCATTCACTCACTCCTGTGTAATAAATGGGCAAAAATGCAAGAAGAAAGGAGAGAAGGGGAGAAGGAAAAGAAAAGGGAGATGGAGGAGGAGGAGGAGAAGGAGGAGGAGAGAGATAGTGTGTGTGTGTGTGTGTGTGTGTGTGAGAGAGAGAGAGAGAGAGAGAGAAGAGGGTGACCAAACGGAGGGAGGGGGAAACGGCGTATGCTTGTATACAACCCTGATTTCCATTTTTTTCCCAACTCGTAATGTATTTAATTCAAGTGAAACGTAATCATGACGTGTCGTGTCATTAATCTCCTCGCCGCCTCTCCCGTAAGTACACTGAGTCTTTACTTTCAACATATATCCTATATCTTCATTTATCTTCTTACATTTTATTTACCACTATGTTTACATATATGCACTTTTATGCGTGCTGGCACGAAACACCGGCGACGAAACATTTCCAAAATTGTTTAATTTACTGCGACTGTTGTTGCCTCTTTTTTCTCTTCTTCTTCTTCTTCTGTCACGGGCAACACGCGGGATAATGGCCAACATAGTTGTTGATGTGTTTTATTTCACTCCGCTTTTTCACATTTATTTATTTCATTGGCAGCTTTGGCTGTGTGTGTGTGTGTGCGCGTGCTCGCATGTGAGTGATTGGCACGAGGCATGCATGTATGTATGTATGTATGTATACATGTAACCGCGCGCTCCGGACCACTTTACGTGTGTGTCATGTATGTAAGCCGGTGTATGTGCGCGCGTGGTCGACAAGCATGTAGCAGTCGGAGCTCCGCTTCTAAGCCGTGACATGACAAAAAAAAAAAGAAAAGAAAAAAAGCTGAGAAATGCACTGTTTTCCCTCATAACTGAGGAAATACTCGGTGTAACAGTTAAACCAAGTCGACTCGAACAGTCAGCACGAGATGAAATGCGACTTAAAAATGCTCGCAAGTGCACGAAAAGTCACTCGGAGGTTTATTTTTGTTTAAAAATTGGACACAACTTCAGCTAAGTAGTTGTGCAAGCTAGCTCTTAATTTTTGTTTTTATCCGCGCGAGCAGTTTGGTAATTTGGCAGCTCTTCTTTAACCTCTCTGAAAAAGAACGGCGTCTTCTTCTTCTTCTTCTTCTTCTTTTTTAAGTAGGTTATATTTTTATTATTTATTATATATGTGTATTTTTTTTTTAAAGAAGAGCCAAGTTCTCTGTGCGTAACGGAGAATTTCGATAAGCCGCGGACATATTGTCCAAGCGTAAAAGTGGATTTTTGCATGTTAGCAAGTTGATTTACAAAGCGTAATTTGTAGGTAGATGCGATTAGCTTGACTAATTCTTTTGTTGGACACACATTAGGCATTGTGTTGTGCGTTGTTTCCGAGATAAGCACCGCCACTTTTCGTGTGGGATACGCGCAAAAAAAGAGAAAAGACTGTTTAACGGTGCTTTATAAACCTTATACTTTCGGCCACCTTTTACTACAATGTTTACTACAACCCGTTTAGTTGTCCTAACGTTACCTCAGCGCTCAGAAAGTAGCATAGCAAGTGTGGCAATACATGCAATGTTGGGGCCGTGTGCGTGCAAAACGCGTGTTGCCAGATTGTGTTCAGTAAAGATAAGTTACCGATTTTCGTCCAAAAATGTGCGTTTTTGGACACGATGGCTCTTTTTTTTGAGGGGGGTGAGGGGGGCACTGATGTCGGTGGTAGATTGGCAGAGAGGGATTCAAGATGAAATCCATGATGGCACTTTTCCCCCCTCCCGTCCTCTCCTTGCTCGCTCACTCGTCTTTTTCCCCTCCCTTAATCTTTTGTATAGAAAATTTAGGAACAAAATGGAGCAGGGGAGAGAGAGCGATAGATAGGCTGACATGACACACACACGCCACCCTCCGACTTCTCCGACTACCCTGCATCCCCCGTGTTCATGATTTTTAATCGCATTTTTTCTTTTGGTTGTTGTTCTTGTTTCTATTTGGAAGCGGGATTGTGCGCGGACACCATCTGCGGGCAGGGTTAATTTGATTTTTAGTGTGTGTGAGGGGGTGTTTATTAGTGCATTGTTTGTTGATGGTTATTTATTTCATTAATGTGCCTCTAATTGAGATGGCCGCGAGAGAGAAGAGAGAGGGGGGAAAGGAGCGTACTGAAAATGGTTGCACGTTATTGACGCACATCACAGGGGCGAGGAGGAAATTCCTCTTGAGATAAGGCGCAGACGTGTCATCTGGGTTGACCAAAGACACTCCCGTCGCCTTTTTCTATATCCAATGGAATATGTTTAGGGATCCTGAAATGCCCTATTTTTTTTTTTTTCATATCTACCCAAAATGTCACACTCTTGAGAGCCTGTGCACAGTGGAAGTAGGTTGACATTGCTTGCGTGTCCTAAAATGAGGCATGTTTTTGGAGGGTTTGGCATTTTTCAAGACGGGTTTATGCACATTAACTTTCATAATCCCTCTACGAAAAAGAAAAAAAGAAAAGAAAGCTGAGACAATTAGAAAAGAAATGACTTCACTCCAAATCCCTGTTTTTCTTTGGATCATCGCCTGCAAGAGTGACTTTTGGCAACAAGACGCTACTTTTCCTTATCCGGGCTTGATCAAAAACTAATAACGCAAGCATTGTTTTTTTTTAATTATTACTCTGTTAGTAAAAAAAAGCCTCCCCTGCCTCTCTACAGGTTGTTTGCCATTAGATATAAGGCGTTGATTTCATGTCAAACCCTTGGCAGATACTCATCTGCAACCAGCTGTACTAATGAATATAAAACACTGGCCCCATGTTAAAAAGGCTCTAATGGTTTTTGCTTCATTCAAACCTCTGTCTGCTTGTTGTGTCCAAATAGTATCCACCTCCTCCTCCACCTCCTCTGTCACCCTCAATGCCGCCTACTTCCCATCTTTGTACATACTGTACTGTACTTGAAGGGGCACATCCACCCCATCCAGGTGGCTCTTGGGAAAGAGATTGTATGTGAGGGGAGAATGAGACAGAGGGAGAGAGAGTAAAAGGGAAAGGAGTGTAGCACCAATCAAGGCTTCTGATTGATATAATTGGGTCATTAGTGCGCTGCGGGAGAGGCACCTGCTTGCCCTCAGTTAGGGAGAATCTACTGCATTGTGACATTTTGAGACTGTTGAGAGTTCTGCTAGGCTGCTCGGGATTAGAGTGTATTTAGAGCATTAGGGTCTTACTTAAATAGTCTGCCACTTTTTGTCGCTCGCATTTAGTTTGGAAGACCAGCTCTGAAATCAGCGTTTGCAGCAGAGGCGTACAGGTAGACGGTCTGAATAAAAAACAAAAAAATCAAACACGACAATTTGATAAGCAAAACATTTTTCCAACTTTCCATTAGTGGCAGTCCCGTGACTGCGCTTTTCAGCAAGGTGTGCGATGTTATGAAAGCAAGCAGTATTTGAATTTCTCCCTCAAATCTTTTTTAAAGTTACAATACAACTCTTTTTGTGTTTTTTGGTTGCATTTCATTTGACCTGCTGAGATCAGCACAACAGATGCCTTCCCAGATGAAAAACTGAAAGTGTGAACTATTTTGGCCTCAATTTAGTCTGAAAACATTCTGGACACCGCATCAAAGCACTTTATACTGTAACCTGAAGACTGTGCAATAGAGAGAGAACCCCACAGTCCCCAGTGAGCAAGTACTCGGCGACTGTGGGGAAGAAGACATAAAGTCATTGTTGGAGTGCATCCTCACTCTTCAGCTCAAATCCCCTGCAAAAAAAATAGAAATAAAATGTTACATTCCAGCCTATACATAGAGTCAGGGAGCCCTTGAGTGCAATCAGTCACCCAGAATTACACCAGGATGTGTTGATTTAAGTACTGGCACCTCCCATTTATATGTGTCTTTATAAAATATAGTGCAACAGAGTGTGTTTCAAACAAGATGTTCCTAAGAAAGAGAACACATGCTCTGTAAATTTCCCCAGGGTGAAGAAAGAATGAAGCCATTACTATTATACACTTACCCTTTTCCCCCCCACACTAAAGCTGTTTTAGGTATCTGATATATATACATAAATACCCCAGGGAGGTCACAGTGAGTGGTGAGCATCCCTGAGGGGGTCGAAAGTAGTGTGTTGCTTAAGGACACTAAAGTGGAAGGGGCGTCATTCATGGAAGAAAGGTTTCTGAACCTTTTCCCAGACAGTAGGGAGAAAATTGATCAGGTGGATGTTTGTTTCACCTGCAGGATTGTCTCCAACCTAGCAACTGATCCTCGGTGTGCACACATAAGCCTTTTAGGAAGAATGCGTACAACCACACACATGCTCCAACCAATTCTTCTTTTAAAGCATCAGTCTCGTAATCCCGAGTCAGACGAGTCATTCAGCACCCCCCTTCCCCCTCCACTCACTGGTTTTAGGAACGGCGCGGCCTGTATGAGTTGGAGTGAGACTCTTTTTTTTCTCTGCCGAGATGCTTTCCGGTGTTCGGGATTCGCCCGCTCGGGTCTGGCACTGCAACGTTGCCTCCCAGTTCGAGCATCAGCTCGTGTTCTCTCGCTAGAGGAGTAATTCATTCAAAAAGAGGAGAAGCAGGAGCTCGAGAGGGGATGGTGCATTAGAGGAGGAGAGGTTAGACAGGAAGAAGCAAAAAGGAGTAAGGTTGTGAGAAGTGGAACATAAAACACATCAGTGAGGCAGGAAATGCTGGCTCAAGCTGGACTTTGCGCAGATGAAAGACGGTAAAAGTTGGGACGCTTCCTTTTAATGTAACTTTTTCTTCAACTCCGCTAAAGTACCTTTCGAATAAGGTCAACGGCGTAACAGATGCGAGCCATTAGATCGCCGTTTCACTTGCGTTCTGCGATCAAAACGATACACATGAAGTAGCATTTTTCCCCGTATAAGCAATCTGCAACACTCATCTTTAACGGTCGGTGGCGGAGACTGCGCGGGAGATGTTCACCCTTATCATTGTTGAAGCTGAAGATGAGGGAAGAGCGAGAGTGCGAGGCAGGCAAAGTTGAAGCGAAGCCGGCGGTGGGGAGGGAGGAGGTGGTAGTGGTGGTTCAGGGAAAGGTGAAGTAAAGGAAATGAATACCGGCTGTGGGGAAGTTCGCCACGTGACCACGCGATAAAAACCACAGGGCCAAATTATACTGTACCGCACAGGGAGCGGGCTCCCCTCACTTCCTCTCGCTCTCATCTTCTCTTTTTCACACACTTTGTTTTTTTCCCCCCTTCCTTGTGGTCAGTCTCTCATACACCCACTTATCCCCAAAGGACACCTCACCTCGCGCTGGCTTCATCACACGAGAGTGCAAGTAATGCAGCGGGAAGAAAGATGCACTTGTAGGGATTCACAGAAATACACACAGACTACGAGCACAGTCCTTACTTTATGCCTTAAGGCCGGTGCCTGAGACCTTGAAGATGTCTATTTTTAGGTACGTGGAGGAGGACTTAATTTTCAAACAACACAAAGGTCGCTGTTGCTATAGATCACTGGTTCCCAAACTGAGAGCGAGATCCCCAAGGGGTCACAAGGGGTCAAGGAGAGCAGAGCATACACTCAGATTTATTCTAAATCTTTTGACATTTACCTCCACAGACTGATAGGAAATGAATGAAGGGATCATTGTAAGTCAGGCTTAATTACACAAACTGTGACGAGGCATTCAAAGTACTGTTTAGCTTCATGAGGCTACAAATCACAATACACAAACCCTTCTTATATACAACCTATGATACATTAACACTATTTATTATGAAGCTGTATAACACTTCTATCCCACACACACGGTTACCATTATGAACACTAGGTGAAAGGTGTTCACACCCTGATATATATTTACAATTACAACATGTATCTCTCATGTGCATGTGCAAACCTGCACTGACTGCCTTCACAATAAAACTCTGCCACTTCGGTGGATATTTACACAGTGACACCCCCGATCCCCACCCCCAGCTAAAAGAAAAAAAAACAAAAAACTTGTCTGAACATATTGTGCAAATTTCCCTCAGCTAGTATTTACCAGGTATGTAACGTATGATTCAGCCATATCGTTATGCACTCCTTGTGATCTGAGTCAAGGAGTAGTTATCAGTATTTAAACAGTGCAGTTTAAAAAAAACAAAACAAAACATAGTGACCCTGATGATAAAAAAACCCTCATTTCCAGTCAAGGCAATTCAGGACCCACAAAGCTGCATTTCAATTGCTGGAATGTCAACTTTGGGACGCTTTAAAGCTGGTGTCATCTTGCGAATTACTGTGTCATTACACTCCTGCTCATGCACTGCAAATTTCAGGATCAGGGGAAAAAAGAAAGGGAAAAAACAGGAAAAGCCAGTGAAAGTGCAGGAAAATCCAGTTTGTATCGAAGGGATGGGAAAATCCATTATGTGTTGCATATCAGCAGTCAACTATAGCTCTGGGCCTGAGAAGTGGAACAAATGCTTAAGTGCGTTTTACGTGGAGTCTTTGTAACGGCCCGCAGGCCGTGGCTGCGACAGGAAACCAGGTTGCTCAGAAACCCTGCGTTTCACTCCATTTGTGATCTCAGCAAATGCTTTCCTGAGCAATTTAGGGTCTCAGCGGTTCGCTTTTTAATGATGATGTCATGATGTCTATTTTGTAAATTGTGATCACATTTAGGCGATAAATCAGGGCCTGATTAAATGTGTGGCTATCCTGTGATTGACAAGCTGCTAGCATGTATGTCTACAGTGGCTATTAAGCCTCTTTTCCACTAGTACCTGCTCAGCTAAACTCAACTTGGTTTTTAGGGTTTTTTCATTAGGTGGTAGTTATGGGTACTCTGCAGTTTATTAGCGTTTACTCTGACTGTTTTCCAAGTGACCTGAGTCAAGTTGAAAAAGTGATGTCAGAAGATCGCATGCCACTGATTGGCCCACAAATGAGGTCACTGAGGGAGTCATGAGAGCAACTCTTTCGCAAGACTCAAACCCGGCAACGGCTGCTGGGCAATGGCCTCACACCTACTTGGCTCTTTCTTTTACCCTGAGTCTGACAAAAAGCCAAAGTGCGTGAAGCAGGTGTACCATCGCCTCGACCTCCATTGTTGTGTTGTCTTTGGATTGCAGGCAAACAGCGTCACTGGACTTTTGGGCTGCCTTGCTATAACGACCCCGCCCACATTGAGGTGGTAATAGAAAACGACCAAAACCTCGTTGAGTAGTCTAGTTGAGGTGCTAGTGTAAAAGGCAAAAATTATGCTACACTCATGGCTCCAGACCATTGTTTATATACAGTTTTTGTGTTTATCTAAAGCAAACCAGAAAGTTGTTTTGTAAAGTCTATAGCACTGATTCCCAAAGTATGGGCCAGGGCCCCCTGTTGGGCTGCAAAGGTACTGCAGGTGGGCTGCAGTATTAAGCTCAGTTTAAAATGAGTATGTATTATTGTGTATAGCCAACAACCCGTGTTGTTCATGTGGTTTGAATGAAAGTTTCAAGAAAATCCATCACTTTCTCTTGTATTTTGATAAGAGTGAAGATTTAAGATTGGGTGAGACCCCATTTTCTGGTTTGCAAGTGGGCCACTTGCTGGTCTGTAATATCATTGTGAATCTCCTACGTGGATCACATTACCTAATATTAAATATTCATTGCCATGACGCACATTTAAAATCAGATTATTACCCCTCCCCTCACAAAACTAAAAACACCCACCACACACACACGTAGGTGTCACATTTTTGTACGCTGCTCTCACCCTTGCTTTGAGTACCTACCCCAATCCATTTTATAGCTCGCCGTGTGTGTGTGTGTGTGGACACACTGGGAATGAGCAGCATTTGTGGATGATGTGAGAATGTCGTCTTCGGTGCGCTTCTTGCTTAATTTACACCTGCTTTTTATGTGTTTCTCCCCCACCTGATTCCAGCATGATTTCTTCCCCACTCCACCCTCTCCCCGAGTCACCCCCAGCCCCCTTTTCCCATGCATCCTCTGCTTCACCTTATCTCCCTCTCTCAATCTATCCAAATTTTCTTTATTGGCATGACAGGGCCGGTGGTTGGCGACAGCCACCGTCACGGTGGAACAATGCATTGTGATGGTGATATTCATATGATAATGCCATCAGACTTAATACTGCAGCAGATACATTTAGATAGCCGCTCTCTCTCCCTCTTTTTCCTGCTTTTTATTCCTTCTCCCTTTCTGCACCCCCCCCCCCCCCCCCCCCCCCCCCGTCTCTGTCTGCATGTGTATTTCTGTGTTGACTTTCAAAATGGTTTTTAAATGTTGCTCTCTCTTCATGTTATGCCCCAGCCTGCCACTATCACTACTCTGATTTCTCTGCTATTCTCTGTTCTAGCATGTCGCTTTCTCTTTTTTTGGTTTCTTTGCTTTTACCCTCAACACCATGTTGCCAATCAAATTAAATCATTTTCGTTCACATGGCTTCTGAGACTGTTTCTTTTTTTTTTAATGCTGCCCAGTTTGTAACTGCTCTGTCTATTTGTCTGTGTCTCCCTCTTTCTTTCTCTCTGTCTGCCTCCTTTCTCATTTTTTTTTCTTTGCTCTTCGCCATGTTGGCAGGGCCCAATCTACCAGCTGATATCAGCATTCCTTGGCACTCTGCCAACTGGCAACACTGCAGGAGAGAAAAAAGAGAGGAGAGAGAGAGAGGGGAGAGGGAGAGAATGAAAGAAAATTAGTGAATAATAGACGGAGGGAGGGAGGGAGGGAACGAGAGAATGAGAGGGGGATGGGAAGAAGTATGAATCAGGGAGAGAAAGAAAGACAGAAGGGAGAGGAATATGGTGAGAGAAAGAACAATAATGGTGGATTAAGAAAGGACTGTCTGTGTCTGTGTAAGAGAGTGTGTGTGTGTAAGTGTGTGTGTTTATGTGATTGATATGGTGTGATATCCCTGTGAGTCATAGCTGAGCTAAAATGTCAACTGGCTACATGAGAATCTCTTTGTCATCAAGCCTCAGTAACTCACACACACACACACACACACACACACACACACACACACAAATACTCAAATCCATATAAACACATATGTGACCATACCGCCATGTGAACAAAAATGTGGGTGACACACCTGCGAGCACAGATGTTCCATTGTTTTTGCCACAGTGATTTATGACCTTTTTGTTGTGTTGTGGGTGCTCAACTCCTGCAAAAATGATGGACAAAAACCAGCCACGGCGCACACAAATTCGGTGGAAGTGAGGCGAAGTGCTGCGCTCTCAAAATATTTGGGCGTGTGAGCGTGCCCTGCCAAAATGCTTGTGCGTGTTCAATGCGCAGTATCACACTTCACGTTTCAGCTGACTCTGTTATCTGGGGTGACAGTCGCAGTACAGTCGAGACAACAGCAGCAGCGGCGGCAGCAGCAGAATAAGCTCACATATATAAATGACTTCAACAATTAAGCATGACTAAGCAATGTATGGGTGAATGCCACCACACCCAAACAGCAGATTTATTGTTCTGGCTAGGTGCATGCATACCATATGTGAGTGTGTGTGTTTGTTTGTGAGTGTGAGTGCGTCCGGGCCTGATTTAAGCAAAAAAAGCTGCTACTGTATGACTGTTCAGGAAGGGTGTGTGGGGAAGTCAAAACATTGCGCGCCCATCCTGTTTGGGACAGTCCGTGTCCTGTGGTGGTGCCCTTAACTCCTAAACACACACACACACACCAATGCACGTTCACACTTCAGATAATCATCCCATATGTGCTAACAGTATGCCAGCATGTACGCTGAACACATGCAGGAGGCAGAACAGGTGCACACCTGTTACACATTCAATGCGCACACCAACGCAGGCTGAGGAGCAAGTGACGATCAAATACAGATTTTCTTCGTAGTAAACATGCACGTGCATTAAAATGTATTGTTGAGTGTGCATTTGGTGCTTTGCAATCAGAATTTAGGGTGAAATCTGTTCAAAGGGTCTTAGTGTAAATAGCTTTTAATCCTGTTCGGCAAAACTCTGCTACCTGCAGTTCATCGCTGGATATTTCAAAAGCATTACACTGATACTATTATTCCTAATTTACCTAAAGTCTTTAGTTAGATAATTGTCTTAACATGCTTTTAAAAAAAAGGGTGGGAACAACTTCAAGTGCAGTAATTGTTAGATTTTTGGTTGCAAATAATTTTCTGAGCTTTCTATGCTTGTTTTTGTCCTCAGACAATTACAAGAGGAGACTGCCACAGGACTGTGTCCCCCCTCAGCAGAGACACTAAAGAATGGCATAACATCACACACAATGCTGGTAGGACTTTTTTCTATTTTCTTATATGCGCATGCATCAACATATAAAGACTCATACCCTCGAAGTTTGTGCAGTTTTTAAAATCTGGCCAAGGTTGTGCTATAAAAGCTAATTATGCACAACATGCAAATTTAACCTTTTCTTGAGGTTTTTAACTTTTAACTCCTTCTTAAGTCGCTGGTTGCCGCTCATTATCTGTCTCTCTCCCTCTCTTTGTGTTTTTTCTGATAGAGGATGGATTCTCCACCGGAGTGTGTGTTGTCTCTTTCTTGTGAGCAGACCCAGTCGCCCCCAACGCTGCCGTCTCTAGACCACAGCCCCCAGACCTCCTCTCCTCACACTCAGCTCTCTCTCCCCGATAGCCCTGTTGTCTTGCCCATTCACAGCTCCGAACCTTCCCCCCAGAGCCCGGACACTGCGCCTTATTTCCCCCTCTCTCCGTTCCCCCTCCACGAGGGTAATAACAGCAATCACCATGATGTTGATGAAGAAGATGATGAGGAAGGGCTGGATGGAGTACCTCCATCCCCAACGCCGGCAGTGGCTTTGTTCCCAGGAGGAGGGGGACAAGAAGCTGGATGCAGCCCCTGTTTGGACTCCTCTCCGCCAGATACACCATCAGCACCATTACTCGGGTGTGGTGCCCTGGAGCTGGCCCTGTCTTCAGGACAGAGTGGGAACTGTAGTGATGAACTAGACCTCCAGCTGTTCCAGAAGGATACTGTTACCAGGGCCACACCTGGAGTTGGAGGGGCCTCCTCGGGGCCTGCACTCAGGTATCCCTGTCATGTATGTGGAAAGAGATTCAGATTCCAAAGTATTTTGTCTCTTCATGCACGAGCTCACAGTCTGGACAGAGACCGGCGAGCTTCAGCTCTGTATAGGACTGGGCTCCCTTCAGCTCCACTAAAGCAGCACCTCAAAATCCAGCAGAACCACAAAGACCTAATTCCGAATCACAGAAGTCACCCAAACCAGCGTTTACTGCCTGGGGCTCTCATCCAGCATCTCACAGAAGACGATGAAGTCAATGGTGAGGTCAAAGGTCTTGATGATGGACTACAGACAGACCAGAACCCCAGTTTTTTACTGGATGACAGCACACCCTTGACCCCTCCGCTGACAGAGGACCCTGTGTCCGTGACCTCTCCCTATTCTTCAGCCACCGGGGAGGGCGTATCTGCTTCCATCACGCCTACATTTCGCTGCCATGCCTGCAAAGGAAAATTCCGAACAGCTTCAGAGTTGGCGCGGCATGTACGCATTCTCCACAATCCATACAAATGCACTCTTTGTCCCTATTCTGCCAGCCAAGAAGAAAGCCTGGCGTCCCACTTACAGGAGTGCCACCCTTCTCCCGATGTACCTGCTCTTCCACCAGCTTACAGTTCGAGGCCCATCATCGCAACCCCCGACACCCCAGTACCCACGCCAACCCACACGCCAGCCCCAACCCCGAGCAACCCACAGCTGACATCAGTTGCTGCAGTGGGCGGGTCCTCTCCACTGCCAGCATTTCGCTGTGACACTTGTGGACAGCGATTTACGCAGTCATGGTTTCTGAAGGGACACATGCGAAAGCACAAGGACTCATTGGACCATAAGTGTCAGGTATGTGGCCGTGGCTTCAAGGAGCCTTGGTTCCTAAAAAATCACATGAAAGTTCATCTCAACAAACTTGGCCTCAAGGCTGGACTGGGAAACCCTGGGGGACCAGGAAGTGCTGAGCAGCAGTCTAAAAGCTCCCTCAACGCCCTCTACTCCAGTCTCCTTCTGACTCAGCGAGGAGGTGGTGCCAGAGGAGGTCAGGGAAGACCAGAGAGAGAAACTGGAGGCAGAATTGGGATGGGTTTGAGTAAGTCAGCCATCCTGGGCTATCTCGGTTTGCCTAGTGATGGCAGTGGGGCTAGCTGCATGGAGAGACTTCAAGCAGTGGCTCAAGTAGCAGAGATGGGAAACGGTGGTGGCAGTGGTACTGCAGGGGGAGCAGACTCGGGAAGAGGAGGGGGAACGACTAGAGCAGGGGGAACCGGGGAAACTCCAGCAACAGTTTCAGAAGGAGGAGATCAGGCAACTTGGTGGCAGCTGGTGGCTCGCAGCTTGGCGGTAGCTCAGCAACAAAGGCCTCATCAGCGAGGCCAGCAGCAAGGGCAACGAGGCCCGGGGCGGAGTTCAGTGATTACAGAGGTCGACCAAGTCAGAGCCTACCTTGGAGGCCTGGATCCTAGAGAAGAGACCGGAGGACCAGGAGGGCCATGGGAATGCCCAGATTGTGGAAAGCTGTTCCGCAGTCTACAGCAGGTGGTAGTTCATGCTCGAGTTCACACTCAGAGGCCCCAGAAAGGAGGTGGCAGCGAAGAGGAAGGGAGCAGTCATCATAGAGGAGTGGGGCTGGGAAGAGGAGGCAGCAGTGAAGTGAGACAAGAATCCCAGCTACACAGCGGTGGATCCCAACAAATGGCAGAACTGAGACAGGAATCAAAATTGATGGGTGGTGGATCACAACAAGCTGGAGGGGCTGCAGGGTTTCACTCTGTCATCTCAAGCTTCAAAGGTGTGACATGAGTGTTTTTTCTAGTTCTTTGGTTTGTGTTTGTTTGCTATCATATAAGAATACATTGTTTTTCAACTTCAACTTTCAACTTTCTATTGTCATTAGAATCTTAGCTGCTATCTTTACATTTTCCACTTTTTTCCCTTCTTCCCTACTTGCAGGAGAAAATGGGCTGACGACAGTCTCCTCCATACCTTCAGTTCCCACCAGGGAGCGAGTGCGTGGCAGAGGGATAAAAGACTGCCCCTACTGTGGCAAAGCCTTTCGCTCTTCACACCATCTCAAAGTGCACCTCAGAGTTCACACAGGTGAGATACTGCTGTGAGTTTAACAAACCATGTTTACTTTTTTAACCTTTATAAATCCCTGGAAAGGTTGCATTGAGCATCGTTGCTTTTCTAGAACTACAGTTTTTTTCTTTTTCTTTTTTTAAAAGATTTTACCCCAGAGGCCTGGCCAGCACTAATCATAGCCCTCTACTGCAGGCAACTGAGCTGCTCCACCGGAGCAACTCCAGCTTAAGTGCCTTGGTTGAGCGTATATTAACAGTAGTTTCTGGGGGGAAAAAATCAAGCCACTCCAGGGATTAAAAAGGGAAATTGCTCACTTCTCTTACTGGCCTCTAACATCGCTACCAGTAAACGGTACAAAAGAAAACCTTTTCATGTCTTCTCCACTAATTAAACAGTAATCCTCATGTCTCTATTTCGATTTGTATAATGCAAAATTTAGCTAAATGAAACTGGTGTGGTTTGATGTTTTTTTTTAATAACCTATTTATTTTTATAGACACATTTATTTCTTGTCAATTACATAAAAATACTAAATCTTCTTATCTTATCTTAAATAATGCACATATTAAATGCATGAAAAATTGCAGAGAATTCGCTGTCTTTGAAACAAGAATCTGTAACAAAAATCTTTAACATCCATCTTAAATACTGTAAAGAGAAAAAACATTTTAATAAACTTTTTTAGGACAAAAAGAAAAAAAAGAGGAAAAACTGAGTACAGGATTTCTGACAACCAACTAGTTGGACTTTAATGAAAGTTAGAATCTCAAACACCACTCACACTCATACTATTAATTAATGTTCCATATTCATAAGCCTTTATCAGCATGAGTCATCGTCACTTTTCATTATTTGCCTTCAGGTGATGTATTTGATCAAAATTAAAACCCATCTCTCATTTTTTGCGATGGCACCTATCACTACTGGAGAACCTCCCATAAAGACAGCAGCCAAAAAATGCACAGTGTGAAGTCTTTTTAAGAGTTGCCATTATCATTACTCATTTTATAGCTGAAAGGACTTATCTCAATGCGTTTATATTTTTCCCAATCATGCACTGCTCATTTTCTCATACACTACTGCCTCTGTTCCATCAGGTGATTATCACATGGTCAGTAATTAAAGCAAATGCATCAAATTATGATAATGCTCTCTTCAGAATCTCGTTTCCCATCGAGAGTTTTATCCCGTCTTTAGTGTTTGTTTCACCAACACAATCAAGTTGTCCCTGCATCTGTACGTGCGCCTGCGTTCCTCCTATGTGACCAGTTTTTTCTTTTTTGACTCTTGGGAATAAGATCATTTACGTTTTTCATATGTTTAACGTTTCCTGATGTTAATGTTCAACATCATCCCCTTTATCTTTCCCAGCTGTGTAATTTTTAATGAGTAATGGAATACTGCCATCTTTCTTTAAAACATGTAACTGCACCTCCTACTCAGAACTGCTCAAATGACCTTTGAGCAGCTTATACTTGCTGCAATTTTGCAAAATACTTGCTTGCCATACTTATTTGCAATGTTACGATTTTGCAATAAGTGCTGTGGCATAGTGAAAGTACTTTTAACCTATTTTAAAAATGATTGCATTTTTTGTGTATCTTTTACACATGAAACGATTTAGACTGCTGAAATTTGTCCTCAGGTCTGCATTTCACACAGAGTGTACCCATGAGATAGTCCTCAGTAAATAGGAGTAAAACTGATTAAAAAAATAAGAATTATTTGCAGGGAAATTTAATTTTAGCTGCCATAAAAAAAGTACAAGTATATATTGATATTGGAAAAAATCAATCTGACCTTGTTTTATTTGCAAAACTGGCTTTCCTGTGAAAAAACATGATTCGTTTATTGGCTTATGAACCGCTCTTTTAAGGTCCCACCACAACATTTCAGTCAGGTTGAGATCTTTACTTTGATTAGGCCACTGCAGCACCTTGAATTTTTATTTTCAGCAATTCTGTTGTAGATTTGCTGCTGTGCTTGGGATCTTTCTCATGTTGCATGGCCCAGTTTGAAACAAGCTTTGACTATTAAACAGATGGTCTCACATTTGACTCTAGATTACTTTGGTATACAGAGGAGTTAATGGTCGACACAATGACTGTAAGGCGCCCAGGTTCTGTGATTGCAAAACAAGCCCAAATGATCACTGTTTCACAACTGTGCTCAACAGTTTGTATGCTTGTGTTTCTTAGCAATAAGAGGCTTGCTCCTGGTAACTCTTCCAAATAAGCCATATTTGTTCAATCTTTTTGTAATTGTACTGTCATGAACTTTAATATTTAACATGCTAACTAAGGCCTGTAGAGTCAGAGATGCAGCTCTTAGGTCCTTTGCGGTTTGTTGGACAGTGTCGAATTGGGGGGACTTTGCAGAGACGTCCACTCCTGGGAAGATTGTGTCCTTTTATTAACACACTCCTGAACCTGCCAGACCAGAAAACTTCTAAAAATTCTGCTTTCATAGAAATGCTCAGACTTGCTGATGATCATTTAATCAAGCATATTTGATTAGCAGCACCTGGGTACTACTTAAGTATTTAATTCCAATGGAAGTCTCAAGAGTATTCATAGTTTATCATGTGGCTTCAAGGACCTGTGAAAGCTTTCTTTTTTGCATGACTGTATATGTGTGTATAAGAGGCAACTGTTTTTCAGGGTCAAAGGTGAGTACCATCAGGTTTCTACTGAAGAAAAAAAAAAACATCCTGTATGTGAAATCAACATTGTGTATGCCATAAAATAGCTGGTATATGATATCATTAATACTAACACAAAGGTATTTCACTAACTGTAATATAAAAATACTTAAAATCACCAGAATATTTTTTTTCCTTCTTACCCAGTGAACACCCATTTTGGGGCATTCATTTTAGAGCATCTAATGAGTCCCACTGTTTTTTAAAAGATTTTTCTAGCTTTATTTTTACTGTTCTATAAATAAACTTTCTTCATTGTGTTTTCTCTAGGTGAGAGACCCTACAAATGCCCCCACTGTGACTATGCGGGTACTCAATCTGGCTCTCTGAAGTACCATCTCCAGCGGCACCACAGGGAGCAACGCAATGCCTTATCAGCTGCCTCAAATTCCTCCTCCTCTGGTCTCACCTCCACTATCAACAGTCTGACCTCTGGAACCTCTGGATTGGTCAAGCAGCGCCGATCTCAACCCAACCACTGCCCGGTCAACCGGGCTCCAACAGACAACCCCGCCTCTCGACCCAGCCAGCAGTCCTGGCTCCTGGGACTTCCAGACCAGCGGGAGCATCGAAAGGCCTTAGCAGCTCTAAGGGATGTTGACCTAGAGACCCAGTACAGGTACCTGTCTGGAGTAATGGGCGCTCTTTACCAAGGTGGAATGGAAGGAAGCTGGATCAGGGAGTCTCCTCCACCAAAGGCACCTAAGGTGTCACGACGTAAGCCCCTTACTACAAGCCGAATGGTTCAAGCATCAAGTGACAAGGAAGTACCCGTGCCATCAACTCAGGAGGGTGGTTTTGAACCACTGGATCTGTCCCGTCGCACTTCTCCTGGTCTTGGAGGGATGGAGGAGGATGGAGGCATGAGTGTAAGGGAAGGTGGTGAGGATGCCGTAGAGGATAGTTCAACAGGGGTCAAACTGAGCGAGTGTTTGTTTTGTCCTTTTCGAACATCATCAGCAGAGCTGATGGCCATGCATCTCCAGGTCAACCACACCAGTAAGTCCAGGCGCAAAAGAAGCTCTTCAGTGATCTTGGATGATGATGGAACCTCAAAGACCACAAGGCCAAGGATGGATCCCTCTGACCTCGACCCTCTGACAATATGGAGGCACGTAAGTGAGGCCGAGTCCCAGGCCTCCATGGGAGAATGGTCCTTAACTCAGTCCCAAACTCTTAATGGTCTCTCTGAGCACACAGCAGAACATCTGGGTAATGCTCTTGAACACCCAAACTCCATGTCCTCAGTGTCAAAGAATGTAACAGATGTTCCTGAACTCAAGGGCAAAATTGATGAAGAGAGAGATGAACAAGATGAAGAATTTGAAGAGAATTTGGAGAATAGCAGTCTGGAGGATTCACAAGACCAAGACCTGAGGATGTCCCTCGCTCTTTCACCAGCCCTGAGCTCTAACCACGTTGGAGGGGAGGAGGATAGAGTCTGAGGAGATTAAAATGTTTTCAATGACACCGCTTAAATTGGAATGTTGGGTTTATTGTTTTCCAACAAATTTTGACAAAGAATTGAAGAAAGGGCAGAAAGTATTACATAGAGAGAAGTTGTTTATGGTTTTGCCCTGTCATACCTTCATTTCTGGGCAGTCCTGAGGAGTCTTGACAAAGAGGAGAGCCAAAGCTATGGTATTTCCTCTGTCATTATTTGTCTCCTTGGCTTTGTGGTCCACCACAAAATACGGTAAAATTCCTGTAAAAAGAAAGCGCATGGACGCATCTTTTCAGGATTTTGTCGTCCACATTTTCTATTTGTTTTTCAGACTTCACCGAAAGATGGGTGATTTTTACGATGATCTCCAATTTGATAATCGAAAGATCTAGGGCAAAGTCCTGCATCATTCTAGAGTCGTGCGTTTATCCCACACTTATAATGGACTGGTAAATCCCAGACTACAACACTGACCATGCTGGAGCCAGCTGCGACTAGATGCTCTCCTGACGGACTGACCACTGAACAGCTTCAGGTTCCTCCTCAAACTACAACAAACAGACATGGAGGAAAGTTTAGTCTAAAAGTTTCAAGCTGCAAACCTCGGCTAAGCTATTCTTTATTAATTTAAGGCATGAGGCAACCGTTACAGGCCATGTGCTTTCCTTCAAGTATGTATCACTGCCTTGTTTGTCAGAAAAGTGTTTCTTGATGACTGTGCTAAAGAAAAACAGAAAGTTTGTAATATTTTTGTTCATTTGTTTTCAGTTAGTGCCTGTTCATGTATGTCGTCGAGAGAGTCTCTGGTATCCTTGCCCATCGAGGCTCTGATAGATCGTTCATTTTATCTGAATATACAGTTTAAACGATTTAAGTACAATATATTTGTTAAAAGTGGTTCTAGGGTGTTGTGAATAGTTCAGTTGTAAAAGAAATGCTACATCATAGTGTAATGTCCTTGACACAGACTGTAGCTGTTTGTGGCTCAGCTTGAAAAGAACAAAAAAAAGTATGTCATATAATGTGAGGAAAGGTCAAAAGCTGAGCGCTTAAAAAGGAGGTCAGAGTTCAACATTCAGTGTTTACAATGGTAGCGGTTGTTGGTTGGGGATGCAAAGGCACCAACTGAACACAGAGCGAGAGTCTGTGTGAGGGCTGAAGGGGCGACGCTTGAGCTCCTGAATACAATCAACTGACACATTGTTTTGAAGAGACTACGACTGTGTCAAAAAAAAGGAAAATTTTAACTTTTTACAAGGTAGAGAACGACAAAGAAAGCAGTCTAGCTGCCAGACAAGACTAAATCTAAGAAACAAACTGTACTCTTGGGTTACGGTGTGTTTTAGATGAGTAGTTTCCCTCTCTTCTTCTTCTTTTTTTTGTTTTAATAAGAAAAGAAAAGACAATGGTAGGAGTAATTATTAAAACACTAACAAACGCATAGGCATCCCAGTAGAATATGTGTAGCTTTTGTAAAGACGAAAAAAAAAAAAAAAGCAGACTTTTGTTTATTTTCCTTTCAAGATGCTTACAGAAAAAGGTTATCAATATAGGTGATATTGATTATAATGTTTGTGAGCTAAGACTAGTTGGAATGTCTATACAGAGCACTGTGCAAGTTATTTTTTGAGTTCCCAAAGTAGTTGTTTTCATTTTGACTTTATCAATAGACCAAACGTTTTTTCAATGGCAGTTGTCACTTTCGGTTGTCATTTTTAAGTGTGTAAATGTGTGGTTTCAGTAGATTTACCCCATCGATTAGCAAAATCAGTCAGCTAGGTTGTCAGTGTATCAGATATTCGACCACTGAACTGGTGGTTAGGAAAAAAATGAAGTGCATTTTGTTTTTTATGTGGAAACATCCAGTAATCATTTCTTTATCCTAGTTTGAAGGTATATTTATGAATGTGAGGCATTAATATTCTCTTACACTGGTTAACAGCCTCTATTTATCTGCTAAGACTCAAATTGATGGGGTAATTTATGATTGTGACCACTCTTTAATGTGCATTAATGTGATTAAGTTCCCTTTTTAGAGCACCTTATGAGTTTTGTAGTGAAAGTCCCTTAGTGGTGTCTCCTTTAACAACTACTGTCAATGCCACCGTGCCTTCTGTTTCAAGCACTTCCTGGTATATTTTGTAAAACTCACCAAAAGCACTTAGCCTATATCGACACACTCTCTTTCCTCTTTCCTATTCCCCTTCAACACATCAGCCCATTCTCTTGATCATCTTCTCCTGTGTTCACCTCCTGATCCCTCTATTCTTGTGTTTTTGTTTTTATTATTTGCCATTTTTTCAGGCCCATTGGGCCTTAAACAAGGTCACTAGGCCTTATGTTCTAGCATGGCTAGACTCTTAAAAGAATGAACTACCTACCCTTAGACAAGTAAAAATTGTTGTAGAAGTAGGGTTAGAGAACTTCGGGTCATAATACTAACCCTTGGTAAACCAAAGCCCAAGTCTAAGACACATATACGTTGTGTTTAATCTCATGAGGTGCCAAAACATGTCTGATGTGACACTAAATCAAATACACTAGAGGAAACAAAATAATTCACCGTTTTCCTTTTACTCTCTCTTTTTCCCCTCGTCATGCTTGCTCTCCCTCCATGTCCTGCTCTCATCTGTAAACAGTCTATCTCTAGCACCACTTGAAGGTGACGTGTACTATCTGGTATTGAGGCCTTTATTAGATTTTTATTTCAGTTTGTGTGGTGTTTGTTCAATGCCGTTGAGATGGAAAAATGCTCTTATAATGATAAGTATTATTGTTTTAGCATTATGGTTAAAAAAAAATCAAGAGAAATGTGTTGTTGAATGTTGTACAGATAGCATTAGAGATGTTGTGTTTTTTTAAGGAGAGCACAAACCCGAGCAATGGTCCCTCCAACTCCTCCCGCTGGCAGATGGGAATAAAATGGACTGCCAATCATCATAAAAGTCTAATGACAAAAAGTCCCAGAGCTGTGGCATGTTTTCAAAAGAAACAAAAGATTTGAATGTAAAAATGAAGCCAAGGCCTCATTATTTCCAAATTGATTGCAAAGAAACAAAAATCATCTTTGTACCTAAGCTAATCATTTTACTCTTTTGAAGGTGTAGTTTAGTAGGAGTAAGACAAACACACGCACGGCTTTGTAGTGACTTGAAAACAGGGAAACCAGGATGTGCTTACCTGAAAACTGATGAATGCACAATTACATTCCAAGGATGCACAATTGGTGTACCTAACATGTTTAGCAATTTCTATTTTTTTATACTTTGAACACCTTCCTACTGTTTCATTGAGGTGTAGCAGTTTTTTACATGGCGTCATACACACATTGCATGAAAGTTGTCTGCATATAGGACGTGATACAACCACTGGTAGCTACTGTTCCCAGACTGTTTGGCAAGTGGTTGCTGGAGGTTGCGAGTTGAAAGTGGTCTCAAAGAGAGTGGTATAAGGAAGATTTTGTTGTTCTTGCTTTGGCCACTAACAAACTGTTGTGGTTGCCTGTAGTTTCTACACAAGTTGGTGAATTATTTGCAAACACTCGCAAACTGCTTCCTCAGTGGCATTAAACCTTGAAAAAAATTGCAACACAAACAGAGAATGTTCACCTTCAAAGTAAAAGCCAAGTAATTTTAAACGATGTGGCTTTTGCTTTGAAGGCAAAAGTTTTACTACTGCTCTGAGAGTAGCTGGCAAGTGTGTGCAGATAAGTCAACATGTTCCTTGCAAACCGTGGGCGACTGTAGCAGTTTTCTAGGAATAAAGGCTTTCACCAACTAGTCAGTGAATAAACATTTTTTGCTAGCAACTGGTGGTTGGCAGATGATCACAGCCTCATCTCTAGACCTGTGTGTCTGGGGCCTTAGTCACCCTGCAGTGTCACACATCCGAAATAGCACACAAGTTAACATCATGTTAGCCATCATGTTATTAGCAATGACATGACTGCAAAACATAAATAAGCTATATATGGTGTAAAAGAGAAAAAAAGACTTCTAAAAGCTAAGCTGCTATTGTGTCATTAGATATGTGCCTAGTTTGTGTAAAAAATAGTACTGCTGTTCAGTGAAATCAGTTATAATTAATGCATTGAGGAAGACGTTATCCACTAACTGACCCTGGGTAATGCCTTGATATTTTAAACCAACAATGGCATCTTGTTGGGCAGTGTTTTGATCTAGAAAATAAAAAATATGGTTGTATATGTCCTCTGTCATTTATATAATCACTGTCAGAGTGCTGAACAACCACACATAGTAAACACAAGGAAAGAAAACTACTCATGCTAGCAATGCTAATGGTAGCTACAGGTTTTCCTTCTATTAAACTTGTTTAGTCTAAATTTAAAAGTACATTTAGCCAAATAGGAGACTACAAACAGGCCTACCTTTGTCTTGAGATACTAAGACATCAGAGCAGATTGACATGTTTAATATGTAACAGTTTATTTGCCAAAAGATTATTGAAGCAAAAAGAGTGTATAACATCCTGTGTTAGCTAGCTCGTCTATATTGTTACGGTTAAACTTTACTGTTAAGTTCAAACTGCTTGTTACCGAGTAGAGTCTGCCCTCTTTTCTTGTGGTATTTACCCTTGTCTGGTATTTATTCATTAGTTGCTTAAAAAATGTTCTCAAAGTTGATTATTGCCCTGAAGAAATAAGATTACATCATGTTTTGTGTATCAGCAGCAACTACAAATTCTGTTTTTAATTAAATAGTTGTAAACTGTAATTTTGTAATAGCTATTAAGAGTATTGTCAGATTTTTAAGGTGCATTCCCAATTTTTAGAATAATTCACAATTAGAAATAGAGACAAAATCAGCTGACAATTTAACAAAGTATTCAAATGTTTCCAAGAAGATTGCTTGTGTTTGTCTGACTTCAGTTAATTTTTTTGCCAAACAATTGTTAAAAAATCAGCGAATTTTTTGCACAATTTTCAATTTGCTCGCTTGTAATTTACAAATAGATGTGAAAACGGCACCTTATATCCTGATTGTAAATCAGAAAATTCTCCAGAAAGGATACATTTGTCATTTCAAAGGGTATTGTTCTTTTTTTTTGTAATATGACAAATCTTTTGTGAGGTGAGGGGACCACGCTGGGTTTGGGCTCTTGTGTAGTTTACTGCCATTGCAGTGAGGGAAAACTGACCTAACATAGTAGTGACTAATATAACTTTGTGGACAGATAAAAAAAATAAATAAAAATAAAACACATTAGAAATAAATAAACACAAAACAAATCCTGTCTCTCTCTTTTTTATACCTGTTCATTTAGGATGCAGTTGTTCTTTAAAGTGTGAAAACGCTCAGTGAGACAGCTTTATTTTGCATGTTTATCTGCATTCTATAAGAACGTGTTTGTGACTTCAGAATTTGAGATGTTGAGATGCTGCATCTGGTTGAAGTGGGTGAAATACAGAAAGCTTGAGCTTGTTGCAAAGGGAGCCCTCCTGTGGCCTCCTGGCCGATATTGAGGGGATTTAAACAGGCTTCCCTCAGTCTTGATATTCATTTCTGCTTACAGGTCACAGAGATGTTTGCTTTAAAGACTGATAACTTAGCAAATCTAATATTAGAGATCTGTAAATGTATATCCATTAATTATGATTTCATTTGTGTTTTACAGCAGTGGTTCCTAATCAAATTCTGCCTGTTTAAACTGAGTAGCAAGGGCAGCTAAGACTGAATTTTCCCTATTTCCCGACTAAGAAGATTTAAATTTATTTAACCTGTAAGCTGCACAGTTAGCGCTGTACTGGCATGTCCTGCTGGGAAATGAGAAATGTTACTGTATATTCACAAAAGGACAGCAATACAAAGTAATCTGAACATATAGGATCTGTTCGTTTTTGGGTTTTTTTTTTATTCATTAAGCTTATCTTTATGGAAGTTTTTTCCCTTATTGAAAAAAACAAAACATTTTTTGCCATCTATAAATAAAAAAAATCTGGATTATGATCTCAAAATATTTACTTCTTAACTCGAAATTTCAGGTTATTTTCTCATAAGTTTGACTTACCAAGTCGACATTTTGATTTATGTTGGGGTTTTTTGTTTTGTTTTGTTTTCTTACATTTTTTCCAGTGGCAGAAAGAAGCTTTTACAAAACTGTGATGTTTTTGGCATTTATGGTAGATTTTTTTTGCATCATGCATATTCTGTCATCTGTGCTTGTGCTGCGTGATTTCCTTGATTTCATGTTAGCCTCTAATTTGGGCTCCGTTTGGCATTTAAGGCCTACTTACAGCACTCTAAATGTTGCGTGGGTTGCATGCGACCCAAATGTCAAGGCACCCCTGACATCTGGGCCAATAAGGGTTGACCTGTGGCTGAGTGTACACAGCCGCAGTCACCGTGAGTCAGTGCTGTCAGTCAAGGATGAGTGTGTGGCCCACATTTGAACTGCACATGTGGGTCATAACTGGTGCTGACATTTTCCTCCAGAAGGAGGATGTGGACAACAACGACTACTGCAGTTATGTCAATGTCTTTGAGTACCTAATGTGTTCTAATAGTATTATTTGAACATGGAAAGGGTTCTATTATTTACAGCAGCTATGAAATCCCCAGGCCAGGTGCAGGCTAGGATCAAATGAGATACATAATGACAACAGCACCATCAAGTGGAGACACTTGGCAGGGTTGAGCAGAAGGGAATCTGTTTTCTGTCCTTCTGTGTTTCCTCTTCCCTTATCCCTGACACTAACCAGTTATGTCTGCTTACTTCCAAGCCTTAGAAAAAAAATAGGTAGCTCTTAAAATAGATTCAGAAATTCTAAACACCCTTTTTAAAGTTAAGTGACCATGATCAGACATGACATTACATCAAATTAACATTTAAACACATACAACTGTAAGTTTAAGATTGTTTAAATAGAACCCCCGCCACCCACCCCCAGGCAGATCGACAGAAATACCAATGGTATTGACACAAAAGGTACTGGTATTGGATTGATACTTTGTTTCTGTTCTCTCAGTGTGTAGCCCACTGAATTGTGTTAGCCTATAGGCTATAGATAGCACATTTAAACAACAGAAGTTGACCCAAAGTGGTTAAGAGACAGGGAAAAAACCCACAGTTTCAAAACACACCAAGAGCTTAAAGGTGTGTGTTGTTGTCAGAATTAATTATTGTGGGAAAATAAACATCACAGTGATTCACTGGTCATTAAAATGTGTTCAGAATTGCAAATGCATGATGATTCATCTATAAATGAATGACAGACTGCTCTATCATGTATACACGGCCTTTATAAGTGAATAGTATTGGCATTGGTATCAGCAATAATGCTCCTGCATTTAACTTGGTCTCAGATCGATACCAATATTTGCAGTATGCTGCAAAAACACAATTTACACTTTCTGCTTTTGCAAACGTGGTTTATTTTGAAACTCTGGACAGGAAATCGGATATTTATTCTGAGTGGGATGTGGAAAATAGCATCCTTGTATTGTGAAGCCTCCCCCACCCCACATAAAAAGTTTAGAACAGGATGTCACTGCAGTATATTCGTGTGTTTGCAGGCTACACGTGTTTTCAGCTCATGGTCATTTCAAAGCTGAAAAAAAAAATCATAACTATAACACATCAATTACCACGCTTATGTAAAAGGCGTATCTAAATGCTCCAGGGTTATACTTCTTATTACCTGCCTATTAGCCTACATGTCTGTACCAGGGCAATAGTGTGCTCCCTGGTGACTGGTTGAGACTGAGTGGGCGAGACAGAAAGAGAGAGAGGGAGGGAGAGAGAGAGAGCGCTCCTGTTGCCCATAAACCGCAGCGTTGCTGTCACTAAAGCTTCCTCCCATCATCTGCACCGGAGAGCTGAGCATCTCCTCACTCTGTCAGCCTACCTGCTTCACTCGGTCTCGGAGCCTCCACAGTCCACTCAGCCCACCACCCCCTCCCCTCCATCACTCTTTCATCTTTTAATTTTTTATTTTTTCCCAGAGTCTGTGAAGCACACACTGCAGCACTCTCTCGCGCGCTTCTGGCTGAAGGACTGAGCACGGAGAGCAAGAAAGACCCAAGTCCACTTCTTCTTCTTCAGTTGCAGAACTCCCTCCGCGCATCTTCCCAACATGAGTGAGGTGAGTATGTTACAAACTACAGCTCGTGCTCGGTGTTTGGGACTCGATCACTTTCTTCTGTTTTTAGCGGCGCACGGTCTACAAGTGCAGTTCCTGGACTTGGTTTTATTACGCGCTGCAGTCCGCGCATTCTACCTCCGTGCTGAGCCGTAATTTCCTCCACGCGTGTCCGCATCTGCACCTGTGTGGAATTAACCGTGTTATCTCTCGTCCCCGCGAGCACGCACGGGTGCATCACATCCGATCAGATCAAACTGCTGGTATTTTTGTCGTTTGTCCAGACCCCCCCACCCCTCACCAAATCCCGCTACGGCGAGGTGCGGTTAAGAATCGGAACAACGTGTCTTAGCGCAGCGCTTTTTGCTCCTGCTTGGCTTTGATCCCGAGACTGACAGAAGTGCTGCAATGAGAGCAGCAGCAGTGGCACCAGCTCACATCGCCAGTGGGCACTGTGGACATGGTGATGGAGCAGAAGGGTTTTCCCAAAACCGGGATGTCGGGGCTTGTGGAAGGCAGGGAGGGAGGGATTTCATAACATCCAAATGATGAAATTCCAGCATGTGAATCATTTCTCATTTAGCGAGTGAAATGAACCGCTCTGCAGTACAGTTCTTTCCAAAGCTAGGGCTTTCAGGCTTTATCTTAAGGATTCATGCAGTACATAAAGTTCCATATTTACTGCAGAACCACTCAGTGATTCATTCTCAAGCTGCTTTTTCTCCTTTGTGTAAAGAAGTGGTTTTCTGGTGTGGAAATGTGTGTGGTGGTGTTGGGGGAGAATCCATGGAAGCATTAAAAGTATGCATACCTTGTCTGTAGGTATAAGCTCACCAGCTTTATTACTGAAATGCATCACTCTCCCAGTGGTTTTTCATGGTCGGAGCGGGTTCTACTTGCAGCTCGCGTGTCAGTTCTTCATTATTTCTGGGAAATAATCCTTAAAGCTTTAAGCTGCAAGTTGACTTAGAAGTAGAAAGGAATGATGTATTACTCTTGTAGGGGTCTTGAACAGTCACCCTCCTTAGACCTCATATTAATTACTTGTGCATAATCTCTAAGATATTCATCTGAGGTGGAGTCATCGTGACTTCCCTTTCCATAGGCGGTGGAATGGAAATGATAATCAGGCAGATTAAAAGATAGCCATGTTACGTAACTTACCAGCTTGTACAGTGGAGTGTCATGTCAGGAGGTGCTGAGATTTGTCGCTGAATCGATCACTTCAAGCGTAGATAAAAATAGCCTCCCTGTGGAGCGATTATTTCCTCTCTTCTGTCACAGAAGTGGAGCAATGGTCCAGTGGGACTGTTCCTTCTGTATGTGTAATGTATTTCACTCTTCAGCCCGGGGCAGATGGGACGTGTCACTGTCTTTTGATACGTAGCAGATGATGCCACTGCTGCACATGGGGGGATTTGAAATGTAAACACACACAGTGAAGGATAGAGCATCTGCCGGTTACCTCTGCAAATCACTAGATTTCCGAAGCCTGTCTCCTGCATGTGTGCAAAGTTGTGGGCTGAAGCTAGTGGCGTCATAAATGGGGAAAAAAGGAAAGAAGAACTGGAGGTTTGCCTTTGTGAAGCCATTTAGATTTTAAAAAGTGCATCTGCTGATGGAAAAAATGCACTTTTTTTCCATCTGTCTGCACAGACAGACAGTGCCTAAAAGGCCTGAGCTGATAATGAACCTGGGCTTCAGTCATGATCCCAATCAAGAGAAAATGTAAGAAAAACAAAAAACAATAACTTTTATTGATATAGTTAATAGTCTTATTACAGATGTACAGAGTTGCATTACAACAATAGACTGTATATAAAAGATGGGCATAAAAATGGTGCTTGACGTCAGACTGGGTATAAAGACTTCCTATTTTAAAGAGTTGAAATTATTATATCTGTTGTTGTCTTTAACAACAAGTGAACATGTTTTGACAAAAAGGTTGAATGCTAAGCTATCAGCTAACGCTGACTAGCTAATTAACAAGATGCATTCATAACAGACCCACATACCTGTTGCTATTTGTTGGATGGTCCGCTAATACCATCCCAAAAGATGGTACTAATATATTCATAGCACCACAAACCGCATTGTTTTCCATAAAACGTATTAAAATAGTCCCAAAGCCAACATTGCTACAGAAGCAGGTGAAGGTTCCAGTTTTAGTAACTGGAATTAGCGAGTGTAAAGTGTCCACACTGGAAGCAGTTCACAGTGATGTGGAAACCAGAGAGAAAGTCAGCGAGCTTCAGTGACTAAAGGTGAAGTAACTGCAGTGGGCGAGAACTTAACTTCCAGGTGAGTCACTGAAGTGATTACCAATAAGAGTGCAGGACACTGCTGATAGTAAATACACTGGAGTTATTTAGCCACCCAGAGACTAATCAAAGCGATGTGCGATAAGCGAATCGCTTCCAGTGTGGACTCAACTTAAGGTGCTCCATGTTTTTCGTTGGCAGACTGTAGGGAGGTACGGACTGTCCGTCTACCTGCAGAGAGCATCAGATGGAGGCAGTCCGTCAGCTAGCCAAGCCGCAGTGACGAGCAAAGTTCTAACATACAAAGAGCTGAACTGAAACAGTGGCAAGTGTCCACTGTAACCACTGTTTGTACTGTGCATACTTTTGAGCTTTGATCACTTGTCTTGCTTCTCCCATTCCTGGTGAACTCCACAATGGACAAAGCCTCTGCTTTCCTTGATTTTCGTGATTTCCTTGATCCTTGATTCTCTTGAACACAGGGCTCTGTGGCGATTGAGTTTTTAGCACTTCCTCTTTTTGTTTTTAATTTAAGAGGCTGATGCTCGACTATAGCCGATACCCGCTCACTTTCCTGCTTATATTCTAGTCCTTCAAGTTAAAACTGACATCTCAGAAGCACGTTTGGCCTTAAATGTTACATTTCTCACACTACATGAATGCAGCTGCCTGAAATGAGCCGACACAGTGTTATTTGTAACCGGCCTATAACCTCTGGCGGCCGTCCCACCTCTAACCCCATTTGGACTGATACAAGTTGAACCCGTGATCCTGTGCATTAGGCTGCAGTCATGGCGCAATCCCAGAGGATGAGGCGCTAAGTGGGGTGTAAAAAGGCATTTCTCTCTCTCTTGCTCTCTCTCTTTTCTGTTTTTAAATTGAATTTTTAAAATTTCAGCTTTAAACTTCCTCTCTGACGTTTGAGCGTCAAAACACTGAGCTTGATAACAAAAAAGTGTGAGTAAGGAACACATGCATAACACACATTTAACAACTGGTTAATGACTACAAGAACATACGTTATCTTAATGTGCACTTCCCCTTTTTTTAAATGTAGCGGAAGAAGATGAGGGCGTGTGTGCTAACTCTACAGCGAGTTCAGCCTGATGTGTGTGAGCTACGCTCAGCCTCACTGAAGTAATGCTGATGAGCTATCGTAGCGCACCTTCTCACTGCTTTGACAAACTGTCTCCTGCAGCTGAAATCCTGTCGCCCGCTGCCTCATTTCCTCCTCTTTCCCTTTCTCTCTGTCTCTTTTTTTATGAGCTTCTATTCATCTCCCCCTCTCTCTTCGCCTTTTCCTCCCCTCGTTAAAGGCTTCGCCATATTCTCCTTAGCAACAGCAAGAGGACTCAGGCAGGGTATTAACACTTGCGCGCACACATCCGGGAGCCAACATCTGCACAGCAGGAGGCGCTGAAGGAGTCAGAATGAGAAGAAGCGGCGGGGGAGAGAGGCGGGAAATGGGGGTGGGGGGGTGAAGAGGGGCAGACAGTTTTAAATTTTGCGGGAATATGAATGGGAAACGCGGCCATTGGAACGAGTTCGGGGACATTACGCAATTCGTGTTTGGCTCCGTTTCCAGTTTTGACAGCTGTTTGCTGGCTTTTCCCTTTTATCCTCGCTCCCTCTTGAAACCAGGTCGGCATTAAGAGGAGAAAACAAGATTTTTATTTTTTAATACTTTGAAAACAAAATCCCGTAATCCAAAGGGGCTCAGCAGAGCATGCGCGCACGCTCGCAAGAGGAAGGTATAGCTTTCTCATTATGCTGATAATTAACACTTGAGCACGCAGCACACCCACTCACCCTCCCTCGCCTCCCCTCCCTAAAAGCCACCCTCTTCCTAGCAAGCTGGCAGGGTATAATTATCGGGGTCTGATGCGGCTCCAAGGCCAATCTCAAGCTAGTCAAGTAAATCTGAGAAAGCGCCAATCTTTGTTTCTCTTTGTCAGTGTGTCTCTCTCCATCTGTCAGTCCCTTTTCCTCACTTCCACTTCTTCCTGCCCCCCCCCCCCCCCCCCACCACCACCACCACCCCCTCCCGCCTCAACTCAGATTGTGCTGCATCTGGCATGTTTGGAAATCACTGGCTTTCCCCTACTCCTTCATGGAGGTATAATCCTTTTATTTTTGTCTATAAATACATTTCTGCTGAGCTTTTAGAGGCTTTTCACTGCCTCCTTCCCTCCTCTCTGACAGGGAGTGCAGCACTAAGCCCCATCAGTGTGTATGGCTTAAGAAATGTACTCTATGTTTTTTTTTTCAAAGGAGACACTGTTGAGAGTTGAGCAGAGACAAGCGCAGGCTGAGAGAAGGGACCAGTAAGAGATGTGTCCTTCTATTAAAGGAAACCTAAAAATGTGCCATCTGTCTCTGGGCTGTTGTACCTTCTTTTTAGCCATCTTTTTTTCTTCTTCTTCTTGTCCAATCATCTTTCTCCATTTCTCCTGGGACTCGGGCTCAAATGATGAAATGCAAATACGTACGCTCAATGGCAAATTACTTTGAATGCGTGGATAGTTGAATAGTGTGGAATATCTACCTTTCGTGAACTGTCTTGAGCCCTTGTCTACAGAGGTGAAGGATGTGTCTTGCAAGAGAAAAGCCGTAAACTCTCACACTTTTTAAAAAACTGGGAAGCCAAAGGTGTTTTTAGCCACGCAGATGTGTTTAAGGTATTGTTCTAATGTTTGTAGTTTGAAAAAAAAATAAAAAAGCAGTAAGACTGTCAGTATGTCTGGCGTGATAGAATAGAATAGAATAGAATAGAATAGAATTCAACTTTATTGTCATTGCACATGCACAGGTACAGGGCAACGCAATGCAGTTTGCATCCATCCAGAAGTGCTTTAGTGATATAGATATATTACAATATATATTAGCAATAATATAGATATGTGAGTATATTACAGAAATGGGTCTATTATGGTATGTTATAATGTACACGGTATGAAGTATGTTGTGAATATTCTATAACTATAGGTATGTACAGGCTGTAGTGAGTACAAGCTATGTACAGGCTATGAACAGGATACAAATATGAAAAACTATACAGAATATGAAATAAATAACTTTACAGAAATCTGAGATATACAGTTATACAGAAATAGGAACTATGCAAGTTGTAAACAGTTGTAGGGTTAAAAATTATCGTATGTACAGAATGATTATTTACACAGAGCTATACAGTAGTGCAGTTAAGATAAGTGAGGGTGTAGATAGTTTCTACAGAGGCTATATAAAGTGCTAGTGGTTGTGAGTGGTGGTTCAGTCCATGTTATTATTGTGTGTTTGAGGGTACAGTTGTCCATTGTGGGTGTGTGTATGTTGAGTCCGTGTGTTAACGTGGGTTAGTTGTCAGGAGGCAGAGTTCAGGAGTCTGACAGCTGTGGGGAAGAAGCTGTTCCGGTACCTGGTGGTCTTAGTCTGGAGGCTCCTGTAGTGCCTCCCAGAGGGCAGGAGGGTGAAGAGTCCATGTGATGGGTGACTGGGGTCTCTGATGATTTTCCCAGCCCTTTTCAGACACCACTTCCTGTAGATGTCTTTTATGGCAGGAAGTGGTGCTCCGGCGATGCGCTGGGCAGTTTTCACGACCCTCTGCAACGCCTTCCGGTCCGAGGCAGAGCAGTTCCCGTACCAGACTGTTATACAGTTGGTCAGGATGCTCTCGATGGTGCAACGATAGAAGTTCACCAGGATGTCTGAGGACAGGTGGTTCTTCCTCAGAGTCCTCAAGAAGAAGAGGCACTGGTGAGCCTTCTTGACCAGCTTGGAGCAGTTGGTCGTCCAGGTGAGATCCTCAGAGATGTGGACTCCCAGGAACTTGAAGCCGCTCACACGCTCCACAGGCGTCCCCTTAATGTGGATGGGTGTATGTGGGTCAGCATTCCTCCTGTAGTCGACGATGAGCTCCTTGGTCTTCTCGGTGTTAAGCAGCAGGTTGTTTGTGTCGCACCACTCAGCCAGACGATCCACCTCCTCCCTCTAGGCGGCCTCATCGTTGTCACTGATGAGGCCAGTCATCTGCAAACTTAATGATGGTGTTGGAACCATCAGCAGGTCTGCAGTCGTGGGTGAAGAGGGAGTAGAGGAAAGGGCTCATCACACAGCCTTGTGGTACACCGGTGTTCATTGTGATGGTAGATGAGCAGTGGTTATCCAGCCGGACATGTTGGGGGCGGTTGGTCAGGAAGTCCAGTAACCATTTGCAGATGAGGGAACTGATGCCCAGGTCTGTCAGTTCCCTGATGAGTTGTGAGGGGTGGATTGTATTGAACCCTGAACTGAAGTCTATAAACAGCATTCTGGCGTAGGTGTTGTTGTTGTCCAGGTGTGAGAGGACAGAGTGCAGTGCGATGGAGACTGCATCCTCTGTGCTCTTGTTCTGGCGGTATGCGAATTGGTGGGGGTCCAGGGTGGGGGGGAGACAGGATTTGAAGTGTGCTAGGACCAGCTGCTCTAAGCACTTAGTGATGATGGGGGTGAGTGCTACTGGGCGGTAGTCATTGAGGCAAGATGGGTTGGAGTTTTTGGGTATCGGGACGATGGAGGTGGATTTGAAGCAGGCCGGTACCACGGCGTGGGCCAAGGACAGGTTGAATATGTCTGTCAGCACTCCTGCAAGCTCCCCAGAACACGCTCTGAGAACACGCCCGGGGATGCCATCATTTGATTTGGAGTTTACTACGATTATGATATGCCACTGCTGTATTTGAAACTTGAGTGGCGGTGAAAGGGTCGACCTTCTTCAGTGATATATCACGGCCTCTCTTCGGGAATATAAACTGTCACCATCAGGGCGGAGGTACAGTGCAGAGTTACTGTGCACAGAGATCCTAGAAAGGTTCCACTACCACCCATTTAGAGTGCTACCAGCCTCGTGGAAAGCCCTTATTGTAAAATAGAAGCAACAAGCCATATGTTTTCAAATGAAAAGCAACAATAAACAATAAAAATCCATATTTGGAGGCTGGAGGGGGTGGAGAAATCAAATTCAAATTAAAGCTTAACCTATTCTGCTTCTCAGCTGTGACATGAGTTTGAGTGTTTGTGTAGTGTTAGGTGTAGAAACTAACAGTACTCAGTGGGGCTACAATGCACTCTTTTAGAGTGTATGCACTTATTTATATGTAGAGATAAACAATTTCCGTAGTTTTCCTTCTAACTGCTTTTATTATTTGCTCAAACCGAGGCTGCTAGCTTGTGGTTGGCTCTGCACTCTTGCTAGCTTTAGCCTCTTTGCCTTAGCTAGCTTCTTTAAAATGTTCGTGTTCAGCTGGGTGAGGATGATTTAAGTGTCTTATTAGGTTTATTGTTACAAAACGCAATTTCTCCTCGCAATTTACTTCGGTAGACTTTTTGTCTACAATCACTCTGAGGAGCGCCATGCTAAAAACATGTTAGCATGTGGCTGTCAGTGCCTGCAGTTGTGTACATGTTGCGCATGCATGAAATATGCTTTGTGAGGCTGACTGGCTGGTCACTGGTCAGGGTTGGTAGTTTAGTGCATCTCTGTTGATATGAATGCTAGTCTTATTTATCACTAACTGAAATGAGCCCATTGAACCAGCCAGAACCACATGCTTAGAGATCTCCTGTTGGTGATATGTACTCAACTAGTAACATCTAAATCAGTTGCTAGCACAGTGATGATCTGTTAAACAAATCTGGATGATCCGGTGTTTTTTGATGGCATTTTACTGTACTGTAATGTTATGGAGCACTTAAATGTCCACCTGTAAGGGTGGACATTTAAGTGGTTGTCCTGCAAACAGCAGCTTGCACCAACACTGATGTCACAGCTGCTGGCTCGAGTTTTGCTTTGCTGTCATTTTGGCCGGGTGCACACCACACCTGTCACTTTCTGTAACCTCTCACGGGGGGCCATGGGTTGGGTTGAAGACACATCTGCACAATAGTGTCAGTTTATACTGCCACTTCAGTTTTGCAGCAGTGCAGATGTTCAGAGATTCTCAAATAATACAAAGGGAGAACTGCAACCATTTCGAAAGATGAGCTGTCTGGAGGAGGTTCAACTTCTCCTCCTCTTGTATGTACCAGCACTGCGGATGCAGAGGTTTTGCCTGAGTGACGACACCTATTATTTATGAGAATACTGCAGTGGGTACCTGCGCCCTCAGTGCTGGTGTAAATGGTTACTGCACTGTGGTGACATCACTGTTTCCCTGTGGTGTCGCCATGATAGGCCCGTAATGGTAATGGTTCTGATTTCGCTGCTCTGTTTGTTATTTAAAGGATTTGAAACAAACTTAATGGTTAAAGGTTTATAAGTTCACCTCCTTAGTGCAGACTGAAATATGTCAACAACTTGAGGATTGATTGCTGTGCAGTTTTATACATACACTCATGGTTCTCAGGGGATAAGCCCTAACAACTTTCCCTCTAGAAATATACCGACAGCTAATGCTATAAATCTTTTACTATACAAGATTTTATATTGTCCAACAGTCCAGGATTATTGGTTATTCTCTTGTAGAAGTCACTCTACAGATAGTCTCCATACCTTTTGTCAGATTGTTAAAGATATTTGCTTTTTTCATTAATATTATTAGCTTTAGTTATAAGCACAAAAATGTTTATTATTCAATATTTCAACTCATTTTAAAAAGCCAGATAAAACTATGTATCAGTAAAAGATACATACCTTAATCTTCACAGTGTTGTTTTTCTCTGGTTCATTGTTACCAGGATGTGAGAGGATACAAGTATGTCCTCTCACACACTTGCTATCCCCATCTGCCTCCAGGAATCCCAACTATTTCTGAATCTCTCGCTCACCGCACAGACCCCCACCCACTGACTTATATAAAGCCATTAACTGGCATTGTGCTATTTTTAGTGGGCAGGTACAATGTGTTACAGCATGAGATTGTTATGACTCGAGAACAGAGGCCGAGGGTGGCTGAGCTGCAGTATTTAATGGATGGAGGATTGGGCTCTGGTTTTAAAAATAAAAGTGGTCACAAAGTCAACAGAAAGGGTTGAATACATTTAAGCGGTTTTATGCACCAAAAGTCTAAAATGTTCTTATTGCTTACGTTGCATTACTATTTATTAGCCTGACAATCGTGTTTATGTTTACTTGGATGCACAGTGTTTACTCTCAGGTCAGACGGATTACATATACATACTATAAGCACATGTACTCCAGACAGGTTAAGCTCTTAAGCTTGATGATGTCTGGCCTGTACATTTAATAAACAGTACATCCACAATAAGAACATAATCTTGTGATCGTTGCACCCATTAAACCTCTGTTCTATTTGTAAGTCAGAGTCAGTTACAGCTCCAAGCTCAGCTCCAGCTGTAATTGTATTAGAGCCTAAAGTTCATTAGAACCTGAAGCCCATCAGAGTCCATTAAGATCAGCAATTATAAGCAGTGGTTTGAACAGGCTGAAGCATCTGGGGATATGAGCAGCTTCGTCCACTTAATGTACAGTAAGAGCAGCTTTGAGCAGATGTTGAGCTCGCACAGTATCACACACTCAGCACCAACGCACATCTGGCCAGCCGGCCAAAACACGGGTCATTAGACGAGTGTTCTCAGCGAAGGGATGGAGAGAGGACGAGGAGGAGGAGTACACTGAGGGGGCAACAGGGTAGAGGAGATGGAGACAACAAACGGGTGGGCGTAAAAATTGAAGGGTAGAGTGCAGGAGAGGACAGAAGAGGAGATAAAAAGAGGGAGGCGAGAGCATGAGTTCACCCAGGCTAAAGTAAGCATATGGGAGAACTATAAGATGGATAAAAACAGCCCACCAAATGGCATGTGTTATGTAAGAGGAGAGGGAAAGAAAAAAAAAAAGAGGCAGGAAAACGAAAGATGGATAGTTGGACAAAGAAAGCCCCAGCTTAAATGCAGCTTCGCTTTTATTTCTTTTTTTTCTTGGCACAATTAAGAAATAAAAGTCACTAACAATGTCGCCTCTTACCAATGATGCACCCTCCCTCTGGACCGAGTAGTAATGAATCCAGTATTTTGACGCATAATTATTGCATCCCTCCTGGACTAGTTACCACTTTTATGGGGCTCATTTATCCTTTCAGCTGGTTTTCCAACAATGTTTTAATTTTATGATTATGTCGACATAGAACCAATATGTTCTCCAGCACGAGGCTGAGCCACTTCATAACCTCTTTATTGTCCTGCTGGTGTTTCGTTAGAGCAAGAGCGGAGCCTTTTGTTCATCATGAAGGTATTCCTCCCAGCAATTAAAATCCTCGCTACTGTCTAAAGAAATATTGGATCGTTTAATCAAATGGCCGTCTTGAGTCGACTTAAAGTCAGAGTTGAATCTGATTTTCTCATCATTTTATGTGTGATGATAATTCTGCTCAGTGCTGTTGGTTGGTATTGGTGGGAGCCGTGTTTGTTTACTGGATTAATCTTTTGGATTTATTGGATTCAATAACATTGGTTGGATGTTGGTAAGCCTAGATTGGTAGTTGTGATTCTTTGCCGAGTGCTAATGTCAAGCTCAACGATATATAGAGTTTTAGCTAAACAGCCTTGGGTAGTGGCAAGGAGAGGACACAAATCTTGGGCATGACGGCAAATATTTCACTTGGACAAACTGAGTTCAAAGGAAATGAAGTACATAAGTCAAAGAACAGGCTGAATAAGCAAAGGTGAGTCACAGGAACACAAAGGAGGTAGTAGAATAGACAAGCTAGCAAACAAAAGAGGGAAACACAAGGGTAGATGTACTCAGAGGACTAATTAACAGGGAACAGGGTAAAAACAACCATGGAGGAGCAAACAAAGGATGGAAAAACACAGGAATTCAAACCAAAAATAGACACAACAGAAATCTAGCTCTCAATGTAAGTAAATAAAACACAATAAAATAAAAAATAAAAATATAACATACCATAACAATGTAAAACAATAAAATAACATATATAAAACAACAAATTAATTAAATGCTTGTCTGTATAAAATTGCCCTCAGCTGCTTTTTAAAAGTCAACGTATGACTTAAAGACAGCGGCCTTGGTACCACGTCCTAAACAGTACATGGGGCCAGCAGTGACCCCTGACCTGAAGACCAAAGGAATCATGTAGTTTCAACAGGTCAGAGATAAACTGGGGAGCTTGACCATGTAGGCCCCTAAAAGTAAAAAGTAAATTTTGAATGTGAAACCAAACATTTACTGGCAACAATGAAGAAAAGCCAAAACTCGAGTAATGTGTGATCCCCTGTTAGTGCCAGGTAAAAGTGTTGCTCAAGAATTCTGTATAGTCTGAAGGCGATCCAAAGCTGATTTGTTGAAACAAGTAAATAGACTGTTACAGTAATCCAAACAGGAAGAGATGAAACCATGAATGATCATCTCAAGTTTAGCCTTTGTCTAAACTTGAGATGATAATAATCTGAGTTTAGAAATATTCCTTAGATCAGGGGTGTGGAACTGCAGGCCTCAAGGGGTAGTGTCCTATACGTGTTAGATGTCACCTCGTGTCAACACACCTAAATCAAATGACTAGTTCATTACCAGGCCTCTGGAGAACTTCAAGACATGTTGAGAAGGTAATGTAGCCATTTAAGTCAGCTGTGTTGGATCAAGGACACATTTAAAACCTGCAGGACACCGGCCCATGAGACCTGGAGTTCCCCACTCCTGCCTTAGATGATAAAAACAGTTCAAGTAGTTGTTTGGAGTGATGCTCAAGCAACATTAAACTGACACCCAAATTTCTGACTCAATTGAACAGAAGAGCCTAAGAAGCTGATATACTGCTTAATTTCTGAAATAATATGGCCTGAATGCCAAAGTCAAGCACAGGCAGAAACACAGGCAAGGCAATTACTACAGACACTACTATACATAGTAGACAAGTTGTGAACTAAAATACTATAAAACGCAAAACTAATCTTATCCATAGAAACAAAATAAAACAGTCAAAAACTGAAGTATGAACCAACACCCTAATTTACGAATAAATTCTTTACAAATCCTACCATGTGGATTCATGGATTTTTTTTTCACATTCTGTCTCTCACAGTTGAAGTGTACCTCTGGTGCAAATTACTGACCTCTGTCATCATTTTAAGTGGGGGAACTTGCACAATCGGTGGCTGACTAAATACTTTTTTGCCCCACTGTATATGGATGATCTGGAATCGCCAGATAGCATAACAAGCAAGTCTTTGGGCTGTGGGAGGAAGCCCGAGTATGAAGGCAGTGAACACAGTTGTGATTTGTTAAAGAGCTGATCAACTGGGAAGCAGTGGTGACTGATATACCCCCAAAATTCTATCATGATATTTAAAGGAAATTTGAAATAATAATACTTCGTATCTTAGGTCGAGCTTCTTAACCACCATGTTAACATCAGTAATTTCCATCCATCATTTTGCTCTTCTGTCAGCTAGTGCAGCTATCGAATGTTCCGGAAATACTCGGTTGAGTCCTTTATTCGTTTTTACTAGCATCTCTTTCATCGTAGCCTGGTTCTACTATATGTCAAGTGGTGAAACAAGTTTGTTTCCACCTTCAGTTTCCTGCATATTTTACAAAGTACTGTGCTTTGTTGGAGGCAATTGAAGGAGCTCATCACAGCAAGAACAGCAGACAGCTACTCTCAAACATCCAAACATGCCTGGGCTTGTTTCATTATTGTTTGCTAGGAAATGACACTTTTTTTATTTACATGAAAAATAATTTGCAAAATATTGTGTTATATTAAGCATTACTTAAAACTAATACTTGAGATCATATTCTCGACAGGAATGTGTTTAATGAGGTCCGAGAAAAAAGCCTGGATTATACTGCGGATCCAGCTGGAGACTAGACGGCCGAGTGGTTATTCCTGTTATGCTTCTTCAAAGTCCGCTCCCTGGGCACATGGATAGTTGGTGCATTGTAATGTAAATTCTCTGCGGATGAGTCAGCGCAGTCACAAAACACAGTCAGGCACGTGGATGTACACACAGATCCTCGCAGTCACTGTCCGATGATAAAATGTATTTCACTGGAACCCAAGCAAACCCTCGGCCATGTACAAAATATAAAACTAGGCCTGTTTCCCCTTAAATCTGTAACCACAGAAGTCTCCCCCTGCTGCCCATTAGAAAGAACACAGGTCTAAGGCACTAATGGCCTTGACTTTTTAGACCCGAAAGCTCTGTCCATCTTTGCCATACAGTCTATGAGAACAAAGGGGGAAAAGAACAAAATTGCCAGAACTTGAAATAAGCATCCCTCTGACCGTACAAGCACAGGCATATAGTTGTTGTTTATATGGGCTAAGAATAAATAATCCTGACTTCACTCATGACTCAGACCCAACTCTCCCAGGATTTTTCCCTGGGAGTAAGGTCTCATTGCAGGAGCCGACTTCCTCCTCGGATCACTTTGAAGGCGGCAATGAAATCTCATCATGGATTTTTTTTTTGTTCAGTGCTGCCAACAAAAAAACATTTGGTCCACAAAGGTTTTAGTTTATTAATCTATCAACACAAAATGAACCAACACATCATTTGATAATAAATTTCTCAGAATGTCCAGAATTAATTGGCTCCAGCTTCTCTTATTTTTTTTTCTTCTAATGAAAGCAGCAGAACAGCTTTGAATACAGGACTGTTCACTGACCAAAACAAGCTTAACCATTGCCGACTTGGATACCTAGTCCTGTATGGAACAAATGATTAATCAGCTAATTGGGTGAACAATCAAAAGTAACTGTTAGATACAACCCTAAATCCTATGTACACACACAGGCAATCACAAAGCCCCAAATCTCCCCCCCAAAATTAAACAACACTTGGAACGAAGATGGGAATTTGATTATTATCATCTCTGACAATTGCAGGCAGCTCTCGAGGACCTTATATAAGTAATTTAATATTTATCGTGTTTATTCCACGAAGACTAGTCTTTGAGAACAGGAGAGGGTAGAGAAGGACCAGCTGGGAACGGATAAAGAAATGTGACAGGAGTGTGAGGAAAACAGCTTGGAGAGGTGTATTCCCCAAAGGAAAACTGTGCCGTAAATGAAGTGCATCGCACTGTGTGAGAGGAAGAGATCTGGGAGAGGAGGGTATGTGAATGTGAATGTGTGTGTGTGTCTTGCTTCTGTATATGTGTGTACAGTATGAGTCTGTGCATCCATCTGCACTGTTTAGGCCGGCCGAATCCTTTCTGAATAGACACTGTATGTTCCAATTGTTGTCATGGAGCCCGTTATTTTCAAGTTTTTTTCTAGCCTCCCTCCTGCTACAGTGCGTGTCTCTTTCTCCCTTTCTCTTGCGTCCCTCTCCTTCCATATGTGTCTTTCTCTCTCTCTATCACCTTCAGTGGCTCCCCAGGGCAGCCTGTTAAATGCTGCAATCTGTCTCTGTCTTCCATCCTTACCCTCCCTCCCTCTTTTCCCTTCCTCTCTGTCTCTCAGGCTGTTCTCCGAGGCTCGGCGCTCATGAATCACAACGCTAACTACTACATGTAAAAGAGGGAAATCCCTGACTAAAAGCAGAAAGTGGAGGGGGTGATAAGGACATATCTCAAGGGGGAATTAAAGCCAGCGACTCTTTTGTGATCTAGAGAGAGTAGGAGACAAGGACAAGAGAAGAAGAAGGAGGAGAAGGGTGGGATAAAGGGACGAGCAGATGACATGAGAGTTACTATCTGAGGGTATAGAGGTCGGAAGGTTGCTTTTAATTTGGTTTCAGCCCATTCAGAAAGTTCATTTGTGACACTCTTAGGAACAGAAGCTTGATGGTGTAGAGGAAAGTGCTGAAACAGAAGCCAAAAAATGAAAAAAAAAGTTGCTTTTCTTCATATTAATTCACTTACTTTCCTACAGGAAGCTGCTCTGCTCAGTAACACTAATCTGTTGTCACAGAGAAGCTTCACTGGAGCAAAAGGGGGTTAAGTGCCCTTCAAAACTAATAGAGGAAGTGCAGGGGGAAAGTGTTTCTCACATGCCATTTTCAGCAGGGATTTCCCAGCAAGTATGTGACACGAATTAACAACTTTCCCTTTAGTTACCCTTTCTCTACCTTTTCCCTCACATTAACTACTAGAACTCCACCAAAATTTTCAGCAAGCTTCTTATTCAACGCTTTTCAACTTTTATTTCCAAGAAATGATCCAGCATCTTTGCAAGGGAAGCTCTTAATGGAAAACATACTAGCACTCATGCCTATTTTATAAGGTACACTTGTCTGACTGCTCATTAATCCAAATATCTAATCAGTCAGTCACACTGAAGCAACAGTGCAGTGACACGAAGGCATGTTAAAGATGAGGGGGCTCTACAGTGGAGTGGCCAAAGAGCCCTGGCTGCATCAGGAAGGTCATCCAGCATCAAAATCTGTGCCAAATATGTCAGTTTATCTGCTGTGGCAAGCCCTTGCAAAAAAGGGAGCAGCCAAATGAAGCTCAGAAGCTCAGACATAGTCAAAAAAAGCTTCCAAAGTTCAAGCCAAGCATCAAAATTGGGAAAAAACACTATTTAAGTGGCATGGTTTTTGGTGCAACAAAGAAAATATCTAATAAGCAGCAGATCTATGGGTGAGAATGTCTGGTTGATTCCGGAAGTTGGAGGTGAGTGATTACACTGCTTCAAGCAAATAGGAAGGCAACAGTCATTTAAGTAAACACTAATTACAATCCAGGTATGCAGAAGAGTTGTTAAGAGACAACCTTGAAGCAGAAGACCACACCAGCTGCCACTGCTGTCAGCTATGAACAGGAACCTATGGCTAGAATTTGCATGGGTTTAGAATAGAGGACTGGAAAAATGTTGCCTGGTCTGAAAAGTCTCAATTTCTGCTGCAATATTTAGATGGAGGGTCAGAATTTGGCGTAAAAAGAACATGAAAGCATAGAGCCATCCTGAATTGTATCAGTCTTTCACTTTGCTACTCTTGTTGTGGTGGTGTGGCGGATATCTTGTTGCCACACTTTGAGCTCCTTAGCACCAAATTATCATCCCTTAAACACCACAACCTCTCTCTTTATGATCACATCTTCTATTGACTGCTACCAAGAGGACAAAACATGATGTCACAAAATTTAAATCGTCAATCTGCAGCAGATAAATCTGCAGCATCTATGTGATGCTGTCACATCAGTGCAGATCAAAATCGATGTTTCCGGCACCTTGTTGAATCTACGCTATGAAAAATTAAAGCAGTTCTGAAACAAAAATACGGTCAAACCCAGTAACTAATAAAGTAGCAAGTGACTGTACGTTTCAGTGTGCTTCCAAGGAAAATCTTTCACTGTCTATTCAAAGCTTAATTCAAGAACCAGAGGCCAAGAGAAGGGGTCAAGTATTTGTAGTTAATTATATCTTTCATCATCCACGAGATTTGTAAGCTTTTGATTTACATCATGGTCCTGGAAATTCCTCGATTCTCAAGGCCACAGAAGGTACGCATCCTTTCATTGCGTACACTTGAGACTGCGTATTAATGAGTACAAGCTGAGGCTTTGAAAAGAAAGAAAAACACATGGTAACAAGTGCCAACTTAACTGCAACAACCTCTGGTTTGTGGCTTATGACTGCAACTCACTGCGGTCTGTTTTAGGGCCATTTTTAGTTGGCAAACATTTTCATGCTCTTTTGCTGTCTAAGCACTTTTCAGTTTTTTGGTAACACGTCTAAAGTGCTTCAGTCAAAGACAGCTTGAGCTCTTTTAGGTTCTCGAAGATGTTTTACCACTCACGTAGACAGCTTCTTCAGTTCTGAAGATGAAACAGAACCTGAACCTTCAAGAACTTAAAAGAGGCCCACGTGCCGTTGACTCAAGCATTTTATATTACTGTGGCCTGGATCACTAAAAACCTACTCTGATACAATTTGGTAACTACTTATCACTCAGCTACTCTTGTTATTAATAGAATAAGTGATTTGTTGTGCCAAAATGTATCTTTTTTACCAGCTAACAAGTTCATAAAGAAGTCCCTTAGGTCAGATTAAATTCAACTCACAGTTAAGATCTGTCAAATTATATCTTTATGTCTCACGTTCTCAGTTTAAGTGTTACCACAGTGTTCCCTCGTGTAATTTTCTCTGTCTTCTTGTACTTGAATTTCTCTGACTCTGTCACTTATGAGTTCCTCCATCCCATTTAGCTGCAGTTAGAAGCCTGAATACCTCGGACAATCACGTGTCTGAAAGAAAAGGATGGGAATTTGAGGCGATCCAAATGAGATAATAAAGATGTACTCTGGTTATCGTAACAGGTCCATCATGCTCTAACTCTAATCAAGTTTCAACCATTTTAATTTCTTCATTCAAATAGCTTGCCACATCCTGCCAGACATTCACAGGAAAAAAAAGCCATGACTGCACTGGCTCAATCGGTTGAAAAATGTTCAAGCCATTTAGTGACCCTTCCTCCACACATTTATTCACGCTATTCTTTTCATTTGTCACCCACACTTTGTCATTTTATCTTTTGCTTTTTTCCCTGCTTCCTCTTTCAAACCTTTGACTTTTGGTTTTCATAGTCATATTTTCAAGGCCAGATTCAGTCTTTCTCGCTTTCTCTCGCTCAGCTTATCAAACACACCGTTAGGAAGGGATTCTTTCTGAGTAAAAGCCTGTTTCAGTGCCGCCCTCGCTAAAAGCTCCTGCACTTCACTGTGCAGTGTGTGTTAATGCTGAACATACAGCCTTCCCCTCTCTCTGCAGTGTTTCACCCTCTTGCTGCAGAAACACTCATATCTCTGCAGTCTCTCCCTCATTTCGCCTTTTTATGTTTCCCCATCGCCTTTTTTTTTTTGTTTCACCGCCTTGTTCTTTTCTTTTTGTTTCACTTTTGTTTTTCAGGTTTTGTAGTTTATTGCTGATGTTTCACCACTATTGCAGCAATGCTGTACAGTGTACGGCTTTAAATGGGCTTTTTTCTCCCTGTAAAATGGAGCAAAATAAGTTGAAGAAGACATCTTATGCCAGTGTTTTGGACCACAGTTTAGACCAATCAGACTTGCCATTATGATCACTGACAGGTGACGTAAATTACACTGATTATCTCTTCATCATTGCACCTGTTAGAGGGTGGGATATATTAGGGAGCAAGCGAACATTTTGTCCTCACAGTTGAAGCGTTAGAAGCAGGAAAAATGGGCAAGCAGAAGGATTTGAGTGAGTTTAACAAGGGTCAAATTGCTGGACGACTCGGTCAGAGCCAAAAGTGCAGGTCTTGTGGACTGTTCCCAGTCTGCAGTCGTCAGTACTGATCCAAAGGGATCTAAGGAAGGAACAGTGGTGAACCAGCAACAGGGTAATGGGCAGGCAAGGCTCACTGATGCAAGTGGGACCGAAGGCTGGCCCATGTTGTCCGATCTACTGTAACTCAGATTGCTGAAAATCGTCAATGTTGGTTCTGATAGAAAGCTGTCAGAATACAGTGCATCATAGTTTGTTGCATATGGAGCTGCATAGTTGCAGACCAGTCAGGGTGCCCGTACTGACCCGTTGCTGGAAGCCCCAAAAATATGAGCATCAGAACTGGACCACGGAGCCATGAAAGATGGATGAATCATGCTTTCTTTTGCATCATTGCTGGGTGCATATGCATTGGTTACCTGAAGAACACTACAGGAAGAAAGCAAGCCGCAACAGTGGTTCAAGAATGGTTTGAGGAATGTAACGAGCTTGAGGTGTCCAAATTCTTCAGATCTCGATCCAAACAAGCACCTGTGGGACATACAGGACAAACCAATACATGGAGGTCCCACCTCGTAAGGATCTGTTGGTAACATCTTGGTGGCAGGTACCACAGCAGAGGCACATCTTAAAGATCTAGTAGAGTCCATGTTTCTATGGGTGATGGCTGTTTTGGCAGCAAAAGGGGGCTCAATACAATATTAGGCAGGTGGTCACAATGGTATGTCTGATCGGTGGATTTATGTTATTGAAATTGAATAGCTTTATATGTGGTTTATATAGTTATAAATAAGTTGTTTTCATTAGTGGCTCCAACATCACAGCTTCTGACTGGCTAGAGTGCTCTCTCAAACTGTTTTGGTTGTACTCTACAGAATACCTCTTTGCTTTTAGACATTGCAAAGGTAGCACAAAAATACTCATACTCATCTTCATTGAAAAAAAGCCACTTTACCCCCACAAACAGTATATATTAGCAGCTATAATATGAATGTAGGAATGAACAGAGATAGTCTTTTATTATAAAACTCAGACAATTTTCATTTTATTTTGAAACTCACTGACAATAATAATGTTTGTTTTGCTGGATTATAAAGAAATGCAACAGTGTTTTATTTATAGTGTTCTATTACACTGAGCACCTTTTTAACTAGAAGTGTCTTCTTTTCACATGTACACTGCTTTATGCTTTTAAGTGCTTATTTTCAATCATGCACACACACAAACAGGGATGAATGCAGTGGGGGCAATTTGTCGTTCAATGCCTCGCCTGCGTATACACTTTGGCACACAGACTGGACAAACCACTCTACCTCCTGAGTCAGAGATGCCCCTGTGGACACTCAGTTCTGATCTCAATGATATGAAACATCAGTGGCTTGTAACTGACAGTAAGCACAGCAGAAATAAAGGATTTCACATGTAAACTCCAGACAGAATCGGGTTATCTTATTTTCCGTAGTTGTCTTACAAAATGAAAAAGGCTGCACTGCTGGAAATAATCAGTGTACACTCGTAGAGCATTGGTGACTTTTATGCACTCTGAAGCCCCGCTCTGTAACTTTACGTTGTCTGACACTTTGTGGCTGAGTTACTGTGATGCATCCTAAATGCATCCGCTTCAGAATATTACCATTTGCATTGTGGAATATTTAGGAGGGAGGCAATTTTAGAAAGTCATCTGCAACAATTAGGGATATCAACATACCAGAAATTTAGTAGTTAGTACCAATAGACTTACATGATTCTTGATACCAAATTCGATACCGAAACAAACTGATCATCCTACATTTAAAGCACAGCTATGGTGGCAAATCATGTATTGAAAATTACCATTATATTTTGTTGATAAGACGCAGAGTGAAATGTTAGGATGGTTACTATTGTTACGCTTACATCACATTAGCATATAGCTTTTAGCTGCTTTGGTAAATTAGAGGTATTTCCTCTCTTTGGACATTTCTATTCCCTATTTCTATACAGTGGTCCCTCACTATTGTTTTGCTGATTTTTTTTGTGTGCAATTCTACATGCTTTTTTTGTTTCTTTGTTTGTTTTGTTTTTTTTACAGCACATTGTGTTCTGCATCCTGATTGGCTGTAGACCATTGTCAATCAATCTCGTGCCGTGTCTCCTGTCCAGTACAGAATGCGTTCAGGTTGTCAAATTTACATAAATCTTCGATCGCTAGCAGTGTGACTCTGAAGTGCTGCACTGTATGTTTTCTCCTCAACAAACACAACAATGTCGATGAAACGTTTTGCACCGTCTAAGGCAACCACGGGTGCCTTCGGTTTCATTCCATTATACTGGACGTATTTTTCTACGAAGGTTTGAACTTTGACAGTGTTTAAACAAGAGAGAAGAGTGTGAAAATGTTCACACCTGTCTGAGAAAAGTGTATAAACTGTGCACTGAGGGGTTTTATCTATAATAATTGTAAAAAATAAAGTTGGCTTCTTCGCGGATTTCACCTATCGCGGGTCATTTTTGGAACATATCACCCACGATAAACAAAGAACCACTGTATTATATTCTCTAGTCGACTCCTTTTCTGATCAATGAGTTGGAGCAGAGCTATCGCAATAGCTGTACTAGTTGCATGTGTAATTTTTCATGTGCGATTTGTAGTTTTTCCTGTGCTTATTGGATTCCTTCTTCTTCTAGATTAGAATGCTTGTAGCTGTATGCTGCCCCCTTCAGGTTTGGAGAAATTGATGCCTTGGTACATACACTTCCTAAAGTACCTACAAAACCCAAATAAAGCTACTGTTGTGTTTTCAACATTTTGATATAGAATGGTACTCTAAGTAGCAATTCTAGTGACATAGTTGCGACAGCCACAATTATAGTAACACACTCAATTTCAGTGACCTCTTTAGAACTACCTATTGTTTCATAAATGTCTGTAAAGAAAGAGAGAGCTGATTAATGATTAACAGCTGAAAAATAAAATGGCCGTGTTGAGATATTCTGATGACGTTGTTCTTTACTTGAGTACTACTCTGCACAGAACACTTCAGTTCTATCTATTACACACTGTTGTGAACTGGGTTCACTCGAATTTAATAACTGTGTTATAACAGTTGCTTGCACTACCTTGCCTACTTCCTGCTGGAGGAAGTAATACTGTTACAGTAAAGTCACTGTGGTTATACAGTGTTTAATACATGTATTAGACACATGTAATACAAATATAAAGAATGCTAATATATTAAAAATGTATCCAGATTTCTTTTTAATAAATTGAATTGAATTGACGTTTAACGCTCAGATTTAAGTCGGCACACTGAACTTCTTTGAGAAGTGAGAAATTAATCAAGTGTAACATTCAAGCATGAAAACATTTTTTTTTCTGTTCAGAAATGGACATAAATAACTGTAATAAAAAAAAAGTGCTTTACTATTTTTTCAGGCTTTTTTGTAAAACAGTGAATTTTGAAATGCATTGATAACAACAATAAATATCTTTTAGCAATAAAAATATAATTTTTATTGAGAGCTATTGTATACTGCTGGATTAACCATTACAGAAACATAAAAATTATTTTGATAATTTACCAATAATGTGAACTTAGGGCAATTTTGGCATAAATCTTACATTGGGTGGCGGTCTAATAAATTTGCCAAGTGCTGTAATTAAGACATACTACTCCATTTGCTATGGGATTTCAGCTTTTATACCTTGAAAATTGAAAAACCTTTGGTATAAAAGTGATTATATTCCCAGACACATTCACTCTTTTCATGCATTTGTTTTTTTGGTCTGTAACATCCCCGTCTCTACTGCTGCCTCCTTGCCTGTCATTTGAATTTCTTCCCTCCAATGCTTTGTCGCTCTTCTTTTGCCTTACCCTCTCGCTCTTTTTTCCTTTTCTTAACTCCTCTATATCTCTCATTCCTTTGCTTCTCTCTCCCCAAAGTCACCAGGCACATACTGTATACACCCGCAGTGTCTGGACATTTTGCACAGCTTTCCTCAGAGTCTGGCGTTGACCCTGGGTTGGCTGTTGACGGCTTTTTACGCGTCATGCCTGCACACTGTACGGTCACAGAAGAACTCCCACACAAATCAACACACAGCACACACATACACTCATGCGTGCTTGAAGACATGGCAGGAGACTGAGTTATTGGCGGGGCCGGAGTGACATGCCCCGCTTCACCAACTCATTCACGCTCTGCTGAATATTGGGTTATGCACGGGCCATTTGTTACATGGATCATAAAGTGCAATAAGGACAGAGTTAAGCAGCAACAGACACATACGCACTCAAACTCAGGCACAGGCATGGACTTAATTTTTTTTTTGTTCTCTGTCAGAAACAGCATTGCATAATCTCAAAATCTGTCTAAATCTCTCCCCCCTTTCTCTCTGGCCATCTCCTCCTCTGTCACTTTCCCCGACTCGCTATTTCCTGATGGCTTTAAGGACATGCAAGTGACTGAAAAAAAAGGCGAGATGCAAGAAGAAAGACCAGAAAGAGAAGTATGTCAGAGACGTGTGACGACTAATGTCTTAACAAGGGGAAAAAGGGAAGTGTAGAAGAAAGAAAAAAGTGTGACAGTTAAATAACTGGGGTCATGTGCTTGATAAGAAAAACAAAAACCATACAGCACCACAGCTCAGCAAAGAAGCAAAAATACCCAAATAGTGGAAACAAGAAGGAGAGGGAAGCGAGGCAGACGGCTGCAAAACAAACTGGATTTTAGCGAAACAAAACAGAATGAGATGCATCTGCCTCGCGCTGCTTTTGCTGAGCGCCCAAACGAGGCCAACATGCCATGTGACAAGCTGCTGAAGAGCCCCGCACATGCACGCGCTCATTCAGCTTCGTCTTTTCTGCTCTCTCTGCACAGTGAATGTGTCATTTTGAAGCCTTTAGTCATTTAAAGAGCGCAGAGAAGACTTCGTGCCATCTTCTGCTTCTCATCTCAGTCTGCCAGGAACTGCTCCTGAGCAACAAATATACGATTATCACACTGTGCAGTTTGGCAAAATTTTATTTTTATTTGAATAAAATACCGACCGAAGATTCCTTTATTACTCAAAACACTTAAAATCGAACCTAAAATCAGTTGCTCGACTGTCCCGTGGTTTAGCTTGTGTTTTACTTCTTTAAAATACACATGTAATGCATGCAGTTATAGTACAAAATGCTTAAAGTGCTCTCTTTCCTCTACAGCTGGCATCCACCAACTCTGCTAACAGCAGTCAGACAACTGCAGCTGACAACAAAGGTAGGTCTTAGTTTTGTTTGGTTTAAAATGTTTTCCTTTATATAAAATTCAGGATGTATTTTTTTGCTCTTCAGCATCAGCGTAACTTTGTGCTGAACATTGGGAGGGGGGGGGGGGGGGGGGGGGTCAAGATCTCTGTCTAAATAAATCTGGGTAAACTCCCAGATGATTAAACATGCAGCTATATTGCTGGTAATACCTGAAACAAGTAAAGAAAATCAACAGCCTATTTATGCAGATAAGTCATAATTTTATTGGAGGGGTCATATTGATTGGGTCTGATTATTGGGGAGGGTCATAACCCCCCTAACCCCCCTGGAAATTACGCCCCTGCTCTCCAGCATTTGCATGTTATTGTATGCATTCCATTCATCATATTCAGTTCACTTTTATCTGTGCAAAATCCAAACAAAAGGTAACCAAGGGCACTTTATGTGGTAAAGAGTTTAAAACAGAAAGAAAAAAACACTGCGGCAGTTCGAGAACTTGTGACTTTAACAGGAAGAAACCCTCATTTCAGACTCAGGGAGGGGCGGCCATCTGCTGCCACCAGTCGGATGTGTGAGAAGAAAGATAAGAGAAAGAAGAAGAACAGAAATAAGCACAAACCATAAAGAAGACGCAAAGCAAGCATGTCAATAATCAGTGGGGAGTGAAAAGAAAAAGGATGAGACTGGAGATATTTTCCAGCAGCGCTGACCTCCAGTGGCATAACTAAGAGATACTTCAAGGTCACTTGGTTTAACTCTAACTGTAAGCCTTATAAATGAAAGAAAACTTTAAGCCTGATCTTAAAAGTAAAGAGGGTCTCCTGAATCCACACTGGGAGCTGGTGCCACAGGAGAAGAGCCTGATCTGCAGGCCTCCACCTTCCATTGTTTCTCATTTCTTAAAGAACCCCCAAGTAAGCCTAAGGAACTGGGATAATATGGTGCTGATGAGACCTGATCATTAAGAATCATTAAGGACGCTTAATGCTTGTTCATCATATGAGTAATGATATATATTGGAGTGTGTGAGATAAAGGACATACTCTGGTCAAAACAGAGGTTCCTTAAAATAATGCTATATGGATTTGGTTGGACACAAGGTTTCTCGGGACCTTAGAGTCAAACGCAGTGACTTCAGATTCATATGCATCAGCAGATTTTTGCTGTTCTCCTAAGTGCCGTCAGATTTGGCAACTCCTCAGACCTTACTGTGGCAGTTTTATTCATTAGATGTTTAATAGCTTTTTCGGGAGAATTTTAGAAAGAGGTTCAGACGGCTCGTTTGGGCTCACCGCTGCCTGTTAAAGTAAGAGAAAGCTCATAAAGACTGCAGAGAAAGAAGCAAAGGTATCTTCTTTTCTGTGGTTAATGAGCAAGTTTAAAATTGCCATCACTCTGGAGTTATTAACTTGTCGAGCAAATCAGAAGCATTATTAAATATAGTGACAAAGTCGCTAACCATATCTCTTCCACAGCCTTTTTTCCTGCTTATTTCTTTCGTTCAGCATCCTGCTCTTCCTCTTTGTTCTTCCATATTATTAGAAAAGTGACATTTTTTTCTATGGAGGGATCAGACTGCTGATTTTCCATGAGCTAAGCAACCAGGGGGCAAGAAGGAATTCTGGCAGGGATGGTAAATGGTAAATGGCCTGCATTTGTATAGCGCTTTTCTAGTCCATAGGACCCCAAAGCGCTTTACACTACATTCAGTCATCCACCCATTCACACACTGGTGATAGCAAGCTACATTGTAGCCACAGCTGCCCTGGGGCGCACTGACAGAGGCGAGGCTGCCGGACACAGGCGCCACCGGGCCCTCTGACCACCACCAGTAGGCAAACATGGGGTTAGTATCTTGCCCAAGGATATTTGGCATGCAGCCAGGGTGCAGCCTGGGATCGAACCACCGACCTTCTGATTAGTGGCTGACCTGCTCTGCCACCTGAGCTACAGCCACCCGATCAGCAGTGCGTCAAGCAAGAAAAAAAAAGTTGGCTGCAGCTTAACTTTTGTCCAATGTTGCTCATCAATAACTAATTCCAGCACTGGGAAATGCACAATCGATCACGTTTGCACCAACAAAACCTGTGATCAGCTTCTGTTCCTTCCATCATGTCCCCGAGTCTTTCTCTTCTATCCTATAAAATATTCCATAATATCAAAACCAGCGACTTAGAGTTTCCATTTTTCCATGTCTCCTGTCTTGTCTCCATTTTTCATTTTTCACTGTGCTACTCTCTCATATTTCCCTGCCATTCTAATCTCTCTGCATTCTCTCTTTTTGAATGCACCTAAATTTAATCTCACATAAGGGTTTTCCATTCTAGCCCTGAGGCAAGGTTGCCCAGCTGTAATGACTGTAGTATCTTATAGCTAACACAGATATACAGTATGGCGGGAATGTACAGATGATGTAGATGCCCCAGGGCTACTCATAGCGCTCTGATTCATACTTAATCAGACACACACAGAGGTGCAGCGGGAGAAGGTATAAGCTTATATAAAGTCTGTAGTCACGCTGCACAGTGGAGTCTAACCCAGTTCAGTTTTTTTTCTTCCTTTTGTTGCATCATTATGTCTCTGTACACAATGAAAGTGGCATGATCTCTATTTTTGGTCAAATGATGGATATGTTGTAATACTTTTTCTTTTAACTGCTTCTCTTGATGTCAGACAGCCCGTTCTGAAATGTTGCTGGAGCTGCTTGAAGCCACCAGACACCACTGAGAGAAACGCTAATTTTACCTCGCAGAACAGTGTGGTTGCTGTCCTGAAGCTGTGCGATGTTGGTGTATTAGCTTGCATCGACTAATGTGTTCACACCCCAAAGTCGCACCGTAAAAACTAACCGAAGCGGGCGACGGTAAACCAGTGGGTGGCGCGCTCTGTGACGTAAAATGACAGCTGTTGTCAGGAGTCTGGTGGCTTCGATGAGACCAACAGAAAGGCTTCAGAGAAAGGTCAGGAAGGGCTTCCTGACAGAACACGAAGCAGTGGAAGCACTTCAAACATGGCCTACATTCAAACTGGATTTGGCTGATTTACATTTTGCAGCTGATTGTGTCGACAGTTTCAGTGTGAAGTTAGCAGCACAAGGACAGCATGGGCACATTTTAGCCCTTTTCCTATTGGCAACATCTCTGGCTCTGTTCCAGAGTGTGTCTTTCATCCCATCTCCCTCTCCTCACTCCTCACTCACAGCAGATGGCTGTTCCTCCTTGAACCTGGTCTGCCGCAGGCTTCTTCCTGTTAAAAGGGAGTTTTTCCTTCCCACTGTCACCAAATTGTTGCTCACAGGGGGTCATAGGGGATTGTTGGGCTTTTCTTTATTGTAGGGTGGTTACGTCACAGTATAAAACGCCTTGAGGCAACTGTTGTTGTAATTTGGTGCTATATAAATAAAGCTGGATTGAATTGAAATTGAACATAGCAAGTAGTAAAATTCACGAGTGGCTGGTTAAGATCGGGGCAGTTTAGAGTGACGTGACTTCATCTCTCACAGCTTTTAATAAACAATTCTGTTTTTCTTTACTATAATCAGTTTAAGTGTAGACTGTGTTTGAAGTGCTTCTACTGCTTAGGTTTGTGTCAGACAGTCCTTTCCCAGGGCTGTGTACCAGGAAACAAGCTCAATATACCCCATATCTTTCTGTTATCTGGCTTTATTCACCCGAACATTAACAACTGGGCTAACCGGTCACACAAATGTGGTTATCTATTTGAGTAAGTTAGTCCAGGGTTTATCAGTCTAGCTAGCTATACGCCAGGGGTCCCCAATCCCAGTCCACGAGGGCCGGTGTCCCTGCAGGTTTTAGATGTGTCCTTGATCCAACACAGCTGATTTAAATGGATAAATTAGCTTCTCAACATGTCTTGAAGTTCTCCAGAGGCCTGGTAATGAACTAATCATGTGATTGACGCAGGGTGAGATCTAAAACCTGCAGGGACACCGGCCCTCGTGGACTGGGATTGGGGACCCCATGCTATACACTTTTGCACATTTGAAGCCAAAACGGCAAGCTGGCAAAAATGCTGACAGTGTAAGTCATGGGTGGAGGAACTCCAGGCCTCAAGGTCTGGTGTCCTGCAGGTTTTAGATGTGTCCTTGATCCAATACAACTGATTTAAATGGCTTAATTACCTCCTCAACCTGTCTTGAAGTTGTGCTAATGAACTAATCATTTGATTCAGGTGTGTTGACCCAGGAGGATATCTAAAACCTGCAGGTCACTATCCCTTGAGGCCTGGAGTTCCCAGTAGTCTGTTATTAAGATATGGCACAATCTGATGGATTACTATTTATTCAAATACATTTTTAGATGTGCGTAACATCGTTTTAGTTTTGAATTCCTTCAGCTGCAGCCACATTAGTGTTTTAACACTGCGGCAGAAAGCAGAGAATAAAAATAAAAACCGAATTAGTGTTTGTCTACATACAAATCTGACATAAGACCCGCAAGCTCAAGTACAGTAAGAGGTGGGCTGCCTTCGTAATACTAAGAGTCCTAAGCTAACTATGATGTTACCTGGATTAGCTCAATTCCTGTTTCGTAGTCCTTCAGCCTTTAGTTTTACTTGTAACATCAAAGATGCACCGCTTCAGAGTCTGTGCTGCAAAGCAGGACTTATCCAGGTAGCTTCAGGGTAACCCTGTGTTCTCTCTACAACAACGGTGGTTTTCTTCTTACTGGTGTAGATCATCTATGATAACTTGTTCAGTCCAAATTAGAGATCGATGCATATGAAATCATCGCCTACTGACCAATCAGGTCCATTCCTAGAAGACCTCTCTAACCTCTGTTGACAGATTGTAGGAGAGTTGAACAGAACGAGGTTTTTAATAGTGATCCTGGCAGCATCAATAGTAATATGGTTATATATGTTTTATTACAAGATCCTAAAACAGGACACCTATCTGGACTTTATATCGAATTAGCCCACATTTGAATTTGATTTTTGTATTTCTGCTTTTTTTTTCTTTTTTTTTCCAAACCATCAAATCCTACTGTCTTTAAACATTAATTTAATAAACTACTTGATATAAAACATTCATTCTCCTTTGCCTTAATGATACAGCTGTGATATTAATAAGTCTGTTAACCTACAGTTGGTATTTTGGCCACACAGTAGCTCTTTTCCAGTTTGACTAAACAAAATGATTAAAGTGCACACACTGAACAACTGTACACAGCTTTTCCCTCATACAACCTGTTGCCATGTATACAGCAGCTGTGTTGCTTTTAGCCTGTTTTGTATATTTAACCTCTTCAAAATTTTATCCACAGTATAGTTTTAGCTTCATCTATAAAATCAGTTGCTCTCTTGCCAGTGCGTGTATCCATATTGTGATTAGTCAACTGCTGCCATCCCTGTCATGTTAATGCGCTGAGGAAACCCTGGGTTAACTTATCAAGTTGCTAACCAGCTTTGTGTGACCCCTGTTTGCCAGTATTACAGGATATGAATCCATGTAAGGGAAAAGCAACCTGGGCATGCTGAACAGACATTCCCAAAGGATGGACAGTAAAATAAGATAGATGAAAAAGTTCATCTTTAAATTAAAACCAAAAAGACAAACAACTAACACAGAGAAAGGTGTTCTACATTTGAAACTTTTTTTTTATCTGGCTGCAGCTTCTGGTTTTAAATTTCCCCAGATTACTGTCATTTCATTGACAAGCAATTAACTTCCAGGTGGCATTTCCTGGATTTGTTGACTGCGAGAGAATTTTTCCCTCACATGAATAACAACTATTTAATTTCACTGAAAACCATTCAGTCCTAAAGCGCTGCAAAGATGAGGACAGCTCAGTCTCATAGTGTACCAATCAGCCTCTGTCGACAAAGTCATTTAATAGTTGACTGGACATTTTGTATGCTACGGTCTTTTTAAATGGGGAATGAGCTGTTCTTTGTGTCAGAAAAATAACAGCAACATCATTGGTTTCACATCATGTTCCTAGGTTTTTAATAAACACTGTATTTTAGGAGATTTTCTACTCCACTAGGCCTCGCTGCTGGATGTGCTGTTTGTTCATCCACTCGCTGCAGATCAGGCCAACGTGCAGTGCAGTTTATAGAGCACATTTTCAGTCTTTGTTGTCGCTTTTCTCTTCTGTGATAGAAGGTTTTGGAGCATTGTGTGATAATAGGCACTTTACTTCTCTGAAATCACTCCCTTTATCTCCTCTATAGCCTTTAATTTCTCCACTTACTGTACAATCAAAGCGCGGCTAAGAAAATCTTTGTAATAAACAGGTAGTTGCTCACCAGTCTTTCTGCTTATTATTAACTCCTCCCCTCTGATTTCTAACCCTCTCCAGAGAAGGCATCAGCAGCGAAGCCTCAGGAGCAGGAGGAGGAGATCGACATTGACCTGGAGGCACCGGAGACAGAGAAGGCAGCGCTTGCCATCCAGAACCAGTTCAGGCGCTTCCAGAAGAAAAAGAAGTAGAGTGACTGAATGATTATAATAGAAAAGAACGAAAGAAAGAAGAAAAAAAAACAAACAACAAAAAAAATCTTTCCACAGATATACAAAATTACAGTCAATGATTGAGAGCGGGTGGGCGGTTGGATGGGGGGTTTGAGCAGGGGTTGAAATCGTTCTGGATTTATTGTCTTATTATGCAAAGTGTCATTAAATACCTTTTTGCATGATAGATTGGCCGGCTTTGAGAGGGGAAAGAAAGGGAAAGGGGGAAAAAGCGGGGTGGGGTTTGGAATTTATAATCTAGCATGACGAAATACTGTAACCTCCCGTCACCACATTAACCTTTGCAGATGTCCCTACATGCCACCTGTTTGTCCCTCGATGCTCCCAAACATGCAAACTCCCCCCCAGGCTCTTTACCCTGCTCCTCCTGCAGCCCAGCACACAGAGACACAAACAGGCAAACTGACTGCTGACTGACAGAATAAGCACACATCCTTCAACACTGGCGAGACAGGAATGCACAAACAGAAGGGAAGCACACTCTCTAGTTTCCAGGTTCTTTTCTTTCCACCTCCTTTGCCGTCACAAGGCTTTTATTCCTTTCGCTGCGTCTCTCTCAGCGAGGATGAAAATAACACCGAGTAACTGGCTCAGGTGTAAAATCACCTCTGGATCGCCTCTTGTGTAGCCCAGATATTGAATAGCAAGTCTGATCTCAAAGGTGACTGAGGTGGTGGTCATGGAAACAAGGCCACTAACTCGCTCAGTTGGAGGCAGTCTGCTGCAGGCGAGATCAATATGTGATGGAGAGCTGGCACACCGCTTGATAATACGAGTCGCTAATACCCCTCACACGCATCACCGCTAATGAGTGACATTCATGCTCATGAATGTTTAGGTGACTACAATTTCAGCTTTTGGCAGTCTCCAAGTGAAATATGATGCGGTGAAATGTCATCGAGCACTGCACCACCGGTGGAAATGATTTCAAATATTCATACATGCTCATTAAAAAAAGAAATCATGTCGCTTGAAATTAAGCTTGTGGCTAATGTCACAATTTGTTCCTCGTTTATTGAATCCAAGGACTAAAAGCAAAGAGAAAAAAGGCTAATTGTCACTGCTTTAATTTAAATAAAGGTCTATGGTCAGACTTTTTCTCACATTTTAGTTGTAAGATGTTTTCTTTTGATGTGTTAGCTAAAACTTGTGACCCTAGCTAGCTAGCTAAAACCAACAGTATTTTGAAATTTGTAGATTTTTAAAAAGTTTTAGACAAAGGAACGTTAGTGTCACATAGAGTTCACCCTTAAAGGCTCACTTTTAAAGTAGTTCACTTCTTTAAAAGCTTGCTAAATATTTAATCTATGCACTACATAGGCCTAGATAAACTCCTAAATGTTTAAATAATTGTTGTTCTTTTTGCTAGGCAGTTTTACATGTAAAGATTTAAAGCTGAGGCATAAAGAAAATACGTAAAGGCTAAAAATAACGTTTTTGAGGACATTTTGATTAAGTTAAATGTAAAACTTAAGTACTGACCACCACATTATATGCTAGCGCTTTAAAATGATCACACTCCATCCACCGAGAAAGACTAGATGCAGTTCAAATCTCTGCAAATGTTGTAACAAGTGACTATATTGATTTAAAGTATTAAAAAGTAATTTAATATTTAATATTTAAAGTAGTAAAAAGTATAAATTGTTGTTGTCATCACCACAGATTTAGTGTCTTTGAACAGCCAAGAATTTTCTGAACGCCAGCAGGTCAGAAACCAGGTCTCGTGTCACTTGTCTTGAAAGACGTTCGCTCATCTATATAACAAGCATCGTGTTGCTGTCACATTCACAGCATTTAAGGAGTTTGTCTCCGCCTTTCAACCATGCTAAGTGTTGGGTTACTGAGTGTCCCTTAGTAACCTAAACCTTTGCATCCTTAAATAAACTCTTGATAATGATTCGAAACGGATGCCAGCCGTGAACCTGAGCCCTCTCACCTTTAGATCAGACGCACTGCAGCTACTGTGCAGAGATGGAAAGAAAGACGCCAAACAAGAGAGAGAAAAAAACAGAAAAAAACACAGTTATGGCGATTATATAAGCACACTGTGCAAATGTATCATTCCTTCAGCATACATGTACAGTTTATGATGTGACACACATATTTATATATATAATGGGTCAATGCACACACACACACACATCCATGTACCCTCCCCTTTCCTCTTCAATGTATGTAGCACACTGAACTGCTTCTAAAGCCAGACTTTCTCTCCATCGCTATAATAATAATCTCCACTAATTACTAGAATTATTATTGGAATGTAACCTCTTTTCTATTTCGAGCACATTGAGCAGTGCAACCGGCACAAGCTGCTGCGCGAACACTCTTCTCTATCACGGCCTCGCCGTTTTCCTTTCCTGCCCACCACCCCCAGCAGCGTAAAGGAAATATGTTGATGTCATCACCTGACTTTGATATCAAACCCCCTTTTCTCCCCTAACTGGATTGGACACGGTTTTCAAATAATTACCTGACATACATGTAGTAATGCGGATTTAGGTGGATTTGATTTGGCAGGCATGCTGAATAGACACATGAAGCATCAACATTGCTTTCACATAATACTGTTCTTTTAAATCTGTTTGGGCATATCCAGTGTAAATGCATTTGCGCTTCACCTGATGGGATTACCCAGTTAAAAATACAGCACAGCTGAGCTTAGTGGACAGCACTGGGATTCATCCTCCTTTATGTGTACCTGTGAGATATTACCCAGCTTTAGGAAAGAATTTGAGTGGCAGATGTTGTCCGAAAATATTGCTGTCCAGTATATCCTCTGAGCGCTGTAAAAGCTCTCTATTTTCTGTGTAATCTTGTTACTATGTGAGTGATGGCTTCAGACAAATAGTGAATAATTGAGGGAATTTAAAACTTTTTTTTACAAGACTCTTAACTGCCCACTAAATGATCTGTTACCATCACATGATGGATGGAAACCATTCATTTGATAGCTCCGCTTACTTTGAGAACACCATCCTTGGAAAATTTGTAATCTTTCCAATGGGAAGGAGAAAGTACAGAAAAGCATCCGCCTAATCAGTCTGCTGAATTGCTGTTACATGCAATTAGTGCTTATACTCTGCTGTTCCTGTTAAATAATTTCATGCATTTTACCCTCTAAAAATGTCCCAACAACTCAATGGAAAAAGAGGCTGTTTAAAATAACCAGTTTCCACTGAAATGACTGCATTGGAAATTTATAGACTACACTGTAAAATCCAGATTCACTGCAGTGCGGATCCAAAATTCTCCCAATGAGGTGAAAGCCGTGGATACTATGAAACACAAGTGTCTGCAGAATCAGTCATGAAATTGTGCTGCAATAATAAAGAGTGGATATCTATAGTTGGAGGCCGTTTACACCGTCATAGCCTAGTCTTAAAGCTAAGGAGAAAATGAAATAAAAATGAAATCAGACTGTGACTTTGTGCATGAAGTGTTTATGATGAACATTTTTAAAACGCAAATACTACCGATGCCAATTAAGAGCCATCTTGTTAAAGTAGCCGATTTTGACAACTTAACATGAAATCAGATAGTTGTTCTCTTTTTCTTTCTCACGGCTCGCTGTTAAAAGCAAAGTTAAAACATTCAGCTCCAGCTGCTCTCAGTAAGCTTTTCCTTTAATTCTGAGGAAGGCAATACATATGAATTCTATACGCATAATGGTAACACACATGTAACTTTCCTTACAGTCACATATGCAGAAGACTAACATAAGAATAAGTCAGAATAACCTTGTGACGCATGCTTATGTGTACATATAAAATAAAAAGGTAAGCTGTCTGAATTGTCACTGTAGGAGCTGTTCAGGGGCCAGATGTAACTGGAAACAGAGTCTGGAGGCTGTAAATAGCTACCTGTCAGAAACTAAAGAGCATTAATGTTGCTTGGCAACAGACACGATTCAAGAAAGTAAGAATAAAGTGGTCATTTCAATGTGAAATGTGACTTGAGAAAATCCCTGTGGATTTGAGGCTGTGAGACAGAGGTGACACGTGACCGGTTGCAGGTTTGATCCTCCTTGGAGTTAACGGTCATGCGTCTTTTGGCCTCGAGCAACATCTGTTCTTTTACGCGCAGGAGCCCAAATGCCTCGACTCGTAAAAGTTTCATGGGGGAGAAAAAGCAGTTTGATACAAATTCAGCTTAACAGGTAAAGGTGATAAAGCCATCGAAGTTGCAGTTCTCTGTGGTCGGTCATGAGTTTGCATGTTGTCAAATCTTCAATGCAATTCCATTCTTTCTATGTATGACTTTCTCCTACAATCAGGCAGGGATCACACCTTTCTTTTTTCCTTCTTTGCGATATCACAAACGCCAGAACCTTTACTAATTCACTAACCTGCTCTTTATTAAACTATTATTAAACTGTTATTAAGCCATTCGTGTGGATGGACTTTGCTTACTACAGTTATCACATGACTGATGCTGCTATGTTGACTTCAGCGCGTTGCTCAAAGTGTGGCTACATGCCTCAACAGGATGCTTCAGGTCAGATTTGTCACTCATATCAAATGTCATATTTTTGTTTTATTACCCGTGTTCCAAACCAGTGTTTGGCTAGATATTTACCTCCTCCTTGCACGCATAGCATATGTAAAGACACTGGTTTTTCTCTCTTTCTTTATTTCTTTCTTTGCCAATGCTGTGTTTTTCGCTTTGCTTTGTTAGCCTGACCTCATTTCACTTTCCCCGAAGGCAACCGAATGCGGGGCTCGGCGAGCACAGCTTGCTCGCTGTGAATGAGGGAAGATGCGTGGAATAAAAAGCTTGTTTCACTGCTGTGATCGCGAATGGAGCAAAGCTGCATATAGTTTGGCTTAAGAGAAGTCCCCACGTTCTCCTTAAAAACCCTTTCTGACGTCACGGCAGACAAGAGCTTGGCAAACAGCGGCCAAAGCTTTTGTAAATATCATTCACATCGCATCGTCTGTACAGTGTCTCCCTAAATCCATGCTTGCTAACTCAATATTCCCCCCTGCTTGCATATGTTTATCTATATCCACTTCTTATGCTTGACAAGACTATAATGTGCTGAATAGAGGGAAGTAATTGGTGCAGATATTTGGGCTCAGCTTTACAGCCTAGAAACGACATCAAAGCCATACTTTCAAGATCAAAAACACATATTTAGATAATCTCTTCGTGTAGATCCCTTCTTTATGTTATCTGTAGTTGCGTAAAGCAACAGTGAAAGCACCCGAAATGATTAATATAACTCACTGTAATGAGCAAGCTCCAAAAAGCATGCTTTCAACAGGCAGTTTGTCCCCAACTATGACGAAAACACGAGAAGTAGGTTTTAAGTTCGTCTTTCAGATGATTGTACGCTCACAACGTGGCACCGAGGCTTTGGCTTACCCTTCACAGCGTGGCCAATCGGTGACCACTGTCCTTTCAGGGAGGCATCTGCCAATCAGGAAGCTCTACAGGGCCCCATTCCACAAATCACAAATATTCTTAATGCATCTTTACTTCTTCTACCATGACGATTGAGGCTTTATTTATTGAATTATGTTTGTGTAACTTATATAGTTGCCTATGTTGTTGTGAACCTCTCCGACTTGTTTTGTTGTGTTTCTTATGTCGAGGCATGTGGAATCCATATTTGTATGTTGTAGACTATGAACTCCCTCTGCGTATTTTGCCATTGCAATCTAAGTTGTGCTGTTGGACTTTCAGAAGTGGTAACTGAGGTGAGAATGCACATGAACACTCCCTGTATTGTGTTTTCTGCACTAAATAAAATTTGCTGCGTACTGCTTTCAACTCTAACAACTGTGTAACTGTTTTCTTCTTTGTTTTTTTTAAACCTTCAAAGACCCTCAACAAACATGGTTCAAACCCTAAAATCACCTCACTGGTCAAAACTGGTCAATGCCAAAAAACTGAACCATGCAGGTGTCCAATAAAGGTCATGTTAGACCAGGGGAGTCAAACATGAGGCCCGGGGGCAAAGACTCCAATCTGGCCCACTGAAGAGCTGTGGAAGAAGTGAAGGAGAGCATAGATTTTCTGCTTTTAACTGTATTTTTACAACTTTTTTTGCTCACACAAACTTCCACCATGGCCATTCATTTATTCTTATTATACCAAAGCCATAAATAAGTAATTAATAACAGAAGACTTCCTGGGGTTTTTTTCTCACAACTATAGAAATGTCTGTTTTTTATTGTGTCCACAACAGTTTTCTTTCTTTCTTTCTTTCTTTCTTTCTTTCTTTCTTTCTTTCTTTCTGTCCTTTTTTAAAATAATATGCACATTTATATCTTACAATTTAAGCAAATTGATGCTGAGAAATGTTCTTTGATTTGCTAAAGCAGGATTACTTTGTCATGCACTTATCTCAGAGATTATGTCTGCAATTAAACTTCTTTATACCGACAGAAAATGGAGTTTCACTGGTCGGGCCTGTGCTAGACCATCTGTTATAAAAAAGTGAGAAATATCGATCAGATTATTGAAAAAAAAAAAAGTACATGCATTAAAACAATGAAAACTACTATGGTTAGTGCATTGCTATGAACAGACATCCCACAATGTCTTCTGCAAGCAGACAAACGGTGGCTGTGTTTTAAATGAATAAATAAACAAGACTTTTATGCTATTTACAGTTTTGTACATATACATTATAATTCATTTGTTGCATGATAAACTTACAATTATACCCCATCTGTTTGCCATGGCAGCATCATAAAATCAGGAATGATATTATTTAAATTTAAAGTAAATAAGTATTCTAATCAATAAAATACAGAAGCATTTCCACCACTGAAAAAGAAAAAATACATTTCTTTTTCCATCCATAGGACAAAACTCTGTGTTAATGTCTAAAAATTTGATTTCCTAATTAAACCTCCAAATAAAAAATATCAAATAATTTTGAATTTTGCATCAAAGCTTCCATAAATGCTGAGAATTATCCAAAATGTTTGCAGGCTAACAAACCGATTCTGTCAGATACATTTAGGGCAGCACGGTCATGTAATGGTATACGCACTGTAGCGTCACAGCAAGAAGGTCCTGAATTCAAATTTTGTGTGAGTTTGTGTGGACTCTCTCCGGGTAATCTGGCCTCCTCCCACAGTCCAAAGACATGCAATTAGTGCTTATGCTAAATTTTCCACAGGTGTGAATAGTAAGTGGAAGAGGACGGATTATAAAATAGATTCCCTGCAACAAATTCCTGTATCATATCAAGGAGATTGTGCATAATTATGTAACATGCTCTGTAAATGGTGTGTGTGTGTGTGTGTGTGTGTGTGTGTGTGTGTGTGTGTGTGTGTGTGTGTGTGTGTGTGTGTGTGTGTGTGTGTTTTATCCAATATTGTGAATGTTGCAGAGGTGTGATAAGGTTTAGCTCGTGAAATTTCATCACGAAAATTGACTATACTGATAAAGTTCAGGGGGAATGGAAAGTCATGTGGTTCTATATGTAACAAATACACACATTATAGGCAACACTAAAATACAAAATAAACTGGGAGTATTTTACTATTAAGAATGGATTCTATACAGGACACTACCACACATTTTTACTGTAAGATTACAGAAAGCAAAGCATTGTGATGTCAAATCTATTTAGCAGCACCTTACTGTAATTTAACAGTGTTTTTATTGCTGTGTCATAAACAGAAGCAGCAACAAAGAAAACATGAAATCTGTATGTACAGCTCCAAAAGTAATTTCAGTTGCTTAAAGGAGATCTTTCTGACCCCGTTTCTTCAGGGGATGCCAGTATTGCCACTAGTCTCCCTAGAAGCTAGTTTCAATCCAGGCCCCCTTTGGGTGCTGTTCCAGTTCAAACAGACTCATGGATGACACGACAGAGAATGCATTGCTCATTACTGAACTGGAATTTAGGAATTGGGAGCACTCAATTATACACAGAATAAATAGGACTCCATGTCTTTGCGTATCCCCTTGACACATTTTTTTTACATTAAACATGTAAACACAGGGACAAAATTTCACAGCATATTTGTCATTCTATTGATTTGCCTGAGTAAGAGTCTATATCTATCTATCTATCTATCTATCTATCTATCTATCTATCTATACATATATATATATATATATAAAAACACCCAGCACGCCCCTGCGGGCGGTTTATCCTTCAAGCTCGGGTCCTCTACCAGAGGCCTGGGAGCTTGAGGGTCCTGCGCAGTATCTTAGCTGTTCCCAGGACTGCGCTCTTCTGGACAGAGATCTCCGATGTTGTTCCCGGGATCTGCTGGAGCCACTCGCCTAGCTTGGGAGTCACCGCACCTAGTGCTCCGATTACCACGGGGACCACCGTTACCTTCACCCTCCACATCCTCTCGAGCTCTTCTCTGAGCCCTTGGTATTTCTCCAGCTTCTCGTGTTCCTTCTTCCTGATATTGCTGTCATTCGGAACCGCTACATCGATCACTACGGCCGTCTTCTTCTGTTTGTCTACCACCACTATGTCCGGTTGGTTAGCCACCACCATTTTGTCCGTCTGTATCTGGAAGTCCCACAGGATCTTAGCTCGGTCATTCTCCACCACCCTTGGGGGCATCTCCCATTTTGACCTCGGGACTTCCAGGTTATACTCGGCACAGATGTTCCTGTACACTATGCCGGCCACTTGGTTATGGCGTTCCATGTATGCCTTGCCTGCTAGCATCTTGCACCCTGCTGTTATGTGCTGGATTGTCTCTGGGGCATCTTTACACAGCCTGCACCTGGGGTCTCGCCTGGTGTGATAGACCCCAGCCTCTATGGATCTTGTACTCAGAGCTTGTTCTTGTGCTGCCATGATTAGTGCCTCTGTGCTGTCTTTCAGTCCAGCTTTGTCCAGCCACTGGTAGGATTTCTGGATATCAGCCACCTCCTCTATCTGCCGGTGGTACATACCGTGCAGGGGCCTGTCCTTCCATGATGGTTCCTCGTTTCCCTCCTCTTTCTTGGGTTTCTGCTGCCTGAGGTATTCACTGAGCACTCGGTCAGTTGGGGCCATCCTCCCAATGTATTCTTGGATGTTCCTTGTCTCATCCTGGACTGTGGTGCTGACACTCACCAGTCCCCGGCCCCCTTCTTTCCGCTTAGCGTACAGCCTCAGGGTGCTGGACTTGGGGTGAAACCCTCCATGCATGGTAAGGAGCTTTCTTGTCTTTATGTCAGTGGCTTCTATCTCCTCCTTTGGCCAGCCTATTACCCCAGCAGGGTACCTGATCACGGGCAGGGCGTACGTGTTGATGGCCCGGATCTTGTTCTTACCATTCAGCTGACTCCTCAGGACTTGCCTGACCCTCTGCAGGTACTTGGTGGTTGCAACCTTTCTAGCGGCCTCTTCATGGTTCCCATTTGCCTGCGGGATCCCCAGGTACTTGTAACTGTCCTCTATGTCTGCAATGTTGCCTTCTGGTAGTTCAATCCCCTCAGTTCTGACTACCTTCCCTCTCTTTGATACCATCCGACTACACTTCTCCAGTCCGAACGACATTCCAATGTCATTGCTGTATAGCCTGTGTTATGGCCCGTCTAGGCGCGGCCAGACCACAACATAAAGGGTGATCCATCCCCGTCCAACCCCAAGCAGCACGTCACACACTTACTATTTTGTGACAGTGATTTATTTACAATAGGTGCGGTTAAACAAAGGAAGGGAGCATATCATAGCTTCAGGGTGAACCCAAGGCCAAAACAACAAACAAAAACAGCCTATCTCAAAAATAAACGAAACTTACCTACTCAAAGGAACTAAACAAAACGACAATCACTTTCCTCCCTACCTAACAAAAACAGGAGAAAACTGATTAACCAAAAAGGCGGTCCACCCCTACATGCTCTTACATTACATAATACGTCGATACAGTGACCGGTCTGCCGGCTGGGTTGGGCCGAGGATGAATGACTGGGCAGTCCCTGGCGGGCTCTTCTTATCCGCTGTCTCCCAGTCCTCAGCCAATCGGTGTGAGCCATCCACCCTGGATGCACCAATCCCGGAGGAGCACCTAGATACTCAAATCCACACACAATTACGGTCACAGTCGTAACACCCCCTTACCCAAGAATTAACATTAACCCCAAAATGTTTAATTCAAGGAGACAGTGCTCTAGACAGGGTGTCAGCCAATACGTTATCCTTCCCTTTCTTGTAACTGATCTCCAAGTTAAAATCTTGCAACAACAAGGACCAGCGCATAAGTCTTTGATTGGAGTTGCACATTTGGGAAAGGAACACCAGTGGGTTGTGATCGGTAAACACCTGCACAGGCAGCACACTTGACCCAGCATAGACCTCAAAATGCTGTAACGCAAGGAGTAAAGCAAGGGCCTCTTTTTCAATGGTGCTATAATGGGTCTGGTGTCTGTTAAACTTTCTTGAAAAGTAGCAGACGGGATGATCTACGCCGTGATCATCTTCCTGTAACAGAACAGCGCCTGCGCCACACGAGCTGGCGTCAACGTCTAGTTTAAAAGGGCGCTCAAAATTCGGCGCAGCTAGCACTGGTGCACTGCACAACAATGCTTTGGCAGATTCGAATGCCACCTGACATGCTGGAGACCAAATAAAAGGTTTTAAGGGGCTAACAAGATCAGTTAGGGGACTAACCACATCAGAAAAATTTCTGCAAAACCCGCGATAAAACCCGGCCATTCCTAAAAAACGACGCAGTGCTCTTTTTGTCTGCGGGACAGGAAAATCAACAATGGCCTGTACTTTCGCAGCAACAGGGCGCACTTGCCCCTGTCCGACCTGTTTCCCTAGATAAGTAATGGTGGCTTTACCAAACTCACACTTAGAGAGGTTTAGTGTGAGAGAAGATTCACAAAAACGTCTGAACACCTCAGAGAGCGTTTCCAGATGTTCTGACCATGTTGGAGAATAAATGACAATGTCATCCAAGTATGCCTCACAGTTTCTCACTCCAAACAATACCTTCTGCATTAGACGTTGAAATGTTGCGGGTGCGTTTCGCAACCCAAAGGGCATTACCGTGTATTGGAGGAAATGATCTGGAGTTACAAACGCGGAGACTTCAGAAGCTCTGGGGGTTAACGGGACTTGCCAATATCCTTTTAACAGGTCTAATTTAGTGACGTATGTAGCTGAGCCGACACGATCAATGCAGTCCTCCATTCTGGGGAGAGGGAAAGAATCCGGTTTTGTGACAGCATTAACCTTTCTGAAATCGGTACAGAAACGTGGGGTGTCATCTGGTTTAGGCACCAAAATACAGGGTGAACTCCACGCACTGTTACTGGGCTCAGCTAACCCATGTTTAACCAGGTATTCGACTTCCTGTTGCATTAAATTCCGCTTGGTTGGATTTACTCGATAAGCATGTTGCTTTATTGGCTTATCAACTTCCACAACGATATCATGAGAGAGCACAGACGTCTGCCGCGGATGGTCAGAGAAAAGCAGCAAATTAGCTTCAATCAGATCAAGGATATCTTTGCGGGCGGAATCTGACAGATGCGACAGGAAAGAGTCTAAGTTTTCTAACGCTTCTGAGTTTCGCAAACGGGCCAACGGCATACAACTGCTCTTGTCAGTCAAGTCATCATCTTGCAAAACATACAATGGGGGTGCCGAACACACAGAGACAGGCGTTATGGGTGTGGTTTTGTCAGCTGCCACGTCCTCTCTAGAAACATAGCGTTTAAGCATGTTAACGTGGCAAACCCTCAGTTTTCTCTTTCGATCAGGGGTTTTTACTGCATAGCTAGTGTCACTTATCCTTTTGTCCACCTCATAGGGACCAGAAAACCGCGCATGGAGGCTAGACCCAACTAAAGGAAGCAACACTAGAACCTTTTCACCAGGAGCGAAATGTCGGACCACTGTCTTTTTGTCATACCGGGCTTTCATGTTGCCTTGTGTTTGCTCCAAATTGTCACGGGCCAACTGACATGCCCGGAAAAGACGCTCTCTAAAACTGCAAACATAATCTAACACGTTATGCTCGGCTCGCTGCGACTCAGATAACCACTTTTCTTTAAGCAGTCGCAGGGGACCGCGTACAGTGTGTCCAAAAACCAGGTCAGCCGGACTAAATCCAAGGGATTCCTGGGTGGTTTCTCTAACAGCAAAAAGCAAAAGCGGAAGTCCCTCATCCCAGTCTTTACCTGATTCAAGGCAGTATTTGCGCAACATGGTCTTTAGGGTTTGATGAAATCGTTCCAGTGCACCTTGACTCTCTGGGTGATAAGGGCTGGACGTTTGATGTTTAACTTTTAACTCCTTTAAAACCTGGGCAAACACTTTTGACATAAAGTTTGTTCCCTGATCAGTTTGAACAACCCTGGGTAACCCAAAAGTCGAAAAGAACTTCGTGAGGGCTTTCACAACGTTCTTTGCCTTTAAGGTACGTAATGGAATTGCCTCCGGAAAACGAGTGGCAGCGCACATTACCGTTAACATGTACTGGTGGCCTGATTTTGTTCTTGGCAACGGGCCCACACAGTCCAATAGAACTCTCTCAAACGGCTCACCCAGCGCTGGAATCGGGTGAAGAGGCGCTGGCGGAATCGGTTTATTTGGCTTTCCCACCACTTGGCATGTATGACACGAACGACAATATTTCACCACATCTGATTTTAAACCAGGCCAAAAGAAGTTACGTAATACACGATGATACGTCTTTTTGACCCCAAGATGTCCAGCTAAGCAGGCATCATGCGCGAGACTGAGAATCTGGGGTCTATATTCCTTTGGCACCAAAACCTGGTTTACCCGATGCAAATCAGTTGAATCAGGAGACCAAGATCGCAACAGTACACCATTCTCAATGAAATATTTTACGGGAGCTTTAGATCCCTCTCTGTCCACAACAGAGGAAAAACAAGGCACCAGTGAAGGATCACCCTGCTGTGCTTTGATCAACAGCTCTCTGGTAATATTCAAGCTCTGATTAATGTCCTCAGGTATCATTTCAGGGACGTCACATGTGGAGAGTTTCACAGAATCAATGGGTGACACGAAAGAGTCGTCTTCATCAAGCGTAGCCATAAACGACCCCGACAAATCCACAATCTCACCCATTTTACGAGCCTGAGCACGAGTAATTGCACACGCAGGAAACACCTCTGAAGCAGTGGAGCTTGAGTCAGCAGCAAGGGCAGGAATATCAACAACTTCTGGCGGGGGAAAAACATGCCCACCAGCTAGATCATTACCAAGAATGAAGGAAACTCCTTCGATTGGTAATCGCTGGCGCACGGCGACTTTAACGTAGCCCGACACTAACGGCGAGTGCAGGTGCACCATATGCAGAGGGGCTTTGGTGACGCTCATTTTTATTCCCCATACTAGTATGTCGGAACCACAGGATGTTTTTTCAGACAAAGGCAGCACAGACTCTAGTAGAAACGAGTGGTACGCACCCGTATCTCTAAGAATCGTGACTGGCACTTTATCATGTTCTTCACCTGTCAACGAAACAAAGCCACATGACACAAATGGTAGAAACTGCGGATCAACGTCAGTTTTCGGGTTTTGTTCAGCCTCCACGTGCACTTTTGGCGAGCAAGCGGTTTTAATCAAACCCACGCCTGCGGGAAATTTAGTGCCCCTCGCTTCTTTTCTTTTTAATACTGGACACGCAGCAATCAGATGCCCTGAATCGTGACAATAAAAACATTCCCGACCGTTCGATTTAGCACTAAACACAACAAAAGTCTGGTTAGCAGCTTTATTAAGAATCCTAAATTTCTGGCGATATGCTTCAGGGACAAGTTCATACGCCTGCAGCACAGTTTTCTTAAGAGTTTCATAGTCTAAACTCTGCTCCATAGACAGGCTTGAACACACCTCTTGGGCTTTCCCCACAAGCTTACATTGGAGTAGGAGGGACCAAAACTCCTTTGGCCACCTCAAAGCAGCAGCTATGCGCTCAAATGCACTAAAATAGGAGTCCACCTCAGACTCGCGAAACGGGGGAACCAACTTGATGTGTTTACTTATGTCAAACCCAGCAGAAGAAGCACTTGTGCTTGACAACGTTGGGGAAACACCCGCTGAGCCCCTTTCGAGCTCAAGAGCCCTGATACGAAGATGCATAGCCTGCACTTCCAGCTGCCTGTTGCGGGTCTCCACCTCCTTTATGCGGAGCGTGAGGCGCAGATCCCCAGTGGACGAACCTTCACCGGATTCAAAAATCCGATCAGCCTCCGTGCCAGCAGCAGACGCATCAACTGCGTCAGCAGCCGCTTCAAATGCAGTGTCATCTGTGCCCGTCACTGGCTTGTTTTCCGCATCACCTCCCCGTGGTAGAAGCACACCTTTTTCCACTAGCCTTTCAGCCAGGGCATCCGTCAACTCTGCCTTGCGAGCACTGTAAGACACTTCCACATCGTAAGAGTTAGCCACAATGAGCAGGTCCGCTTTCTTACACTTGTCAATTTTTTCCCATGAAGGTGCCCCCACAAAACCGTCCAGCGAAAACTCCATACTCACACACACACACCCCCACACAAAAACAAAACCGCCAACCAGAAAAAAAACACGCCAACCCCACAAACCAACAAGCGAGAAAAGAAACGGAACGAGCCCCCAATTATGTTATGGCCCGTCTAGGCGCGGCCAGACCACAACATAAAGGGTGATCCATCCCCGTCCAACCCCAAGCAGCACGTCACACACTTACTATTTTGTGACAGTGATTTATTTACAATAGGTGCGGTTAAACAAAGGAAGGGAGCATATCATAGCTTCAGGGTGAACCCAAGGCCAAAACAACAAACAAAAACAGCCTATCTCAAAAATAAACGAAACTTACCTACTCAAAGGAACTAAACAAAACGACAATCACTTTCCTCCCTACCTAACAAAAACAGGAGAAAACTGATTAACCAAAAAGGCGGTCCACCCCTACATGCTCTTACATTACATAATACGTCGATACAGTGACCGGTCTGCCGGCTGGGTTGGGCCGAGGATGAATGACTGGGCAGTCCCTGGCGGGCTCTTCTTATCCGCTGTCTCCCAGTCCTCAGCCAATCGGTGTGAGCCATCCACCCTGGATGCACCAATCCCGGAGGAGCACCTAGATACTCAAATCCACACACAATTACGGTCACAGTCGTAACACCTGGTAGTGTGGATCAGTGAATCGATGTCTCGTTCACTCTTGGCATACAGCTTGATGTCATCCATGTACAGGAGGTGGCTGACAACTGCTCCATTCCGTAGTCGGTATCCGTAGCCAGTCTTGTTAATGATCTCACTGAGGGGGTTCAGGCCTATGCAGAACAGCAGTGGGGACAGAGCATCTCCTTGGTAGATCCCGCACTTGATGGTGACTTGTGCTATGGGCTTGGAGTCGGCCTCTAATGTTGTACGCCACATCCCCATTGAGTTCCTGATGAAGGCTCTTAGGGTCCCATTGATCTTGTACAATTCTAGGCATTCCAGTATCCAGCTGTGGGACATTGAGTCATAGGCCTTCTTGTAATCAATCCAGGCAGTGCACAGGTTGGTCAGTCTGGTCTTGCAGTCTCGGCTGATATATATATATATATATATATTATATATATATATTATATATATATATATATATATATATATATACATATCTACATATATATATATATATATTAGGGGTGCAACGATATTCGTATCGATATTGAACCGTTCGATACAGTGCTTTCGGTTCGGTACGCATATGTATCGAACAATACAAAATTTGTAATTTATTTTATCAACTTTCCTTCTGACGATGCTGTCTGTGTTGAGCACTCAGTGAATCTGCGTTCGACTACTCTGCCTAGGGTCGACAGTGCAGCCTAGGCGGAGTAGTCGAACGCAGATTCACTGAGCGCTCAAACAGACAGCATCTTTAGAAGGAAGAGCGCAGGGCAAGCTAGCGAGACAGAAGTTAAGCTCTCCTTACAACATGGACCTCCCCCACTCTCATTCAGATCTGGCGTTTGGAATTATTTTGGTTTTCATGTGACGTATGACCCTGAAGGTAAGCGAGTCATGGACTAAAGTAAAACAGTATGTTGGATGTGCCACGCAATGCTCAATTACATGGGTGGGAGCTAGTGTGTTAGCGCAGTTAGCTCGTTAACGTGTTGGCCGTCTAGCCCCATGCACGGGGCGATCGCGGTAGCTCGTTAACGGAGATTTGCCGTGTTGTGGCGTTAACGTCATTTCAACGAGATTAACCTGAAAGCACTAGTGGGAACACAACGAATATGACTGCACATTTACGCCGACATCATCCTAGTGCAAAGACAAGTGGAAGCAGAAAAAAAACAAGCAAGCATGCTGCTAACTTTAGCCGAGTCATTTAGACAGCTGTTTAATATGCTGCTGAGAATATAGCCCAGAAGAAGCGGATAGTATAGCTTTTATTTTGGAAAGAGACATTTCTCTGTAATAAACTCTCTTTTCCAAAGATGAGTGATTCCTCAATCAGATACAGGGCTCGCAATATCGCTAGCCCGACGTCCCGGGGCTAGCGATTTTTTTCAGTCGGGGTACCAAAATCTATCTCTGCCCTGCCCGTCCGGCTATTGTAGGAAGGAAAAATATATGTCAATGCTTTTGCATTCTTTCAGAAATGTAGCTGGGTTATTATGTCATTGGCATCGGTGAGCCACTGTCAATATGTGACATATTGAAATCGCGTTTGAATTTGCGCTTGTTTTTTTGCTTTCACTTTGCAATCGCGCGAACTGTGTATAGAGAGCGACAGCACTGATCTGTGAGTGATGATAATTTGCGCACCAATTCCTCTGACATCGTCTTATTAATCGTTAGCTTACTATGCAAACATGACAAGTGAAATCTCCCGCAGCTTAAACATGTGAGAGGTTGATCGCGCAGAGAATCGCTGAGCTTATGTGAGTGCGTATGTAAAAGCAGCAGGATTTATATTTGACTACGATGACCTGGATGACTGAGAACCTTCACAGACAGATATATATTTCAGTTCTGCTGAGCCAAATAAGACAGGTCAGGGTGAAGAAGTGATAGCCAAAGAAAAGCTTACCATAAAACGGAGAAGTTATGACAAATCAGACTATAAGGCAAAAAGAAAGTGCAGCTTTATGGTTTCATGGACAAAATAATTTCTGTGGCTGCAATATGACGAGCTAAATAACCAGGGCTGCACATAAGTGGTCCGCAGGTGCGCATTCGCTGTCAAAATAAAAAACACGCACAAGGGTTAGGGTTAAATTTAAAAACTGTACTTTTGAGTTAAAATATATATTTACAATTTTAATAAATGACAAATTAAAAAGGCATGAACATTTTTTTTGTATCGAAAAAATATCGAACCGTGACACCAAAGTATCGAACCGAACCGAACCGTGAATTTTGTGTATCGTATATATATATATATATATATATATATATATATATACATAAAAACACCCAGCACGCCCCTGCGGGCGGTTTATCCTTCAAGCTCGGGTCCTCTACCAGAGGCCTGGGAGCTTGAGGGTCCTGCGCAGTATCTTAGCTGTTCCCAGGACTGCGCTCTTCTGGACAGAGATCTCCGATGTTGTTCCCGGGATCTGCTGGAGCCACTCGCCTAGCTTGGGAGTCACCGCACCTAGTGCTCCGATTACCACGGGGACCACCGTTACCTTCACCCTCCACATCCTCTCGAGCTCTTCTCTGAGCCCTTGGTATTTCTCCAGCTTCTCGTGTTCCTTCTTCCTGATATTGCTGTCATTCGGAACCGCTACATCGATCACTACGGCCGTCTTCTTCTGTTTGTCTACCACCACTATGTCCGGTTGGTTAGCCACCACCATTTTGTCCTTCTGTATCTGGAAGTCCCACAGGATCTTAGCTCGGTCATTCTCCACCACCCTTGGGGGCATCTCCCATTTTGACCTCGGGACTTCCAGGTTATACTCGGCACAGATGTTCCTGTACACTACGCCGGCCACTTGGTTATGGCGTTCCATGTATGCCTTGCCTGCTAGCATCTTGCACCCTGCTGTTATGTGCTGGATTGTCTCTGGGGCATCTTTACACAGCCTGCACCTGGTCTTGCCTGGTGTGATAGACCCCAGCCTCTATGGATCTTGTACTAAGAGCTTGTTCTTGTGCTGCCATGATTAGTGCCTCTGTGCTGTCTTTCAGTCCAGCTTTGTCCAGCCACTGGTAGGATTTCTGGATATCAGCCACCTCCTCTATCTGCCGGTGGTACATACCGTGCAGGGGCCTGTCCTTCCATGATGGTTCCTCGTTTCCCTCCTCTTTCTTGGGTTTCTGCTGCCTGAGGTATTCACTGAGCACTCGGTCAGTTGGGGTCATCTTCCCAATGTATTCTTGGATGTTCGTTGTCTCATCCTGGACTGTGGAGCTGACACTCACCAGTGCCCCCTTCCTTCCGCTTATATATATATATATATATATATATATATATATATATATATATATATATATATATATATATATATATATATATATATATATATATATATATATAACACCGAACAAAACAAGCTCCAGCGAACCGAGAGAATTGTCCAAAACAAAAACACACATGCTGGAGCACGAGAACAAAACACAGTTCAGGAGGCCGGCCCGGAGGCTGACAACTCAGAAGTCCAGGACAGTTCATCTTCTGAGGCCGGCCACGTCGGCGACGTAGATCCATAAGCCGACCGAGTGGAAGGCAGCGGTGGTGGAGTGGAGGCAGTTCAGGGGGCCGACCGTGCACACGGCAGCGGCGGCGACGGGGAAACCGTTCAGGGCCTCTGGGGAGGCCCTGGAGTGTGTCACAGTCTCTGGGCTGGCCAGCTTTTGAGGACTGATTACAATATTATGTGGTGTGTCTCTCTGCTTGACATGAACAGGTGAAAAATAGTTCTTTCCGGGTTGGATGGACTTAACTTGTTGTGCAGGAGGAGTTGGTGACGACGATGGCTGAATAGGTGATAATAAGGCGGATGAGTCTCTTGTCAACTGAGCTATTGACTGAGCTATGGATTGTAACCAAGTGTCTAATAGGTCTGGTTGTGACTGTAATGGGGGTGACGGTTGAGTGGCTAACTGAGCTAGTGGCTGCTGGGCAGCTAACTGAGCTACCGGCAGGGCAGCCGACTCAAAAAACACAGCCCCGGAATAAACAGACACACAGTCCAAAACAGAAAAAGGGTCCTTTTCACTCACCACAGCTGGCAGTTCCAAAGTCCTAGTCTTCGGCTGTGGGGTGATGCGCCGACGGCGCGATCGTCGCTTCCTCCCGGGCAAAACCTCCGGCGGGCCGGGCAAAACCTCCGGCGGGCCGGGCAAAACCTCCGGCGGGCCGGGCAAAACCTCCGGCGGGCCGGGCAAAATCTTCGCCGCCGGGCTGAGTTGGGAAGCGGTAGCGGCTGGTGGGTGAAGGTGCAGTTCGTTGAGTATGAAGTCCTGTGCGAGCGGGTGAAGAGAGTCCAGCAGCCAGGAGTGAGCAGAGATGAGCTGCTGTAGCCTGGCTTCTACAGCGCGGAGACACTCTTCCCCCTCATGCTCGAGCCATAGGTTAACCAACCTGGAAACAGAATCAATTAGTTCCTCCCGAAGCTCCTCGGGAGGTGCGGATGCCGCTGGGTCCATGTTTGGTCGGCTCGTACTGTCACGGCTGGCGGAGTGAGCCGTGTGGAGTGGAGGAAAAGGAGGACCCAAAATGCAGCAAACTGATGATACGAGTGAAGTTTATTTACATGGTGGCAGTGGCAAAAACAGGCAATGAAGCATGAGTAATGACAAACCTAAACTGGGAGAAACTAAAGAGCAAACCTGAAATCTTACAAAACGGAGAGCGGAGCAGAGAGACGCAGACCAAGGACCAGGATACCAAGAAACACAGACGAGCCGACAACGAACACAGACCGACACCCACTATATATACACACACACAAGGTAATCGGGTAATCGCACACAGGAGGGAAGAACAGCTGATCTGAATACACATGATGACTGGAGGACACAAGCTGAACACAATGACAACAGACACAGACTTTCAGAACAAAACAGGAAATCTAGAACCCGAACCGGACACAAGGGGGGAGGACACAGAATAACTAGAACAGAGGGAAATAATCACAAAACACAAAACGCTGGGTCAACGACCCAGGACCATGACATTACTAGTCCCTAAGGACTCCAAAGCACTTTACACTACATTCAGTCATCCACCCATTCACACACACATTCACACACACATTCACACACTGGTGAGGCGAGGCTGCCAGACACTGGCGCCACCGGGCCCTCTGACCACCACCAATAGCCAATGGGTGAAGTGTCTTGCCCAAGGACACAACGACCGAGACTGTCGGAGCCGGGGCTCGAACCAGCAACCGATTACAAGACAAACTACCAACTCTTGAGCCACGATCGCCTAAATATTTGCTTATTTACTAAGCAAATAACAAACTAAATTCATATTGTGACATTCAAATCCAAAAACTTTTTTTCCCTGTTCAGTAAATAACTTAATAACTAAAAGTGACAGAGTGCGGTCACTGAGTGCTGTAAAAGTCTCCAACGCTTTGCTGACTCGGCTCCAGAACCTGCTCTGGCATTAACATCAGCACAAGGACTGACCTCCGGGAGCTTCGTGACCTCAAGGTTTGCTTGGATGAGCAGCTCCTGTAGGTGTAGGTGGACCAATACAGTGTATATGTGTCTGTGTGTAGATGCAGCCAAAAGTTACTTTACATATCCTATGCTTTAGTGAACTGAAGACAAAACATGAAAAAAAAAAATGCAGCGAGTAAAAGAATGCAAATTTGTCTTGTGTTTTAAAAAAGACAACAGTCTTAGTCTACAAACAGACTAAAATCCATAAAAATATGTAATTAAAAGCATCCAATGCAAGAAATCCAATGTAGGTTTGTCTCATTTCTTTACACAAAATGGCTTTGTTTGTTTTTTTTAACTGGTGACTTTAACTTAACCCACATGTCAATAAATGCTAATAAACTCAGTACTGAATTCCATCTGTTGTTGTTTGTTCCCATCAATTCTTCATTGAGTTTTCACCCCTCTCGAGCCACTTCAAGATCAATTTCAGATCAATTTCCTGTTTTCACTAAGGTATGCAAAACCTTTGAAACTGGCTGTAGGTGTGGATGTGGATGTGAGCATGAATAATTCTCTGAACTTTACCCCTTTGGTGGATGGCAGCCTGTCCGGGATGAATCCTTGCCCAATGACAGCCTGGAAAGTCTTCATCCATCCCCTGAATTTGAAAAACTGATAGATGATTTTTTTTTTTTGTACTGTCAATGAAGAAAAACCTTGAAAGATAAAAAGGTCAGGTTCACCTCAGCCTTAAAGCAGAGATTATACTGCCTGCAGTGGCTTTCTATTCACATGCAAAGTGCAATTAGTTGCTTCCTTTTCACAGACTCTGTATGAGGGTTTAAAAGCAAGAGGCTTCTGCCAAAGGAAATAAGACAGGCTCGTGCTACTCTAGACCTTTTTGTGGTCAGTGCATACACTGTAATGTAAAAGAAAGAGTACTATAGGAGGTCAGAGGTCATCCTCTTTATTTAGGTAAAAGGCAGGAGAGCATAAGTAAAGTGCGCTCTTGGCGGTAGGCCAACAAAGTGAAGCTTCATACACACCGACTTACTCAGAGAAGGAAGAATCAAAAGAAAACAGTTGTTTCCAAATATCCGGACTTCCATGTGAGCCTGTTGCCTCCAACCTGAGATGCTCTTTGATCGTGTATTCCTTCACTCAGCTTAAAGAGAAAATCCTGCAGCTGAAATGCATCATTGCTAAATAGTCCTATTTTTGGACTTCATCGTTTAAGCCTCGGATTTCATTGAGCGCCGTGTTGTTGGCCTCAAAACGCCTGGCGCAATCATAAGATATGCTGCATGGCTTTCAGTGTCTTTACGAAGACATATGGGGAGAATAATACGTGGAATTGCACGAGATGATGAAACGAGCGATCAGATCAGACGACATCAGATGAGATCAGATCACATTTTGAGGGGGAGAGGGGATAATGGCGCTGTCAACCACCGAGCTGTGTTTGGCAGTTAAAGCAGAATATGGTTTTAAGAAAATCCTTCATTGGCCCGTGTGTGCATGTCTCAATTACACTGAAAAAAAAAAAGATTAAGTCATGAAAGGGACAAAAGCCATATGATGCATGAAAAGGTATTACCTGATACGGGTGTGATACACATATTAGAGTGAAAGAAGTCAGCCCCTCTCTGTCCAGGGACTGCACAGACACAGGGAGAGAGAGAGAGAGAGAGAGCATGCAGCAGCAGGAAGAGGAGCAGCTCACGGATTGAGTGCCGCATGTGAATGAAGCACTGCAGTGTTGTAGCTTTTCTTCAGTCGCATGCGTCTGGCTGCTGAAGCTGCGGGATCCAAAGTGGTGGAGCAGAAAAGCTGCCAATATTTCTGCGCATTGTTTTCTTCATCGCTGCTGTAAGATTTCAATCTTGCTGTCTTAAAACATGGATGACGTGTTTCTCTTTCATATCATCTTCTGTATATTTTACAGTTAAAAAGAGAGCTGGAGTTTTAAATAAAACTAAGAAGACAGTGTAAGAAATATAAAGGACTAAATCTATCTATCTATCTATCTATCTATCTATCTATCTATCTATCTATCTATCTATCTATCTATTTAGTTAAATGAAGTACAATACAGAATATTAGCTGAAGTTACAGTGTAAAGAAGCCACACCTCTTGAGAAAATGTCGAAATCTTGGGCTACGTCCCCACTCGCCTGGATAGATTTGAAAACTGCATTTTCATCTAAAAACACTCCACGTCCACACTAGCGTTTTCAGTCGTTTTCACAGAGTTGTGCGTCCAAATTGAAACAGCCAAAAGCGCTTACGGTCCAGTACTGCGTATGCGTGAAACGCAAGAAGATTCCACCTGCCTCATTTCTGTCAGCCGTTTATTTACTTTCCGGCTCTCTGAAACGTCGCAGCAAAATGTTGAGGAAAAGCACCGAGTTTTTTAAATGGACTAACAATGAGGTGGAGTTGTTGCTGCGAGTAACACAAAGTACAAAGTTGCAAAAGCGAGTGAGAATTAAAGAATTTGAAGAAAAGCTATCTGAAGCGTGTACAGACTGATATTCATCTTTAATAGGGCTGTCAAAATTGAGCGCAAACAAAACAACTGCTGTATAATGCCCTCCGCTATCTTAGTTTAATTGGTGGCATGACTGCAATGTGTCATCGTTTTCGAAATGGTTCGCTGTCCACACTGCAACACGAAAGCACCGTTTTCAAATGCATTCGTTTTTGAGAGCGTTTTCAAAACGCTGCGTTTTCCTTGAGCGAAAACGCCGTCTCATTGTGGACGAGAGGCCAAAACAGAGAGAAACAATGCGTTTTCAAACAAAAACGCATTCGTGTGGACGTAGCCTTAGACTTTAGCGGCAATGAAGGTGCTTTCATTCATTTCTCAGAGAAATTTCTCAGAGAAGCTTTAGGATTTGTGTTGTTAGTATGAGGTGCACCATCCAATCGCTGCATGCAGGTAAACATGTGGAAATAATACATGTATCTGTAGTAATAGTCACCACTGCAACAGGAACAGAAAGTCCTGGCCTCGATATCACCCATCCAGTATCTGCAGATCAGTTGCTGCCCTCGGAGTTGAACACTAATAATTGGTGCCAGTGTTTACCATAACTAACCAGCTGCTGTGCGCGCCTCGCTATGACTAATTCCTTTTACGAAGCAAGTGAATCGCTCAGGGTGTTGGATACATGATAGACTCTCAGCATGAGTGAATAACTTTAGACATCAGATTTGCACTCAGCATGGGGTGATCTGCATAATGAAGCCGTCGGGTGTCGGAGCTCCTAATGCAACATGTTATGTCACTAATTAACAAATCACTGGTTCCACAACACTTGGAACAATCAATCTGTCTGCACCTGTTACATAACCATATGGCAGCAGGGTTAGGTAATTACTCAGGAAATCAAAAAATAATAATCAAACCTTCAAGTCAGCTTGCTCTGCTTTAGTGCCCTTAAGCAAGACACTTTATGAACTCTTGATTTTGCTTCCTCTACAAAGTCCAAGGAGAATATCTAGAACAATGACGAGCCTCGCAGGGAGTGCTGATGGTGGAGCGCAATTGTGTGTTTACTCCACTGAGAGATGTCACATGATCAGATCTAGGAGGCGTCAGTTCATCTGAGGGTTTTGTCCTCTGGTTTCTGGGGGCACGGCGAGGTTATCAGTAACACAGAGAGTGTGACACTATCTGCACTGACTATCAATAATGCTCGCTGGTGCTCCCGTATCAACTTGAAGGAGGTGAGAGCACTGATACCACCTCTAAGAAACCAGAGAGCATGAGGCGGAGGAGGAGGGTGGAATTAAGACGACAGAGCCCGAGGAGGGAGGGCGCAGGGGAAGCAGCACCATGCTGAGAAAACTATAAGGAGAATGAGCTGTTTTTCTTCCCCCCCCTTTTCATTATCTGTGTTTTAGAGGCAAGGCGAGAAGAGAGGGGAAAGGTAGATGAGTGGGTTACCTAAAGCTCCCTTTTCTTGAGGACTGTGTCTATTTGCAAGCAGGCTATTTTTTTTTAAAAAATTTAAGAGTTCTTCAAATTAAAGCATGAAAGAGGGAGACGAAGGTGCAACACGAAGAGAATTTAGAGTGAGAGGTGTGGAGAGAAGGAGAGGTGGGGGGTGTGGGGGGAAACGGCGTAGTGTAGCTTCAAGAAGAGACTCGGCTAAGTGCCGGATTGCAGGGAAGAAAAGGGAAAACAGGAAGCAATGGGAAGAATAAGAGAGGGAGAGACAGACAAAGACAAAGAGAAGGGTATAGCTTCTATTTATAAACCTGAAAAGAACACAGGGATGGAGTAATGGAAAATAAAACAATGTGAGGAAGAACAAAGAGGATGAATAAAACAGGAGACAGACAGGTGGGTGAAAGATGAAAAGATGGATGGATACAAAGGAGAGGTGGAGAGAGAGAAAGAGAAAGGGGGGAGGAAAGGAGGGGAGGAGGAATACATTTACCTTGACTGACACTGCGACAGAGAGTAAGAGAAAGCAGAATCCCCCCACTACACACACACACACACACACACACACACTCCCCCCCAACTCAAAGAAATTCTAGCTCCATAACATCATGCAACATAATCACTGTGGTGGATTTGCTGTAGGGCCACACTGAATATGATATTTTAACATGCACAGATGCATGCCCTCATTTACAAACACACACACAGATAATCACATGTTTGCAATTTTGCATATGAGACATCTGCTTTGAAACCAGCGCAGATCATATGGGACATCTCAAAGCACACGTGAGAGCCGATTTGCTGCAATAGCTCAAATAAAATGAGACGACTCCTCTTGACACAAATTCCAAGCAAGGAGCTGTAAGCGGTGCGGTAAAAGCAAGACGAGCAGGAGACAGATCCTCCGGAGAAAATGGTCAAAGGAAAACACAAGAGGTTCAGTAAAATGTGATGAATGGAGACACTGTGACATTTGCTGGAAGGGAAAGGGGATCAATATCATCTCAGAGACCTGGGGTGGTCATTTTTTTGGAGCAGAGCCCCCCTCTTTAGAGCGTTATTGACCCTAATTCTGTCAATATGCTGCAGTGTAAAAAAGAAATAAATATTTTTTGGGAGACCTTGGCCGTGTCTGTGGATTCGAGGTCAGAATCCAAAAAGCAGAATGTCCTGCTAAAGTATACAAACTGCATTTTGACTTCAGCTGTGCTCGCTGGATGCACCGTTTGACCATTCTCAGCCGCTGTTGTGCTCAAACGTTGCTATGGGTGACAGCATATATACTAAAAATGCATGATGAATGTAAAGTATCTGCTAGATTTTGGGAGGGGGGGGGATGTTTCCTCAGTGCCAGTGCAAGACCGCCCACTAGTGGATGCGATAGAGCATGACAGTTTCTAATGCATTTAGGGGAGGTACATATGTATCTGCATTGAAGACCACACAAATCATGTTTAAAAGAGAATAAATATAAAAATGTTATGTTTAAAAACTGAAAAGTTATTTTAAATTACATTCAATGCCTTAAAAGAAAATCACAAAAATATTGTGTTTCTGTGAAGCTTTGCCATTGTTGCACATTAAGTAACACAGACAAAGATTCTTCAGGTCATAATAAAGAGTGTAATTGCTATAGACTGTAAATGAAAGATGGACATAATCACCATGATGTTAACCGTTGTTCTGTGAGCTCCTATTTTAATTCCTTGATTTTAGCATTACAACTGTCAACATAAGAGATAAGATAAGATAAGATAAGATAAGATAAGATAGAACTTTATTAATCCCTCGGGTGGGTTCCTCTGGGAAATTCGACTTCCAAAAAGCACAGCAACGACCGAAGTTACAGTTACAGAATTGTTATATATATATATATATATATATATATACACACACACACACACACACACACACACACACACACACACACACACATATAAATACAGAGACAAATATAAATAAAATATACAAAGGGGATAAATAGAATAAATAGGAATAAAAAATGGGATATATGCCAGATCGTATGTACAGTAGAGGAGGGAATAAAGTTATCAATGAATTGATTGATTTCAAATGACTTAAATTTGCCTAGCAAAGAACTCGTCCCAAACCCCCTTCAGAGCACCCACACTCCTACACAACTTTAAGCCTTAACACAATAAAATGGGTGAGTTAACTAAAGATTTCACCTCCTGCACAGTTGTCACGAAAGAAAAATTATTCCAGGCTGTAAACAGGTTTATTTAACACATCTGTATTTGTGGTTCACCTTGATCCACCATCAGGCTCAAACTTTCATTTGTGCGGTATTTTAGTTTATTCACAAATTCCTCTCAGACAAAGAAACTTTAAGATTGGTTTACCACACTTTAGTAGATATGTGGATTTCATTTATTTGGGAAAGACTTATTTAGTTTACATTTCCATGAAGCAACATAGCACAACACAGACACTCTTTGGCTATTTCACTATAGTACAAGCAGCATTTGATATTCACTGTCACATCATTTCTATGCTGTGAATCATTTTGAATTCAGCTAAGATCCCTTCAGTAGCACAAATGCAGGCCCAGTGATAAGCAGGAAAGGATGAGCAATATCTGCACAGATGTGGAAGTAAAGGCCACAAAGTCCTGTGTGGTGTGTATGATGTCTCAGTGTGAGACTCATAAGACAGCACAAGCTCACTGATCCAGTCAGGGACCCGGAGGAGCGAGTGTGTAAGAAGCATGACAAAATCAGCTGTCAGGTCTGTGCCGACGCCGATCACATACATAGGTGGGAAAATGGTAACTTTAAGTTTTATTTATGTTTAAAAGATGCATGAAATTATCATTTAATTATGGGAAATAAACATAATACTAAAGATGACAGCCAGCAAGGTGGAAAACCTCTGTATACAAAGGAGGGGCGATTGTGGCTCAAGAGTTGGGAGTTTGCCTTGTAATTGGAAGGTTGCTGGTTCGAGACCTGGTTTGGACAGTCTCGGCCGTTGTGTCCTTGGGCAAGACACTTCACCCGTTGCCTACTGGTGGTGGTCAGAGGGCCCGGTGGCACCTCACCTCTGTCAGTGTGCCCCAGGGTGGCTGTGGCTACACTGTAGCTGCCATCACCAGTGTGTGGATAACTGGATGTAGTGTAAAGCGCTTTGGGGTCCATAGGGACTAGAAAAGCACTATACAAATACAGGCCATTTACCATGAACTTGATTGTAGAGAATCATTTTCATTTTATCAGTTTGCTTTCTTTTCCAACAAAACTCTTCAAAGGAGAGATCAAACCACATAATACAGAAGAAATAAGAAAACAGTGAGTGAACTACTGGGACTGATCGTGTCAGTAACATACTTTCACTAGATTTTAGAGGTTAGCTCAGCATCTGCTCAAAATCCAAAGAGTCAGAACATCACCAAGCTTATTTTTGCTGCGCTACCTTCTGGTGTGACCAAGCTTTCATACTTCAGTGTCCTTTTTTTTGTTTTTTTTTAATACATGCATTAAAAAGGTATGTGGCAATACATTTTTAAGAGTAAAGATGGAGATGATTTTTGTACAAAATTACTTTTGATCTAATCAAAAATGTTGGTTTGTTCTAATTATAAACCCAGTTACTATGTTACATTGTTAATATTTTAACCCTTTTTAATGGGCGGTGTATGGTTTATTATATTAAATGAAATTTTAAATGCACAACATCTTATTATAATATTTTAATACAAGAGGACTTCTCTATAATTTTAACCCCAAGTATTTGTATTATTTCATAAAACAGAAAACATCTGTAAAAATACATAAATTCTAATGTAAATTAAAGCTACCAAACTGTATAATGAGTATGGAAAATTTCTAATTTTAAATGGAAAATTTCTTTTATTTTACAGTACAGTACTCTAGCTGCCAGAATATTATTTTTGTTGTTGTTGTTATGGATTTTATTTCTTACAGTGTAGTCACTATAATTAAGAGTTCATATTAACATCCCTTGCAATTCAGATTCATTTTGTAGAGGAAGGAGTTGTATGTACAGGTTATTATAAAGGAAAAATGCAGAAATCCTCCACCTGAGCAAACACACTAGGGCAGCTTTAAACAAAATGCCTGTTTTATGAATAACTTAAATAGAAAAGTTTTCCTCATTTATCAGCACTGCCAAAAAACTTTTTGGCCTTCAGATGAGGGAAACAGAGCATAACAGGCAGCAGCTAACACCTGTTACAGCTGTACACATCTGCTTTAGCTCAGGCACACCTACAGGCAGTGTGATTAATCATCACAAATCATGAATTTTCATCATCCTCACAATCACAATGCTTCATTAATCCCTATGGATGTGGTCACTGTTACTCTAGACAACAAACACAGTAACAGACTGAACTAATTGAAATAATACAACACATTACAAAGTTACAAAATATAAGAAATACCTCTAATATATACAAATAGTTCAATTAAAAATATCCAGAATATCACAGACTCAAGTAAAAATTGTCCACTTTTGTAGTTTGTCAGAAGCTCTTCCAGTGCTGATTTAGTCCACATGGTCTCTGTTGTAATTATCCGGTAGTTTTTATGAATGATTCTTGGGAGAATGCACAGAAATAAATGGAGGAAAGTGTTCAGATATTCAAGTCTGTGATGAAGTCCATGGAAAGAGCCCACAGAGAGCTGATAGAGTAGAATTAGGTGAGGGGTGCTGGTGAACAGAAGAGGCTTGAAGAACTTATCTAAGAGCGGAAGCAAGAGACTGAAGAAGTGGAGAAGAGAAACAATGAACTGCAGCAGCTGTCACAAAGCGAAGACTACATCCTGCAGATCAGTGCACTAGTGATACAGCCTGGTCTTTAATATCTGACTTTACACCATCATCAGTGGATGTATACCCTGTATTGAGGCATCAGCTAAGATGGAAAGTCTATTTTCATCCAAGCAGCCATGCAAGGTTATAAAGCTCATTACACATCAGAAAATGTGACAGGTCAGGTTTAAACTTTAATCATTTTTAAGACACTTGCTATGAATAATGGAAAGGGAAAAAAAGCTTTACCCATACTCTGCTGTTCATCATCATCTTTGAGGTTTAAGAGCTGCACTTTTACCTGAGCTTCTGTAGTTCACTGTGACTGTTTTCACTGGTGCAGATTTCAACTGCAGCAGGCATCTGATTAAGCCTCAGTCACATAGGCCTACAAACCAGTTGGCACCCACTGTTCCTTAGGAGAAAACTAGGACAGTGTTTCCCAACCACTGTATCACGGCACATAGGTGACGTGGAAGATGATCTGGTTCCACCTGATTACTGCTCTAAGTGAGCGGTGTGAGTCACAGGCAGAATAATTACATTCTCTTCCACTAGAGGGCAGTACAACTACCTGCAGAAGAAATTACGTAGTAGTTAAGTTGGTAGTAGTAGTCAATCTTACCTGGGCCCTGAAAAAAATTCTGACCCAGATAAAGGCCCTAGCATGAGTAGTGGTCGGAAGAAAGTAAAAAAGGTATACTGGGGACAAACCGAACCATTTCCGCTATACCTGATGCACAGGGAAAAACGATTAATATGCTTTTTGTGACATTTTTGTTTAGTGGTGTGCAATGTGTGTTTCTATTGTGAAATATGTGCCATGGCTCCAAAAGGTTGGGAAACCCTGCACTAGGAGGTAGTCGCAGGCATCCATAACTGTCGGCAATTTGTCTGCACACACTCGCCAGTTGCACACGCACAGTGGTGAAACAGGAAATGCAAGGAGTTTGCCTTCAAAGTAAAATTTGTGCCTTGGTTTCAGTAATAGGTTACAACTGTTAATGGTTTTTGCAGGCAAAGACTTGCATGCACACTATGGGCGATCACAGCAATCTGCTAGCAAACAAAGAATCAGAAGTACGTTTTTGGTGTAGTGCCCTCTTTGCAACCATTTTCACCCACACATTTATCCAATACACATTTTTCTCTAGCAGCCAGTGGTTGATAACAGTTGCTGACCTGTCTCCAGGCCTGTGTGACTGAGGCCTCAATAAGCCCACCGGTGTGCTATGTTGTGCCCGCCACCAAAATTAACGCCAACATTTTCCAACCACCCAATATGCAAACTGAGGGGAGCACAATTTCTGTTTTAAAGTTCTTGGATTGCAAATAGAGAAGCTCTAAAGTGCCATTTAAAAATAATTAACACATTAGAAAACAAGAAAATATTGGCTTGACAAAACCCGATTAAAAAAGTCTCAAGAGTGGGAAATTTAGCCTGAGAGTTTGTCAACTCTCTCTTCTCCTTTCCCCCCTCACTTCTTTCCCTTCACCTCCAACTGGTTTGAGCAGATGGCCTTGTTCTCTTGAGTTTTCTTTCTCTTAAATGTAGCTGAGCTTGTTGGATTGTTGGAGTTTCTTTGCATGGCGTTGTGGGGTCTTTATCTCACAACAGGTGAACATACTCGATATGTTAACATTAGCTAGTTTGCTGGTTAGAATAAGTTAAAACTTTAACACCATTCTCATTAAACAGGCATTACACAAGCATATGCACTTCATCACATTAGCAGGAGCTATAATACAAAATTTGCTTCTTCTATTCAGTCTTTTCATCAAATGTAAAGACATACAAATTGGATGAACTTAAGATGCAACGCTGTCTATGTGAAGTAGGTCCCTGACTTTGTCTTGGTCAGAGCATGCTGATTTTCCTAAAATGGGGTTTAAAAAATGACAGAAGGAGTTAAAGACTGGCTGAAAAATGTTGGCTTTAGACTGTTTCTGACCCCATGTCTTTGACAGTGTAATGGGTGGAAGGGGATTTGATGGAAATGCACATGGAAGGAACTAATAAACTATGTTGTCATGAAAGGTGATTTGAGCACAGCAGGAGATTTGATAAATAGAGCTATTTTTGGCAATTTATTCCCCGCCATGTATCACTGAAAACATCAACAGTATAATTTAGCACCCTGGTTATTATCTCCCGTCTTCACCCACAGACTTTGAGGCAGGGATGAAGTTTGCAGGTTCGTCACCTTTTTTTCCTGAACACCCCTACAGTAGTTTAGATTTTTATGTTCAAATTAAATTTAGAATACAATGTGTGATGCAAAGAAATTAACAACATAATCATCGATGCTGTATCTGCAAGTCAGAAAGTTCCAGCTAGTCCAGCAAGGTTCACAGAAAACACTTTTGCTGTTGCAACTCCAGGCCGAACCACAGGCAGGCACTACTGGGAGGCCAGAATGAAGGAGAAATCCAACTGCATGCTGGGATCTGCTTCTGGCTCTTTGATGAGAAGACAATAGATCACTCCCAGCCCAGAAAACAACTGTTAGTCACAGTTAGTCACAGGGAAGGAGCGAGCACTTTTGCAATAATGCAAAAGACTTACCCTTCACTTTTGTCTCCACCTCCCTAGAGGCTGGGTGTGTTTCTGGATTATGAAGAGAGGCAGGTGTCATTCTTCTTTACAGGAAAGGTTTAATCCATATATGACCTTTGCTGGGTCACAGAAAAGATAAGAGTTTTGAATAAAAATAAAACAAAACAAGTAAAAAACTAGTTTGAACAGCTCAAGCAAAAGATTGTAGAAATCAATTATCAATTTATCTCAAATCGCAAAACTTATCCATGAAAAATGACATAAAATATTTCTGCTAATGTCTTTTGAAGCTTGAACTGAGCATTATGTTTCAGTGGGGCGTGTAAAATGGACTAATGGACTGTAGGCATTGTCATACATCCTGTGAAGCTGCCACCAGCAGCTGGTTACCTTAGCAATACGACTAGAAAGAGACAGACTCTAACTAACATCTTTATTAAAACAAACCTAAAAAGGTGAATTGATGTCTGTGTGTACAGACAGGCTCTAGATTTAAAGGAAAAATCTGAGCTCTTTATGTCTACACTGTTGGAATCTGCTGGTGTTGTTTTGTTGTTGAGGGCATTTTGCTCCAGTAATCTGAGCCCCTGAGGCCTGAGGAGCTTATGGAGTTATTCTGACTTATGGCCTTTATTCTCTGATTAAACATTGCAAGGTCCATAGGAATTTTCCATATGGCACGACTGGGTCACTGAATGGTTTGACAAGTATCAAAACGTTGTAACTCAAATACTAATCTTCACAGTACCAGTTCGCCTTCAATTGATGTGAGATTTTTGAGTTCCAGGACCAGTTTGAGAGCCTCAGGGTCCTCAGGGACCAAAACAACAAACATAATCTTGCTAATAAGTATTACTTTCCACCAGCAGTGAAGGACAAGTCTCTACTCTAAGCCACCAAAACAATAATAAATAAAAGTATAAGCTCACAGCTAACAAGACTACCATAATCCGCCAACTCTATGACTGCACTTACACGAATCTCTCCAGACAATACACAGATCTAAATTGCAGACCTTTGCTGGGATCAGCGAAGGTCTAGTAGATGTCTGGGAACTAGTAGATGTCAGCTGTTTCAAGAAGTTTAAAAGTCTGCTATCAACCAACGATCCAATCCAGAGAAAGCAAACTCATTGAAAGAGCCAATCATATGATTCCAACTGTGTCTGCATCATACAAAAACGTTCAAACACAGAGCCTAAAGGTAGGAGAGAGAGACCTGCACACACACACAGACAGTAATGGGAGGAAAGATAATATTACCAAATGATGTATGTACAGTATAATATAGACCAAAAACCCCCAAAATGACACAAAACAAAACCAAATACACCCTCTGAGTTAATAGTTGTTGTTTTTTAACTTCTTTAGCATTTTTACCTTAGTATCAGTCTCAGTATTATTACAGTGCTAGTGATCACCTCTGTCTGAGACTTCTTGAAGAGCAAGTCTTTTGTGTTCTTGACTTTTATGAAGATACAGTGGCAGAAAGCCACAGAAAGCAGGGGCAGATCTCTGCAATGATGAAAATGCAACACCTTTGTTGAGCTTTGCATATGCGCAGAGCAGGGCAGGAGAAATCACTGAGCAATAACAAAAGGAGGGTTTATGTGAGAGTCTGGGTGTGTCCCACTGAGAGTGGGAGGTCCACTGCAAGTTTCAGGAAGAGTTCAACACCGGAGCTGTGTGATTCACAGCAAAGTACGTGAGGTGAAGGAGCGCACCGCTCGAGGTCAAAGGAAAACATGAGTGAGTTGTACCTGTTTTAACATAATCTTAGTGCTAGTTTCTTATCAAATGTTAGGAACTTTATCCATGCTGACACTACAGGAGGTGTAGACAGACAGATGTCTGGAATTGACGGTACCTGACTTTTTACTTGCCTAGTTTAAAACCACATATGTTAAAAAAAACATTTTAGATTTGGGTTAAACTGAAACAGTGCAGATGTCGTGACGTATAGAGGTTGTTTGTCGTAGCAGATTTGGTGGAAAAGTTCATTTGGCTCATGCCTAAGCCAAACGTATGATGCAGGTGCAGAAGGTCCAGAATATCTGCATTCCTCAGTTTCTCGCCCTCAACAGGACACAGTGACACTGTTGCAGACAGTTCCTTGTTTGTGGTGATACTTTCTCACTGGATGTCACATAACTGTTAACTGGAAAAAGTGTCTTCCTGGCTTTGTCTTACTTTGTTTTGAGGACAAGCTGTGGATCAGTTTAGGCCTTATTTTTGTTTGACACCTGTACTAGATTTAAAGTGGCGGTCAATTTTTTTTGCTTGTAATCAGGAATTCTAATTTCATTTTTACTGTTTGGTGCTTTGAACAATCACTTTTTGAATTTGAGGTAACAGCAACAGCAAAATTAGGGAGTGTATTCTGGAAGTTGGACATTGGACAAAAAAAAGTGAGGGTGGGAGATGATTCCACTGCCTCCCCATCCACTGCAGTTTATTATCTTAGATGAATAAGAAAATGGTGAATTGCATTTTTTTTAATATAGAAACCTCAGAAATTCTAATCAGTTTACAAAAACACAAAAAAAGTAGAATACTTGAATTAGCCCTTTTCCCCCTAACTCTGAATGGAAATTTACCACCTCCTGACATAAGCCTCAGACAGATATACAGAGGTCAAAAAAAGAGAAAGAAATTATCAGCCAATCACTAAATGTCAGGTTTATGTCACAGCTGCACTAAATGATACTGCACTGTACTGATAATGAACAGAATCATTTTTAATGTTTCTGTAATGTTTAATCCACCAGTTTGTGCAAGACCTTTAATAGAAATATCTTTCATGTTAAAATATATGATCCATGAATTTTATATTTTACTGTTATACAAAACAAGCAGAAAAAAGTAAAATAAATTAGAATTTTTTAAATGTATTTATTTATCCAATTACAGTTATTGACAGGTATTACTGAACATTTTAAATAGATTTCTAAAATATTTGTGTCTTCTAGTTTTTGCGACAGGTGGGCAATTTATTGAGCACTGTAGATCTTTCAGGTCACGATACAAAATGACCTCATTACACATATAATTTTGTCTCATCTCCTCTGTGGCTCCTTTTGCCCTAATTCGACTGCTGCAAGTTCATTTTTATCCAATAAGGACGGATAAACCAGATACGAAGTCGACAAAAACAACTTAAACCTAACCAAATCATTTTTAGGATTTAAAATGATGTAATATGTAAAGTCTCCAGAGAAAAGCTGTCCTCAGGTCCCTTCCTAGTGAGTTTCACAGCTGTTTCTATGCAGGTTTCTGTCTAGGCTTCCACACGACTCAAGTGCGTCACGTGCCACATATCTTAAAAAAAAAAAGAAGAAGATGAAAGTCAAATGTTAAGATCTGCTTTAAACGGTGTCTGTACTGACTGTTCTAATTATATTATAAATACACATGTACTAAGCCTCTCACACTTCCTTCTGTCTTCCAGGCTTTAATTCTCTCTCTGAGGAGCAGTTCACTTGCTCCATCTGTCTGGAGATATTTGTGGAGCCCGTCTCCACACCATGCGGCCACAGCTTTTGCAAGGCCTGTCTACAGGGCTATTGGAACCACAGCAAGAAGTTCCTGTGCCCAATGTGCAAAAAGAGCTACTCTAGAAAGCCTGAGATGAGCGTCAACAGGGTCCTGGCTGAAATATCCTCCCAGTTTCAGGGGCTGGTGGTGGCTAAAAGCACCGCCTCTCACGGATCCAGATGGAATTTGAGCTCAGATACGGGCGAGAGCAGCTCGCCAGTGAAGGATACCGGAGAGTTTGCCCAGCCTGGGGATGTTTCTTGTGATGCTTGTATTGGAAGGAAGTTAAAGGCGCTGAAATCTTGTGTGAACTGCCCTGGGTCTTTCTGCGAGTCCCACCTCAGGCATCATAAGAAGGTGGGTTTGTTAGATGTTAATTAATTAAATAACCTAAAAGCAAATATTTCTATAAATTTTAAGAGCAACTGTATTTATGTCTCTGTACCACTCATGCCCATACTGTCCTCCAGGTCAGGGCAATGATGTCTCATCGTCTGATTGAACCAACTTTCCACCTGGAAGACAAAATTTGTAAGAAACACGAACGTCTCCTGGATGTGTACTGCCGGACCGACCACATGTGCATCTGCTCTGCCTGTGCTGATGCCACACACAAATCCCATGAGATTGTCTCCATTGACCATGAATTTAAGAAGAAGATGGTCAGTATCCCTGTATGACAAGATCATTAAAATGACTCCTGAGATATTTTTATGATATAAAAGCAGGAACATTTTGGTAAGACACACCTCTGGTTTTTTTTGTCTCACAGGGTAACATGGGAAAGAAGAGATCAGAGCTGAAACATTTGATCAAGGAGAGAGCCAAGAAACTTGACGAGATCAAACAGTCCATCAAGGTCATAAAGGTAAGTATAATAAAAACCTGCATGTGACATCATGGTTAAGCTACTAAGAAACAGAGATTAACTTAACAATTTTAAGTATTCGAGCCTTCATCGAACTAGCTTTGAACATCCAGACGTCACAAAAATAATAGATTATAACATAAACATCGGTCATTGGTTATGGTAAACATTCAGCCAACATTTCCAGTATTGGTCAGTATCGACATTTGGCTGACTGATCGATAGTCAGTGCTAAGAACTGTTTTTATGTAAATATTGTCTAGTTTTCTATTCAGTAAAGAGTCAAGCTTTGAATCCAAATTAAAAAGCAAATCGTGGATTTGCCTTACGAGTCCTTTTTAAAAAAAAAAGAATGTAAATTTTGTGTAACCTCCTGGTCACAAACAGCGTCCACAACAGTTAAGCTTTTTACGATGATCTACACTGTTAAAAACTTGTAAAAATGCAATCTACTGTTTCAATATGAATTTTCCGAACAACAAATTTTTCCCATTTCTAACCCTAACAGTGTACAATCTTCCAGTTTATAATTGTACACATTTTGTGCTGAAACCTTTTAAGTTATAGTTTCATTACAATTGAAAACCTAAATTTAATCCAAAGCTACAATAATATGCAAATACTCCTCAGCTACTCACTGACCTCGTGGTTTTGGTATGTGTGACACACACAGCATCTGTTGGGATTTTTCTTTTCAGGAATGCATTAACATGTACAGCTGTTTGTCTTCAGAACTTAAGCTGGACACTGATCATTTAAAATCAAACTGAAACATTTTTTTAATCAGAATCAACCATGCAGTTGTGAATAATCTATTGTCTTCTATTTTATGCTGTGTCATTATAACTGGAGTTGGTCTTGTTTGAGTTTGTTTGGAGTCTGGTATTTTTTAATGCGTCTGTTTCCTGATACATTTTCTATGCCACTGATTTTTATCTGCTTGTGTTTCGAAGTCTAACTAGGGATAAGCATTTCAAGTGCTGTGTTTTGGAGCATGATTCGAGAAACACATTTGTGTCCACGATACTGTTTTCAATCTAAAACTCCACTCACGTTTTGTTATCTCAGAAAGATTTCAAGCTGAATTCTTAAGCGTCGCACCAGTGCGGCATTTCCAAAGGCATCTTATCAGAAGTGGCTGATACAAACAGGCCAGTCCTTTTACACTTGTACATGTATTTGAGAAACAGCCTAATCGTTGCTGTTGTAAATATGTTTAAAGTGCATTTCAAATATTTGCCAGTCTGCTCTCATATAATGTTTTTCTTTAGCTGAAGCTCAAAAGCCTTATTTGCACTTTAAGCAGCTTTGTGATCCAGAAAAAGCTGTTGCTCAAGGGCAGCTGTAAGACGACCAGCAGCAGTTTATTAAAAGCCAACAGACACTTAAGTTTTACCCCTAATAACGTAGATTCATCTTTATTAGTCATCGAAGCAAGGTGAGCCAACTAAAAGACCTATGCTCCAGTACAAGCAGGACATATTTGAGGCGGGATGCCACCCACATCTCATACCTCTCATGCTCTGCAGTAGCAGATAAGGTGGAGCACTAATGTCATTTGTTTTTGTCTTGTGTACACACACTCAGATCCATGTCTGAGGCCGTCCAACCAGTGAGACCAGTGTAAACATTTACATTTAGTTTCTCACACACCCTGTTTCCAGCCACAGCCTCCCTGCAGTAAAATGCTGCTTTGGAATAAGAAATGAAAAGATAACAAGCCTGAGTGGTTTTCCAGGACAATTACACTAATAATGCTGGGAGTGTAACAGGTTTTACCAGGGTAACACTAAATATATCAGTTGTCCTATGTTTAGGTTTTCACATCTTGTCACACCTGGGTAGTTTTGAATTTGATGACACATATGCAAAACATTCATGAGTGAAATTTCCTGGTTTCAGTGTTACTCTTGGTTTCCTCTTTCTGGAAACCTTTTTCCCCACAGTTCCCTCTGTGTTTACTGTACAAACACATGGACTCGTGTCCAGCTACATGCTGCTGACAGACTAAACAACACACTGAATTTATTGAGTAAGTTTAACATGCATGTAACTTATCAGTTTGAGATGGTGGTTTCAGCGTCTAATGGAAGATGTAACCTGTCAATCCAGTTAGACAAGTGGCGCGCAAAGACACTTAAGAGGCAACTGACTAAGTAAACATCTGGGTTTTGGTTGTTTTTTTTAAACTGCAGTACTTACATGTTAATTTGCTAGAATCATTATGGTAGTTTTATTTAATGCCTCCAATTCTGTCAATCATTACGTCAAACAAATAGAGACTCATATAGAAAGATATATACAACAATCAACACTTTAGGCCAAAGGTGAGTGTGGACAAGAGTCTCATTAAAAAAAGGAACATTTAAACAAGAAACCTTTGATATAAAATGACATTTTATCAGGACTTTAAAAAGTCTACAACTTCATGCTAGCATTAAATGTGCAGGACAATAGTAATAATAAAGATAATGCTGTGTTAGCGTGTGATAAATAAAGGAGCTATTCCACATTTAGTGTCATTTAGAAACAGTAGCAGAAAACTTAAAGTAAAATTTCCAGAGGTTTGCTCCAGGTATGTAAAAATCTGTATGTTACATAAAGATGTTTATGCAATACTTCTCTCTTATCACTCTAACTGCCTAAATAAGGTGCAATTACTCATGTCAAACCCTGAACTTTGAAGAGAACAAACAAATAAAGATGCCAGTCATCTAAATTGCAACATGAGAGTTGTTCTGTGGAAAGTCGTAATTGTGAGTGGAAACCAAGGTCATTTAATGGGGAACTTAGTTTTTCTTGTCAAAGATTTAAAGGTGCAGAATAACATGCTGTGAAGCTCCACGTGTAAAACAACAGTTAAGATCCTACAAGGACACACCAGCCGAAGGGTCTGCAGACAGAAAGTGACTCCCAAAGTGAGCCTTGGTGATTAAGTGAACCTTTGAGGCGTTTCACCTCAAACAAATGACACATTTTAATGTTTAAATGAAATGTGACCCTATGCTCTTGTCATTGGGAAGAAAAAAAGAGTTCAAATGGAGCAATGCTATCAGGGAGCAAAAAGAAGGGTGTGGATGGAAAATCATTTTCAACAAAAAAAAAGTGCAACAATAAAAGGAAATAATTCAGCATAAGCTGACTTCACATGTGAAATCAGGTTCGGACACTCTCTAAAATTTCCTACACAACATGAGGTCCTAAAAATGTAGGGTGGTGTCTAGGTAGAGAACACAGAAGGTGGCATGTATGATGCATACTCACAGCAACTGTTCCCCACACAAACATGCGTCTATTCAAGCCAATATAACTGGAACTTTGTGCAAAGGAGCTGGCATTTTAAAGGCTAATGTCTGATGCGGCTGCATCAAACATTTGCATTTTCATGTGTTTCTCAGAGTTGTGGCTCAAGTTAATCTCAAAGATCCTGCATTCCCACAATGCAGTTTATGTAATGTTTGTATAGAATGTTCTCTACCTCATTAACGCCACGTACAAGACAATAAATAACTTCTTCCACAGGATTAGCACTATCTCAACCTGTCCTCCAAGCTCCCCTGTAAAAGGAGCCGTGTTACTCAGTAACTTCTAGACTCTGGTTAATCTGTAAGAACTTTGTTGCTAAGAATACGCAGGCATTCCTCCTTAAACCCGGTCTTCGGTCTTGAACACGATCTCATCTGGACTCTGAGCTTTTCTCATGTTCACACTGGTAACACTGGCCATGTGGCGCTCACATTCACAGGCCAGTGCTCAGAAGGAGTTGGAGGAAAGCTGGCAGGTGTACGCAGAGCTGCAGCGTCTGGTGGAGCAGAGTCAGGCGGAGCTGGTTGAGCTAATAGCCACGAGGCAACGTGAGGCGGAGCGTCACGCCCAGGAAATGGCCAGGGGTTTGGAGAATGAACTCAGCCAACTGAGGAGGAGGAGCAATGAGCTAGAAGCCCATGCACAGACGCACGACAAAGTGCTTTTCCTTCAGGTACTACAGAGCTCCATGTGGGTCTAACACACACTGGCATGCAGACAGGTCCAGGTCTTGAGACAGTATCTTCACGCTTTGGATGCTTTGGATGCTAACTTTATTTTTCTGTACTAATTATAGCTAGCCTTTAAAGTTCTTGCTTTTCCAGCTTGGCCTACATACTGAAAACACAATTACTGTGCATTTGGGGCAGAGCATTTTATTAGAAGGCTAAAGACTTAACAGAATAAGCTGTGCTATTCACAATAATGGAAATCTCACAGGCATCTAAAACACAAGACTTTCTACCCTTATGATTTCACCAGAAAAGCCTGAACAATATCATATGGATCGTATTATACTGAACATATCTCTGTTTTCTGTGTTCTGAAAACTGTATACACACTTTACTTTTAATTGCAAAGCCAATTATTTACCTCTGTGGCTGCACCAGCTGTGTTTGCTCAGAGATTTTGAGACACAACATCAAAAGCCTCCATGAGCAGACCGAGCCTGTTATAGCCATTTCCCCATGTGAATGAATAGATGTCTTTGAAGTTGCTACTTTAGAGGTTTTCTACATAGCATCAATGGAAGTGAAGGCATGAAGCCTCGAATACCCAGACACATCAAAGCTGAGAGTAAGCAGACCAGTGCATCTCTTTTTGATAGACAGGGAATTTACTTACCACATTTGGACAATGCCCTCTACTGAGTGCTCTCTTCTTTTCCCGTCAGAGCAATAATGTGTCTCTGTTCTGTGTTTCCCATTAACAAAATTAAATAGGACAGCACTGAGCACACTGTTGGCGTCATATTTAGTGTGTTCTTTTCATTGTAAACTTTACAGACTTCATTTCCTTTGACGCACCGTTCATCTTACCTTGCATGACCTCTCTATTTCACGTAGAACCTGACATCACTGTCACCCCTACCCGAGCCCACTGATTGGTCAGCGGTCAGCATCAATACTGACCTTTATCTGGGAACCATCCGGTCTTCGGTCAGCAGCCTCATTGATAAGTTCCAGGATGAGCTTAAAAGAATATATGGGAAAGGTAAGGGCAGCTAGCCAAACTTGTGACCTAATGCACTTATGCAGCTATTAAAACCATTGTATTTGAGAAACTGTACAAAACAACTAGTGCTGCAGCATTACCATGCCTACAATGCTAGAAGCAGAGCATGGTTTACATATAGACTTACCACTTTATTAGGTGCTTACTTAGACTTACTTAGACTTAGATCCTCCCACGACGATCGGCACATCGGGCGACAAGAGAACGCCATTGAACTCGGTCCATCGCGGCGGTTACTGTTTCATCCCATGACAGTTCAACCGAACATAATTCTTCAAGGAAAGTACTCCTCCACGTTATTTTGGGTCTTCCTCGCCGTCTCTTTCCATTCCTTGGGTTCCACAGAAATGCGATGCGGGCGGGTCTGTGGAATTATTATTATTGTTAGGTGCACCGGTTCAAATACTCATTAATTGAAAATACCCAATTAGCCAATCACATGTCAGCTGAGCTTCAAACCATGAAGATCAAAATGGGGAAGCGACTTGCAACTTGGTTAATGCTGCCAGATGCGCTCAATATTAGTACAGCTGATCTACAGTCATCTCTACAGTTTACAGAGAAAAGTCTGAAAAGGAGAAATTATCCAGTGAGCAGCAATTATCTGGGAGAAATGGCTTGTGCCTGTTGATGTCAGAGGAGAATGATTGGACTGCCTTTAGCTTATAGGAAGGCAACAGCAACAAAAAAAACACTCATTACAAACAAGGTTTGCAGAAGAGCATGTCTGAGTAGCAACAAGTCAAACCTTGAAGCCAGTAGCGGTTTTTGATACAGGTGACACGGGCGGTTGCCCGGGGAGGCATAGTGGTGGGGGACGGCATCACGGGCATGGGCAAAAAAAATAAAAAATGCTCATACTCATGCTGCCCCGACGTCATGCCAGCGCATATTGGGAATGCCATAGGCACCGATCGATTTTCTATCGGCCATTTGCTGGGAGTAAGGGCGCCCTCGTTTGCGAGGTGCGCCTGCTGCTTGCGGCACAAGGGAGGAGAGGGTGGGGCGGCGGGGGAGTTTCTGGTGGCTGGAGCAGCATTTAATAACTCACAATAACTCGTCAGCCAAACAGGCTAGGACCACCACTGCTTGAAGCAGAAGACCATACCAGGTCCATGTGGCTATGACTGACACAGGCTCATCAAAATTAGACAACAGAAAACTGGAAAAAATGTTGCCTAAACTGATAAGTCATGATTTCAGACTGTAGGTGCAAACAATATGAACGCATGGATCTTAGCCCTTTAGTTCCAACAGAGCATCATTTAAACCCTAGTGCATATCATGCAGGGCTAGATACATTTAAATAAATACCTTACATAATATTAGCACATATTCAGCAAAATCTTTTCTTAATCCTTTTTCTGAAAGCACTTTTAAAAATGAGCGATCTGAAATGGCTCATGTTTTATGTATTAAATGCAAATCAACATGTCTGCAATCATTTGGAAGAGTGTTTTGAAAAATGTTCATAGTCACAATGAGTATTTTCCATTCTGCGTACGCTGCATACAGTTCCGCAGCTTCAAGTACCCCTTTAAACTGAAAATCAAACTCGCAGCAGGCTTTACTGGGATCCCTGCATGGGATAATGAATGCAAAGTTCTAGTACAATCCATCCTCCCTTGTCTAATACAAACCACACATCCTGTGCAAAATCCAAATCGGTGATATGTAGGTCACTGTACGCACACTTTGGAATGGAAAGTGACTCATCATCGCGCCACACTCACACGGTCACACATGCAAGACGGTTGGACAGATGGAGATAGTGTTGATGCCGCAGATCATCCACTTGGGATCGCTGGAAGAGGCAGCTGACTGACAGCGGCACATGCATCGAGCATTTAGAGCTCTGGTTCAGATCTGTGTGTTTACCACCCACACGTGCCATCTGCTGTGACTTTGACACACTCTCTCTCTCTCTCTCTCTCTCTCTCTCAGAGCTCTGGAAGGTGCAGAACTACGCATGTGAGTAACACTTCTACTGTGTTAGCTGGGTGACATCCATGGTTTGTAGCTATAATTCTTCTAGGGAGCACATTCGTGCCACTTGTACATAAGGGTGTTAAAGTAAAGCAGGAGGCCTCTCTTGAGTAAATGATGATGCTCATTTCTTCTAAATGCCCACAAAATGGAAGTAATTCTTCACAGCAGAGATGGGATTGCTCCCGTAGCATGCTGCCATTTTACAGACACCCTTGTGGCATGTTCAGGAATAAGGAGCCCATTATTATTATTTTTTTTTTTAGCAGAAGTGGCAATAAATAATGCAGATTTTTCTCCCTGTCTCATATTCTGCTCCTTCCTTTTCAGCTGAGGTGATTCTGGACCCTGCCACAGCCCAGAGGAACCTGACTGTGACTGATGATGGTCAGCAGGTGAGGTATGAAGAGCGCAAATCCACTCACTGTGAGGGTCCAAAGCGCTTCAGCCCGGCCCTCTTTGTCTTGGGCCGGGAGGGGATCAGCACGGGGCGACACTACTGGGAGGTGGACGTATCGCGAAAGACGGCCTGGACGCTCGGCGTGGCCCGCGCTTCTGCCCGACGCAAGGGTGAGATCAAGCTGAGTCCCGAGGGTGGGTACTGGTGCCTGTGGCTGAAGAACGGGGAGGTGAAAGTGCTTGCGTCGCCCCGCTTGCCTCTAGTGCTGCCTTCCCAACCCAGTAAAGTAGGAATCTTTCTGGATTACGAAGGAGGCCAGATTTCTTTCTATGATGTGAAGTCTCGTCTGCATATCTACAGTTTTATCGATAGCTTCAGTGAGAACCTGTACCCGATCTTCAGCCCCTGTCTCGCCCAGGAGGGGAAGAATAATGCCCCACTCATCATAACCCATGTTAAACACAGCTGAGGGTATAGTCAGTCGGCATTAGGTTATGCATTCTGTTTATATATAAAACATCTTTTTTATACACACCGCCATCACTTTCTCAGCATAATACTGGCTATTTTCTGAGGTAAATTCTTTATTGACTGATACATGTATTATAATGGTACATTTACAATTTATTTAAATGTAGGCAGTTTTTTCTTTGCACTATCATCTGTTAACTCAAACTTGGATTACAGTAAAGAAGAAATATGTAGTGATGTGAAAACATGTGAAGGACAATAAATCATTCTTTTTTTGTTTCTTACTTGATGATAGATGAGTTTGAGTAAAGCTGGCACTTTCCCTACTCTGTAAGTCTTTGTGTAACTGCAACTCTAAGGCTCAGAGAGCCAAGTAATGAAGTTAAGAGATGCAAACTTCGTTTCTAGTGATTTAGACTTTGCCTGGGGAATCGAATCAAGGTTTCTTGTACTTGTACCTACCTATTGTAATTAAGACTGTATCCTATGGACATTATTGTAAAAACCAATATAGACACATTAAGTGGGGATAGCATGGGGAGACCAGTGCAATCATTTTACAGCTTTAGTTACTGTAACTATTTTGCACATCAAAAGTAATATAAAACACAGTTATCTGCTTTTTTCATATAACAGAATCTGTATTAATGTTGTATATATTTAATGACTTTGATCTCCACTACTTAAAAAAAAAATGATAGGATCACCTGTTTAAAGGCCATGGAAAAGTTCTCTGTTTCTACATGAATCACATACTTTTGTAACGTCTACTGAACTTGTTCAATAAAGCTGATTAAGGCACAAAATGCATGACTTCCTGTTAACGAAGAAACCAACTCAACTGATATATATATATATCACAAAAACAGTCATGTCAAAAAAATATTTACTGTAGCTTAAGTGACTTAAGCTGAATTTCCTGCTGAACTTATTACCCCTCTAATTTGGACTTTCAGGGTAACCAACAACAGACAAAGAAAAAAAAGCCTATAGGTCAAAATTTGAAGTGATTATCTCAAAATTTCCAGTTGGGTATCTCAAGTTTTTTTTTTTTTACTTACTCAGCAGTTTGAATCAATAAATTTGAGATAACTCAAGTTTTCACTTAACCATGCCTGTCATTTTATCAGTGGCAGTGTCCTACTTTTCAGGGCCTCAGACACACCCATGTTTGGTAACCTAACAGTCTGTTTTGTTTTTAAACCTATGTCATTGGACAATTCAAGCCATTTGATCTAGAAACTAAAAAATATATATCTTGTTTTATTTTATCTCACTCATATTAACTGTCCATTAAGTCACGACAGTAAATAAGATTACACAAAAAACATGAACTCTCCTGATGGAGTCATAACATAATTAAAACACCTGCACTTTTTTTGCAGTGGTTATCACATTGTTTACTTTTTCTTCAAGGGTTTATGTAGACAAAACATTTAACAAAAACTGTCAGGAGACTGAATTACACTGAACTTACTTTTGTTATAAATCGACAAAAGCAACCTTGAAATGTGAGCTCTGTCTTTGGGGTTGGTTAAATAGGCCTCTGGTATAAGAGAAGATTTTAAAAAAAAGCCTCTGACTAAGGCATCCTCTGGATCCCTTTAGCTTAGCATAGCTAAAAAAAATATCAGTGATCTATATCATGTATAATCTCCACAAAATATAGAACTATTTTAGTGTCAGCTGTCTGTTTTACTACACTTGTAATGTTGAACTTTAGCAATGCCAGCAAAGAGAGAGAAGAAAGTGTTTTTAGTCATAGACAGCATGAAGGAGATAGACTGTAGTAGCTACCGTCGTGTCATCCACTGGTTTCTGACATGTCTTTCTGAAGCCTCAACTTTGGCATTTTTACCGTCACCATCTTTAAAAGAATGGATGATATGAAGAGGGACGGGTTTGACTGTGAAACTACATGCTAGTTGGCAAACTACTTACCAGTCATACGTCATTAGCTGGTGAACAGTGGTCATGGTTAAGGCTCTATTTTGAAATATATAATGATACAAAAACTATAAAGCTTTATAAATCGACTTCATTTTTGATTCAGTATAACCAGAAATCAGTGACTGAGTCCACAAACTGTTTGCAGAAAGCATGGCCTTCTATCAGGCCCAAAGGTTTTGTTTGTTTTTTTACAACCACAGCTATCGCTCTCTGGTGGCCTTCAGGTAGAATGCAGGTTTAAGACACTTCCACGTTGACTTATTCTTTTTTAAAACCTGGATATTACATCCATGTTTTTATATGGTCTGTGCTTCTAATCTTTGTGCTAAGCTAACAGTCTAATATTTTTTTGTGTTTTAAATTTTGCCAATTTGAAAATCCTACAATTATTAACACAAAAAATTAAATCCTCAACATGTAAGCGTTCTCAGATTTTAGTGTTACTTCTGCTATTTTAATTTCTTTGTCAAACTCCTGAATTTGACCCTAGCTAATGTGCTGTATTCTCTGAAGACTTAAAGCTATTCCTCCTGGAGCTTTGAGGGTCATGGCCAGAGAATATTTGTATCTAGGTTAAAAGGAGACTGAGGGAGCGGGGTATATTTTGGGTCTGAGTTGAGTGTGTGTTTGTGTGGGGGGCGGCTGTAAGGGGCAGCGGTTACAGCCTGTCTCATATGTCAGTGCACTGTGGAGTCTCCAGGCAGCTGCTCTCTGGTGAGTTTCCCAGATCTCTGTTTTTTGTCTCTCCCTTCACCTCCTGTGTTTTTAATTTCCACAGGGTATCATCTGCTTCTCTGTACACAGACATAACTCTTAGGGGAGTATTGTTGTTGGATTTTTTTTTCTAATAACATTTTTATTCTAATGAGTGCTGACCTGTGGTATGGACTTTCTTTCCATTGCAGGCAGGGAATTATAGATTAAAATAGTTCAAGAGAAGACTTCAATCGTAGAGTTATAAGTTTGTATATTTTTAGGTACTAGGTGTTCATTTATCAAAATAAGAAAGTTTAAGCGCTGCCAGCACTGCAAGACAGGTCATGCGGTACGCTAGTATTTTTGGAAAAATCTTAATCTGGTCTGTCACGAACACCTAGGCCTGAAGCTGCCTGTCTTATAGGTCAAACCTGCTTACTTGCAGCTTCACAGATACATTTGTGTCGCAGTGTACCAGCGTACAGGAGAGACATAATAATCTTTAGCTTGTGATATGGAGTTTGCTTTTAAAAAGAAAAGATTAGGAGTTAAAATTCATGTGATGATTCTATTAATTGCCGTCCTCTGATAAACTTATTATAGTTATAGTTGTATTTATCTATAAATTTCTTGGGTCAGAAATTAAAAGCAGTGTGACTATTACAATATGTGGCCACAAGAGGGCAGTATCAATATTTAAATACTTTCAAAATATCTTAATATAAATAATGATTATGAAAGATGTTGACTATGTTTTGTATTTAAATATTGACATATGCATGTAAGCTCTTAAAATGAGTCGGGACTAATCGGGACTCATTTGTCATTATTCTAAATGTTTACCTAAAACATTATGACCTGTAATTTCAAAGCATGTAATGATAAATGAGTCCCGCCATGCTTTGCTTTGTAGATCTGCTTGTAGACGACATCATTAAGGTCATGCCATCTAATCCTAGCGACCTCGATATCACAGCAGGTTTGATGACCCATTCAAAGGCTGGTTGCTTGCACTGAAAATGACCCTGCCTCTCCGCCGTGCAGGAATGGCCACTACTGGGAACCTTTCAGAAGAGCAGGTGCACTGCTCCATCTGTCTGGACGTCTTCACCAACCCCGTGTCCATCCCCTGCGGACACAACTTCTGCCAGAGTTGCATCCTGGGATACTGGAAAAGCAGTCCTTTGTATCAGTGTCCTATGTGCAAGAAGTCCTTCTACAAAAGGCCCGATATTAGTGTCAACACTGTCTTGAGGGAAATTGCAGAGCAGTTCAAGGAGATTAGGATTAAAAGCATGGAAGGGAAGGGAAGCAAGGAAGAGGGAGAAGGGAAAGAAAGGAAGTGGACAATAGAAAGGAGGAAAAGGGAGGATGAGGAGAGGCTTTTGGAGAAAGACCAGAAAGAGCAGCTTTTGGAGGAGCTGAAGCTGAAACAAGAGGAGAAGAGAAAGAAAGAGGGAGTGAAGGAGAAACAAGGAGAGAAGAGGCCACAGCAAGAAGACTTACCACCTTTAATCCCTCCAATTTCACCTCCAAAGACCTCTCCTCCACTGGCACACCAAGCCACAGCACAAGAGCCACCGCCTCCACTTCCCCAAACATCACCCCCACCCTCACCTCAAATCTCTGCTTCTCAACTTCCTCAGACCTTACCATCTCCTTCTTTCTCTTCGCTCCAATCTCAATCTTGGGAGGAAGTCTTGTGCGACGTTTGCCTTGGAGAAGGTAGGCCGAAGGCGGTCAAATCCTGCCTGGTGTGTCTGACTTCATACTGCGAGGAGCATCTGAAATGTCACTCAGCCCGCTTCACTAAGCACAAGCTGATGGAGCCCGTTGCCAACATGGAGGACAGGATGTGTCCGAAGCACGAGAGGCTCCTGGAGCTGTTCTGTAAGAAGGATCAGATGTGCGTGTGCGTCCTCTGCACCGAGACGGACCACAGGGCTCACTACACAGTCCCTGTGGAGAGAGAATGGACAGAGAAAAAGGTGAGACAGATGCACTGCCATCCAAATATAGGACAGGGACCAAATGTTTATCTGTGCTGGAAAAGATTTCAAGATATTTGCGGGTCAATTCTTGCCGGTTCATCAACTGCCTCCCCCCGGACCAGCTCAGACTTAGCTAAAGGAACTCAAGTGGAAAGATTCATGTCTTACTACCGCTGTTCTCTTTTTTGTTGGAGGGATAGTTTCAAATCCATTATCTAAAAAACCACTTGACCTAGGCCCTTCAAAATGTTTAGAGTAAAAAATTGGTATCACTGTTCTATAAATATGGACTCTTGCGAGTGCAGCCAGAGTTAACGTAAAATGATGGATGCTTGAAGTCACGATCGCTGACAGCAGATCTGGAGAACTGCAGAAAGCACAGTTATACAGATAGGAGACTGATATTTTGTTTACACCTTGTCATGTACGATTTACGCAGTATTTTTTAACATAGTTTAAATCAGGTGATTGGTGCCAAAGATAAAACAGATAAACTCTCATACTTACACACGGAGGACTAAATGGAAAAGCTTCAGACTTTCGTTAAACACACTTCTGCTTGAAGTGTTTGTTTGCAGGCTCAAATGTATTACTGTTACTTGTACATGGTTGAAGACTAGGATGGGACAGAGCCTTTCAATCTGTGGCTCCACAACACTCCAGTTTCATTTGCCAGACTCTGTGGACTCCTTCAAAAGGATTCTTTAGTTATTAATATGAATAAATATGACCTTTTTTGGAGATGCATACTACTGTATGCGCTGGAAGCAGAGCAAGATATTTTCATTGAATTATTTATGCACCCTCATTTCTCAGCAAGAAGTTCTCTTTTCTTTTTCTTTCTTTTTTTTGTCTTATCAAGAAAAAAGGATCAGCTCAGATGGCACCCAGTACACACCCTCTCTGCTATTTATAGTCAGCTAATTGTTCATCTTTAGTTAATGTCATAAGTTCACAGATTCCCACATTCAAAATGGTGAAAGATATTCAAATGATGGTTATGATGCACATTTTTCATTGTTAATTGTTAATCGTATCGTTAGTAATGCACTGTAGATAGATCAACCACATAAAAAAAATATTATGTAGAGTGCTTAACAGATTTATAAGATCAGCTGTGACAGAAATGACAAATATTTTTGAAATTTGTCAAAAATGTTTGTATACAGACATTTCTGGACTTCACTGGGAAGTCAGAAATTAATTAAGTGTCACATTTAACCCCAGAAAGTTGATTCTGTTCATTTAGACGTTTGATTTCAGTGGGAGAAGCGTTTTGTCACTCAGGTCCTGACAAAATTTTAAGATTTATGGCTAAATTTAGTATTAGATATATCATTTAATAATGGATTGGATTTATATAGTGCTTTTCAAGGCACCCAAAGCGCTTTACAATACCACTATTCATTCACTCTCACATTCACACACTGGTGGAGGCAAGCTACAGTTGTAGCCACAGCTGCCCTGGGGCAGACTGACAGAAGCGAGGCTGCCATATTGCGCCATCGGCCCCTCTGGCCAACATCAGTAGGCGGTAGGGTAAAGTGTCTTGCCCAAGGACACGACGACCAGGACAGAGAGCCCGGGGATCAAACCGGCGACCTTCCGGTTACAGATAGGCTTCCCAACCCCCTGAGCCACGGTCGCCCCATTTAGATCAGGGGTAGGCAACTCCAGGCCTTAAGGGAGTGTCCTGCAGGTTTTAGATATCACCCTGGGTCAACACACCTGAATCACATGATTAGTTCATTACCAGGCCTCTGGAGAACTTCAAGGCTTGTTAAAGAGGTTATTTAGTCATTTAAATAAGCTGAGTTGGATCAAGGACACATCTAAAAGCTGTAGGACACCGGGCCTCGAAGCCTGGAGCTGCATACTTCTGATTTAGATTTAAATAGAACTTGCACATATTGGTGGATTAACCATTACAAAAATATAAAAAATATTTTCATAATTACAAGTACCGTTAATTTAGGGCAGCTGTGGCATAAACCTTATATTGGGTGGTGGTCTAATACATTTATTAAGCACTAAATGACCCCTTGGCACCACCAAGCTTTGACCTATTGTGCCCTTAACATGTCAGAAAGGTTTGGTGATACAACAGGTTCTGTTGTTTGTGAGTCTATGAGTTGAATTTTTGTTTGTTTTTTTGTTTACTTTTACTAAACTAATGATTCAACCTAAACCTTCCAGGATTTTAAGGAAACATTAACACGAACAACTATGCTGCACAGACCTCGCCTTGTACAGCAGGCTGGTCCACAGTGTCTTTATGATGTTATCTTCTCTGTTGCCTGATTACAACTAAAGACTAATAATCTTTTCACATCATCAAGTTTATAATTACCACAAGTCATGCCCGTGTGATCTGATACTGTGCAGGCACAGCTTAAGAGGACAGGAATAGACGTTCAGCAGATGATCCAGGACAGAGTGAAAAAGGTGGAGGAGATCAAACACTCTGTGGAGCTCAATAAAGTGAGTTTTTACCTTTGCATGGCCACGTCACAATCTACACTCACATGGTTGTTCAACATACATGTGCTTTTTGTACTTTCAGGCCAGTGCTCAAAGAGAGATTGAGGAAAGCATGCAGGTCTTCTCGGAGCTGGTGCGCTCCATCCAGAAAACTCAGGCCGAGCTGGTTTTGGTCATCGAGGAGAAGCAGAGGCAGACGGAGAGGTGGGCTCAAGGCCTCATTACTGAACTGGAACAGGAAATCACTGAGCTAAAGAGGAGGAACACAGAGTTGGAAACCGTTGCTCGGACTGACCACATTCATTTCTTAAAGGTGAGAGAGGCTTTGTTTCAGTGCTCAGTGTCGGGGAGCCAAATTTAAGTTGTGGTACTTGATATTTTACCTTGCAAGGTGTACAAGTTCATGGATATTTTTCTAATTTTTCCTTATTTTTTTCTTCATTTCAAAGGATTTTTATGGTAAAATGACACTTCCAGCATTTTGTTAACCCTGTTTTCCAGTGAAACCAGGTGCCTTTTACAGTATTCACTAATAGCTAAATTAAATGACAACAGCGCCCTCTTTCTGCTCTACACTGTATTGCATTCCAATACCTGCAATCCAATCAAAGAGTAGCTTTGCAAGTTTTTTTTGGCAGTGTTTCATAAATAATGCCCATTCTGACGCAACCCTGAGCATTTGAGTCTCTTAATTTGGAAATAATTCTACAACCATATTTGTTTCTTAGTTCAGAAGCCTTAAAATCTTTGTGATCTGTGGTTATTTGAAAAGAACCATGACTGTGGTCATCTTATTTTAGTCAATAACGTGTTTCTAAGTTGTTGCCCCCCCTTGGGCTGTATCTTTCTGCAGAGCTTCCCGGCCCTCAGCACTCCACCATCTGTTAAAGACTGGTCTGAGACCAGTGTTCCCACTGACACATGTGTTGGCATGATCAGAAAATTAGTGTCCAAACTAGAGGCGACGTTGACTGAAATGATTGACAAACTGTCTGACAGTGGTAGGACTTCCATAAACATTCAAAAATACCTTTGTTACTGTGTGACTATTCATTTTATTTTTAAAAAAAGTAAAGATGTATAAGAAACATATCTTAAGAGAATGTTGTATTTTGTTTTTACAGAGATCAAAAAAGTTCTGAAATATACAGGTAAAGCTTTTTTTACTTATTTTTCTTTCCTGTGTTTTCATCATTAAACTCCCCAACAAAATATATCCTCTGTCTCGTTCTTCTGCAGTGGATGTCACTCTTGACCCTGACACAGCTAACCCGTGGTTGCAGCTCTCTCAGGATAGACATCAGGTGAGACACCTGGGTGCCTGGCAGGACCTCCCGGACCACCCCGATCGCTTCGACACGGTGGTTATAGTATTGGCCCATGAGGGCTTCACTTCTGGCAGACACTACTGGGAGGTCCAGGTGGGGGAAAAGGATGACTGGTACCTTGGTGTGGCGAGGTCATCTGTTAACAGAAAGGGCAGGATCTCTGTAAGCACCACCCAAGGCTATTGGGCTCTGGCCATGAAGAAAGGCCAGGGATACAGAGCGTCAACATCCCCACCATCACTGCTCTCCCTCGACCCTAAGCCCAAGAGAGTGGGCGTGTATGTGGACTACGAAGAAGGCCAAGTGTCGTTTTATGATGTGAGAGCACGGACCCATATTTACACCTTTGAGGATACCTTCACTGAAAAAATTCTTCCATTTTTCTACCTGTACTGCTGTGACAAAGCCTCTGACACCATCGTCATCTGTCCTGTGAATGAGAAACATCTGATCAAGCAAAGCTAAGGACATAAAAACAAAAGTTGTTGTAGCTATACCCGATTTAATTACATGTGAACTGTAGCTAAATATGTTAATTATACATCCTGTGAATTTGTAGCCAACATGCTTGTAAAACACAAACCTCAAATGACGTTCTGGTAAAAAGAAACAGTGTTGACAAATTTTGTATTTCAAGATTGTTTGCATATTAAATACATTGGGATTTGATTAGCATTAAAAACTGGGTGTGCAGGAAGACAAATCATAACAATAGAGTAATTTTATTTTGTGAGTAAGTGCAATTATTTTCTTGCTGAACATTTAATGGAAAACTAGTTACTACATTAATGTAAGCATGGTAGAAACAGATCTTGATCTAAGTTCAGTTAGCTGTTTCTCTAAAGATTGCAGCAAAATGTTTAGAAGTCCCAAAATCTACTGACGGGAGGTCTTTTGCTCAACAGTATGTTACACCTCAGAAGTTTTATGTATGTTTCTGGGTTTACTTTAGCAGGACTGGAAGCATTGGTAAATGGCCTGTATTTGTATAGCACTTTACTTAGTCCCTAAGGACCCCAAAGCGCTTTACACATTCAGTCATTCACCCATTCACACACACATTCACACACTGGTGATGGCAAGCTACATTGTAGCCACAGCTGCCCTGGGACGCACTGACGGAGGCGAGGCTGCCGGACACTGGCGCCACCGGGCCCTCTGACCACCACAAGCATTGTCTAAAAGAAAGCAGTTTCTACCTGTTCCCAGGCCTTATGCTAAGCTTGTTTAATCTATAAAACCATACCAGGCATACAGAATGAGATAATCAGTTCAATTCAAGACAGTTTTACTTATAGTACCAAGTCACAGTTGCCTCAAGGTACTTTAATTTGCAAGGACCCTAAAATATATAGACAAACCCCACCAACCAGATGACACCCTGTGAGCAAGCACTTTGAAGACAGTGGGAAGGAATAATATTGTTTACTAAAGAACTGATAAGGAATAAAAGACTATCATGGCAGCCAAGAACATAAAAACACAGGTGTAATCTTCACACATGGGTTGTAGTATAGCCAAAAAGTGTCACAGGCTGGGTCTCCGACCCAGCACTTTGAGCTTTCTTTGTATTGTCCTCATTTTTTGAGATGTTGTTAGTTTTGTGGTATTTCCTATTTGCCTTTAGTTTAGGCAGTTATTGTTCCTGGGTTTTCTGTTTGAGTTCTTGCATTATTCATCACGTATTTGGTATGTTAAGTTTGTATTGTCATGTCTAGTTTTAGTGTTTCCTGTTTTATTCTGACAGTGTCATGTGTTCTTTGGTCATTGTATTTAGTTTCACTCCTCCTGGTCCTGTCATTAGATTCATGTCAGTCAGCTGTTTCCTCATGTGTCGCCACTTCCCCTGATCACCTCATGTCTGTATTTAAGCCTTTTGTTTTCTTCATGCCATTGTCAGTTCGTCTGTTTATTCTCACCAGAGTCATAGTCATAGCCTGTTTATTTTTCCACCTCGGTCATAGTTATAGTTTTTGGTCTTAGTACCTTTAGTGTTTTGTTTCTTAGTGTTTTGTCAGTTCAGTGTTTTGTTTCTTAGTGTTTTGCCTGTTTGCTTTGGTCTCTTGGTTCATTTCCTGCCGTCATCGCAATAAAGGTTCACTTTTCTGTTAATCATTACTATTCCTCGTCATCATCTGCTTTTGGGTCCTGTTTCCGCACACATCGGCGCACCCCGCTGTGACAAAAAGGACAACATTATTACAAATATTTAAAATGACAAACTATTTAAGACCCAAGTGGGTCCATAAAAGAGATCAACTTAACAAAATTCTACCCAAAAGCCACAACAAAACATAACTCAAACTGACCTGCCCAAATCTTCTTTCATTTTTAATGGCAGCTTGAATCCAAAGATGTTGCACTACTGCCATCTCCTGGGTTTTACTGTTACATCACTTCCAAATCCTTAGATCCTCTTGATGAGTACAGTATTTCTCAAAAAACAAAACAAATAAAACAGAAACAATAAACCACACACTTCCTTTTATCATGACTTAACCACTCAGCCACCTTTTCAAACTACAGTTTCTACCCTCAACATTCTCATTTGACTAACATACTTCCTGCAACTAATAAACACATATTCAAGCGTTTCCATAGGCTTCTTCTTCTTCTTCAGTCAAGTTTAACGGCAGCTTGCATCCAAAACTGTTGCATTACTGCCACCTCCTGGCTGTTAATCGTCCGTCATTCCTGAATCCTCAGATCCTTTTGATGAGACCAGTATTTCTCAAAAAACAAAAAACCACCACTTTCCCTTCACCATGACTTAACTCTTTAACCACTCGTTCAAACGTAAGTTCCCTTCCACCACTCATTTCACTCCACATCACCCTCCTGTGACCATAGCTGGACTGGCCATCGGGCATACCGGGCATTTGCCCGGTGGGCCGCTGGCGATTTTTTGTTTTTATGGGCCGATGGTTTTTTTTTTAAGTTTTTTTTTAGGGTATATATAATGAAAGGTGTTGGATTGGCCAATTGGTCATGATCGACTCTGGGCTGGACCAATTACAGCCGAGGAGGCCGGATGCACCCTCCCCCTTGTTTAGCAATCACGTGATTTTCGCACATTGCATGCTGGGAACTCGTGGCAAAACAATCCAAGTACCGCATCAAATGCAAGCATTTGCAGCACCGCAAAAAGTTCATTCTCCAGTTCCAATACCTTCCTGTTTTTTATTTGCCGCACAACAAAGGAATGTACAAAACAAAAGGAGAAGAATGGAAGAATGACGGTCCGTACAAAGACAGACTCGACGAATAGACAAAGAAAAGATACGAGGAAAAAATCAAACCAGTGAAAGGGTCAGACCCTTACGAGCACACAGAGTGGACAAAAGACGTTAGCGTGCTGCCCAACTTTCACCACGCTCAGATTTATAATTATACGGTTCTTGGAGTGAGTGCATACACTCATGAAGTTTAGTAACTTCAGGTCACTGCAACAAGCCCAGGTACAGTTTACTGACGGATGGGTGCAGGACCTTGAAATGCACCGTGTAGAACGAAAGACCATCGTAAGAACAAAGGTAAGTTTACCAGTCTCACAAATCGTCGTCATAAATACACATTCTAATTAATTACCGTTTATTAATAGGACCTTTGAGCTCAACGGTAATTAATTAGTAGTGGAAATAATTTCTGGTAGCATTACAGAAATGTAGCAGTGACAATAATATTGTATGTTGTAATCGTAATGGGCAATTAGTGATGCAAAAAACCTGTTTTATCCTGTGAATAAACGTATATGTTTTTGTCAGTGTACCATGGTAATAACAGAAGCGAAACACAATATTGTGTCAGGACAATTCACTATTTATGCACAATCAAGGCTGGACTGGGACAAAAAATCGGCCCGGGCATTTTGACTAGAGACCGGCCCACCAGGATAAAGACTGACAATGTGACGTCATTCAGGTGTAAAACCGCAAAGGATTCTGGGAACTTGTGGCAAGAGGTACTAGCGCACGCAGGCTTTCAATTGAACTCAGTTACACAGCGATAAAAATAAACCCAAAAAATGGCAAGAAGCTGTTGTATTATTAACTTCAATAGCCGGTCACATGACAGCCACGGGAAGCCGACGGGTAAAGAGATCGTTTTTTTTTTTAATCGGATTACGTCGTTGAAGAGAAATTTTTTAAGCCATGTTTCCGAAGTAAGAGCCGACGGATGGTCTGGATATACCAAATATAACGTCCCAGAACACTCCAGCTCACATGTTAGTCTGCTCCAAGTGTAGCCCAGATGGAAAAAAAATCATACTTATTCTCTTTACATTAACTGTCCACATCAACAAGCGTCGTATTTCCTATGACCATTGAATGCACCTCTCAGTTCACCCCACGTGAGGGCACCTAGCTCAGCAACCAATCAGAGCCTACCCAGGCCGCATTGACCCTGTCAGCCAGGAAGTGAAGTGGAGGTGCATGGTGCTCCCGGGTTTTTTCTCATCTCAGCAAGAGGAGTGGAGGCATCTACTACTCAAACCGAGAAATCCACGGACAAAAGAGAGGAAAACTCAGGATTGAGAGGAAGGAAAGCCAGCGTACTTACCTGCTGGAAGTCCGGAGTCGAGTGGCTGGATGAAGGAGAGAGGCAACGTCGGCTAACCACTCACCTTTCATCCGGAGAGCTGCTGCAATTCCAACGCCAGTGTGTGTTGGGCTTTTGTGAAACAGAGCAACGGTCAGGTTTTTTGGAGAGGACGGAAAAGTCCAAGGACCAGGACGATATTCTGGTTGTGATAGATGGCGAGCCAACCACTTTGAGGACGATCTACCCCAAAGAAGATACACACCACACACTCATACATTCCAGTTACATTCACAAGGACCTTTGAAGTTGGCTATCGCCAGCTTAACTCTAAATTCTTAAAGGGCCCCAACGAGTACTTTTATTTTGTTGAGTGTGCACACTATTTATTTTATTTTATACTTTATCTGTACAAATTGGACAAATACCTGTTATACTTTGTAACAATACAAGAGTGGCTACTCAAAAGTTAACATTGTGTCCAGGTCATTATTGCTGCTCAATACTTTGGCTCCATACGAATTTGGTGTCTTCTGATTCTGGCCAGGGTCTTATTACGAGCCCAAGTAATTATTGTGCTGTAATTCACCTTTATACCTTAAAGTTGGTTACAGAAGTGGCGAGCCAGCCAGGAGCCAATTGATTTGAGCATCAATATTGAGGCAATGACCAGCATGGATTTCATACAAAAGTCTGGTGTCAAAATACCTAATGCGGTTGTTGTCGCTGGGATAACACAGGTATCTGAGAAAGATGAACAGGTCATTGACTTTCTGAAACAGTATGGTAAAATCACAAGAGTCCTTTTTGTTGATGATTCACTGTCCAACTTCTACCAAAACCTGATCGTAGAATACTCTAGCAGTTCAGCCTTAGAAGGTTTAGAACCTCGTTTACCATACACATACACAGCACAAGCTGATCCCAGCGTTGTCTATGAAATTAAAACACTCAGTAGCATGTACACTACCACGGTTGGGAGTAATGTTACAAAAACCTACTTGGCGGAACTCAAGGAACTAGCCAAGCTGAGTGGCAAAGACTACGGTGAGGTGCTGAAGGAGATGATGTGTCAAATTGGGGAGGATGTTGAAGCCATGCGACCTACCACTGAAGAACCTTCTCCCACGTATGTCGAGACCACTGTTGTATCTCCGCCCACTTCTAAAGAGCGACAGTGTCACACCTCACATTCAGATGTTACACCAAGTGATACTGGTGCCACTGATGATGTTCCCCTCACTAATGGAAGGAGAGCAGCGTCCCTCTCAGTAAGTGACTTGAACCCACCTGACATTCAGAAGGTTGTGGTAGAGCATATCGTACGAAGGCAAGATGTTGTCCCACACATCCAGTCCCAGGTGAGACTCCGTTCCTTCTCCGGTAAGGTTCCCAGACCTAACAATGAAACTGATTATGACACATGGCGCACACAAATTGAACTGCTCCAAAATGATCCCAGCATGTCCCCCCTGCAAATATCCAGAAAGATCCATGAGAGCCTGCTCCCACCAGCAGCTGATATAGTTAAGAGTTTGCGGCCTGAGTCACCACCTGTGACTTATTTGCAGCTTCTAGATTCAGCCTTTGGCACTGTAGAAGATGGTGAGGAACTTTTCGCTCAATTCCTGAACACCCTTCAAGATCCAGGTGAGAAGTCATCCACTTACCTTCACCGGCTACAGCTAGCATTAAACAGAGCCACGAAGAGGGGGGGAGTCGCATGTGAAGAAGTGGACAAACATCTACTTAAACAGTTCTGCAGGGGATGTTGGGACAACGACCTACTCAGCGCCCTGCAACTTGAGCAAAAGAAGAGCAGCCCACCCCAATTCTCAGACCTGTTGTTAATGATTCGCTCTGAGGAAGATCGACAGCAAGCAAAAACTAACCGTATGAGAAAACACATTGGCACCACAAAGCAGAGAACTCAGTTACAGTTCCAGGGTGCACATGTTTGTGAACCAGAGGAGAAACATGGGAGTAGCATTGCTGCTATTGAGGATCTGCGAAAGCAGGTGACGAGTCTGCAAAGTCAACTAACTACATTCATGTCACAGAAAAAAACAAAGTTTGCAAACAGCAAGGACCCTGCAGGGAAGCCGCAGAGTAAGATGTCAAAGCCACATGGTGTAGATGGACGTATGCAAAGACAGACTTCAAAGAGGCAAAGGGGCAGACCCAAGCCCTGGTATTGTTTCAACTGCGGTGAAGATGGACATATCGCTCCATGCTGTGTTGACCCCGCTAACCCCAACCTAGTAGCAGAAAAAAAGAAGCAGTTGGAGGAGAAACAACGCCAGTGGGAAGCGCGAGATTGTACAGATTCACCTTTAAACATCTAACAGTTCCTGTTGTGGGACAAACAGGAGCTGAGGAGAGTCAACAACGTCCCTCAGACGTAAACAATGGTGACAAAATCACAGCTGAGGTTAACAAAGTAAGTACCCCAGCAAAGACTGTCAAAGCACAAACATGTTCTGGCTTAAACCATTCAGAGCAGAACCAATCTTTCCAACTCCCTAAACAGTTGATTGGTACCAGAAGTACAGCTCAAGTGACTGTGAGAGGTGAAGAAGTCAACTGTCTTCTTGACTCAGGCTCCCAAGTTACCACTGTTCCTGAGTCATTTTACCAGCAGCACCTTTCAGAGCAAAAGATCAAGCCACTACATGACCTCTTAGAAGTGGAAGGTGCTAATGGCCAACTAGTGCCTTACTTTGGCTATATAGAAATGACCATAACTTTTCCAAAGGACTTTATAGGTGTTCCAGTAGATGTAAACACACTTGCTTTAATCGTCCCTGACACTTCACAATCCCTCATGCTCATAGGCACAAACACCCTAGATGTACTGTTCGACATCTACTCAGAGACTGACTTAGCCAATCGTCAACCCCTCCCACATGGCTACAAAGTAGTCTTCAAAATCATTGAGTTGAGACGGAAGCAGACAAGTGACACCCATCAGGGGGTAGTGAAGCTACTTGGCAAGATGCCTCAAGTCATTCCAGCTGGTTCAACTGTAGTGGTGGAGGGAGTCGCCCTTGGCGAGGGCCTTCAGGATGAAAAATCAGTTGTAATTGAGTACCCATCATCGTCCCCCTTGCCCGGTGGCCTGCTACTTAAAGCCGGTCTGGTGGACTTTCCCCAGCGGCGGCCCCACAAGTTGCCAGTTGTTATAAGCAACGAGTCTGACCACGACATTGTCATCCCTGCCAAGTGTACTATTGCAGAGGTTAGTGCTTATCAGACCATCCTATTAAAGGAACACAACAAGACCAAACAGTCAGAACTATCCCAGAGAACTCCAGAGACTCCGTCTTTCCAAGAGCCCACCATAACCTTCAATTTTGGTGACTCCCCAGTTCCATTGGAATGGAAACAGCGCATCACTCAGCAGCTCAGCGGCATGCCTGAGGTGTTTGCACAGCACGACCTGGATTTTGGCCGGACGGACCAGGTGCGACATCATATAAAACTTTCGGATGGCACGCCTTTCAAACTACGTGCCCGGCCAATCCACCCACGGGACATTGAGGCTGTCCGGAAGCACATTCAGGAACTCCTTGATGCAGGAGTTATTAGAGAGTCAGAGTCCCCATTTGCGTCACCCATAGTGGTAGTCCGGAAAAAGAACGGCCAAGTCCGGTTGTGCATCGATTATAGGCGTCTAAACCTTCAGACTATAAAAGATGCGTACAGCCTTCCGAAGCTAGAGGACACATTCTCAGCCCTCAATGGTTCACAGTGGTTCTCTGTTCTTGATCTAAAATCAGGGTACTACCAGATCGAGGTCGAAGAAGCAGACAAACCGAAGACGGCCTTTGTGTGCCCTCTCGGCTTCTGGGAGTTCAACAGAATGCCTCAGGGTGTAACGAACGCCCCCAGCACGTTCCAGCGGTTAATGGAGCGGTGCATGGGGGATATGCATTTGAAGGATGCATTGGTCTTTCTTGATGACGTGATAGTATTCTCCCGAACCCTTGAGGAACACGAAGAAAGACTCATGAAAGTGCTCACTCGTCTAAAAGAATTTGGGTTAAAGCTGTCACCAGAGAAATGTGTCTTCTTCCAGACTTCAGTCCGTTATCTGGGACATGTGGTCTCCAGAAATGGAGTTCGGACTGACCCTGAGAAGATTTCGGCCCTTAAAACATGGCCTGTCCCACAGACCCTGCGAGAGTTAAAGTCGTTCCTTGGTTTTGCTGGGTATTATAGAAGGTTCGTTAAGGGGTATTCCAGCATTGTGAAACCTCTCCACAACTTAACTTCAGGGTACCCACCTAGCCACAAGAAATCAAAAGTAAACGCAAGACAAAGTGCACATCAGTACCATGACCCAAAAGACCCTTTCGGAGGTCGCTGGACGCCAGCTTGCCAGGAAGCCTTCGAGTCAGTCATCCAAAGTCTCACCACTGCCCCTGTACTTGCCTTCGCTGACCCCCAGAAACCCTATATACTGCACACCGACGCCAGTACCACCGGGCTTGGTGCTGTATTGTATCAGGAGCAAGAGGGACAACTTAGAGTCATAGGCTATGCAAGTAGAGGGCTGTCACGGAGCGAAAATCGCTATCCAGCGCACAATTTGGAGTTTCTGGCGCTCAAGTGGTCAGTTACAGAAAAGTTCAGCGACTATCTCTACGGCAACCACTTCACTGTTGTAACGGATAGTAATCCGCTGACTTACATTCTGACTTCAGCAAAACTTGACGCAACTAGCTATAGGTGGCTAGCAGCACTGTCCACATTCTCTTTCAAACTCCTCTATCGTCCAGGGAAGCAGAATGGAGATGCGGATGAATTATCACGCAGACCACACGGAGGGCTAGCGGACGACCTGAAATCACAAAAAGAGATTGAACGCATACAACAGTTCACTCAATATCACCTTTGTGATCCAGACAACATCAATGCTGTAAATCAGTCTGTGGTGAAAGCAATCTGTGAGAGGCAGTTCACCTACAGCGTCAGTCCTGACAATGAAAGAGAGGCAGATGCAGATTGTGTTGCCTTGGTGGAGGTGCTTGCTGTGTCTCCTAGTGCTGTACCTGATAGCTATGGGCAAGAGGAACAGTTTGGAGGTCTGCCAACCATTCCCCATCTAACTGAGGCAGAGCTGGCAGACGAGCAAAGAGCCGATCAGTGTATAAAGCATGTTATTTCTCAGATCGAATATGGGGACACACCACCTCCAACCGTGCGCACACAGTTCCCTGAGCTTCCACTGCTCCTCCGAGAGCTTAACCGTCTTGAGCTCCGCAACAATGTCTTGTACCGGCGACGCCAAGAGGGGTCCCAGAAAACCTACCAGCTTGTACTTCCAGCTGAGCTTCGCAACACAGTTCTCACCAGCCTGCATGACCATATGGGTCACATGGGAGTCGACCGTACACTGGACCTTGTAAGGTCAAGATTTTATTGGCCAAGGATGGCTTTGGACGTGGAAAGGAAAGTGAAGACGTGTGGCAGGTGCGTGCGGAGGAAGGCACGGCCTGAAAGAGCGGCCCCCTTGGTCAACATTAATACGACACGACCTCTTGAACTCTTGTGCATGGACTTCTTGTCCCTGGAAGCTGACAGGAGTGGAACCAAAGATATATTGGTGATCACGGACCACTTCACTAAATTTGCAGTTGCTATCCCAACACCTAATCAAAAGGCCCGCACAGTGGCAAGGTGTCTGTGGGAGAACTTTATGGTACACTATGGCATCCCAGAAAAATTGCATAGTGACCAGGGTCCAGATTTCGAGTCCCGCACAATCAAGGAGCTCTGTCAGGTGGCTGGTATCCACAAGGTGAGGACAACCCCATACCATCCTAGGGGCAATCCTGTGGAACGATTTAATCGTACCTTGCTTGATATGCTGGGAACTCTCCGTGATCAAGATAAGTCCTGTTGGCGTGACCATGTAAGACCCCTGGTCCACGCTTATAACTGCACCAGGAATGAAGTGACTGGTTTCACCCCGTACGAACTGATGTTCGGACGCCAACCTCGGTTGCCAGTTGACCTTGCATTCAACCTGCCAGTGCAAGAGGAACAACACTCATCTCACTCTGAATATGTGCAAAAACTCAAGTCACGTCTCAAAGAAAGCTACAAGTTAGCTATGGACAAGGCTGCAAAGATGGCTCACAAGAACAAAATGAGGTTTGACAGACATGTAACTGCATCAGACTTGGAAGCTGGAGATCGGGTATTGGTCAGGAATGTCCGTATCCGGGGCAAACATAAGATTTCAGACAAGTGGGAACACACTGTGCATGTAGTGGTGAGAAGGGCAGGCAACCTCCCAGTATATACAGTTAAGCCTGAAAACAAAGATGGTCCCCTAAGAACACTACACCGGGATCTGTTGCTACCATGTGGCTACCTACCTGTGGAGGAAAGCAGTGAGCATGTACAGAAGCCAGTGTCACGCAGGCCAAGAACCCGTGCAAATCCAGCGCTAGAGGAAGAGAACTCCTCAGACGAAGAAGATGATTTGCTCATTCCTGTTTGGTTGAGTTCCCCTGTCCACACAGTGAGTGAGAGTCCTGTAAATGTTCCTGATATTGACAACCCACCTGTTTTTGACAGCCAATCTGATTTTGGCAACATACCTGATATGCCTAACAGTACTACAGATGATACTGAGTACTTATCTACCAATGGAGTCACACCGACCGAACAAGTGGATGAAATAACCTTAACTGAAAATGACTCACCTGTTGATGACCCAGACGTCCAAGAAAGGCAACTTCCATTTCAGGAGGCTGGCACCAGAGGTGCGGATCCTGAGGAGAGAATGGAGGAGATAGCCCCAGTGGATACAGGGGAAAACATGGATACAAATGATTCTGTAAGGAGATCTGAGAGAAACCGTCGTCCGCCACGACGGCTTGACTATACGGAGCTAGGCAATCCTCTGATCACTGCAGCAAAATCATTCTTGCAAGGACTGTCTTCAGCTTGGGCCGATGTCATCAGTGATGGCGAAGAGCCTGTTTCGCCCTCTTCCTTGACCCGTCAAATAATCATCATTTAACTGTCTACCATGCACAGGGACGTGCATGAGTTCAGGAGGGGAGGGTGTAGCCCAGATGGAAAAAAAATCATACTTATTCTCTTTACATTAACTGTCCACATCAACAAGCGTCGTATTTCCTATGACCATTGAATGCACCTCTCAGTTCACCCCACGTGAGGGCACCTAGCTCAGCAACCAATCAGAGCCTACCCAGGCTGCATTGACCCTGTCAGCCAGGAAGTGAAGTGGAGGTGCATGGTGCTCCCGGGTTTTTTCTCATCTCAGCAAGAGGAGTGGAGGCATCTACTACTCAAACCGAGAAATCCACGGACAAAAGAGAGGAAAACTCAGGATTGAGAGGAAGGAAAGCCAGCGTACTTACCTGCTGGAAGTCCGGAGTCGAGTGGCTGGATGAAGGAGAGAGGCAACGTCGGCTAACCACTCACCTTTCATCCGGAGAGCTGCTGCAATTCCAACGCCAGTGTGTGTTGGGCTTTTGTGAAACAGAGCAACGGTCAGGTTTTTTGGAGAGGACGGAAAAGTCCAAGGACCAGGACGATATTCTGGTTGTGATAGATGGCGAGCCAACCACTTTGAGGACGATCTACCCCAAAGAAGATACACACTCATACATTCCAGTTACATTCACAAGGACCTTTGAAGTTGGCTATCGCCAGCTTAACTCTGTCACGGCTGCACAGCAGTCGTGTGGTGAATTGAGAAAAGGATCCAAGATGCAGGCACTGACTGGGGTGCGAGTGAAAATTTATTTGCAGAGGTGATAAAGTGACAAAACAGGAAGAGCAGAGCGGGGAGTAAACAAACCTAAACTGGGAAAACTAAAGAACAAAACGTAAACCAGACACTCACGGGAGGAGGAGCGAAATGCACAAAGAGAGATGGCAGAGAGACGCAGAATGAATACCAGGTAACAGAATAATGCAGACTGACATGGAGTTAAACAGACGACGCGACAGAGAGCACAGGAAAACACAGGGCTTAAATACACGGGGAGTAATCAGGGAATGGGCCACAGGAGGGAGACACAGCTGGGAGCAATAAGGCTAACGAGACAGGGGAGAGGTAAAACTGAACACACTGACATGAGACATGAACTTTCAGAATAAAACAGGAAACTAACAGACACAGAGAACCAGACCGGACACTGAACTTGACAGGCAGACTCATGAGCAGACACAATAACACCATGGACAGACAGAGGGAACACAGAGAAGTGGAAGCAGGCAGGCAAAGAACAGAAACCTAACAAATGGCAAAATCACAACAGAATACACACTCTGAATGAACAAAAGCATAAGGAACACAAAACACTGAGTCCTCAGACTCAGGACCATGACAGTACCCCCCCCTCAAGGGCTGGCACCAGACAGCCCAACAGAAACACAAAAACGGACCAAAGCCAAAAAAAACCCCCACGAACCAAAAAACAGAAAACGACCCGACCAGGGCGGGCGGTGGGGGTCCAGGACGGAGGGACATAGTCCGAAAAGGCCCAGACGGACAAGGTCAGGGGGCCGACCCGGAGGCCAAAACAGTTCAGTTCCGGGGGCCGACCGCGTGAAAGGCAGCAGCAGTGGGGCAGGTCCGGAGGCCGGCCACGCAGTAGGCAGTGGTGTGGAAACAGTTCTGGGGGCCGACCGTGCAGACGGCAACAGCGGCGTGGAAACAGCTCTGGGGGCCGACCGTGCGGACGGCAACAGCGGTGTGGAAACAAGTCCGGAGGCCGGCCACGTGGAAGGTAGTGGCGGCGTTCAGGAGGGCGTTCAGGAGGGCGTCCACAGTGGCGGAGATGCCCAACAAGCGGCCTGGCAGATGACCGACGATGTGGAGGTGGTAGTAGGGGACCTGAAGGCTGCGTGGCCCCTGCAGCCCCAGGCGAAGCGGAGGCTGGACCAGACGAAGCTGATGAGGATGATGAGGATGCGGAGGCTGGACCAGGCGAGGCTGATGAGGATGCTGGAGCCGGACCAGGCGAGGCTGATGAGGATGCTGGAGCCGGACCAGGCGATGCTGATGAGGATGCTGGAGCCGGACCAGACGAGGATGAAGCAGTGGCTGGACCAGACGAAGCAGCTGATGAGGATGAAGCAGTGGCTGGACCAGACGAAGCAGCTGATGAGGATGAAGCAGTGGCTGGACCAGACGAAGCAGCTGATGAGGATGAAGCAGTGGCTGGACCAGACGAAGCAGCTGATGAGGATGAAGCAGTGGCTGGACCAGACGAAGCAGCTGATGAGGATGAAGCAGTGGCTGGACCAGACGAAGCAGCTGATGAGGATGAAGCAGTGGCTGGACCAGACGAAGCAGCTGATGAGGATGAAGCAGTGGCTGGACCAGACGAAGCAGCTGATGAGGATGAAGCAGTGGCTGGACCAGACGAAGCAGCTGATGAGGATGAAGCAGTGGCTGGACCAGACGAAGCAGCTGATGAGGATGAAGCAGTGGCTGGACCAGACGAAGCAGCTGATGAGGATGAAGCAGTGGCTGGACCAGACGAAGCAGCTGATGAGGATGAAGCAGTGGCTGGACCAGACGAAGCAGCTGATGAGGATGAAGCGGATGCTGGACCAGGCGATGCTGAAGCGGATGCTGGACCAGGCGATGCTGAAGCGGATGCTGGACCAGGCGATGCTGAAGCGGATGCTGGACCAGGCGATGCTGAAGCGGATGCTGGACCAGGCGATGCTGGACCAGGCGATGCTGAAGCAGATGCTGGACCAGGCGATGCTGATGAGGAAGCGGAAGCTGGACCAGGCGAGGGTGATGAGACTGCAGCTGGTGATGAGACTGCAGCTGAGGGCTGGACGGGCTCCTCAGGCCCCCCAGCTGACGAGGCAGAAGGCTGGACGGGCTCCTCGGGCCCCTCAGCTGACGAGGCAGAAGGCTGGACGGGCTCCTCGGGCCCCCCAGCTGACGAGGCAGAAGGCTGGACGGGCTCCTCGGGCCCCCCAGCAAAAACAGTCTCAGAACCAGTGGGCACTAAAGCCCCTGGCACACACAGGACAGAACCAGCAGGTGCGGAGACCTCTGGCAGAGACAGAAAAGAACCAGCAGGCACACGGGCCTCTGGCAGGGACGCAACAGAACCAGCAGGCACACGGGCCTCTGGCAGGGACGCAACAGAACCAGCAGGCGCACGGGCCTCTGGCAGGGACAGAACAGAACCAGCAGGCGCACGGGCCTCTGGCAAACACATGGCAGACTGCAGCTGCACAGAGCATTGGGTCTGCTCAGGCAGCGACGGCCGGGTGTGGTCCTCAGCTGGCTTCTTAACCGCCAGGGGTCCTGAGTCTGCTGGGGGCTGAGACCCAGCCTCTGGAGAGGCCCTGGGGCGAGTAACAGTCTCTAAATTAGCCAGTTTCTGAGAAACTAGAGTGGTTTTAATGCATTTGTCTCTCCGCCCAAAATGGGTGCTAGGAACGAGATTCAAAATGGGTGGCACAGACACAGCCTCCAGTATGGAGGGAACGGGTGATCGGGCTAATGGCATAGATGCAGGCTGGGCTAATGAACTGGCTAAAGGCTGATGTACTGGTTGAAGTGAGACTGGAGTTGGTGGTGGAGTGGATGAAACACAGTCAGCTACTGTTATGGATGTTTTGAAAATGCCAACTTGTGAGAGGTCAGTTACCACGAAGGTAGGTAAACGCCGTGTACTGTCTTTACCCTCCCCATGAACGGCCCCAGAAAACACAGTCCCAGAAGCACCAGCGTCCTTAAAACTCACCACAGCTGGTCGCACAGGAGTCCCTGAATCCGGCTGTGGGGTGAAGCGTCGGTGGCGCGAATGTTTCCTCCCCACCGCTGACGGCTCCGACAGGCAGGGAAAAACCTCTGGGGGGTCGGGCCGTGAAACCTCCGGTGGGTGAATCTGAGACGGATGCTTTGTGGCGGTCGTAGTCCATTGTTGCTGGGCACAATTGGCTACTTCCCGAGCTTGCACCGCTTCCTGGGCTTTATGCAGCTCAGCGATTAAGTCTGTAAATCCCCGGACCTGGTGGAGATAGGGATTTCCGGCCAGGATTGCCTCAACGGCATTTATCCCCACAACTTTCGCTCGTGCATTGGAGGTGTGGGTTACCCAGTCCACCAGGCGTAGGGCACGTGTGAGGTCGCTCTCCCCGGCCAAGACCGCTGGATCCATCTTGTGGTCGCGTCGTACTGTCACGGCTGCACAGCAGTCGTGTGGTGAATTGAGAAAAGGATCCAAGATGCAGGCACTGACTGGGGTGCGAGTGAAAATTTATTTGCAGAGGTGATAAAGTGACAAAACAGGAAGAGCAGAGCGGGGAGTAAACAAACCTAAACTGGGAAAACTAAAGAACAAAACGTAAACCAGACACTCACGGGAGGAGGAGCGAAATGCACAAAGAGAGATGGCAGAGAGACGCAGAATGAATACCAGGTAACAGAATAATGCAGACTGACATGGAGTTAAACAGACGACGCGACAGAGAGCACAGGAAAACACAGGGCTTAAATACACGGGGAGTAATCAGGGAATGGGCCACAGGAGGGAGACACAGCTGGGAGCAATAAGGCTAACGAGACAGGGGAGAGGTAAAACTGAACACACTGACATGAGACATGAACTTTCAGAATAAAACAGGAAACTAACAGACACAGAGAACCAGACCGGACACTGAACTTGACAGGCAGACTCATGAGCAGACACAATAACACCATGGACAGACAGAGGGAACACAGAGAAGTGGAAGCAGGCAGGCAAAGAACAGAAACCTAACAAATGGCAAAATCACAACAGAATACACACTCTGAATGAACAAAAGCATAAGGAACACAAAACACTGAGTCCTCAGACTCAGGACCATGACAAACTCTAAATTCTTAAAGGGCCCCAACGAGTACTTTTATTTTGTTGAGTGTGCACACTATTTATTTTATTTTATACTTTATCTGTACAAATTGGACAAATACCTGTTATACTTTGTAACAATACAAGAGTGGCTACTCAAAAGTTAACATTGTGTCCAGGTCATTATTGCTGCTCAATACTTTGGCTCCATACGAATTTGGTGTCTTCTGATTCTGGCCAGGGTCTTATTACGAGCCCAAGTAATTATTGTGCTGTAATTCACCTTTATACCTTAAAGTTGGTTACACAAGCATTCCCACAAAGGTCAGAGTTTTGTAGTATTAATACGTCATTTTTCTTAACATAATTGGTGATATAGGTTACAAGCAAGTCTGGCGCTGAACAGAAATTGTCGCGCTATGCTCCTTTGTTTATTGTGCATAAATAGTGAATTGTCCTGACACAATATTGTGTTTCGCTTCTGTTATAACCATGGTACACTGACAAAAACATATACTTTTATTCACAGGATAAAACAGTTGTTTTGTATCACTAATTGCCCAGTATGATTACAGCATACAATATTATTGTCACTGCTACATTTCTGTAATGAACCAGAAATTATTTCCACTACTAATTAATTACCGTTGAGCTCAACGGTCCTATTAATAAACGGTTAACGAATGTGTATTTATGACGACGATTTGTGAGACTGGTAAACTTACCTTTGTTCGTACGATGGTCTTTCGTTCTACACGGTGCATTTCAAGGTCCTGTACCCATCCGTCGGTAAACTGTACCTGGGCTTGTTGCAGTGACCTGAAGTTACTAAACTTCATGAGTGTATGCACTCACTCCAAGAACCGTATAATTATAAATCTGAGCGTGGTGAAAGTTGGGCAGCACGCTAACGTCTTTTGTCCACTCTGTGTGCTCGTAAGGGTCTAACCCTTTCACTGGTTTGATTTTTTCCTTGTATCTTTTCTTTGTCTTTTCGTCGAGTCTGTCTTTGTACGGACTGTCATTCTTCCATTCTTCTCCTTTTGTTTTGTACATTCCTTTGTTGTGCGGCAAATAAAAAACAAGAAGGTATTGGAACCGGAGAATGAACGTTTTGCGGTGCTGCAAATGCTTGCATTTGATGCGGTACTTGGATTGTTTTGCCACGAGTTCCCGGCATGCAATGTGCGAAAATCACGTGATTGCTAAACAAGGGGGAGGGTGCATCCGGCCTCCTCGGCTGTAATTGGTCCAGCCCAGAGTCGATCATGACCAATTGGCCAATCCAACACCTTTCATTATATATACCCTAAAAAACAAACAAACAAAACATCGGCCCATAAAAACAAAAAATCGCCAGCGGCCCACCGGGCAAATGCCCGGTATGCCCGATGGCCAGTCCAGCTATGTCGTGGAGGCTGCTGTGCACATACAAAAGTCAGTTCTTCCGCTGTGAAGCCGACAATTCAGTGTGTGCAAACACGAAACGACACCACAGCACATTTAACGTCAGTGCCTGGAAAAATATGCTGCTCTTGGTCAGTGCCATCTGCATGGAAAATATAGCTTCCGCCAGCTGAGTGAAAACTCTTCATAAGAGGGATAAATAATTTCAGGGCAGCAAGAAGGTCTTTTCTTCTAATCCACTGGCTGGTGTCTTTCTGACGCTTGCATATTCTCACTGAGCCTGTGCCGGTTATCTGTGTAGTCCAGCTTCCTCCCACGGTTCAAAGACATCAGCATTAGGGTTAACTGGTAATTGGCTGTAGGTGTGAAAGAACAATTGTATAGGTCGTGCTCCAGCCCCATTACAGCTGAGATTGACTCTTGTCCAACCGTGACCCTGAACTGGATAAATGGAAGGAAATGAATGGATGCATGGGATTATTTAGAAGAAATGGCTGTAGTCTTTAGGTCTGCATTCTTTCTAATGGGCTGCAGAGGGCAACTGTCAGGTTACAAAAGGAGGTTCACTTGATATTTATGGGAAAATGACCTCTTACACTCAGTCTCTACATTTAAATTTTCTTAAATATATTTTAAAGAGGTGACCTTTTTTTTTACTAACAGTGAGTTGCTCTTTTAAGTAGCCACTGTTCCTTGATTTCCCAGTCAGATCCAAGCTTCAACTTTGACAACCACTTTCAAAACAGTAAGATGACAATCGTCAAAATACTCAACTCAGCAAATGTGGTGGCACTGCAGGAGCAAAAACAGACTTTGTGCCAATCTCCTTTTTTCTTTTCTGTTTATTTAAAAAAAAAAAAAAAAAAAAAAAAAAGTCTTCAGTCATATAGATTTGGTTTTACATCTTTACATTTGGACAGGTGTAACAGCTATTCACTAACTGTGGCATATAGTCTCATTTTATTCCAGTACTACCTGTGGTGCATTGATATCCCTGTGTTGTTGTTTTTGGATTATCAAAACTAATGTGAATTCAATCCCATGTGAAGTGTTTCATTGTATTGTGACAAAGGGGTTAGGGTTACAGTTGGGGGCTCAAGTGTGGTGTGTAGTCTGAAGGTATTTCTATAATGCATAACTATGACATCACAACAATGTGACTGGTCACTTGTAACGTTGAACCTGGCCCAATGGGAATTTTGATGATCAGGAACGACACCAACATGGTGAGATCTCCTCATGCAACTGCAAATAAGCTAGTTTGAACAACTATGACTGACTTGGCATGAATCACCCCAGTCATGCAGTCGTCTGCATATTCATATTGTTGGCTTCCATTGAAAGTTTTGCATCAACAAATAAAACAAAGATTTCTTTTTTCTTCCCGTCCTGTTCGGTACTTCAGACAATTATTCTGATTGCTAAAGGCCAAGAAAGAAGGCCAACAGATGCAAATCTAAGAATAAGTGTGCCATGTAAAACACCACACGCTTTACACTAAAGTTTTGCTTGCTTATGTTTTCTCCTCTTAGAACTGGCCACAATGAGGCAATATAAAGTGAGATCATAGATTTATATTTGATTTTAATAAATCTTGACAAGACAAAATAACTCAACTCAACTTAACTGTTAAAAAATGTGCATACATGTTCTTTTAAACTGTCCATTTTTCTTTTCTCAATTAAGAATCAGTCACCTTTAACCCTTCCACTGCCAGTTAGGGCCTTGTGGTGACAGAATCTGGGAAACGTCTGAAGTACTCCAGAGCAGCAAGCCTCTCGTCTGACTCTAGGAGGTTTGACTGTCCCATGGTGTTTGGGACAGAGAGCTTCACCTCTGGCCGACACTACTGGGAAGTCCAAGTGGCCCTGACAAATGGCTGGGATGTGGGTGTTGCCAAGGAAAGTGTAAACAGATCAGGAAAGTTTTTTTTTCTTTTTTTTCTTTTTCTTTTTTTCTTTTTTTTTTCTTTTTTGAAAAGAGAAAATGGATTCTTTGCCACAGGAAAAAGGTTTTTGGACTATAAAGTTCACGCCACACCCTCCACAGTTCTCTACCTTTTCCCTAGGCCAAGGTTAATAGGAGTGTACCTGGACTATGAAGAAGGCAGAGTCTCCTTTTTTGACGTGAATGAGAACTTGCATATTTACTCTTTCACAGGAGAGTCTTTAATTCTAATTCACTTCCTTCAACAATCTAAATGAATAATAAGATCAAAGTTTAGAACTCAGATGAGTGCTGCACAATCTGAACATCAAAAAACACTTGGAAATGCACAATTTAAGATTAATAATTGTTTGTTTTTTTTTAAATAAACATGGTGATAGATACTGACACAGATACGTAACATGTATAATTAATTTTTGAACAAAGTGTTACAGTAGTATACTACATCAGAACAAACCTGGTTTTGATTGGGAAAACACCGGTCTGATCAACAGTTTGACTGGACATATATTTGTTCTTGATCCTATAAACTCATTGACTGCCACATATATTTTCATGCGAGTGTAAATACGCTATTCACTGCTGTCTTGAACTGCCATATATACATATTTTGGTTTTTCGTTTCCACATTGCTGTTTGTTGTGTCGGTGACAAAATGCTGGTGATGGTAATGTTTGGTGGTGTTGGGTTTTGGCGTTTTTGTTTTTTCTTGTCTCTACATTAAAGTTATCAGACTTTGTTTCATGAACAGTGTTTCATTATAAACATTCAGCTCAATTTTTGTGTGATTTTCCAAATGGAAGTTTATTTAGCACTGCAAATGTTTTGAGCCAACAAAAAAATTTCTTCCAAACAGCCAGCCTTACTTCAGAGTAATTTTGACCATTAGTTGTCAAAAGAGCTTTTACGTGTTTATTTGGACACTGGCTGCTTTTCACTTGTGTTCAGTTCAGTCTTTATACCTGACTAGTTTCACAGGAGTGTGTTGTGTTGGTATGTGTTTTTTTTTTTCTCTTGTCAAACCACTTAACAATAATTCAACCAGAAACGTAACTTAAAGAAGGAACTAGTCTTGTCTCTACACCTAACATCTTAGCGAAGATCTCATTTTAAATAGTATCTTTGGGCACTTTGACTCACAAAAATATTTGAATAAAATTGTTGATGGTAACAATTTCATGAACTGCATATATTTGCCCTCAGATAAGCATAGAGCAGAAAGCCGGGAGGGGCGTGAGGTTCTGGGGGTGCTCCGTCTCTGGGCTGGGGCCCTGGCCGGGCCTGGGTCCTGGTTGGTGTGTTGCCGGGGTTGTGGGCGGGTGGGTGTATGGGGGCACAGCCCTGGCGCAAGGTGCCGCCAGCTCATCGAGCCACCTAGGGGGGCTCTTCAACTGGTGGGGGAGGCTGTTACATCTTGCAGGAGGTCTCCTCTCTTCAGGAACTCACTCTGCAGGAGGGGGAGATATAGGAGAGGTGGAAGAAGATCTCAGCCTGGGCGTCTATTGTCTTGTGTAGTCTGGAAGATGAGTGGATGACAGGGTGGGTGCAGTTTTCTCTTTGGTGGGGTCGGGTGGACTGTCCTGGGCTCTGTGTGGACAGGCGGCGCTGCTGAACTGGGCCCCGGTCCGGATGGGCCTGGGCCCCCTTTCCCTGGCGGGTTGCGGAGTATGGGGGTGCCTACTGGGGTCAGCGGGGGAGCTGACCTCAGTAGCTCCCCCGCTAAAATAAACCTTAGACTCAAATGTTAGAACAAGCTTTTCCCCGCAGCACCCTGTGTAATAAATACTCACAAAGAAAATGGCGGCTGTTACAACTTTATGTCTAAAAATGTATCGTTTCATGCATCGGCTAAAACACTCGACTCCAGCTACATGACGCGCAGCTGGAAACACTTCACGCAAGTCGAGCTGCCCGAGATTCACAGAATTTACAGAAAATGTTACATTTTTGTGATTTATATCATTATCGGGGCGATAGATAGAAATGTTGGTTATATCACAAAGCCCTACACTCTCATTACACATACATATAGGATCTTGGGGTGGGCACGCTACACGGTATCCAAAAGACCATCAGGGCGTACACCTCACCCCTGGCGTCGTTGCCCACCTCTCAATTTTAAATACACGTAGATATTGAGGGCTAGCAGGAGGGACTATGCGCTTACCTGCTGCTCTCTGGCAGGTAGCTCCATGCCCTCCTGGGTTTTAAATGCACCTTAGAACACACATGTATCAACACTACATATGAGCGGGCGGAGGGAGGTTTGGCGTTTTCACACACCCCCGTTCTCTGCGGCCTGTTGGAGCGGGGGGCAAGGAGGAGGAGTTGGCCGTCCGATTGGGGTCTGGAATGTGGGGCCTCCCTGCTGCTGTGGAGTCGGGGCGGTCTGCTTCTCAGGGAAAAGGGTCTGAGTGCAGTTTCCCCCACCAGGGGCAAGGGTACCTGGACCCGGTTCGTAGAGTACGCTTGGGGAGTGTGATTGTGTGTACAGCGTCTCTTTATGTCTGTCTTCACGTTGGTTGAGTGTGGAGTAAGTGCATATGAGAGCATGAGGGTGGGAATGTATGTTTGTGTCTGTGTGTGCCTGTATGTCTGTGTCTATATGTCAGGTTGGGTATCAGACGCCACCTCTCTGGGCACATCTCAGGCCCTCCAAGGTTTGGAGGCCTATCTCCCCCCACCACCACTTCACCTGCCAGTGGCGGACTCCCTCAGACATCGGTGCGTTGGTGGTTCTTTGTGTCCGGAGATGGGGGTCCAGGTACACACCGGCTCACTCCTGGTGGCTGCTTGTCGGGGCCTGGAGCCTGGGGCTCGCTCGGGCCACTTCGGGGGTGGGGTGCCCTCGGCCTCTTGGCCTGGGGCTCGGTCACTCTGGCACAGCTGGCTGCCGGCGGAGCTCCCGGGCACGTCACTGCAACCCCCCCTGGCTTCTGCTCCGCGGCTGCTGAGTGAGCCCTGTTACGAGTTCAAAATTGGGGATGGAGACAAGAGAAAAAACCACAATAACAACACTGGTCCGGCCGGGTTAAGTCAAACGATGATTTTAATAGTCACACGCGTGGGAGATGGACACTGTACGCAGACAGCCTCAGATCTCAAAATGGTGGAGCATTAATCAAACTCTTATAGCCTCTGGTTCTCCCACCTTATCATAAAAGCCTAAACATTCACATGCTTTTCTCTCACACGGCGCCTAAGCTACGACCTTGGCTCCCTATTTATCTGCTCCTGCTGAGTTGGGGCAGAAAACTCCAGTATGCTCTGTTCTCTTCTAATCAGACAAATAAGGCGATGACTTTCTGCAAATAGTATTTCTTATAACATCATAAAACAATATCATTCATCCACAATAAATCAGCAGTCTAATGTAATGCAAATCAGTTTAACTAATGCAATAGTTATCAGCTTCTTCTAATTCAGGAGAATAATGCAAACTAAAACTACATAATAATTCACAATCTTTAATTAGGGGTATAACATGGCATAAAATAATATTATAATTTAACACTCCCCCTGATGAGCTCGTTAGAATAATGAGCTCACCAACACCCTATAATCCATTGTGGCCGGGTTCATTTCTTCTCACTCCTGAGGTCCTTTGTCCCCCTGATGGGCGAACCATACGTGAGATGACCTCTGTGTTTGCGCAGTTCAGGTGCAAGACAAACTATTATTACAACAATATCAGGTACATATGACACTCCCCAGTTCTCCCACAGCTTTATTTGGTGCTACCTTATACCCTTCAGACGTACTCAGACTAGAACCTCTGTCCAAGGAGCTTTTAGCCTTTATTTTATTGCTGCAGCTACCAGTGTCGTCCAGTTGGGTGATCCTCTGCTCTTCTTTCTTCAACCTCAGGGGTTAGACAACCCTTCAGTCGTGGCACAGATCAGGGGATTATTCTGCCCCGATTTCAAACAACGATCTGTGTATCCTCGGGTCCTGTGTGTCCTCCAGAAAAAGATCAGGAACGCGTCCCCCTTTTGCCCAAGAGCCTCTCGAACCTCGTTGGTCTGGTGTTCCTGGATTTCCGCCAACCCCTTCATGGTTATTGCTGTGTTTATGGGATCCATCCTTTTGGAGTGACTAGCTGGAGTCCAAACGCCATGACACTTGGACCCAGTTGGTGTCTCGGCAGTCACTGTGTCTATCTCTGCTGCGAAGGATCCTCGTATCTCTGTGACCTCGTCTGGTGCCTGTTCCTTTCTCTGTAAGAGACAGAAAACCAAAACACCTCTCTTCCTAACCCTAATAATCTAATGTTGTTATCTACTGACCTTCTAGTGATTCAGAATTGGCTTAGAATATTCAGAATGTCCCAGGGACTTATTCTAATCATATCCTATGTGTGTGTAAGCGTGTTTGCATTATGCCCTCTGCACTCAAGGCATTTTCCTACACTTTATCAGTCCGGACCATCACGCCGAACGAAGCTTATGACCTTCAAAAGGCCGAGTGCCAACTCATTATAAGTACATTTGCAAGGTGTGTCTGAAAATTACTAAAACCACTCATATTAAGAAGAGACATCAAAAACAAATTAGCCATTTTTAATCCTCACATTTGCCCCCCAAGAAATCATGTGTTTGCTTCCGCCTACTGTCCCTTATGGAGACACAATATTGCAGCTACAAGGTCTCCCAGGTTGTTAAGTTGATCTGCGTGTAATGCTCTGACTCAAGTATATAATCTTAAAAGAATGTCATTTAATCAACTACCACTACTTAAAACTTAACTTAAAGATATAATTGAATAAAAGATCACAAAGAATACCATGATATCAGTGTTATGTAAGCGCGTGCGGCCTTCTATGCTCGAAGTCACTCCACACCATAGATCAGCCAAACATCGCATTGACTGTAGCTTTTAACCCTTATTAACTTGAGCACAACTCTATAATGAGCAACAAACTGCAATATGTATAAAAATGATCATGGTTACACCTGCAATAGAAGATCATATGATTATCCTGACACCTGTGAATATACGATTAAGAATAGAAGATTAACCTGCGATTATAACAATCACTGGAACACAAATGTTAGGACAATGTCAAAAGCTTCAATAAATGTTTAATGCAATGCTTGTTATATGATTCTGGTGCAATAATAATGCTGATGCTAAAATAACAGTAAAACACCCCCTTTTATCCCGTTTAACTTGACATCTAAATGTTTATCTGGGACTCTCCTCAGGGACAGTGGCGCGGCTGCCCCTCTGTTAGTCTTCCTTGGTCTCTTGTGTTCTGGGGGCCTCTGGATGTCTGGAGTCTTGATCTCCTCCATACCTGCTTCATGCCCTGGAGGACGGGGCTGTGGCCCCCCACACCCTCTAGCAGATCATTACATGAAGGAACCTTTTAAAAACAAGCGCGTCCATGCTCACAGGTGTACACACGGGTGCTCACGCACACAAACTACACCCTTTTTGGCTCCTACCTCAAAGCACACTGTGCGCTGTCGATCTTACGTGCTGCACAATAATGTTTAATATTTAGTATTTACTGTTATATTCCCATAGATCATCGTGATGTTCTTTATTATGTTGCTCTTTTTTTCTTCTGCTTGTTTTCTTTTTTCTTTCTCAACAGGTGATCCAGGTGATTGATATATGCATTTTTTGTCTGCTTATTATGTATTTTTTTTTTTGTTTTTTGCCCTTTATCACCGTCCCTCTTCCCCACTGTTTTTCTTTCCCTCTTTTTTCTCCCCTTTCTTTTTCCCAGTCAAGTCTGTCCCATAATTAGCAAGTGAAAATAAAATAAAATAAACAATAAAAGATGAATGAAATAGACCATTACAGCAAGGCTGGGATGGTGTATTTGGTAAAGTAAATCCGTTGGGCACCTTTAGACAATAATTCTGATGGCAAAAGAGCCAAACGGGACAGGCAAAAAAAAAAAAAAAGTATACAGCAGAAAAATAAGTAGTTAAATTAAATTAAGATCATTATCATTAAATCAAGATTAGGGGTGTAAGGACTAGATGTTACAGTCCCTGATAATGCATTGCTTTAGATGGAGAGACTCTTGAGGGATGGCTGTTATGAGGAAAGGCAGCCTCACTTTTGCACATTTAAACTCCTCAACCAGGCTAGGGATAGGCAATGACAGTATCCCGTCGCTGTAGAGTCCAACGCTGCTGAGGCACTTGGGAAGTCAGAGCCACTTCTTAACGTAGGAGCTCACTAGCCTCTCTAGTCAATTGGCATGATTGAGTGAGACCTCGTAGATTGTCAATGGCCACAGTAGTCTGGGTAATAACCCAAACTGGAAGCACCAGAGCTTAAGTTTCTCTGGGAGTGCAGTGTTGTTAATCCACTTGAGGTCATCAGCCAGGTTCTCCCTTAATTGTTCTAGTTGCCACGTATCGTTGAGGTCTGCATTATATTACCGTCACAGGCTCTTTATGGGCTTCTCTAAGACTGTTGGAATTGGTTCTTCACTGATATAGAATTGCTCGGCTGTCGGTTTTCCTTTTATGATGGAGATGCTGCGAGATTTACTCGGCTTAAACTCCATCCTTGCCCATTCTATGTTTTCCTGGAGCTTCTGTAGCAATCGCCTAGCACATAGTTTAGTTGTTGTAATTATGGTCATGTCATCCATGTAGACCCTAATAGGAGGAAGACGGACACTCCTGAGTCTCTCACCTCCCACTACCCACCGGGATGCCCACATGACCAACTCCATTGCCATGATAAATGCCAGAGGGGAAATCGTGCAGCTTGCCATTACACCAATTTCCAGGTGCTGCCAAGCTGTGGTGATGCTCTCAGCTGTCACACAAAACTGTAGATCCTGAAAGTAGGTCTTGACCAGTCCTGTGATGTGGTTTGGTACGCTGAAATAGTTGAAGGCCATCCACAAGATCTCGTGCGGAACTGACCCAAAGGCATTGGCAAGTTCTAAAAACACCACATGAGGGTCTTTCTTGGCAGTTTGAATTTGGTGCCAGACGATGCTGGCATGCTTTAGATATCTTGAGAAGGCCCGGATGTTGGCCTTCTGCACTGATGTGTCAATATAGTTGTTTCTTTGCAGGAAAGCAGATAGCCTTTGGGCCACGGCGCTGAAGAAGATGTTTCCTTCTACATTCAGCAGACTGATCTGGCAAAACTGGCTAATGGATGAGTTCTTCTCCTTAGGGATAAATACCCATTGATATTGACTCGTTTAATAATAGTCGGCATATGATAAATAACTGTAATTGTACTTTTTGCATTATTATGAAGTTATGATTGCACACTACCTCCAACTCTTTGATATGAAGTATGATTTGTTTGCCAAAAAAGAGAAAAAATTCAATAAAGTTGAAGTTGAATGCTTTTAAAAATTTGAATTGACCTAAAACAATATTTAGGTTTAATCTGCAAAAATAGCAGCCAGATGGATTCCAATCCACCACAGTCAGTCCACCAGAGTAGTATTGAGCTTCTCATATGGGTTTTGGCAAAATATAAAATGTATAACACAAATGAGACATTCATTTTAAATGCATCATGTTAAAAAAAAAGAAGAGTTTGTGGTTTGTTTTAATCTGAATTCATGATTGCATGCTGCTATTTACAGTGACTGATCTTGCGAACATGCTTTAGGAGAAATGTTTACACCAATAAATGTTTGGTTTTTTTTTCAGATATGCCCACATGATGCTATTTTCCTGCTACAGCATTAAGTTTCATTTCAGCCAAATGATGTAGTTTGACCACGCCCACTGAAGTGACTGGAGCTTCCCCGGTTCTTCAAGGTTCACTCATATTACTTCCCGTGTGAGAGACGAGTGGTGAATTGTTTGCAGCAGGTTTTATATCTGCATGCAAACGTGGAGTTTAGTCTGTTGGAATTACCGAGTTACTAGAAATAAGGTGAGTCAAGTTAAAATGAAATTGAGCTGTTTTTCTTTTGTTTTTGCTTCTACTGTAAATGCATAACTGTAAGTATGTGATCCAAAATTAAAACAAGCAAAGAGATTGATATGATTATGACTCATTGGGTGTGTCAGGGCTCTCACTGGAAACAGCCAAAACACACACTTAGTGCCAAATCTATTTCTATCTATTTAGCTATTTTTTTCCCTTTATATCATATTTCATATGATATAAAAAGCCTGAAAGAACAGAAATGTAAAGCATATCAATGATATTTTCATCTACAGAGATCATGTCAGCTTTTGGTTTCCTCGCTTCGTTGCCAGAGGATCATTTCGTCTGTACGATCTGCCTGAACGTCTTCAGTGACCCGGTCACTACACCTTGCGGTCACAACTTTTGCAGGACCTGCCTCACTCAGCACTGGGACAGAAGTGAGTTATGTCACTGTCCAACGTGCAGTAAAAGATTCTATGTGAGGCCCGAGTTCTCCACAAACACCGTCATCGCAGAAATTTCAGGCCAAATCAAGAAGAGGAAGGTGGAGACGCTTGAAGACATGGATGCACCGGGGAAAGTGGCGTGCGACGTGTGCACTGATTTACAGTTCAAAGCCTTGAAGTCTTGCCTGGTGTGTCAGACGTCGTACTGCGAAGCCCATCTGGAGCCTCACCAGAGAGTTCCCTCTTTAATGAGACACAAGCTGATCGAGCCAGTGGAGAATCTGGAGGAGAGGATGTGCAGGAAGCACGAGAGGATAATGGAGTTTTTCTGCAGAGAAGATCAGGTGTGCATCTGTCTGCTGTGCAGTGAGACAGACCACAAAGACCATGAGACAGTACCTGTTGAAGAAGAAGGGGCTCAGCAGAGAGTAAGACGATGCTGAATTTTATTTTGTTACATTTTTGTTAAAATGAGAATGCAGATCCTTGAAAATGACCGCTTCACCCAATTTAATTGCTTAAAATTGTACATTTCAGGAAAATATTGAGTCTCAAAAAGCAAACATCAAACTGATGATTGAGGAGAGGATGGAAAAGATAAAGGAATTTAGTGAGGGCTCCGAACTGCGGAACGTGAGTATTGAGGCAAATTCCCAAATGTAAAATTTGTCACATTAAGCTTTACAGTGTTCAGTGCACACCTACATGTTTACCAATGGAGCCCTTTTCTTTCTCCTGCAGGTAAAAGCAGACCAAGAGATTGAGGAGAACAATACACTATTCAGTAATCTGATAAACCAAGTAGAAGAGATGCAGGCTAAACTACGATCAAACATTCAAATCAAGCTCAGAAAGTCACAAGAGAAAGATGAAGCGGTAATTCAGGAGTTGCACGACGAAATCGCAGAACTGCAGAGAAAACACTCAGAGCTGGACGAGCTTTCACAAAATGAGGACCACCTGTGGCTCTTACAGGTAAGTTGTACAGACTATGACCTATAAGCATCTTATAATAAAATAAATCTCTTTTAAAGCCAGGTGCAACAAATTTCTCCATCTTTTATCCATCTCTTTGTATCTTTTCCTCACTCACCCCTGCCCCAATCCAAAAAAAGGTCCAACTGAAAATAGCTGCTACTCACTATCATGTCCTTATGAATCATTTCAGACTTTGAAGGCTCTGAGCAATATTTCAGCCTCCAAGGATTGGTCCAAGATCAAGGTTTACTCAGACTTGTGTGTGCAGACGGCGAGGAGAGCCATGGCTCATCTTGTGCACACTTTCAAAACTGAACTGAAAACTCTCACAAAAGCAGGTAAATATCTGCAGCGTTTGTTTTATGTGTGACGATTTCTCTAGTTTGGATACTTCTGTTTGTACACGTTAACGTAGCATATTAAAATGATGATCACGGCATTTGACTGATTGTCGTGGAGGCTGCTGTGCACATACAAAAGTCAGTTCTTCTGTTGTGAAGCCGACAATTCAGTGTGTGCAAACACGAAACGACACCACAGCACATTTAACGTCAGTGCCTGGAAAAATATGCTGCTCTTGGTCAGTGCCATCTGCATGGAAAATATAGCTTCCGCCAGCTGAGTGAAAACTCTTCATAAGAGGGATAAATAATTTAAAGAAGGTCTTCTAATCCACTGGCTGGTGTCTTTCTGTGTGACGCCTGCCTATTCTCACTGTGCCTGTGCCGGTTTTCTCTGTGTAGTCCAGCTTCCTCCCACAGCATCAGGGTTAACTGGTAATTGGCTGTAGGTGTGAATGAACAATTGTATAGGTCGTGCTCCAGCCCCATTACAGCTCAGATTGACTCTAGTGAGCCTGAACTGGATAAATGGAAGGAAATGAATGGATGCATGGGATTATTTAGAAGAAATGACATGAAACTAAACAGCCAAAGCAGAAGTTCCTTTTTTTTTTTAAATGGCCAGCAGAGGGCGAATCTGTCTGGTTACAAAAAGTTCACTTGACATTTATGAAAACAATGACCTCGTACAAGATGAATGACCTTTGTAAAGCTTTTCCTAAAGACTTTTATAGTCTTAGTCTCTACATTTACATTTTATTAAATACATAAATTTTAAATAGGTGACCTTTTTGACTGACAGGGAGTTACTCTTTAAGCATTCACTGTCCGTTGACTTCTCAGTTAGATCCAACCTTCAACTGTGACAACCTCTTTCAGAACAGCAAGATGGCAATGGTCAAAACGCTCAACTCAGCAAATGTGATGAAATTGCCAGATTACATTTACATAGTTATGAGTACTCCACATCTTTATGTTTGGGCAAGTGAAACAGCTATTCGCTAACTGTGGGATAAATAAAGAAGAGTTTATCTCATTTAATCCCAGTATTACCTGTGGTGCATCTGATATCCCTGTGTTGGTTTTGTTCTTGGATCATTAAAACTAATGTTGGTCCAGGTTCAATGCTCCAAGTGACCAATCACATTGCTGGGATATCACGGTAAGGTTAGGGTCAGAGTCTGGTGTTTAGTGTGATGGTGTTTCTACAATGCAAAACTCTGTAGTTTTAATCCAGGAACAACACTAACACGGCGATATCTGCTCATGCTACTGCACGTAGTTGTAGTTGTTCTTCTGCGTTCACACTAGCATGTGATTGATTGGTCACAAGTTACACCACCCATAGAATTGTCTGTATATTCATATTCTTGGCTGCCATTGAAGAAGAGTTTTCTTTTAATTTGTTGATGCAAATCTCACAGTACAAGTATGTGATTTGAAACACCATACGTGTTTTACACTTAAGGTTTGCCTTACTGTGATGTTTTTTCCTCTCAGAACTGACCAGGATGAGGCAATATAAAGGTGAGTTCATAGATTTATATTTAGTTTACTTTCCAAGATGTAAAAGCTCAACATAACTATTAATATATATATGTAACTGACCATATGTCTTTTTTCCTTTAAGAATCAGTCGCCTTTAACCCTTCCACTGCCGGCGAGGGCCTTGTGGTGACTGAATCTGGGAAACGTCTGAAGTACTTCAGAGCAGCAAGCCCCTCGTCTGATGACTTTGGGAGATTTGACTGTCCCATGGCGTTTGGGACGAGGGGCTTCACCTCTGGCCGACACTACTGGGAAGTCCGAGTGGGCCTGAGAAACAACTGGGATGTGGGTGTTGCCAAGGAAACTGTAAACAGATCAGGAAGGGTTTTTTTGAAAAGAGAAAATGGATTCTTTGCCATAGGAAAAAGGTTTTTGGAGTATAAAGTTCACTCAGCACCCTCCACAGTTCTCTCCCTTTTCCCTAGGCCAAGGTTAATAGGAGTGTACCTGGACTATGAAGAAGGCAGAGTCTCATTTTTTGACGTGAATGAGAACTTGCATATTTACTCTTTCACAGGAGAGTCTTTCACAGAGAAACTATTTCCATACTTTTATCTACTAGGTGGATCAAAGAAATCTGAGCCTTTGCTTATTAAGGATTGTCTTTATTTCTAATTCACTTCCTTCAACAATCAAAATGATAAATGAATAATAAGATCAAAGTTTAGAACTCAGAGTGCTGCGCAATCTGAACATCAATAAAAGGTATTCGGAAATGACCAATTTAAGGTTAATAATTAACACCGACTGTTGTTCCCCTGTTGCCTTGTTTTACATTGTGATAAACTATGACACAGATAAAAATACCACGTACAATTTGTTCAGAATTCCAGGCTATGAACCGTGCAAATGATGTTTTAAATATGCGCTTGTAGAGTGCGTGCACAGTATATAACAAACTAATCAGTATTATGTAGTGTTAGTTCCATCCTCTGTCTCTTTCAGAGTTTTCATTTAAGGAAACTTGAAAGACTTGAATCAATTTTTTGTTATTACGCATCCTGTTTATTTAGCTTTACTCGAGTGGGGTCAAAATCTTTGACGTAGGATCTCCGGAGTACAGCACCATGTATGGTAGTCACCACAGCTGCTTCTGTAAAAACAGGAACTTTATGGTGCATTAAGTTAACCTCGTAAACTCATGGGAATGGCTAGGAGGTTTGTTTAATAGAGAAAGGTCTTGTCTTTTCTTTTTTTAGATATTTACTTTAAATGTTCTTTTTCTGCAGTTTTTTTCAATGTATAGATGTAATAACAAATTCTAACCAGTCTCAGTCTTTAACATACCAAGCAACTTTGGCATAATCTTATATAAGTAAGGAGAAAACAGTGATAAATAGCTATAACCCATTTAAAATGAAGGCAAACAACTTAAAATATAAAGATATTATCATTTGCAGTACCTTACAAATTATTAAGTAACTCTGGCAGGAAAGAAACACATTTATTTAACTCTGATATGTTTAATTATTTGGGGGTTTTTTCGCCAGGGTTTGAGCTTTATTAACAGGGCCCGAGTTTATGGGTGTATGCTGTCCAGAAGGGCCAGCCCCTTTCCTAGCAGTGGTGGGTGTGTCTATCTCTATGTCAGGAGAACCAAGTGAGCAGAGTGTAGCTCATTGCTGTTAGTGCCTGAGGATACACAAGCTGGCAGTTAGAAATAATTGTAAGTATGTTTTATGAATTATTTCTTTTCTTTCTGGTATTTTGAAGACAGCTTTTGACCATTACATGAGATTTCTGTGGAGGTACACAGCTGAGTTGAACTTGTTTACATTGTTCATAGTTTGTGTGAGCGGTGAATGAGTCATTTTCATGTTATGCGTATTACTCTCAGGCTCAGGAGTGAAAAGCCACAATCTAAAATAAGTTTAGTTTGAAGGCTGTGTCATTGTGACAAATGTAGCCATTAATGCTGTTACGTTCATAGAGAATACTCAGTGCTGAGTGGCTGGAGGATACGCAAAACTTCAAGATTCCTGCATGGCTCTGATGTAGTACAGATGTTTTGTGACGTACACTCAGAATTCTTTCACTATCAGTATCAATGAGCAGGAACCTTTTTCCCTTCTAGTGCAGATATGCTCGTATGAAAGCAGGAAAATCCAGTTTTGCATGAATTTTTGAACAAACTGTTACGGTGGCATGCCACTTCAGAACAAATATGGTATTGCACACAAGTCTGATCAACAGTTTGATTGACTGGACGTACCTTTGCTCTTGAGCCTATAAACTCATTCATTACCTCATATGGTTACATGTGAGTAATATTCTTACTGCTCTCTTGAACTGCCTTATATACATATTTGGTTTTTCTTTTCCACATTGCTGTTTGTTGTATCAGTGACAAAATGCTGGTAATGGTAATGTTTGTTTCTGTCTTTATATTAAAGTTATCAGACTTTGTTTCATGAACAGTGTTTCATTATAACATTTCAGATCGATTTTTGTGGGATATTTGACTGACCTCCAAACTGAAGTCGTTTATTTAATACTGTGCAAATGTTTTGTGCCAACAAACCTTTTATAAATATATTACTTCCAAAGAGCCAGCCTTACTTCAGAGTGATTTTGAGCAATAGTTGTCTAAAGATCTTTTAGGTTTTTATTTGGACACTGGCTGCTTTTCACTCATGTTCAGTCCAGTCTTTATACCTGACTATTTTTACAGGAAGTAGTCGTTTTGTCAAGCCACTTAACAGACCTATCATTTATTCAATCAGAAACGTAACTCAAGGAATGAACCAGTCTTGTGTCTACACATAACATCTTTGTAAAGATCTCATTTTAAATCGTATCTTTGGGCACTTTGTTACTGTCGCCCTGTCACTAAACAAATCTCTTAAATAGGGTTAGGAATTAGAAATAGGAAAAGAAATCCAGAAAATACCTGACGCAGGACCTGAGAGAAGCATCTGGCCCTTTAGTTGATACATCTCTTGTTCACTGAAGCCTCAACAGAAATGATCTCATCGGAAGGGCGGCTGTGAAGAAGGCTGAGGTATACCAAATGAAGTGAGATTTGACGACAGAAAATCAGGTCTGATGGAGTGTTGAATCTAAAACTTTCGGTTCAAATCATTGTCAGTTTTCAGGGAGAAGTTCGAGAGAGAGGTACAACAGCGAGAGTCTGAAGACATCTGTAAAACAAGGTGGTGGCTCTGTCATGGTTTAGTGCTGCATTTTAGCCAGTGGTGTTGGAGATCTTGTGAACATTGATGGAATCATGGATGAAGAAAAGTACCATTTTGATCCACCCAAACACATGGCCAAAAACCTGAATAGAAAGAAAATACAATAATACACTATCGATAGCGGATCGCCCTCCCCAGAGCCCAGACAGTATTAGTGAAGCAGTAGGGTCATCTAAAGTGAGCCAAAATTCAAGAATAGCTCTGAATGTCCCTCAAAAAAGCCCAGAGAACTATTAATGAAGACTACTTCAAGAAACTATGAAATCTTTTTGAGAATAAACTTAACCTGGGTGTCTATTGTGTTGTGTAGTCTGGGAGATGATTGAATAATGGGGAGGGTACAGTTTCCTCTGCGGTGGGGTCGGGTGGGCTGCCCTGGTGGTGCTGCTGCCGTGGGCCCTGGTCTGGATAGGCCTGGGCCCCCTTGCCTTGGTGGGTCCCGGAAGGTGGGGGTGCTTACTGGGGTCAGCGGGGGAGCTGGCCCCAGGGAGGGGCTGCTTGCCCCTCCCTTCCTTCCCTCCCCATCCCCAACGGCTCCACTACATGCCACCCACACATGCAGGGCCTTGGGGTGCAGGTGTGTCACCAGGGTGCAGGGGAGGCATTCCCCCTTTGTCCCTTTCTGGCCACCAGTGCCTCAATTTTATTCCATAACTGTCATGATACGTTGTGTGGCAGGCAGGGGAAGGACCCAAGATGCAGATTCGCAGACACGGGGGTAAACTCAAAAACACAGCTTTATTGCTGGCCACGGGAGGCAATACAAATAAACTAAAACTGGGAAAACTAAAGCATGAACTGTACAAGGGAACCGAACCACGGGGAGAATTACACACAACATGAGGGAGAACGCGACGCCGAACAGAGGGAGACTCAGACAGAAATACACAGAGGGTAAACGAGGAAAGTGGGCACACACGGGGAACACAGGTGACACTGATAATCATAACGAGACAGGGCGGGGTGAACTGAACATGACATGTACAGGCACAGAGGTTCAGACAGGAGGAGAGAGAGCACGGGGAAACACAGACGTAACGGGCTGGGGAAACATGAAACAACCACAAAGGGAGACGAGGGCTCATAAATACATAGAGGGCACACAGGGGGGAGAGAGCCATGAAGGGAAAACACTTAGGGAACAACACAACAGGGCAACTCAGAAAACATGGCCTAAATAAGGAACAAAATACAAAAATACATGAAAACTAAGAATACTGGGCCCACATGGCCCAGGACCATGACAATAACTTAGACATCCACATTACTCATACTCCCATAACACATACATATAGGGCCTTGGGTTTAGGCACGTTTTTTTTAAATGCATGTAGACATTGAGGGTTCTCAGGAGGGGCCGTACTGACACCTGCTGCGCTCTGGCAGGAAGCATCATGCCCTCCCGTGTTTTAAATGCACTTTAAAACAGCATGCAGCCACACTGCATATGAGCTCCTGGGTCTTCACACAACCCAGTTCTCTGTTAGCTATTGGGACGCAGGGGCTGGGCGGAGGTGTGGGCTGTCCGATTGGGGTCTGGGATGCGGGGCCTCCTTGCTACTGCATAGCTGAGGACAGTCTGCTTGTCTGAGTATGTTTGAGGAGTGTGATTGCATGTAATGTGTCCATTTGTGTCTCTCTTTACGTTGGTTGAGTGCTGAGTATTTGTATATGTGTGCATGAGGGTGAAACTGCACATTTGTGTCGGTGTGCGCCTGTTTGTCTGTGTCTATATGTCAGGTCAGGACTTCGACTCCACCTCTCTGGGAACATCCCAGGGCCTCCAGAGTATGGAGGCCTTTCTCCCCTCACACTCGCTGCCGGTGGCTGATGCCCTCAAGTGTTGGTGGGTTTTGGTGTCCGTGGCTCGGTCAGGCCTCTTCAGTGGGGTGGGGGCTCTCAGACCTCCGGGCTGTGGCTTGGTTCACTCTTGCACAGCTGGCTGCCAGCAGAGCCTGCGGGCACGTTACTGCAACCCCCTGTGGCCTCTGCTCCGTGGTTGCTAGGTGACCCCTCATCTGGGGCTCTCCTCAGCTCTTCCCAGCAGGGTGTCACGGTTGCCCCTCCGATGGTCCATCTTAGGCTCTTGCAATCTGGGGGCCTCTGGATGTTTGGGGCCTGGATCTCCTCCATGCCTGGTTAATGCCCTGTGGGACGGGGCTATGGCTCCACCCCCTAGCAGATCGTTACATGAAGAAACCTTTTGAATGCAAGAATGCTCATCCACACAGGTGTGCACACAGGTGTACACATGGGTGTTCACTGTTCACTGACACAAACTACCCCTTTCTTGGCTTCTACCTCAAAGCACATTGTGTGCTGTCGATCTTGCGTGCTACACAATAACATGTAATACTTAGTATCTAGTGTTATTTACACTTAGCTAGATTAATGCGATGGTATTGCGTTTATTATATTGCTCTCTTTTTCACCTTGTTTTCCCTTTTTTCTTGGGCATCTTTCTTGGCCTTCTGACAGTATTTCTGATGGGTAAAGAACCAAACGGAAGAGGCAAAACAAAAACAAAAAAAAAGTCTTTTTTGCCTCACGTGAATGCTTGCACACGTTTCAGCAAACTGCTGCATCCAAAGAAATTAAGGATGGCTTAAGATGTTTGCACTGCACTACATGTTACTTTTTATTAATGTGTTTACTAAAGTTGGGCAGCACCTGTGGAGCAGTGATGATCTCTGTTGCCTCACAGCAAGAAGGTCCAGAGTTAGACTGCAATGTGTCTGTGGGTTCAAAACCATGCAGTTAGTGGGGTTAGGTTAACTGGTGATTCTAAATGGCCTATAAGTTCAGTTCAGTTCAGTTCAGTTCATTTTTATTTCAAACATTTCAAACATGTGCCTTCACAATCATTACAAAATATCATTCCATTATTTGTTTGAAAAGGTGTTTATGGTTACCTGTTTCTGTGTGTAAGCTCAGCGTCAGATTGGCAACTGTCCAGGGTGCACCCTGCCTCTCACCCTCTGGGAGCTGGGATAGGCTCCAGACAAAGGTATGGATAAGCTGAAGAGAATGGATGTTTGCTAAAGCCAACCAGTTTTCTGTATTGTACTTAAGTAGAGAAGCCTGTAAAAACATTCTTCTATTCATGTGATCTTAACATTAATCCTCCCAGTAAGGAAACACAAAGCAGTTTATACAAAGATGGAGTAAGTGTTATTTAAATGCCAACTACTGTTTGATCCTGCCAAGTGATACGAAACATGAGGAAAAAAAGTGTTTGTTTGACATCTGTTGCCATATTTAGCTATTAAATTAATTCTAATGAATAACCAAAGCAATAAAGACTGAAGCCTGGTGAACTGTGCATTTCCATATAGTCAGTGATACACCAGTCCATTGATGGGCATCGATGGCTCAAGCAATCAGTATGGTTATGTCCATCCATCCATTCTCCTTCATTTATTGTTATCAGGGTTGCAGGGCCAAAGTCAGTCACAAACAGGTATATGTATTATGGTATTTTGCACAAAAAGTGGACAGTCTTCGTAATGACAGTAGCTCTGTACAGAAGCCAGAAACCAGAAGCTGTTTTCTGTGCAGTGTGTAATTGTGTAGTTTCCTTCTGATATGTCAAGCTTTGTGAAGAACGATGTTGAATGTGCGCTAATAAAACCTCTCTTTTCTTGTCAGACATACTGCTTCAAACAAATCATCACCTGTGCAAAAAGCAAACTGAAACAGGCCGCAGGTTGCTTGTATTTGCACAGGCATATTAAGACGCGATGTCAGACCCTCCTAATTGCTGCATCTGTCTGGATGAGTTCGCAAGTCCCGTGTCCATCCCCTGTGGACACGTCTTCTGCTTGGGATGCATTGGAGAATACTGGAAAATCAACGAGGCCTGCCAGTGCCCCCTTTGCAAGACTTTGTTTCCTACCAGGCCACAGCTCAAAACAGACCAGACACTACATACTGTGAAAGCACCTCAACCTTTAAAAGCTGGAGAGGTTCCCTGTGACTCCTGCTCAGCAAAACGTCCTGCAGTCAAATCCTGCCTGATGTGCATGGCTTCCTACTGCACCACTCATCTGGAAGCACATTACCAGACTGAAGAGCTTAGGCGCCATCTACTGGTCAGTGTGGTAAAAAACCTCGAGGATTCTGTGTGCAAACTGCATGGGAAGAAGTTGGAGAAGTTCTGCAGGAGTGACCGGGCGTGCATTTGTGCTATGTGTGCACAGACAGAGCATTGGAGCCACAACATCATTTCTATTAGCCGGGAAGCCTTTAAGAAGAAGGTAAAGAAATTTCTGCTAAAGCTTTTTTAGAAAAAGTATTTACAAATAATTTTTGTTGGCAATAATGTAATAAGTATTCTCTAATTTCAGCTTAAAAAAAGACTAAAAAACTTGCCACTCAGTTGGATTCACATGCTATCCCATAATAATCTCAGACAATTAGTGTTAAAGCTGTTTTGTAAGTTATATTTGTTAACAAATTAAACAACAAAAGTAAGAATTTGCTTACATCTTGGCAGCCATTTCTTGCCTTTTCATTCCCTTTTTGATTACTTTTGTAAATTTGGATGGGGGTCAAAAAATTGACTCTTTTTGTAATCAAAAAGTGAACTGAAGCTCTTGATGGAGTTTTGTTTTGTGTCATCCATCAAAGCAAAAGAAACTGTCATCACGGGGTGCGCAGGATTGCAACATACTTCAGAAGAAGCTCAGGAGACCATACGACGACTTGATTTAACAAAACATGGTACAAGTGTGCCTGCAGTTTGTCAGCTCAGCTGTGCTAATGCAGTGTCTCCCCACAGGTTATTGTAAAACGAAGGAGGATGAAACTTCAGCAAGAGGTTCAAGATAGAGTGAGTGAAGCTGAGAAAATCAAACTCACTGTAGATCTCAGTGGACAAAGTCCAAAAGAGAAATGGCAAACAAATAAAGAGCTCGAACAGCTGGAAGATGAAATCTTTGAGCTCCAGAGGAGAAATGCTGAGCTAGAACAGCTCTTGAAGATTGAAGATGATCTCTTATTCTTACAGGTTTGCTTCCTGGTAAACTTAAAACCAACTGCAGCATTAAACACATGCACACAAAACACAACACTAATTTCAGTGTTGTGTCTCTCTTGTCTCTGCAGAGATCTCTCCATGGTGCTTTGTGATTCAAGAAACATGCTGATCAACAAATCTTTATTTATGTGTTTGTTTGTTTGTTTTTTTAGTTATAAAATGATTATGTAATCTCAGCTGGGTGGGTGTGTTAGCTTTCAAGGAAAAGTACGCTCTGATTCATGAGAAAGAGATGAGAAGTGTCACTCAATTATTTTTGCATTTAATGTAAGGATACAACCAGCTGACTTTTAGCCTACAGTGAAACACAAACTTGAACTATTTATACTTTTGAACCTCAATAATACTTTTAAAAAGGAAAAGCTAGCTAGTTCCCAGGATTTCCAATGCCAAGCTAAGCTAAACTGTTGCTAAGCTAAACTAAGCTAAGCTGCCGGTGGCTGTGGTCATACATTTAATGTAAATGGTATTGATCTCATGTATCACTCTGCCAGAAATCCAATGTATGCACTGAATTTTATATTTTATATTTTTATATTTAAAAAATGAATCGTTTATACGGGTTTAAAGAAACTGTGAAGTTTAGAAACCTCAGGGACGTTGAACTTGGTTGTATGAATGTAACTTATTACTGGGTGGGTGATGCAATTAACTGCTATTCAGTGCCAAAAATGCTTTTGTCTTCCTTTTTGATTAACCAATAAAATGTATGTAAAATAAAACTTATGATGAGCAATAGGCAGTATTTCGACCGAAGTCCTGTGCAATAAAAAGGTCTTGTGAAACTGGATACTTGATCTGTATGAACATGCTGAGCACACACAACACGCCCTGCTGCAGGCACACAGATGATTTGTTTATGCGTTTGCATGCCAACTCGTCTCTGGAGTGAAAAATGTGAACGGTTGGGAGTATGAACAGAAATGAAACTTAAACTCTAGGAGGAAGTCCAAAAGGAAGGACACACACTCACACACACACCAGGAGTAAAGGGAAACGGAGACAGATGCCTTTGAGATCTCATTAGCTGAAAGGTAATACTGTACTTTTTGCATAAACTTCATATAAAAAGACTGATGTTAAATGACAGATATTACATGTAATATACAGTTAGCTTACAGCAATAGATTTAAATCAAATGTGTGTGATCAACTGTACTGTAATAGAAACTTACAGTGTGTACCGGTACTTTATATTTGGTGTCGAGTTTCCTCCTCCAATCTTCAACACTCCCATTTGTGAGGCTTATTTACAGGGTGTGTCACTAGTATTCAGTGGTTTTTACTTCTTACTTTTAAGAGGGGCCAGTAGAAAGTTTCAGAGAATAAGTCGTCATTGTATCCAACTTATTGCACACAAATTACAGTGTATGCAATTCTATTTAGTTTGCTGACTTTATTAACTATTATTATTAACTATTATAAGTAAGTCCTGGTAAATAATATTAATCATAATACTTTAACTAAATGATATTACAAAGTGGAATTAATAAGCAATAAACTCAATCTTGTTCAGTTAGGCATACTTCCTTTTTTTTTTTTTGTTAGGCGTACTTCCACTAGAAGTAACTAGAAGTGGATTTGTAAACTGATTCTGAAGCCTTTGTTTCAGCTCACCTTCTTCTGCGTAAGAGACCGTATTTACACGTTTAGAGATTAGAGCGCTAAATCATCAGATAATGCTAGCAAGCTTGGTAAACCATGTGTCTCACATGGACACAGAAAGTAGTGCTAATTAACATGACATGGCAGAATTTCATACATCAAGTCGTGACCACAAACTCTTTGAATGGTTAGTACAATTAATTCTGGGAGCTGGGAGGTCCAGCTCAGTTAGCTCAGTTTGTTTAGGTGACGACTATACATCATGTGGCTTAGTTGGAAATAGACACACCCCGAGCAATGCATAGCTTTAAGCCTCAAGTAATTTAAGAAAGTGTCATATCAACCAAGTGCTTTAAAGCTGCAAGGAAGGTTTACCTAAGCCGCATACACCAAAATTTAGTTTTTGCTTCAAAGCTGAGCAATTTTACATAGAAGTGTACGGGGATTTGTGGGTGGAGCTGGTACATATTGTCCACTATCGTTATTATTTCTTTAATAAAGGACATTATGAAGTCGATGACCCCTTACAAGGTTACAGTTTCCATTTTGTTAGGAACAACTCACGAAACGCATATTCTAACATTTGAATCCAAAACAAGAATTTCAAGGAAAATTTATTTGACAAAATAAAAGTCACTGTTACTTTTCTTAGTGAATAACCTTGTGGTCCTCTCTTGAAGCAGATATGGTCCCAACTTCAGCATCACCCAGTGAGCCCGGCTCGCTGGGGAAGCATCTCCACTGCTCCATCTGCATGGACACATTTACGGATCCTGTCACTACAGCTTGTGGTCACTCATTCTGCAAGCTGTGTCTCGACCGAAGCAGTCATGTCAATGACAGTGTGTGCCCACTATGCAAGAATTATATAAGCAGGATCCCTGATGTTAACATAGTCCTGAGAGACATTGTAAAACAAATGAAAGAGATGCAGCAGGAAGACAACGATGAAGAATACACTGGAGCTGCAGGGGAGGTGGCCTGTGATGTTTGCAGTGACAAAAAGCTGAAGGCCAAGAAGTCCTGCCTTGTGTGTCTTGCATCGTATTGTTCAGTTCACCTGGACAATCATTTGTCAACAGAAAGGTTGAAGGGCCACAAGTTGGTGGAGCCGGTGGAGAATTTGGATGCGAGGGCCTGCTTGAAGCATGGACGCCCCTTGGAGCTGTACAGCAGGGAGCGGCAGGCATGCATTTGTGTTCTCTGCATGGAAGGTCAGGAGGAGGTTGTCTCAACTGAAGATGAATGGAAGAAGAAAAGGGTAAGTTACCATAACAACCTCTGAATATGTGTTTTGAGTCTTGACAGCATTGTATATATTTTACTTACTATACTGACTATATTGTGGCATGTGAAAGAATTTTCAAGTGCACAAAAAATGAGTACACGTGGAAAAAATACATTTTTAAAGTATTATTTTATGTTTCTCCTACAGTCTGAACTTGACAACACCAAGACAGAGTTAAATGAGAACATTGACAAGAGAAAAACAAAGACTGCTGAGATTGAGGAAGCTTTCAAGAGCTGCAAGGTAAGCAGCAAGTAAACTGACTTTTAGAGAAAAGTCAATCAAACAACAAACCTTTATTTGTCACATACATAATTATACACAGTACAACATGTAGTGAAATTCTTGAGTCCGAGCTGCGGACAGGCTGCAGACATAGCTGTGCCATTCCAGGGCTTGGTTTTAGCATGGGGGGTCTAGGCAGGACCCTTACTGGATACCAGGTGGGAATCAAACTTGTGACACTCACTCCGAATGTGTGTAGTCTTACCACTACACTATCCAGCTGCTATCAGACGAGTCAAAGTGAAAATCTACCATGTCAGTTTGTTTTTCAAAGATAAAAATTGTGTTTATGGTAACTGACTGAATGCTGAACCTTTCTCAGAATTAACTTCCCTAACTAAACCAGTCAAAAAGTTGTGTGGGACTCTATGTAATACAGAAAAAAGAGGTGAACAGTCAAATAGACATTCCTGTTTCATTCCATTTTCAGGACCAGCTGGAAAATGAGTGGTGCGATATTGACAATGTGTTCAACGCTGTGATGGACATTGTGGAAGAAGCCCGTGCCAGAGCCCTTAAGCCAATAGATAACAGGAGGCAGGTGTTGGAAAACAAAGCAAAAGGCCTTAAACATGAGTTGGAAGCAGAGATCAACAAACTTGGAAAGGCCATCTCTGAACTAGATAACATTTCTGTTCTCGAGGACCACATCCTTTTCCTGCAGGTAGAGAAAACTTTGGGATGATATATGTGGCACATTCATAATCAGTCTGAAGGATAAACATATCTGATTAGCTACTGACATTTTGTTCAGCACTGCTATCAAACTGTTAGGTTGTATTTCTGTTTTGCAGAAGTACCCATCTCTTACAGACACTGGAGACATCATAGACTGGGATGAGGTAAAGCTGGACACATCGCTGTCCTTTGGCACCATCAGGAAAATCACAACAAAAATGCTGGAAAAAATTCAGCAAGAAATGGATAAACTAACTCCCATTGGTAAGAGCAGCTAGTTAAGAGCAGTGAAAACTAAAAGTGAAAATGTTGACTTAATCAATCTAAAACTCTTCTTCTCATCACAGAACTGAAGAGAATCCCAAAGTTTTCAGGTATGTGATTCATATTATTTGCTCTCTTAGAAACTGTGACTTGTTTAAAATACAGACTTTTTTTACATGTTTTTAATTTTACAGTGGATGTAAAACTGGATCCAGATTCTGCACACCAACGCCTCGTGCTGTCTGAAGATAGGAAGGAAGTGAAAGATGGAGGAGAGAATCAGGAACTACCCCGTTTCTCTGAAAGATTTGATATATTTAGCAGCGTTGTGGGGCAAAATACCTTATTCTCTGGGAAGTCTTACTGGGAGGTGGAGGTCAACAACAAGACGGGGTGGGATATAGGCCTAGTAAGAGGCGATGCAAACCGCAAAGGGAAGCTCAAACTCAGCCCAGATAATGGGTACTGGGTTATTGTACATTATGAAGAAGAAAAGTATGCAGCCCTCACAGCACCGCCAGTTCGTATTCACCTAAAAGAGAAACCTGAGAAGGTGGGAGTGTTTGTGGACTACGAGGAAGATCTCGTCTCCTTCTACGATGTGAAGGCTGAGTCCCACATCTACTCGTTCACTGAGTGTTCATTCAGAGCTGAGCTTTACCCATATTTCAGCCCACACGTGAAACAAGAAGAGAAAAACTCTGAGCCTTTGATTATTTGTAGAGAGATACCAATGGAGTCTTAAGAAATGCATTTTAACTACAATATACTAAAGTTTGTTGGTCCACAACCTTCCTGTTTTTCTTTTTTCCGATACAGGAAAATGGGAATTATCAGGCATTTCATTTACCTTAGACTTTTTTTTTCATATATATCTTTACGTTTAGCAGCTAGTGACAGACCAATGATAGTAAAGCAAATACTGACCGTTTATCTTTTCTCCGTTATTTGCTTTATTACTCAAAAGCCTTTAAAGCAGTCTTTGTAACCTCTGGTTTGGTCCAATTTACTAATTGAGATAATCAGAATCATAACACAAAACAATGCTGCTACAGTGTGCTCACACTGCTATTCAACATGTGAACCAGTCAAGACTTACAACCTGAGCCAGAACACAAACTCTTGACCTAACTGTAATTTAGACGAAGCTTAAAATACTGTGGTTAGTAAGAAGAGTGTGTGTGATTTTCTTTTTACACCATGTTGGAGGACCAAATGGATCCTAGAACTTTGTGAATCAGACACTATTAAAAACTACACGTACTCGCACTCAACATTGTGACAGTTTTGCTTAGTAGTTACTTCTGTATTTTTTTTACGAAAGGTTATTCGATAATATATCCAAAGATGAAACAATTAAATTGCTTACACAATTTAATCCAGAAAGTTATTTTTTCTTAGAACAATCCTGAACATTTAATAGATTTGTTTATAAACAGATAGCTGATCAGTTGAAAATGAAGATTAACTTATAATGATTTGTTGCAGTCTTGAACACAACCTACCTCTAGCTTGATCAGCTGCAACAGCAACAACAGTCTGTGTTTAAGTGAATGTATGGGCAATAAAGATCAGCAATAAAATATTATGTTATAAGGGGCTTTCAAAACATATACTTTAATTATATTCCCAGTTTTTTAGTTATGAATCCCACTTAATTATTTTGGGGTGTTTTGTGGCTGTTCTTTAGCACAGACTTGTATTGTGTTTAATTTTATTTTGAAGTTTTTCACATTGCAAACTAGTCTGTATTTTTTTATGGCAAAGCGGTGACTGAGGTCAGTCTGGAACTTGAGATAATTAAAGCAGAGCACAGACAGTTCTTGTAACTGAGTCAAGGTCCATGATTAGCTGTGTCACCACTGTCCCATAAAAAGTACACACAAATATCAAATGTACACTTTTACAGTTTCAAGGTTTCCTAAAAGCCTCAGTGTACAGAGCGATGCATCATCTGAAAACAACATAAAAATGCAAACTGCTTTCCTTTCCTTATTTTGCCTTGCTTCCAGAAAAATAGTCAAATTTCAGGATAAATGAATGACATTCAGTGTTGTCAGGCAATGTCAAACAGCATGTAATGAATAAAATCCCTGTTTGAAAATATAACTTTGTCTCTCCTTTTTTATTTATCATGGCTGTGACCATGTTTGTGTGTCGTGAAAATATGCAGTTGAATCATGTCTGGGCAAATCTGTCAGGGGCGGTTGGCGGGTTTTTTCCTCCTTCTTTTTTTTCTTTTTTCCAGAAACGAAAGTAAAAGCACAAAACAAAGCATACCAAACATCATGTCAGCACAGAGGTAACGGTAGACAAAGGAAGAGAAGAGTGCACAGTAGAGGCACCACATGCATCCATCGCCCTGATTCTATTGTAAGTAACACAGAGAGCAGATTTAACCAGCTGATCTTTGCTATTGTTTGTTACGATAGAAAACAGAGGAGAGGAAAATCAGGAATCCACGGTGCCCTAAATAATGAGGAGCCTGTACGTCATCAAGTCACAGCTTATTTCGGTGTGATGCTACAAATGGATATCTAACGTACTCCAGGAATTGTAATCAATTTTAAAAAAAAGTAGAATTGACTACTTTATTGTTATTATTATTATTATTTAGTTTGTTTAAACTATGATAGAAGTAGGTGTTGGAGAAGACACACGTAGAGGTTTAGCTGTAGTCACATCAAAATTGAAAAGGGAAGTAATGAAACTGATGTTTTACGGTGCTTTCCTGTTGTCTATCATCAGACAGTTACCTGGAAGACGACCCAGTTGCTGCCTTTTGATGCCAGCCTGCTGCTTTTAATGCAGTAGGTCTGCAACCAACACAAGCCAGTTAGGTAAATAATATTAGCAATTAAAAATTTAGTTTTCTAATATTAGGGAAGTGACGACTTACAGTAGAAAAGATGGACCCGCAGCAGCTACTGTGGATAAGGGGAAGTGTATCACTTTCGCTACCTGAGCCGCTGCAGCTGTTGTAGCTTGGATGTTTTTAAACGTTTATATGATGATCCAGATGTTAATGCACATTTTGAAAAGAAAAAAAAACACTTCATGGTTTTTGTGCGCACAACACAAGAAAATGGTAAAAGATAACTGTTCTCACATTTGAGGTAAAATGAACACTGTAATAACAATCACAGAAAGTTTACGTTCTTGATAGTGTTTCGTGAATCACTCGGTGCAGTCAGCACAGTTATTTTGAGAGCAAAAAAGGAAGTCACACAGAATCCTCTGTGTGTCTTTTGTTGTGTGTGTAATGCAGACACGCAGCAAAAATGGAGCTCCAGGTTTGTCACTCCTGCGGATGGTCCAAAGTGACAACTTACCAGGGCCTGAGAATTCACCAGGGGAAGATGGGATGCACCCCGAAGGGTGTGAGGGTTTCAGACCCTCCACAGCATTACACACAGAGCTATGTGGGACACACAAAAACTCAAATGGACCTCAGGCTAGATGTCCGCACCTCTTTCAAGATTGGTAGGTTTGTTTGTATCATATTATGTAACATATTGTGTAACATATTGTGTAACATATTGTTTGTAACATATTATGTTGTGTGAATTCAAGATTATAACTTTTCTTTCAAACTGATAAAAACACCCCAATAGGAAAAGACCTGATCCAACATGTTCTCACTCCCAAAGTGTAACATTTTACGCTAGGTGACAAATCATCAGTGTATTACGCTTCCGGGCACCCAACACATCCCTATATCATGAGAAAAATGAGGAAACATGAGAACTGTTTGGAATGAATCTACACATGTACCTTTATTTTACTATCTAACACTATCTAACATCAGTAAAGTTGTGGTTAGGGTTAGGGTTAGGGCTGGAATACATGGTTTAAACGTCTATTACTGAGGGAGCGTCATTCTCCTGGATTTCCTCCATAACCTGGCGCCTACCATAAAAACACGGAAGGTCACCTTTCGTTTTCTTCAGGAATGCCGTGGGACGTATATTATGCCTCAGGTGTGAGAACGGGATCCCATATCAGCAGATTAAAGCTAACCAAACCTGAATTAGTTAAAAAAAATTCATTTTCATTGCTATAAATTTCTATTTTTGCTTAAAACAATTTAAAATCTTCATTTGACTCTTGAATTATGTGACAAACAGAAACAACAGAATATTCAAACCTGAGCCTGCAGGTTTGTCACTGCGGATGGAATAAAGTTACGACTTACAAGGGATTAAGAATTCACCAGGGGAAGATGGGATGCACACCAAAGGGAGTGAGGATCCCCCAAAAAGAGCAGTACAACTGGAAAAATCAGTGGGAGGAGGACACGGAATACTGGAAACCAGCTAAGAAGGCGATTGTAAAGCAGGAGGTATGAGTTTGCTTTTTAGGCCAATAAATGAGTGACAGGAAGCACTTTAAGCTTTGTCCACCACCACCGGCTTTTCTTTTTTTCAGAATGAAAAATAACAAAATAATAATTTATAAAAGTAAAGGATGACTTAATGACTTTAGTTGCTTGATGTTTCGTTAAATCACGTGGTGAACAGACGACCCCGACATTTTGATAATCAAGGTCACCGAAAGTGTAGTAACTTGCAGATCCCCCTAAATGCTCCTAGCTGGCTGTGTTACTTTTGATCACTGCACAAAAACTTCCATGTTAGTGTTTTCATTACATATCAACTTTTTCTCAACTTTATCCGTCAACCTGACAGAATTTTCCAGAGTCACCAAACGTGTACGGCTATGCCAACTCTGGAGCAACAGCCATATTCAAGGAAGAATACAAACTGAGTATGTACGCAGTTAGAATTTAGTAAAAACATGATTCTCATACAACAAAATGTGGAGGCTAACATGGAGCTGTGTTCTTACTTACAGCAGCTTCTGCATATACACAGCACTACTCCCAAAGAGCCAGAAAGTCGCAGCATCAGCTGCAGGAACACTCCACCCTTCCACAGGTACTACAGTTATCTTTAATAATGATAGTTAGAGTTAATAGTCGGCCAATTTTAAAGTGAGTAAACAGTAACATATAAATGTAATCAATACTTTTTAGGTGAGCAGGCCTGCCAGGGAGCCTTCAGCACCACCGTACCCAGGAAATGTAGTCAGGCCTAAGGAGAAAAAAGTAAAGCAGAAAACATTATCACAGGTACCTTTTTGTTTTTACAAGTTAAGATATTTTTCTTTTAAACTTTAAAAGAAAGTTTAAACGAAGAACTGTTTTCTATCTTTTAGATAGAAAACAGCAGCACGATGGTAGAATACCTGAGTGTTGACCTCTGTAGAGACTATGCAACAACAGCAACCAAAATCAAGCAGGAGCCCAAATCACGTAAGTACAAACAAAGAATTAAGTGTTACAGTTTATTCAAGACAAGCTTTGTTCAAATCATTAGGAATAGATTAAAAAAGTGTGATAAAAAATCATCTGCTCTTAATTACAGCACTTCACACAACTCCACAGCCATCTTTCCACAGAGCCAGCCGTCGCCTGCTGCAGGAGTTCCCCCCTGGTTTAGAGGTACTGTGTTTTTTTGCTAAATAATGCTTAAGCATGTGACAAACCACCAAAGTTTACTGCTGACGCTTTTTTTTAAAGTGCAATATCACTGGAATTAAAGTGTTTTCTGTATGTCAGGTACAAAGATCCTTGCCTCCAACTCCTCCACCACGGGAACAAGCAGTGCTGCCTATGAAAAAAGACAGCAGGGAGCAAACACAGGTACAAAACAGATTGTTTGAAGTGTAGCTTTTGTGTTTTAGTTATCCTTGACTTCTTTAAACAACCACATAATCAGTCCCAGCTACGGTAAAACACCGGGAAAAGCAGGTAATACGGTTTAAGATTTAGCATTGCCTTTTTTTTTTAAATTGTATTTTGCTATTTAGATTCAGGATGGAAATATCTGCTCAAATAACTTTAAAGTGATTAAATATGTCAGTGGAATCAATATTTTTCAGATGAACAGACCTGCCAGGCAGCCTTCAGCACCATCATACCCAGGAAACATAGTCAGGCCTAAGAAGAAAAAAGTGAAGCAGCAAACATTTTCACAGGTGCCTCACTTTTTTAGATTTTAAGGTTATTGTATTTTGTTTTTTCCAGTTTAAGTAACTTTTTGTCTCTCTTAGACAGAAGACAGTAGAGAAGTGGCAGGATATCTGAGCATTGACTGCTGTGCAGACTATCCAACAACAACAACCAAAATCAAGGAGGAGCCCAAGTCACGTATGTATAAACAAAGAAATTAACAAAATGTATACAAAAGAAGATGTTTTTTTTAACCTGTCTGAAAAAACCCTCCTTTTTATTATAGCACTAGCAACCCCACAACCATCTTTCCAAAGAGCCACCAGCGTTCAGCAGCAGGAGGTAGAGTGCGGTGATTTTCTCTAAGTGTTCCAGCTTGTGCGCTAAAACAGCAGAGTTTGGTATCACGTAGCGCTGTGGTTTGAAAAAGAGGAAGAAGCTGTGTTTTCTTTTTCTATGTTTCAGGTTCCCCTGGAAGCAGCAGTGATGCTCAAAAATCAAGAGAGGAAGGATCAAACACAGGTACCAGACGGGCTGCTTGAAGCAGAACCTTTGTTTTAGTATTTAATCTTTAGCATTTCACATCTATAGTACAGTTACTAACTGCAGAACATCCCTCAGAGGAAGAGTTTGGTGAAGGACTGTCCAGCACCAAACCAACTAATCACATCATCCTCATGTACTTTGTCTTTAATGCTAAGCAGCAAATGTTAGCCAAGCTGGCATCATGATCATCATAATTAACATGCATGTAGCCCATCTTAGTCTACTCTTTGAGAGTATCACTGAGCAGTTAGCGTGGCTGTTGTTTTTTCATTCATTCTATAGTAAAAAGTCTTCAATAACGGCAGCTAGTTTTCAAATAGTTTCATTTTAACCTGACAGAATTCACCAGGACCAGCAAAGACAAGCAGCAGTAACAGCTCTGCAGCAACGTTCAGAGAGGATGAATACGAATCAGGTGTGTACAGAGCTACGATCTAAGAGTATGACTTTGAATAGAAGCGAAAGCTGGAACTATGATCTTTTTACAGCAGCTTCTGCACAACGTTCCACCCAAAGAGCCAATAACTCAAAGTCAGACCATCAACTTTACGAGTTCCCCACCCTTCCACAGGTACAATGGATCCATTCATAGTACTTTAAAATGAGTAAACAGCAGCATGTAAATGGAATCCATATTTTACAGGTGACTGCACCTGCCAGGGAGCCTTCAGCACCGCCATACCCAGGAAATGTAATCCAATCTAAGGAGGAACAAATAAAGCAACAACCATTATCACATGTATGTCACTGTTTTAGACCTTAGGACTTTAGGTTTTACACATGTTTCTTCAGTTTAAGAAACGTTTTGTCTCTCTTAGGCAGTAGACAGTAGTGCAATGACAGGATATATAAACATTGACCCATCTGCAGACTATGCAACACCAGCAGCCAAAATCAAGGAGAAGCCAAAATCACGTATGTGTGACCAAAGAAATAAAGTTTATTCAAGACAAATTATTTTTAAAAAATTTGTCTGGGAAAAAAAACATTAAAGCAATCCTTTTTTCCTCACAGCACCCCCAACCTCACAACCATCTTTCCAAAGAGCCACCAGTGACCAGCAGCAGGAATTCTCCACAGGTTTGAAGGTAGAGTCCTGTGACTTTCTCAAAAAATGTTTCGGCTTGTGTAATAAACCACCAGAGTTTGGTGTCATGAAGCAGTGTTTTGGTAAAACAAGAATAACATGTGTTTCTCTAAAAATGTTTCAGGTTAGAAGATCTGTCGGAGAACCTCCAAGTACTCGAGAACCGGAAACAGCAGAGCTGCTAGAAAAGAAAGAGACGAAGGATCAGAGACAGGTATTGAATAGACTGTACGAGGCCGACCTTTGTTCAGGCATTTAGTCAAATTTTAGCCATTAGCAGTCAACATTTGCATTACAGTGCATAACATCTTGCAGATGATGAGTCCAGCAACCACAAACCCAGCACCAGCAGGCCAAGCTGAGGAAAATCACACACAGAATCAAACATTTTCACAGGTACTGCAATTTAACACATTAGACTGATGACCTTTAACCCGTTAAGGCCTGAAATATGAATTGCCAGAAAATTCGACCGTATCTACAATGAACATCCACCACTGTAACAAAAAAAGTAGCTCCCCCTTTAAGTGATGAATGAGCTTTATGCATGTTTTTAAGCCAGTGTAGTCCTTTCTTTTATAAAATTGAGCCTCTTGTGACGTATACTAGGAACATTATTTTATTCATTCACTTTATTTCTGGTTGTTTTGAACGTTACGGCAAATGTTTCAATTTTAAACCTCCAGGCAAGCAAATCAGCCAGAGACCACCCGACAGCACCACCTCCGGTCCCGCCGAAGAAGAAGCATTCGGCTTTATTCAAGGAAAGGCTGGAGAGATTCAAAGCTGAATTACAGCCAAAACTTCAGATGACAGAGGGGAAGAACTGTGAAGTCAGAGCCTGCAGACCAGAGGTAAACAGGAAGCTGTAGCATGTAGTCACCAACGGCACCTGATCAGAATTAATCTAATTAATTTAGCTACATTTGAACTTTTAATCTAAGACGTTTTAAGCATTGTCGTTGAAAACATCTTACAAATGTTTGAGATGCAGTTTGTACTCTGAAATGTCTCAAATTTTAACAGCGATCCTCTCGTTTTTTGACAGAACGTTTCAGATGTAATGAGTGCAAACACACAAACAAGTCCTGCAGCAGCGGACGTCTCACCGAAGGACAATCCAACACAGTGTATGTGATCATATGGTTCAGTCGATAAACATTCAGAATCAGAATACTTTATTAATCCCACAGGAAATGATGTGCCCCAAGACAGTAAGAGTAACTAACTCAACTAAATGAAATATTACAACATATAACAAAATAGCTCTACTTATAAATATCCTAGCTTATTACACAAAATTAAACATATATATAGTTGACACTGAGGTGCCCCTCTATGATTTCAGGCTAATGCATTCATGCTCAATGATGTAGCTGTTGTGTTTGTGTTTGCAGTGGATCACGCTGCAGAGGCTGAGCTCTCCACTGGTGTGAAGGTACAGAGTCTTGCATATCTCTCACTCACAGTTGTGACACTGCAGAGCGTTCTGATGGGAATGCTTGAGTTTGGTTGTCGCTATGGATGTTTTTTCAGGTGAAGGAACTCGCCCGCATGTTTTCAGCCAAGGAAACGCTGATTTCAACAAAGGAGAAACACGGAGCCAACCAAAAACCATCTCAGGTAAAACCCTCTTATATCCTGTAGTACATCCCCAAGTTAGGGATAACCTAGAACAGGGCTGTCAAACATAAGGGCCAGGGTCCTGTATGGGCCTGGCAAAGACTTCAATCTGGCCCACTGGATGTTTTTGGAAAACGTGAAGGAGGTCATATATTTTAAACTTTTTATTTTATAACTACAGACAGGTCTGTGAATTATGCTACCAGAACCTTTTCTGCAATTTATTTTTTTACAATTTTCACGCAAAGAGCAGTGCTGACAGTCCTTTAACCTCGGTTTCCAACTGGGGGAAAAGGAGGAAAAAAAGGATCTTACGGCTTTGAGGTGCTCAATATGTAGAGCAATTTATTTATTTACAATTCATTATTTCCTAAATGCACTCAGCTGAAAACAGAATTCAGAATGTTCTCTCAGCTTCTCAGCTCTCAAATCAATTCCTCACTGCTGCTCAGTCCTCACATTTCAAGATCCCAGTTAACAGCTGGCTCTCTGCTGGCTGCCAGCTGGAGGTTGAGAGGCTGCTGTCCATCCAGTCATCAAATACGCACTCAAAGCAGCCAATCAGCAGTCTCCACCTGTCTCAACAGTCAACACAAACCCACACATACGTTAATGGGAGGAGCCAAATATGTAAAACATGGGACATGATCATGATCACGGACCAACACCTGTGCTCGAGCCTGAAGGCTAAAATACACAAAATATAGAATCTTTAATCATGTCTACGATGACCCCCCCCCCACCCCTCCCCCCACCCCAAACACCATTTAATGAATCACGGCTTTCTAATATGTTCAATATCTTTCAGGTGAAACTGCTGGCTCAAAGGTTTTCAGTCATTTCTGCCCAGGAAACAGCAGCCAAAGCAAAGGAGGAGCACGGGGAGGAGCAGAAACCCACACAGGTGCAGGGCGAGTGATCTGTTGCCTTTCCTCCATCAGTGGAAAAGTCATTTAGCTCTTTGATCCAGCCTGAAGTACCCAAATAACTCATGAGTGGATCCTGTTTTAGCTTCAAGCTGCTGGTTGAGCAAAATATTACATTTAAAGTTTTTATGTTGGAGTTCATTGTTTTTCTTTCTGTAGTTCAAGACCTTGTGTCCGTGTCGATGCAGCATCATCAGGCACGCACTCTTTATTTACAGAACACACACATTTATAACAGGAAAGAGTCGCTACTCTCGATGCGCCCGGCCTCAGGGTGCTCTCTCTCTCAAAGCAGTGGCTCTTGCTTCTCACTGTCAAGTATGCAGATCAGCTACAGCACTTCTGTGTGGGCATGTGTCCATCTCCAGGTCTGGGCAAACTGCCTAATAAGCACAGGTTAATTAGGGAATGCACAGCCAGTGTCCCAAATACTCCACCTACTCTCTGCACCGCACTGCACCACTCCTCCTCCTGCAGTTGAGCCAGAACCGTGCCCCTCTGCGAGCACATTTCACAGAAAACCATGAGCTAGATGAATCCATCATGAAGCAAACATATATCATATATGTTTGCAATATATCACAGGAGACAAATACAGGGAGCTGTGTTGAAATTCTTCATGCGTTATAAACTATTATCCACCTTTTCTGACAGATGGTGACAGATTCAAAAAGCAATCCCATTGAAATCAATTCTGCAGCAGCGAAAGCATCACTAACAGCGGAGAAGGATCCCAAAATATGTATGTCACAATATGAGAATGTTTATATGTAAAATTGAGAAAAATACAATAAAAAACATGGCTGATGATTACTATCATCTTTTTCTACAGCGTGTGAAAATGCACCACTCTCAGATTTCTCCTCTGGTTTGAAGGTACGACTTCCTGTGCACGAAAACGTCTGACACTCGTTCAGCCAGACCTGACAGCTTGTTTCACTGCAGCTGCTGCACCTGAGTGTTTCTTTACTACAGGAGAGGTTTCATCTGTTTTCTTTGCTTGATTGTTTTCAGTTCTTATTGCTTGCTGCATTTTAGGTGAAGCATCTGGCCCGGATGTTTTCAGCCAATACAACACAGGAGAAAACAATCGGACTAAAAGAGAAACGGAGAGAAGAACAGAAACCTGCAAACGGGGTAAACCACAGTCGATGTCATTTAGAAAGCAGAGAGCGTAATGTGGTATGTACTGTAGAGGGTGTAGGGGGGTGAAGCAGGAAATGCTGCTAAAGCAGGAAGTGTTGGTTTTTCTTCTGATGATATTCTTGGTATGAGTGAAAACAGAAACATATATTCCCTTTTTGGGTTATGCAACCACCAAAGAGGGTGATTCTTAGTTTTTAACAAATTCTGTTTCCTCTATCGTTTTGCGCTGACTTCACCACAATCTGACCAAGAAGTTTAAAAAAAGAACTAAAAGTCATGTTGAGATAGCACAAATGTGCCGGGGTTAGCACATGTTTTCTAGTTTTACACTTTCTGTGTGAAACTTTCATGTTCTCCTTCGGCTGACCTGATGTGGCATAAGTGGGAAAGAAGATGTTGTTTTATCATCTTTACTGCTGACTTTGACCTTTTTTATCAAAAGACAAAATGACCGTCTGTTAAGCAGCTGCTAGAAAGTAAACTGGACTTTTGTTGTAGCTCTTCCAACTCCCCAATTCTATAAGACCAGAACACGTCTGGGACTACATTTGGACACCGATCAGAAAGTAGTGCTTTGTAATAACACAAATTTTGCTATTGATCCAATACAATACTAGTACTGCCAATACTGATGCTTTGAACCTATAAAGGCAGATTATGTAGGAGAGAGCAGTGTCTCATGATTTATGAGCTTGATCATCACTAATTGAAACATTGTGAACACATTTTACTGGACACTAAATCATTGTGATTTTTATTTTGTACAATAATGAGTTAACAAAACACACCTTTTGGGTTTTCATGTGTTCTGAAACTGGATTATTTTGGAGACATGGACCCGTAAACGAGTCTGTCTCTAAAGGACTTCTGGTCGCTGTGCTGTAAGCTAACAATAAAACAGATGTGTAGTCAACACAAAAAGGTTCAGACATGTTTCATACTGCATGTTCAAGGGTTTTTTTCATTTCCAAGAAAAAAAAAATTCAACACTATTAGTAACAAAGTAACAATCCTATCACACAAGTATTGATCCGATACCAATACCACCGCTGGTATCCATACCATCGATATTTAGTTGGATCCGCCCACCTCTACCACAAAGTCCATGGTTGGGTGATAATTCGATGGATACTTGAGTGCCTACTATCTTTCAGGTGAAGCTGCTTATCCAGAAGCTTTCAGCCAGGGAAACTAAAGATCATCAAAAAGAGAAAGACCCAGACATGAAGGATCGAAACCACTCAAAGGTATGGCACACATTTCATATTTAAAATATCTGTTTCAGATTTTTCCTCAAGCTTTTAGTCCTGAGTTTTGGAACTGCAGCCAGTGCTCGATTAGCAGCTGATTTGTTGGAAACGTGGAAACTCAAGTCTCAAACATGTCTTATTGTTTCAAAATAAAATCCTTTTTAACATTTTCTGATGCTTTTAATATGAAAGAGCAGTTGTGGTTTGTGTTAGCAGCTAGGTAACTGTGTTTTGGTTTGGTTGTTTTTAGCTGTGAAAGCTAACAAGTAGGTAGCTGAAGACCATGAAATATTATTATAGCATTTAACAAGCGGTGCTGTGACTGCAACTCCAAACTTAAAGCTTTTTTTAAACAGTGCCCCGTCACTACTGTTGTTGCTTTGTTCTCCTCATCCTCTTTTTCCTTCTTTCTTATTATTCTCAGAAGGATGAATCCTTTCGTTTACATTTATTTGTTTGCATCATTGTTGTCATGGAGTTTGTTTAAACAGAATTATGTGTGTCACTTGCAACAAGCATGAGTGGAGGCAGGTTGGTCCCCCTAAGGGAGGTCAGGTCTTGCCTGGAGAGGGGGACCAAAAAAAAAAAAGTAAAAACAGTTTGATCACGTCTCATTTGTATTCATAGCAGGTATGATTCCTGTTTCCTGGCATTGTTATATTTACAGATGTGTTGTTTTTGTTGTAACTGTAGTGGATATAAGGCTGGATCCGGGCACAGAGAAGCAAGTGAGAGCCAGAGAAGAGAAGCAGAAAGCTCCAGAGGTTTAGACGTAATTCAGCAATCTGCTTGGGCTCAGCAGGCTGATCCATGGGAAATCTTACTGGGAGGTGGAGGTTAGCAACACGAGCATCTGGGTGTAATAAAAGCCAGCACAAGCCGTAAGGAGAACCTCTCACAAAACCCCAAAAATGATTCCTGGGTGATCGCAAAAAGATGACAAAGTCTGCACAGTCCTCACAGAACCACCTGCTTCATTTGCCCAAAGGAAAACCTCACAAACGTTGGAGTTTTTGTGGATTACAATGAAGGTTTTGTTTCATTCTACGAACCACAGTGTTTATTTACTGGGGAACTTCACCCCTATTTCAGTTTGCATGTTAAAGAAGATGCTTACCATCAGTAACTATGCATGGGTGTTTGTGTATATGTGCAGTTCTTATTATTATATTTTTTCTTTAAGTGCCATGTTTGGTAGCATATGCGGGGGTTCTGCCCGGGTGTTAATGGTAAATCATTCAGTCCCAGTCTGCTGTCATGTATAAGCCTAGATGTTGCTTTTGTTTCATGAAAAATAAATAAACTCATCTATCTCTCTGTCTCTCTCTTCCTTATCATCCAGTGAGGAGGATATGACAATTACAGAGTGCAGCTACTACACTTTTATTAGTGTTCAGCATGAAAAGCATGAAAAAAAGCCCTGCGTGCTAAATGAGGAGTGTCTTTTACGCCCCACCTTCTCCTTTACACTTTACTGTCTAAAAGTATTAAATATATTAAATACCCACCTAATCGTTCTAACTTACTGTCATGTAAAAGATCGCATCAGGCTTCCCGTCAGTTTTAAACTTTAATTTTTTGGGGGATTATAATATTGGTAAAAAAAAAAACAATCCACTTCTAACCACGAAAAAAAGTGTCGGCATAAAAAACTAATTAACTGATTAAACTCATTATAATTTCACCTTGACTGCCTGTCTTCCACATTAAACGGCTTTTATCGGAAGCTTGTTTTAATATGTATTGTGCTACTGTTGTAAGCTACGTTAAATACTGTTATAAAAAATATCAGTTAAAAATATTCAAAATATCAGGATCAGGAAGATGTCAGCTGTGTTTGTATTTATTTTCTCTCGTTATTCTTTCTTTTTTTCCCCTTTTTTTCCTCATGACGTTTGTGTGTTTGTTTCTCTTCCATGACGTTTCCAGTAACCGAGTATTTCGTAGTGACGTGTCGCAACTCCTTACAGTTGAATTTAAAGGGCTGGTTTCGGGATTAATATGAAAGAAAAACGAAACTGAAACTGAACCAGAGAGGAACAAAGTTTGGAGACAGCAGCAGATCGCACAGCCGAGGATCGAGACATACGAAGGAGCAGGTAGGCTGCTCAGCACTTTGGTGTTTACTTTTTGAAAAGTCTCATGACAAAATAACCTGACAATCTCACTAACACTCCCTCTCGTGCCTGCATGAGTGAAGGAGAATCAGATCATTTTAAAATATTACGACTTTGTATAATATTATATATTATATGAATTTTATTTTGTGTAGATGTTGTGAAGTCATCTTGTGTGTGAATTAAAATCTAACAAGTTGATCGTTAACTGGTAGTTTGCAGAGTGCAGCACACAACGTTATATAGACACAAACTCCAGTTAATTACACGTCGATCGTTTGAAGATAAGGAAGCTGTTACAACCTGCACGGGGTGTGTGCTCAAACTACTTTTTTCCACTAGGCTGCTTTTCTTTCCATGGCAGGAATAAACAAATCCAACCTGAAATACAAATACTACTCTTGGAGAGTCATTTTAACTCCTTCTAGTCCAGAGCAGACATGGTGTGAGTGTTTGTGCTGTGCAAAGGAAAATGTCACTTCCCCCTTCTTCACGCATAGTCAAACACTGAAAGGTAGATTTATGTATGGGTTTATATAAAGAGACATGATATAACCATAAATTCATGTTTTATGGTGACCTGCATCAATAAAACTAATTTCGTTTTATTGTTACTAATTGCATTTATGTAGATCCCCGTGTTATGTACACGACCCATGTCTTTGTACATTTATATTTGACTAAACATCATGTACACTATAACCACACATAAACATTCATTTTTTCTCCTACACCAAGTTGATTGGGATTAGACACAAACTTATGCAACACAACTCCAAACGGTTCATGTGTAACAGTCACTGTTACACATGAACCACTGAATAGTACTTTTGTCGCACTGTATAAGGGTCTTAGATTTGAATTCAGGCTGGGGACAGTGTGGCGTTTGCATGTTCTCCCTGTGCCTGGGTGGGTATTTCCTCCCACAGTAAGGCAAGGCAAGGCAAGTTTATTTGTATAGCACAATTCAACAACAAGGTCTGCTTTACAGAGCCATAAGAAACAAAAACAAATAAAAAGCATGATTTAAAATTGATTAAAACAAGCAAACAAACTAACTAACTAATTAACAAACAAACAAACAAAACAGTATATAAAATCAAAACAGATAAAATCACAAATAGATAAAATCAGTAGTTAAAATGTAAGTTTTGAAATTTAAGCTTAAAAGTGTGGATTTGGTGCTTTATTCAAATGCAGCTGAGAACAGGTGAGTCTTCAACCTGGATTTAAATAAACTGAGTGTTTCAGCTGATCTGAGGCTTTCTAGGAGTTTGTTCCAGATATAAGGAGCATAAAAGCTGAATGCAGCTTCTCCGTGTCTGGTTCTGACTCTGGGAACTGATAAAAGACCAGATCCAGATGACCTGAGGGAAGGTTCATACTGGGTCAGGAGGTCACAGACATGTTAGGTCAATCATGTTGCATGTTGTTTAATCTTAAGCCCTGGTCACTCTTGATGTAATCACAATGTAATCTTACTGTGACAGAACTCTTTAACTTCCTGTTTTCATTTGGCTAGAGAAATAAATAAATATCTCATTAATCTCATATGGATATGTATTTCTGATATAAGGACATCTGTGTTAGTAACTATGACAGCATTGAACCGAAAAAGCTATTTTTAACCTGAAACCCGCATTAAACCCATTAAACTACTGTACAAGTAGTTTGGTTCCTAATGTTAATACTTGAAATAATCTGGAAGAATACTTACATTTCCGAAAGTTGTAAACACAGCCAGTATGCAGTCTGCACCACAACTATATGGTCACACGCAAAATAAAAATAAAAATGATAAAGCTCTCAATTTAAGTTTTATTAATCACCTGGCTATTAGAATGAAGAGAAACAGTAATGAGAAAACAGATGAAAGAAAAACTTCTTGCCAGAGGATGTAGAGGTGTGGTGAAATTTAGGGAAAGATAGACATAGAGTTAAGGATGTTAAAGTAAATTAGACATGATTAAATCATACACCGCTCATTTTTGCTTTACTCACAAATATGTTGACAAAATTTTTTTACAGACACCCAACTTATCAACATGAACAAACAGGTTTGCCACTGCGGTTGGACCAAACATACAACTTACCACGGCTTGAGAGTTCACCAGGGAATGAAGGGATGCACGCCAAAGGGAATGAGGATCCCTCAAAGTGAACAATCCAGGTTCTCCCATAAACCGAGCTACAATGAATCTCAAATCAAAATAGAAGAGCCTTTTGTGGATTACTTCAAGAGTTCTGGTGAGTGTTTGTGCTGATGTAGGACCAGGAGAAATATTCTCACTAAAACTTCTGTTATCATCCCAGTTTACAGTGCCTGTCTTCTTTCTCTACAGTCTTTGAGACTCCACAGCGCTCTCGTCAAACTACTGAACTTGAAGATTTGAGAGCTCGTAATTTTCTGCAATCTTCTATCGGTGGACAGCAGGTACTGCATATTTCTTAAGGACGACAATTCAGATGCATGTAAAATGGACTTACACAGAAGTATACATTATCAAGCCAAAATAAAGCTCCTCATAAAGAGCACAAGGTGGCCGAAAACATCACTTTGCCAGTTTGCTAAGAATTTACAGGCCTTTTGCCTGCATTACAGATTAATTCCTGATTTCAAAGTAAAACTATATAAACATTAGTTTTATTCTTCCTCCAAAGGTAAAGAGTATGTAACCTGAAACCCTTATTAAACCCATTCAACTACTGTACCATTAGTATCACATTCTGAGTTTGGTTCAAAATGTTAACAAAAGCAAGATACTTCAAATAATTTGGAACAACACTTACTTTTCTGACGGTTTTAAATACAGCCAGTATGCAGTCTATACCACGACTACTATGGTCACAAAAAATAAATGGAAATGATAAAGCTCTTAATTTAAGTTTTATTGATCGCCTGCCTACAAAAATGAAAAGAAACAGATGAAATAGAAACTGCTTACCAGAGGAGTCCAGAGGTGTGGTGAAATTTAGGGAAAGATAGACATAGAGTTAAGGATGTTGTTAAACTAAATTAGACACGAACTACATCCTTAAATCATACGCTGCTCATTTTTGCTTCACTGACAAATATGTTGATAATATTCTGTTGCAGACACCCAACTTATCCAACATGAACAAACAGGTTTGCCACTGCGGTTGGACCAAATATACAACTTACCACGGCTTGAGAGTTCACCAGGGAATGATGGGATGCACGCCAAAGGGAATGAGGATCCCTCAAAGCGAACAATCCAATTTCTCTCATAAACTGAGCTACAATAAACCTCAAATCAAAATAGAAGAGCCTTTTGTGGATGACTTAAAGAGTTCTGGTGAGCGCACCGATGGTACAGCATTTGTGCTGATGCAGGACCAGGAAAAATGTCCTCACTAAAACTGCTGTTATCATCCCAGTTTACAGTAACCGTTGATGTATTTCAGCATTTTATGTATTTTAGCAGTATAGTGACCCCAACATCACGCTTAAACCATTCATAACTGATAACAGGCATAGAACAGTTTACAGTGACAGTCTTCTTTCTCTACAGTCTTTGAGACTCCACAGCGCGCTCGTCTAACTACTGAACTTGAAGATTCCAGAGCTCGCCGAGTTCTGGACTTTTCTATTGGTGGACAGCAGGTACTGCATATTTCTTAAGGACGACCATTCAGATGCATGTAAAATGGACCCATACTGAAGTATACATTATGAAGCCAAAATAAATCTCCTCATAAAGAGCACAAGGTGGCCAAAGGCATCATTTTGCTCATTTGCTAAGAATTTAACAAGCCTTTGGCTGCATCATTCAACAGATTCATTGCTGACTTCAAAGTAAAACTACGTAAACATTAGTTTCATTCTTCCTCCAAAGGTAAAGAGAATGTAACGAGTTCCATTTGTTTGTTTGTCTGCCTGTCTTTCTGTTTCTTAGGAAGATGTTAGTTTTCAATATCATTTTTAAATTTTGTGTGATGTTTGATACCAATAACAACTCCAGCCGATTTCATTTTGGTGAACAGAACTTCACTACAATAGGCCTTGGAGGACATGAGCACCTAGGATGACTAAGCATTTTACCTTGACCTTCTTTGTTTGAGCGTAAGGTCAAAGTTGACGCTTGCGCTCTGTTGCTCTTGTTGTAGCTTATGGTTGGCACAGCTCACAGCTCAGTAAGCAGCAATCAGTCTTAAACAGAAAGCTCTGTGTTTGCATACAGCTCAGTCAAAGCCACCACACCCCTAACTTTAGGCCTTTATTAATATCCACATAGATAGATCATATAGCCAATTTTTTGACAGTAAAACTGTTAGGAAGGGGGCAACTATTGTAGTTTTGTACCTGGTTTTAAACATGTATTTTAATCCTATTTAGCCTGACATTTTGACACTAGAGTCTGTCTGTTGGGACTGAATCCCTTTCGGAGCCATCCTCCAGTGGCCACTAGAGGAACTGCTGTTTATGAGAATTCATTTTCCAGCCCAATATTAATCAGTTCTCCAGGTTGATTAATAATTGGATTGTTTATCCACCATTACATTAACATTTGCAGTGTCCAGTGACATGCTTCATGTGTGCTATCATCTCTGGTACAAGCTCAAAGCAGGAACTCTTTTAAAAGCGCTATACAAATACAGGCAAAAAAAAAAAAATGCTCGCAAACCTGAAAAACACAAAACTCTCGTGCCAGCAAATCTCAGCATAACAGTCGACTCTTTTTTTTTTAAATCTCATTATAACTTGTAAATATTATACGTGTCCTTTGTCCTCTTTCAAGGCTAAACAAGAAAAACTGAAAGCTCATTTACAGCAACAAATTCATATCAGAGAGCACAAAATGGCAGAAGTCAGATCATCAGTAACAGACTGCAAGGTAAAGACTGTAACATATGTTTGATTTTTTTTGTTTTGTTGTTTTGTTTGCTTTAATATCTTTGCTCTAAATCCTCCACTCTGTTTGACGGCTTTCAGGCTAGTTTGGATGAAGAGTGGCTGGAAGTCAACGATTTCTTCTCAGACATAATAAAAGTTGTGGAGGATGCTCGTCAGAAAGCCCTTCAGCCTCTGGAGGAAAGGTTGGTCCTGTGAGATTATGATGTTGCAGTTAGTCTCTCAGTTCATCAGTGAGGAACAGCTTAACATCACCACGGAGATCCTTTGTGTTGCTATGGTGCAGTACATTTGAATAAAACAGGCTCTCCTGTGCACACTCTAGGAGACGGAAAGTAAAAAGAGACACTCAGGATCTCCTCCAGAAGCTTCAGAGAGAAATTGATGTGCTCAAAAAGGCCATTGATGAGTCAATCAAAAACCCAGACTTGGAGGTGAGCCACAAGGTCCTGAAGTCCATCTTCTGGTCTTTTGAATACTGGAGCATGAAATCACTTAAAAGAGGAAACATTTAATTTCTATTATGTGTCAGTTCTGCTTCATTTAAAATCATTACATTTAATGATGTCTCCACACATATACAGGTTTCTCCTCTAGCAGGCCTGAATGACTCTAACTGGAAAAATGTACATGTTGACACTTCACTGTCCTTCGGCACACTGAGAGCTACGACTTCAACCATGATGAAGCAAATTCACAAGGAACTGGATAAACTCTCAACTATCGGTGAGTCTTTTGATTCGTCATGACTTGTGTTAAAATCTATACTTGATATACTGCATCTTACTCAGATTTCTACTTCCACAGAATTCAAGAGGATTCCTATATTTGCAGGTGTGTATGTCAAATTAAGAACAGTATTAAAATAGAAAGAATTGGCAATTGTTCCACATTTTCATTGTAAATACACACAAGACACACTGATGGACAACAGACAAGTTCCAGATGTTGACACTGACTAACAGAAGGAAACAGGTGCGGCTCAAATGTTGAAAGGATGGATCCTCAGTTTCTTATTGGAAAAAATCCTTTGGGAAATGATCATGTTTGACCTAAGTTATAACTGATTTCAAAATAAAATCCCCATGATACTTACAGTATAGGTATTTAGATTCTTTAAACTCCGGCATTTAAAATAAAAACCTCTTGTGATGTATTAGATGTAATAAAAGTTTTTATTGTCCAGAATTGGAGTCTTCTTGCTAAGTTTTCGTTAGATATGAAAATTCATATGTAGTTTACTAAACTAAAATCTAATTTTCTTATGTAATATTCAAAGGTCATTTAGAAAACAATGGCAAAGATCATTTTAAGATAACCAATTTTAATATTTTCTCACTTGTTATCTTTTTATCCAGTTAATACAAGTAGCTGGTGAGGTGTTGAAACTGTATGACATGAGTTATATTTTTTCTGTTGATGATCTCTTTCTGGTCGTACTGTAACAATTAAATCATCTTTTTAATCACTTGTGTTCTTTTGACTGCAGTGGACGTGAAGCTGGACCCCATCACCGCACACCAAAGACTTGAAATTTCTGATAATGGGAAAAAAGTGAAAGATAGTGGAAATATGTCGACAGATCCTGACTCTCTGCAGAGGTTTGATGTATTTGGAAGTGTCCTGGGGCTCAACAGGCTGTCCTCTGGCAGGGCATACTGGGAGGTGGAGGTCAGGAATAAGCCCGGGTGGGATCTGGGTGTGGCGAGACGTGACGCAAACCGCAAGGGGAAACTCTCAATCAATCCTGACAACGGTTACTGGGTTGTTGTACATTATGAAGATCAGAAATATGCAGCCCTGACGACACCACCAGTGAGCCTTTCACCTAAAAGGAAACCTCAGAAAGTCGGGGTGTTTGTAGATTATGAGGAAGGTCTCGTGTCCTTTTACGATGTGACATCTCAGTCTCACATCTTCTCATTTACTGAGTGTTTGTTCGGTGGTGAGATCCTCCCGTACTTCAGTCCACATCTGAAACAAAATGAGAAAAACAGCAATCCTTTGATTATCACTGCTGTGCAAAAACAGTAGTAATCACATGCACTGGATCTGGTGCAGTGAATGCATCACTGGTAAGCAATATATGTGTCCAGGTGTGCAGTAACAGTTTAATGTTTTTTCTGTGTTTAAACAGAGTTTTCTTACCTCTCTACCAGGCATTTGCTTGCCCAATTTTCAACATTATTCATTATAACATGCATTGATGAAGATCTCCTGACTCAGGTTTTTATGTACTATATTTTCTCACTTTTATTTTCATTTGAAAAGTAAAAACTAAGTCTTACATACAGCAGTGCAAATGTATGAATTTACAGAAACAATTGTTAGCATGCGTGTTGAAACACCTTTTGCAAAAGACAGAAATGACAAAATGTCTTCTAAAGATAAAGCTGTTAAAACACTTTAGACACTATTCCTGTTTCTTTAAGAAAAAACATTAGGACATATTATGATCAAATGATGTTACGTACTGATCACCAGTAACTGGAGCTGGTGCATTTTTCAAAATCAGCTATTAGCCAATTCCTATCACAGTAGCATGAAAACACTATTTTTTAAAGTTTTGTTTTATTTATCTTCTAATCCCTTATAAAACAAATTGCAGACAACCAGCAGACTGAGGAACTTCCTCTGAAAGCTCTTGGATTATCCCACTGTTGGTCTCCTTCACTCACTCACGTGTCCCGGATAAATGTCTTCACAGACATTTTAAACACTTCGAACAATTTTTTCACTGCCCCTTATTTGGACATTTGTAGCCTAAACCTCTGAGTGCTATGTCACGTTTGCAGCATTAAAATCATGCACCTAGATAAAGGTAACAATAAGAAGTAATTTTGATATGAATCCCTTGAATGCAACAGGACACTTGACTTTGTTGTACGTGGACTGGTGTATGTATGAATCTGAATCCTTTAGTAAATAATATAAGTGTGTGTATGTGCTTTTCTACTCACTTTGAGCAGATTGCTTTCTCACTACAAGCCTTGGGGTACTGGGGTAATTCAGGACTCAGGATCTGTGACACACAGGGGAGCCAGGGATCAAACCACAAACTATGCCAATAGCAGATGGCCTGGCTTACCAACCAAGCCACAGGGGCCTTTAAAATGTTAAGTTACCTTTGTGCAATTAGGGTTATATCAAATGTCTGCTTTCTTAAGAGTTGCAAGACTTGAGTACTTGAAATCTCTGTGTGCCTGTGACATTTGGACTCTGCTGTGTACAGCTGTGATCCCTTCCACCACCATACATGCACACATACTCATTTTCATATAAAAAAACCAAAAATTATTTATAACCACGAAAAATTAATACCTAATCCTAGGTGCTTTGGGCATTTTGACCCCTTGAGTGATCTGTTGGTCCCCACAAGTACAGCATCATGCCAATTTCATGTGCTAAAAAGGTGTCTAAACATGCACACACACAGACACCTCAGCACTCTTCCCACGGCTCTGACTATAAATGCTGTTTGTTTTAATTGTATAACAAAGGATGGATTACGAGTTCTTCTTGTTGTGTTTTGCTGATTGTCCATCACTTACTGTGTCAACAAAATGCTTACTTACTTACTCTTTGTAGCTCTGTTTTACAGATCCTTTTTGTAACTATTTCAATCTGCTCAATCATTTGTTTCATTTTGTAGTTTTGCTTGTCAGACTTCTTACATTGTGGTCTTCAGGAGTCACTATATGCCATTTAATAGTTTTGTGTAATATATTTTATGACATCAGATGTACAGAAATGAATAAAATTGTCATTTAGGAACATTTGTTTTGCATTTTTTTGTTATGATGTTACCACAAATAAATTTGTGGCATATACATATAATGTATTATTATTATTATTATTATTATTATTATTATTATTATTATTATTATTATTATTATTATTAATACTACTACTACTAATAATAATTGATATTATTATTTATTTCTCATTTAGGTGAATGTGTCAGTAACAACAGGGTGATGCTGCTTTTATCTCCTTTGAGTTGAAATGTGTCCCAATAACCACAGTTTATCTTTACAAGATTCACTTCTGACTTTACTGCACTTTTATTTGTTTCTGTCACAAACACTCACCTAATTTTCTCGTAGTTATTTTTTTTAGATATCTTGCTTGATCAGATGTGACTAGAATAAGGCTTCTTGAACCATTATAAGCTTCATTCTGACCTGTGATTCTCATCAAACAGTTCCCCTTCACCTGGTCCTCTATTATTGTGTAGCAGGTTCTCCTCAGAACCATCCACAAAGGCAGGGAGCTATTGAAAGATTCCATCAAACCCTGATGTTCTTGTTGTATGCTTATTATACAGAACTGGATCCTGACTGGGAGGGGAGACTGCCGTGGCTCATGCTAGCAAGAAGTCACCCAACGTAGTACTGGGTTCAGCCCATATGAATTGGTTTTTGGTCACACTGTTCAGGGTCCAGGAGCAGTTTTACAGGATGACTGGAAGACCCTCCCACCTCCTGTAAATCTGGCAGACTATGTTAATGGCTTTAGAAGGAGGTTGTATGAAGCTGTAAAACAAGCAAAAGTTCAACTGAACACAGATGAAAAATCAGTTTTACTGTAGAGCTGAAACACTTGAGTTTAGTTCAGGGGACAAAGTGTTGGTACTGCTTCCTGTTATTAACTTGTCCATATTCTGTACTGCAGCAGGTGTCAGATCAAAATTATCTGGTTGCTACTCTTGAACGCAGAAGGAAATCACAACTTTTTAATGTAAACCTGTTAAATCTCTACGATGTTCCTGGATGTGGTGCAGAGGATGTGACATCAATTGTTGTGGCAGCTCTTTCAGAGGGGTTGGTTAGTGGGAGGGTCGAAACTGGGGAGGAATGTTCGTCCATTTTACAGGGATGTCTGAAAAACTCTGAGTTGCTCAGTAACTTGGATGCTTTGTTGGGACACTTAGCAGAGTCTAACAAGGAAGAATTGAAGAAGCTAACACTTTCTTTTCACTAATTGTTTTCTGACACCCCCTTGGTTACCCAAGTAATTGGGTATGGCATTGATGTTGACTGTTTGGCAGCATTTCTATCACACTTCACTGGAAAAACAGGATCAACTGAAGTCTGAAGTGAAGTACATGTTGATAATATTGCTTCATGTTCAAATTGATCATCCCCATGCTTGCTTGTACAAAAACCAGATCTGACCTTTCAACCCTGCACCGATTGTCGTAAAGTTAACCAGGTCACAAAGATGGATTCTTTCCATTGTCACGTGTCAATGACTGTGTGGACGGGATAGTCTCAGCAAAATTTGTCAGTAAATTTGACTTGTTAAAAGGTTACTGGCTGTGTTCAGATGCAGGCAGTAGCGGTTTTTGATACTGGCGACACGGGCGGTTGCCTGGGGCGGCATCGTTGTGGGGGGCGTCACGGGCATCGGCAAAACAAAATGTAAAAAAAATTGCTCGTACTCATGTTTTCTATCACCCATTTGCTGGGAGTTAGGCCGCCGATAAGTTTCTCAAAGCATTTATGCAACTGGGCGATAGTCATTCAGGCAGCTCACCATGTTCTTCTTGGGCACTGGAGTGGCTGACTTAAAGCGGGATGGTATAATAGACTGTAGCAGTGAGAGGTTGAAGATGGTGATGAGAACACTTTAACAGTCTTTGTTGTTGTTACACTCTCAGTATGTATGAGAGTATGAGAGTACAATTCTGTTCCTTCTGCAAATATACCCCAAACCGTGTTGTAGGCCTGTGGTGGCTTCTGCGGTCCACACTACTCGATAGTGGAGAAGGAAGCATTGGCTTATGGGCTCTATAAAATTTTTGAAGTGTATGCAGGGGCAAGTGATAATCCTATTGTAGCTAACACAGATCAAATTTTTCATTGCTCTGAGTCTGGGGACCCAGTGTTTATGTGTTTCTGGTTTTGAATATTTTTTTGATTTAGCATTGTTCTTGGCATTGTTATTTGTATTTCTATTTTCCTTAATTCTCCCCTGCTTGATTTGTTAGTTTCTAGTCTTTAGGCTTTGTAACTGTGCCTCCTCTGTGTTCCATGTGTTCAAGTTAGTTGTGTTCTCATGTCTGTTCTTACCCAGTCACAGTGTCAAGTCCACGTTTCAGTCCATGTCTCATGTGTCCTGTTTTATTTTGATAGTCCCTGTCCTGTGTGCAGTGTATTTAGTTTTCTTCCTCCTTTGTCTCACTATGTCATATTTGTCCCATTTGTGTTCCACTTACGTTTGGATCACCTAAATCCATGACAGTCATTCAGGCAGTAATGCCTGGACTGGAAACAAGCACCTGTGGCTACACAATAATTACATTTTATTTTGAAAATATAAGTAATGTAACTAGAAAAACAAAGTTGTAGAAAGCATAAACTTAGGTTTACAGAAATTAAATCTGAGACTTTGTTTCATTGTAAGATTATAACAATAGTGGCAATGTTGTTTGTTTTTCAGCAGAACAACGTCTAGCATGTTGGCTGATGTACGTTTTGGATTTGAAAATAAAAGTTGGGCTGATTTTAACACCATTACAAGAAGTGGTGTTAATTATTTTTTATTTGCATACAGTGTTATATTAATTTAAGTATTGTACTAGAAATTTCAAGGATAATAAAGAAATGTGATTAAAAAATGACCACAAATTGTTCTTTAATTTAGTGGAACTTAAAATGTTTGTCAGTCAGTAAACAATTAGTATTGTACAGTCAGAAACATCAAGTTGTTCTTAGTACTGTATACGTGCAATGAATAAGTTGTCCAAACATAGTCATCTTAAATAAGCTTTACTTAATTCTTTTTATTTCTGGGAACTATTTAGTTTGTAAGAGTATTGAGTTTCAGTTAAGTTTATTTTCACTTTAGCATATTTATTATTATTATGTCCATTTCGTACTACATACAGATGTTTAGTTAATATCTGCAGACAGACACATTTTCCCTGTAACAATGTTCTCACTCCAACATCAGTTTAAAAATTTGATTCATGTAATGCTGAGCCAGTCATATTTTTGTGATTAAATCATAACTATATCTTAATTAAAGTATAATTTAAGTGCAATGCTGGTGTGCAGGGGTGCTTTGTGGGAATGCTGTTAACTTATTATAAAATGCTATGTCTATTTTAAGCTGTTAGCCAAATAATAAGCAGAGATATTTGTGTCTTTCTTAAAAAGTCAGATCCTTAGAGATTATTTGAAAAATGGATCAATGGCTATCACAAAATGAAACACTCTAAACCTGCACTGGGAAAACAATCCCTTATTTCACCTGTGATCACATACTTTGTTTTTCCTGCACAGCAATGACCAACACAAGGAAAGAGTTCAGCTGGTGTCAGGAGATGAAGAAAAAGCCTGATCACTTTCTCTGTACAAAAACAAGAGGCAAGGGGAAATCTTACTGGAAAATCCTTGGGAAACCTTACTGGGAGGTGGAGGTTAGCAACACAAGCATCTGGGTGTAATAAAAGCAAGCACAAGCCATAAGGAGAACCTCTCACAAAACCCCCAAAATGATTCGCACAAAGATGACAAAGTCTGCACAGTCCTCACAGAACCATCTGCTTCCTTTGCCCAAAGAAAAACCTCACAAATGTTGGAGTTTTTTTGAGTTACGAGGAAGGTTTTGTGTCATTCTACAAACCAAAGAGTGTTTGTTTACTGGGGAACTTCACCCCTATCTCAGTTTGCATGTTGAAGAAGATGGTGCCACTGCTAGCCATCAGTATACATGGGTGTGGTATTTTTTGTGAACTGGTTTGTGTATATGTGCATTTGTTTTTATTATATTTTTTCTTTAAGTGCCATGTTTGAAGCAGGTGCAGGGGTTCTACCCGGGTGTCAATGGTAAATCATTCAGTCCCAGTCTGCTGTCACATATTGCTTTTGCTTCATGCTGGAAATGGAAAATAAATAAACTCATCTATCTCTCTGCCTCTCTCTTCTTTATTGTCCAGTGAGGAGGATATGACACTTTTATGTGTTTAGCTTAAAAAAACATTTTTTTAAATGACCTGCGTGCTAAATGAGGAGTGTCCTTTGCACACAAAGCCCCACCTGTGTGACAAACACCTCCACTTTTACACTTTAGGTATCAAAAATAGATTTTAGCATCTATATGTCAACTGTTTGTATTTGGGTTTTTTTCTCTCTCTCGTTTTTCTTAAAGAATGAATGAACGTTGTTCCCTTTTTTTCCTCATGACGTTTATTTGTTTATTTCTTTTCCATGACGTTTTCAGTAACCAAGTATTTCGCAGTGATATGTCGCAACTCCTCACAGTTTCGGGATTGATTTTGCCGAAAGGAAACTGAAACTGCTGAATCTTTATTAGAGAGGAGCAGAGTGTGGAGAAAGCAGCAGATCTCACAGAGGAGCATCGAGATACGCAGGAGCGCAGGTAGGCTGCTCTGCACTTTGGTGTTACTTTGAACTTTTTGAAATGCTTCATGATAAAATAACACGACAGTCTCACTGACCCACTCACTCTCGTGCCTGCATGAATGAAAGCCTTGTTTGTAGAAGAATCAGATTATATTAAATCATTACTCCTTTGTATAATACTATAAGTATTATATATATGTTTTATATGTATTTTATTTTGTGTAGATGCTGTGACGTCATCTTGCATGTGAAATAAAATCTAAAAAGTTGTTAGTTAACTCGTAGTTTGTAGAGTGCAGCACACAACGTTATACAGTTGGGGGTTTTGATATAGGCGACATGGTGGGGGCGGGATTATGGGCATCGGCAAAAATAGTTGCTGGCACCAATGCTGCCAACGCATTTTTGTGCTTGCATGGGTACTAGTCAGTTTTCTATCGCCCATTTGTGGCGAGTAAGGGCGCCCTCCGTTTGCGAGGTGCGCCTGTTGCTTGCTGCACAGGGAGGAGAGGGGCGGGGCGGCGAGGTATTCTCTGGCTCGGTGTATAATAACCAGCTCACGAAACAAAAACAAACCAACGGACACAAAAACACCAGACTTGTAATTTGCACCGATGTGTTTTCTAAATTCTATCACACAGATATACTCGAAAATTGAGCGCGAGGGTCCTCGGTGCGCCTACTTGCTGCTGCTGCTGTGCTGAAGTCTCACACACTAGTGATGGGATTTCCGGCTCTTTTTAGAGATCCGGCTCTTTCGGTTCGGCTCACTAAAAAGAGCCGGCTCTTTCGGCTCCGAACCGGCTCTTCAGGTTGTTTTGTTGCTTTAATTAATTTATTATTAACAATAATATAAAATTATGCACAAAAGGAATTACTAACATAAAAACAAGTGGTTTTATTTATATATGTTTATATATAAATATATGCGGTGGCCCCTAGAGACAAAACACGTACAAACTCCAAAACACATTTCTAGCATGAACTGAACTTCCAAAGCAGAGCTACTAGATCACTTAAATTACACAATTGATAGCATGTGTGTATTGTTTGTGTATTTATACACAGGCACTCATATATATATTCAAATAATTTTAAAAAAAAGTTCATTTACCTGTTATTACCACACACCAAATCCGGTCGTTGGTACTTGCTGGCTTGTGTAGCCACAAGATAACAAAGGCTCAACACTGCGCCCAGCATCCTGGAGCACTTCTGTTGTCTTTTGTACGTGTTTTGAGTTTTTATGTGCTTCTGAGTTTTTATATGCTTCTGAGTTTTTACGTGCTTCGGAGTTTGTACGTGTTTTTACATGTTTTGGAGTTTGTACGTGTTTTTACGTGTTTTGGAGTTTGTACATGCTTCAGAGTTCGTGCGTGATTTGAAGTTTGTATGTGCTTTGTCTCTAGGAGCCACCGTAAATATACTTTTATTTATTCACTCCACATAAAATGTAATAAATAAATCATATAATACAAAAATCAACTATTCACATTTCAAGTTTTAACTATTTAAATTTTCAGCTTTTTCCTTTCACAAATTTAAAGTGAAAAGAACACAAAACACTGCAAACCACAACACAATTAAATATAAATTATAATATGAAAACTAAAAGAACATGCACATTCTCTGTCATATGGACCTGCATGAATAAACTTTCTCAATCCTTTATCATCTGCAACCGAAAATAGTTGTGGATGATTACTATACCTTTCTAATGTTGTTGTCCCTGCCTCTCTTTCTCTCTCTCTGGCTCTGTTCCTGTGCTACGGAGTGTAACTACCGCCCCTCCCCCCTCTGCCCAGCGTAAAGCACAAGGCTCGCGTGCAGAGTGAAGCGGAAAAAAAGTGCGAGAGAGAGGCTGAGAGAAAGAAAAAAAAAAACCCCACGTGACGGCTCGCGATAAGGAGCCGGCTCGCGTCGTTCACGTCAAAGAGCCGGCTCTAAGAGCCATTTCGTTCGCGAACAACCCATCACTATCACACACAACCTGTGGGGGGGGGGGGGGGGGGGGGGGGGGTGTGCTTCCAAATAAAGCTCATTTCATTCATAATGTTGTCACTCCAAGCCCATTATGTATTAATTATTTTTTTCCTGGGTTGCGCGAAATCCCAGAAAAAAACCCCTATATAAGCCGAATCTGTGCACATGCATACAAACTTATACAACAAAACTTCTGTTAATTACACAGATCTTTTCAGGATAAGGAAGCTGTCATGGCTATAAAATTAAACCGCAGGTTGCACGGTGTGTGCTAAGCTTTTCTTCCATTAGGCTGCTTTTCTTTCCATGACAGGAATAAACAAATCCAACCTGAAATGCAAATACTACTCTTGGAGAGTCATTTTAACTCCTTCTAGTAGCTACAGATTAAATGTCAGGGCGTGAGTGTTTGCCTATAATTATGTGTTATATGTGTGGTCAAAGTTTGAAAGGGAGATGAGTTTTAAAATGAATGTTTAATGCTTATTAAAAATAATAAAACACTAATTACATTTATGTGGCTGTAGCTCAGGTGGCAGAGCAGGTCAGCCACTAATCAGAAGGTCGGTAGTTCAATCCCAGGCTGCCTTCTGGCTGCATGCCAAATATCCTTGGGCAAGATACTAACCCCATGTTTGCCTACTGGTGGTGGTCAGAGGGCCCGGTGGCGCCAGTGTCCGGCAGCCTCGCCTCTGTCAGTGCGCCCCAGGGCAGCTGTGGCTACAATGTAGCTTGCCATCACCAGTGTGTGAATGGGTGAATGACTGAATGTAGTGTGAAGGGCTTTGGGGTCCTTAGGGACTAGAAAAGCGCTATACCATTTACGCTTTACCATTTATGTGTTATGTATAGGATCGATATTTCACCACATTTATGCTTTATTTAGGCAGATGGCCACCCTTCCCCAGCCTGGCTCTGTGGGAGGTTTCTTCCTGTTAAAAGGGAGTTTTTCCTTCCACTGTCGCCAAAGTGCTTGCTCGTAGGGGTCATATGATTGATTTCTGTATGTATTATTGTACCTCATAATGTAGACCTTACAATATAAAGTGTCTGGAGGCTACTGTTGTTGTGATATATAAATAAAAATTGAATTAAATTATTCAATATTATGTATAAGTACATATATGTTGTAGCTTGATAATGTTTTTTAAAATCTCAGTGGAATGGTGACAGTTTTAATGTATATCTTTACTGACATGAACTCTCCACACTAAGACACAAAACTGTAATATCAGTGGGGGGTTTTTTTGTTGCACATTCAGTGCCACTAGAGGGCGCCTAATCACTGTGCAACACAAGCGAGTCCGAGGTGTAATTTTTGACAGTTTCACTTTTTTTAAAAAAAGTATTTTTATATATAAGGGGTAATATATTTGTCTTAGTATTTTATATGTCTGTCTTGTAAAGTGGAACAGAGAAATGATGGGTAACTGAGGGGCAAAAACAATATGGTCATCATTTCTTTCTGATATAAGGACATCAGGACATCATGCAGTAATGCCTTGAAAGGTTACTTTTAACCTGAAAAGCACAACTTTTAATAGTAAAAAAAAACTCTTCTAAAAGTAGAGTATACACCATAGCAGAAACTATGAACACACAACAAGCCTTTAACAAGACAAGCTGGAACCACACAGGAAACACACCTTGAGGGAGAAAATGACAAAGAACAAAGGAGGACTCAGACATTGTTTACATACTAGGAAATCAGGGAGATGCAAAACACCAGGGAACACAGCTGAATGGAATCAGACTAACGGGCTGGGAAGTGGGAAGCAAAACTGAATAAAAAACACTCTTGATACGTGGACTATCAAAACTAATCATGAGGCAACAAACACTGAGAACAGGACTAAGATGTGAACCATAAAAAAGCCAGAATGTCAACAATACAGAACTGTAATACAGATAAATAAATTAAAAACCTGCAAAACACCCCAAAACTCAAAACTCTAGGATCATGAGAAAAGAAAAAACTGTGACTTTTAATTTCATTAGCATAAGACAAACAATAATAACCAAATTGTTTGGAAAGAATAGCATTAAAATCAATTATTGAAGCAAACTAGTGATAAACTACCCTCACTGATAATTCACACATTACTCATATTATTCCTAAAATCTAAAACCACATTTTCTAAACAGTGCATTTAATAATTGAACTCTTACTGGTTTCCCTGTTGTTTACACCCTTTTCTGTCTACTTCAGATACTCAACTCATCCAAAATGAGTCTTCAGGTTTGCCACTGTGGCTGGTCCAAAACGACAAGTTACCAGGGCCTCAGAGTTCACCAGGGAAAGATGGGATGTACACCAAAGGGAATGAGGATCCCTGAACATGAACAATTCAGTTACCTTCCTACAGTGACTATCCTGAGTCCTCAGATCAAATTAACAGACCCATTTATGGATATTTTCAAGAATTCTGTGAAGTCTGGTGAGTGCGCTGATTGTACTGCTGCCCTATAGTTACACTTTGTGCAGCTGCAGAGGATAAATTTGTCACTTTGACAGTTCGTTACAGTGTATTCTCACATTGTTAAGGAATGATTTACTAAAAAATAAACAAAGAATATGCAGGAAGAGTTAAAATAATCGTTCCTTAATGTGTCACACAAACACAACAGATTCAAACTCAAGCTACTACAGCTGGCCCAGAATCACAGTTGATCAGGACCTCGGAGATCTCCAGGGAGGGATGAGATCTACACAAAATCAACTGGAAGAGAACAAAGTTCAACTCTGGAGAAATCATCAAGAAGAATCTCATCAAAAGTGCAGCAGACCAACTTTCAGTCCTTCAGTCAAGGAGGAGGTATGGCTTTTTCACCAAAATATGAGAAATTACACTAGATTAGCATCGAACTGTATAATCACATCTGTTCTCTCCAGCAGAATATGTTTCTGCCATCAAGCTTCATCCCCCAAATCGATTCTCCAGCCAGACAAGCCTCTGCAGTAGAGATAATTAAATCATGTATGCATTTTAATTTAGTTAGTTCATAATGACAACACTCCAAAAAAGCAAGGTGGCTTAATTTAACCATTAATCCTCTTTTGTTACAGTGGTTGAAACTCAGCAACAGTCTGTGCCAACAGGTTCAAACATGGGCGAAGATCAGGGGCTTGATTTAGGCTCTGGTGCACAGGTACACAGATTTTCTTTTCAAACATATCAAAGAAGTGTTAGGACAACTTGTCAAGTGACACCCACTGAATCTCCACTTCTACTTTCCTTTTACAGTCTGTGTTCATGTCTGTGTCACAGACCTTCAGCAACCACAGTGATCACACAGACAACACAACCACAAAGATGGAGACAGACACATCATGTACGCATTACAATCTTCACAGCTGATGATAGTTCAAGCCAGCTTTGCTTGGTAATAACTCTCTTGTTCCTCTGCAGTCTTTGAGACTCCTCAGCGCTCTCATCAAAGCACCGTGAGCTCAGACAAAGCCCGTCGAGCTCTGGACTTCTCTACTGGTGGACAGCAGGTACTGCAGATTTCTTAAGTACAGTTATTCAGATGCATGTAAAATATGGTTTTAGTATAAATGTGAAACAATTTTGCTAAGAGTTAAACTGTATAAAGATTAATTTCATTACTTACTGCTTTCATATTTTAGGTGGTACAACTCTTGGAGCTTCCTGGGAAAGCAGCCCAGCACGCAGCAATCTGCCCCGAAGAAAAAGAAAAGGAGATAGACAGGCTGAAAGAGAAGAAGACTAAAAAACTACAAAAGGTAATGCAGTTTTAATAGTTGTTAAAATAGTGGTTCTGAGTAACAATGTAATAATTAGTAGAATTTTCAGTCACTAAAACTGAAAAAATTCTAAAAATGCTCCAAAAAGTGCCAACAGCACAAACACTGCTTGGAGGTCCAGTTCAGACACTCATAGTAGTGGAAGTAAAGCCTCACAGAGTGTTACAGGCTACTGCTGCATGTGTTTGCACACCTTTTAGTCAAAGCCACCACACCTCTAGCTTTAAACCTCCCTAGTATCCACATTTAGTTAAACTGCAGAAATATCGCAAAGACACAAAAAACCTGGATGGCCTCTAAATTTCTGCTTCTAAATTCACATAAAACTGAGGTTATTTTACTCGGCCCTGAAAATCTTAGAAATATGATATCTAACCAGATTCTTACTCTGGATGGCATTACCTTGGCCTCCAGTAACACTGTGAGAAACATTGGAGTCATTTTTGACCAGGATGTGTCCTTCTATCATGAGACCTTTGACTCTGAGCCATTTTCCTCTTTCAAGGCAAAACAGGAAAAGATGAAATCTGATTTGCAGCAGAAAATTCACATCAGAGAGCTCAAGATGGCTGAAGTCAGATCATCGGAAATAGACTGCAAGGTAAGGATGTTTATTTATTTTTCATTTGTTTGGTTTCTTGCTTTGATGTTACTTTAACACATCCACTCTCTTTTCAGGGTACTCTGGATGCCGAATGGTTGGAAGTCAATCATTTCTTCTCAGAGGCTATCAGAGTTGTGGAAGATGCTCGAAAGAAAGCCCTCAAGCCTCTGGAGGAGAGGTTAGTACTGTCAGTTTATCAGTGGAGAGCAGCTGAACATTGCCAGTGTGCTGTTATAGAGCTGTACATTTTACTCTCTTAAATACTGTTTAGGAGACAGAAAGTGAAAGGAGATGCTCAGGATATCATCCAGAAGCTGCAAAGAGAAATTGATGTGCTCAAAAAGGCCATTGCTGAAGCACCCAAAAACCCAAACTTGGAGGTGAGCTTTGAGGACCTGAAGTCCATCTTTTGGTCTTTTTAACATCTCAGCATAAAAGTGCATTTCTGCACTTTGGAAATTCTGTTTCGTTAAACTCATTAAATCTAATCTTGTCATATGCTGATGTTTACTGTGTGCACACACAGGTTTCGCCACTAACAGGCCTAAATGAATCTACTGACTGGAAAAATGTTGACACTTCACTCTCCTTTGGCACACTGAGAACTACGACTTCAGCCATGATGAAGCAAATTCACGACAAACTGGAAAAACTCTCATCCATTGGTGCGCCCTTCATTTTGTTATACTTATATTAAAATCTGTATTTTCTGATTTATTGCCACTTACTAAAATGTTTGTTTCCACAGAACTCAGGAGGATTACAAAATTTGCAGGTGTGTATTTCAAAATGAAAACCTTATTTAAATGAAAAAATGTGATTGTTTTGCATTTTGATGTTTAATACAGATACATACTGATGAACAGCAGTAGGTCTTGTAATGGAAAATTAATAAGCTTTAAAAGTTGTGAAATTTTTAAAATAAAAACCAAAGCTTTATAGAAATTTAGCAGGATTCTCTCAAATTCCAAAATAAAAAAAAGCCTTCAGCTCTTATTGTTTTCCAGAATTGAACTCGTCTTGTTAAGGTTTAGTTGGATGCAGTCAAAATTAATATGTAGATTTCCAAAATAAAACATAATTTTCTAATGTACTCTTTCAAAGTTATTTAAGAAACAAATGGCAGAGATAAGTTTTAACATTGCCTGTAGCGATTACTTTCACTCATTATCTAGCTGATGGTGATGATTGGTCATCGGGCAGTGAGACAGTTTGTATGGCACAAGTCATATTTTTGTTATTTCAGTTTTTTCCTATTTAAACACAAAGGCATAAAGTTTCTCCTCCTCAACTGTAACTGTGTCACTGTGGAAACAAATTGCCCCACAGTAATTTGTCTGCTTATATATTTCTAAAACTGCTCACTTAACTGCAATCACTTCCCCCCCTGAAAAAAGGGTCTATGGAAAAACATGAATAATTATTTTTAAGGATATGAACACGTTTAGCTCGGGCACATTTTATTACTCTCACATTTTGTCACGTGAACGATATTTGACACCTCTTGGCGAGCAGCAAACTCAACAAAAGCCTAGCTGCTTGTCGATAGTGTGAAACCTCTCTTTATTGCTTTATCCGGAGGAAGATGTGAAAAAAAGTTCAGGGAACGGTTAGGGTATCATGCATGCTCATATCTCATCTCCTTAAGATTTCATATACAAATATTATTTCTTACTGAGGACAAACCTGTTGTTACTAATGTTTCCATAGCAATACTTACCACCATGTTTGGGTCAGCTTTGGCTGAAATGTTTAATAGAAAAAGTAAATAAAGTAAGGGGAGTCTTCTATTGTAGTTTATCCATAACTCTTGTGATGCTTCCACACTTCTACCCACCACACGGTCCTGTTTTTTTAATCACTTGTGTTCTTTTGACTGCAGTGGACGTGAAGCTGGACCCGGCGACCGCACACCAAAGCCTTGAAATTTCTGATAATGGGAAAAAAGTGAGAGATAGTGGAAAGATGTCGAAAGATCCTGATTCTCCACAGAGGTTTAATATGTTTGGAAGTATCCTGGGGCTAAACAGGCTGTCCTCTGGCAGGGCATACTGGGAGGTGGAGGTCAGCAAAAAGACCGGGTGGGATCTGGGTGTGGCGAGACGTGACGCAAACCGCAAGGGGAAACTCTCAATCAGTCCTGACAATGGTTACTGGGCTACTGTACATTATGAAGACCAGAAATATGCAGCCCTGGCAACACCACCAGTGAGCCTTTCGGTTAAAGAGAAACCTCGGAAAGTCGGGGTGTTTGTAGATTATGAGGAAGGTCTCGTGTCCTTTTACGATGTCACGTCTCAGTCTCACATCTACTCATTTACTGAGTGTTCGTTCGGTGGTGAGATCCTCCCGTACTTCAGTCCACATCTGAAACAAAATGAGAAAAACAGCAATCCTTTGATTATCACTGCCGTGCAAAAACAGTAGTAATCACATGCACTGGATCTGGTGCAGTGAATGCATCACTGGTAAGCAATATATGTGTCCAGGTGTGCAGTAACAGTTTAATGTTTTTTCTGATGAGTTTTCTTAGATTTTCCAAGATTGTCCAAATTTCAACATTTTTAATTTTTCAACATTTTTCATTATAACATGCACGAAGATCACCTGACTCAGGTTTTTATGTACCATATTTTCTATTCAGTGTGCAGTAACAGTTTGCTCACTTGCCCATCGGGCATTTGATCGGTCAAATTTCAACATTTTTCTTATAACATGCATTAGTGAAGATCCTCTGACTGAGGCATCAATTTTAGAGTTTTATTTTTTATGTACTATATTTTCTAACTTTTAACATTTGAAAAGTAAAAAATAAGTCATACATACAGCATTGGAAATGTATAAATTTTACAGAAACAATATGAACAATGAAATAACAGAAAATTATTAACCCGGGAAAAACAGAACACTGGAAACTAGGAGGTCTGGGCGTGTTGAAACACTTTAGACACTATTCCTGTTTCTTTAAGAAAAACGTTAGGACATATTACAATCAAATTATGTTACGTACTGATCACCAGCTAGAGGTGGTGCATTTTTCAAAATCAGCTATTAGCCAATTATTTGGAGCATTAAAATCATGCACCTAGATGAACTTCAGGAAGTCATTTCAAATTAATCCCTTGGATGCAACAGGGCACTTGACTTTCTTGTACATGGACTGGTGTATGTATGAATTGGAATCAGAATACTTTATTAATCCTTAAGAAAATAATATAAGTGTATATATGTGCTTTTCTACTCACTTTTACTAGAAGCCTTGGGGGATTGGGGGTTATTCAGGACTCAGGATCTATGACACACGGGGAGCCAGGGATCAAACCACCAACCTTACCATTAGCAAATAGCCTGCTCTGGCAACTAAGCCACAGGGGCTCTGTTGTTGAAAGTTGACTTTAAAATGTTATGTTAACTTTGTGCGAATAAGCTTACATCATATGTCTTGACTGTTGTCCTAAGAGTTGCAAGACTGGAATACTTGAAATCTCTGTGCCTGTGACATTTGGACTCTGCTGATTCTTTTCTGCTGTGTACAGCTGTGGTCCACTCCACCGCTGTATAAACACATACAGCACCCCCTTCCCACAGCTCTAACTATAAATGCTGTTTGTTATAATAGTTGACCAAAGAATGGATTACGAGTTCTGCTTGTTTGTTGTGTTTTTGCTGATTGTCCATCACTTATTGTATCAACAAACTGTTTGCTTACTTACTCTTTGTAGCTCTGTTTTACAGATCCTTTTTGTAACTATTTCCTTCTGTTCAACCATTTGTTTCATTTTGTATTTTTTCTACTCAGACTTCTTATATTGTGGTCTTCAGGAGTCGCTGTATGCCATTTAAAAGATGTATGTAATATAATTTATGACATTAAATGGACAGAAATTAAAGAGACTATCATTTAGGAACTTTTTTTTTTTTGCATTTTTTGTCATGGTGTTACCACAAATATATTTGATAAGTAGATATCTTTAAAATCAATAACTAGATTTAAAAAATAGAAAATATAAATAGAACGTAAAATATCAACTATTATCATTAATAATAATAATAATAATAATAATAATAATAATAATAATAATAATAATAATAATGAAATGACATCAAGACTGTCATTTCTTATTTGTCCACTAGATGCCACTAGTGAATTTGATGCACACATTCTTCATTGTTGTTTTGTGCTATGTAGAAGTTCTGGATAATGGATGGAAATATTTCATGTCCTCTTTGAAATACTCTCATGATGGTCAGTTTCAGTCAATCAATCAGTTTATTTATAAGCACATTTAACAACAACACAGGTCTCCCAAAGTGCTGTAAAAGTAAAACTAACACACAGAGAAAAAACAAAACAAGGCTCATTAACAATTAAAAGCTACGGAATAAAGATGTGTTTCTGGACGAGGTTTACAAATGCTGAGTTTTGGAGAGGTAATAATTTGAAGAAGCAGACTATTCCAGTTTAGGAAACTTTTCAGCTGACCTAAGAATTCTATTTGGAGTATTTTTAGTTTAAAAATCAAAGTGGTAGGAGGGTCCATTTAGAGACTTAAAAACAAGCAATGAACTCTTAAAATCAATTCTATAACATACTGGAAGCCAATGTGAATGAGAAACATTGGGGAAATATGGTTGTGTTTAAGAGTGCCTGTAAACTGTCGGGCTGCAGCATTCTGAACAAGATGGGAGAGCAGAGTCTGGCTGATACCAAAATAAAGACTATTACAGTAGTCAACTTGGATAAAATAAATGCATAAATCACTTTCTTGAAGTCAACAGATGACCAAATGTTCTTAATTTTTGCAAGGAGCCTGAGCCAAATAAATAACAGGATTTATTTGTTTCTCTCAAATAAAAAAATTGCCATCAAAGAACACTCCCAGATTTTTTGCAACTGGACTTCTGGACAGAGGGTCCCACTCCAGCCAAAGTGCACAGAGAAACAGGCTCAAAGTGTTAAAAAACAGCTGAGAAATCTGCTGGAACAGAAAGATCATAAGCTTCGGCCCCTGGTCAGCTCATCACTGGATCCACTTCAGTTTGCCTACCAACCTGGCATTGAAGAGGATTATGCTTCCTGCAGAAGTTCTCTGATGACTCTGCAATAGTCTGCCTCATCACTGACATCGACGACAGGGAGTACAGAGAACTGACCCAAGGCCAAGCTGGTGGTAGAAAAGTAGTAGTAACAGAAAAATCATGACACAATATGGTGGAGCAATAGAGAAAGCAAGCATACACAGCAACGGAGTTCAACTCAGCAAAAACAGTCCACAATTCACCTCTTTCCTTTTGATGAACAATGATAATGGGCTAACAGTTAACAGTAACACATACTGCCACGTTTATAGCATTCTGTGGATGGCAGTTACCTTAAACAGGGGAAGCAGTGAGGACAAATGAATGAATAATACTGACACACAGCTCTCGCTCTCATTCGTCTGTATTGAGTGAAGGAAGAGACGCGCGAAGCATTACCTTGAGGCACTACCAATGGATCGACGCCCAGGCAAAACTCTCACCACTCATCACTCTTTACATTTCCATTGCATAGTCCATACAGCAACACAGTCAAAACAACAAACAAAACAATAATAAAAGCATGCCACAAAATATAAGGTCATTATTTCACTGAGAATAGTATTTGCTTACAATTTGCACATAACCAAAAGCAGAAGTAAAATTAGATACTCAGTCTAGTGTGCCTCCATTCACAATTTTATTAAAATTAAATGTTGGAAGCTGAAATTTTATCCAGGTAATCCAAGAATCCTGTATCATTTCACCAAGTACAAGATGATTATCTCAATCAAAGCAAACCTGAAAACTTGAAGCAGAGCAGAAATTCCATTCAGTTTTCTTTATTCGGGTCTATGAGTCAATCTGCTGGCTCAACTAATTTTGTGATTTGTTTGACAGAGTGGCAATCACTCAGCAGTGATCGTTACATACACCTGCTTTAGATCTTATCGGACTCATTTCTATGGGGCTAATAACCTAAATTGAATAAACTGATAACACCAGTAACTGTATATAAAAAAATAATGTACCCAGAAAGACAGTTTTAGGTGTGGTTTGGATTAAAAATTAGTAGACTGGATTGGATAAATGCCTTCATTTGTTGGTTGCAGTCTCCTGCTATGATGTCTGAGTAGCTGCAGCTGAAGCAGTGATATCCTGTACTTTCTAGAGCAGATCAAGTTCTAACTGTGCCTCACACCCAGTTTAACATAATGGATGAAGTTATTAAGCAACACAGATAAGGACGATATGTTTATACGTTCTTGCTTGGTGGACAGTTAGTAGTGCAGTGCGTTCTTCCCCTTTTTTCCTGTTTACTCATAAAGTAAATGACACCTTTTATAACTGGAATATACAAATCCCTCTCATCAGTGGATCATTCATTCAGGGGAAATAGTCCCAGTCTTGTATTTGGATATTCAAATCCTAACCTTGACAAAAAAGAGCTCTCTTTACTGTATATCAATATCTACTTGAGAGCTGTCTTCGTGAACACACCGTATAGAGAAGAAATTATAACATGTAAGTTTAAAACCTGTAATATATTTTATGTATGTGGTGCAGAGGTGATGTGTAGAGAATATCTGAAATATCTTGTCAGGTGTGATACTAAAAAAAACAAAACTAAAAAATATGTTACCTCAACTCTTACTGAAAAGATGAACTAGCATTAAATAAAAAAGAGCTTTCAAGATTAGTAATATCATTAATTTTATCAGTTTGTTCATGAGCTGCTGAATTATTTAAAAAACAGTTTCTGTTCTGGTTCATAATAGTTCACACTATTTTTCTTTAAGTATGTTGGTCTTTTTCACATGTACTTCATATGTCCTACTATCTTGTATTGATCCATCTTTTCTTTCATCTGACATAAAGTGAAAAAAAAGAAGTTTTGTTCAAGTCTTTGTTTCCTTGAGTAATAAAACATCACTTTAATCTGTCAGATCAAAGATGCAGTGGAGTCTGTATCTGCTTATTCTGATGGGTAAGTGGATTGTTTACCAAATATACTCTTTTTAATTTAAATAAAATGAATATAGAATATTTATGAATATAAATTAACTACTTGACATGTTTTTTTTCCCCATTTTATTCTGTTAAGAAAACAATATCAATAATCCTATATAATACCTCTGTAGGCACTTTGTTATATACCATATCTGTAAGTGTGTCTTTGTATTTGTATTTATTTGACTGTTATTCTCAGCTCTGTACAAGATTGCCCATGTACCTGGACCTATTGTATGAATGCAACTGGCAAATAAAAGACTTTAGCTTAGATTCACTCAGTCTTCTCACATCTGCCCATTCACTACAGTCAGAGTCTCATTTAAGTAACGATGTTAACCTGTAATATTTAATTTCTTCAGTCAGACTATGTTTATCATATTTCTGTATTTCAGGTCAGTGTTGCCTCTTTACATGCCGCCTGTATGAGTACCACTTTATTAAAGAAAACAAGAGCTGGTCTGAAGCACAGAGATACTGCAGAGAGAAATATACAGACCTGGCCAAAGTGTTTGACATGACAGACATGAGCAGACTCCGTAACTCCGCACAGAATCAAGGAGAAGCCTGGATTGGACTGAACAACAACACAGGTGGAAACAGGACGTGGCGTTGGTCTCTGCCAGGAGTGGAATACATTCATAATGACAGCAGCTGGAATCAGAATGGAAGACAAGAAACTGAACCTGGGCCTGGAAACTGTGGGAGGAAAAGAGACAAGCTGGTAGATGTTTCATGTCACCATCCTATGTGGTTCATCTGCTATGATGGTGAGGAGATATGAATAATATTAAATAATATTATAATATCATGATATAAAAATATAATGCAATCACATAATTGTGAAGTGAGAAGATAGAGACAGACAGAATTTCAGGTGAGAAATTATTGAGGGATGTCTTTGTGTGTTTTTCTGTTTGTTTTACAGAAAAGAAGAAAGACAATAAAACGTTGTATTTGATTGAGGAGAAGAAGAACTGGACACAGGCTCAGAACTACTGCAGATATAATCACACTGACTTGGCCAGTGGACTGAATCAGGTAGATGGAGAAGAAATGAAGGCTCTGTTCATTGGCCGTAACATGAGTGTGTGGATGGGTCTGTTCAGAGACAGCTGGAGGTGGTCAGATGGGAGTAATTCCTCTTTCAGATACTGGGATATGGAGTTATTCAATGATGAACAAAGCAACAAGACATGTGCTATGACTCTGTTAAACAGATCAGGAAAATGGAGCTCTGATGAATGTGACAAAGAAAAACCCTTCTTCTGTTATGATGGTGAGTTTTTATCAACATGTGTCTGACTGGTTTCTCTAAAAGGAGGATCACTGGAATCACTGACAAGATCCAACTGAACATGTTGTGTATTTTTCCTCCACCTACATCTGCATGTTTGCTGAATTAATCTCATAAACATGAACACACTTAGTTGACAGTCAGATGACTTTAAATATCTGTGGGATCACTTTGAGCTACTTTTATGTTCAACCAACATTTTAAAGTCTCTGTTGTCTGTAAATATGGAGAGAAGTTGTTTTGGATTCCTAAAAGTTTAAAAACATAAATATTTCAGGATGTTGTCGACCTGTCTGCACAAAGTTCATTAACATTATTATACTGTTTTCTACTGAGGGCAGAGTAACACACACGCTTTTTCTAGGTTTTTTTATTTTTTATTTTTTTATTATTGGAACAAAATAAACAGCGCAGAGAGTTTCTCATGTTTACAGCTCACTAGATTCAACGGAATGTGTTGTTTTTTTTCTTTATGGCAGATAAATTGATCCTGATCAAAGAAAACAAAACCTGGAAGGAGGCCTTGGATTACTGCAGAGAGTCTCACAGGGGACTGGTCTCCATCACTAACCCTTACCAACAGAGATGGGTGGAGGTGAGAGCCAAGAATGGCTCGAGTCCTTTTGTCTGGCTCGGCCTGCGCTACTCCTGCACTCTGGATCTGTGGTTCTGGGTCAATGACAAGCTGGTCTGCTATGAGAAGTGGAGCAGAGAGGGAAAGACTGAGGATTGTGGCAGGGCTGTGGGCATGATGAGAGGAGGACAGTATGAGTGGGTCAGTCAGAGAGACAATGAGACATACAATTTTTTATGTTTTAAATAAGACTTCAGAACTATTTTAGAATTTAGACACGAGGCAAAGTAAGATTTATCTCATCTCCATTTATTACAGATTTCATTCTGGAGTGAATTGGGATTTTGTAGTTCTCTGCTGTGAGTCACTGGGGTGTTTTGGTGATGGTAAAATTTCAACTAAGAGTGAAAAACAAATCTATAGCTGTAAACGACACAATATTGGTAAAATTTGATATTCGCTAAGGTAATTATGGTTTCCTCATGTTCTGCTTGACATTCCGTTTCAGTGATATCATAATTGCTTTCTTCATTATTGCTGCATTACTTCATTATTACACTTTTGTTGATAGATAAAAAAGTCTGTTTTAGTTTTTATGTTTGTTGTTTATTTTTTTTCATCTTTGTAATCTTTTTGTCTTTACGAACTTATAAACTGGCCTTTGTGATAATATTTCCAGTCTTTAATGGTTAATAAATATTAAAAGTTAATATGACAAACCAGAGTATTTATATTGTAAACTTTCACAAAACCACTTAACTACTTTTTTTCATAATGATGTATTATTTAAAGTGACATGCTGTAAACCGATGACCTGTGTCTGTCACAGTCGATACTCCTTACAGTAGTTCTTGGTGCATACAGGAAATCCTTTAAAATTCTCACCCATTCGACCCTAATGAGACAAAATGTCACTTTCTCAAAAACTGCTTCATGCACCTGAGAACTCTTGGCATCAAGGGCGTAGATTTGGTTTTGGCATTGGTGGGGACGGATGATTCAACCACCGAACCCTGCCCTGTTTCCTTTTTTTTCTTGATAAAAAGAGGAGAAATATACTTGCCTACATATGCTATTCTACATGCTTTTAAACCATTTAAAATTATAATTCATAGTTTTATATGTGAATTATATAATGTTAAGTTACTATTAAACAAATGACTGACTAAGTATTTTATACTTTAGTTTACTTCAACCATATTCCATATAAATCAGGTATCATACAAACATAAAAATGGCTTCAAATACAGTCATGACAATAAAAGAATATGACTTTAAGGACTTAACAACATTACTTCAGTTATATTACACCAACATCTCTTATACGTTAGCATTAAGGGAACACTGAATGACCTGGTGGTTTTTGTCCATAAAACTACTCATCTAAGATTACCACAAAGTAACAGATCTCTTAGCAAAATTATGCAACATTTTAGGCACTATTGCCCCGATCAAGTCAGTGAGCTGGGATGTTTTACTCTAAACATGAACTACTGTTACAGCAACAGACATGGACTACTGGTGTCCCACACAACAACTCAATGTCCAGTATGTGAAGGAGCCACACACATGCCTTCTCCTCTCATTAACTGAGGTAAACTGCTGGCATATTTGTTTTACATCTATACTGTCCAGTCTCTCCTGGTGGACATGGCAACACGTTATTCATGGTTACATACAATTTTAGACTGATGTGGGCCAAAGCCTAAAACGATGTGCCGGGGGTTTGCTGTTCTAGATATTTGAAGTTTGCACAGCTACATTCTCGCCTGAAAAATTTGTAAAAGTTTATTTTGCAACCCAGAAAGAGTAATAAGAGGGGCACTGAAATTCAGGATTGTCCCAGAAAAAACGGGAGGGTTGGCATGTATTGCCTTGCATAGCCTGTAACGTTATTATGATGGACAGGTTTTATGAGTGAACTTGACTTTAAGGGACTTACAGGTTTCTTTGAAAAATACTTTCTTATATCCAGGTTCTTTTTGCTGCCATCCTCCTCTCCTCCTTGCAGGTCCTGGCAGCGCAGGCTTGCCGCTGCTAAAACTAAACAGAGCTCCCTGAAAGGCACAGCCAATCACATTGGCCATATTTGTCACATGACGTAGGACTCCAGTAGAGAAGTAATTTAACTCTTTCTGCACCGCTGGGTGAATGAGACGCTGACAGATCGCTTTTTTTTATTTATTTCTATGGGTTTTGTTTTTCTTTACTCGAAGAGATCAAATTATTGGTGGGGACATTCAATAATCGATGGATATTTGTGGGGACATGTCCCTTCCGTCCATACCAAATCTACGCCCTTGCTTGGCATTACCCCTGTGTTTACTTCATCCAAGCGGTCATTCTCCAACTTGGATTTAAAAATGTGTTTACACTCCAGGATTAAGCAGAAGAGACCCACTCACCTGTCCCTGATAAAATTTGAAGAATGTCCTTTGTAAATGCCATGAGTAAATTTGAAGCCAAAACCTCTGAGTGCCATGTCACATGTCAACCACTATCATCATGCATAGATGAAGGTGACATTTTAGCAGTAAATTAATTTCACATTAACACCTTTGACACAAAAGGGCACTTGACCATTTTGTACTTATAACGTGCTGTTCTACTTGCTTTGAGCACTCAAAACACTTTCTTACTACAAGCCTCATTCATTCATTGACACAAGTGCTTTTTTTTCCAGTGTCTAAGCTCTTTAACCCTGACATTCACCCTCCAGGGGGAGCACATGAGTCAACTCAGGTGTCAGCATCTTGCCCAAAGATACGTTGACACACAGGTTTGAGGAGCCAGGGATCAATCTACTGACCTTCTAATTAATTGACCCGCTCTACCTCCTAATAATTGTGAGAATTACAAAAATGTTTTAGAAACACAGTTTTGTGTAAATAAGGTTATACTGTACTGTCTGCCCTTTCTTAGGAGAGCTCATAGCTGCAAGACTGACATGCTTTTGAAGTCACAAGAGACACACATACTTGAGCAACTGTTCCTTAAAGGCCCTTCTCTAAGCTCTGACTATAAATACTATTCATTATATTTATATGTAAAAAGATGAATGAGTTCTTCTCTTGTTCTTAAATGTTTTCATTTAAAGTCCACAACAGTTGTGATCATTATATATTATGTATTTAAATCAATAAAAGTGTCATTTACAGAACCTTTTTTTTCAACTTTATATTTTTTGTCAAGATGTTGGTTCAAATAATACAATAAAACATGTTTGACCTTGTAGTTTTTCCAGACTGTTATTCCTCAATCGTCCACTAGATGTAACCAGTGAGTTTGACTTTCTGCTTTCTGCTTGTTTCTAAAGCCTAAAAATGTCAGATTTTTTTCCAGGTTTATATAAAAATAAGACAGATTGTTACATTGTGTCAGTGTTATGAAGAGGCAAAGCTTTGTAAAGTATGAGAAGAATCTGCTCCGGGTACTAGATTTTAAAAAGAGCTCTAAAAATTGTACAAAATGATCAAAACATCAAAAGATAAGCAAAGGATACTTTACTGTGTGATTTCAATAACATGTTAGACATTTTTACTCAATTCATTTTATAGCTACCACAATGACTCTGTCACACGTTACTCGTGAAAAGAATTTAGTTGCTGTAAAAAAAGTTATTTCTATATATAAAACATGAGTTTAGAAAGGAGTGCAATGAGTGAATTTGCTATTTGATGTGACTTGTATACATTTGAGTGAGCGTGTGTTATTTCATGATCATGTTAAAAACAATTCAATACTTCACATTAAATTTGTTGTAACTCACTGTGAATGCCGTACAAAGCAAAACACTTCAACCATATTTTGCTTATTGATTGCCAATCATGTGGAATATGATGGATTCATAATAAAGGTGTTCAATGACAGTCTAGTGAAATATTTTAGCTCGTGGCCGGTGCTCTTTGTGTTCTTTTTCTGTTTTTCTATACTTCAGTTTATTTGTTGTCCACCCACTGTGGGTGTAAAATGGAAAGTTTCACACTAAGTGTGTGAATGTGTGTGTGAATGGGTGGATGACAGGTTGTGTAAAGCGCTTTGGGGTCCTTAGGGACTAGAAAAGCGCTATACAAATACAGGCCATTTACCATTTACCATCTAACACCAGACACAAGTGTGAACTTCTTCATTTACAGAAACAGAAGGGTGTGCTCTCAGTTTGTGTCAAAAAACATTTACACATTACTTATTTGCCTTGAAATGATCATTAACCTATACTTTATAGAAAGTGGAAATTTGAGATGATTGGTTGTTATAGTTCACACCAGAGAAGATGCTGGTTTAAAAGAGGGAAACGTTTCATAGACTCAAACCTCAGTTGTTTTTCTCCTCCATACTAAAACAGCTACACTGACAACATAGGAAGTTCATGTGATCAGGTAAGACCTCTTCACACACACACACACACACACACACACACACACACACACACACACACACACACACACACACACACACACACACACACACACAGTTTCTGCCTCTAACAATGCATATAAAGACAATCTTTTATAATTTATCAAGTAGCAGTAACAGTCTTTTGAAAACCTTTAATTTTCCGACATTTTAGTAAAACCACTACAATGATAATGATGACCCTGATGTGAAAAAGTAGATATTAGACTTACAGTGCACTTACAGTGGATTTGTTTTAATTTATTTCCACCAGTTTTGTTACATAAATCTCACAATAAGCAATAAAGAACTACTTTATACCTGAGATGGTTAAGTTTACAGTTTAAGTGTTTTAACTGGCAGGATGATCTGCTGAAGAATGATGGGAAACACGGGAGCTTTTACAGTAGCACCAGTAGGATTTCCAATAATTTGTGAGTGACTGTGTCACACATGTGCACTGAAAGACTGGCGGAAGACATAAAGCCCAACACTCATGCACACTTAGATAAAGACAGTCTGACCCAGGGCAGCTGTGGCCACAACTGTAGCTTGCCTCCACCAGTGTATGAATATGAGAGTGAATGAATAGTGGTATTGTAAAGTGCTTTGAGGGCCCCGAAAAGCGCTATATAAATGCAATCCATTATTATTATTATTATTATTATTATTATTATTATTATTATTATTATTATTATTATTATATAGAATGAAAAGAGGAAGGGAAGCAGCAAGCTTTATGCCAAATATAACCACCTTTAAATATATGTATGAAAACTGGTTATTGCTGAACCTTTAGTGCTCTATAATTAGTAGTTACATGACACGTTAGCATCTTTGTCTATAATTTGATTAATAGTCAAATAATGGCTTGATTAAAAAAACAACAAGAAAACGTTGATTAATACAGACCTTTGTAGTGTTAGACATGTATTACATTGTTTCTGAATGTGTGAATAAATGTACTCACAATGTTTTTTTCATACACACTAGATAAAATGAACGCTGTCCTTCTGACTATCTTGTGCACTCTCGCACTCCTGCATGGATGGAATGCAATGGTTTACAATCCAAGCCGAAACTCCAACCCACGGAACAAGTACAACAATCGCCCATGTCAGAGGACCTGGAACAATAATGGATTCAACAGATTTGTTCAGAAGCACATCCTTCAGCAAAACTTCAACAGAAAATCAAAGGAGGCATGGCAAATGTGAGTTAAAGGCTTATAGATAGGTAGATCGATAGAATGCTGTCTTTTCCTTAACAGTGCAACTGGCAAAACACAATGGGATCCAGTACACAAGTACGCTTTCAACAAACCATATGCTTACATTCTTCTTGGCATAGATTCAACAAGGTGCTGGAAACATTCCTCTGAGATTTTGATCCATGTAGACATGACAGCATCAGAGTGGATGCAGATTTATAATGCAAATCTCCCGTTTCACCAAAATCCCAAAGGTAATATTGGATTGAGATGTGGTGATTATGGAGGACATTTAAGCCCACTGAACTCAGTGTTAGTTCAAAAATCTAGTTTGAGCAGTCTGACTAGTCTCCTCTGAGCTCTGACATAAATAAGGCATTTCTGCGCAATGACCCGACACTCACTGGTTATTTTCTCTTTTCAGACCATTCTCTGTAAACCATAGAGATGGTTGTATGAGAAAACACCTGTAGCACTGTTTTTTTTTTTTTAAACTTGAACCAGTTATTCTGGCAACCACAACATTACCACATTCTGAGTCACTTAAATCACCTTTCTTCACCATTTTGATGCTTGTTTTGCACTTAAGGGCATCATCTTGACCATATTACATATTTAAATTCACTTAGTTGCTGCTATGTGACTGACTGATTATATTTGTTTTGAACATGTGTACTCAACAAAATAGCCAGTAAGAGCTGTTTAGCATTTACTAAAAATAACTATAACATTATTGATATTATTTATATTAATGTAAGTGTTATGGGGGTTTTTTTGTTTGTTTTTTTTAAAGAAAAAAGGTTAATGTCCTGACATTAACATAGGACACTGATATGACTCTTCAGGTACTTGGAGAATGAAAGACTCTGCAAAAGACCTCTGCAGTCCTTCATCAAGAAGAAGGATGAGAAACGTGTGGTGAAGATCTGTAATGGCTCCGGCAGGCGTGTTCGTGATAACTTATGCATCAGTACCTCAACCTTTAAGATACATGATGTTGAAGTGAACACCAGCAGCTGTAGCGTTACAAGAATTACGAAAAGCACAACAAAAGTGATAGTGGCTTGTGACAAAGTTGGAAACCAGTGTCGTCCTGTTCACTTTGAAAAATATGCGTTCCAGAAGCCAACAGATGAACGCTGTCATGGTTAGCTAATTTTTATTTTTTTTGCTTGGATAAACAATCTCCTTGTATGTTTTTGCTCTTTGCTACATTAAATATTATTATTTGTTATATGTCCTTTGCTTATCTCATTAAATCCTGGTCCTATAGCATTCAGTGAGAAAATCAAAAATGTGACTATATTCCACATATAAAAGGAACAGTTAAATTTCTTATGAATGCACTTTCAGCTACAGTTTATTTGCAGCTATACAAAGAGAGAAACGCATGAAAATTCATCATGATACCATCATAAATAAGACAATGTCTTTTATAAGCATGGTTTTCATTTTAAGCTTCGTTGTGATCCTCTCTGTGTTTATTTGTCAGTCTTTTCCATACGGTCCCGCAAATATTTTAAACCTATTTACTTTTTATATTTTATATGCTAACATTAAAACTAAATCTCTTTGGAAGTTAACATAGTTTTTGGTTTCTATTTTATGGCACCTAAACAACTCACTCTGTTATGTCATTTTGTTATGAACAAAATAAACAGTCTGAGTGAGTTGTGGGTTTTTGTTGACATATTTTGAGTTTTGTGGTTACTATTGAGAAACTGAGAAGAAGTAAAATTCAGGGTGGTATCGCCGATACTCGTCCGATACCGATACTTTGTACAAAAACTTAATGTGTTATTGTATTTTAGCTTCATCAAATTATCGCTTCATACTGATTACAGGATGTCAGGCTACTTATTCTTATTGTTTAATTATGAAGAATTAAATAGAAATAAAAAACCTGAAGCTGTGCGTTAATTGACGCTATTTGAACACATATATCTTGTCATTTAACATGTTTATACTTTCCTGGACATTTCAACAAAAACATTCAACATTCACACTTTCCCTCATTCACAGTAGTGCTGTGCCACACTCAGAATTTGGGTATGAATCCAATACCAAGTAAATACAGGTATAGTGAAAGATGAATTCTCAATTTGCAAATTCTGAACACATTTTAATCACCACTATATCACTGTGATTGTAACTTTCCACAATAATTACTTAACACAACAAAACACACCTTTGAGCTTTTCATGTGTTTTGAAATTGGGCTTTTGGAGACCATAGTGCATGTTTGAGGTTTATTTTTTCCAAAGAAATAGTTAACACAGTTCAGCAGGCTACATACTGAACTTGAATGATAAAAGCAAGTATCGACCCAGTTGTGCTAGTATTGATCCAATACCAATACTAGTGTTGGTATCAATACTATTGATTTTTGGATCGATCTGCTCACCTCAGTTACCAGCCTGTTTTTGAATTTATTGGATTGTAGTTGCTTTCTCTCAGGATTTCTGCACTTTTGCAACGTTGGCTTCAAACGTAAATAAGAGGTCAAGTTTATATTTACATGTTCTAGTCAGGCAAGAGTGCTGTTACAGGTGGTGGATAGGAGAATATATCAAAACACCACCTGTGCATGGGAGCACAGGCTTGTAAAAGACCTTATAGAAAATAGTTTTATATGCACAAAAATGTATGAATCATAGACACATATCACACATATATTCGGGTATTGTACTTCCAGTCTTAACCATAGTCGCTGATCATTTATTTTATTTTATTGTCAATTTTCTCAATCCCTGTGTCTAGACAGTAACTACCTTTAGTTTTCAGAAAATTGATTGATGAAAAATGAAATATTGCCTTAAAGTTCCACTAAGCTATTGTTACTCCCCTCACCTTTCTAATATTCTATCTGTAAAACTCAAAGCGTGAAACTGTTCTTGAAGAGGAATTATTAAAGAATCAAATCTTATAACGAGCTGTCATGTACACACAATACTTACTGTTTACTAGTATTACCGCTTCTTCCGCCATATCTCGTGGGAAGAAAAGATGATGTTGTTGTTGTTGTTGCTTTTTGTTTCCTGTAAAGACAAGCATTGAATGCTGAGTGAGTTTGCCTGGTTTCCTGTGTGAGGCACTGCCTAGATGGTTAAAAAATATTCTGTAAAAATATTCAAAGTCGGTACGTTTTTTTTAATCATCATTGAAATATGTGTTGCTTCTCTGTGAGACATTTGCCAGATACCTCACTGTAAAATCTAATATTTTGTTTTATTCAAAATATTAAGTAGACTGAACCCAGTTTTTATCAACTTGTTATTAGAACTCAGTTTAAGTAAGTTACAGCACTTTTCATTCAAAAAGCTGATCAACTCAGTTTATTTGAGTTGTCTTAACTTGTAAAAAGTAAGTAAGCCAGAAATTTTGCTTCTCAGTGCAGAAGGATAAAACGATATGGTTTGAAAATGCCACGTCACTACCGTCCTCCTCCCTCGCACAGATCAGCCCGCATGTTCATGGTGCCAGCATTTTTTTTTTGAGCAAACCTGGAGAAGCTTCAGTTCAAGAGATTGTTGTCATTGCTGTGAATGTTTATGTGATACCGCACACCAAAGCCTTGAAATTTCTGATAATTGGGAAAAAAGTGAGAGATGGTGGAAAGATGTCGAAAGATCCTGATTCTCTGCAAAGGTTTAATATGTTTGGAAGTATCCTGGGGCTCAACAGGCTGTCCTCTGGCAGGGCATACTGGGAGGTGGAGGTCAGCAAAAAGACCAGGTGGGATCTGGATCTGGCGAGACATGATGCAAACCACAAGGGGAAACTCTCAATCAATCCTGACAACGGTTGCTGGGCTACTGTACATTATGAAGACCAGAAATATGCAGCCCTGACAAAAACCACCCGTGAGCCTTTCGGTTAAAGAGAAACCTCGGAAAGTCGGGGTGTTTGTAGATTATGAGGAAGGTCTCGTGTCCTTTTACGATGTCACGTCTCAGTCTCACATCTACTCATTAACTGAGTGTTCGTTTGGTGGTGAGATCCTTCCATACTTCAGTCCACATCTGAAACAAAATGAGAAAAACAGCGATCCTTTGATTATCACTGCTGTGCAAAAGCAGTAGTAATCACATGCACTGAATGTGGTTGGCAATATGTATGATTGGGTATGCAGTATTAGTTTGCTTACCTGCCCATCGGGCATTTCATCTGCCAAATTTCAACATTTTTTACTATAACATGCCTTAATGAAAATCCTCTGACTGAGGCATCAAAACGTTTTATCTTTTATGTACTATTTTTCTAGATTTTAACATTTGAAAAGTAAAAATAGGTCATGCATACAACAGTGGAAATGTATAGATTTTACAGAAACAATATGAACAATGAAATTACAGAAAATTACTAACAAAAACAAGGCTGGGAACTAGGATGTCTGGGTTTGTTGAAACACCTGCAAAAGACAGAAATGACAAAACATATTCTAAAGATCAATTTGTTAAAACACGTCGAACACGATTCCTGTTATTTCTTTAAGAAAAAAATATTAGGACATATTATGATCAAATGATGTTACGTACTGAACACCAGCAGCTGGAGGTTGTGCATTATTCAAAATCAGCTTTTAGCCAATTTTTGGGAGCATTAAAATCTTGCACCTAGATGAAAGTAACTTTAAGAAGTAGTTTGACATTAATCCCTTGGCTGCAACAGGGAACTTGACTTTGTTGTGCATGGACTGGTGTATGTATGGATCAGAATCAGAATACTTTATTAATCCTTAAGAAAATAATATAAGTGTATGTATGTGCTTTTCTACTCATTTTGAGCAGATTGCCTCTTATACTTCAAGCCTTGGGGGATAAGGAGGTAATTTAGGGCTCAGGATGTATGACACACAGTTTAAGGGGAGCCATGGATCAAACCACCAACCTTGCCATTAGCAGATGGGCTGCTCTACCCACTAAGCCACACAGGACTTTAAAATATTAAGTTAACTTTGTGTGAATATGCTTAAATTATATGTCTTGACTGCTGTCCTAAGAGTTGCAAGACGGGAATACTTGAACTCTCTGTATCTGTGACATTTTTTTGTCTGCTGATTCTTGTCTGCTGTGCACAGAGGAGTGTGGTAGTCCCCTCCACCCCTGTGCAGACACACACACAAACACAGACACTTCAGCACTCCCTTCCCACAGCTCTGACTATAAATGCTGTTTGCTATAACTGTATACCACAGGATGAATTACGGGTTCTGCTTGTTTGTTGTGTCTTGTTCATTCTCCATCACTTACTGTATCAACAAAATGTTTACTTCTCTTTGTAGCTCTGTTTTACAGATCCTTTTTGTAACCATCTCCATCTGTTTGCTACTCAGGCTTCTTATATTGTGGTCTTCAGGAGTCACCATATGCCATTTAATAATGTGTGTAATATATTTATGACATCAAAAGGACAGAAATGAATAAAATTGTCATTTAGGAAAAAAAATAATTTTGTGCATTTTTTGTCATGATGTTACCACAAATAAATATATATATATATATATATATATATATATATATATATATATATATATATATATATATATATATATATATATATATATATATATATTTTTTTTTTAAATCTGTAGATAGATTTTAAAATATAAATAACACATATAATATCAATTATTATCATTAATAATAATAATGATATAGAAATTACTTCCAGACTGTCATATCTTATTTGTCCACTAGATGCCATTAGTGTGTTTTATCTCCATCCTGATGAACACATTCTCATGTTCTCATGTCCCCACCCATTGTTGTTTTCTGTTATGTAGAAGAACGTTCTGTATAATGAATGGAAAATTAAAGTAAATACTTCATGTCCACACACAAATCAGAGAAAATATCCACTCCACTTTGGAATACTCTCATGATGGTCACTTTCAATCAATCTGTTTATTTATAAACACATTTAACAACAACACAGGTCGACCAAGCTGCTGTACTTAGTAAAAAGGAAAACAAATACACACAAAAAGAACAAAACAAGACACAGTCACAATTAAAAGCTAGGGAGTAAAGATGTGTTTCTAGATGAGATTTACAAATGTCGAGTTTTGGAGAGGTCCTAATTTGAAGAAGCAGTCTATTCAAGTTTAGGCGCAGCAATCACAAAGTCCTCGTCTCCTCTGGGTTTTAGTTTGCTGCTAGGAACAATCAGAAACAACTTATCAGCTGACCTAAGAGTTCTATTTGGAGTATTTTTAGTTACAAGATCAGAGAGGTATAGGGAAGCTAATCAATTTACAGACTTAAAAACAAGCAATAAAATCTTAAAATCAATTCTATAACGTACTGGAAGCCAGTGTGAACGAGCCAAGACTGGGGAAATATGGTCTCATTCACGAGTGCCGTCTAACCCTAACCTCATTCTGAACAAGCTGAAGAAGAGAGCAGAGCCTGGCTGATACCAAAATAAAGATTATTACACTAATCAAGCCAGGATGAAATTAATAGATAAATCACTTTCTTGAAGTCAGCAAATGACAACATGTTCTTAATTTTTGCAAGGGCCCTCAGCTGGAAGAAGCTGGCTTTTACAACAGGATTTATTTGTTTGTTTGTCAAATGAAAAATTGCCATCAAAGAACACTCACAGATTTTTTTTTGCAATGGGAGTTCTGGACTTTTCCAGAGAGCCCTACTTCAGCCAAAGTGCACAGTGAAACAGGCTCAAAGTGATCAAAAACAGCTGAGGAAAACGCGGGAACAGAAGGATCATAAGCTTCAGCCCCTGGTGAGCTCATCACTGGACCCACTTCAGTTTGCCTACCAACCCGGCATTGGAGAGGATGATGCTTCCTCCCGAAGTTCTCTGATGACTCTGCAATAGTCGGCCTCATCACTGACATGGATGACAGGGAGTACAGAGAACTGACGCAAGACTTTGTGGCAGGGGCGGGGCGTGGGGGTGGCTTACTGGGCTTAAGCCCGGGTTGTTTTGTCAGAAGCCCGGGGTCTTTTGGAGTGTAATTTTTTCATAGTTAGATGCCTGGCTGACAACTGTATAAAACAAAAAGTACACACAATATTCGAAGCACATAGTGCACACTGTGGGAATTTACGACTGTGCGTGAATCCCCCCTGATATTGGTATGATCCGAGCTCAGGCACTAAGCGACTGAGCGAGAGGGCGGGGCAGCTGCTGCTTGTGAGTGCGCTGTTGGAGAAACGGAGCCAGCCATACTAAGGAGAGCTTAAGTTTGACCAGGTACCAAAGCAAATCATTCATACGGTACAAATAATGTAAATATGACGGTGCATCACCAAAGATTGATATCAAACTGATCACTTGACCAATATTACGTTACTTGCTCTTCAAGTGAATCAACAAATGGCGAAATGAAAAGCCGAACAACAACAATGCTATTTTTTTAGAGAGTCTTAGCTTACGTGTGTTTATTTCATATTTTCAGTTTTTACCCTCCCCGACTAAATCGGTTTCAGTTATGTACTGAAATATAAGAATGGACATTAGAGGCTTCTTTCAAAGAAAAAACTCAGGTAAATGTTATCTTATATATTATGCTTTGTATGTTGTTCAGTATATTTCTATGCAAAACAAGAGGGATTTCAGTACACAGCAGGATATTCACATTTGTAACCAGATATTTACATACACTTTAGGGAGAAAACATAAAACATTTTTACTGTACAACATCAATTTAGAGTAAACTTTTGTTTTGTTATTTTTCAAATTCTGTATTTATTAAGTTATGCAGGCTTGTTTGCACAACAAGGCTAAATAATTATATAAACTTTTCTCAGTCTAAATATTGTACTTTGGTAGAAGATAGTGCAGGTCTATGATGATTTTTAGTGCTACTATCATCTAGTTCTGATTGTGGTTCTGTCTTGGTTAAATCCTAAGTAGTCCTGATTTTGAACTGTTGTAGTCCTGTTTTAATTCTGGATCAGTTCTGGGTCTGGTTGAATTGGGGTTTAGTCCTCGTGTCTTGATACAGCCCTGACCTTGTTCTGCCTTGCTGCTTAATTAAAAAACTAGTTTAAGGTGTCCTGCACATGTGATATATATTTTTCCCTATATGAAGTCACTCTTTTTTGAACAAAACTCAAAACAGAGACAATTAATCTTTTAGTCATTTCTACCCCCCCCCCCAAAAAAAAAAAGAAAAAAAAAGAAAAGAAAATCCCACATGCATACCACCCTTTTGGGCTAAGCCCCGGGTGTTTCAGATGTCTGGCTCCGCCTCTGCTTTGTGGACTGGTGCCAGTAGGATTACCTCCAGATCAACACTGGAAAAACAAAGGAGCTGGTGGTAGACTTCCGCAGGCACAAACATCCAAGGTATAGACATTGAGGCTGTGGACAGCTACAGGTACCTTGGTGTTTATCTGAACAATAAACTGGACTGGACTCAGCCCTTTCCTGTACCTGCTGCAGAGACTCAGGTCTTTTGGAGTGAAGGACCCACTCCTGAAGACCTTCTATGACTCTGTGGTGGCCTCAGCCATGTTTTAACGTGTGGTCTGCTGGGGTGGCAGCAACTTGGCTGGGGGACAGGAAGAGACTGAACAGGCTGATCCGGAGGGCCAGCTCTGTTCTAGGATGCCCTCTGGATACAGTGGAGGTGGTGAGTGACAGGAGAATGGTGGCTAAGCTGTCATCTCTGTTGGACAACATCTCCCACCTCATGCAGGAGACTCTGACAGCACTGAGCAGCACCTTCAGTGGCAGGCTGCGGCACAGAGACTCTGCAGGTATTTCCTTCCTACTGCTGCCAGTACAAAGACTTTGCAGATGACCAAACACACACATCTGACCCAATTATAGATACAGCACACCTGAGAAGGCCAGTCCCAGTTATAAAGCTACCTTGACTGAACCTCTGTCTCTCTGTCTCTCTTCATCTGGGGCTCATTATGCTCATTTGGTTATGTTCAGTTATGACAGTTGTATAATTTCACCTGTGTTTGAGTTTCTTTACTTTATTTCATTAAAATATCTGACAGCATTTAAAAGCCTGTGTGCGGTCTCCCACTTACTTGTCACATCCTTTGAGCCGGGTTGTGACATATGGTATTCTTTTTTCTCTTGTTCTATTCCAGTGTTTTTCTTAATTGTTGCTACTGTAACTCTGCACTGTCCACTTTCTGCTGTGACACAACACATTTCTCACATGTGGAACTAATAAAGGCTTATCTTATCTTTAACAAGAAACTGTAAAAAGGTTTCACAGGTGGCTGGAGACACTGGTAAGTGTGGGGTAGGTGAAGGGTTGATAACAGAATTAATGGTGTTTAATAAGACACAGGACCTATAACAGTTACTTCTTAAATCCAGTTTCACAGACAGAGTTACACCCTTGCCAGTTTTTGAGAGGAGGGCCCTATGTCAGGAAGCCGGTTTAGAAAACTCAGAGTGAAAAACGATACTCAGGGTTGAGTAACCCCGAACTGTCCAACTCGGAATATTCGGTTTCAGAAAGGCTGATAACAATTAGTTCAGTCAACGCGGAGTTGCTTTAACCCCAAGTTAAGCGCGCGCACGAGGATACATAAAGCCCTGATTAGTGGAGCACAGATTAAGCGAGTCACCATGGAGACGGAGGGAAAGAAGGCGGGGTCAATGTATCTTACAGCGCTTGAGGCCGAAATTCTGATGGCAGCATATGCCGATAACATGCAAATTTTGCGGAAAAAAAGTAACACAGCCTCAGCTGCAAAAGAAAGGGTGCATGCATGGCAAAACATAGCCGACAGAGTCAATGCGTGAGTGTTAATTTAAACATTGATCTAGGGATTTCCACCCATTTAACACGTTATTTTATTATATTTTATTTTCTTTTTTATTTCATACATTTTATTTTGTGACGTGATTTGAGCGCAGGTGCAACCCAACAGGCCCCAAACGTTCCTGGCAGCAAGTAAAAATGAAATATAAAAATATAGTCCAAACAGGTAAGGTGTAATTGTATTATGAGCCATAGTGCTTGGTCTGTTTGTCCGATGTAAATCAATTGCAGTTAGAGGCTACATTAATTTCCCCTCTGTAAGCACTTATTGAAATTATCTGAGCACATTACAAGTACATATTTGCTTACTCTGTATGCTCAAATGTGACCCGTTATAGCCAACAGAAAAAAAAGCGGAGGCCCGAAAAACAGGTGGGGGTCCTCCACCACCACCACTCACAGAGGCTGAGCAGTTGGCTTCCACATTTGTGATAATGTTGGCAGCATCACATGTGATCTTCACAGTGCAGAGAACACAAATTAGCATCCATTACTATAATGAAATAATTTGTTAGTTTGAAATGCTACAGGGAACTATGTACCTGTACATTAATGCTGTGGAAAGACTTCCTGTTCACATGGTCTCCTTCATTTACTGAAGGAGCAATGATTGGAATGTGAGTGCCATCTATACAGCCAATCACGCCTGGGAACCGTGAGAATAAATGTAACATTTAAGTAGTAGTTCAAGTATCACCACATCATGGATTAAGTTTCGTTCATCCTGATACCTGCAATTTTGTGGCATCCCTCTTTGATAAATCTTGTGGGTCTATGACCGGGGAACACCACAAACGAGTACAGGAGACGTTTCAGTGCAACTGTAACATTCCTGACTGCCCGACAGACGGTAGCCTTGGAAACGTGCTCAGCGTCACCAATATTATACAGAAAGCTCCCGTTTGCAAAAAACCGAAGTGCAATACAAATAATATGTACAGAACTGAGAGGATGTCCGCGATGTGTCACATGAGCAATATTAGGCCTGAGGATGTTATTCAAATAAATTATAGATTGTGCTGAAAAACGGTAACGTTCACACAGAAAATCATCAGGAAATGATAAAATGTCCAAACGCGCTCTAATCACTCTCTCCCGGCGGAGAGCTCTGCGGAGAATTTGGGCTTCAACATCTACTGGCTCTTCAAGGAAGGAGCACGCCATGTCTGACACTTCCTACAGTCAGGTTTCCGACAAAGAGGCGGAGAAAGTCAGGGTTAGTTGAAGTAAACCTGCTAGGGGGCAGGTTAGCTTCACGGAGTGTGTCGTCATAGTAACTCACTCAGAATTAATCTAAACTCGCTTTGTGAAACCGAAAACCCAGAGTTTTCGTTAACTCAGGGTATACTTACTCAGAGTTTGCACTAAACCGGCTTCCTGAAATAGGGCCCAGGGCTTAATGGTGTAAATTAGCCGAACAAAACAACAAACAACACAGAACTGAGCTCCAAGGAACACAAATAACCTCATAAAACAATAAATCTAAAACTGAGTCTGACCTTCCTAGATTACCCAAAGAGTGAGAATAAGATAATATGTGATATATTTTATGTAGACCAGATTTGCTGAATTCTGTAGTGTTGCAAAAAGCAGATTAACCTTATAGTGATTAAAAGTTCCTAAACACCACTTAAAGCCCTGTCATAGCTTTTGTGCTCTGCAGGTTATTTCTGCCATTCAAATAAACGTTACTTTTACAGCCTACCTAACAATGTTCAAGGTCTTGAACTGTCCACCAATCAAGCCTCTGTGTCAGGAAGTAGAAAAACAATTTCCCCATTGTGCTTTGCAGAGTCCAACTGGTACAAACAGATAAGAGATATAAAGATGCAGACAAGAGAACAGTTTATTATTAAACAACATCAAAACAGCCAGTTTGATCATAATCATCAGAGAGTCTGGAGAGTGAGTGGTGCTGAAGCAACTTGGAAAATGAATTTTAACATTTTACGATCTATTTTCTTGTTTTGTGGCTTGACTTTGGCCCACAGTGGTGCTAATACCACTGAAACAAATCCATACCATCCTGACATGTGTAACCTCCTGAAAGACTTTGGGGCCATGACAGAAAAAGTGAAATCTATGGAAACAAGACTGAAGGAAACTGAAATCTGCCTAAAGGAGGCTGTAACCAAGCTGAAAGACAGCGAAAACCAAATTTTGGAGCTGCAAAGCAAAGGTAAAACAAAATGAAGTGAGATTTCATTGATTAAACTGTTAAGCATTTTTTTCATTGTGGCTGAATACTCACAATTAATTTGACTCAACTTTAACAATCTTCAAAAATATTAGTATAGGAAGGAAGATGGAAGGTGTTGATGCTCTTATTTGATGTTTTCAAACCTGACAATAGAGCATCAACTCCCTGAAATTCAGTGCTGTAAAAAAAATAAAATAAAAGAATCTTGAGCCACGCCTTGTTTCTATTTTTACAAAAATTGGAAAAAGCTGGAATGATTTATTAAAATGTATAAACATTGTGTATCGGGAAATCGTGTACTGAGTAAAAAACAAAGAGTTTATGCCTCTCTAACAACGTGGAAATTTGGTAGGACCACCCTACATTGTCATATTAGAATGCAAAATTAATTACACTGTTTGTCTAATTAAAGATGAAAAGCTTAAAACAATGACATTTTGAAGACCGGATAATGTCCATGTTATCTGAAAGCTCATTAATAATACCATAATAATTATCCAAATTAAAAGCTAAATGTCACATTTATCTGCTGATACAAAGAAATCTGATACACCTGATCGTCTGTGTGTCCTTACAGATAAGTCACAATATCAGTCAGTGTGGAACCTACAGATAAGTCACAATATCAGTCAGTGTGGAACCTACATTTACAACAATTTTATGCTTATGATTTGATTTTCACAGAAAGAACCAAAATAATATTCAGTGCAACAGCAGGAAGAGGCAATGCACACATCGGACCCTTCAACACAGACATAATTATAGACTATAAGAAAGTAATTACAAACTTTGGCAGTGCCTACAGTCCAGTCACAGGTAAGATTTACAGCCTCCTGTATGCTCATTTGTTTTATTTCACAAAGTAAAAGAGATATAAGTGCAAGACAAAAACATGTTTGCAATTCAGTTTTGGAAAATTATATTTATTGTTATTGTAAAATTAAATGTACTAAACTTAATTATTAAAAATTTCAACAGCAATTTACAAATCTGACATTTATATGTAGTTAAAGGATGAGACGTAATGATCAAATCTCCCTTACTTTTTCCTTTTCTTTTTGATGTGACCGACACTTTTATTCTTCAGGTGTCTTTACAGCACCTCTTGCAGGTGTTTATTACTTTACCATCTTCTATCACGGTGGAAGAAGCTACCCACATTATCTGCGTATTTTCAAGAATAATGAGTTGACGGTCTTTACAGCTGATCATAAGACAGAAAGCGACGGAGCTGATAATGGAGGAAACGCTGTGTTCCTGCAGCTGCAGCAAGGAGACCAAGTGTATGTGAGCATGGCTGCAAACACATATGTTGGGGGAGACGACCACACAACTTTTAGTGGCTTTTTGGTCACGGAAACGTAAGAAAAAGTAAATGTATGTCTGCTTAGGATGACAGGCCAGAGCTTCTTTTAAATATGATGCTTCACACAAATCAAACCAATTTCTGTAACATTCAAATGTGCTTAAGAATTTTGTGCTTTAATTTTATTATCACTCTTGAATTTGATATAATTTTAAAATGTATGTTCATGTTAATTTAATTGATTTGAGTTTCATTGCATTGCCTATTATTAACTGCATTTTGATAGCGTTTAAAAAAATCTTTAGTAAGATAGTTTGAATGAGCTCTGTGTTCAAGTTTATTGCCTTATAAACAACGTTGTTTTGCTTTTTTTCTGCTTGATCGTGAATATCAAAATGTGAACTCAATGAATAAAATTGAAGTAAATAATTTACGTACCATAATGTATGACTTTTGAAGCATACAGGGATCACCTCCATTCCTACTTCACAATTATGTGTTGACAATGTATACTAAATAATTGTTGGGGTGCAAATAAATAGGACTAACTTATAAGCATTTTTAGGAGTGAGGAGGATAAACTGGGGCATTTAAACTGCATTCGTCAACAAACTGATACCTGAAAAACTGCCACATTTCTCAAAAGGAGCCATGTATTTACACCTATGTGGAGGTCCCTCTGTTTCGAGCCTGTCAACATTATATAACTTTGAATTATGAGCACAGAATGAATTAGTGAACATAGAACAGAAATACAAGAAAAACAGAGGATCTTTATATTCATGTTATGACCTGTCTAGGGGCCAGGGCATAAAATGAAAAGGAGATGGAAAGTTCCAGCCTTGTCATAGCTTTCCTGCTTTGCAGGGTATTTATGCCATTCAAATAAACGTTACTTTTACAGCCTACCTAACAATGTTCAAGATCTTGAGCTGTCCACCAATGAAGCCTCTTTTTGAGGAAATAGCAAAACAGAGTCTCACTTCACCTCTTTTCTGCTAATTGTGCCTTCATGTGCCAGAGCTGTTTCAATGATATGATGGCACAGTTTTTTTTTTAGTGTCTGAGCTTATACACTGACAGCAACACTGGAATTCTTGTCAGGGTTCCTGGGTCGGTGACCCAGTATTTTCAGTTCACGTTCACTGTTTATCTTCTGCCTGTTCCACTTCCTGTTTTATTGTGTTAGTCTTGGTCCATGTGCATTATGTTCCGTCCTCTTCCCATTTATCATTAGTTCATTATGTTCAGCTGTGTACTCACCAGGTTCTAATCTCTCATCACTCAGCCTGTGTATTTATGTCCCTCAGTTCAACCAGTCCAATGTCGTGTCATTGATGTTGATGTTCATGTCGTCCCTCCGTCTGTATGTTCAGTTAGTCAGCCAGCCATTCTTCCAGTCTTTCAGCCAGCCAGTCACTCCATCTGTCCTGCTTAGTTCACTCACCCTCCAATAAATCCTCTTCATTTCTGCACCGTGAGTCCAGCGTTTGGGTCCTCCTTCTTTCGTCCACGACCTCATCCTGACAGAATGACACGACCCGTGCCACGAAGACACGATGTGGACCCAGCGGACTCGGACCTCTTCGAGCGGCAGGACGCAGCGCTCTCCATTTGGGCGGAAAGACTCAAGGAGAGACAGCGGCTCTTCGCGGAGCGAGAGCACGTCTTCGAGGGCACTCGCTTGGCTCTGGGCGGGCCTCGGAGACGCCGCGTTCCCCCACCTGCTGCCTCACCTGCACCGGAGCATTTGCCGCGGAGAGTGGACGTTTCACGCCGCGTTGCGGCCGCTCCCTCTCTCGCCGCTCCGCTCCTCGCTCACACACCTGCCGCCTCATTCGCCGGACCTCCACCATCGCCACGGCACAACGGCTACGCCTCCCACCTCGGCCCAACGGAGGCTACCGCGCCAGAGGCTCAGCTGTTTATCCCGGCCGCTTCCTCTTCCCGGAGAAAGCGGCGCACACGCCGCCATAAAATGGACTATTTACAGCAATTCCCCGTGGTGAGTTCCAGCGACTGTTTTCCACCCTCATTTGACTCTCCACTTCAAACCAATAGTAAACCCATCTCTGATTCATGGGACGTTTCCCTCCTAGAGGATGAAGTGGACTGGGAGGATTTTTTCTGCTCTGCTCCCCCAAAGACTGTTCAGTCAAAAACTGTAAATAGTGGTGGCAGAAGGACCAGAATAAATCCCAATAGACCTGTCAGTATCACTCACCCAGTCATCATTTCCACTCCTATCAGTCAGCTGACACCCACACCTGTGCCTGCTCCCAGGATGAGGGCAGCTGTGACCACGTATACCTCCACACTCACTTCTGTTCCTCGGGTGGGGGTGACTGGTGTCCAGCCACCCCCCGTGCCTGTCCCAGCACCTAGGCTGAGGGCGGCCAGAACCCAGCCTGACCCCCCTAGAGGCGAGGCAGAGCTAACCGGTTCAGCTGCTACTTCACCACTTCATCCACCTCCTAACCCAGCCTTTCACGCCCTCGCAGTATCCCTAGTTAGATTAGCTGAACTGTCCCCTGCCCAGGCACCAGCCTTACGAGCCCAAGCCGTAATTTTATCTCCGTCACTAGCTCACTCTTTAGCTCAGCCATTAGCCTCACCGGCCTCTGTTTATCCGTCAGTCTCCTTAGTCCAATCAGTTCCCTCACCTGCTGTCCAGTCTCCTGCTGCCCTCCAGTCAGTTCAGCCACCTGTAGCTCAGTCTCCACCTGTCCTCCAGTCACCTGTAGCTCAGTCTCCACCTGTCCTCCAGTCACCTGTAGCCCAGTCTCCACCTGTCCTCCAGTCGCCTCCTGTTTCCCAGTCACCTGTCCACCATCCCGTCCAGTTCCCGGACCTGCAGCCACAGCACCCAGAGCCAGCTGTGAGCCTTCCTGCTTCTCAGCCAGGGGTTTCCGCACCCGCTGGCCCGGCCGCTCCTCAGCCAGGGGTTTCCGCACCCGCTGGCCCGGCCGCTCCTCAGCCAGGGGTTTCCGCACCCGCTGGCCCGGCCGCTCCTCAGCCAGGGGTTTCCGCACCCGCTGGCCCGGCCGCTCCTCAGCCAGGGGTTTCCGCACCCGCTGGCCCGGCCGCTCCTCAGCCAGGGGTTTCCGCACCCGCTGGCCCGGCCTGTCTCCGGCCAGAGGCCTCCGCGCCTGCATCGCCCGGCCCGGCCTCTGCCTCAGCTGCACCCACGCCCGGCCCGGCCTCTGCCTCAGCTGCACCCACGCCCGGCCCGGCCTCTGCCTCAGCTGCACCCACGCCCGGCCCGGCCTCTGCCTCAGCTGCACCCACGCCCGGCCCGGCCTCTGCCTCAGCTGCACCCACGCCCGGCCCGGCCTCAGAGCCTTCAGCAGCCTCAGAGCCTGCTGCAGCCTCAGAGCCTGCTGCAGCCTCAGAGCCTGCTGCAGCCTCAGAGCCTGCTGCAGCCTCAGAGCCTGCTGCAGCCTCAGAGCCTGCTGCAGCCTCAGAGCCTGCTGCAGCCTCAGAGCCTGCTGCAGCCTCAGAGCCTGCTGCAGCCTCAGAGCCTGCTGCAGCCTCAGAGCCTGCTGCAGCCTCAGAGCCTGCTGCAGCCTCAGAGCCTGCTGCAGCCTCAGAGCCTGCTGCAGCCTCAGAGCCTGCTGCAGCCTCAGAGCCTGCTGCAGCCTCAGAGCCTGCTGCAGCCTCAGAGCCTGCTGCAGCCTCAGAGCCTGCTGCAGCCTCAGAGCCTGCTGCAGCCTCAGAGCCTGCTGCAGCCTCAGAGCCTGCTGCAGCCTCAGAGCCTGCTGCAGCCTCAGAGCCTGCTGCAGCCTCAGAGCCTGCTGCAGCCTCAGAGCCTGCTGCAGCCTCAGAGCCTGCTGCAGCCTCAGAGCCTGCTGCAGCCTCAGAGCCTGCTGCAGCCTCAGAGCCTGCTGCAGCCTCAGAGCCTGCTGCAGCCTCAGAGCCTGCTGCAGCCTCAGAGCCTGCTGCAGCCTCAGAGCCTGCTGCAGCCTCAGAGCCTGCTGCAGCCTCAGAGCCTGCTGCAGCCTCAGAGCCTGCTGCAGCCTCAGAGCCTGCTGCAGCCTCAGAGCCTGCTGCAGCCTCAGAGCCTGCTGCAGCCTCAGAGCCTGCTGCAGCCTCAGAGCCTGCTGCAGCCTCAGAGCCTGCTGCAGCCTCAGAGCCTGCTGCAGCCTCAGAGCCTGCTGCAGCCTCAGAGCCTGCTGCAGCCTCAGAGCCTGCTGCAGCCTCAGAGCCTTCGTCTGCTGCAGCCTCAGAGCCTTCAGCCTCGCCTGGCCCAGCCTCGTTTGGGTCTGGAGCTAAACGGCCATTTTCTAGACCGCTGGCTAGGCCACTGGCCGGGCGCCATCGCCGTCGTGGGCGGCCCACAGACCCTCTTCGCCTGAGTGGCCGCCGTCGCCTTCCGCACGGCCGGCCCCCCGAACTGTGCCCACGTCGCCGCCGTCGCCTTCCGCACGGCCGGCCCCCCGAACTGTGCCCACGTCGCCGCCGTCGCCTTCCGCGCGGCCGGCCCCCCGAACTGTGCCCACGTCGCCGCCGTCGCCTTCCACGCGGTCGGCCCCCGGACCAGTGCTGTTGCCGTCCGCACGGTCGGCCCCCTGAACTGTCTCGTCTCGGCCACGGGCCGCGTGGACGCCCACCTGAACTGTCTCGTCTCGGCCACGGGCCACGGGGGCGCCCACCTGAACTGTCTCGTCTCGGCCACGGGCCACGGGGGCGCCCACCTGAACTGTCTTGGTGTGGACTCCGTCCCTCCGTCCTGGGCCCCCTCCGCCCACCCTGTTCTGGTTTTTTTTTTTTTTTCTTTCTCTTTTGGCCGTCGGGTGCCGGCCTTTGGAGGGGGGGTACTGTCAGGGTTCCTGGGTCGGTGACCCAGTATTTTCAGTTCACGTTCACTGTTTATCTTCTGCCTGTTCCACTTCCTGTTTTATTGTGTTAGTCTTGGTCCATGTGCATTATGTTCCGTCCTCTTCCCGTTTATCATTAGTTCATTATGTTCAGCTGTGTACTCACCAGGTTCTAATCTCTCATCACTCAGCCTGTGTATTTATGTCCCTCAGTTCAACCAGTCCAATGTCGTGTCATTGATGTTGATGTTCATGTCGTCCCTCCGTCTGTATGTTCAGTTAGTCAGCCAGCCATTCTTCCAGTCTTTCAGCCAGCCAGTCACTCCATCTGTCCTGCTTAGTTCACTCACCCTCCAATAAATCCTCTTCATTTCTGCACCGTGAGTCCAGCGTTTGGGTCCTCCTTCTTTCGTCCACGACCTCATCCTGACAATTCTTTTGCTAGCAAATGAATTACTGTTTCCTCATTGCTCTTATGCTGAGTTCAACTGGTACAGATAGATACAGATAGATAAGCGATACAGAGATGCAGACAAGAGAACAGTTTATTATTAAACAGCATCAAACAGCCAGTTTGATCATATTAATGGGAGGTCTGGAGAGTGAGTGGTGCTGAAACAGCTTAGAAAATGAATTTTAACAATTTATGGGCCACAGTGGTGATAAGTTACTGAAACAAATTAATATTATCCTGACATGTGTAACCTCCTGAAAGATTTTAGGGCCATGACAGAAAAAATGAAATCTATGGAAACAGATTGAAGGAAACTTTTTTTCGTTGTGGCTAAATATTTCATAAGGCAAAACAACAAACAAAGCAAAAAATGAAGACATACCACAAAATATAAGGAACAGAAAGCAGAAACAAATCAAATGTCTGACCCACAACACTATCGCAAGCAGATGCTTTCTGGACAGACAGCATCTGGAATTGTGCATGACGTATTATGGATTAAGATATGATAGTACTTTTCTGCCTTCATTGTTCCACTATTTTTGACAGAATTGTCAACATGATGTAGACTAACTCATTGTTGGGGTACAAATGAATATAGAAGTAAACAGGTTTATTGGTCACTCCAACCCCCCCCCCCCCCCAAAAAAAAGAAAACAAACAAACAAAACAAAGAAACAATAGACTAAATTCTACCTTAAGTATCCAGACTTGCTAGTATTTGTATTTGTATTTGTATCTTTATTTATTTCAGACATAATAAAACAAACAAAAGAAAACCAATATATACTCGTCTACATGTATTTTCATTTACGAATATGAATATATGTGTAGATATACACACGTATTTGTACAGACAAACAAGAAAAATATAATAAAATAAAACACATTCGTACAAAGTTAAACCCGCTTTTGCCAACCTCCCCAGAACAAGCAAGAGGGAATGGACAGTGCTCGGCTTTACACACACAGTTTAAAACAAAGTGGGCCGAATTGGCGGACTGTGCTCTCAGTCTAAAGCAGCCACGCCGAATCACAGTCAGTCTTTTATAGACGCAGGTGAGCTCAATCAGCCACTCATTGCTTCCCGGTTTTCCACAGGGCTCAAGCTGGCCAATCACCTACAGGGCTGACACACTTGGATTTGCCTGGAGGAAAACATGTTGCCTCATATGTTCCAAAACCCTAGGCACTAACAATGATATCAAAGATAAATAATACAAAACGGGAAAACACTAAGGACCATAACAAATTAAAATGCACTGAAATATAAAAAATGTTAAAATCCATTAAGATGTAAAATGAGAATAATTAACGTGTTTAGAAAATTCTTGAAATTGCTTTTAAAAGGAGCACAATGTGTTTAATAAGTTTAAGAGATATAGTAATTATATATGATTCATCTTTACAAGTTTCCTGATTTATTGTGGAGAGCTGATGATTGTAAGAGGAAACGAATGTGGTTGTGAGGTTTGTGCACGTCTGCTGAACTGTCTGCTCAACAGTCTTTGTTGATCATTTTACAAACTGTCTGTGAGAAACTTGACATGTCTGCGAAATCCACCGAGCAGCTGCTCACTTTTGTCTTAGTGTCAAGAGTCTGCGCTACGTGGTAGATGTCCGCTGATCTCTCTGCATTCCTTCACACATAACTGTTGTAATCTAGCCCATTTCGTACTGTGCCATGCTGTTCCAGATCATTCTCCAATGACTTCATTTGTTTGTCTCAGCCACATATGATAACTGGGGACGCATAAAAAGATGTAAACAAAGCTACAGAAAAATGAACTCTTAGCATGTAGAAAACATGTCCTCCACCCTCTGGAAACATGTGAATACAGAGCCTACAGAGGCAGTATACAAACAACATCCAAAATGAGTCAAAGTTTGACGTCCACAATGACCCCATGGAGGTCTAAAGATGACAACACTAATGTTATAATGCACAAGAGATTAAGTAGAGTCAAAAAAAGTTCTCCCCCATCTGTGGACCACAGTTGAACCCTCAAAAATGAGATATCACTCTGCAAGTCACTTTGCACTTTGACATTACTATCTCTTTAAAACTTTGGTTCTGTCAATCACAATTTCCTTAATCTATACAATCTATAAATCACATATAAGACTGGATGTTGATCTTTTCACTTCACTTCTGGCCAGAGTCGAGCCGAGAGATCTCAGCCTCTATGACACTGCCTGATGGTCACGTGTTAAAGTCTGTATGCCTTACACAAAAATAGACATCATTTCACTGAGCATGATGTTTGGATCCCACTCACAGCACAGAATTTGTTTATGAGCGAAAGCAGAAGTAGAGTTAGCTACTCGGTGTGCCTTAATAGTCAAATTTATTAAAATGACTCAAATGTAGGAAGCAGAAATTTTATCCTGGTAGGCCAACAGTCCTGCATCATATCACCAAGCACATGATGAATCTGTCTCTGTCTCTCTTTCTCATAATGTAAATGACATCTTTCATAACTGGAATCTAAAAATCCCTCACATCAGTGGATCATTCATTCAGAGGGAAAGTCAGACTTTTATTTTGATATTCAAATCCTGACCAGGACAAAAAGAGCTCTCTATACTGTGTTTCAATATTTACCTGAGAGCTGTCTTCATGAACACGTCGGATAGAGAAGAAATTATCACATGTAAGTTTAAAAACTGTAAGATATTTAATGTATGTAGTACAGAGGTGATGTGTAGAGAATATTTAAAATATTTTGTCATGTGTTACAAAAAAAAATAAACTTTTATCTTGCACGACGTTTACTGGAAAGACTTGTGAGCTTACAATGACAAGAGCTTCCAAGATGAGTAAAATTCATGGTTTCATTACCTTCTCCATGAGCTGCTGAATTATTAAAAATGAATTAATTTCTGTTCTGGTTCATAATGTTCACACTATTTTTTCTTTATCTAGCTTTCTGTTTAATCCATCTTTTCTTTCCTGACATAAAGTGTGCATCAAAGAAGTTCTGTTCAAATCTTTGTTTCCTTGAGCAATAAAACATCACTTTCATCTGTCAGATCAAAGATGCAGTGGAGTCTGTATCTGCTTATTCTGATGGGTAAGTGGATTGTTTCACCAAATATACAGTTTTTAATTAAAATTAAAATGAGATTATGACGTCACACGTTTTGTTGTTTTTACTTTTTTAAGTGAATTCAATAATCTCATAATCTCTATATCATATTTCTGTATTTCAGGTCAGTGTTGCCTCTTTACATGCCGCCTGTATGAGTACCACTTTATTGAAGAAAACAAGAGCTGGTCTGAAGCACAGAAATACTGCAGAGAGAAATATACAGACCTGGCCAAAGTGTTTGACATGACAGACATGAGCAGACTCCGTAACTCTGCACAGAATCAAGGAGAAGCCTGGATTGGACTGAACAACAACACAGGTGGAAACAGGACGTGGCGTTGGTCTCTGCCAGGAGTGGAATACATTCAAAATGACAGCAGCTGGAATCTGAAAGGAAGAACTACTAGAGAACTGCCTGGAAACTGTGGGAGGAAAAGATACGATAATGGAGATAAAAAGCTGGTAGATGTTTCATGTGACAGTACTATGTGGTTCTTCTGCTACGATGGTGAGGAGATGTGAATAATATTAAAAATTATTATAATATCATGATATAAAAATATAATGGAATATCATAATACTAAATTAAGAAGATAGAGACAGACAGAATTTCACAAGAAAATTTATTGAGGGATGTCTTTGTGTGTTTTTCTGTTTGTTTTACAGAAATGAAGAAAGACAATAAAACATTGTATTTGATTGAGGAGAAGAAGAACTGGACACAGGCTCAGAACTACTGCAGATACCATCACACTGACTTGGCCAGTGGACTCAATCAGGTAGATGGAGAAGAAATGAAGGCCCTGATTACGACTACGTTTACCGCATGGGTCAGTCTGTTCAGAGACAGCTGGAGGTGGTCAGATAGGAGTGATTTCTCTTTCAGATACTGGGATATGCAGTTATTCAATGATGAACAAAGCAACAAGACATGTGCTATGACTCTGTTAAACAGATCAGGAAAATGGAGCTCTGATGAATGTGACAAAGAAAAACCCTTCTTCTGTTATGATGGTGAGTTTTTATCAACATGTGTCTGACTGGTTTTCTCTAAAAGGAGGATCACTGGAATCACTGACAAGATCCAGCTGAACATGTTGTATATTTTTTCTCCACCTACATCTGCATGTTTGCTGAATTAATCTCATGAACATGAACACACTTAGTTAACAGTCAGATGACTTTAAATATCTGTGGGATAACTTTCAGCTACTTTTATGTTCAACCAACGTTTTAAAGTCTCTGTTGTCTGTAAATATGGAGAGAAGTTGTTTTGGATTCCTAAAAGTTTAAAAACACATAAATATTTCAGGATGTTGTCGACCTGTCTGCACAAAGTTCATTATTGTTATTATACTGGTTTCTACTGAGGGCAGAGTAACACACAAGCTTCATGTAGTTTTTGTTTTTTTAAATTGGAACAAAATCAACAGCGCAGAGAGTTTCTCATGTTTACAGCTCACTAGATTCAACTGAATGTGTTGTTTTTTCTTTATGGCAGATAAACTGATCCTGATCAAAGAAAACAAGACCTGGGAGGAGGCCTTGGATTACTGCAGAGAGTCTCACAGAGGACTGGTCTCCATCACTAACCTTCAAGAGCAGGGATGGGTCCAAGACAAAGCCAAGAATGCCTCGAGTCCTTTTGTCTGGCTCGGCCTGCGCTACTCCTGCACTCTGGATCTGTGGTTCTGGGTCAATGACAAGCTGGTCTGCTATGAGAAGTGGAGCAGAGAGGGAAAGACTGAGGATTGTGGCAGGGCTGTGGGCATGCAGAGTGGAGGACAGTATGAGTGGGTCAGTCAGAGAGACAATGAGACATATAATTTTGTTTGTTTTAAATAAGATTTCTGATGTGTGTCACTGGCTCTTTTTTTTTTTTACTGGCAAAAGTTCAACTAATAGAAAAACAACAAACAAAAAAAACAAACAAACATTGTTGTAACCAGCAAAAAATTGGCAATATCTGATATTCACTAAAGTAAATATAGTTTCCTTTTGACTGCCTGATTCAGTGATATCATATTTACTTACTTTCTTTATTATTGCTTCATTACTCCATTGTTGCACTTTTGTTGTTGGATGTCAGAAACGATGTTAGTTTTGGTTTTCATATTTGCTGTTTATTTTTTATCTTTGCAATATTTTTGTCTTTGTGCACTTACACTTATAAACTGGTCTTAATGATAATATTTCTAAATATTAAAATCTAATCCAACAAACCAGAGCATTTATTGTTAGATTTGTATTGTTGATTGTCATATATGCTTAGAGTTTTATAATTAGTTTAGATTGGTAGAGGTTTGATCCTTAATAGTCTGCAAACTTTGTGTGCATTCCAGAGCACTCTGGGAGCATGGGAGAGGTCGTACCTTGTCTTATTGTTTTATGGTAGGATAAATGTAGCTATATCTGTTTTAGTCTAAGTGCCTTTTGTTTAAATGAACTGCTGGACTTCCAGACCAGCAGGGTTAGGGAAGTCTTTATGGGGTCACACACACACACACACACACACACACACACACACACACACACACACACACAGGCAAGGTACTCTTTGTTTGTATGTAGACGTCATATGTTAATGAACCTATGCATATTCATGTAACCTCAATAAAAGAGCAGTGTTACGGGGGAGCGGGCGAGAACAACTGGGGTCAAGCGAAGGAACGGCGTTTGTCCGGTTCTCTCCCGTGCACGAGAAACATGAAGAACTTTGCCTACTCGTGTCTTGCTTTGCTGTGTAATTAAATTGTCCTTAACGTTCCAGCGAATAGGTTTATGCTACAAACCTATCATTTATATTGTAAACTGTCACAAAAACCATGTAACTACTTTTTGTCATAATGATCTCCTGTTTAAAGTGACATGCTGTAAACCGATGATCTGCCTGTCATTATAAATAAATACTCAGTTGCAAGTGTAACAGTCTACACTCCTTACAAGAGTTCTTGGTACATTTATTTATACAGGAAATTCTTTATAGTTCGACCCTAATGAAAAAAAAGTCATATTCTCAAAAACTGCTTCATTGACCTGAGAACTCTTGGCATTATCCAAGTGATCAGTCTCCAACTTGCAATTAAAAATGTCCTTACAGTCCAAGATAGAGCAGAAGAGACCCACTCATCTGTGCCTGATGAAATTTGAATGATTTCCTTTGTGTACATCATGAGGAAATTTGAAGCCTAAACCTCTGAGTGTCACATGTCAAGCATTATCATCATGCACTTAGATCAGCGGCTCCCAAACTTTTTTTTTTTTGCTGGGCCCCCCTTTGTTTTACAAGAAAAATGTTCGCGCGCACAAACACATCCTCCAACCACACACACACATATTTTGCTCCATTGCGGTTTATTTCACACCTCAAACATTTAGTAAACAATTAAGCAAATACAAGTAATCTGCAATAAATTACAGGTAGTAATAAAATAAACTACTAACTCTTTTACGCACCTACACGGGTATTTTTGAAAAACGCAGCTGTTTCGTCCACACGTAAACCGTGTTTCGAATCACCGAAAACTGAGATTTTTGAAACTCTTTTTTTGCGTTTACGTGTGGACGGACGAGTGTTGAGTATTGCAGCATCGACAGCGATCAACTCGAAGGAAAATGACGACGGAGGCAAAAATGTCCTTAATATTTTGGGAACTTTATTCCTCATCAACACGCGGCAAAACTTTTCTCATGGGTGCCATTTTCGTTGTGGTCTACTTTTTTTTTTTTAGGGGCGTGATGACGCAGCATCCGTGCTCTTACAATGAAACAGTGCCTCCTTGTGGTGACAACTAAAATACTGTCTCTGTTAAACCACAGTAACCATAATGCAGTTAAACACTGTACAACATGAGTACACACAATGAATATCTTAACACCCCCTCTTGTACTCAGGTTGCTGGAATCTAAAGAAAAGTTGTACAATAAACGATAAACAGTTGTACAATCTCTACCACACTTCCTTTTTTCTTTTTCCTCTCTTTTTTCTTTTAAGCACCAAACATAACGTTAGCAAACTTAGCAAGTTTTAGCTTAGAAACAGGTTTGGTCATAACATCTGCAACCATTTATTCAGTGGTGCAATATAACAGACACATTTTCTCTTCATTTACAATGTTCCTTACAAAATGATATTTAATGTCCAGGGTGTTTTCCCTGTTCGCTTATTAAAGCATCTGTTCCGTGTTACAGCAGCAGTTTGAATGGCATAGTTCCATAGGCATTTTGTTACACACTGAAGGACGACAGGGTTCATTCAGGTGCACATGAAGATTTATTGCGCTGAAACACAGCAAAACAATTCAGTGTTACTGGCGGCTTCCATTGTAATAACTGGCCTGCGTTACTTTTGTAGCATTACGTGTAATAAGATAAGATAAGATAACCTTTATTAGTCCCACACGTGGGAAATTTGTTTTGTCACAGCAGGAAGTGGACAGTGCAAAAGTTATGACGCAAAAATTAGAATACAATAAGAATAAATACAGTACACAGCTGTACAGAATAGAATAAAATAATATACTATATACAGTAGAATAAAATAGAATAAAAATATACAATAAGATAAAAATAGAATACGAATGCTATATACAACTGAGTAAAAATACGATGCCAGAAAGGATTATTGCACTTAGTGTTATTGCACATGTGTGGATGTGTGTGTTTGTTCAGTTAAAGTCTTTGTTGTGGAGTCTGACAGCAGTGGGGAGGAAAGACCTGCGAAATCTCTCCGTCCCACACCGTGGGTGCCGCAGTCTCCCACTGGCCATGTATTAATCAGCCCTTAACACACAGAGAAAATGACCAGTAAACAATAGACAACATAACATGTACTGGCTGGTCCATTTCCCATAACTTTAACTGAAACCAGCTAACAGTTTCCTTTCACCTTACTGATGGAACAACACGGTTACAGAGATTAATGCAGGAGGCTAACATGACTTAGCTAGCGCACAAATGTTATTAGCATTACCCACAGATAACGTGAAACAACTCCCTTATTCGTTACTGGCGGCTTCCATTGTAATAACTGGCCTGCGTTACTTTTGTGAAGGATTATTTTGCCAGTTACCTGTTTGGCTGAGCCGCCACTGCCATCTACTGGCGAAACTAAATATCGCCCTAACATCACATCAGGTGGGAGCAAATGAGCTTTTCACTCTGTGTTATGATGCAAACTATTGTCACAACAAATAGCAAAAAAAGATGATGGGGGGTGGGCACGAACACATAAGGAACACATCTGAGACTTGTTCTTAATGCTCAAAATACTCAGGGCGCCACAATTTCGGTAGCTGACTCTCAATTAGCATGCACTTGCCCATCTCGAAAAGAGTACGCCACCCCCTCTCGGCTGTACCGTTCTGATGGGGTGAGTACGGGGCTGATATCTCATGCTTAATGCCATTTTTCCTTAACAGGGTTTGGAAATCTCTGCATGTGAACTCTGTCCCATTGTCTGATCTAATGCATTTTACATTGCCATATGGTGCAACAGCCGCTAGAAATTTCTCTGTTGCCTGCACTGTATCAGTTTTCGTCTTCAGGAAATATACAAACACTGAGTTTGAATAATTATCAGTGAATGACTGGACATATTTGTACCCATCAATAGATTCAGTGGCTATCGGACCTGCTAAATCTGTGTGTACCATTTGTAAAGGAGCCTTTGCTCTTGTATCCGGATCTCTGTTTCGGGTTTGTGCAAACTTTCCCTGGATACACACTTCACATTCCTTTTCAGGTCTATCGGTTCTCCCCTTAATCTGCATACCGTTAACCACACCTTGCAATCTTACTACATCTTCATAGTTACAATGACCTAATATCTCATGCCATGCCTGTATGTTGTGACAGGTGTTACACTTATCATTACCCTCAACTTCAGTCTGCAAATAGTACAACTTGCCATACACATGAATGTTAAAGTTAGTACCGTCTTTGTGGGTCAACATGTCCTGCCCTTGTTTAAAGGTGACTGTTGCTCCTAATGCAATAGCTGACTTTACAGAGAATATGTTCTGGGGGTATGATGGAATAAACAGCGCATCTTTCAGCGTTGCTTTGCGTCGCTGGCCTGTACTGTCAATCAGGAACACCTCTGCGTCCCCCCTCTGTTGGGCGACGCCTCTGCACTGGGTACCGTCTGCCAGTTCTACGCTGTGTGACTCCGGTCTGAACGCGTCGTCGAAGCTCTTGAACTTGGCGATGCTGTTAATGATGTGTGAGGTAGCCCCAGTGTCCACCAACAGGCCTTTCTCCTCAATGCTGTACGCTGACTGCTGGACTTTGATGTCTACGCCCTTAATCCTGAAGGCATAATCTGGCGTTTCTGCTTTGGATCCGTTGCCGCTCTCATCTGCGACCTTCCGCGCGCCATCTTGTTTGTCTTTATGTCTACATGTGGTATCACTGTGTGTGCTGCTTTTGCAATGACTGCACCACGTCCTCCATCTGCACACTTTTGCTCGGTGGCCTTTTAGTCCACACTTGAAACACACAATGTCCACATCGCTCTTGTATCTGCATTGTGCGCTGGATCTCGTGTGCTCACGCCCGGTGCTTCCTCCTGTTTTCATTACGTTGTCGCTACACCCCGAAGCGCTTGACTTTTCAGTGTCTTCGAAACTCCGTAGCTTTGTTTTGAACTCGGCAAATGTCATATCGTCTTTATCGTGAGTAACGTGTATTGCAAATGGCTTAAAACTTTCAGGTAGTCCTTTTAAAACCATAGCAATCAATAATCCATCACCTAAAGTCTCACCCGCATTGCGCAGTGCTGTAATGGCGGCCTCTGCTCTAATGACATAGTCTGTGACAGTCTCTTCCCTCTTTTTCTGAAGTGATGGTGTACAGGTTGATGATTCGGGGCTTCCCCTTCTCAGCGTAGTAGTCCCTTAATATTTCTAATGCTCTTCTCCCATTATCAGGGGCATCTCTCATAATCAGTGAGAGGCTTTTATCGTCCAAAAATTGGATTAACTCGGCGTAAGCGTCAGCGTTCTTCTTACCGTCTGCTGCTACTTCAGCCTCACTGTTCGGTTCCTTCAGAACAGTGTCTTTTAATCCCAACAAGTGCAAATATCCAAGCACCTTAGTTTCCCAAAGTTCATATCTGGTCTCATCTCCGTCAAACATGAGTCGAGGCAGCCTGCTTGCTCCTCGTTGATCCATGTTGCTATTTAGCCGTTAGCCCGCTATCCGTTGTGGCTCCGGATCTTCATGAGAAAAAACTCTTCTTCGAGTCGGCCCTGGGCCCATAAACTGTTGAGTATTGCAGCATCGACAGCGATCAACTCGAAGGAAAATGACGACGGAGGCAAAAATGTCCTTAATATTTTGGGAACTTTATTCCTCATCAACACGCGGCAAAACTTTTCTCATGGGTGCCATTTTCGTTGTGGTCTACTTTTTTTTTTTTTTAGGGGCGTGATGACGCAGCATCCGTGCTCTTACAATGAAACAGTGCCTCCTTGTGGTGGCAACTAAAATACTGTCTCTGTTAAACCACAGTAACCATAATGCAGTTAAACACTGTACAACATGAGTACACACAATGAATATCTTAATAACGAGTGTTGTGATATTTTGATACCATGGTAGCATTTACAGGATATTGTTTTATTGTGATATTATACAGAAAAGAGTTACTCAATAAGGCCCATTTAATAGTTGTTTTTCTCTTTCTCTCTGACCCAAGAATTGATGTGTAAGACTCACAGGCTGGTACCCCAAGGTCGAAAACACCACAGAGACGAGACCACTTCCTTACTCCCATCCTCCCTTTTTCTTTATCTCTTAGAAAAAGGCTCGTTAAAGGCCAGGTGGTTTGTTTCAGAATTCACTAATGAAAGAACTCTGTATTCTATGTCTAGGAGTGTATTTTGCTGGGATGATCATAAATTGTAGCTGAACTGATAAACTACACACAGGATACTTCTTTGCTCACAAGGCAGGAAGACGTTTCCTTATTTGGTCTGTACCGGAACTTGCTGACACACGAACCTTTTTTTCTCTATATAAGCTGTTGTATACTTAATAAACCTTTGAGTCGATTGGGAAGGCAACCTAAAGCAGTCTCTGTTTTCTTGTTCTCCCAAGCTGCTCCCGAGCTCGTACTAACACGCTGAATGGCATACCTGAGTGTTACTTTAAATAATTAGGAATCTTAGAAGGAAAGGACAGAACTCTGCTTATCGCTCGTGCCTTGGAGGGAAAACCGGGATGGACATTTTTTTCCTTCAATTAGGAACACAGAGTTTATCACGCAACGTCAAAGGTATGTGCCTTTTTTCACGTCACGCTGTGCGCCACGTTATTGTTTACATGAGATGAATTGCAGAATGGCAGATAGAGACAAAATACTGTTACTATGACTATTTGCAGGTTTTACACACTTACACACACACGCAGTTACTGTCCCTCCATTTAGAAAGGCAGAGGTGTCACGGTGTGATTATTTTACGTGCAGTTGTTTATTTCCTGTGTAATAATATTCAACATTGCTTCGTCTCTTGCTCTTGACGAAGGCAGTCGCACTTTTCTCCTCTCCTCCTCCTCCTCCTCCTCTCCCTTAGCTTCCCTGCTTAGCCTCTTATCTCCTTGTCTAGTCTCGTGTTTTTTGTATTACTTTTCCCTGGAACACTGTATCACAGTCCTCTAAAACCTAAATGAGGAATTATGGATTTGATCAACTGGTCCCTAAATCTAATCCACATGTAAAAGGAACAGTTACATTTCTTCTAAATGCACTTTCAGCTACAGTTTATTTGCAGCTATACAAAGAGAAAAATACATGAAACCTCATCATGATACCATCATAAATAAGACCATATAAACATAGTTTTCATTTTAAGCTTTTGTGAGAGATACACATATTGACGGGGTCGGGTTATGTTAAAAAGTATAAATTGTTATACTTTGTTCATTGGTTCAAAGGTACCCCACACATCTTTTTTGTTTGCTTGTTTGTTCTGGTGTATTTTTCATTTGAACTGTTATTCTGCCAGAGTACTCATATTTACAAGATGGCATTGAACGCCCCATTGGTGTGTCAGGAAAACTTTTTTGTACATATGTTCCTTGAAAGGGATTGGAGTCGTTTCTTTTTCCACCGCAGCCAAGGGCTAGGAGTTGGAGAGAAGCTGCTGTAAGTTTTTGTCATGGATCTGCTTGTGAAATAAAGCATATGCAGTGAGAAAGCAACTCCCGGAGTCATCCCTGCCTTAAAGCTGCAACACTTTGCTGTAATGATATCTGTTTTTATTTGGCTTTCATTGGTATTTGATGAAAGATTTTTAATTTTGTGATTATGCTTAGTTGTAGCTTCATTTAAAGGAAGAAGAGGTTGTGAATTGGAGCCAACACAGGAAGAGAGATTGAAGCCATATGTGTAAGAGGAATGCGGTGACATCCGGTTTTAAACAGACAGACTGGCGCTCTCCCTCTCTTTCTCTCCTTTTATGGGAATGTCTGCATTTCTATACATACCAAGTTATCTCCTGTTTCAGCTGACAAGCGAACAGTTTCTCCTTTTAAGGAAAATTATCAGTTCCATACATGCCACTCCTACTGCTGTGGAAACTTGCTTTAAGTATAAATAAAGGACATTTTGGATGCCCTGGGCGGTCTTTCCTCTCTGTCACATCTGTCCTGCACACGTTGCTGCAGGATGGATCGGGCGATGAGGGGGGGGATCGTCCATGTGTGCACATGTAAAAGATATCTTGAGTCTGAGTTCCTTTGCCTTCTACAATTTCTCCTCACAGTATTCATTGTTAGTTTTGAACTACGAAGTTGGATTTTGGTATTGTTATATGATTATAGCTGCATTTGGTAGTAGTGTTGATTTTTTACCTTTTGTTTCTACCATTTTTCATGGATCAGTCTCCTCTCCAAAGTCCTTTTGTTTTTATCACATTTTACTTTCTGCGTTAGACGTTTCCCTTTTTAGATTTTCTCTCTTTCATTTTATTAGCTATGTGTCCTTTGTGCTTTGTCTTTAGAATTGCATCCTCCCTCATTACCTTCAATTATTTTCAACTTTTATTTTTTCCAAGGTGTTTCTACTCACCCTGATTAGAGAAAGCATTCTTTTTGTTATCCCGCCTTGTTTGTTACCAGCCTGTTTTGGAAAGGCACTATTAATGTGGAAAGGTATATACAGGTTTTAGAGCATGAAGGAATTTTTATGGAGGCTTGGATGAAGCCTGAGTGATGAGGGAGAGGCAGTGACGAAGAGGAGCTGGGTTGCACGAAGGCATCTGCAAGGGAGAATGTCAGATGTCATGTGAAAGTGAGATTTAAAGTAGGCGGAGTGAAGGCTGATTGGGCTGAAGAAAGCTGGCAGAAAGATGATTGGACTAGATCGGTGATGTCACAATTAGCTTGACAGCGTTGGAAAGTGAAAGTGACTTAAAGCTTAGATTAGTTGTCAACACCTGGGAAAGCAGACAGATGTAGACTTCAGATCTTCCTCATCGAACTTACACATAAGCTACACCAGCACGACTAGAGTAGAAGTCTGAGTTCTGAACCGACATGCATGCAGTCCAGACCCTTTACCTCCTAAAAAGGTTTGGAGCATCATGAAACAATAAATGCAACAACGAAGACCGAGGACTGTGGAGCAGCTAGAATCCTATATCATATTTATATCATATTTTCTCAGTCCCACACATTTACAGACTGTTGTTAAAGGAGGATGGGATGCTACACAGTGGTAAACACGGCCCTGTCCCTACTTTTCTGAGGCTTGTTCATGTCATCAAACTTAAAATGAGCCAATATTTGTCTTGGTATGGTACATTTTCTCAGTTTAAACATTTGCTATGTTTTGTTCTATTGTGGCGTCGTAGGTTTTATTTATTTCATTTTAGTTTTAATGTGGAAGTTTTGTGTCATTCTACAATATCACAGTTCAGACTCATTTCTAACAATTACTGTTTGTTTGTTAAGTCTTACTTCACTTTACTTTGTTCAGGAACTCTACTGCTATTTCAGTGTGCATCTTAATGTCCAGTCTGTTCTCAGAGACCATTTTCACACAGTGTTACACACAGCACACTTTTGTGTTCAACGTTTAATTGGACCAGAGAATATGAACCTCCTGTCACGCTCAAAAAATAAGGAGTGTCTGCACACCAAGCCTTGCGTGTTTGATGACCTCCATCCATGTGACAAAAAGGAATTTAGCTTCAGATTCCACAGAGTGGCTGACTAAATCTGTCAGATATTTTTAGTGACCATTGAATAGCTTTGACTGGATGATCTGATATCGTCATGCTGGTGTTGTTTCTGGAACAACATAGTAAATGTTGTTTCGGGATCAACATTGCAAGTGACCAATCACATTGTTGTGACGTTATTCTTTGGCGCGCCAAGACATTCGTGCATTTATGAAATTCCAATGTTGCAAGGACAATATCAATTCTGCTTAGCGTTTATTAAAGGGTTAGGGTCAGGGTCCATTGATCGGCGGACAGAGGCGGTTTCTCGCAGCTTAAGTACAGATTCTTGTTTTACGGCGATTTTTTCCGAAGTCGCAAAATTATGACATTCTGATTGGTCACTTGCAATTTTGATCCTGGAACAACATTTACTATGTTGATCTGGGAACAACACCAACATGACGATATCAGATCGTGCGCTTTGATTGATGTCATCTAACAGGTTGCATTGGATTTGGATAAGTTTTGAATTGTGATATTTTTACTTCTTTTAAGTACAAGTAGAGTAAAATTTGAGGAAACAAAATGTATATTCACTGCTACTATTTGTATGTCACTTTTAAAAGTTTTAATAAAGATGTTCAGTTTTTTCTGTATTACAGCTTTACTTTTAATGGTGTTTCCAAAACACAGAAGTATATCAGAGAAATGTATTGTAGCTCCACCTTTGTGCATTGGTGGAAAAGTTTCGGGTTTGACTGAAATGAAACTGAAAAACTGACAATGCATTAAAAAGATGCAACAACAGGTGACAGGTCACACAGTGGAGCACCGCTGTCAGGAGCACAGGTAGGCTGCTGGGCAGATAAGTGTGTTTAAGCGTCTTTAATTTAATATTTGTTTTTTTTTTTGTTCTTTAAAAAAAAAATATATATATATATATTATATAACAAATTATAAAAACATCCAGGTTTATTTTTCCGTTAGTAAAATATAAGTGACTTAGAGATTAAAATTCAAGCATTTGACACTAGATTGAATTTAAAAAAAAAAAAAAATCTGTGATGCATCTTAACACATGAAAACTTGGAGTTTCATTTAAGACAACATTTCCTAGGATTTTAATCATTGATTCAAGTTTCACTCATAAAACAGAACAAAGAAATATCGAGTAAATCAGCAACTTTTTAATCATCACATTAATTGCTTGTTAACTCACTTTTATTCCTGCATAAACTAAAGAATTAATAATAAATAAATAAGAATTCATTTTACAATGTGAGGTAAAGACTTTGATATTCTTGAGAAAACCTCAATAATCCAGAAATTCCCCATTTGTAAGCACTACTGCAATGGTGGGAAATAAAAGCTCCCTTTCCACAGGACAAACCTCCGGCAGAACCAGTCCTCCTGGCAAGAAGTGCCTCAACCAGTTGGAGAGGTGAGGAGAAAGTGAAAGGAAAATAGAAAGAGAGCGTAAGACAGGACAAAACACAGGCTGCAAAAGAAAAGACAAGTGAATGACATGCTGCAGTGGTATATATGTGTTTAAGAATGTGTTTAAAAGAAAAATCATTGTGCCTTGGGCCTTGCTTAGATGTTATCTAAAGTCACGTAAATTAAAATACATAACTTTAGACTGCATGTCTAGTGTTTCACAAGTTGTAGAACAGCAAGTTGTTATCATTGATCCTGATCCAGGGTATAGGGTATGTGCACAGCTATGCATGAGTTATGTGTGTAGGTGTGTAGAGAAATGAACTTGGGTTGACTCAAATAAAATATAATAATATCCATTGTCGAACTCTAAAAATAGATTATGCAGACACTGTGAGTATAGTGTGTATTAGAACTGTGATGATTCAATCAGTAACTCAACTTAATTAAAAAACAAATTCTGCATATATGCTTAATAAACATCGTGTTATAACATTATATAGCTAAATGTAGTCTAAATATGCTGTTAGCTACTTCAAGTTGATTTGGATTACTATAAAACCACAAGTTATTTTGATTGTTGCTTTTAATTTTATTTTACTAGGCATTTATTAGTTTATTACTGAAAACTGTTTGAAGCTATAATGTTACAGAAACAGAACTTTCCCTATTTAAATTCCTGTTTTCATCTGGCTCTGTGTGCAAGACTGTAACATGTAATCTGTAACACTAGAGGGTGCCTAATCACTGTCCACACATCTCCAGATTGACATCAAATACTCCATGACTACAATATAAGTGATTTAGAGATTTAAATTCAGACATTTTACAATAGCTGTAATTAAAAAAAATCCTCAAAACTCAAAATTCCCCAAGACATAAAACTTTAGTTCTAGCTCTTTTTTTTTTTTATTATATGAATTTGTATTGAATCACCCTCATGGGTGGATCACAGATTACTTATTTAATTCTTCCTCCATTAAGATTGAAAAAATAATGCACAACGAAAAATAATACACTGTAAGTCAAAATCTACTGATCACATTTTCTGGACAGTGCATGTCTTTATACCTGCTTGTTTGTACCTTATCAGTCCCCTACAGATACTCAACTCATCCAACATGGAGCAACACTTCTGTCACTGCGGCCGGTCTTTCACAACTTACCATGGCCTGAGAGTTCACCAGGGAAGGATGGGCTGCACACCAAAGGGAATGAGGATCCCTGAAAGTGGGCAATCTAGTTTCCATCCTATGCCGGCCTTTATGGGATCTCTAATCAGACGAGAGCCTTCGATGGGCATGTGTATGAGTCTGGATTATAGTGAGTCTACCAATGTGTTTGTACAGTGGTCAGTTTGTGTTGCTACAGGGTCGGGGAGTGACTATCTAACTAAAACTCACTGGTTTACAGTGATAATCTATTTTCATGTTTTAGATAATTACTTTTTTTTAGAATATTTGCCCCATATTTGTCAAACTTACATCAATTAAATCTACAGTTTCATCAAACATGATTTCTTTTTTGCCATCTCCTACGATATTTAATATGTACTATGGCTTGGTTTTTACAGTTTCTGCACTGAAAAAACAAAGACAAAAACACATAGCTGATAACTGATCACTGGAGGATTGTCTGATCCTCCAGTCAGACAACCACAGTAATATGCAGAGTTAGATGTTTAAGTTAGTTCATGACAGGAACAAGACTCTGAAGAACAACATGATAACATTGATCTTCTTTTCTTACAGGGGCTCAAGAGAGACAAGACCGAGAGAGAGAACGAGCAAGACAAGAACGAGAGAGACAAGAACGAGAGAGAGAAGAGCGAGAGAGAGAAGAGCGAGACAGACAAGAACGGGAGATACAAGAACGAGAGAGAGAAGAGCGAGAGAGAGAACGAGCAAGACAAGAACGAGAGAGACAAGAACGGGAGAGACAAGAACGAGAGAGACAAGAACGAGAGAGACAAGAACGGGAGAGACAAGAACGAGAGAGAGAACGAGCAAGACAAGAACGAGAGAGACAAGAAAGAGAGAGAGAAGAACGAGAGAGAGAACTAGAGAGGGAAAGGGAGAGAGAACGGGAGAGAGAGAAGGCTAAAAGGCGACAAAAGGTACTGCAGTTTCAACACAGTGAATATACAGTCATTCATTACCAGAGTTTCATCCTCCAAAACTGAAGCACAAGGTAGTACCTCACAGACAATCCTGTCTGATAATTCCATTAGAAAAAGCACAGAGGTGGAGTTCAAATACTCAGATTACTTGAGGTAAAGCCTGAAATAAACACATTAACAGTTAGGTAATGAACTGGCTGTTTGTCTAGCTTCACCAGGACGTTAACATTTGTGACATGGCTCAGGTAACTAATGCTTTTTTATGACAAACCTGAAAAATGTGTGACTCTAGTACTGGCAAATCCAAACTACGCAGTGACTCATAGAGCTGCTGACATGACTGCTAGTATAAGACTTATAACCTGTATAAACTTTGAGTATTTTAACATTTTCCATTGTCCCTTTTCAAGGAAAGACAAGAAAAGATGAAAGCTGATTTACGGCAGAAAATTGATTCCCGAGACCACAAGATGGCCGAGGTCAAATCATCTGAAATAAACTGCAATGTAAAGACCGCAACATTTTTAAAAAAAAAGAAAATCCTTTATTTTGATATTGCTTTGACGCCGTTACTCTCTTATGGCTATTCAGGGTAGCTTGGATGCCGAATGGCTGGAGATCAACAGTTTCTTCTCAGAGGTGATGAAAATTGCGGAGGATGCTAAAGAGAAAGCATGCCAGACTGTGGACGACAGGTTGGTCCTGTGAGGCATATAGAAGTTAGTCTGTCAGCATCGTTGAAGAACATTTTAACATCGCAAGGATTCTTTGTGCTCCTTTGGTGCATTATGTTTTAATAAAATGGATTCCCACATGCCCTCTCTGTTATCTTTAGGAGACGGAAAGTGAAAAGAGAAGCACAAGATCTCACCCACAAGCTGCAAAGAGAAATTGATGTGCTCAAAAAAGCCACTGATGACCTAGACAACAACCCAGACTTGGAGGTGAACCTCAAGGATCTGAGATCCATCTACTGGAGCATAAATTCCCTTAAAAGAGGAAAAATTTCATTTACAACATCTGTGCATTTTCAGTGTTATTTCTGATTCATTCAATTTAATCATGCCTGCTGTAAGCTAACTTTTACCTTTGCACACATGCACAGCTTTCTCCTGTAACAGGCCTGAAAGAATCTGCTAACTGGAAAACTTTATGTGACAACACTTCACTCTTCTTCGGGACACTGCGAGGTACGACTTCAGCCATGATGAAGCAAATTGGCCAGGAAATAGAAAAACTCGCATCCAAAGGTAAGTCTTTTGGTCTCTCGTGACTTGTATTAATTTAACTTTAGACATACTGCAGCTTACTCAAATGTGTGTTTCCACAGACCTCGAGAGGATTTCTACATTTGCAGGTGTGTATTTAAAAAAAAAAATTACAGCAGTATAAAAACAATGTTAACAGTGAGTAAAAACAGGGAACAGGTGTGCATGTCACAGTTTGCTGGGCAAGCCGTGCGTAAATTATTAAAGGACCCTTTAGGCAGGCAGCTCAGATGCAAGTGAGTTTGTGATACAAACAGATATGACAAGGGTGACCATGGAAACTAAGCAAAACCTAAACTTGGAAATCTAACAGAAACAAACCAGAAGTGGAGATGCAGGGAGATTCAGGGAAACGACTTGGGAAATACAAAGACGAACCAGCTACGCACACCAGAAAACACAGGAGTTATATACACAAAGAGGCAATCAGGAAATGAGAAACGGGAGGAGACACAGCTGGGGAAAATTGGAGCTGACGAGACTGAGAGATATGAAAACAGAATACAATAACCTGAGACACTGACCTTCAAAATAAAACAGGAACTCACACATATAAAGAAACACAGACTTTACACAGAGGGAAACACACAGGTAGGGATGACTAACACTAAACTGAAGAAGAACCAAACCAAAACCAATGAGCTAGAAACCACAACCAGAATATATTATAATAATAGAAAACAAAAAACACTTGGTCAAATGACCCAGGACCATGACAGTGCACCAGATTTTCAACATAAAAGCCCTGTTTTATTTTAAATTTTCCTTTTAAAGGAAAACCAATATGCTTATAAAATAATAATGACATGTTCAAAATTAGACATCAGTTTGATACAGTAAGTCAGTTTTCAGAATAAAAGCCTTTGATTTCAGTTTTAAACATGTTTTTAATTTCTAGAGTTGAATTTGTTCTTTTGCTAAAGTTAAGTAATTTCTAAGCACAATTTAGTATGCACTTCCCCAATCTGGATATTATTTTCTCATGTAATTTTCTGCGTTTGTTTAGAAAATAATGGCAAAGATCAGTTTAATATTATCCAGAATTTATTTATTATTTTTCACTTGTTATCCTGTTGATACCGAGAGCTGGTGATATAGAGAAACCATATAACACAAGTATGTTGTTTCTGAACTGGGTGGGCAACCCATCCATCTTTTTCTTAAAATTCAACAAAATGAATTTGTTGCATTTGAATAATGTGAGAATTGAAATCTAGCACAGATATTAGACAAATAACATTAAAAAACATTAACAATAAAACAAATTAAAGCCCTAGCTGGCTAAGCAACCTGCTTTATTTAGTAAGTCTTCTCTGTTACGGTGAGGTCTGGAAAGGTCAGTCTGATTGGACTCCATCAATACTTAGTGCCATATTTTGGTGTGATGGAGCCCTTTAACAAAAATGTTGATTAAAAAAAGGAATAAAGAGTGATTTTTATGTGTTGACCTATGTGTGATGTTTATAGATCTACTTACCACATGGTTCAGTTTTTTTAATTAAGTGTATTCTTTTGACTGTAGTGGACGTGAAGCTGGACCCGACTTCTGCACACTCAAGTCTTGTAATTTCTGATAATGGGAAAGAAGTGAGAAAAGGTGGAAAAACAGCAAAAGATCCTAATTCTCCCCAGAGGTCTGATATATTTGGAAGTGTCCTGGGGCTCAACAGGCTGAAATCAGGGAAATCATACTGGGAGGTGGAGGTCAGCAACAAGACTGGGTGGGATGTGGGTGTGGCCAGATGTGATGCTTACCGCAAGGGGAAATTTTTAGTGACCCCTGACAAAGGTTACTGGGTTATTGTCTTTTATGGAGACAAAAAATATGCAGCCCGGACAACACCGCCCGTGCACCTTCCATTTAAAGGGAAACCTCGGAAAGTCGGGGTGTATGTAGATTATGAAGAAGGTCTCGTGTCCTTTTATGATGTGATGTCTCAGTCTCACATCTACTCATTTACTGAGTGTTCGTTTGGTGGTGAGATCCTCCCATACTTCAGTCTCCATCTGAAACCAGATGAGAAAAACAGCGATCCTTTGATTATATCTGCTATGGAAAAGCAGTAGTAATCACATGCACTGGTTTTGGAGCAGTGAATGCATCAGTTATAGGCATTATATATATTAAAGTGGGAATTTGATTGCCTGGGTTTCCATGTTCTTTTCTTATAATGATAACATGAATCAATGAAGGTACAATAAAGGCATGGTTTTAGAGTTTTCTTTTATGCACTATATAGCAATGCTAGCAATGCAAATGTATACATATTATGGGGATGCACTCTAAATACTGTTAATTATGATTATGTGCAAAGGGATGATTTACTAAGGATTCTTCTCTTGTTATTGGTTGTGTTCATACAAACCAGTGTTTCCCAACCTTTTGGAACCACAGCACATATTTCACATTAGAAAAATCACAAGATCCACCACTATTGACACCCTGCCATATCTAGGTGTGTGTCAACATGTTAAGGTTGGCACGTTAAGCATGTTGTTTCCAGAGCTGCACCTTTCAACCAAATCCCGTATATTTTACTTGTGAGCAATTTGTTATTTCAGCCTTATATTTGTGTGTTCAGGTCAATCAAATGTTCAAATATATCTGCCAGATACAGCAGTCTTGTACACCACTGGTCCCTTGAGAGTAACTTGACGTCCTTCTGATTTGTGAAAAACACTTTAAGTTCTTGATTCTTGCAGTCTTGGCAACAAGTACTTCCCGGTGCAGAATATAATGCATTGTAATGACATCTAGATGTTGCTCTTTCACTCCGTTTACAAATCCTTTAGTGTGCCCGAGCATGGCAGCTGCTCCATCGGTGCAAACATGTATGCATTTTTGCAATTCAGCAACTTGTTAGCTTTAAGTGCTTTATTGCTCTTATTGGTGGTTTTCCTCATTAAAGCTGCCTGCGTCTCAGTCTGTACACGCTTGAAGTGATGGGTGTTTTGTCTGGAGATGGTGTTTAAGTTTGCTTGGAACCAGGCGTAGCAGAATGGGCTCAGTTGGTTCTCCAGTGTATGAGAATCCAAAGGCAAGATAATGTTAACTGTATTGTCATGATTTTACTTTTTCTTTTGCTTTCTTCCACTATTATTGCTAGGGCCATCTGGGTTGGAATTCTCTCTAGGACCCAGGCCAGATTGACGGTTTTTGTTTTCAGTTATTTAGTAATCACTATTCCCTGCAGTTTTGTCTCACTCGCAGCTCGACTTTGTACTTTTGTATTTCTTCTTCATCTTCATCTTGCTGGTGGTAAGGGCAGTACAATTAAGTGGATCTGGTGGATGAGAATGTGTTGTGTCCTGTAATGATCGTACCATATTGCACCACTAGAGGGTGGTGTCATGAAATAAGAGTAAAGTGGAGTTGGTAAAGTTTTAGAGTTAGAGTATAGTTAGACGGCTAACTGTTAACTTGTTGTGTCTTCCTGTTACCTCTACGATGTAAAGTCTGTGCTGAATTCATTAAAGAGCACTGTTCCTTTATGAGGACTGGTTTATTACCGGCCGCTACTACAGAATGTAATTGTTCTGCCTGTCACAACACGCCACTTGCTAAGAGTACCAATCAGGTGAAATTGGATAATCTTCCACGGCACACTTGATGATTTCTAATGGCATACTTATGTTCCGTGGTTGGGAAAAGCTGATTTTAACCACTACCTCAAGCATTTAGTCTACAAGATGCTTAATTCTACAGACCCTCCTTGTTACTCCACACATCTGTTGAACAATTTGTCTCACTGGGCAGTTTAGATCCTGTAGACTGTAGTCTACATGAGTCACTTTAAATAATCCATTTACAGCATATAAGCAATATGTTTTACACAGATATACACAAGAAACAAACAAACTTCTATCTAGGGAATATTTTTTAATATTTTAACTGTGTTTGTAATGATAAAAGAATGAAATATGTTTAAGATTTTAGTTTTATTTATTTTGTAATTTGAATAAATCCAAACCTTAATGAAACCAGCTGTATATTGTCTCCTTTACTCTTCCTTCAGCCCTAGGAGTGCAGGGATTTTAGAGAAGCAAGTTTGCAGCTGACATTAGTAAAAAAAAAAAATACATTTTACATTAGCTAGATTTTTAAGTGCAATAAAAGTTAATAAGCTACAGCACACTGTGGTTTAGCTATGTCTGAATTCAAAAGGCTTTAAAGGCCACCTGATTTTTCAGATTTTTTTTTTGAGCTTGACTCTTTCTTAGAATAACAGTGAGGAACCCTACAATCTGTTTCATTTCTTCATTTCACCCATGCAAGCAAAGTTTAGAAAACACTTCCTGTGAAAGTGAATTGGCCAGACACTTTTTAGCACTCACTAATGTTAAGAGAGAATTTTAGACTAGTAACATTAATGCTATATTTTTCTGTGAAGCTCTGCCTTACAGTGACATTAGCTCCACGTTCTTAGTCACTGTAGTGCTGTGAGATACAGAAGGTGCTGCTGAGCTCTGTGTTATTATAATCATTTTGCCTCAGATGTGTGCAACATCAGCATCCACTATATTGAAATTAAAATAAAAAGTTTTAGCAGGTCTGCTGTGTGTCCTGCTCATGCCTGGGTAACTGACCCCTCCAAACTCTCCTCTTTCAGCATGGCAGTTGAGCGCTCCTCTTACACATTTTCAAAGCAGAAATTGGGTTAATGACAGGGCCAGTATGATTAAAAAAGCTGACCTAAACCACATAAATCATGAAGCATAACAGTTGTTGGCACCTCAGATTTAGAGATCAGAATCCACAGTTATACTTTTTATACCAGCAGGAAGAAACTGATGTTTCAGTCGGTGGCTTTCCTCAGTGTTTCGGAGACATTTGTGATTTGACCACAGAATCAATAGATCACAAGGTTTGTTTGTTTGTTTTAACTACACCTCAGAGTGCACCGTATGCTTAGTGTTAGAAGTGGTTATGTAAGCATATCTTACATTATCAGCAAAGACTCATTACATTAATAATTATTATAAAAACTGTTATTAGTGAAGGATATGCCTGAAGGGAAACTTTGAAGTATCTCCTTAAAAATGGCAAGACAACCAGAAAACCACCAGTAACAAGAGGTGGATTTGCATTTGGAGCCTTTAGGTCATTTCTATTTACACTAGTAGTTTTTATTTAATGACCAGTGAGTGAAAGGACACTAAGATAGAGTCTTAACTCAAGGTGAGCTTTGAATGTTGACTGGAAATCCAAAAATCTGAAGACATCACAAAAGTCCACAAGAGCAACGGGAGCAGAGTGTAGACATAATATAATTGTATTGTATAAATGTAATATATTTAAACGTAAAGGCGAGGCATTTGCACACACCGAGACTAATGAGAGGAAGTGGAGGCAGCTGGTTGAGAGGCAACAGGTGGCAAAGCGAGACAAAGGAAGCAAAACTAAGGACTACCAAAATAACACAAAAAGTGACTAAGCAAAGAGACAAAGCATATAACATGCAAACATGTGCAAACTCAGTTGGAAAGAGAATACAGTCATGTGTCAGAATATAAAAGAGACCAAGAATAACTTTTGCAGGTGTTAGGCAAGAAGATGAAGCAACACCAACAAAGAAGAAGAGAGAGAGAGAATAAGATGAGGTTTAGATGTAATTTCCCTTTCCCAAATAAATATTGTTTCATTTTTTTGTATCTGAGCACACATTTACTTTGTAGTCTTACACTTACACCTACACTTCAGGTGAAAATACTGAGTTTTACTATAGAACGATTTGTGTTGCACTTACATGTAGTACTGCAAATGCTATGCAGGTAAACAACTCTACACTAAACGGAGAAATGGGATATTTGCACACACTGGAATTTGTGACATGGAATCAGTTTTGAGATGAGAAAATGAGATTTTGAGTGTTGTTGAGTGTTTTTTGTGCTTTTTTTGATAAAGTGGTTTACTCTTTTCAGTTGTGTTTTGTAGAGTTTTGAAAAACTGAACCACAGTTTCTTGAAATGTGTTTACATATTTCGTGTAAAAGGGACCAGCCAGCTGATTTGTCATTTAATGCTTGTAAATGTTTATAGTCCTCAGAAAGTTTGGATTATTTTTTACACTCTTTTTGTGCATTTTTTAATAAAGATAAACATGAATTATTATTATTCTTAGTCAGTTTGGTTAAATATGTCAGCACTGGTATGTCTACAATACTATTAGTTAGTCTCCTCGAGGTCTGGTGCAGTAGTAATCTGAGAAAAATCAAACAGGTTCAGGTTCATTTATTCATAACCTGAAATCACTCCATCTGCACTGCACTTCTTTTTGATGATGCACTTTTTTTATGCTTCCTTTTTCTTTGCCTTTGACTGTTTTGATTCCTGTTATTTGGAGAAAGATGATTGGTTATAACTAAAAGATAAAAAGAGGAAGCAAGTAAAGGATGTTGCAGTGCTTCTAACCCACCAGAGCACCAGGTGATATCAGTCCTCCACAGCAACAAGGAAAGGTAAGATGACTTTTCTGTCTCCTGGCTCGTATTTTCCTATACAGTTAATGATATTGAAATTTCATTTATCAGATGAAATTGTGTAATTTTGCAATCTTGTGTACTCACGTTTTTTCTTGATATAAGAGTCGTATTGAGATGTTAAAGGAATAACACAGATTAGTGGCACTCTGCACATGATCCTACTCTAGAGTAATATAAGAGTTACCAAACAGTAATATACAATATTGCAATGTGATGTTAAAATGTATATGATATGTTGATTTTGTTTCTGGATGCTGTTTTTTATTTTTTATTTGAATGCACAGCATATTCATTATTTTAAATGATTTGTTGAGTGTATCCTTTTTAAAATATGTTAGCTAATCAGTATTGCCTTCTCTGTCTGTGTAGGTTCGGAGTCATCCAGGTCAGTGCAGCGGAAGTACCTTCAATTAAAGGCAACTGGACTTCTTTAAGTTTCTTGAAGTCAAAGTCAAATGTATTTATAAAGCACATACCGGTATATAAAAAAACAACTGTTTACAGGTGCAATACATTTAAAATAATCAAAAAAGTTGAAAGCATAGGAGGGTTAAACTAGTGCTATCATAGCAGAAAATAATTGTAATATTAAATAAAATGCAAATATTAAGTCATGTTAAAAATAAAAACTATACTGTATTTTTTCAAATTTATTTTACAGTGCATTTTGGGAAACTTGTAACTGAAGAAGCCTCTGAGGGTGACATATCTTCCAAGTCCAAGTCCCGTTGCCTTCTTTTCAACCTCATAAGATTGTTGCCTTCTCTCCTTTTAACTGCAGATAAAATGAGATTCATTGTCTTGATCACCATCATCGTCACTGTAGCCCTTATTGATGGGGGCAGCAGCATGACCGCGGGGCCTTCATCACCGTGTCAGGACAAAAGTCCCAAAAGTCATTATGAAGAATTTGTAAGCAGACACATCCTTCAAGAGGAATTTGACAGAAATTCCATAGATGCTTGGAAAAGGTAAATTAAAAGTACATCATTCAAAAAAGTTTAGTTTTATTGTGTGCAGTAGGAAACAAACTTTAAAGTAACAGCTTACAGGCTCCAGAGGGTTACGTGCTGCTACACCACATGGTGCTGCTTTATGAGCATCTTCATGTGATGTCATTAAACTCAGCATTTTATGTGTGTGGAATTGTTTTACAAATAAGAAAACAGACAATAATATTATTATTATATTATTATCTCTATGTACTGAAATATTGATCTATTAATGCAGGTATTTGAAAAAAGAACACCTCTGGTGCAGAACTACAGTGCAATCGTTCCTCAATAAAAGTGATCTGGAGACCGTGAACAGAATCTGCAGCAAAGACGGGCGACGCTTAAGCAAGACAGATAACTATGCAGGGAACTTGTGCATCAGCAACTCAGAAATGCTGATATATGACGTCACATCCAGGAAAAGGAACAAGGATTGTAAAATTAAAATTGGTACAAGGAAAAGGGTTGTGATTGTGGCATGCGACAAGGTTGGAAACCAATGTCTCCCTGTTCATTTTCAGAAATATGAACAGCAGAGAGCAAGCAATATACCCTGCAGTCCTGCAAGGAATTTCAGTATTGTGGTAGAATAGCTTTCCACTGATTAATTTCTAAATTCAGCAACTTTGCATCGTGTTAGTGCTTTAACCCTTTATTTCCCAAGTAGTAACTTATTTGGTAATTTTGTCTGTAAAGGGGTCTTAAATCATACTATATGTGAATGCTTTTGCCATTCTTTTTTTTCCGAATAACCTCAACTTTCAATATCTGGCAGCCATTCTACATCACTGTATTGTTATGGCAATGCAACAACAGTTTACGTGGGGAAAAAAAAATTAAAAAAGGATCAGATTTCGAGTTAAGTGATATTCAACACGAACAAAATGTAACACAACATCAAGTTTAAATATGAACTGTACTAAATATAATGTATAAAAAAGTGTTTACACCTAGATCACTTCTCTCAAGCTCAAAGAATTGATGAGTTACAGTAGTACGAAGCTCACGTGATAAATTCTAGGCAGAGTTGAGTTTTCTTTCTGTGTTCAGATAGCATTAGCATTAGCATCAGCTTTTCTTTTTTTGAAACCATTCACATTTTTTCCCTAGCATAAACGATGACACAGTTACAGTCATTTAAATAGGGCTTGGAAAATGGGCCCGTCAGCTGGCTAATGGTGAATAAAGGGTTAATGAATTTTCTTTAGTTTTCTTTTGATCCATTATTGAAAAAAGAATCATAGAGAGTTTGATAACAAATGCAGCATCCAAATTTCTAGTATTTAATCTGTGTAAGAAACATCTGTTTAATGAGTATTTCTAACTAGCTGTATAATATTTGGATTTTAGAACTACTTAGTTTGTAGTTGTGTTTTTGATAGTAAGACCACTCCCACTTGTATCATTCAAAATAAAAACTGATGTTGTTTTTTTTTTTATTTGTATCCACAAAAACAGAATGGTGTAACTTTGTTCCTGTTTATTAGATAAAGTAGTGTAGCACAGCAACACAGTCTTGATTTTGGTTTGCTTAATTAAACTTAATTTACATCCATATTTGTTTATAATCACAAAACTCTGCTTTAGTGGCAATAAGTACTTGAAAAAAACATAGTTACAATCTTCTCTTGTATGTTTAAGTCATAAAAGTTATAAAGTGTTTTATGTTATTGGGCATTTATGTGGACTACTTCATGGTAAGCAAAGACTAGCTGATGTCTGCTGTGCTTCCTATTTTTCTGCATTATGCTTCAGCCACAGTGACCCAGATTTTAAATGTCACACACATATAGTACACATATAGTGTCACGGTCTGGCTGGCAGACCGTGGGGATGTGTGGGGAAGGAGGACCCAGGCGCGGTGCTCTATGTATAAACAGTGTATTTATTTACAGTGTGCAACAAAGTAACAATAAATCCCCGTGTTTTCCCAGACTCCCGTGTTGTGTCTCTCTGTGAATAGTCCGTGTCTTTGTGCTCTCCGCTCCCGTGTCAGCACCCCACGGTGCTCGCTGCTCTCGTGTCTTCCACGCTCCTCCTGCGGGAAACAATAGACGCAGCCGTCAGGACACATACAACTGCGGGCATACACGCACACTAACTTAACTGAACAGAAGACTAACGTGGAGTCTCATGCAATGATCCCGCGTCGGTGGGAGCTCCAAGACTCTCTTAAGTAGCTCCCCCGACGAGGCCTGATCAGCAGCAGGTGTGTGGCTTCGGGTGTGGCCAGTCCCCTTGCAGGGCCACACCCTCCAGGCCTGACGCCGCCTATAAACAAGTGCTCAGCCACCCACACACACATATACACAAGCACAGGGAAGGGGGAGCAACACCAAAATACACAACAATAATAATAATAATAATATAATACATAACTGCTCAGGGACCCTGGGCCACTCAGTCCCAGGACCCTGACAGTACCCCCCCTCTAAGGGTCGGCTCCCGACGACCCAAAACACAAACCAAAAACAAAACAGCACAACCAACCCAGGGCGGGCGGCGGGAGGTCCAGGACGGAGGGCCAGAACCAAAACAAGCAAAGAAAAACACCAAAGAAAACAACCCCCCCAAGGTCACAGTCCCAGAGTCCGACCGCGCATCCCGCAGCGGAGCAACAAAAAGAAAAAACGCCACAAAACAGACTCAGGTGGCCCATCAACACAACACAAGAGTTCAGGGGGCCTACCTCGAGTCCAATGGCGGCGACATCGCAGCTCCGGCGGACGGCCACGGGTCCGGCAACAGCAGAAAAACAGTTCCGGGGACCTGCCACTGCTCCAGTGGCGGCGGCACTGCTGCCCCTCCGGTGGCGAGCCCCGGGCCCAGTAACGGCGGCGCTGCTCCCCAGGCGGCCTGCCCCGGATCCAGTGGCTGCGGCGGCGCTGCTCCGGCGGGCGGCCACAGATCCGGTGGTGGCGGCATCGCAGCTCCGGTGGGCGGCCACGGGTCCGGTGGCGGCGGCATCGCAGCACCCGCTTCAGCACAACCCACGATTCCCGACGTGGCGGCCGGGCTGCTGGACGTGGCGGCCCCTCCGGCACGCCGACCTCCAGCTCTGGCTCAGCGGATCCCTCCGGACCTCCGAGCTCCTCCGGTGGCAGCGCGGGCTTACCAGGCTCGCCGAGCTCCTCTGCTGGCAACGCCGGTCCCTCCGGCTCGTTGAGGTCCGCCAGCAGCGGTGCGGGCTTCTCAGTGGGTGGCTCGCTGAGCTGCTCCAGCTCACAGTGCTCCTCCGGCTTGCTGAGCTCCTCCGGCTCGCTGAGCTCCTCCGGTGGCGGTGCGGGCTCCTCCGGCTCGCAGAGCTCCTCAGCTGGCGGTGCGGGCTCCTCCGGCTCGCAGAGCTCCCCAGCTAGCGGTGCGGGCTCCTCCGGCTCGCAGAGCTCCTCAGCTGGCGGTGCGGGCTCCTCCGGCTCGCTGAGTTCCTCCGGCTCGCTGAGCTCCTCCGGTGGCGGTGCGGGCTCCTCCGGCTCGCGGAGCTCCTCCGGTGGCGGTGCGGGCTCCTCCGGCTCGCTGAGCTCCCCAGCTGGCGGTGCGGGCTCCTCCGTCTCGCAGAGCTCCTCAGCTGGCGGTGCGGGCTCCTCCGGCTCGCAGAGCTCCCCAGCTGGCGGTGCGGGCTCCTCCGGCTCGCAGAGCTCCTCAGCTGGCGGTGCGGGCTCCTCCGGCTCGCTGAGCTCCTCCGGCTCGCTGAGCTCCTCCGGCTCGCTGAGCTCCTCCAGCTCGCTGAGCTCCTCCGGCTCGCTGAGCTCCTCCAGCTCGCTGAGCTCCTCCGGCTCGCTGAGCCCCTGCCCGGGCTCGCAGAGCTCCCGCTCGCCGAGCCGCTGCTGCTGGACAAAGTCTGCGGTTTCCCGAGCTTGCACTACCCCCAGGGCTTTACGCAGGGTGCAAAGGAAGGCGGAAACTCCCTTAAGCTGGCCAAGGTAGGGATTTCCCTCCAGGATTGCCTCGATGGCATTTAACCCCTCCACTCTTGCCCTTGCGTCGGTGGTGTGAGTTACCCAGTCCATCAGACGTTGGACGCATGTGAGGTCGCTCTCTCTGGACAAGGCGGCTGGAGTGGGTAGTAGAACGGAGGCTGCTGCCGGTGGAGAAGATGGCTGAGGGGTGACTGCATGCGGATGAGATGACGACGGTGTTAAAGAAGGTGACTGCTGATCGGCCAACTGAGCTGCAGGTGGCTGCTGATCAGCTGACTGAACTGAAGGTGGCTGCTGGTTAGCTGACTGAACAAACATAGCCCCAGAATAAAGAGTTCCAGACGAAACAGTCCTAACTCCTGGGTCCGAAGGAACATCAGGAACACAGTCTCTTGAACCAGGGGGAAAATACTCGTTCTCAAAACTGATACTGTTATTTTCCCAAACAGGAGAAACACGAGCTGGCGTTCGCAGCTTTGGGGGAAACAGTCTGTCTATCCCTGGACAAAAAAGGCGAATGAAGGGAGACTCTGTCACTCACCCTAGGCTGTTGTTTAAACTGAATCCCAGGCTCCTGCTGGAGCTGTGAGTGCTGGTTGCGTGTTCGCTGCCTCCCTGTTGAAGAGGGAGTGTCGCTGGCGGAATGTGACGAGGGCGGATTCTGATGTGGCTGCTCCTGCTGTGATGTGGAAATGCTGGGTGAGTCAGGTGGCACGATAATAATCCCTAACATTTTGTAAAAAGCTTGTGCAGGTGTAAGCTGATTGCTTGCAGGCTCGTAGTAATCCTCCCGGGACCGGCTGGAGCGTTTTCTGCGAGACCGAGGCGTCCGCGGGGAGGAAGCAGATGAGTGGGCCGACGGGTAGACTGCCAGCGAGGAACGGCAGCACGGAGGCCCTCCAAGCGCTAGCCGGGTCCCGTCAAAACGGGAGCTGCGCTTCCACGGTGAGTCCGCTGGATCCATTACGGGCGGGATCATTCTGTCACGGTCTGGCTGGCAGACCGTGGGGATGTGTGGGGAAGGAGGACCCAGGCGCGGTGCTCTATGTATAAACAGTGTATTTATTTACAGTGTGCAACAAAGTAACAATAAATCCCCGTGTTTTCCCAGACTCCCGTGTTGTGTCTCTCCGTGAATAGTCCATGTCTTTGTGCTCTCCGCTCCCGTGTCAGCACCCCCCGGTGCTCGCTGCTCTCGTGTCTTCCACGCTCCTCCTGTGGGAAACAATAGACGCAGCCGTCAGGACACATACAACTGCGGGCATACACGCACACTAACTTAACAGAAGACTAACGTGGAGTCTCATGCAATGATCCCGCGTCGGTGGGAGCTCCAAGACTCTCTTAAGTAGCTCCCCCGATGAGGCCTGATCAGCAGCAGGTGTGTGGCTTCGGGTGTGGCCAGTCCCCTTGCAGGGCCACACCCTCCGGGCCTGACGCCGCCTATAAACAAGTGCTCAGCCACCCACACACACATATACACAAGCACAGGGAAGGGGGAGCAACACCAAAATACACAACAATAATAATAATAATAATAATATAATACATAACTGCTCAGGGACCCTGGGCCACTCAGTCCCAGGACCCTGACATATAGTACAAGAGTGTACTTCTTCAAATACACAAATAACACTTGGGATGTTGGCCGCAGTCAACTTGTGTTAGGAAATGGTCATGTTTCCCTTCACACTAATTTACTGGTAATGAATGAATAAGAAAGTTGAGAGTTGCCCTCTCGAGGCTGTTACTGTTACTGTACTGAAAACTCCCTGAAAAGCCTTCAATCCCCTCCTGAGTTGCCTGGTGGTTTGCCAGAATCTCTTCAAGGCAGAATCTCTTTGAGGCTGGGTACTCTGAACTGCCACTAAGCGCATAAGCGCAGACGACGGTCAGGACCCGTTCCCTGATCCAGAGAAACCCTAACATACAGGCAGCAAGCCAAGGGGATACCAGAATACCCAGCCCGCCACCTCAACTCCAGACTGAGACAGAGTCCAGCCCCTCTCCAGGAGACTGTTTCAAGAGCCCAAGGCGTGCGTTGAGGTGAGCCTGACTATACCTAGCCGGTACCTCTCAACCTCACGCATTAACTCAGGCTCCTTCCCCACCAGAGAGGTGACATTCCATGTCACAATTGCCAGCCTTGGTAGCTGGGGATCGGTCTGCCAGGACCTCCGCACCTGGCCGCCGCCCAGCTCGCAATGCACTGGACCCCTAAGGTGCCTCCTCCGTGTGGAGGGCTTGCAGGAAGATGGCCCCATGTCCCTATTTCAGGCTGTGCCCAGCTGGGTCCCATGGACTAAGGCCCGCCCACCAGACGCTCGCTCTCGGGCACCCTCCCTGGGCCTGGCTCCAGGGCGGAGCCCTGGTAACCCTATCCCAGACAAAAGCCCCCAGACAACATTGCTTCTAGAATCCCTGGGACATACAGTGGACAGCAAAAGTATTCGCCCCCCTTGAACTTTTCCACATTTTGTCACATTACAGCCACAAACATGAATCAATTTTATTGGAATTCCACTTGAAAGACCAATACAAAGTGGTGTACACGTGAGAAGTGGAACGAAAATCATACATGGTCCCAAACATTTTTTACAAATAAATAACTGCAAAGTTCGGTGTGCGTATTTATTCAACCCCCTGAGTCAATACTTTGTAGAATCACCTTTTGCTGCAATTACAGCTGCCAATCTTTTAGGGTATGTCTCTACCAGCTTTGCACATCTAGAGACTGAAATTCCTGCCCATTCTTCTTTGCAAAACAGCTCCAGCTCAGTCAGATTAGATGGACAGCGTTTGTGAACAGCAGTTTTCAGATCTTGCCACAGATTCTCGATTGGATTTAGATCTGGACTTTGACTGGGCCATTCTAACACATGGATATGTTTTGTTTTAAACCATTCCATTGTTGCCCCGGCTTTATGTTTAGGGTCATTGTCCTGCTGGAAGGTGAACCTCCGCCCCAGTCTCAAGTCTTTTGCAGACTCCAAGAGGTTTTCTTCCAGGATTGCCCTGTATTTGGCTCCATCCATCTTCCCATCAACTCTGACCAGCTTCCATGTCCCTGCTGAAGAGAAGCACCCCCAGAGCATGATGCTGCCACCACCATATTTGACAGTGGGGATGGTGTGTTCAGAGTGATGTGCAGTCTTAGTTTTTCCGCCACACGTAGCGTTTTGCATTTTGGCCAAAAAGTTCCATTTTGGTCTCATCTGACCAGAACACATTCTTCCACATGTTTGCTGTGTCCCCCACGTGGCTTGTGGCAAACTGCAAACGGGACTTCTTATGGTTTTCTGTTAACAATGGCTTTCTTCTTTCCACTCTTCCACAAAGGCCAACTTTGTGCAGCGCACGACTAATAGTTGTCCTATGGACAGATTCCCCCACCTGAGCTGTAGATCTCTGCAGCTCGTCCAGAGTCACCATGGGCCTGCATTTCTGATCAGCGTTCTCCTTGTTCGGCCTGTGAGTTTAGGTGGACGGCCTTGTCTTGGTAGGTTTACAGTTGTGCCATACATAGTTAGGTTTTTTTTTGTTTGTTTGTTTGTTTTTGTCAATTTATGTTGTAATTTATGTTAGGTCAGTCTGTCTTGTCTCTGCTAGCCAGCTAACTAGGCCTCTTATTTAGCTAGTTTAGTGTTTTCTGTTAATTTATGTTGTAAATTTATGTTGCATGTAGCACCTTGGTTCCTGGAGGAACGTTGTTTCGCCTCACTGTGTACTGTTAAACTGTATATGGTTGAAGTGACAATAAAGCCAACTTGACTTGACTTGACTTGACTACTCCTTCCATTTCTGAATGATCACTTGAACAGTGCTCCATGGGATGTTCAAGGCTTGGGAAATCTTCTTGTAGCCTAAGCCTGCTTTAAATTTCTCAATAACTTTATCCCTGACCTGTCTGCTGTGTCCTTTGGACTTCATGGTGTTGTTGCTCCCAGTATTCTCTTAGACAACCTCTGAGGCTGTCACAGAGCAGCTGTATTTGTACTGACATTAGATTACACACAGGTGCACTCTATTTAGTCATTAGCACTCATCAGGCAATATCTATGGGCAACTGACTGCACTCAGACCAAAAGGGCCTGAATACTTACGCACACCGAACTTTGCAGTTATTTATTTGTAAAAAATGTTTGGGACCATGTATGATTTTCGTTCCACTTCTCCCGTGTACACCACTTTGTGTTGGTCTTTCAAGTGGAATTCCAATAAATTGATTCATGTTTGTGGCTGTAATGTGACAAAATGTGGAAAAGTTCAAGGGGGCCGAATACTTTTGCAAACCATTGTACAAACCCCTCCATCAAGATAACATATTGATTTGTGAAGAGGTTTTGTTATGTCTGAAAAATTGTTCCAAAATGACAGTTGTCCCAAGCATGAGATGTGACCTCGATGTCAGCTTGATATTTCTCTTGAAGTCACCTTGACGTCTTTGTTAGACTTGTTACACCCCAGCCCAGGGAAAACTGGCGTGCAACATAAGGAAAATAAAAATAAGGAAAAATGCCCCCCCACTCCCTGCTCTTAGTGAGGACGAACCAACAAAAAACAGCTACCACGGATTTCACAACAGCCAGTCAGTTTATTGAGTCCCAAAAGGCATCAGGCATCAGGGTGAGCATGGCCAAAACAACAAACAAAAACTCTAGAAATGAAATGCAGCTGGCTTACCTTCACAGAAAACCCCAAACGAAAATTATAGGTGTCTTACCTGCCTCCCTAACCAAAAACAGGAGAAAAGGTTCCCAAAGAAAAATGGCTTCTCACCCCTACAGCTACCGAGTAAAAACAGTATCGACAACTATTTACATAGTGTTTAGCAAAACAAGCCTTATGTTAAGAAATGACTTATATTATCTTTATATCAATCACTACAATATGAAATACAAAATTTTCAATCGAACGAATACCAAGAAAAAAAGTCAAAATCATCACCTTCTCCTCTGAATCCCACTTTTCATTCTACCAACTACACACCCAAGCCCTTGCCTCACAGTGTTGGTAATGCTGTGCTCTGTGACCAGACTTCCATACCTCAGGAATGTGCACCGTGATAACATGATCATTGTTGACCCAGAAAATCTTGCCTTGATTTTGGACTAGCTTTATTGTGTTTTTTCATCTGGGAGAAGATTATTAGTCTTAATTAAAATACTAACTGAGGAAGACAGAAAATCTTAGTGCAGAAATTCTAACAGACTAAAGCACCTGTACCTGTTCATCGGTCTCTGTCTCTCTAACTCCCTGTTCATTTTCAAAAATATGAGAACCAAACCCCAAGCAATATACCCTACAGTCCTGCAAATATTTTCAGTATTGTGGTAGAATAGCTTTCCACAGCCAGACTAATGATATGTTTCAGAGTTTTGATAAACCAGCAGAACCAGCATGAAGAGACATCGCATCCCAGTACTGGTGAACTACATATGTACACCTACATTGGTATGCCTATAATACAGTTAGTTAGTCTCCTCGAGGTCTGGTACAGTAGTAATGTGAGAAAATTAAACAGGTTCAGTTTCATATACTCATAACCTGAAATCACTCCATTTGCACTGCAGTACTTTTTGATGATGCGCTGTTTTTGCTTCCTTTTCTTTGCCTTTCGACTATTTTGATTCCTGTTGACTAAAAGATAAAAAGAGGAAGTGGGTAAAAACGTCTGCAGTAATTCTAACACAGTAGAGCAACAGGATTACCAGTTCTCCACAGCACAACAACAAAGAAAGGTAAGATGACTAATGTCTCCTAGCTCATACTTTCTTGATACTTTTTTCTTGATTTGGTTGTGATTTGGTTGGTTGTGAAGCTGTCTAATGTTAAGGAAGTCATGATTTGAACGCGAAGTTTGTTCCACAGTTTAGGAGCAGTCACAGAAAAGGCTTCTTCACTCCTTTCTTCACTAATCTGGACCTCGGGAAAGCTAGGAGCATTTGGTCCACAGACCTCATTGATCTTGCAGGACTGTACCAGTTCAAAAAGTATGAGTGTGCTAATATAATAATAATAATAATAATAATAATAATAATAATAATATCATAAAATCATAAAGTTAATGCGAAAACTGACTGGCAGTCAGTGTAAGGATGTTAGTATGGAGCATATGTAGTCTCACTTGCATGTGTTCAGTTAGTAACCATGCTGCAGTGTTTTGGACCAGCTGCAGTCAGCTAACCGATGACAGACTGACACCTAAATAAAGACTATTACAAAAGTAAAGGGGTGTGCATTTCAGAGGGTTGTTGACCCACTTTTAATCATGTGCATCACTAAATGAGCCACTGTGAGACCTTGTCTCACCCTATCATGGAACAAACATGTAACTAAAGAAGCCTCTTCAGTGAGGTGAAACATCTTCCAAGTCCCGTTGCCTTCTTTTCAGCCTCATAAGACTGTTGCCTTCTCTCTTTTTACTGCAGATAAAATGAGATTCATTGTCTTGATCACCATCCTCGTCACTGTAGCCCTTATTGGTGGAGGCAGCAGTATGATTGCAGAGCCTTCATCACCGTGTCAGGACAAAAGCCCCAAAAGTCATTATAAAGAATTTCTCAGCAGACACATCCTTCAAGAGGAATTTGACAGAAATTCCCTAGATGCTTGGAAAAGGTAAATTAAAAGTACATCATTCAAAAAAGTTTAGTTTTATTGTGTGCAGTAGGAAACAAACTTTAAAGTAACAGCTTACAGGCTCCAGAGGGTTACGTGCTGCTACACCACACGGTGCTGCTTTATGAGCATCTTCATGTGATGTCATTAAACTCAGCATTTTATGTGTGTAGAAACTAGAAGGTTTAAAGTAATAATGTTGTGGAGGAATTGTGTTACAAATAAGCGAACAGATTTCTGTATCCTGCTCCACATCGAGGCTTAATGTTTATGAGTGCATATTGTTACCTATTAGAGGAATTGTAACACTGGGAACATTAGAAAATATTGAAAACTAAGCAGAAGTTGTTTAGCAAGCTGAAAACTGGCGTACTATCCATGATGTGATAATATGTACTGAATTATTGATCTATTAACGCAGGTATTTGAAAAAAGAACACCTCTGGTGCAGAACTACAGTGCAATCGTTCCTCAATAAAAATGATCTGGAGAACGTGATCAGAATCTGCAGCAGAGACGGTCGACGCTTAAGCAAGACGGATAACTATGCAGGGAACTTGTGCATCAGCAACTCAGAAATGCTGATATATGAAGTCATATCCACAAAAAGCAACAAGGATTGTAAAATTACAGTTGGTGCAAAGAAAAGGGTTGTGATTGTGGCATGCAACAAGGTTGGAAACCAATGTCTCCCTGTTCATTTTCAGAAATATGAACAGCAGAGAGCAAGCAATATACCCTGCAGTCCTGCAAGGAATTTCAGTATTGTGGTAGAATAGCTTTCCACAGTCAGACCAATGATTCTGTGACAAACTTTGCTTGTTGCTATACTGATTATTAAAATTTCATGATGAGTTAAGATACATTTCTAAATTCAGTGACTTTGGATGGTGTTAGTGCTAATTATGAATTTAGTTTTCTTTTTGGTCCATTATTGAAATAATAATCACACAGATTTCAATAACAAATGCTGATTCCACATTTCTAATATTTAATCTATGAAAGAAACATCTGATTGATGAGCACTTCTAACTAGCTGTCTAATATTTGGATTTTGGAGCTACTTGGTTTGTACTTGTGTTTTTGACTGTATGACCACTCCCACTTCTAAGAAAAACTGAGGGATTTTTTTTTTTTGTATCCTCGAAACAGAATTGTGTAACTTTGAGTTCCCTTTCTTCCTGTTTATTAAAGAAAGAAGTGTAACAGGAAACGGTATATTTGCTGTTAGACGTACGCATGCAAATGTTTGTGGTCACTATGTCCTCAGCCAATTTATTTTTAATTTGTACACTGTTGATTTTGGTTTGTGAAAATTGAAACATATACATGAGGTGTATTTAAGTTTCAGCGTTTGTCAGTTAAATAAGTTAGCACAACCAGACGAGACCAGGCCTTGGCTCATATGTTTTGAGGCTGGGGATTTGACATTACTGTGAATCAGTTTCTGTTTTAAAGGCTGTTTCTTGCTATAGCTACTCTGACCGTCCTCTGAACTTCCTTTTTTTTTTTTAATTAAACTTTAGGCACGTATTCTTCTCTTGGTAAAATGTTCATCAGCTCTTCTGACTCTCCAGCTTTTATTTCAATTAAATATAAAACCCTCATTACCATTACATTACCAGGAACTTCTGATATCCTTACAGTTCCACAAATAAACATATCAGAAACTTGTGTAATCTGGTGTGGTGCAGTGATGTTTTTTCTGTCCACTAATGCTCATTAAAAGCTATGGTTATCTTTGAATGCAAAAAGGAAGGAAAATGCAGTTAAAATGTTTGTCGTATTTTTGCACAAGACACAGTAGCAGTGAGATGAGATCAGTATCATATTCTTAACTGGCTGACTAAACATAAAATACAGAAGTATATTCAACACATAGAGGAAGTGTTACTTTTAAGTTAACCCTACCATCTTACATTTTTACAAGGGAAATGGTTGATGAAACATACACACACAAAAGCTTTAAAACCTTAAAACCACATTAAAAAACCTTCCAGTCAAGCAAACAAGCAACCGGTCAAGCTGTAACTTACAGCCATATTTGCCCATAATCACAAAACCCTGCTTTAGTGTCAATAAGTACTTGACAAAAAGCTTTGAGTCAAAAAAGTCACAAGTGTTTTATGTTATTGAACATTTGTGTGAACTATCAAAGTCAGAATCACAATCAGAATACTTTAATCATGTGGGTTACAGTTGCTCCAAGGAATAACAGCATAGCTGGACTGGCCATCGGGCATACCGGGCATTTGCCCGGTGGGCCGCTGGCGATTTTTTGTTTTTATGGGCCGATGGATTTTTTTTTTTTTTTTTTTTTTTTTTTTAGGAAGGGTGTATATAATGACAGGTGTTGGATTGGCCAATTGGTCATGATCGACTCTGGGCTGGACCAATTACAGCCGAGGAGGCTGGATGCACCCTCCCCCTTGTTTAGCAATCACGTGATTTTCGCGCATTGCATGCCGGGAACTCGTGGCAAAACAATCCAAGTACCGCATCAAATGCAAGCATTTGCAGCACCGCAAAACGTTCATTCTCCGGTTCCAATACCACCTTGTTTTTTCTTTGCCGCACAAAAAAGGAATGTACAAAACAAAAGGAGAACAATGCCGGTCCGTACAAAGACAGACTCGACGAAAAGACAAAGAAAAATACGAGGAAAAAATCAAACCAGTGAAAGGGTCAGACCCATACGAGCACACAGAGTGGACAAAAGACGTCAGCGTGCTGCCCAACTTTCACCACGCTCATATTTATAATTATACGGTTCTTGGAGTGAGTGCATACACTCATGAAGTTTAGTAACTTCAGGTCACTGCAATAAGCCCAGGTACAGTTTACCGACGGATGGGTGCAGGACCTTGAAATGCACCGTGTAGAACGAAAGACCATCGTACGGACAAAGGTAAGTTTACCAGTCTCACAAATCGTCGTCATAGATACACATTCGTTAACCGTTTATTAATATAACCTTTGAGCTCAACGGTAATTAATTAGTAGTGGAAATAATTTCTGGTAGCATTACAGAAATGTAGCAATGACAATAATATTGTATGTTGTAATCGCACTGGACAATTAGTGATACAAAACAACTGTTTTACCCTGTGAATAAAAGTATATGTTTTTGTCAATGTACCATGGCAATAACAGAAGCGAAACGCAATATTGTGTCAGGACAATTCACTATTTATGCACAATAAACACAATAAATTAAGGAGCATAGCGCGACAATTTCTGTTCAGCGCCAGACTTGCTTGTAACCTATATCACCAATTATGTTAAGAAAAATGACGTATTAACTACTACAAAACTCTGACGTTTGTGGGAATGCTTGGAGCAGACTAACCTGTGAGCTGGAGTGTTCTGAGACGTTATATTTGGTATATCCAGACCATCTGTCGGCTCTTACTTCGGAAACATGGCTTAAAAAATTTCTCTTCAACAACGTAATCCGATAAAAAAACAAAAAACGATCTCTTTACCCGTCGGCTTCCCGTGGCTGTCATGCGACCAGCTATTGCAGTTAATAATACAACAGCTTCTTGGCATTTTTTGGGTTTCTTTTTATCGCTAGTACCTCTTGCCACAAGTTCCCAGAATCCTTTGCGGTTTTACCCCTGAATGACGTCACATTTTCAATCTTTATCCTGGTGGGCCGGTCTCTAGTCAAAATGCCCGGGCCGATTTTTTGTCCCAGTCCAGCCCTGAATAACAGTAACACACTAAACTTAAGCTTAAGATTGCAAACTTGTAAAGTGCATGATTAAAGATATTCTTCTGTTTCTATACTCCTCCCCTACATATCAGATGGTGGGGGAGGTTATAGCTATAGTGTTTACTGCAGGCACATTCCATGTGAAGACTCTGGTTTCCTTATTTGATAAGGAATGTTTACTTCCAGCCATTTAGGGGCATGCCTATGCTTTTATACGGTGTACCATTAAAGTGAAGCCATATACGGGTGAGCTGTAGAGTTAAAGAAGGGGCATACCATAACAGCAGATTTATGATTAAGGCCACCTTCCTGTGAGGAGGATGTGAGGAAGTGTTATGTCTCTTAGCTTGTTAAGCTTGTAACCCTCCATGCCTTTTATGAACAAATATCATCATGACAAATATCAACACGTGTAGTATCCACAGAAATCTCAGCTAAATACTAAGAGATAAGATAAGATAAGATAAAACTTTATTAATCCCTCGGGTGGGTTCCTCTGGGAAATTTGGTATAAATTCGGTGGTTGTAGATAAACCATATCTACAACCACCAAACACAACAAAAACAAGTGATGATTAAATGTGCAAAATTACAAAAATGCAGACTACACTCTTAAGTACTGTTACGTTCTAAGTCTAGGCAAGGATTGAACGAAACAAGAAAATGGCCCTCACTCATGCACCACCCAAGAAAGAGCAAAACAGGGGAGTTTTGACAGCAGGAGTAACTGAAACAAGCTGCCTGCTTGTTGACACATGCGCACAAGCAACTACCTCATGATAAGCAAAGGCTAGCTGCTTCCTATTTTTCTGTGTTATGCTTCACCCACAGTGACCCAGATAGCAAATTTCACACGTACACTACAAGATTGCACTTCTTCATATACACAAATAGCACTGATCATTTTCCGACACCCAATTTGTATCAGGAAATGGCCCCATGTTTCCCTGCACGCTAATTTACTGGTAATGAAAAATAAGAAAGATCTGAAATAATTAGTCTGGGGTTTTTTTTCTTTTGTTTTTTTGGTTTTCTTGTCACCTTATCGGGACTGTTGTGTCTGTTTGCTTTTCCAAGCCAGTGATATTACAGTTTACATCGAGTTGTAATATGTTGTTTGTCCAGAAACAACATATTACAAGAAAACTGTATCGGCATTATGGCTTTTTAGTCATTTGTATAAAATAAAGCTATAATAACTATATGTGTGGATAACATGCATGATAACAACTAATTTCACGCTTACAATGTGTTCTCACTAGACTGAACTCTTTTTTTTACACAAATAGCATTCCCGCTATTGGGTGCTGTCAGTTTTGGTCAAGACGTAGTCACGTGTTGGCCTACTTCACACTAATTTACTGATAATGATCATCACCACATGCTATATACTGAGTGGTAAGATTGCAGAACTGTGAGTGGCTGCTTGCTCTTGTGATGACTGGTTGTGTGCTAGCATAGATAAGACGAGAGCAGGTTTAAAAAGCAGAAGCATTTCTGAACTTTTGTCAGAAAGTAAAACTTCATATCTCCTCGTACTACAACAGTTACGCTGACAATAAATAGCATCTATCTGATTGAACAGGTAAGAAAACAATTTTAATTATTACGCAAATGTTTGCAATTTTACCAGTTTACGGCCTTTTGTCATCTTTCTGTTAGTTTATTTATAAAGCAGAAGTGTTTCATATAAAATACATGAAAAACACAAATGCAAAAGCTGATAGGTGGATCTGCATAAATGGTTTGCTAGGTTTACTATTAAGAAACACAATGCCAGCATAAAGAATAAGACTGGAGATGAGGCCTGGATAAGTGAGAGAAAATGGATTGATGGATGGATAAACTTGCAAAATCATGTAGCTTACTAAATCGGCCTCGGCAGACAGTATGGGTGAAGTTAGCATAGACAGTGGTTCTAAACATAAGCCTCCAGCATACAGTAAACCCACATCTAATTGTTTTTTCTCCATTATTGGCTTCTCCTCAATGGCTCCCTGTTAAATCCAGGATCAAATTTAAAATCCTTTTTTAGGTTGCTTGAAGACGTTTCACCTCTCATCTGAGAAGCTTCTTCAGTTATACAGCCACTGGTGGAGAGTCCCAGACTTTAAGCCCTATGGGAGTGTTCCCAAGAGGGACATGGGCCCCCTATTGATCTTCTACCAAATCACCGGCGCCAAGGTGTGAAAATAGGTGTAGAACACAATCAGCCAAGGTTTTGGGTGAACCCACTGTGAAACCTAGTTCTACCCTATCATGCAATTTACTGAGGTCAAATCGCGCAGGATGGCAGTTGGCATCAAGGCGTCTGGGAAGGGACCTTCAAACTGGATCGTAGATGGCAGACATTTGGTGTATTAAGCCACCGCCTCTGTTCAAAGTTGGTTGTTCAGAGTGGACATAGATGGCTTCTTCCACTCCTCTTTCAAACCATCTGTTTTTTTTAGCAAATGAAAGCTTATGTTTGACAATGACTTATATTATCCTTATAATCAACAAAATGAAATAAAAGACTTTTATCCATCCTCTTCCACTTATCCTTGTCATTGTCACGAGTGGGGGGGGGGGGGGGGGGGGGGAGGTAACGTGTCTAGCTTTTAAAGGCTAACTTCTCGTCTGTAACACAAGACAGCAAACATTTTGATACTGAATGGCTGTCGGTTAAAATGTTTACTGAACGTCTATTCATGTTTGAAAAACTGTTCCAAAGTGAAAGTGAAAATCTGGGTCAGATAAACCAAGTTTAGTTTATTTTCGTTGTGCTGACTTTTTACAGTTAGTCACAATAACTCATACTGTGTACTAGCTAGCATGACGGAGTTTCTATACAGCTGGGTGGGTGCTATGATGTTACTGATAGTGAAATTTATTAATAAGGTTAGTTAGTAGAGTTGCCAACCGTCCCGTAAAAAACAGAATCGTCCGGCATTCAGAGAAAATATTACGCGTTTTGTATTGAGCTGAAATGGAACAGTTTGTCGCGGACCTCAGCTAGGATGAAAAAGACACAAAGCTGCGGTTATTCTGTTTCTTTACGCTGTCAACTGCCTCTTATTCTCTCATTCTCTCCCCCCTCTCTCTCCTGTTGCTACTTCAATCATGAAACTGATCAGTGATCAGCTGATCGGCTTTTCTCTCTTGTTTATTTATCGCCCACTTTGCGCCAGATAGAGGAAACCAGCGGATGTCGCGCTAAACAACAGCAGAGCATTTAAGTTTGATCAGCTGTTGTTAGAATTTATTTAATATTAATTTCTAGTATCAGCTGATGTTTGCTGGAGCCACAGCTGTAAACCTGCTGGTCATGATGTCGGTTTGTATATGTGGTGAGAGGGAAAAAATGAAGATGAAACCAGGAGATGTCCTTAATGAATCATCAGAGCTGTGATGGAGAAACAGGTTTACCTTTTAGGTGACATGAATGAGTTGAAGGGAAGTTATGAACTGTTTCTGAGAGACAAATAACACCAGGATCCTTTTTTATGTAGCTGACAGCTGGTAACTGTGCAGGGGCGGGTCTAGCAAAGTTTTGCCAGGGGCCAGGTAGGGCATTAACAGGGAAAGGGGGGCACAAAGAAATACTTTTCTTTCTTATTAAAATGTCTAGCTTTTATTAAATAATTATCTGAATCTTACAACCAAAGTTTTTTATCTGATGTAAAATGTATAGAAATCATACATACATCACACAATGAAAACAAATGCTGTCACAACAGCGTTTGTTTTCATTCAAAGGCTTTATGGCTTTTCCTATAGTACCTGGTGGGCCGGTCTCTAGGCAAAATGCCCGGGCCGATATTTTGTCCCAGTCCAGCCCTGCCAACTACACATCCAAGTCCTTGCCTCACAGTATTGATAATGCTGTGCTCTGTGACTAGGCCTCCATATGCATTGGTTCAGCAGTGTGCATTGTGATAACATGATCATTGTTGACCCTGGAAATTTTGCTTTGACTTAATGTGGCACATTACAATGCTAATATTACAATGTGATCTTAAAATGCTACAAAGATTTTTAAAAATACCACTCTTATGTAACTATCTGTGTTTTGGGTGCTTTCTTTCTTTCAGTACAAGTAAAATGAGCATAAACATTTTGACTGCCATCATCTTCACTGCATCCTTTTTCCCCTGGGCCATCAACATGACTGAATATCCAACATTCCCCTGTTACAACAAAAGCTCAGAATACAAATACAACAAATTTGTCAAAAATCACATCCTCCATGACAGCTTTGACAGAAATTCTCTAGATGCTTGGAAAAGGTAAGTTAAACACAAAAAAGCCTGAAACTGTGTGAAGTTCATTTGATTCTTCTATTTCTCTACACTTTGTTTGCTTACTCTGACTTACTCTCTACTATGTAATAATAATAATAATAATAACTATAATAGTAATGATGATGATGATGATGATGATTATTATAATTATTATTATTATTGTGCAATGGAATCTTGATTTATTCCACAGGTATTTGAAAAAGGAAGGCCTCTGGTGCCGAACTCCAGTGCAGTCCTTCATCAGTGACAGTGAGTGGAATGTCGACAGGATCTGCAGCAGTGATGGTCGTCGCTTGGCTGACTCAGTTACCTACGCAGGCAACTTGTGTATCAGCAACTCAGAAATGCTGATTTATGAGGTCACAATTAAGAAAACCAACAAGGGTCGTAAAATTAATGTTACTCGAGCCCAGAGGCCTGTTATTGTTGCGTGCGATAAGGTTGGAAACAAGTGCCTCCCAGTTCATTTTCAGAAATATGAGCACCAAACCCCAAGCAATATACCCTGCAATCCTGCAAGAATTGTCAGTATTGCAGTAGAATAGGTTTTCATTATCAAACGAATTAATCTGTTGCAAAAGTTTCAACTCATCATCTTTGAAGGGTGTTATGCTATAATCACTATGTCCCTTGTTTGTTACATTCTAAAAATAACCCACGATAGGTGAAATCTGTGAAGTAGTCACCTTTATTTTATTTTTACAAATATTATAGATGTTTTAAGGCTGTAAAACCCCTCACTATACTTTATACACTTTTCTCAGACAGGCATGAACATTTCTCTCCTTTTTAAACCTACATGTATAGTGAGTTCATTAGAACAAATTGAAGACTCTCTAGCACAATTCATAATTTATTCAAAGTCAAAAGTCAAAGTCAAAGTCATTCATTGCTGAAATAAAGATTAACACATCTTCCACGTTACCTTCAGAGTAAAAAAATGCATTGCTTAAATATCTTATGTCTTGCCTTCTATCAGTGTCTGTAAAATAAATATTTTATTATTTATTAAGAATGATTATTCATTAATAGCTCTCGACATTGAGGATACTTCAATTTATAGTTGTGAGTAAAGGAACCAGTCTTAATTTTTGCCTGCGATTGAGTTCTTATTCTATTAATTTTTCATTGTTTTCACACTCATTCACACATGTTCCAATTAAGAATGAACTATGAAAATGTTTCTGTGCTCAGCAAGCAGCTTCACACTGTATTTATTATGTTAAACAGATTTATCATTTCGGTAGTACTTTATATTATAGCTCGATGATAAAGTGTTAATCAAAGATTAACAAGGCAGAAGAACGTTTTGTATTATATTGTAAGCTTGTAATGTATTACCACTCAATTACCAAAGTAATAGCCAGGGGGCGTTATACTGCAGTTTTTTGTTTGCTCTCAATTTTGACACGCCCTATTAAAGACTAATGTCAGTTTGTACATGCTTTTTTCAAATTCTTCAACCCTTTAAGACCTACCATAGAACCAAGTCCGCCAGAGCTTATCTTTATATTTTTACATGCTGTAGTGCCATTTTTGGGAGCATTTCAAGTTGCTATACATCAATACAACCATTATAGCCCAAACTTTAATTATATATATGCATTAAGTGTATAATAAATTGCAAAAATAAATAAATAAATAAACAACAAAAAAATTGAAAATCGTTTTTGGTTTTTTACATATATTTCTGGTTTAATTTAATTTCAGAGGTTTATTCCTCAAAACTGTAAATAGAAAAAAGTTGCACAAAATAGTTTCCAACGACAGGAAATTTATTTTGAGTGTTTTCATAGCTTTATTTTTGAGATACACCAATTTTTATATATTGCAGGAAAAACGAAGAAAAAAAGTATTATAATGCAAATTTGCAAAGAAACAGCATGTGCATCAAAATAAACAATTTCCAGCAGTGCAATTTGAGTTCTAAGCATAAACTATAAATAAAAGCATAAAATCAAACATGACTTTTAAAAACACCACAGATTTCTGCAAAAATGGCGACACTTCCGGTTTCGGGCAGGTAATGGCGGACATGCGATTCGCGCTGACGTCTGTTTCAGCTGTGCTGGCGTTTTTGCACTGATCATCACCTGCATTCATGTATATATCAATCTGCTTTTTAAATTTTATGTTTAGTTTTTTTTTAAGTGTTTGTCTTAAAGTGTGTTTTACAGTTTAAAGTTTAAGTACAGCAGCGATTTCCTAATATTGTAAATCTGCTCAACCTTTAAAAATAGAAACTTTTCTGATTCTGATTCTGATAAGACATTAGTAAGGGTTTTCTCTTAGGCAGCAGTCCTCCTTCTCTCCTGGATCACCATCATTCTTTGGGTGCCTTGCAGTTTTGAAAATATCCAGCTGGAATAATCACACTTACTCAGGGCCGTATTGATGTGATGTTCTTCTGCTTCTCTGGCTGGGTCTGTGGGGATGGTGTTCGCTCTGTGTTGTAGCATCCTGATGATATCTCGTTTGTAGCATGGTTATTTTGTTGGCTTCAATCTAGTGGAAATTTTTCCAACTGGACATTTTCCAACTTGAAAATGTTCTACACAGTGTTGAGAATGTGTTTATAAAATACCAGTTAGGGAAAAACATGATAATAGCGGGAGTTTAAGACAAGCAAGGGAAGAACACTACTGTCAATAGGATTTCACAAGGAGGAGGTTGAACAAAATGTGCTCATTTGCAAAACATGCCGTAAAATTGTTGCCCCCAAACTATTGACGCAAAAGGTAGCAGTACAACAATTTTTTTCCACTGCAAAATGAGGCTGTTTTTAAACTCCACATGCGAACATCTTCCCACACACACCAAATTAAACATTAAATAAACCAGCTGTGATTCCTGTGACTGTTCTTTGTCAGTCGTTTTTATAGTCACTATCTAGAATTTTGTTTTAATTTTTTTTGTAATTTAAGGTCATCAAATTTTTATTTTACTATTTTTATATGTTATATGCACAAAAGAGCACAGTTTTAATGTCAGGTTGTTATTTTGTCTTACTAATTATTGCTTGATGTTCTTTGTTATTACAGTGATCTTTTGTTTGTTTAAGGTCTGGATCTAGTTCTAGAATTTCAATTCAGTTTGATTTTTTGTATTCTGGACTCAAACTGAGAGGGAAGGATTCATGGCAGCTAACTAAAACTATTTGTTTATTTGCAATCTCTTGTTGAAGACCATGAAAATAATATATTACTTTTAGTCAATTTTTTTTTCTGTAATTGTACTTATATTTAATATTGTGGCATACTGGTTCTCATGGGTTGACAGAGCTGGTTCATTGCTATTTAATTTGATACATTTTGATATTTTTTTTATAAAACAATTTCCTTTCAAAAACTGACAGTAGGGTGAAAACACAATAAAATGTCTTTGTTCAGCAGGTCAATCAGCTAAATATAAACTGATATTTAGGGGCACTTAATTAAACGGAGTTATGACTTTCATTCAACCTTTATTACATTTGATATTTTTAGAATGTTTTTTACAGTTTTTTGTCACATTTACCATGAAGAAATATTTGTCATTGAAGATGTTTGCCACATTTAATCAGATTTGATTGATTAATTGACAAATCAACAACATTAATATCCACTTCATGCATTCACCTGAAACGAAGCTCCATTAGTGTTTAGCCCATCTTCTCAGTTCAAAAAGCTAAAAAATGCAAAAAGGTCTGATAAGTTACCTCAGTGCAGGGCTCTAGCCTAACTTTTTGCCACAGTTGCACTGGTGCGCCTAACTTTTTTTCTTAGCTGCACCAGCACAAAAGTTAGCTGCACCCAAATTTTTCAACCCCATCGCTTAACACCGCAGCTGTACATGTTTACTTTAAAAAATGCTGTCCATACAGACAATATTGATTTATAAATGATTAACTAACAATCTTGTCAACACAAAGTTCTTTATTTGGAGCACATTTATAAAAGAAAGATACCTTACCATATTATTTGGACCATAAGGAGCACGCGATTATAAGGCGAATTAAGCAAAACCAAACAGTTGGGTTAAAATCAGGTGTTAGCCATTCAAGAATATTCCACTTCTTTGCTTTAATAATGTCCTTGGTTGCTTTGGTTGTATGTTTTGGGTCATTGTCAAGAAAGTGTTAAGAGAAAATGAGCAGTGTAATTAAATCTTTAAAGACGATGAAGAAAAGGATCATTCATAACACAGCCAGCCTTTTTTCATCCTGCCTTATGAGCAGCGTCACAAGTTGAACAAGTCTGTAAGTCATTTCTAGTAATCAAAACAACGTGTGGGTTTATTTATATAGGAGTGTTTCCGGAAACCTTCTGTACAGCATAAACTTAGGCATTATAATTCTTAAAACATCCTCATTCAGTTCACAGGAAAAGAAAAACACTTTGTAAAAGCTCTGTGACTTTGAGTGGATCTGGATGAAAATTTCTACTGCAAGACACCAACAAAAGAAAAACTAAACAAAAAGAAAGAAATACTTTATCTTAAAATGGTCACCTGCAATGGATACTGGAAGAATTTATTTAAAACACACACATTGAAAAATCCTTTCCTATTCCTCTGATCTTCAGCTGGACCCTATCATCTGAGCAAACTTAAGCACATTGTATTCCAATCATTGTTTTCTTGTACTCACACGTACCATTGATTCAAATCCACGCTCATGTGTCCAGATTGATTTCTGTACTAGAAATGGATAAGTGACATTTTCATTGGGAAACTACCAGGCTTTGTGACCTTCACTTCACCGGGCACTGACAGCGATTCAAACATCACCTGCAGAGGTGAAAATTTCACTCATTTTACCGTGTGTTTTTGGAAATTGAGTAATGTAAGTGCTGACAAAAATAGCACACACACACAGAGATCTTTGTAGTTGAATATATTTATTTGTATTTAAACATTGTTCTTTTTTATGCATGAAACAGCATTTCAGACATCATAACAAATTTCAAACACTGACACAGGAGAAATATTTTGTAAAATACAATTTATACATCCAGGAGACTATAGACTATATTGAAACGATGAAAACAGCTCTAAAAATCATCCATTCAATTTTAATTTTGGTGTCATTATTTTTTAATTATTTAATTGGATCAAAAGTAAAACCTGCCTAAGTTGACTATTGTGGAGCGACGGGACTTCTGGTAATTGTTTTTGGACGGATCCAAAATGGAAAACTGCTGTTAGAACCCCCTTTGTTAGATTAGATCAGAATTTAGACTGTTTTCTCATACAAAGATTTGTTGTTTCATAACTCAACTCTCCCTCTCTCTGTGAGAAAGGTGCCCAAACATGTGTGTTTTAATTGATTGATTCTGGCTGGGTTGCAGAGGATCAAATACTTATTTTACTCAATTAAATGCAAACTGATTTGTAACTTTTGCATAATGAGTCTTTTTTTTCTTTATCTATTAAAATGAAACCGCCATACTTATTAAATACAGTTCATTTCTTTGTAAGTAGAAACACACACACCCTTGTAAATTAGTATGCGGTGCTGTGAAGAACTGTTTTCTGTCTTCCTGGTTTCTTTTTTTATTCTTTTTTATTCTTTTTTTTGCATATCTGTCACACTTACATGTTCCAGATCATCAAATAAATTACAATACTAAACAAATAATATTAATCTGACTGAAAACAAATAGCATTTTTTAGCAATTATATGTCATGAACTAACCTCCAGATTTTTCTCTTGGTCTTCAGTTGCTGATGCAACAATACCCCTGAAGATAGACACACATTTTTACATGTAGTTCCATAAATGCTGAGACAGAGAGAACTTATTTTCAAATTTTGGCTTTGTAAACAGTTATTTTTTAAATGAAACGATTCAGATTCAGTTGAAGGACAGATTCTCAGCTTTGATTCAGTGGATTTAAAATCAAGAATAAAAATGTGAGGAACTAAAGCACTTTTTAACACGATTCATTCACTCCAGGGGTTCAAAAGTAATTTGACAAATTCAATAATTTAAAATAAAATGTTCATTTTCAATGAAAGCCTGAAGCCTTAAAATCATGGACATCACCAGAGGCTGGGTTTCCTTCTTTGTAATACTCTGCCACGTCTTTACAGCAATGGCTTTCAGTTGCTGTTTGTTTTCTTTTCTTTTCTATGTTCATCGTGAAGGAAATGTCAAGAGAAAATGAGTCATGTCATGTCATCTTTAACAATGAGGAAATGATCATTCATAACTCGACAGACTTTTTTCTTCCTGCCTTATGAGCAGTGTCACAGGTTGAACAAGCCTAGTAATTCATTTCTAGTAAGTCATTTCTAGTAATCGAAACAATGTGTGGGTTTATTTTTATGGGAGTATTTCCAGAAACCTTGTGTACAGTATAAACTTAGGCATTATAATTCTTAAAACATCCTCATTCAGTTCACAGAAAAAGAAAAACACTTTGTTAAAGTTCTGAGACTTGTAGATGAAAATTTCTGCTGCAAGACAACAACAAAAGAAAAACTAAACTAAACAAAAAGAAAGAAATACTTGATCTAATAAATAATATGTTTTTAATTTATTAAATTAAGAGCTTAAAAGATTAATCAGTGTAATTAAAACCTTACACTGATCAAATATGCATGCCAAATATCCTTGAGCAAGAGCATGTGATGGAAGCAGTTACATAGAAAATGTATAGCATGCTGGTAGGGTAACTATGGCATAGTGGCAAGTTGCTTTGAGTGCTATGAGGAGAAAAGTGCCATATAAAAACAAACCCATTTACCCATCACTGTAATTTGAGAAACTCGAAACGGCAAAATATTTTCCATTTTCAAATTTAGATCATTTAGTTTCAAAATGTTGAATCATTGTCTCATAAATATATTGGAGAGAAAGATGCAATTCCCCTCAAATATAAAAAATGACGTAAAAGGAAAGTACTAAATTACTATTGAAGTAAAAGTATTTAAAGTGTGTATTCAGGTACAAGACTTAAGTAAATGTGTTTAGTTATATTCAACCAGTCCAACGAATACATGGAGCAACACAAGAAGAACACAGAGAGAGGTGAAGTGAGTGAAGTGGACCAGGTTTTCACCACTATCAATTTTACTGTTACCTGTGGTGGAGGTAGTGGCGGGGACAGCAGTGGGGACAGTGGTGGGGACAGCTGTAGGGAAAATGGTGGGTGTAGTAGGAAGGGCAGTGTTGGGCACAGTCGGATGGACAGTGGTGGGGAAAGCAGTAGAAGAAGCAGCAGTGGGTACAGCGGTGGGGACAGTAGGAATAGCAGTGGTGGGGTTACTAGAAGGGACAGTGGTAGGGACAATTGTTGAAACCGTGGAAGGGACAATGGGGGAAACAGCAGTAAGGGCAGTAGTGGGAACAGTAGGAAGTGCAGTGGTGGAAACAGTGGTGGGGACAGTTGAAGGGACAATAGGGGAAACAGCAGTAGGGTCAGTCCTGGGTAGAGAAGTAGAAGAAGCAGCAGGAATAGTAGAAGGGACATTGGTGGGGACAGTGATTGGGATAGGACTAGGGGAGGTGGTGTGGCTAGGAGTAGTAACAGTGGTGGGGACAGTGGTTGGGATAGGAGTAGGGGAGGTGGTGTGGCTAGGAGTAGTAACAGTGGTGGGGACAGTGGTTGGGATAGGAGTAGTGGAGGTGGTGTGGCTAGGAGTAGTGACAGTGGTGGGGACAGTGGTTGGGATAGGAGTAGGGGAGGTGGTGTGGCTAGGAGTAGTAACAGTGGTGGGGACAGTGGTTGGGATAGGAGTAGGGGAGGTGGTGTGGCTAGGAGTAGTAACAGTGGTGGGGACAGTGGTTGGGATAGGAGTAGGGGAGGTGGTGTGGCTAGGAGTAGTAACAGTGGTGGGGACAGTGGTTGGGATAGGAGTAGTGGAGGTGGTGTGGCTAGGAGTAGTAACAGTGGTGGGGACAGTGGTTGGGATAGGAGTAGTGGAGGTGGTGTGGCTAGGAGTAGTGACAGTAGGTAGGGCAGTGGTGGACACAGTCGGATGGACAGTGGCGGGGAAAGCAGTAGGGAGAATGGTGGGAACAGTAGTGGGGAAAGTGGAGGAGAGAATGGGGGGGAAAGCAGTAGGGACAGTGGTGGGCACAGCAGTGTGGACAGCAGTGGGGGCAGTAGTTGGGACAGTGGTGGGCACAGTAGAAGGGGAAGTTGTAAGGACAGCAGTAGGAACAACTGTGGGAACTGTGGTGGAGACAGTGGAAAGGACAATTGTGGAAACAGCAGTAGGGAATGTCGTGGGGCCCGTAGAAGGGACTGTGCTGGGGGCTGGAGTAGGGAGAATGGTGGGAACAGTGGTGGGGACAGTAGAGGAGACAATAGGGGAAACAGCAGTAGGGTCGGTCGTGGGGACAGAAATAGAAGAAGCACTGGGGATAGTAGAAGGGACAGTAGGAGGGACAGTGCTGATGGCAGGAGTAGGGACAGTTGTGGGGACAGTAGCAGGGACAGTGGTGGGGAAAGCAGTAGGGAGAATGGTCGGAATAGTAGGAAGGGCAGTGGTGGGGACTGTGGTGGACACAGTCAGATCGACAGTGGCGGGGAAAGCAGTAGGGAGAATGGTGAGAACAGTGGTGTGATCAGTGGAGGAGACAATAGGGGAAACAGCAGTAGGGTTGGTCATGGGGACAGAAGTAGAAGAAACAGTGGGGATAGTAGAAGGGACAGTAGAAGGGACAGCAGGAGGGACAGTGGTGGGGAAAGTGGTTGGGATAGGAGTAGTGGAGATGGTGGGGCTAGTTGGGATAGGACTAGGGGAGATGGTGGGGTCAGTGCTGGGGGCTGGAGTAGGGACAGTGGTGAGAACAGCAGTAGGGACAATAGTGGAAATAGTAGGAAGGGCAGTGGTGGGGACAGCAGTAGGGACAGTAGGAAAATCAGTGGTGGGGTTACTAGAAGGGACAGCGGTGGGGACAGTACAAGGTGCAGTTGTAAGGACAGCTGTAGGGACAATTGTGGGGATTGTGGTGGAGACAGTGGAAGGGACACTGGGGGAAACGGCAGTAGGGACAGTGCTGGGGGCAGGAGTAGGGATAGTGGTGGGGAAGGTGGAAGGGACAGTGTTGGGGACAGCAGTAGAATAAGCAGCAGTAGGGTCAGTTGTGGGGATACTAGAAGGGACAGCAGTGGGGACACTAGAATGGACAGTAGTGTGGGCAGTAGTTGGGACAGTGGTGGGGACAGGAGTAGAGACAGCGGTGGGGACAGCAGTAGAGACAGTGGTGGGGACAGGAAGAGTTGATGATGTTGGACAGGTGAAATAAAAGTCACTGTCAGGGCCCAACGAGGTGAAGGTAACAAAGTTTGGTTGAGTGCCAGTGACGGTGTCCTTGATCCAATTTTGGTACTCTGACACACGAGTGAAGACTGCAGGTCTTGCACAGTCATCATTAAAAGTCACAACTCCACTCTGGAGCCATTCAAAGCCTCTCTTTGTCATTAGTTGTCCCCCTAAGTTACCCTGTGAGAAAAGAAAGATCAAAGTTCTGAAGGCAGAGAAATACCTTTTAGTTACACCTGTTTCTGTGTTGATCCTGCTAAAGCATGAATATTATGAACGCTAACCTAAAATGCAGTTTGCTTACCTCAATCTAAGCTATTATTTTATTTATGAGTCTGTAATTAACTTTAACAGTCACAAAGACAGTAACAAAATGAAACAGTCAGCCCATCTAAAAATGAAAGGAGAGTCTCTAAGTAAGTGTGAACGATTTCTACAAGCTGCAACTGGATAGCTATCAAACAATCACAAATATATTTTTGATTCGCTTATATGTTAAGAGGAGGCTTCTTCAAGGACAGAAAAAGCTAAACAGACACTGAAGCGCCTTACTAGTCCCCACTGAGAATTAATTTTAAAGCTTGTTTTTGTGGGGGGGTTTGTGGGTTTTTTTGTGTTTTTGTGGTTGACCTGTTGCACTTAGGCACTCAAGTGCATTTACGACTATGATGTCACTGATAAAAAATTTCCCAGAAGTTTTGATAAGATATTTTTTGCATATCCAACTGTGCTGAAACTCGATTGAGTAATAAATCATCTTGGTTGAGTCGTGAAAGCTAACAGCCTATAATATCAGTAAGGTCGATACAATAACAGAAAAAACAATCCAATATGAAAGTAACACATAATTCTCACAGCACTAATCAAGGAGTGACATTATACATGAATCTTTGGGATCACCTGACATGAATCCTTCTCTCCAGCGCTGAGCCCAGCACAGATCATGTTCTCCATGATCACTTTGTCACCTTCATAGTAGCACTGACACTCATTGTTTCCCACTACTGGTACATTTACTTCACGCAGGATGTTCAGGAAGGAATCGTTACCGAATTGTAAAAAGAAATAGAAGAGCTTTAAAAAAAACCCTGTACATTCCTAGAAAATTAAAAAATATTTTATATACTTACCATTTTCACATATATCAGTAATCCAGCTGCTTGTCCCACTGTGGAAAGTGCTTTTTGATGAGGCTAAGCAGACTGGCTGAATGTAGTCTGTGAAAGTCACAGGAACTGACAGCTTCAGAAGACAAATGTCGTTCTCATGTGTGTTGTTGTTGAATTCAGGATGGCAGATGATGTCTTCTAATGTTCGAGACATTTTGCTGGAGCTTAAATCTGACTGGTTGTGGCAGCCGAGATGGACCTCTGTCAGGTTACTAAATTTAAAAATTGTGAAAAAGAATGGTTTGTTGTTTTTTTTCTTTTCTATTAGCTTGATTTGGTCAAGATCACATTTCAAACCAGGTACTGTTCATGTGATCTTGAAAATGGACACATCAGTGATTTATTGTGCAAAAATGGAATCATTACTTTCAAAGCTCTTTTTTCTCCTTGTGTGTGTGTTACTGTGTTTGGGGTTAATTATTGGCAGGGATAATGATTTAAAGATATCTGTGAAATTATTATTATTATTATTATTATTATTATTATTATTATTATTATTATTAACAAACAGCTAGGCTAGCCTTTCCCCATTGTATGTCTTTATGCTAAACATTTTGGACAGCAGTTACATCTCAGATTTGGACAACCTCCAGAAGCGATCTGCTTGATCCCATCACAATAGTGAACTCACGTGGTCTGCCACGTCACACTGAGGGTCCAACGATTCTTGTTGCCCTAAAAAATTGTTTCTGGAAATGTATTTCTGTAGAATAAATTTTTTAAGATATTAAAAACTCCTGACCTTCAGAAAATAAGTAGAATGATAACCTGTAAATCTTAACCTCTTAAGCCCCAAGCCTACCTGATCTCCTGCCTTTTGCCCCAGTATCAGGGGGCGTTGGAGCTTAAGAGGTTAAGCTAGTTGTAAACTGAGGAGTAATGGTCATTTGCAACATCATCACACAGAAATTTAAATTGGCAACAGTGACTTACTGTGATATGCAGGAAGCAGCTGTCAGCACCCACTGGTTGGTGATTAAGGACCCCCCACACCGAAACTCTCCATTGTGGCTTATAGTGACCTGCCAGGGCCAACTTTCTGTGCTTTCCACAGCCCTGCCGCATGCTGGCAAAACAAAAGATCACAGCTAACTGTAAAAACTACTTTTCCATGTCACAAGGAGTCGCCACAGTGGGTAGCTCGTCATGTTTTGTTTAGCTGAGTTTTATGCTGAATGTCCCTCCTGATGAAAACCCAAAGGGGATAAACCATAGATAACTGTAATAGGCCCATTTCACTCTAGTCATTGGTCATATTGTACACAAACACTGACATCACCACCAGTGTTGGGGAGTAACGGAATACATGTACCGCCCTTACGTATTTAAAATACAAAATATGAGTAACTGTATTCCGTTACAGTTACCGTTTAAAAAGGTGGTATTCAGAATACAGTTACTTTGTTGAAATAAATGGATTACACTGCGGTACTTTCCTGTTTCATTTTGTCGCGGGTCAGGACTGTTTGGGTTTTGTTTGACAGCTACGTTCTGTTGTTCCAGGCGGCAGCGTTACGGTTGCCGTGGTTACAGGGCGACGCTCTCTCTCTCTCTCTGTGACTGTGTGTTTCCTGGGTGAGAGAGCGCCTTTTCGTTGTTGTTGTTGTTGTGCTAAGCTAACAGGCAGAATGCTACAAGCATAGCTCTAAAGAATGTAGCATCATGGGCAGTGTAGTCCGTGTCGCGGACCTTCAGTAATAGTAATAAATCACACAGCAATAGTACATTCACGTTGTTGTAAAAAGCATGATAATATATTAAGTAATCCAAAGTATTCAGAATACGTTACTGTCATTGAGTAACGTAACGGAATATGTTACAGAATACATTTTGGAGCATGTATTCTGTATTCTGTAATGGAATACATTTTAAAAGTAACCTTCCCAACACTGATCACCACAGCTCCCTTCTAATGATAGAAGCAATGAGGGTGTGTCCCTGCAGCAACGTGGGCTGAATGAGGAGCCTCTAGCGCTGTCCCACAGTTTAAATATCTGCATCATTTAAGTTCCAGCTGTCATCAAAGACTGTTCCCCAGATGTTATTGTGATAAATTTCTACTCTGCATCAAGTTAATCCAGCTAATCTGATTGGACCTTTTAAGCATAAGTCACAAGACAAACTACTTTTTTAATATATGTAACTTATATTAAATATACACATACATATAACTTCAAGCACTAGGTGCAGTGACTCCCAAGCTTTGCAAGTGGCTCCAGCTGATCCCAGAAACAACATCGGAGATCTATGTGGCTCTATGTGAAGGATAGACCTTCCACATATATGTATGACACTAAAGACACCATGAGGAAATTGTTCTCTATCTATAAGTTGTCTCACCTGAACAAATGACACTAACATCGTAGTGATGTTCACTGTAGTAGTTTCCCCATCCAGAGTGTTGACATTCAGTTAGAGAACTTTCATTTCCTGAACAGGTCACATCACCAAGCCAAATCGGTCCCAATCCTTCACCAAAATAAGCAAGTCGTGGAACCTCTAGTGCTGACCCACAGTTTATCTGTCTGCAAACCACATCAGCATCGTTTAGGTCCCAGTTAAAATCAGAGACTGTTCCCCAGATGTTATTGTGATAAACTTCTACTCTGCCAGAGCATCGAGTTGATCCAAAGCCAGCTAATCTGATCAGATCTATCAGACAAAGGACATAACAAAATTTTGATATGTTAATTTTATTATATATAAAAGATTTCTCATATGACACACAAGAATAGGCTGATCTATAATGTCTTGAATATTTAACAGTTTTCTCACCTGAACAGATCACACCAGCATCCTGACCATGTCCACAGCTGTGTGATCCAAATCCACTGTGTCGACACTTAGTGAGAGAGGTTTCAGTACCTGAACAGCCCACATTATCAAGCCAAATCTGTCCAGTTCCTGCACCAAAGTGAGCTGAATGAGGAGCTTCCAGTGCCGTCCCACAGTTTAACTGTCTGCAAACCACCTCTGCATCATTTAAGTCCCAGCCATTATCACAAACCGTTCCCCGTATGTTATTGTGATAAATTTCTACTCTCCCAGAGCATCGACTCGATCCAGATCCAGTTAAGATCATTGGTACAGCTGAAAACAAAACACAAAGATAAGGTTGGGATAGTTCATGCAATACTTTTAATGTCCAAGCACAGTGTAAAGTCTAATTGTTGAATGTTGTCATTGTGCTTCTTAAATTTTTAAGGTCTGAGTTCAATCTATAGGATCAAGACATTCCTTTGTCTCGGACCACTGGCTGGAGAGGCTTTTATTGCAGATATGTTCTCTGGATCTGGAAGATCTGTTTCTTGTGATGTTGCTTCCTGCTTTTATGATTATTTTGGTGAGCAGGAAGTCATGCATACAGAGACACACACATTCTCACACACTCACTCAAACACACACGCACACATTCTCACACACGCACACACACACACACACACACACTCTCACATGCATACAGATGTTTACACATACACACACATAGTGCCTTGTCTTAGAACCATGTGGGAGGTGCTTTGCTGTGATGTGTATTGTGTGAACTGTTTTCCCAACAAAAGGCAGCAAGCGGAGGCCGTCGTTGGGAAAACAGGATTCAGAGTGCTTTCTGAGACACCGGCTGGGGCCTCCCTTGTTAGCAAGTAAAAGATGTTCATCTTGTTTTTGTCGTTAACGAGAATAAGTCTCTAGACTAGTGGGGCTTGTGGAAACACAGACCCAACATACAGTTACCCCAGTTTACAATATTATTTCGAATGAGATAACACTGACGGTTAAAACAGGTGGATTAACGAGCTCCATGTATTTGCTGGGCTCAGTGTCTTTCCTCTGGGTTAGACCACATGTTAGCTCTCTGCCAGGCTGCTCTCTGCTCTGTTCCGGATCTTCAGGGTATATTGGGCACTTCAGACCATTAGGAAGACAGATTAGCTGGTGTCTACTTCCCTGAGGTGTTGGGCAGAGCCTTGTCTCTAGTATCATCCCATTTCTTCCATGTCACTTTACTCAGATTTGTCTGAATTTTCTTGTTTGTTTGTTTGTTTGTTTTTCAACTCCAGCGCACCTCTTGTGTGGCAGCCTGTTACAGAAGCTCTATTCATTTCTGTGTCCTTCCTAAAACTTCCCCTTCTTAATCGCAAGCAGAGAGTGTTTGTTAGCGCCATCTGTAGAAAACACAGTTTTTACCGTTCTTCCCGCTGTAAACACCACTGTTTTGTTCAGAAAAAAAACAATGCGTGTATTTTTTATCATAACTCTGGTTTTATGTCGCCCATCGACACAATTCAAAAACTGGTATATAGTTTGAAGTCCGCACTTTCGACCCAAGTTGAAATGGAGACTCAGAGTCGCTACATCTTGTAGCTGTGTTGTCTGAAATTGGTCATGTGATTTTTAGGCGCCGGTGCGTCCCTCGACCCCAGAGGGTTAAGAACTGTTTTGAGTCCACTGTTTGGGAGATGCTCTGTGACAACCACTGGGAGGACATTGACAGCCTTGCGACCTGCATTATGGATTACATTAACTTATGCATGGATAACACCGTACCCACCGTGCAGTGTTTTTCCAAACACAAACCTTTGATCACCCGAGAAATAAAAGCCGTTCTGAAGCAGAAGAGGAGAGCCTTCACTTCTGAAGACAAGGAACAACGGAAAAAGGAATAGAGAGAGCTAAAAGGACTGATCAGGAATGGGAAGGACAGCTACAGGCAGAAGATGGAGAACCAGATTCAGTAGAACGATGTTAGCAAATTCTGGAGAGGCCTTAGAACCATCTTGCGCCACAAAGAATAGAACTCTGCCTGGGGGGGGGGCGCTGCCACAGTAGCCAATACACATCCAGCACACGGCTCCAGCTTGTCTCTCTCAACCATCCAGGTTACGAGAGAACTGAGCAGGATTAAAGCCAATACCCTAATGAGCTCATCACTGGACCCACTTCAGTTTGCCTATCAGCTTGGAATTGGAGTAGATGATGCCATCATTCACCTCCTACATCATTCCCTTTCTCACCTGGAGACCGCTAGGACCACTGTGAGAATCCTGTTCTCCAATTTCTCCAGTGCCTTCAACACCATTCTTCCCACAGTCATGAAGGAGAATCTGGAGAACACAGGAGTGGACCATCACCTCGCATACTAGACTACCTCACTGACCGACCACAGTATGTTAGAACTCAGGACTGGGTCATCAGCAGTACGGGGGGCCCCACGGGAAATGGTTCTGGCTCTGTTCCTCTTTACCATCTACACTGTAGACTTCTCTCACAACTTCACCCAGTGCTTCCTGCAGAAGTTCTCTGATGACTTTGCAATAGTCGGCCTCATCACTGATGGGCAAGACAAGGATTACAGAGAACTGACCCAAGGCTTTGTGGACTGGTGCCAGCAGAACAACCTCCAGATCAACACTGAAAAAAACCAAGGAGCTGGTGGTAGACTTCTGCAGGCACAAACATCCTCCACTATACTAAACACAAAAGGTATGGACATTGAGGCTCTGGACAGCTACAGGTACCTTGGGTTCATCTGAACAATGAACTGGACTGGACTCATGATTCAGATGCTCTCTACAGGAAAGGGCAGAGCAGGCTGTACCTGCTGCAGAGACTCAGGTCTTTAGGAGTGAAGGACCCGCTGCTGAAGACCTTCTATGACTCTGTGTTGGCCTTGGCCATGTTTTAACATGTGGTCTGCTGGGACGGCACCATCTCAGCTGGAGACAGGAAGAGACTGAACAGGCTGATCTGGAGGGCCAGCTCTGTTCTAGGATGCCCTCTGGACCAAGTGGAGGTGGTGAGTGAGAGGAGAATGGTGGCTAAGCTGTCATCCCTGTTGGACAACATCTCCCACCCCATGCAGGAGACTCTGACAGCACTGAGCAGCTCCTTCAGGGTCAGGCTGCGGCACCCACGGTGTGGGACAGAGAGACTCCGCAGGTCTTTCCTTCCTACTGCTGTCGGACTCCATAACAAGAGACTTTACAGATTACCACATATGCACAGACAGACATACACGTGCAATACCACTGAGTGCAATTTTTCTGACAACATAGTATTCTGTTGTATATAGTATTTTATTCTATTGTATTGTCAAGGTGAGTAACAGGCAGGAGGTGTAGGACTCAGACCCAAATGTAGGACTCAGAAATTGAGTGATTAACTAAAGGAGGCAGCTTTATTGCTGGAGAACATACAAACATGAAATACCCGGGAACTAAACTAAAAACATGAATATCCAACTTAAAAACTGAGAAACTAGAAAAGAAACCAAGAGACAGAAAGCTAGAACATTACTAGAAACACGGAGGCAAAACACAGCACGGTGAGGGAATGACATGACACAGTGCAAGGAAAACACAGGGCTTAAATAAACACTAGTAATCAGGGAATGGGAGACAGGAGGGAAACACAGCTGGGAGAAATCAGACTTAATGAGACAAGGGAAGTAAAACCAGAAACACTGACATAAGACACAGACTTCCAAAGTAAAACAGGAAACACACAACAGGCACAGAGGCATGAACTTGACACTGAGCAAAGGGAACACGGAAACAAAACCTGGGAACAAAGAACAAAGGACTAGAGCTAGAAATACAAAACAGAAAGCAAAACACTTTTAGTCAAAACATGAGGAAATAAAAGTACAATACTCAAAAAAATGGGTCACCAACCTAGGACCATGAGATTTATATAGTAAGTTATTATTTTTATCTTATTATAGTATATGGTTTTTCCTCATTTTTACTGCTGCAACTTTGCACTGTCCATTTTCTGGTGTAACACAACAAATTTCCCATGTGTGGGACTAATAAAAGTGTATCTCTTATCTATCTTTTCCATCTCCTTCTCAGGCTTGGCCTTCACATTGGGCAGAACCCTGATCTGTTGCCTAGGGTATAGTGCCATCGACTCTAGGGGTGTCTAAAAGTGTTATACTGTACATAACTGAGTGAAGAGAGAGCCTCGATGTGAAAGCAAATGTATGGTTTCTTTAATTTTTTTAAGCCCCTAAATTAATCTATGTCTCTCTGAATCGCAACTGCATTTACAGAGAATGATGGAACACTTCATTACCGAAATCCTACAGAGTATGGTTACTGTACAGCTCAATTTGACTCCTCACAATGAACGTAATCTAAAACACACCAATGAATGGATGAAAAAGCTCTAAAACAGAAAAGTTACATTTACATGGCATTACTAGACATTGAGAAGATCCAAATGTATCTCACCTGAACAGATCACACCAGCATCTTCACCGTGTTTACAGGTATTTACTCCAAATCCACCGTGTTGACACTCAGTTAAAGAACCTTCTTTTCCTGAACAGGCCACATCATCAAGCCAAATCTGTCCAGTTCCTGCACCAAAGTGAGCTGATCGAGGAGCCTCTAGTGCCATCCCACAGTTTAACTCTCTGCAGACAACTTCAGCATCATTTAGGTCCCAGCCATTATCACAGACTGTTCCCCAGATTTTATTGTGAAAAATTTCTACTCTGCCAGAACATCGAGTCGATCCAGCTAATCTGATTGGACCTTTTGAGCATAAGTCACAAAAGAAACCATCATTTTGATATATGTGCCTTACATGTGCCTTGTTTTTTTGTTTTTTTAATGTATGACACTGAACAGACTATGAAGCAAATTGTTACATATCTAAAAGTGTTCTCATTTTGTCACCTGAACAGATTACACCAACATCGTAGTAATGTCCAGAGTAGTAGTTTCCCCATCCAGAGTGTTCACATTCAGTTAAAGAACTTTCATTTCCCGAACAGGTCACATCACTGAGCCAAATCTGTCCAGTTCCTTCACCAAAGTATGCAAGTTGAAGAGCATCTACTGCCGATCCACAGTTTATCTGTCTGCAAACCACATCAGCATCATTTAGGTCCCAGTTATAATCAGAGACTGTTCCCCAGATATATTTATGATAAATTTCTACTCTGCCAGAGCATCGAGTCGATCCAGAGCCAGCCAATCTGATCAGATCTATTAAACATAGGGCATAAAAATGTTTTGATATGTTCTTTACATTATATAGGAATGATTTTATATATGACACACAAGAACAGAATGACTTATGATGTTATCAATATCTAACAGTTTTATTACCTGAACAGATGACACCAGCATCCTGACCTTGTCCACAGCTGTGTGATCCAAATCCACTGTGTTTACATTCAGTTAGAGAACTTTCAGTACCTGAACAGCCCACATTATCAAGCCAAATCCGTCCAGTTCCTGCACCAAAGTGAGCTGAATGAGGAACTTCCAGTGCCGTCCCACAGTTTAATTGTCCGCAAACCACCTCTGCATCATTTAAGTCCCAGCCACCATCAGAGACTCTTCCCCAGATGTTATTGTGATAAATTTCTACTCTGCCAGAGCATCGAGTTGATCCAGACCCAGCTAACCTGATAAGATCTATCAGACAAAGGGCATAACCATTATTGTATATGTTCATTACATTTTATAGGAGAGATTTCATTTGTGGCACACAAGAACAGAATGACTTATAATGTCTTCATTATCTAAATGTTTTCTCGCCTGAACAAATCACACCAGCACTCCGATCATATCCACATTTGTGTCTTCCAAATTCACTGTGTTGACACTCATTTAGAGAACTTTCGTTTCCTGAACAGTTGACATTATCAAGCCAAATCTTTTCAGTTTCTGCACGAAAGTGAGCTGATCGAGGAGCTTCTAGTGCCGTCCCACAGTTTAATTGTCTGCAAACCACCTCTGCATCATTTAAGTCCCAGTTATAATCAGAAACTGACACCCAGTTATTATTGTGATAAATTTCTACTCTTCCAGAGCATCGAGTCGATCCAGATCCAGTTAAAATGATTTTGGCTCCATCTAAAAAAACAAGAACAAAGAACATAAAAGAAATGTGGTGGATACAACATACCATGCTTTTCATACTGAAGCATAGTTGCCCACACAGAAGTAAGAACCATAAGACACAAAACATAAAAAGAACAAAGAAAGCTTTCTCAAAGAAATGTTATTACACATTATTGATAAGCGTATACATTGTTGCATTATTTTTATGAAAAATATTGTACTGCTGATGGGAGAGCTGGATTAGAGAAGAAAAAAAAGTAAAAAATAATGCTTGAAAATTACTCACAACTTAAAATTATTTACAGTAGGCTATAACACTACTAAAAATTTCTGCTCAAAAACTTATACTTTTTTTTTTGTTAAAACTCATTGCCTCTTAGTGCTTAGTGTTAAAATTGCATGCTAATCTCAGGAAAATTACATAACACATGCATTGTAAATTTAGGAGTTATTGCATACTAAGTCACTGGCTCTATTATAGAATGCAACCGATTATGGTATTTAGTATTTTTCTCTTGTTGCTGTAGAGCTGACATCTGGAAACGTGTTCCAAAAAAACCATGAAAGTTAACAAAGACAGAGCTTTTGTTTGCTCACCGGGCAGCTTTGAAGCACAACCTGAAAAGCAGAAATGAAAGACAAAAAAAAGTTTAGTTCAGATAAAGACATATCTTCATATCACACATGGTTATTTGGGCAGGACCTCTTAAAGTTGTATTGTTATGCATTGTGTACCCCAAGCATCTATTTAAAAGGGGTTAATACATTAACATACACACCCCACTTTTCAGTTATTTATTTGTAGAAAAAATGTTTGGAATCATGTATGATTTTCGTTCCACTTCTCCCGTGTACACCACTTTGTGTTGGTCTTTCACTTGGGATTCCAATAAAATTGATTCATGTTTGTGGCTGTAATGTGACAAAATGTGGAAAATTTCAAGGGGGGCGAATCCTTTTGCAAGCCACTGTAATAACTTTTGATGTTACAAAGCAGTATTTATAAAGAGAAAAAGCTCTCTTTATTTTAAAAAGGTAATTTCAAAAGAACTTGCATCACCACCTCCAGGTTCACTGTTCTAACACATATGCCACAACTATCACATCCTTGTTTTCGCTTCAGCCACTGCCCCAGTTGTGTTCTGCATGGCCTGTCGGTACCTATCAATTGCTTCTGTAGTCCCACAAGCTAATCAAGCCCCATAGGACTCCTTCTTCAGTCTAGTTACTCCTTTCACCTCTGGTGTTCACCATTTGGTTCGGGTATAACCACCACAACAGGCACCAACCACCTTGTGGTTGCAGCTCAGTGCTGCAACTTCGACAATGGAGGTGCTAAACATTGAGTCCATTCTCATTTTTTTTTCTCATCACCTTGAGGCTGAGTGTACCACACCCTCTACTTTGAGGCAATTGCAAAATGATCACTGCATTATTTGACATCTTGATTCACCACAGTAATTTTGAAGGTGTCAACTGATCTCAGGTGGTCACAAGCTTGGTCTCAGTCATTGAAACAGATATATAGATGACAAACAATTTGCAAGCTCATTGGACATGGTCATGGTAATTTTGGTTGTTCTGTGATGTTTTCCCTAGCACAAGTTATTGCAGTGTATTAGGGCAGCATTAATGCTGATTAATAATGCTGACAGCCCTAATACACTACATAAAGAGCATCAGTCTATTTTTCTTGGTGACACATAGTTTGGGTTTTTTTCTGGTCAGGTTACCAAGAGGCCATTTTCAATTGCAGGGTGCACTTCTACAAACAGATTGCATAGTCTAGTATGAGTTATTATGATGTTTTAGCGATAGATGCAAGCCAATACTAACCAGTTTAGGTCACTTGGTTTTGAGCTTGTGGTTTAAAATGTTATTTTAAGGCTCTTCCTTGTTACATTTAAATAAATATGTTCCTGTTGCTATAGTTCCTTATGACTCTTACATTTAAAAACATATTTGTTTTTTACATAGCTGTGACGTCGTAAGATTCTTTCTGAGGAACATTATGGAATGTTTTTCAAGAGACGCACTTTAAACAGATGACTCATAAACTACAATATTAGTTTTAAAAATACAGTTCATTGTTCATTGTTAGTTTTGAATAAAGCTATTATTTTAGCTTATTGCTCGGATTGAAAAGAAAATGTATAGTACATACAGTGAGATCAACCTTAACTTAGTTTTATTTATTGAACACTAAATTGTTTGTGTGTATGTGTTTATATATGTATATACAGTAATTAGTTAGAAATTAAAATATACTTAGCATAAAATAATCTTGTCAATCTAACAAATGGTAGTCAAATACAATTAGCATTAAAAAAAACCTTTACATTTTACATAACCATTTAATTTCCAATAAACAGATGGTTTCTATAGATATTTGACAGGAGTAAAAGGCATAAGAACAACATAAAAAATCATGTTCATGTTACGAAAAAATTGTGAGCAGTAATAACATAAGACACTAAGGTTGACGATATACAAATTAATTGCATGTAACTGATATACATATCTTTGCAATGTTCATCTAGCAGGTTTTTTTTTTTCAGTGTATTTGCTCAAGTAGTACTGAGAGTGATCATTGTCAACATGAACACTGCAAAAAATAACCTACACAGCTAGTCCGTTTTAAACTGAAATTTTAACCTTGTATATAAAACCTTTAAGGAAAGAAAGACTGGCTGAACAGAGTCAAACACAATGATACTTACAGAAGTCTCCAGGCTTGTGAAATGCAGATTTTAATCAGTGATTGAGTTTAATTAATTTGGTTTGTTAATATTATAACATTGGATACTTATGAGAATAATACAGTATCGGAATAAATATTATACTATATAATATACTTTACTATACAGTGTAGTTTACATTTGTGCCTCTAATTATTCTTTTACATCTGCTCCAGAAACAAACTATGTAATGAGAAAAACCAATCTTTTTTTCTCACCTTTGAAAAAGAGTACGATCATCACACTGAACCAGCACACAAGCTGTTGGAGCTCCATTGCTAACAACTACAGTCATTGTCTTAGACTTTAAAAGACAAAAGAATATGCTCAGCTTCTGTGATCACGTTTTACCGTAATCAACGCCTACACTTTGTGTAGTTGATGAGGTATTTAATAAAAGATAAAACCAGAAGAACCAGATGTCATACTTTGTCTAAATGCAGTGAAGGAATGCATTTACATGTCTAGACAACTGAGACACAGTTGGAAGGTAACCTGGTAAGCTATGATTGAGATTAAGAAGTCTTAAGAATAAGATTTAATTAACTTTTTATTACTATCTTTGTTCTGGTTGGCTATGGTAGTGGTTTTTGTTGTTATCATTCAGGTCTGCTTCTTATTCATTGGTAACTTTAAAGTCAATGAATAGTTAAGTTTCCAGGACTTCCGTGAGTTTCCCCCTACATCTAAATTTAGCCTCTTGCTTCCAATCTACTGGTGTATTTGTGGGCTGGCTGTTCCCGCCCCGCCTCCAGGCAGAGCTTCTGTTTTCTTAAGGCTGTAGCTGTCACACTTCTTTCCTGAGCTACAAACAACCTTCAGGTTGAAGCTTAAATCAGTTTTTTGGCAAAGTGACTTTTATTATATATCCTTTATTAATCTTTTATAAAAAGCATCATTGACATTAATTTTTTAAGAGAGCTCTGACAATGAGGGGATCAGAAATTGCAACAAATTTAAATTATCTGTGAAGGTTCTCAGTCATCCAAGTCATTGTAATCTAAGGAGATCGGAAAGAAAAGCGTCTGGATTTCTTTAAGTTGCTTGAAGACGTTTCACCTCTCATCTGAGAAGCTTCTTCAGTTCTAAGGTCAAATGGTGGAGAGTCCAAGATTTAAGCCCTATGGGAGTGTCCCCCAAGAGGGACATGGGCCCCCTAATGATCCCCTACTTAATCACATGAGCCAAGGTGTGAAAACGGCTGTAGGTCACAATCAGTCAAATTTTTGGTTGAACTCATAGTGATGTAATTCCTGTCATGTAATTTCCAGAGATCAAATTGCTCAGGAAGTGAGTGGGCGTTAAATGGCTTCTTTTACTCCTCTTTCAAACCATCTGTCTTCTCTGTCCAAAATGTGAATATTTTAATCCTCAAAAGATTGACCTTTGTCCTTGCAGATGGACAGCTGAGTCTTGTCTCATGGAAGTGGCTCTTCTATGTTGTGCCTTGCGTTTATGAAGTGGTTGTTTGATCTTTCCATTATAGAGGACTTAGCATTCCTACAGCATTGTTAAGTTTGTGTTTAGGAGTTCTGTGACTGAACTAAACACGCCTAAATAAATTTAACGACAACGTATGTCCTTCCATTTTTTATTGCAATTTACACATATGCACTCCTTTGTTACTTTACAGTATTAATACTGTGTACATACTTTTTCCAAACATATCTCACATATTCTTAATATGTGTTCTGTTATCAGATAGAAAAAGAGAATTAACACATTCCACTCTCATAGACAATAGCCTTGTCTGATAGCCAATTTTCTTGTGAAACTTGCTTCAAAATGAATTCTAAAAGCATAAATCTCAAATGTTCCAAAAGAATGGTGTAATCAGCACCAAATTGATATGTGCACTGAATTTAAGTAAACACTTTTTGGCTAAAATCACGCGACTGAAACTACGTAGAAACACAAAATAACACAGACGAACTGACAAGGAACACAGGCAGGCACACAGTATAAATACAAACAAGGTAACAAGGGAATGACACACTAGAGGGGAACACAGCTGGACCTAATTAGACACGACGAGACACAGAACTTCAAAGTAAAACAGGAAGCTCACAAACTGTTTTACAAACACAAACTCAGAGACACAGACAGAGCACAGGAGAACACCGGTAGGAATAATAGAAACTAGAAGAAACTAGAAAATCATGACAATAAACTCAGAAACGCTGGGTCAGCGACCCAGGACCATGACAGTCTCATCCATCCCACTAGGGGGCGGGGTTCGAACTGCCACTCCAGCTTGACTAACATCTGATTCATTACTGTGCAAAGTAAGTCAAGACAGGTCGATCCTAGATAATTGATTGCTATGAACTGGTGAACTATGAACTATTTGTGTGCAAATAAGTATAACTACATATATAGTAAACAAACAGCTTCACTCTGCCATTGTCATGTTAAATCTATTAATTGTTTCTCTTACATCAGTGAGAACCATTTCATATCTGTGGTTTCCTTTGACTTCTCTATCATGAAGCAAAACTCTAAGTTAACCATTACTTTAATAACATCAGTGTGGATGTGAGTTGCTAACCCTTCATGACCTATTTAGTATTTGATTAAACAGGTGGTTTCATGAAGGACCCTGGTCTACTGCTTCCAGTAAAGTGGTACCTCCCAGCCTCATAGTAGATGCACCTGTGGTATGAATTTCAAAATCCTATGTTGTGTCGTTCTAAAGTTATTGCATTCACAAATGTGTGTGTCCACACACCCAATGGGTTGCCTACAATACTCCAGCCAAGTCAAACACACAAGCAAAAAACGTATATATATATATATATATATATATATATATATATATATATATATATATATATAAAAATTAAAAAAAACACCCAGCACGCCCCTGCGGGCGGTTTATCCTTCAAGCTCGGGTCCTCTACCAGAGGCCTGGGAGCTTGAGGGTCCTGCGCAGTATCTTAGCTGTTCCCAGGACTGCGCTCTTCTGGACAGAGATCTCCGATGTTATTCCCGGGATCTGCTGGAGCCACTCGCCTAGCTTGGGAGTCACCGCACCTAGTGCTCCGATTACCACGGGGACCACCTTTACCTTCACCCTCCACATCCTCTCGAGCTCTTCTCTGAGCCCTTGGTATTTCTCGAGCTTCTCGTGTTCCTTCTTCCTGATGTTGCTGTCATTCGGAACCGCTACATCGATCACTACGGCCGTCTTCTTCTGTTTGTCTACCACCACTATGTCCGGTTGGTTAGCCACCACCATTTTGTCCGTCTGTATCTGGAAGTCCCACAGGATCTTAGCTCGGTCATTCTCCACCACCCTTGGGGGCATCTCCCATTTTGACCTCGGGACTTCCAGGTTATACTCGGCACAGATGTTCCTGTACACTATGCCGGCCACTTGGTTATGGCGTTCCATGTATGCCTTGCCTGCTAGCATCTTGCACCCTGCTGTTATGTGCTGGATTGTCTCTGGGGCATCTTTACGCAGCCTGCACCTGGGGTCTTGCCTGGTGTGATAGACCCCAGCCTCTATGGATCTTGTGCTCAGAGCTTGTTCTTGTGCTGCCATGATTAGTGCCTCTGTGCTGTCTTTCAGTCCAGCTTTGTCCAGCCACTGGTAGGATTTCTGGATATCAGCCACCTCCTCTATCTGCCGGTGGTACATACCGTGCAGGGGCCTGTCCTTCCATGATGGTTCCTCGTCTCCCTCCTCTTTCTTGGGTTTCTGCTGCCTGAGGTATTCACTGAGCACTCGGTCAGTTGGGGCCATCTTCCCAATGTATTCTTGGATGTTCGTTGTCTCATCCTGGACTGTGGTGCTGACACTCACCAGTCCCCGGCCCCCTTCCTTCCGCTTAGCGTACAGCCTCAGGGTGCTGGACTTGGGGTGAAACCCTCCATGCATGGTAAGGAGCTTTCTTGTCTTTATGTCAGTGGCTTCTATCTCCTCCTTTGGCCAGCCTATTACCCCAGCAGGGTACCTGATCACGGGTAGGGCGTACGTGTTGATGGCCCGGATCTTGTTCTTACCATTCAGCTGACTCCTCAGGACTTGCCTGACCCTCTGCAGGTACTTGGTGGTTGCAGCCTTTCTAGCGGCCTCCTCATGGTTCCCATTTGCCTGCGGGATCCCCAGGTACTTGTAACTGTCCTCTATGTCTGCAATGTTGCCTTCTGGTAGTTCAATCCCCTCAGTTCTGACTACCTTCCCTCTCTTTGTTACCATCCGACTACATATATATACATATATATATATATATATATATATATATATATATATATATATATTTACTTCCGTCTCACTGGATTCACATGAAACTATGAAAGCATAATTTTCACTGTTGCTGTTGTGTTATCAGTTTCTTTGGAGGCTGCATGGACATAATGTCTATTATGACATCTTCTATCTATTCACGGGCACGCTACAAGATAAAATTTCTATTGCAGGTCTGTTTTTAATTGTAGCTGTGGGTGAAATGCTCACATTTACAAGGCGACATGGTGAAATATAGAGCAGTGACTTAAACAAAGTATTGAAACAAAGGTTGTTTTTTTTTTTATAATCAGGCTATTCTAATAACTCAAATCATTCCAGCCTATTACCCTAATTAGTAGTGCAATCGCTTGTGGCCAGGGGGTGGCTGGATTTCTCCTTTAATACATAACAAGCACCTTCAAAGATACTGCTTTGTGGCTGTGTAATACACATATATTAGTCACATGTTTGTAGATTTTAGAGCATGTTGTTTCTGAGTGGAAATCTCAGTGGTTGGAGTTTTAAATACTAGTGGATGAATCGTTCCCTCTACTGGAAGAAGGGCACTTTGCATGACACACATGAACCATTAATCTTTTCTTGAGATCAGTCAGTTGTTGTTTTAGGAACCTCTGCGCTTGAATGCCCAAGAACCCAACAGCACCGACTTAAAATACAAAATAAATTAGAATCATGAAGGCTCTTATGTTTTGATTTCTTAGGTAAATGACTATGTGATAACAGATGTTTTTCTGTGAAAACCAAGTGTGTTTGTTTTGTTTTGTTTTAAACCCTTTGTGATCTGAAACAATTAAGAATTAATCACATATTTATTAATGTCAGATAGACTATTATTCTTAATTGAGCTGTTAAAATTTTATTTTTGCTCCTAGTCAAAATGGACACAAAACACACCATCCTGCCTCCACATTGTAGCGTTTCATTGTGGAGCAGCATAAATCATGCTACTGGCGTTAATGCAATGCTCTCCATATTGCTGAAAGATGCACTACAGGCAGCAGCAGGTATACTGAACCAGTCTGTCAACCATCTTTATTACTAAAGATGGCACGATACCACTTTTTTATGTCCGATACCGATATCATAAATTTGGATATCGGCCAATACCGATATGAATCCGATATATATTTAATGGATCGGATTACATTTTTTATTTCTCTCCGATATCCGATTGGATCGGTCCATCTCTATTTACTACTGCTCTTTTTTTACAATAATCTTGGAGTTACCATTTTCTGGCAACTCTAATAGGTCAACAGCCACTTTTGTAGGTGTAATCCAAGCATGATTGCATCTCGTTACTTTGAGTTATTACTGGTTTTCCTCTGAGATAGAGACACACCAAATCATGTTTCAGTTTTATCCTGGTTTCAGAGATAGGAAAAATGAATTTATGAATCTTTCCCGTGAACTGTTTCCAGACATAATGCTGTTCTTCCACTAACTACAAATAAATTAGAGAGTAAGTTTGTACTTGTACACATTTAAACAGTCTTTTAATATTTTGACCAGCATTAAATCGTTTACCAACACAAAAGTGAAGTAAACACCACCGTAGGTATGATTTAAATGTGTTTTATTGGAGCACACACAAGAAACACTGCAGCTAAATACAATTTCAAAGTCATGTGCATCTATTTTTAATTGGTTTTTTTTTTTGACCAAAAATCCACTGAAATTTGTTAATGTGCTGGATCTATAGACGTGTGTATTTGCCTTTAAGCGCACATAGACTCTATCACCTTGCTGCAGCTGCAGGAACACTGCATTTCCTCCATTATCAGCCGTGTCAGCTGACTGGTGATCATGGATGTGCAGTATCACCTCATTGTTCTTGTACAAATGCAGCGATGTTTTACGGACACCTCCAGAATGACAGAAATAGGTAAAAAAGTACACACCAGAAACAAGTGCTGTGAAGATACCTGGTGAAAAAAAATGAGTAAACTCCTTTAATTTTTTGTCATTTTCTGAAGAAGCAGGTTTTACACGTGCAGATTCAGGAAACACCTCAGTTAAACATTTATAATATCTTTAAATCTGTTTTCTTTTTCAGAATCTGCAAATGTGAAACTAAATTTCTTATTACTGACCACAAACATGCAAAACCACACAATGCATTTTTCTTTTTTGTCTTTATTTACTTCACTTACACAAACATCAAGAAGAATCTTACCTGTGAGTTCGTTGTAGGCATTTCCAGTGTTTACAAACACTCTATCGTAGATTATAGTTTGGTCTGTGTTAAAGGGACCCAATGGTGAACCTCCCCCAATTCCAGCACTTAGCCCTTTAAGACCTACCATAGAACCAAGTCCGCCAGAGCGGACATGGTGTGGTGCCATTTTTGGGAGCATTTCAAGTCGCTATACATCAATACAACCATTACAGCCTAAATTTTAATAATATGTATGCATTAGGTGCATGGTAATTACATAAATTGCAAAAAGTGCAATAAACTACAAAAAAAATGAAAATCATTTTTGTTTTTATAACATATATTTCTAGTTAGAGAAATTTAAGAGGTTTATCCCTCAAAACTGTAAATACAAAAAAGTTGCACAAAATAGTTTCCCACCACAGGAAATTTATTTTGAATGTCTTCATAGTTTTATTTCTGAAATACACCAATTTTTATATACTGTAAGAAAAACGAAAATAAATATAATAATGCAAATTTGCAAAAAAAAGCAGCATATGCATCAAAATAAACAATTTCCAGCAGTGCAATTTAAGTTCTAAGCATCCCAGAAACGACACAGAAACTCATAAAGATACCTTTTAAAAACACCAGTATAGACTCATGAGGCCCCGATGGTAAAAAACTACATTTCCACGAAAATTACGTCACTTTCAGCTTCGGACAGGTAATGGCTGACATGCAAAAATTCGCGCTGACGTCTATTCCAAAGTAGGAAGTGTTATGAACAGCTGATCGGATCGGCAAAGAGTGTTTCTGGACTATTATGTTTTTGTTGCTGCAAGTGCTTTTTATGCAGTTTTTGCAAAGCTATATGTGGAAGGAAACCGTGACCTAGGACAAGCTGATGGCATAAGATGTAAGTACAACTTCTCCGGTTTCATATGCAAAAATAATTATTGCGCTAGCTTACATGGTTGCAGTGGTACCAGGATTTAAAAGTAGTTGCGCAAAACGGAGCGTGCCCGCTCCGACCGGCTTTAAAGGGTTAATATGACAATGTTTCTCTCTAGGGAAAAAAAGAAAAGCTTATTTCAGACTAAAAGTGTAAAAATGTTAAAGTATGACTCTTCACACCATTTTTTTTCTAAAAAAAAAAAGTGTAACATCACAAAAATACACTTCTGCTTGAGTTTTGTTCTTTACCCTTTTGTTCCAGCTGCAGAATGAGACTTCCGTAGCCTGTCAGCCTGTTTTCAATGTTCATCACCTTGATTTCCAAAGAATGTATTTTTTCTCTCATTGCACCAAACTCGTTGGCGTTATTACATGTGTGAACGCATGAATGTGATTGTGTTTCGATAGTATCCTGGGCCAAAATCAGACCACAAAACAACAAAATCAACAATAAACTGCTGAGATTCATCGTCCAAATGATCCAATTTCACCACTCGACACAATTCTGACGAATGATCTGCATTGGTTTTTATATGTCATCTCATGATCAGCTATTAATTATTAACATCTAGACGTGTACTTTTTAAAAAAAACATTTTTCTAAGTATTTGTTATTTAACTATGTCAACTAAGATCAATGAAAGAAATCTATGAAGAAAGAGTGACATGTTTACTAATAAAAGCATGGACTATTATAATTATAACATGAACCATTGCTGTTACTTTAAATAGACATACACTTTCTTTTAAGTATCATCAGCTTTATTTCACATTGACCTCTGCTACACTGTAACCTACACTGTTCTTTACTTTAAATCCAACACAGCACAGCAGTGCTCTCATTAAACCTTTACATGACACGGTTGGTTTGCCTTAGTTTGTTTTGCAGCACATTTCATAATATGAAAAAACATGTGAAATGTACTGTCCCAAGGTCTGATTTTAAAACTTGTAAGACGACACACAGCCTGGACTTCTTCTTCCACAAATAGGCCAAAGATCATCAGACATTCTGACCACTGAAGACAAATCATATGTAGTCTGTACATATGTGTGTGTGTGTGTGTGTGTGTGTGTGTGTGTGTGTGTGTGTGTGTGTGTGTACATATTGTCTTGCACTGAGTTCATAGTTAAAACATCGTAGCTCTGAGACACAACAGTCTGGTTCTTCTGATCTCTGTATTTCAGGTCACAGAAGTGAGAAATAAACAATAAAATGGCAAAATTGAACTTTGTAAACTTGATTTTGTGTTACTCACTGCCCTCATCCGTTATTATTAATAATTCACATGGCTGCATTTATGTTATTCATGATCAACTGTTAATTATCAATATCCCTTTCAACTTATGAAACTACATTATGTGCAGCAGAGCAGAATTTTGAACCATTTCAACATAACACCATACAATTACACAAAGCCAAAAATGAAAGCATATGGATTTCTGCAGACAAGAATCAAATCAGTTATTGCATAAATGTAATTTGGGTTGCCATGTTGTCAAGAGTGAACTAACTAACTAAATTATGTCTTACAACAACTGAGTAAAACTTTAGATTTAATAATTAAAAATATAATTGGTACCCTTCAGTCATATAAATTATCTCCCTTCTGCAGAAATTCAGTTTCTGTGTCAGAGTCTTCTATCATGATCAGTGACCATGAACTTTAAGTTATATCAACAAACTTTTACTATAACAAAGAGCAAGCAAAGTATTTTAGCAGCCAAAACAAACAGCTGAAATGTAAACCATCTACTAGACACGATTCCAGTGGGTTATACTGGTGGTGAAACAGCTTAAACAGAGACCATTTTTTTCTACTTAGAGAAAAATGTTCTGTTTGTTGTTTAGGGTTGTTATAATACAAGTAGTTATTTACAATTTTTGTTACTTAATACCATTTGTCATCTTATGTTCTTTTTTAGATTAACTATTGATAATGTGGTGTAATCATTTTTTTTTTTTAAACAGGATGCCAATAAAGAAGTGTCTAAAGATAAAATTATATATATTAATATATATATAGGGCAGCACGGTGGCACGGTGGTTAGCACTGTTGCCGCACAGCAAGAAGGTCCTGAGTTCAATTCCACCATCAGGGCCCTGTTTCAGGAAGCCGGTTTGGAAAACTCAGAGTGAAAAACGACACTCACGGTTGAGTAACCCCGAACTGTCCAACTCGGAATATTCCGTTTCAGAAAGGCTGATAACAATTAGTTCAGTCAACGCGGAGTTGCTTTAACCCCAAGTGAAGCGCGCGGACGAGGATACATAAAGCCCTGATAAGCGGAGCACAGATTAAGCGAGTCACCATGGAGACGGAGGGAAAGAAGGCGCGGTCAATGTATTTCACAGCGCTTGAGGCCGAAATTCTGATGGCAGCATATGCCGATAACATGCAAATTCCGCGGAAAAAAGTAACACAGCTGCAAAAGCATGCATGGCAAAACATAGCCGACAGAGTCAATGCGTGAGTGTTAATTTAAACATTGATCGAGGGATTTCCACCCATTTAACACGTTATTTTATCATATGTTATTTTATTTGTTATTTTATACATTTTATTTTGTGATGTGATGTGAGCGCAGGTGCAACCCAACAGGCCCCAAACGTGCCTGGCAGCAAGTAAAAATGAAATATAAAAATATAGTCCAAACAGGTAAGGTGTAATTGTATTATGAGCCATAGTGCTTGGTCTGTTTGTCCCATGTAAATCAATTGCAGTTAGAGGCTACATTAATTTTCTTTCTGTAAGCACTTATTGAAATTATCTGAGCACATTACAAGTACATATTTGCTTACTCTGTATGCTCAAATGTGGCCCGTTATAGCCAACAGAAAAAAGCGGAGGCCCGAAAAACAGGTGGGGGTCCTCCACCACCACCACTCACAGAGGCTGAGCAGTTGGCCCTCAGCCAAAACAGTGGGCGCCCTGTGGCTGAAGGCATCTCTGCGGGGACATCCTCTGAGGCAATAACCCCGCAAGACACAAGTGCCTACATAAGGGGTAAATTCAAAATAATACATGATGTGCATACATCCTTTCTTCACAGTCACCTTTGCAGTGCTACTCATTCATCTGATAAACTCTTTACCATAATGGATTATTTTGTAGTGAAGTTATTTTCCGACTGATTTTGCCTTCCCTCAGCCTTGGTTGTCTTTGAGAGCATAATGACAATGAAGTGTAAGGTGCTTGGTATGTTTGTTAATTGCCATTTGGTCCCTTGTAAGTTATAAGTGACCTTTATAAACCTCATATTCTATCAGTTGATGGTGATGGTGTACTGCATCTGGTGCAGCCTCCTGTTGAGCCAGACCAACATGCAGTTGTGAGTAATACTCCACAGATTATATGAGTTTACAGTAGAACAGCAATGTTGTCTATTTCTTTACTACAGGAAAATAATGAAGAAACATTGACAGCTGTTACAGAGGAGGAAGCAACAGAGACACTTTATGAGGTTTACATCTTTTAATACTTTGTGTACAGGAAATACAGGCGACCAATAAAGCCAGTTGAACAAAAAATCTGTTTATTCTTCTTTCAACATGTTGAGGTGATGGGTCAAAAGAAATGATTGTGACATATGGTGTCTCTGACTGCTCTTCCATCTTGTATGTCCGTGGGAGGGTCAGGATGTTCATGGTTTGGATCACTGCTGATGTTTGGTTCAGAAGGACAGTGTTCTCCTCTAATTGTGGCAATGTTGTGAAGAATCACACATGCCACAATAATGTCACATGCCCTTTCTGGGGTGACCCTGAGTCTTTGCAGGCACTGGAACCGGGCCTTAAGCATTCCGATAGTCATTTCAATTCTGGCTCTTGTCCTGCAATTAGCCAGATTATATCGCTGCTGTGGGCCCGGTTCAGGGTCAGGGTAAGGGGTAAGCAAATAGGGTAAACATGGATACCCCCTATCACCAAGCAAGTAGCCAGTGAACTCTCCTAAGACAGAAGGATACACTTCAGTTCAAATGTCCCTGAAGCAATTGGTCTTTATATATTTTAAAGTATTCTCAACTCACCATGTCCAAATTTTGTGCTCAGTGTACATTCACGGAATATTTGTGAGTCATGGACAGAGCCTGGCCACTTGGCTTCCACATTTGTGATAATGTTGGCAGCATCACATATGATCTTCACGGTGCAGAGAACACAAATTAGCATCCATTACTATAATGAAATAATTTGTTAGTTTGACATGCTACAGGGAACTATGTACCTGTACATTAATGCTGTGGAAAGACTTCCTGTTCACATAGTCTCCTTCATTTACTGAAGGAGCAATGATTGGAATGTGAGTGCCATCTATACAGCCAATCACGCCTGGGAACCCTGAAAATAAATGTGCAATTTAAGTAGTAGTCCAAGTATCACCACATCATACATTAAGTTTTGGTCATCCTGATACCTGCAATTTTGTGGCATCCCTCTTTGATAAATCTTGTGGGTCTGTGACCGGGGAACACCACAGACGAGTACAGGAGACGTTTCAGTGCAACTGTAACATTTCTGATTGCCCGACAGACGGTAGCCTTGGAAATGTGCTCAGCGTCACCAATATTATACAGAAAGCTCCCGTTTGCAAAAAACCGAAGTGCAATACAAATAATATGCAATGAACTGAGAGCATGTCCGCGATGTGTCACATGCGTAATATATGGCCTGAGGATGTTATCCAAATAAATTATAGATTGTGCTGAGAAACGGTAACGTTCGCACAGAAAATCATCAGGAAATGATAAAATGTCCAAACGCGCTCTGATCACTCTCTCCCGGCGGAGAGCTCTGCGGAGAATTTGGGCTTCACGATCTACTGGCTCTTCAAGGAAGTGGCACGCCATGTCCGACACTTCCTACTGTCAGGTTTCCGACAAAGGGGCGGAGACAGTCAGGGTTAGTTGTAGTAAACCTGCTAGGGGGCAGGTTAGCTTCACGGAGTGTGTCGTCATAGTGACTCACTCAGGCTGCAGCTGAACTCGCTTTGTGAAACCGAAAACCCAGAGTTTTCGTTAACTCAGGGTATACTTACTCAGTTTTTCCACTAAACCGGCTTCCTGAAACAGGGCCCAGGCCAGGGTCTTTCTGTGTGGAGTTTGCATGTTCTCCCCGTGTTTGCGTGGGTTCTCTCAGATGTCTATGGTAACAGAATAACACAAACTAGTACTGCTGTTCATCATCCCAGCTAAATTGATTTTAAACACATTACTCGGTCAATGTTGTTTTCTTTCTTTCACTGTAGACAAAATGAACTTTGCTGTCTTGACTGCCATGGTCACTGTAGCCCTTGTCCATCTGGGCACTACGAACTCTTTACCTTGTCAAGGCACAAGCCTCCGAAGTAAATATGACGAATTTATCAGAAGACACATCCTTCAAGATGAATTTAACCGAAGTCTTCCAAGAGAGTGGGAGAAGTGAGTTAAAAATTAATAGTTCCCTCCTTGTAAGGAGCAAATTAATATAATATGGAGACAGCTAAAAAAAAAATAACGTGATGATGATGATTATTATTATTTTTGTTGTCATCAAGAGGATAACTGATTTGCGATTTAACTAGGTCACGTGAAGATGTTTAATGAGTAATGTGTAATGTATCTTGCTTACTGTGTAATGGAATACTGATTTAACAGATATTTGAAAAAGAAAGACCTCTGGTGCAGAACTCCAGTGCAGTCCTTCATCGAGAGCAGAGATCGGGTGAATATCGATAGGATCTGCAGCCGAAATGGTCGACGTCTAATTAATGCCTTCCCAGATAACTTGTGTATCAGTAGTTCAAACATACTGGTACATGACATCCAGTTTGTAAATGGTTGTGAACTTAATGTGATATCACATCAAAAGCCTGTGATTGTAGCCTGCAATAATGTTGAAAACCGCTGCCGCCCTGTGCATTTTGAGAGATACCAACAGCAAATGCCAAGCAATATGCCCTGCATGTAGCCACAGTTTTGCACTATTTGATGTACTAATTAGTCAATCGGGCTTTTCAAGTATAATCTCAATCAAATAAATGAATAAATGTATCCTACAGAGCTTGCTGAATGGTGCAACTCTGAGTATCTGTCTTCATGTTTATTAAATGTAACAGTGAGTTCCTGTTCAAATAATGTGAGTAAATGTTCAGAGTCATTATTGTCAGTCATTGCTTTCATTTTTAGAATGTTGGCTTTATTCTTTGTCAATTTGGTTAAATATTTCAACACAATTAACATAAAGAGTGAATCTTACGCATTTTTGTTGTAATTGGGAAGTCGTCATTACTGGGATTCAGTCTTGTTCTCCAAGTGCTGTGCTATAGCCAGTCTGGCTTCTATCTGGAATCCATTTTTAAGCACATGTAAAACAATTATAAAACAGTTGTCAGCTTTTCTTGTCTTTCAGCTGTTAATACCAATAAATATTTTTTTTTTTGGGGGGGGGGGGGGGGGGGGGGGGGGTGTTGCAGAGCATGTCTGTAAGACCCAGTGACTATGAGTTATGAGTTTTGCATACAGCGGCATAAATTTGCTTGTCTTGCTGCAGCTGCAGGAACACTGCATTTTCCTCTGTTATAAGCTGTGTTACATGCTTAAGTAAATTATAAATGATGCTTTTCTATTTGTCTCTTTTTCTTTAACCTTTCAGTTTCACTTTTGAGGCACCAAACTTGTTTAGGACATGTCACACGTTGGGACAGCATGGCAGACCACTTAATAATTATGAACATCCTGTTAGTCTTTATTATACAGGAATGTGCAAAGTCTCATTCAGACCTTCATTTCTTTATGTTTTATAAATGGAAATAAATAAATGGAATAAATGGAAAATAAAGGAATAAGTAGAAATACAGAATACAGAATACAATTCTTACTATTCATGTGTGCCCTTCCAGGCACCTGGTCATATCAAGATATCTCTACCAAAAACTTGGAACAGTTTAGTCCTGTTGTTTGAGCAGTTTTGGACCTGCCTGACCTCCTTGAAGCACTCTGTCTCACAGTATTACGGTATTACATTTAGAGGCTATGAAAAGTGAAGGTTAAAAGTACCCTCTCATACTTGATGAGCATTAGCTGTGCTTTAAAGACTTGTTTTGTATACAGTGCTGAGACTGGCGGACTCTGCAGAGTGTGTTGAATGATGCAATCAAGAGACTCCTATTCTTAAGAGAAACTTGTCTTGTTTCTGACAACATACCAGATGGCTAACAGACTGGTCTTGCTTTTTCCATGTATTGGTCACAAATTGTCAGATTCTGACTGACAAAAACCAATGGACCGAGAGACAGTCCGACTCAACTCAAGCCACAGAAAAAAGAAATAAACCATAAAATGGCTAAATTCATCTTTGTAGCTGATTTTGTATCACTCTCTCCCCTCACTTCTTATTATTAATTTTTCCCGTAGCTGCTTTTCTGTTGTTCATGATCGCCTGTTTCTTATTAATATCTCCTTGCACCTTATGTAAGTACTGCTTGTGCGAAATTGCAGATTTTTAGACCATTTCAACATAAATGATTACATAAAGCAGGAAATGTAAACATAGATGTGCAATAATCCTGACACTGAATTATTAAATAACTGAATAAAATGAAATTTGGTTTGCTATTATGGTGGCAGGAGTAAATATTATGTCTTTGTAAATCTCAATTCTGTATTACAACAAAGATATTGCTATTTAAACTTTAAAATATATTTGCAACCGTAAATTGTCATGGTCCTCCGATCCTCACTGGCTGAATAATCTCCTCAACATGTCTTGAAGTTCTTCAGGTAATGAACTAATCGTCTGATTCAGGTGTGCTGACCCAGGGTGAGATCCAAAACCTGCCCATGAGGCCTGGAGTTCCCCACCCCTGGTGTAGACACTACACTGATTCATCCTTTGAATTTGGTACTTTTTTATGCCTATAATGGCAAATGGACAAAATATAACTTTTTTTTTTTAAATAACTTTTTAAGGAACTGAAAAAGTCAGTTTGATCATGAGAAATCATTCTATCTATAATCTGTAGCTATTATTTCTCTACCGTCGCTCTGTTGTTGGTTTTTTTTTTTCAAAGAAGATACATCATCTATCAATAATCAGCTTATGGTCTGTAGCACAACCATTCCTTCCAATTTAACAACAAACGAACAACAAACGAACACCCCTCCCAGCCCCCCCCCCCCCCAAAGAAACAAACAAACAAACAAACAAACAAAAGACAAAGAAACAAAACAAAAACATCTGAGAAACACTGCCACAACTAAAACTTGGATGAGCAGCATTTATATATATTTTTTAAATATGTCCTTTAAAGCTAGTCTTAATGTCTTTTGTCTTATATACGTCTGCCTTCCCTTGGACTGTTCTGATTGGCTGTCGTTTAGGGAATGTGGTGGCAGATTTCTTTTGTCATGTATTAATCACATATTTAATCATATCACATTAGTTAAAGTAATATCACTTTCTCACTTTACCATAGTAAGAGCGCTCCTGACACCAGTTTACATGCATGTGGAAAGTTAACACAGTGAGGCCATTGTAATGGGAGACACAGATAGTGGGACTCCTTCTGCTTATCAGGGATGTAAATCCTTAGGTGACGGCTAAGCAGAAAACAAGGTCATAATTCTCTCTGTGAGGGAGAAGATATAGCCCCCCCGTGAGAGGGGCCAACATGTGAGTTTGTGCTATGTTCTTTGTCTGTGTGTCTGTATATAAGATGTAAGGGCGGTAGCCACAATTTAGAGATGGTCCTGGTGTTTCACTGGGATGCTCTCTCCACATTGCAGTGTTTATTAAACCCACTTCAAATTAAGCTCACTGGCTGTGTTGCAGGTTATTGTTAAATTTTCCACAACAATTTGGCGTTGTCGAGCAAGGTTCCTCCGGTGAGTTTCGCTGAATCATGGGCACGCTGTGACTGGCCATCCTGAGGTAAATTGCCTCAGTCCCACCGTTGTTTTCAAAAAGGGAGAACTGCGGGGTGTGCTTCGGCGACTCACACATGCAGGAATTTTTAAGAGAACAAAGAGATGGACTGCAAAGGATTTGCAATGGTGAGCTGCTTTGATTTGGGCAGGATTTTTAACCAGACCGACGGGAAAAGCCTCGGTTCCTTATTATTGCAACAAGTAGATGCAGTGTCCTAGAAACTCAACGAATTTGGGTATCCTAATCTGAGAAATTGCACCTTGTTGCAGTAGTAAGTGCAGGATCTTAGAAGTTCAATAATTTGGGCGTTCTAGTGTACGGTATTTTAGCACTTTTGCACCAGTGAAAAAAGGCAGAAAGGCTGAACAGCGGACACGCTTGTTCGTACAAAGGATGCTGAACTCAGCAAAACGGCTACTGGAGCTGTGGGAGGCATTCCTCTACGTGGTCTGGTTGAAATCTCCAAGTGTGTGGAAGATGGTTGTGTGATAGAAAGAGATGTTGACAGGGATAAGAGCTTTTTGTTTGTAGTTTTTTTGTTTTGTTTAGTTTTGTTTTTTGTTTTGGATGGGCCACTGGGAGGGAAACCTCAGGAATACAACATCTGATTTCAGGACTGTTGTAGGAAGGACTCTGTCCTTAGTTTATGGTGTTTAACACTTTTGCACCAGAAGGAAAAGGCCGGACAGTGAACGCGCTTGTCCACAAAGCTGAGCCCACCAGTACAGCCAGTGAGGCCGTGGGAGGCATCCCTCCAGGTGGTCCGGGCAAATACAGGTTTTGATTGTATGATTTTTTTTTTATTTATTTGTTTATTTTCTTTCAGAAATGTGGGAAAGAATACATGCAGAATGAAGTGTGTAGAAACTGAGGAATGCAGTAAAGAGAAGAGTGGGTAATGAAGACATGCCGTGGGTGTGTGTATAACAGAGAGTGATGTGTTAAAATGTGGATAGAAAATAAGAGAGGGAAAGTGTTAATAAGTAGTGATGAAAATGATATTAAATAAATGTTTTAGTGTGTTTGTACAGGTGGCTACAGAACTGGATCAACGTCCTCCACAAGCACAGCGGCCAGAGCAAAATGATAGCTTAACATAATTGGAACCGCATCCAGCCGTGTTTTGGCTGAATATTACACAGCTTCACTCCATTTACATCTTAACCTGAAGAACAAGCTTCGAGCACAATCAATCTCTCCCTGAAGACAAAATGCAGTTCGAGAGCAACAGTGTCAACATCAAGAGTCAACAAGGTGAACAGACAGCAACACTGCCCTAAACCCTAAACCCTGCTAGGCTACACTCTAAAGGCTTCAGCATCATGTAGAAATACCATGGAAGCATGCGCTCCTGATCACAAGCTGGGAGGTTCACCTGCGACATCATTGTGTGTGAATGGACTTGAGAAGACTGTGAGTTTCACATTTGCCATACTGGGAGTTGAAATGGCAAAGGAAGAGACTGAAAAGAGTGAAAGACAAAAGGCAAAGAAGAACGGCCCACTGGACTCTGACATGCCACAACTGTGAACTGCTGCAGACGCAGGAGAGAGACAGAAGCTTTGAGTAGTGGGGAGAAGAGAGCATGGAGTAAAAATGAAGGCTGTTGTTGTTAATGTGAGAACACATGAGAATTGGGTTGGAAAACTGTGGCGGGCTGTGTTGTGGAGGTTTGAGAAAGAGTCCTTAGGATCCCAACAAAGGTAAAAATAAAACACACACAAACACACATAAACAGAGAAACGTGAAGGAAAGGCAGCTTTAAAAATGTGTGAGGTGACTCTCAGAGTGATGAACAGGTTGTTCACAACATTCCCGCATATGTGTGAGATATGCAGTGTGAGTGAAACTGTGGGATAAAAGCTGCTCATTTAGAGCTGAAAATAATTCAGGACGAGTCCCAACAGGTGAGAAAAGAGCGGCTGCAGGATGACTCCACACTTCAGTCAGTGGAACAAAGAGTCTGGTGCTTCGAGTGGGAGACAACCTGCTGAGTGAGGACCAGCTTTTACAACGGTTAAAGTTTTGAGATCTTTTTATGGGAGGGAAAAAACTGTTTAAGCTGAAACTGTCGGGGCTAGCGGGTTGGACTCAAGCGCAGGCAGCGGGTTGCGTTCAGTCTTTTCGTTTTATTAAACACCAGGTGCTATTTACAAAAGTGAGGGATTGGGGAAGGGCTTCCACAGGTCCACGGGCAGAAGAGGAAAGGGACGGATGCTCCAAACTCACGGGTTCTCAGCCGCTCCTCACACTCTGCTCTTGCTCGCAGCTCACTCACGCTCAATTCCCCAGATTGCGAGGAAACAGGAGAGTGGTGATAAGCTACAGGTGATTGAATAGTGGCAGGTGTGCATGCCAGGGGCAGGAGCCCAAAGAGAGCTCTGCCCCGGCCGAGTGCTGCAGGAGCAGGAGGGAGGGGAAATGAAAACAAAACAAAAACACATGTAGCCTAGCAGGGCTGGCCGGGAAAACACAGGGACCATGACAGAAACTGGTTTCTGTTACAGGGCTAGTTGTAAACAATGATCTGTTACACCCAGATTCTGAATTCATGCCAGCACTGAAAAACAAGCACAGATCCAGAAAGGCTGCCTCGTAAAAACGTGAATACAAACAGAATACAATGATTTATAAATCAGATAAATTCACATTTATTCACAGTAGAACACAGAAAATATGTCAGATATTTAAACTGAGAGCTCGTTTTGAACTTGATGGGAGCAGCATTGTTCAATAAAAGGCAATGATGGGGCCAAAGCTGCAGAGAAATTATTTTCCAGTCGGCTCTTTACGAACCCACGGTTGGTCGAATGGGATATAATAATATTTTGGGGTGACTACTGGTTAGGGTGACAAACTGTCCTTTTTTTCCCCGGACATGTCCACTTTTCACATCCTGTCCGGGGCGTCCAGGGGAATTTTCGAGATTGATGAAAATGTCCGGGTTTTCCTATAGTCCAACAGAGGACCCTTGTGTCATCCCCGAACTGCTGCTTTGTGAGCGCTTGTTCTGCACTCACAGACGGGACAGACCGTGTACTGGTAATCTTTCTTATGCAGATGAGGC